>NC_086200.1:3750000-5000000 GCF_035770615.1 Melospiza melodia melodia
CTTAATTAAAGAAGAAAAAGTTTAGTACATGAGAAACTTATTTTCGAGGTTTTAGAGGCATTACAATTACCTAAGAGAGATAGCAATAGTACATATTAAAGGACACCAAAAGGTAAAGACCTAGAAATAAGAAGAAATAAAATAAATAATTGGCAGATCAAGAAGCTAAAGATGCAGCAGAAAATAGAGCTGAAAGAGTTAATATTAACTCCAAAAGAAGAAAAAAAAAGGGGGGGGGGGAATTAAAACAAGATTGTGGCGAACAAGATAAATTGGGGAAATAGAAACATCTTGATATGGAAGACAATTAGATAATAAAACGCTTACGAGGGAATAGCAGAGGACGTGTATCAAAAAGCCCGGTGGGATACACAGGCTAGGTGTGATCATTTTTTTAAAAGAACTATGGGTGCATTGAGACTTTTAGAGTAAAAAAACAAGTACCTGAAACATGTATAATTTGCCAAAAGATAAATAAAAGGGTGATGAGATAAACAATATGAGAAGGTCGTCAGTTAGCTCGTCGACCATTTCAAAGCATCCAAAAAGCAAAACGGGGAAAGTACAGAGCTGAGAACAAATTACCTCATCCATTCCCGTTCGTTCCCCCACTCGTTCGCACCAGCCCTCCCAGCCCCTGTGCCGGCTCCGGCACAGTCCGTCTGTCCCGGTCCGTCTGTCCCGGTCCGTCTGTCCCGGTCCGGCCGCCTGGCCCGCGTTCTTGCCGGGGGTGGGGGTCTGTCCTGCCGTGTGCACCGTGGTTACCGCGCTGATCGCACCGAGGGGGGTCCCGTCTGTCCCATCCCCGGCTGCCCTGACTCTGTCGGCTCCCGCCGCTGCAGCCGGGGTCAGTCCCGGCTTTGTCTCTGCCGGATCAGCCCCCGTGAGCCGAGTGAGGGCGATCCCCGCTCCAGCTCGGTCTGCAGAGGAACAGCCCCTCGGGCGATCCCAGACACAGACCCCGCCTTTGGAGCCCACAGACCCTGAGCTGTGCCGATCCCCTCGGGCGATCCCAGCCACAGACCCCGCCTCTGGAGCCCCCAGACCCTGAGCTGTGCCGATCCCCTCGGGCGATCCCAGCCACAGACCCCGCCTCTGGAGCCCCCAGACCCTGAGCTGTGCCGAGCCCCTCGGGCCATCCCAGCCACAGACCCCGCCTCTGGAGCCCCCAGACCCTGAGCTGTGCCGATCCCCTCGGGCCATCCCGGCTGCAGACCCCGCCTCTGGAGCCCCCAGACCCTGAGCTGGGCCGATCCCCTCGGGCCATCCCGGCTGCAGACCCCGCCTCTGGAGCCCCCAGACCCTGAGCTGTGCCGAGCCCCTCGGGCCATCCCAGCCACAGACCCCGCCTCTGGAGCCCCCAGACCCTGAGCTGTGCCGATCCCCTCGGGCCATCCCAACCACAGACCCCGCCTTTGGAGCCCCCAGACCCTGAGCTGTGCCGATCCCCTCGGGCCATCCCAGCCACAGACCCCGCCTCTGGAGCCCCCAGACCCTGAGCTGTGCCGAGCCTCCCCGTCCTGCCCTGAGCTCCATTCCCTTGGTAACCACAGCTCCGGCTGCTTAAGGAAACTCTCTAAAGGAATCACTTTATTGAAACACTAAAAAATCAGTTAGAAGAAAGCCCTCTCCTGATTCTTCCTAAAAATACGTGAGAAAGGCTGTAGAAGATAAAAATCCAAAAAGAATGGGATAAAGAGATTGGTCTATTTCCATTAAGAGAGGTTCTCAAAGGGGGGTGATGGATCAGAGTTTGTAAATGCTTCTTTGACTTTGTCTGAGGTCTGAAATTTTAAGAAATAAATAAAAGAGATATTTGGAGAATCCCATAGGCATAGCTGAACAATTAGACCACCTTTTAGGTCCAAACATGTATACTTGAGAACAGATGTGGTTGGTAATGAAAATAATATTTTTCTCAGGAAGAAAAGCAATTAATCAGAGCAACTGAAATAAAAGCTTAAGAAAAAGATAATCTGCAGGGACCCCCAGAGAAGACAAAATGCCAACTGTACCTCCTGAATGGGGTTAAAATAATGAGGAGGGGAGTAAACACATGAACAGTTATTGTAATTACATAACCAAGAGAATAAATGAGACAGCATATCAAAGGCGAAATGTGAAAACAAAAGATTTTTGAGAGACAGCTTTTAGAGGGGAAAGAAAAAACTCCAACTAAATAGATAAACAAACTTTAGAGAAAAAGGAAAATGGTCCTAAGTAAGCAGAAGATCTGAAAATCTTTAAAGAAATGGGCCCATTAAAAAAAAAAAAAAAAAAAAAAAAAAAGTCATAGGCTTTAATTTTTTTGGGGGGGAACAAATACCATCAGGAGCCTGTGATAACTTTAAAAGTGGGTCCCCAAGAAGAAGAATTGGAATTTGTTATAGACACAGGGGCAGAGAAAACCTGCCTGTTAAACGTTCCAAAAGGTTATAGTGTGAGCAAACATATAGCGAAAGTAACAGGGGCAAAAAGAGGAAGTTTTACATTTCTGGTCATTAAAGATGTGGTAATTGAGGGAAGAAACTAAAATTTAGGTGGGAGATGTGTTATTGGTCCCAGGGGCAGGTAGCAATTTATTGGGAAGAGTCTTACAAGTGCAATTAAGAGTAAGAGTTATATCAGAAAATAAGAAAATGACAGCTAGAGTTTTGAAATTAAGCCAAGAGGATGAAGAAAAAAAAATCAACAAAGAAGTTTGGGCTGGAGAAAGAAATAGGGGAAGAATAAATATCGACCCCATAAGGGTTACAACTGAGAGAGGAGAAAGAGAGAAGTTGAAGTAGAGAAGTAGTTAGGAAACTCTGAGATGTTAGAATGTGAAGTGATGACATCTTGGTGCTAGAAGAGAGCAGAAGTGTGAATGCAAGTTTTTTGCATGAAAGGCAGAGAAGTATCTTAACACATGGTTGTTAAGAGGTTATTCAATGCCACACTGGGGTCCGGAAAAGCCTTAGCAGAACGGGCCCTCCTTGAAGAGAAAAGAGGATAAGTTGACGAGAGAAAGAGAAAGAATGTCAGGAGCACCTGGGCACGCCAGGTTTGGGGTTGTCAAGGTTGGGAGGTGTCTGAGCGCTCCCTGCGATCGGCGGGGTCTCGGGGGCTGCGGCAGGGACCGATCCATGGAGGTGCCCCGGGCGGGGCTGGCAGCAGAGGACACAGGTTTGCGGCCAGGAGCGGGCTGGCTCTGGGGCAGAGCTGCCGGGGGGCTCCCAGACTGTCGGGGCGCCGAGCCCAGGATGGCAGCGTCAGCCTGGAAGTAGGCCGAGAGAGAGAAGGGGAGAGAGAGAGAGAGAGGGAGAGGGAGAGGGCAAAAGAGACCCAGGGCAGCCCCCAGGGTCCCCATGCCCGGGGCTGCTCTCCCCTGCCCTGGCCCTGCAGCCAAGGGGCCGCACCGGGGGAAGGGCCAAGAACAGCATTGACAGCAGGGCTGTGAAAAGAGGGGCAGGGGGGACTAGCACTAAAAGATAAAATCAAAGCAGAGATTGCTGACTCTCCAAACCTCACAAAGCGGTTTGTTTTTCTTAAGTAAGAAGTTTTTTGGTTTTTTTTTCTTTTGTGTGTTTTGTTTGCCGTTAACGAGAAGGCTTTTTTCCTGAAGAAGAGGCTGCTGTAGAGAAAGCTTTTAGCTAAACCCAGAAAGTTTAGAAGGAAAGCGAATCGTAAAAGTTAATGCAGTATTATCTTTCTTTTATTATCTATGCTATTAAGAAGTCCTTTCCAGGTACTACTGAAGCAACAATCAAAATCACGGAAAGAGAGTGAATTCATGCCAGCAGAATCAAAGGACTTGTGAAGAAACTTGAGGAACGGACTATCATATTTAAACCGGGTGATACTGAACTGACTTTCCAATGGGGACTGAGTGGTAATGGTTTGAGAAAACCCAAATGATCCAAGAAATGTACAAAGAATAACACTGAATTAA
This sequence comes from Melospiza melodia melodia, assembly GCF_035770615.1. Classification (NCBI taxonomy): domain Eukaryota; kingdom Metazoa; phylum Chordata; class Aves; order Passeriformes; family Passerellidae; genus Melospiza; species Melospiza melodia. Next base: position 3,753,932 of record NC_086200.1, read on the forward strand.
GAAATAAGATAATGCTTATATCACTGGATTTGAGCACTGCCTGAATAAAACATCTCCTTGGGGGAGGAATACCTCAGATAGAAAGATCAAGAACGTTTTTGTATTCTGACCTTAGCCCTAGAATTGTACAAGGGAGAAGGGGAATTACTATTTCCATTAGTAAACTTTACTTGATTCATTCCAATACTGGACATGCTAGGTGGGTTATAAGTAAATGCTTAAATTGTAAGAGTAATTAGTGTTGTGATTCGCAAAATTTATGCTCTTATTGCAAAAAGTGTTAAAGTACTGACTTGGTTTTGTGGATGGGAATTATTAGTGCCTGTTAAATGAGAGCTACCTGAGGAACAGTAAGAGACCACAGTTAAAGAGTGTCAAAACCAATTTGCCTAGCAATTAGTTAAGAGAAAGTGACAAGAAAATAGAGGGCAAGACCAGATTGGCCTCTGTATTTCACCACCAAGAAGATCAAATAAACCTGCTGTGGGTTGCAACCTCACAGGCATGGGAGGTGGGAGTATAAGCCATACTGGACCTCTGTTATTCCTGTTTCTGGCACTCACTTGTTGTCTTTTCCCTTTCGGGATACCAGCAGGATTGTGTCACAAATGCTACAGAAAGCATCACATAGAAAGAAACCAAAGTTCCTCCTTTATTACACACACCTGTGTCAACAGCCACTGTTATAACCCATCCAAATTAAGAACTTGTAGGCAAAACAGAGTAAATTATTAGATTACAAGAAACTTAAGAAAAAGTGGCAATAGATTTAGAACTGAATGTCCAAAAGGAGAGAGAGGGATTTGTTTTAAATTTAATCTTGAAGATGCGGTTCAAGATTTGGAAAAAAAACCCCAAATAATAAAGGAAAAGGTAAAACCAGCACAGCAATCTAACTCTGTATTGACTCCAAATTATCTGTTGAATTGTATTACAAGACTCCAAGCAGTTATAGAAATGATAGCAAATAAGGCTGCCCAGGCATTAGAGTTAACATTAAGTCAGCTAAGCCAAACAAAAACTGTAGGGTATCAGAAAGGTTCGCTTTAGACTATTTATTGGCCAAAGAAGGGGGTGTTTGTGGAAAGTTCAATATATCAGATCGTTGAAAATTGATGACCACAGAAAAGTCATTCTAGCAAAAGCAAAAGAAATCAAAAAGAAAAATATATACGCATATAACAACCCAGGTACCAGTCCAAAAATTAGAAAACAATGTTAAAATCTAGCTGGTGGGGTAATGTATTAGAAGAAATTAAGATCTTTCATTTGTGTTACAACTGTTTTTATATTTCTTTCTTGTGTAATCCCGTGTTTTATTTTACCAGCATAGTCCAGAAGATATAAGTAGAAAAAAAATATTGCTCAAGCCAAATGATTTACAAAGAATAAGAGTGGGGATTGTGAAAAATGCATGTATTTTATGATTGGCTTTTCGCAAATATTAAAATGAATATTATATGTGTTGTGTTAGAAAGCAATGCTGTATTAATTTTCTTAAGCACTGTGTTAAATATAGTTTTAGGTTATAAAAATAGAAACTATGCTATGTAAGATGCTTTGTTTAACAGAAAGGGCTTGCAGCGAGATAGCAGCCACAGGACATCTAAATCTTTCAGAGAAAGGGAATTTCTTGCCTTCTTATCAGAAAAAATGAACTTCTTCTCACCTTGGAGGCACTGTTAGGATTAGAAGGAAAGAAGTTGACAATGACCAGACAGAATCCTGTATTTGAATGGAATTTATGCATCATGTATGAAGTATATGAATATGCAACAGGCTATTGTTCTTAAGGGTTAATCCTTTGTTAATGGGTGTCCTTTTTCAGGCTCCTGATGCCCAGAAAAAGGTACCCGGACATCCGTAACTCTTTGTTTTTATTGTCTCATATTGTCTTAATTCAATTTATCCAAATTGTTATTACTCTAATTGTGTTACTATTTTTATAACTATTTTATTACTATGAAACTTTTTAAAATTTTAAAAACAAGTGATTGGTGTTTTTCACACTGACTGTTCACCGCTGCCAATGCTCACAGTATTCTCCTAACACACTTGAGCTTCCTGTCTTTCAGTGAGAGAAAGATTCAGCTAAAGTCAAGGAAAGAGGGCAGGGGAGATGGAAACCTTCCCTTGAGATGCTTTTAGGAAGGCCTGAAGGGACCCTGCCTTTCCTTGGAACAGAGGTGGTCACCATGCATGGTGTTGCCTGACCTGCCCTAGGTGCTCCTCTATTCCAGAAGGACTTTTGCCCACTTCATCACCTGTCTGTCCCTCCAATTCCAGGGCCTCAAACCTGCTCTGTGAGATACTAAACCTGTAAGTCAGCTGTAAGTTTTCAGAATATGGCACTGACCATGGCTCTAAGTAAGTTTTTTTAATCAGGCTTACAATATATTTTGAGAAGAAGAAGGAACAGAAGGGGTAGATACCACACAAGAATCCAGCAGAGTCTTCCCAGCTTTTTTGTCTGGGTTCTATGAAGCACAATGCCCAGTGCTTGCATTATGCTGTCTTTTCATGTGTTCTGGTGACCAGAACCATCCCATGGCCAGGCCCAGGATAATTTGGGTGCCAAAGTCCCATTGCCTGCAAACATCACACTCTTTTTTACCCAGCTGGTGCTCAGCTCAGCATATTTGCTGAGACAACTTTAGGACTGTTTTCCTTAACTTGGCAGTTCTAGCAGATGTCCTTATGGCCCCTAAATTCTGCATCCTTTGTGTCCACTATCAATGGGCATCCTTCTTCCCAAGCTTTGTCAACCTCCCTCTGGGTCTGAGATCAGTGAAACGGGCCCAGCCCTGAGTCTTAAAGACAATTCTAGCAACAACTACTTTGCTTTTCTTATACCTGGCCATCACTTCGAGCTTGTAGGCTGCTATGTGTGTCACAGGTTAAATGTCTCTTCCTGTTGATCAGGCTTGGAAGTGCGGACAGCCCAGGCATGACAGGATATGTTTTCTTCAGGAAACGGGACGTAGGGCCCAGCTTGCACCAGGTCCAGGCCCGCGCCTTCCAGAGCGCCAGAAGGTTCGCGGCGCCATTGCAGGGCTCAGGGCGCCTCCTTGTGGGCAAGAGTCGCCTCGACAGCGCGGGCGCGGCGCGGCGGGGCCAGAGGCCGGGAAAGGGCGGGCGGGTGTGAGGGGCGGGGCGGTTCGTGCCTAGAGCCGAGCCCGCGCTGTACCTCGGCGCCTTCCCGGCTCGGTGTTGGGAGCGAGCCGCCGCTGCTCGGGCTCTGGGAGAAGCGTGCGGCCGCTGCGGAGTCCCAGCCCGCAGATTTGGCTGCTGGCCGAGGCTGAAGTGCAGAGCTGCCATGCCAGAGCTGCCGTGCGCCGTGGCACTGCCAGAGCCCCTGGCAGAGCCGGGCTGGAAGTGCCGACAGCTGAGGGAAGCCCTGCCATGGCAGCGCCCCAAGCTCTTGTTTATCCCACAGAAAGAGAGGATCAGCACCTGGAGGTGACTGCGTCATTCCTGGAAAGGGACTATCTGCTTACAGTTGCGATGTCTGGCAGCAAGCAGGACGGCGCTGGTGCCAGGGAGCCAAGTGAGGGCAAAGCAGCCCTGTGACAGCCTGGCCCAGGGGCTCTTGTGGCAGCAGGCAGCGTGGGGATCAGAACAGAGGCAGGGGGAGGCAGGAGCTGCTCGGCCATGCCAGGGCTGGGAGCCTCCTTCCTGCCCAAGTGGGGCCCAGCTGGGCCAGGGGGCAGCTCCTGGGACAGCCGTGCCCGCAATGGCCCCTGCTCTGCAAGGCCTCCAGCGCTGCCCATCAGCCAGGCAGGGACAGAGCAGCCTTGGGGCCGATGCTGCTGCAGGCTCAGAGCCCCGCACAGCTGCTCATGCCCGGTGCCATTGGCTCTGTCCCCTGCAGCCTGCATGCTGTGTCACCGTGCAGAGGCTGAGCCCTGTGCCTCCACTGGCCCTGGCAACTGTTCCTGTGCTGCTCCTGCACTGCCCAGGGCACCCACGGGCCCTGCTTGGGCCGCACGCAGACCAGAACCAGCTGGGGCTGTGACAGCTCTGCTGCTCTGGGCCCAGCCCTTGGGCAAAGCACCCGCCTGTCCCTGGGCTGGGGGCAGTGCCCAGGCTGGGCTTGGCAGAGCCCATCTGCTCCTGGAGGGCTGGGGGCACTGCTCTGGCCTGGCCTGGCCCGGCCCTGGGGTCCCTTGGCATTCCTGCTTGCCCTTGCATCCACCAGGGATGGGCTGCAGCTCAATGGCCCCGGCCTGGCCGCACACTCAGGCCTGGAGCCTTCCCATGGCTCCCCAGGGCACGAGAGCCTCAGCCCCAGCTCCCAAACACGACCTAACAGGGTTTGCTGATATTGATCCCTGTTAGACCTTTGAAAGCATTTTGAAAGTAACCTTGTTTGGCAACTCCTTCAAGGAACAAACGTGATTCGCTTCTAATCAGTAAAAACTTTATTGGTTTGCTTGCACTTCCTATAGGGTATCCTAATGCTTCCTTTGGCGTTCCAGAAAATAATGAAAATCTAACAAATTCTAAAGAGAAGTTCTTGAATCCACTATGAGGAGAAGTCTCTACATTCACTATCCTTACATACACTTAAGTAGCTGCTCCTGTAACACACAAAGATGTGGTGGTTTACCTGACTGGACCACACAACAGGATGTTATACACACCGCTACACTAAAAAACTTCTCTTCCCTGTTCATCACAAATTTAAAGCTCTTCTCGAGGTCCTGACTTAATTTTACATGCACATTCATACCTGCAATCCCTCCCCATGCTCAGTTTTCACCTAGACTTACCAGGGAACAGATGTTCCATACTCACCTCAAGCAATAATCTACGTCTGTCTTCCTAACCCTCTTTTTCTTCACTGACTTCTACTAATCTACAAAATAACTTGGACCCTCTGCACAAAAGAAACATCCAATTAATAGCCTTAAACACTTGTGATTGTGCTGCTACTTCTAACAATCTTGACCACCACAGCACTAAAATCAGAAATCAATTCTTCACATCCTTCCTGTTCTCCTGCCCCCACCACGCCTTGGCTCCAGCAGAAATGTTCCCTACTGCAGCCTGGTGTGCTAAGAACAATCAAAGGCAGCAGCACTTTTCCTCAACATGCTGCAATCTGAATTGCAGTGAAATTGCAGCTGTTGCATTAGAAGCTCAGCACCAGCACCCCACATCTTCCCCCAGAACTGAGGCCTGCTGAGGCCTGAGCTCTCCATTTCAACACACCCTGTAAATCAGGCTGCCTGGAAGATTGCAGGCTGGTAACTGTGTGAACACAGCAGTGCATTTCAGCAGAGTTATGGAATCAGTCTCATGGAAGGCACATCCTTTAAGCTTAAGACTCTATTCTACAAAATCTAGCCAGCAATTGTTTTGGTGGCCTGTGCAGGTTTTGGGGACTGTGCATGTTTCCTTTGGATGTTGTTTTCTTTGTTTCTAAATACAAAATTCACTGGATTCAGAAGCAAAACCCCAGATTCATTAGAACAAAGAACCACAGGGACATATGTGGCTGACAAGAACACTCCTCATTTCTAATAGTAACACCAGAAAGAGAGGAAAAAGATAAAGATGATTTCAATACCCGAAAGGATCCGAAATGTCTACATAAGCTGTCAAGTGACTAAGATTTTGGTAAACTCTAAAAGTCCAGATTCCTATTCGGTAATTGTCTGAAAGAAAAGAAAGCCAGAAAATCTGGTTGACCTTTATTTTGCCAGGACTTTCTCACGGGATTCTACCACAACTTGGATCACAAGTGAGGGTGGCAAATTTTGACTAGAAAACTTTGATAACTAGGCAGCATTTTTTCCTCCTCACTGAATTACAGGAAGGGTTTAAAAGGAAAAAAAAATATAAAAGAGCGTAAAGAAATTCTATCATACCTCTTAGGCGTTCATCATCTTTGGAGAACAAAAAAAAAAAACTCTAGCACTTCCTGTGCATGGTAAAGAAAGAAACCTAGAAAAGGACAAAGGGATTTGAGCATCCTAAATTGTACTATCAAATTTCATGAACACAAGTTAATCCTGTAGTGCTTCAGAGAAATGCCATACATTGAAAAGCTTTATTCCCTAGAAACCAAATAAATCTTTTTATTTTCCAAATCCTCTTTTAAAGAGAAAACTGACTGTGTCTTTGGCTTTTGGCCAAACTCAGTTTGGAGTTGGTCAAACCAAAATGACCCAGTTAATTTCCTGTGCTCTGCTCTTTCGTTCCATATTCACATTCACATCCAATGGGTTGCTGGGAGTTTTGACTCTGTGCAGCACAAACGGTTTTCTAAGATGACTTTCATTGCTCAGAGGTGTGCAATGTCAGTTTCCCATTCCCTGAGTGCTGCTATTAATATTCCCACAGCATCCAACTACTACAGCCAAGTAGACAACAAAGAGAAATGGAACTTGCATTTCTTGGTCCTGTTCAATTTCTGACATCTCAGGCTCATCGTCACCCTCAGAACTGCTGTCCTGGAAACGTGGATCCTCTTGCCATGTGGCTTTTACTGGCTTTATTGTCCCAAGCGCGTGAGGCTCTGCAATGACAGCACCAATAGAGAAAAAAAGCCAAAACCAGATTATTCCTCTAATCATCAGGAAGAATTCCTCCTTTCACGTGAAATACTTACAGTGGAGAAGAGAGATTTAGGAAGGACAGAATCTGACCCTGCCAGATTTTCTAAGCTACATTTCTGCTCCACTTTGTATTTTCCACTTTGTTCCAGGGAGCCCTTATGTATTCTTAAACATTTCTCATTGCATTCAGAAGACACTGAATACCTTTTCAGTTCAGCGCAAGTCTGGGGGGCTCATTGCTTTGTGCTGTTGCGTTGGGTTTTTTAATATTTTGGGTAACTTCACGGGGTTTCTTTTCTCTCCTACATGACTGGGACTTGAGTTAATGTTGTTTCATCTTCATTTCAGACGGCCTCATTTTATCTAAGGTTAGGACACCCCAATGATCATGTGTCATTCCATTTCCTTTTTCTAAAGGTCCAAGAGTAGAATTCAGTAACAAACAGAATGTTCATGGATCTTGGGGCCAGCTCTCGGACTTTGCTCCTCCCTCTACATTAACGCACATTTCCTTAAAAGCCTTGTGAGTTCCTATGAAACTTGATATGACTGGTGTGTCACCTTTTTCCCTGTTTGAGGAATTCAGGGCATGAGAACAAGCTTTTTCACCACTCAGCAAAAACCCCCAATGCCTTCTCAAAGCATGCCTTTCAGAATTCCTGAGATGCAAGCATGAGGCACCTCTCAATAATCTACCACAACCCTAGCAAGCAGAAATGAAGATCAAAATGCTTCTGCCTAATTACTGACTTCTGTTGCTGAAAATCCCCTGCATCCTGACCTTTTTTACACCATATTGCCCTACAGTGCCTGCCAGAAGCTCTTCCTTAGCAATGGCACTGTTAGAAGGGTTCTGCTGTTACCTTCTTTGATGCCCAACTCCTCTGTGCCTCCAAAGAAAGAAAACTTGAAGTAACTCGTCTCCTGAGCTGCATCATCCTCAGGCAAAGGTCCCAAATGGTCATCTGGGGCAGAGTCCTGTGCATCCTCTTTGTCCCAGGGTATTTCCTCAGTCTGGTTTGCTCTTTGAAGGTCTTTCAAAGAATAAACCAGAATAGACGGAGGAAATACCGTCTATTCTGGTTTGTTCTTTGAAAGGCCTCTTTCAAATCCGCAGCAATGGTGTAGGAGTTGTCTTCAGACAGTGAGGCAGTGTCTCATCTCTTTCTTCTTTTTTTGGCTTTACTGAAATGAGATTGTTCAAGGATAGCAACACAGCACACGTCCTTTTCGGACACAGCTTCCCTAAGAGCCACCTTGCTCTGAATGTCTCCCTAAGCATATCCAAGCCCATTAAGGAGTGCTTCATTATCAAGGGTAAGCAGTGGGGAAACATCTGAGGTTGAAGTCTAAAGGCCGGAACAAGAGTCCTTTTTAATTAGCCACATCCTTAAGTGACTTTTCACTGAATACACAGTTACACAGAAATCAAGGTATTTAGCCCAGACTTCTTCCTGCCAGTAGAAACATCAAGAGCTAATAGGGTTTGCCCACAGAGCTGCACATCTCAGGGTCCCTGCACTGACCGTTCTCACCTTCACTTCTGGCAAGGAACACACGGCCTAGAAAGAAAAGATGACGGCACTACGTGCTGCTGTTGGAGGTCCCAGTTGAGGTCCGACGTCGCTGGTGGGAGCGGCTGCTCCTGCGGGATGTCCCCGACCATGTCCCCCTACGCCTGGGCCTCTCAGCACTCGCTGCTGTCGTCCTGCTCCTGTCCTGGCGACTCCTGGACCGCACAGTTTGAGTCGAGGCCCGGCGCTGCTGGCGGGAGCGGCTGCGTCTGGGGAATGGCCCTGACCATGTCTCCCTTCGCCTGGGCCTCTCAGCCCTTGTCCCTGTGCCACTGCTGCTGCCGCGGCGACTCCTGGAGCGGACAGGTGGACTCTGGGCCCAGCCTTGCTGGCGGGAGCGGCTGCGTCTGGGGGATGGCCCTGACCATGTCTCCCTTCGCCTGGGCCTCTCAGCCCTTGTCCCTGTCCCACTGCTCCTGTCACAGCAGCTCCTGGAGCGGACAGGTGGACTCCGGGCCCAGCCTTGCTGGCGGGAGCGCCTGCGTCTGGGGGATGGCCCTGACCATGTCTCCCTTCGCCTGGGCCTCTCAGCCCTTGTCCCTGTCCCACTGCTCCTGTCACAGCAGCTCCTGGAGCGGACAGGTGGACTCCAGGCCCAGCCTTGCTGGCGGGAGCGCCTGCGTCTGGGGGATGGCCCTGACCATGTCTCCCTTCGCCTGGGCCTCTCAGCCCTTGGCCCTGTCCCTCTGTTCCTGTCATGGCAACTCCTGGAGCGGACAGGTGGACTCTGGGCACGACCTTGCTGGCGGGAGCACCTGCGTCTGGGGGATGTCCGTGATGGTGTCTCCCTTTGCTTGGGCCTCTCAGCCCTTGGCCCTGTCCTACTGTTCCTGTCACGGTGACTCCTGGACCAGACAGGTGGACTCTGGGCGCGACTTTGCCGGCGAGAGGAGCTTCGCCTGCGGCTGGGCCCAGCACGTCTGGAATGGACCCTGTCCTCAAGGTCAGGGGACGTGCTGCGTGTTGCCCTTGATCTGCTGATGCTGCTGGTGTCCAGTGAGGAAGATGGCAGCGCCTGCTGCCATGCTCCGTGTTGGGGCCTGCTGTGGCTGCCCATCTCTGGAGATGGAGGTGGGGAAACCAGCACCAATGGCACAGGGCTGTGGGAGCTGGGGCTGATGGCCTCAGATTCTGACCAGCCACGAGCAGATTGTAGTCCTGACTGTCTGGCCGGCCTGGGGCCATTGAGCTCTGTCTCATCCCTGGAGGCTGTAAGGGCAAGCAGGAATGTCAAAGATCACCCAGGCCCCGGCCAAGCCAGGCCAGAGCAGTGCCCCCAGCCCTCCAGCAGTGGATGCTGCGCTCTGCCAAGCCCGGCCTGGGCACTCCCCTAGCCCAGGGACACCGGGGACTTTGACTCATACATGTTCCGAGCCCAGCACAGCTGTCACACTCCCATCTCTGTGTGCTGTTCCTCAGGCCAGAGCAGCGCCTGTGGGTGCCCTCAGCAGCACAGGAGGAGCACAGGAGCAATTGCCAGGGCCTGGGGAGGCAAACAAGCTCATAGCACTGAGAACAAAAAGTGTACCAGCACGTGGTTGTCTAGCCAAGCGCTTCTGCTTCTTCCTGCTTTGAGCCCTTGTCGAGACACAGGTTCCCTGCAGAGCCCCAGGTGCAGCTTCCCAACTTACCCCTGTTCCTCTGCCTCCTCCCTGCCCCCAGGGTAAAGGCAATCCCTGGCATTGCATTGGCCGTGCCTCACTCCTAGATCTGCGAAGGCATCGTTGTCCTCCCACGTTGGCTGTCTGATGGAGAAAGGAAGAGATGATGAATTTCTGCTGCTCTCCCTCACGGAGGTCCAGGGTGTCCCAGCTCTTTCTCCAGCGCTTTTCCAAGTTGGGGGTGAAGCTGAAGCCCAGACTCACAGGACAGGGCAGGGCCAGGGCTCCTGGGGCAGGGCCTGGCACAGCACAGCACTTGCACCCTCCTGGCTGGTGGGCCAGGCAGAAGGACACCAACCTGAAGGGGACTCGGATCCCCAAGATGAACATTTCAACAGGGAATTCCCCACTGTCTCTGCACAGGGGGCACTGGAAATAGAAAGCACCAGCGCGCAAGGCCTGTCCCTGCAGGGCAAACACAGGCAGGGTGAGCGAGGCCCTGCTGCTGCTGCTGCTGCTGCTGAGCACCTGCTGTGCCCCAGGGCTCAGGGGAGGGCTCCTACCTGGATGCAGTCCCTGTGGAACCAGGCCTTTTTGCACGCTGGGCACACCAACGTTGTGAAGGTCTTTCTGTCCTCCACAGGTTCCATGCAGATGGGGCAAACGGTGTCCGGCTCAGGAGTCGCATCCACCTCCTGCTCTGGACGGTGCTCAGGGCAGAAAGAGCTGGGGGCAAAGGGATGGGGAAAGTGAGAAATGCTGGATCATTCCCCAGGGGTGGCCATAAAGAGAGATGAGGTACCTGAACGGAGTAACGTATAGATTGACACAGCCGCCCTCCTTGGTACAGGGCAAGTGGAACCATCTGTCACAGTTCTCCCTGCAGCACATGATGGTTGCCCCGCTCTGGCCGCAGACGCAGCAGCGCTGGAAAGAGCCAAGCAGCTGCATCAGCAGCAGCAGCAGCAGCAGCAGCCTCGAGGCCTCCCCAGGCAGCCCCAGGGCTAAGGGCAGGGCGCAGGACGTGGCCGCTGCCGGCTCCCAGCCCACAGAGCCACCAGCTGGAGGAGGGAGGCTGCTGTGCCAGGGCCTCTGTGCCAGAGCTGCTGGGAGCCAGACTTTGTCCCGACTGTTGGGCCGGCCTTTCTTTTCTGCAGTCTGGGCTAAGCTCTGGCAAACCTCGCCAGGCACAAATCTCCCTGCTCTTGTCAGGCTCTCACCTTCTGTGCCGCCCGCCGCACTGCAATTAGGAGATCTCGAGGGAGAAAGTCCATGAGTCCCCCGCGGTCCGTCTCTTGCTGAAATAGTAGAGTGGCGAAGAACTGCAGCCAAGGGGAGAAGCTGATGAGGAGGGGGCGGGAGGAGCTGCCCATTGCAAAGGTGGAGGGAGCGCCCGGAGCCACTCACCATGCAGAACACGTGGGCACAGAGCCCACCCTTCTGCAGTTTGTCACCGCACATGTCCGGGTCAGCCTCGGCACGGCGACACAGCATGCAGGCTGCAGGGGACAGAGCCAATGGCACCGGGCATGAGCAGCTGTGCGGGGCTCTGAGCCTGCAGCAGCATCGGCCCCAAGGCTGCTCTGTCCCTGCCTGGCTGATGGGCAGCGCTGGAGGCCTTGCAGAGCAGGGGCCATTGCGGGCACGGCTGTCCCAGGAGCTGCCCCCTGGCCCAGCTGGGCCCCACTTGGGCAGGAAGGAGGCTCCCAGCCCTGGCATGGCCGAGCAGCTCCTGCCTCCCGCTGCCTCTGTTCTGATCCCCACGCTGCCTGCTACCACAAGAGCCCCTGGGCCAAGCTATCAGAGAGCTGCTTTGCCTTCACCTGGCTCCCTGGCACCAGGACCCTCCTGCTTTCTGTCAGACATGGCGGCTGTCTACGCTGAGTCTATCTCCTCGAGGGACGTGGTCACTTCGAGGTGCTGTTCCTCTCTGTCTATGGGAGAAAGAAGGGGGGGGGGCAGTTTGCAGAACAGGCCCAGAACCACGAGGCTCTACTCCCTTCTCAGCCCTGCGTGAGCCCTGCTCCTGTCTGTTTCTCCTCCCGTCGTCGCCTTGAGTAACACTGCAGTGTCCTCTGGCTGTTCCTCTGCTGATTCTGTGATTTTGGGAAGGGAGAGGCAGGTGAGCCTGCAGCACAGGCCCAGAGCCCCGAGGTGTGGGGCCCCTCTGGTCCCTGGGCAGCCACATCCCCGCCCTACCTTCTCCTCCCGTTGTCAGGTCGCACTGACACTCGGCTTGAGCCCCGCGTTCCCGTTTGTGGCCTTGGTGGCACAGGTCACAATGGCCACTCTGACATCAGCACCGTGTACCCAAAATCGGGGCAGCCATGGCCCCAGGTCCCTGGCAACCACTTGTGGCGGCCCCCTTGGGCACCGAGCTTCTAAAATGGTCCGAGCGTTTGCTCAGGGTGGAAGCAGGGACAGGACTCCTGCAGCAAGTGCAGGGTCAAATGCCAGGCCCTGGGGCAGCCATCCAGGGTGGCACTGTAGGCAGGGAGGTGCTGTTCAGGCACTGCCACACTAGGGCTCCGGCCCCGGCCAAGGGAAATTTCTGCTCCTGCCCCTGGCAGGCGGTGGCCCAGAGAGCCCGTGCGGAGTCAGCTGCACTACAGGGATTCCATCCCTGCTCTAGGTGAACTGATGTTTTCATCAAGACCTGTCTGCAGAAAACTAAGATGAACCTGATTTGATGCTGCTGCTGATCACCATTGGGTACAGGAGATAAACCTGGACACCACCACAGCTGCCTCCGTTATCCTGCCATCATATGAACTAACAACTTTGACTTTCCATATAAATGGAAAAATTAGTATTAAGCTTCTGAGAAGCGTCATCTTTTATACTGACTCAGCAGAAAGACAGAAAATTCACTGAGAATTTTCTGTGTACATTTGACAGGAGAGCTTGCAACTGTCCTCCACTCAAGTCAAATACAGGAGGATGCTTTTCCTACATTATAGGAACTTTGCCAGTTTGGTCCATGCTTTCCTACTAGAAAATACATTGGAAAAAATTAGGAAGAGAAGCACAAACAATTCTTGTCAATTTTTCTCTTTCGTGTCTTTGCAAACATGCTCCTGGAAATGCAGATCCATGACTTGTGGAACAATCAGTGGCATCTCTGGGAAGCAGGGCAGGGACTGACAGGCAAGGACACACTGCACCTGCCTGATGCTGGGGCAGCAGGAGTTTGCCCATTTTCCTGTCTCCATGGGAGAGCCACCTTGGCTGGGAAACGATCCCTTCACTGCTCTAGGAGGGAGGCACAGCCAGTGCAATGCCAGGGAGCGCCTTTACCCTGGAGGCAGGGAGGAGGCAGAGGAAGAGGGGGGAAGTTAGGAAGCTGCACCCGGGGCTCTGCAGGGCTCCCGGCTAGGTCTCGAAGCACAAGGAGCCAGAAGAGCTTGGCCGGACAATCCCGAGCTCTGGACACCTTGTCCTCAGCACCGGGAACCCGTTTGCTTCTCCAGGCCCTGGGCACTGCTCCCGTGCTGCTCATGCAATTACACACAGACACAGAGCTACCTGCTCTGTCTCAACCCTCTTCAGCACTGAACAGCACAACACAGTAACATGTTCTCTTCAGTACATGGTCTAATTATTAATAGTCCTGCAAAGACTCACATTCAAAGCACACACAAAAACCCCAAACCCTGGTACAAACCTTGCATCAACACAAAATGCATGTTGCTGTTCAGAAACACAGGGCAGCACTTTTGGCCAATGCTTTTTCCTATAAGATCTTTCAAAGGATTGCAAAAGTGACATTGTTTGGCAACTTCTTCAAGGAACAGACAGGAGAGGCTTCTGAGTTTTTAAAGATTTATTGGTTTGCTTTCACTTTCCTTTTGGCATCCTTACACTTCACCCAGCATTCCAGAAAATCGTGAAAATCCAAAATAATATCAGGGGAAGTTTCTGAATTCATTCATGTTTCTCCCAAAGACTTTCTTGACATACATACAAGTGACTGGTCCTATGACATACAGAGACGCAGTGGTTTCCCTGACTGGACATTACAAGACAACGTTATAGACTCCACTATACTAAAACACTTCTGTTGCCTGGTAATTACAAAGCCTGAAGCTCTTCTAGAGGCTTTTCCCAGTGCAACTTCATTAGGTTCCTCTCTGCCCAACTCTCGAGCCTCTCCAGGTCTCACTGAAGGGCAGCAGAGCCTTGTGGTGCCTCAGGCCCTGCTCCCAATTCTGTCCCATCAGCAAACACTGAGGGAACACTCTGTCCCTTCTGCCAGGTCACTGGGGAATAAGGCAAACAAGGCTGGGCCCAGCACGGCGCCCTGAGCTCACAGCTACCTGAGTTTGGAGCTCCCCTGTCCACTTCTCTGCCCCACTGTCCCTGAGCTGCCTCAGGGGCCTGTTATGGGAGGCAGGGACAAAGCCTTGCTGAAGTCCCAGCTGGCAACAACCACTGCTCTCCCCTCACAAGCCCAGCCAGTCACTGCAGCACAGGTGGCTATGGGATTGGTCAAGCATGGTTTCCATTCCTGTTATTCCACAGGCTTAGAGATGGCATCCAAGAGGAGCTGTTCTGTCACCTTTCTGGGGATGGAGCTGAGGCTGATGGCCCTGCAGTTTCCTGGCTCTTTCTTGGTGCCCTTTTGCAAGACTGCAGTGATGTTGGCTTTCCTCCACTGCTCATGCCTCTCTCCAGGGCTGTCTCCTTCCCTGACCTGCTGGCAGAGCACCCTGTGCCAGAGGCAGGAGCAGAGATTTCCCTTGGCCCCAAAAGGGAACACTGTGCTCAGGCCGAGTGTAAGTGCGACCTGACAACGGGAGGAGAAGGCATGAAGGAGCAGAGCTCACACAGGGCTGAGCAGGCAGTAGAGCCCTCGTGGCTCTGGGCTTGCTCTACAAGCTCCTGGGCCTCTACTTTCTCCACAGAGAGAGAGGAACAGCACCTCAAGGTGACCAGGAAACCCAGCCATGGAGCGAGGCTAGGGCTGTGACACCTCAGGGAAACCGGACACGGAGCGGGACTGGGGCTGTCAGACCTCAGGGAAACTGGCAATGGAGCGGGGCTGGGGCTGAGACACCTCAGGGAAACCGGCCATGGAGCGGGGCTGGGGCTGTGACACCTCAGGAAACCGGCCATGGAGCGAGACTGGGACTGCCAGCCCTCAGGAAACCCGGCCATGGGGCTGGGGCTGCAGCTGTGACACCTCAGGGAAAGCAGCCATGGGTGTGGCTTGGCCTTTGACACCTCAGGGAACTCACCATGGCAGCCACCTCCAGGGGTTTTGAAGTACTTGTTTCTTGGTTTAATGCCCTTCCAAGATCAATTTTCCTGATCCTTATCCATGTTTTGGACAAGTATTGCCTCCTGAACAGGCCACCTCCTGGATGTGCAATGATTCCATCTGATCCAGCTGTGCCTCTTCCTTTCTCAAGGGATGGACAGAGGGGCTCTATTGAAGGTGGCATTTCCTGCAGGAAGGGAGGCGATGCCAGACACAGCCACAGGAGGTAGTTGCTCTGCTTCTGGGCCTGAGTCCTGCTGAGGCTTGAGCTGCCCTCTCTGCTGCTTGGCACTGCGGGCACAGCCCGGATAAGATGGGCACAGCCCAGAGGAATTGTCCCGAGCAGGCTCAGGGCACTCGGGTACTGAGCTGTCCTGCTGGGCTCCCTCCGTGGGAGACATGTCCCGAAACCTGGGAGCGGCTGCACAGGGTGCCCGTGGTGGGGAAAGGGCAGAGGGGGAGAGCAAGGCTCCAGTGTGTCCTGAGAGGGCCTGGCTGTGTGCCCATGTGATGTGGGAGCTGTTCCATGGGCAGGTGGGCGGGCAGGAGGGAGGGACGGAGGTTGGGAGTGACAGCTGTGGCACTGCAGATTTCCCCAAGCATTTAGTGAGGGTTTCCTGTGTGGCAGGGAGAGAGCCCCAGGGCCCTGGGCTGCTCCAGCTGCCCCTCCAGGCATGTTGCACAGGACCTGCAAAGAGCGTACAGAGTGACCAGGAGCCACAGGCTCCCGCAGCCTTACCCCACCCCCTTGCAGTCCCCAATTCCCCAAGGGAGAAGGGGATCCAAACACACCATGGAAATGGTTCTGTAGCATCTGTGATCCCTCCTCGACTGGGATCATGACTTGGATTACTTGGAAATGCTGGTGAATGGTGCTTTGAAGACCTTGCCAGATGTTGGAGGCATGTTCTGAATGTACCTTTCCTGACAGAATAATCTGTGTCAGTATGCCAAGAGCTTACCATGAGCCAGTTCCCTTAAATTTCACTGAAGGTAGATCAGTTCTGGAAACCTTACCCTGCTCCCTTCTGGAGCCCTGAGGGATCCCACAGGATCACTGTCAGTGGGAGGAAGGGGCATTTAGCTGTCCATCCTCCTCCCGTGTGCAATGGCACTGTGTCCTTCTGTGTGCTCTGTGCAGCCACAGAGAAGAGCAGAGAGGGAAGGCGCTGGGCCCAGGGCTGTGCCTGGGGGCTGAGCCTTTCTCAGCTCCTTTGCAGCCCCCAGGGAGCCCGAGCTGCTTCTGCTGCCACTGCTAAGCCCTGGCCCTGCCTGGGGCTGGGTTTCAAGCTGCTGGCTGCTCCAGGGAGTCCTTTCTGCCCCGACTGCCCCGCAAGGGGCTCCTTCCATCCCAGTGTGGGGCCACTGCAGGCACGAGGTCCCCCTGGCCCTGCTCCTGAGTGGAAGGCAGAGCCAAGGGAGTGCCTTGGAGGGCACCAATCACCCAGATGCCCTCACTGCCACTCGGGCCTGAAGGAGAATCTTCAGCAGTGCCATTGGAGCTGTTGTGTCCTGCCTTTCTTTGCAGCTGAGCCTGTTGCTCAAGGTGATCTGGCTTCCCAGCCCATGTTCAGGATTGAGCCTCTGGGAGATGGTGAGGGTACGCCAAGGCCTTTCCCCTGTGAGACCTGCCAGCTCAGAGCCCAAAGCTCGGCCAGGGGGGCATCGCTGCAGGTGCCAGGACAGAGCCATGCATGTGTGTGCCCTCACCCTGCACGATCCACTCACAACTTCTGCTCAGCACTGGCAGGTGTTTGAAGGACGGTGGGCCATGGCCCAGCTGAAAAAGCCCAGATGATTTGTTGATTTTATCCGATTTTGCATAAGCATGACGTTCTGAACATGCCATTAAAGAAATGGAGAATTTCTCCATCTTTTAAGGTGTACTTTTTGTTTCTCAAGTGATGGGCCAAAAGTTAGGACAGAAGGAGGTGTTTCCCCAACAAAGCAGAGGCCGATTGGCAGCCCCTGCTGCAGGAAGGAAGTCCGAGCCAAACACAGGCATGGGCACAGGCACAGAAGGTAATTGCTGTGCCAGGCTCAGCAGGGCTCAGCCATTGGCAGAGCTGTGTGGCTGCAGCTCTTCTTCTTCTACCAGGGCCTCCCTTGCACAGCCCGGCAAAGCTGGAGGTGCCTTTGGAGCTCGTTCAGAGCCCTGGGAAAAGGGGACTCGTGCACCAACGTCCCTCCCACTGCAGCTGCTCTGGAGCTGGCCCTGAGTGCCCAGAGGCCCAAGGCACAGGAGCAGCCCCGAGCGGGAGCCCTGCCACGAGCCCAGGGCCAGAGCCACCCTTGGCTCCCGTTTGGGCAGGGGCTGCACTGGGTCCTGACAGGGCCTGACTCTGTGCCCTGGGGCTGGGGGAGCTGTCACGGGGCAGGGAGGGCCAGGGCTGGCAGGGGCTGCTCAGGGATGGCTGTGGCCCGTGTCCCTCCAAGCAGTGACTGCCCAAAAAGCTGCGCTGCCCCTGGGCTCTCCTCCCGGCCTGCTGGGCTTTGTTGGGTGGCACAGCCTGTGCCACGGGGTGGCAAGGTGCCTGCAGGCCCCAGCTCTGGGGGAAGCGGAGAATGTCCTGCCCGCATCCACCCTGCTGCCAGCTCAGCAGTGCAGCACAGAACGGGCTGACGATCCCCATCGCTCCCACAGGTGCATCTGGAACCACAGCACATGTTCCTGATTCCCAGAAGGGCCTTGGAAGGGGTTTCTGTCAGGGAACAGGCTTCTGGCTAGGGTTACTGGCAGGCCTGCTTGTCTTGGAGCTGATCTTCATCTTATGCTCTGTCCGAAGTTGGACTTGCTGGAAGAGAAAAGGGTGAGTGTTTAGTTCACCTTTCCCTCAAACAGCTTCTTTTGAAAGTCTACGTCAGACAGAAAACATTCCCAGTGAGGTTGCAGTGTAGGGGTGGCCAGTCCTTGATTGTCCAAAGAACTCTGCTGAGGGTTCTGCTGCTGCCCAGAGCTTTCATTGGCCTCCTAATTGCTGGGCCTTGTCCTGGGGGGGCCCGCTGGGGCTGCAGCCAGTGCTGGCTCCCACTGAGGCTGCCTGGCCAAGAGCAGCCCCAGGGGCACTGGGCAGAGGCAAAGCACGGTGGGGAGGAGAAAGAGCAGGGACGAGATTGCCCTTGAAAGGCAGGGGAAGGGAGAATGTTGCTTATCGGAAGAAGCCCCAAAGAGTGGCTGGAAGGGGTGCTGCCTGATCAAGGACCCCCGAGAAGCGGAGGGAGGGTGTATCGGCTGATGGGGTGTCCCGAGGAGCGGCTGTGGATAGTGGGGGTGTCCCTTAGTGGGGAGGAGCAGCCGGAGCGCTTGCACGGTCCGGTGGTGGGGAGGCCGGCGGGGCAGTCGGAGTAGGCTCAGCCCGGCCGGTGGGCACGGCTAACCCTCCCCGCCCGCAGGACCACGGCGCAGTTCCTGTTGGAGGCGGACCTGCACGGGCTGCTGAAGCTGGACACGCTGATCCCGAACGCGCCGCCTGCGCCATGGCAGCGCAAGGCCAAGGAGAGCGGCCCCGGGCCCAGCCCTGTCGGCGTGTCCCCCATAAAACCGGCATGTCGCTCCCACAGCCCCAGCAAGACGCCGTCCAAGACACCCGGTGAGCGCCGGCCACCGGCGGCAGAGGTTGAGTGCGGGAGCCTGGCCCAGGCTGCTTGTCCGTAGCCACGGGGCTCTGGGCTCCCTGCCACGCTGCCCTACCGGCTGCTGCTCAGGCAGGAGGAGGTGGGCTGTGCTCCTGACAGCCACCCACCTCCTTGCCAGCATGAGGGGCAGAGCTCTGAGCACTGGGGCTGGCGAGCTGCTGTTCGGCCAGCTGAGCCTTGCTGGCACAGCTGGATGCTAGGACAAGTGTGGGCAGGACTGTCAGCTGACAGCTTTACATCCTGTGAGCGTTTTTGTATCTTCCCCTTATCTCTGGACTCTGGAATTGTTGCACTAGACCCAAGGAGTTGCACCACACAGTCCCTAACCAACTTGGTGGCAGGGAGGAAAATATAAGTTAGTTGGGACTGGGTGGCATGAGACCTCAGAGTCCTACTTGTCTGGTGGGTGTGATGTGGAAGAGTGTTGGGTTTGCTCCCGTGAAAACTCTAATACAGGCTGTTAAATAGCTGTAAGACAATATTTTCATATGTGAATGCAGGTAAATCTGGATCCAAAATTCAAAGCACCCCCACAAAGGCTGGGGGGGATCGCTACATTCCCAAACGCAGCACTATGCAGATGGAGATGGCAAATTTCCTCCTAACCAAAGAGAATGACCCTGCTGAGGATTCCCCTACCAAGAAGGTGAGCATGTTGCTAAGTTACAATTACTTAAACAACCGCTACTCCTTCCTGCCCCTTTACAGAGCAGTGAACAATAGGTTCTATCAAGGGGGCACACGGGACTGACAAGTCCCAGCCATCACTACTTGCAGCTCTGGGCTTCAGGAGCCTAGGATGAGACTGAAGCTGTAGAGACTGCCATGCACTTGAAGCCTATGCTGCTTCTGGTAGCAAAATTTAGCTTTTGACTAACGAGGCTTTAAAATGTAGCAGGCAACAAAAACACAAAGCTGTAAGCCTATGCAAAGTGAAACTGCTGGTGGTAGCTATTCTAGGACAAGGTCTCCACAGGGAACACTTCTGGAATGTTTTACACTGTGTTCTGAAATCTGTTTATGAAGCATTTGGTCGCTTTGTGGCTGTGGCTTTTCCCTCTGGCAATGACACTGAATTTGCCATTGTTTGAAAATGTGAGCAGGACAATGTATGAAAGTCTGAGGAAAACTGCTTTGACCTGCCTCTGTGTGACTGACCCTTGCAGCACAGTCAAACATCTTCAGATTCTAAGAGAAGGGGACTTAGATGTCTGTTTAAATTGTAGTGTGGGAATTGTTTTAAATGCATTGCACTGAGGGTGATTTGTCTCTGTAGGAGCAACAGAAAGCCTGGGCAGTGAATCTGAATGGTTTTGATGTGGAAGAGGCAAAGATCCTCCACCTCAGAGGAAAACCACAGAATGCTCCAGAAGGTATGATACAGGCTCCGTGTGACCTGAATCAGCAGGAGGGATCAGGTCAGGGGAACAGCAACACAGAGGCTCTGTGTGTGGTCACAGGAGAAATCAACTGGTTTCTGAGAGCTGTACAGGCTGGAGTCTCCTTTCTTAAGGTTCCTGAGGTCGAGGGAGGGCATAACAGTTAAAGTGAATTTATTTAGGAGAGTTGCTATGACTGCCAGTTGGTCACCTGTTACAGGGCTTGCAAGGGTCTTCAGGGTGGAGAGAGAGATGAGAATCTTGACCTCATGTTCAGAAGGCTTGATTTAATATTTTATGATATATATTACATTATTACTATACTAAAAGAAATAGAAGGGAAGTTCTCAGAATCTAGCTAAGCTAAGAATAGGAAAAGAATGAATAAACAAAGGGCTGTTTCTCAGCAGAGGGTGAGACCCAGCTCCGCTGTGAGTGGTCAGTAAATCCAAACATTCACCCAAGACTGATCATGCATCCACCTGTTGCATTCCCCAGCAGCAGATAACCATTGTTTACCTTTTGTTGCTGAGGCCACAGCTTCTCAGAAGGGGGAAAAATCCTAAAGAAAGGATTTTTATGGAAAGATGTCTGTGACAGTTACCGGTACTGCAGGTTCCAAACGTTCATGAAGTCTGTAAGAGCATCAAAGCCTCTGCTGTGCACTTTCTAGCTTAAACTGCAACTAAATATAATGGGATTCAAAAACCCAAGTGTTTGTTAAATTTGTTTCCATGAATGAGGAAATTGTAGCTCACCCCTGCTCAGCAGTTCATTCTGCCAGTGATTTTAGTGCACTGCAGGCTTGTGAGTGTTTCTCTTAGGACTTTATTTTCACTCCAAGGGATTCCTAGTTGGGTGAGCAGCACTCAGCTGGGAGGAAACTAACTCAGGTTAACAAACCTGTTCCCCTGCACACAGACTATCAGAATAACCTGAAAGTGCTCTACAGTCAGAAAATGGCACCTGGATTGAGCAGGAAGAAGAGCAGATATATTCCCTCAAAGCCAGAACGGGTCTTGGATGCACCAGAGATATTCAACGACTACTGTAAGTAGGCTACAGGGTTGGAGAGTATTATTAATAATTGGTTAGCTGAGAAAGGCCACACTGATATAATGGCACTGGTTAAGCTGAAGGAGAAAAGTCAGCAGTCAGCAAGCTGAAAGGAAGAGTCAGCAGTGACCTTGCTGCAACATCAGGATAGGGAGTTGAGATTAGTCCTGAATACATCCTAAGAATATGTAGAAAGTATCAAAAGTAGAACCATAGGAATGTAGAAGTAGGCGTAGGTGCTGATATGTAAACTGACCAATCCTGAGCTCAACTTTTGCAATATGTATGAAGCTCATTATTAACTGTATTTAACCCGCCGTACTGATCAATAAAATCGAGCCTGTGATGATCAAACTGATGTCCTGGTTCCCTTCCGTCGACAAATGGTGGAGAATGCGGGCATAACCGAATCTCTGCCCTTTTTCTCGGATTAAAAGAAAAAGGGATTACGCCACGGTCCGGAAGTTGGGTTTGGGTCCCAGCAGCCGGGACGGTGCCGGAATTTGAAGCACCCTTAAGGTTCACAACTGTGACTTAAGCCAATACGTGTCCGCCGGAGCCTGGAGAGCTGCAACAGCGTGCGCTGATTAATAGGTATGGATAGGCAAGCGGCATATGATTTATTTACCGCCTATTTAGAGCGGCGTGGGATAAAAGGGATAGATTTAAAAAAGGAGTTTCCAGGGTTATTAGCTTATGGCCATGCTAAGGGTATCTTTTCTAATCCTCATACAGTTCATGAGTTATCAGAGTGGAGAAAGTTTGGGGAAATATTGTGGGATACAGTACTAGATGATGATAAGTCAGCAAAGAAATTCGGGAAGTTATGGCGGGTGGTGTATAACACGTTACTTCAGCAGGTCACTGAGAGAAAGGCAGCAGAAAGGGCAACAGAAGCTCATAAGAGGAATATAGGGTATGGTCGTGAAGATGATCCCCTGGCACCCTCTGTAACTAAGGTACTTATGCCTAAGAGTCCCCAGCAAAGTGGTGTGGAGGATTTCTCTATAGGCGCAGTGGAACCGTCTGCACCTTTCCTGTCAGAGGGGGAGGGCGAGTCGGATGGTGGGGGTAGGAGCAAGCCAGCTTTGCCTCCGCCACCAGCTTCAGGCAGGTCGGATGGTGGGGGTAGGGGCAAGCCAGCTTCGCCTCCGCCGCCAGCCTTGCCTCCGCCGCTTCCCCTCAGTGAGCCGGCTCAGGTTACAGCTTCGGTGGGGGGGTCACCTCCCCCGCCCGAGCCGGCTCCAGCGGGGGGGCAGATTGCCCCCCGCAGGCTGGCTCCGCTTGAGTCGGCTCCGGTTTCACTGTCAGCTCCAGCGGGGGAGGGCGGGCTCCCGCTTCCCCCGCGCGAGCCAGCCTCTGCTTCACTGCCCCCCCCCGCGCAAAAGCTCGGTGTCTGCACCGAAGCGCCAGCAGCATAGCACCCTTAAAGAGCCAGATCCCATCCCAGGGGCACACCGTGATCCATGGGGGGAGATGGCTAAACAGAGGAGGGAAGCTTGGGCTGCTTTGGCAAAGGAAGTAATGCAAATGGGGGATGGTGAGGCGGTGGAAATAGCTTCTAGTCTTGCATGTCCGGTCACATACACACCACAATATGATGCACAGGGGAACCTTACGCATAATATAGCAGAATATACTCCCTTAGATTGGAAGCTGTTAACTCAGCTATGTTCTACGGTTATTCAGTTTGGAGTAAAAAGTGAACCTGTTAAGCAAATGTTAGATTATCTTTTTAATACTCAGCTTTTATGTCCTAATGATTTAAGAGGAATAGTTCGGTTGATATTTACTCAGCATCAGCAGTTATTGTTTAATGCACATGACCCATTACATGGGGTGACAGTAGAGGAGCTGATGGGCTTAGAGGCATTTTTACGTACAGAGGCACAGATGATATTGGGAGCTGATAAACTTACAGAGTCTATGTGGTTAGTGCGTGCTGCAATAGATATGGTTAAAGAGCCAGGAGGGTTACCGGCTTATATGGGCATTAAACAAGGTAGAGAAGAATCATTTGGAAATTTTATCGATAGAACAGCTACTGCTATAGATCGGGCTGGTGTTGCAGGGCGCTATTGAAGCAGTGTGCTTTGCAAAATAGCAATCCAGCAACCCAAAGAGTGTTAGCTACTTTAGGGGCAAATTGGGCTATTGAGGAAGCATTAGAGCGAATGGCATTAGTGCCAACAGCTTCACAGCCATTTATAGCAGAAGCCTTAAAGGAATTAGGATTAGGGTTGCAAAAGCATAGTCTACTCAAAATCGGGTGTTAGCTGCTCCTGCTTCTCTCCAAAGCGGCTCACTGGCAGTCACGTAAAGAGGCTCGAGACCATTCATCAAGTGTTACCGATGCGGCAATGAGGGACAGACACAAGTTACTGCCGTGACATCGCCGCCACCTCCTGTCTGCAACCCGCAACAACACGGAGCCTCGGCTTGGACTTAGCAGCAGCAGTAGACGTCACACTAATGACAAACCAGCCTGAGAGGATACCCACTGGAATAAAGGGCCCTCTTATATTAAATGGACAAACATGTGGAGCATTATTGCTGGGACGTTCCTCTATAACTATGTTGGGATTATTTGTTTTGCCTGGTGTTATCGATGCGGACTTTACAGGGGAAATACAAATTATGCCTTACACCCTTTATCCTCCGATTAAAATTACAAAAGGACAACGCATTGCACAATTGGTACCACTGTCACAAATGACATCGGGAATACAATCATTTACTGGGCAAGCACGGGATGAAAAAGGTTTTGGCTCTACTGGTGTTACACTTTTAACTGTGGATTTACAAAATAGACCAAAACAAAAGGTTGAAATTACCTATGGGCATCAAAGCATAACCCTTTATGGATTATTGGATACAGGAGCAGATACTAGCATCATTTCTCCAGAAGCCTGGCCACAACATTGGCCTCTATTTCCCTCATCAAACATGCTCACAGGAGTGGGAGGATTTACATTGGCAAGCAGGTCGCCATCTTTGTCTGTGTGCATTGAAAATCAACAAATATCTGCTGTGTTTTCAATTGTTCAACTGCCTCCTACAGTTTCCTGCTTAATTGGAAGGGACATTTTAACACAATTGGGAGTGGTGTTAACTAATCAGCACCCTTTGGGGTAATTGCCATTGCTTGGACTTTCCCCATTCCACTCACCTGGAAAACGGATACACCGGTGATGGTTAAGCAATGGCCATTAAAAGGGGAGAGTCTTATGCATGCCCATGAATTGGTACAGGAACAATATACAAAGGGACACCTGCGACTGTCCACAAGCCCTTGGAATACACCTATTTTTGTAATCAAAAAGAAATCAGGGAAATATCGTTTGATACATGATTTGAGGGCTGTAAATGACCAAATGGAACCAATGGGGGCCTTACAGCCTGGTCTTCCAAATCCAGCTATGATTCCAGAACACTGGCCACTTTTAATTATTGACCTAAAGGATTGTTTTTTCACTATTGGCCTGCATCCTGATGACATGAAGAGATTTGCTTTTACTTTACCAGCAATAAATCGTGGGGAACCAGATAAAAGATTTGAATGGACATCTCTTCCGCAGGGCATGCGCAACTCCCCCACTTTATGTCAGCTTTATGTTGATGCAGCATTACAGCCACTACGTCGTAAATGGCCAGCAACTATAATATATCATTACATGGACGATATTTTGTTTGCACAGCAACAGCCATTCTCCTCTTTACAGATTAACACCATTAAAAATACTCTTGCTGCATATTCACTTGTTATTGCTGCAGAGAAAATTCAGACTACAAAGCCCTGGAAATATTTGGGATGGACTTTGACAGATCAAATAGTGATACCACAAAAACTGGAATTACAATTGGACATTAAAACTCTACATGATGCACAGAAGTTGCTGGGAGACTTACAGTGGCTGAAGCCTATTGTGGGAATACCAAATCACTTATTAGAAGCCCTACGACCTTTGTTAAAAGGTGTGGACCCTACTACTCCTGTACACCCGACAAAGGAGCATCATCTTGCCTTGCAGCAAATTAGTAACTGTGTACAGCAAGGGTATGTGTCTCGTCGACAACTCGACCACCCCATTGACCTTACTATCTGGAATAGCCCTTGCCACTTGCTTGGTGCTCTCTCAGTTGCAAAAGAAAACGGGGGAGATACGGGTGTTGGAATGGTTGTCACCACCACTACAGCATAAGAAAACAATATCTTCAAAAATTGAACAATTGGCTGCATTAATCAAAAAGGGGCGTCTCAGAATTCTTGAAGTGGATGGTAGAGGACCTGCTACTATTAGATTACCTATGGAAAAAGAAACCTTGGACTGGTACTTGATAAATTCAAAGAATTTACAAGAAGCATTATTGATGTCACCTGCTAAAGTAGAGACTAGTAAATTAGTGCCTAGAGTTTTGCAATGGATGACAGAATGGAACTGGATTACTTGACCTTTGAGAGAAGAAAACCCCATAGAAGGAGCTATTACAGTTTTTACAGATGCAGGAAAGAAATCAAGGCGTGCTGCTGTTACCTGGCAAGAAAAAGGGCAATGGAAGCATCAACTCCTCACAGCAGACCCTGCAGATAACTTACAAACTTTGGAATTGTTAGCAGTAGTATGGGCGGTGTCAAACTTACAGGAGCCTTTAAATGTGGTCACAGACTCTATGTATGTTGCAGGAGTAGTCAAACGAATAGAGGAAGCAGCAATTAAGGAAGTGAATAATAAACGATTGTATGAGGTACTGATACAGTTAAGGAAGGCTTTACGAGAAAGAAAGGCAGCATATTCTGTGATTCATATTAGGAGCCATAAGTGGTCTGAAGGTTTAGGAGAAGGGAATGAACGTGCAGATAAATTGGTTACCCTACCCATTGATAATTCTTGTCCTATTGACAAGCACACATTGGCCAGAGAAGCACATAGTAGATACCATCAAAATGCAAGAGGTTTAGCAAAACACTTTGAGCTGAGTTTGTCAGAAGCCAAGGCCATTGTCAGAGCATGTCCAACATGTAGTTATCATAATGGTGGGATAGGTCTGGGCATCGGGGTTAATCCTCGAGGTTTAAAAATAAATGAGATATGGCAAATGGATGTTACACACGTAGCTAGATTCGGTAAAGTCAAGCATGTGCACGTCACCATAGACACATATAGTCATTACATATGGGCTACGGCTCAGGCAGGACAGAAAGCTATACAGGTTATCAGACATCTGTTAAGTTGTTTCGCTGTTATGGGAGTTCCAAAGAGTATCAAAACAGATAATGGTCGAGGTTATGTAAGTGCTAGGGTCCGGAAATTTTTGAATCAGTGGTCTGTTAAGCACGTGACAGGTATTCCACACTCTTCTACTGGACAGGCAATAGTGGAAAGAGCAAACGGTACCCTTAAGCAGTATATTGAAAAACATCAAGATTTGACAGATCCACAAGCATGTTTGGCTAAGGTTTTGTATGTGATTAATCATTTATGCATTTTTGGGGAAGATGATACCCCCCCTGCAATGAAACATCATCCAAGGTCAGGTCAGGAAAATACTAAGGAAACAGAGGTCTGGGTTAAGTATAAGAACCCAAGTTCAGGATTATGGGAAAAACCTGCAAAAGTATTATATTGGGGTCGGGGGTATCTTTGTGTTTCCTCACCTACAGGGCCTTTGTGGGTGCCTGCTAAGTGGACTAAACCTGTTTTTGATGCAGCCTCTGGTGGATTGCCTTACGGAGGAGGACAAGGAGCGGCTGGGGAAGAAACTGCTTCTAGTCCTACAACCACTACTGTTACAATTGAAGGGGTACTCGGAAGCGGTGGACAGAGCACTGACACGTCACTACCGGACGGCCCAGGAGTTGATTGGTTTCATTGACTCATTATCAACTTTTCACTTAACAGATCCAGCGAAACTACATTGCCTTGACTGTCACAATCCACATTGTGCTGCCTGGATAGCTCTACGTTGTGGGGGTTGTAAAAGAACTTTTTGGATAGAACAATCATTATTACGGAATTTGTGGCGTCATACTTGTGAACACGAGCATACGTGGGGAAAAAGCTGGCAAGATGAATTAAGGAGACAAACGGGGCAAAACGCATATATAGCTTTAAATCTTTATGAGTCTCCTGAACAGAAGGTTCTTGCTTATTATCGATGGGAAATACAATGTATTGTAAATAGAATTAAGGTTCAAAGTAAATCATGTATAGTTTCTATAAGGTGTAGGAAATTAGTGCCTTTAACACAGCATTCAGTTGTAGGACCCTTCCAAGGGGATCCTGATAGAGCATTAGATTGCTGCATTGATAAGTTGCAAAAATTAAGTTTGAAAGGGACAGGACCAGTGAAATTAGGAGCAGCAAGATTGAAGACTGATAAGAAAAAGAAGGCAAAAAAGGGAAAGGTCTCATTTGAATAGGGGTATCAGTGATTGCTAATTAATTTTCTATGATTAGAACAATTTTACTGTTGTGGGACCCTCGGGAGGATATAGTTGTTGAGGAGGATAACGAACAAGAACTACGATTACGAAATAAGATACACCTTGTGTTAAAGAAAGACCTTGAGCTGTTAGCCTCATATAGTAAAAAAGCTGAAGAGGCTTTGAGATCACCACCATTGAATTAGTTGCTTTGGATTGAAGAACCAGAATTTTATACTGGTCCTTACTTACATTCGCTTCCTTGTTATGTTTGCAAAAAGGATAAAGATAAATGCTATGCATGGGTAGCTTTGCATTGTGCAGATTGTAATCAGGTTTATTGGTATCCACAGAGGTCATTGGGATATTTATGGTGTACATCTTGTTTTGGAAAGTGGATTCGAAATCATATCTGGGTTAGAGCTCTTGAACAAAGTACTGGCCTGCCAGGACGGACAGGATTACAGCTCTTTGAGAGTGCAGAACAAGTGATTATAGCATATCTTAGGTGGAAGTTACAGGAAAACCTTAGAATATTTGAAATTACTAAAGCCTCACGCATCATAGCAGCTCGCTGCAAAGCTGATTTGCCTTCAAACTTACCTCATGCTATACCTGTGAGCAAGGATGCTGATTTAGAATTAGATCAGTATATTCAAGAATTGACTCAGCCTTACAATAGACAATCTAGCAAACCAGGGAAAAGACAGCGAAGAAAGAAAAAACAACGTAAGCAGAAGGAAGAAAAGGAGAAGCAAAGCAAGCAGAAAGAAAAATGAGGTTTGTTTTTGTAATACTGCTCAATGCTGTAGCAAGTGAAGCAGTAGGAGTAACACACTTTAGTCAACCAAGGGAAAATTTATGGGTAACACTTGCTAATCAAACTAACCAATCATCACTTTGTCTTAGTCTTGGAGGAGTCACTAACCCATTTCGAACATGCCTGGTGGGACTTCTGGTGTGGTTTCCGGGAGAATTTTGCAGTTTGATAAACAATCAAACCTTATGTATGTCTAACATGTCAAACATCACATTGCCGGTGCAACAAGGGTATACTGCAGGTCAGAGTGATGGCTATCGTCAATGCTTACTAATCCAATCACTTAACACCTCTTTGCATTCTCCTCCTGAGGAATTGGATCTTTTTGGAAGTACAAATGACAGCATATCTAACACTACAGCTGGTGGATGGTTTAGCTTCAAACTTTTGGGTGCTCAGAATTTAAACCAACCTAAAGAAACATGGGCCACCCTAGATTCATCACTGAATGTGAGTGAATTCTCTCCACAGCATTACAGTCAATGTAACGGCACAAATATCACAGCACCAATGAAATTAGCCACAGGAATATTTTTGATTTGTGGAGACAGGGCATGGAATGGTATACCAGCTAAACCACAGGGTGGACCCTGTTTTTTGGGAAAATTGTCACTGTTTCATCCTAATGTGTCCTTGCTAATGCAGCGGAGTCAAAATTCAAACAGGAGAAAACGTAGCATACATGACTTAGACTGCAGCAAGATAGGAGATCCACGGTTTTGGGGCACATTCAAACAGGTGGTGGTTTCAACTATCTTACCAGGAGGATCTGCCAATAAAGCCATGAATTTAGCAAAACAATTAGGATGCTGGGCAAGGGATGAGCTGAACAAGACATCACAAATTCTAGACATGTTAACTGCAGATGTGCAAAGTGTTAACCATGCTGTTTTGCAAAATAGAGCTGCTGTAGATTTTTTGCTCTTAGCACAAGGACATGGATGTGAAGAGTTCGAGGGAATGTGTTGCATGAATCTGTCTGATCATTCAGTGTCCATTCACACTAAGATAAAAGAATTACAACAGGGACTTCACAAACTTAAGGAAGAAGACGGTTTAGGAATTGACGAATGGCTTAAAGGCCTGGGACTCGGACCGTGGCTGAGGAACCTTGTGATCTATGCTATAGGACTGCTGGGTGTAATTTTACTGTTTTTGCTTATTTTGCCTTGTATCTTTAACTGTATTCAAAACATGGTCAGCCGTACAATAGCAAAAACATGGCAAACTAATCTCCTTGCACAAGAAGAAAACGGGGGAAATGTGGAGAGTATTATTAATAATTGGTTAGCTGAGAAAGGCCATACTGACATAATGCCACTGGTTAAGCTGAAGGAGAAAAGACAGCAGTCAGCAAGCTGAAAGGAAGAGTCAGCAGTGACCTTGCTGCAACATGAGGATAGGGAGTTGAGATTAGTCCTGAATATATCCTAAGAATATGTAGAAAGTATCAAAAGTAGAACCATAGGAATGTAGAAGTAGGCGTAGGTGCTGATATGTAACTGACCAATCCTGAGCTCAACTTTTGCAATATGTATGAAGCTCATTATTAACTGTATTTAACCCGCCGTACTGATCAATAAAATTGAGCCTGTGATGATCAAATTGATGTCCTGGTTCCCTTCCGTCGACAAGCAAGATATTAGGAAGGTTAAAGCTTAAGAATGGAGCTCTGTGTGTTGTGTTTTAAGGCTTACAAGCAGGTATTGTATTCGAAATAAGCAAGCATTGTTTTAAGCAAACGTGTGCTTATGGTGTGTGAAAAATTGTAAAAGTTTAGTAGTAATAAAATGGTTCTAAAAATAGTAATACAATTAGAGTAATAATAATTTGGACAATTTGAATTAGGACAATACAAGACAACAAATACAAAGAGTTACGGACCTCTGGGTACCTTTTTCTGGGCAGCATGAGCCCGAAAAAGGACCCCCGCTAACAAAGATTAACCCTTAAAAACAATAGCCCATTGCATATTCATGCACTTCATACATGATGCATAAATTCCATTCAAACACAGGATTCTGTCTGGTCAGTGTCAGCTTCTTCCTCTGAATCCTAACAGCACCTTCGAGGCAGGAAGAAGTTCGTTTCTTCTGGTAAGAGAGCAATAAATTATTTTTCTCTGAAAGATTCAGGTGTCCTGTGGCTGCTATCTCGCTGGAAGTCCTTTCTTTAAAAAAGTATCCTACGTGGCATCGTTTCTATTTTAACAATTTTTATAACCTAAAACTATATTTAACATGGTACTTAAGAGAATTAATACAGCATTACTTTCTAACACAACACATATAATATTCATTTAATATTTGCGAAAAGCCAATCATAAAATACAGGCATTTTCACATTTACCATATGTATTTTGGTGTATTGATTAGTAGTGCTGTATTAACAGTTTAATAATAAATGTAGTCTTGTAATTAAAAGGTAACTTTTGTAGTTAAAAGAAGAACTATGTCAGTGAGGTTTTTTTAAAGGAAGGAATGAGGCACTCGCATCAGATAGCAGCCACAGGACACCTGAATCTTTCAGAAAAAAGAATTTTTTGCTCTCTTACCAGAAGAAACGAACTTCTTCCCGCCTCAAAGGGGCTGTTAGGATTAGAAGGAAGAAGTTGATGATGGCCAGACAGAATCCTGTGTTTGAATGGAATTTATGCATCATGTATGAGGTGTATGAATATGCAACGGGTTATTGTTTTTAAGGGTTAATCTTTGTTAACCGGTGCCCTTTTTCAGGCTCGTGCTGCCCAGAAAAAGGTACCCGGACATCCATAATTCTTTGTATTTGTTGTCTCGTATTGTCCTAATTCAAATTGTCCAAATTATTATTACTCTAATTGTATTACTGTTTTTAGAACCATTTTATTACTATTAAACTTTTAAAATTTTAAAAACAAGTGATTGACGTTTTTCACAGGAGTTGAGTCCCAAATATATTTTGGTGTCGCTGAGAGAGGTATTTTTAATTTATTTGATGAAGGGGGTACTTTTGGATCTCTCAGGAGTGCAAAGGGGAGCAGGGGAAGCGCTGAGTGCCTAGAGTGGGGGGATGCTGGAGAAAGGGGACCCTGGAACACCTGATGTAAAATTTCAATAGCGAATGTGAATTTTACTTCTATACCTTTTATTTTAAAGCAAGCACGCAGCGCTGGGTGGCTGGGGAGTCACTGCTCCACTCATAGCACACACAGTTCAGTAAATTATATATACTGTTTTTAAGCCTACAAAGCATTTTCCAATATGCTTGGTTAGTCCAAATTAGCAAATATCAATAAGCTGGGAGCAGTAATTTCACAATATTTCTAGGTGGTCATTGATTGCTATCCTTCTTGTGATTGTCTGGAGGGAGGCCTTGCACTGGTGTCTGCTACATGATTTGTCAAGTGCATCAAGCTTTTTATTATACATAAGCTTTTAATTGCTTTGTTACAATATCTCTTAGCTTTACCCCAACTTCCTCTATTTTATTCTAAGCATCAGTCGTCTTGCTGCCTCATCTCTTTTGCTCTACTATACTTCTTTGATTTTGATGCTTTATTTGTCTATTTGGTCAGAAAGTTTCAAAACCTTTCTTTGTGTCTTGTTTTGGACACAGCAGATAGAAGCATTTGCTGTTTCCATTCCCAATTGGCACGTGTCACAAAAACAATTTCCACAGAATCAGGGGAGGGTGAGCCCTGGGACCCCCAAAACCCCCTCAGCATGCCTGAGCAGGACCCGGGAGAGGGGGAATGCCCAGGACCCACAGGCCCCCCATCAGCTGTGAGAAGAGGGACCCCCATAAGCCCAAAATAAGGACACTGGAAACGAGGCACTCCTGGGAGAGGTTTTTGGAATTCTTGATTTTTGGAGGTATTTCTGGCCACCAGACACTCAGTGACTTCTAGAGATGGACTTGGCCAGTGGGACCTTCAAAGCCAATGTCCTGGCTTAGGGCAATTTTGGGAGGAAAAACTCTAAAGGTGTTTCCTGTAGAAGAGCAAAGTCAAGTGGCCCCTCCTCCAGCTGGTTCTGGAAAAGTATTTTCTTTGAGAGAAGTGGAAAAAACTGTTTATTGAACAGGCAAAGCACTCACCAGCCCCCAAAATGAACAGTATTAAACAATAAAATCTCTTGCTGCTCCAAAAGAGATGAAAAACTCACAAAGTCCCTCCGTGAGCTGTAACATGGCTTGCTCAGTCTCTTATCAGTCTCTTATCAGTCTCTCTGGGGCTGGAAATGCCGTGGCCCAGCCCCGGTGGGGCACAGGTGTGAGCACCTGGTGCTCTTCTGGGTGTTCAATCCAGAGCAGGTTTAGACAGGTCCAAAGAAAAGGATAAACCAAAAACCACAGTCCAGGGAGCTTCTCTTCCTCTGCTAGCTCAAACTGACTAACAGCAAAGGAGGGCTCTGTCCCGCTGTCTGTCCATCTGCAGACAAGAGAGGAGCAGGAATGTGGAGGAGTGAGAGAGGTTCTGAAAACAAACTCCGTGCTTCTTCTTCCTCCGTCTCTGCTCTCAGAACCAGTATTAAAGGTGCAAAGCTTATTTCAGACAAATGGGGATACGAGCATCATAATTTCACCCCTGGGACCCCCAAAAGACCCTCAGCCTGTGTAAGCAGGACCCGGGAGAGGGGGAATGCCCAGGCCCCACAGCCCCCCCAGCAGCTCTGAGAAGAGGGACCCCCATAAGCCCAAAGTGAGGACACTGGAAACAGGGAACTCCTGGGAGAGGTTTTTGGACTCCTTGATTTTTGGAGGTATTTCTGGCCACCAGACGTCCGGTGACTTCTAGAGATGGACTTGGCCAGTGGGACCTCCGAAGGCAATGCACTCACATCTTGTTTTTCCCCCAAATCAGGATTTCCCATTCCCAAACCTCATCTGGATGGAGAAGGCTGTGAGGAAGAGGAA
Organism: Melospiza melodia melodia; assembly: GCF_035770615.1. NCBI lineage: Eukaryota > Metazoa > Chordata > Aves > Passeriformes > Passerellidae > Melospiza > Melospiza melodia. The sequence goes on from NC_086200.1 coordinate 3,787,138, forward strand.
GATGTCCCAGGGCACTGAGGCAGGTGAGAAGGAAGTCAGTGCCCCTTTTCCCCTCTGTCCTGCTCCGTCTCCCAGCCCAGCACGGCCCCAGCTGCAGCACAGCCCCACTGCTGATGCTGTCCAGCCAGGGATGCACTGGGGGGATCTCCTTCCCCTTCCCTGTGGCACGGAGGCAAATCCCAGCCTCTCCTTGTCCTTCCTCCCCCAGGGAAGGAGCTGAGGATGGAGACCAGGGAGGACAAATCCTCACAGCAGAACCTGGTGGAAGAGGCCATTTTGAGCGGCTCCAGGGCACAGGAATCCACTGGGGAGGAAAAGCCCCGGAGATCCCTCAAGAGGAGGGGCTGCAAACCCAGCCCAGGGTGCTCCGAGGAGGAGAGACTCAGCCTGTGCCTGGAAGGCAGCCAGAGATCTGGCCAGAGCGCTGAAGTGGTGGTCCATCAGCAGCTTGATGAGGGCAAGAAGCCCCACCAGTGCTTGGAATGTGGGAAGAGTTTCGGCAGGAGCGACCACCTGCTCATCCACCAGAGGACCCACACCGGGGAACGGCCCTATGAGTGTAGGGAATGTGGGAAGAGCTTCAGGATCAGCTCCCACCTGACTGTCCACCAGAGGATCCACACCAATGAACGGCCCCACAAGTGTGGGGAATGTGGGAAGAGCTTCAGGATCAACTCCAACCTGATCGCCCACCAGAGGATCCACACCAATGAACGGCCCTATAAATGTGGAGAATGTGGGAAGGGCTTCAGGAGGAGCTCCAGCTTGAAACTCCACCAGATGATCCACACTGGGATACGACCCTTTGTGTGTGGGGAGTGTGGGAAGGGCTTCCGTGACAGCTCCCGCCTGATCATCCACCAGACAATGCACACTGGGGAGTGCCCCTACACGTGCTCAGAGTGTGGGAAGAGCTTCATTGAGAACTCCAGCCTGATTCTGCACCAGAGGATCCACACTGGGGAGAGGCCCTACAAGTGCAGGGAATGTGGGAAAAGCTTTAGGCAGAGCTGCCATCTGAATGCCCACCAGAGGATCCACACTGGGGAGAGGCCCTATAAGTGCAGGGAATGTGGGAAAAGCTTCATCGACCCCTCCGGCCTGAGTGTCCACCAGAGGATCCACACTGGGGAGAGGCCTTACAGGTGTGGGGAATGTGGGAAAAGCTTCAGTCAGAGCACTAGGCTGATTCTGCACCAGACGATCCACACCAGGGAGAGGCCTTACAGGTGTGGGGAATGTGGGAAATGCTTCAGGCAGAACTCTAGGCTGATTGCCCACCAGAGAATCCACACTGGGGAGAGATCCGATGAGTGTTCTGAGTGTGGGGAGAGGTTTCAGAGCCGATACCGTCTCCTCAAGCATCAGCAGATTCACACAGAATAGAGGCCCTTCTGCTGCCCTGACTGCAGGAAGGGCTTTTAGAAAAACTGCACTCTCGTCACCCACCAGTGGATCCACACTGGGGAGAGGCCCTGACAGTGTCCCAAGTGTGGGAAGAACTTCTCCCAGAACTCTGCCATGACCCAACACCAAGGGAGGCAGCAGTAAGGGATGCCCAACAAGTGCCCTGTGTGCAGGAAGAGTGTTGCCTTGATTTTTAAAGATTTTCTGAGCCTTCTAATGTTTACATTCTTGTAGCAAACTTTCTCAAACACTTTCTGTAAATAACTTCTTGTTTGGCATTCTTTTATAGAAGAAGAAAAATATGATGGACTGTTAGTTTGTCCAGTGTCATTGGAGAGGTGGCACTTTCACCCTCCAATCCATGGTCGCTTTTAGAAAACTGTAAATGTTGGAGTCAGGAAATAAACTTCCCTTTTCTTCCCCTTGAGAGCAGCAGTGTGTGCGCTCGTGTTGTTTTGTGTCCTAGAGTGACAGGAAGAGCTTTGAGTGCTGCTTCAACTCCATCCCCCATTGGGGACCCGCACTGGATGGTCCACAGTGACCCTCGCTGGGCGGAGACTTGGTCATCCATGATCCTGGTGATCCATGTTGGGAAGACACCTGGCTGGTGGTCCCCACATCTTCCTGGCTCTCCTTGGGCACTTGGACACGGCCAGAGAAAAATCCATTGGGATGCAAACAGACATCAGAATTTCATAGTGGACAGCACAGTTTTTTACTTTCGACCCCAAAACAGTCTCACCTTTTGTATCCAGTCATTGCTTCGAGTGGCATCCAGAATTCCAAATGGTGTTGGAGGTCTTTTCCAACCTGAATCATTCCATGATTCCAATTCTCTCTGGCCCACCAGCATCTTCCACAGCCAAATGGTGATTGACTGGGGCAAAACCCAGGATTTTGGAGACAATGGAGTGGAAATCTTTCTAGAAAAGGTCCTTTCTACCCGCCCAGGCACATGGATACTCAGCCAGCATGGACACATAAATGCTTTTATTTTGGCCTTTATTTTCTTTCATTTTCCATTATCCTTCACCCAACATTGGGGTAAATATAAAGACATTCAACTAAGACATGGATGGTGACATTGTGGGACTTGGGTGGGAACATGGTAGGGATGGGGACAAGGACGTGGGTGGGGATATGGTGGGGATGGGGACAAGGACCTGGGTGGGGATGTGGTGGGGATGTGGACAAGGACCTGGGTGGGGATGTGGTGGGGATGGGGACAAGGACATGGCTGTGGATGGCGATATTGGGCATGGGGGGTGTCACAGATAGAGATGGTGACATGGGGCTCTATGGCCATGGATGAGGAAATGGGGGACATGGCCATGGATGGTGACACAAGTGGCCTAGAGACAAGTCCATGGGTTGACATGTCCATGCCATGGGGTGTCCCATGGCCAAGGACAACACATCCCCACCACCACCATGATACTGTCTCTTTCATGCTGCCATTTATTCCCTGCTCCTCCCCATTGTCACCCCACTGTGAACCCAGCCAGGGACAGGGGTGACATTTGGGGACACTCCTGTCCCCACTCCAGCACATACCTGGGGCCAGCAGAGAAGGGGATGAAGGACGACGGGGACCGTTCCTTGCTGTTTTCCAGACTGAACCTCAGAGGACTGAACACCTGGGGTGACACCAACACAGTCACACCGAGGGCACACAGCTGTCACCACCATGGTGACAGGGACACCTCATAGGGTGGCCCTACCTCACGCTTGGGCCAGAGGTCTGGGTTGTGGTGGGTCCCATAGATGCTCATCAGGCAGATGACCCCTGCTGGGATGGGAATGGCCACTTTAGGGAGAGCAGATGAGGATGGGTGGTGACACTGGGGACACCCTGGCCATGCCATACCCTTGGGGATGACACAGCCATCACACAGGGGGATGTCCTCGGTGCAGCGCCAGGACACAGCAGTGACAGGAGGGTGCAGCCGCAGGCTCTCCTTGATGCACATGGTGGTGAAGGGCAGCTGGGACAGGTCGTCCCTGGGGACAAGCGGGGGTGGCATCGTGTCCCCAAGCCACATGACCGGGGTGGCCCTGGGGACATCTCACCATTCAATGTCTGCAGTGTCCTGGCCAGCCAGGAGCTCCTGTACCTGCTGGCGGCATCGCTCCTGGTGCTCAGGATGGCCAGCCAGGTTGTAGAAGAGCCATGCCAGGCCACTGGCCGTGGTGTCATGGCCTGTGGGGACACTGGGTGAGTGAGGGGACACTGGAGTGGCTCCTCCCCAGTGGCACCTGGGAGCTCGTGCTCACCCTCAAACATGAAGGTGTCAGCCTCAGCCGCGATGTCCTCGTCCGACAGGGTGCGGCCATTCTCGTCCTGCAGAGGCAAGATGAGCCACGGGCCACTGGGGCCACCAGTCTGTGGGCCACCTGGGGCCAAATCCCATCCATGGCCACCACCCTATGGCACCACCATCCCACTGGCCACCAGCTCTACGGTCAATGCTGCCCATGGCCACCACTGTTCCCCTGTAGCCACCAGTCTATGTCCAAGCCTCCCATGGCCACCAGCATCCTACTGGCCTCTATGGTCAATCCTTCCATGGCCACCACCACTCTCTTGACCACTTTCATGCCCCATGGCCACCACCCCAGCCCCACCTTGGTGAGCAGCAGGATGTACTCGCTGGGCTGCCTGTACCAGGGACGATGTGGGGACACTGTGGCCACCAGCATGGATGATAGCAGGACCATTGGGGCCACCAGAATGGCCAGCAGGGACAGTGATTGGACAGGATGGCCAGTGGGGACCATGGCAGAGCCAGCACAGCCACCAGGATGGCCAGCAGGGACAATGGTAGGGCCACCAGGATGGTGTCATGATCCGCTCGTACAAGCGAGGGTCATGATGGTTTGTTAACTGATCTGAGTGCAAAAGCAACACGGAAGGGGATTTTGGTATTAATCAAAACAAATGCACCTCTTGTTGAGTGCCCACAGCAGATGTGATGGAAGGATTAGAAAGGAGAATAAAGGAGAGAGAGAGAGAGAGAGAAAGAGGGGAGGAATAGCTGCCAATGGAGAGATGAAACCCTCGTGGTCCAGCCAATAGATCCGTCTTGTCACGTCAGGGAGAATCTCAAAGTCTTGGTTCTGTTATAGTCCTCCACCAAGGGGGGGAACAGGTAAGTCTATTGAAAGCACCGAGAGGGAACAGGTGAGTTTACAGACAGTCCATGTTCTCAGCAGTGAGTGAGACCAATTGTTTTCTTGGTCCAGGGAACACACCTGCAGGCAACACTTGGCAAACATCTGGCTTCAGTTCGGCCAGCCCCCTGTGTTAGAGTTATAGGGGTCTCAGTCTCAGCCCTTGGGAGGGGGCTTCAGTCTCCGTCACAGCGTTCGTGAGGCAGCTGAGGGAAACCTCAGAGTGTCTCTTACAGATGATCAGTGGGGACAGGTGTCAATCACTCCTGGCCGTGGGTCTCATAGCTGAAGATGCACTTCTGGAGCGTGTCCAGGGTGAGGAGGCTCAGGGGCTGCAGCTCCTCCAACTCCACCGGCCCCCACCAGCTGCCACTGCTGCTGCCGCCCACTTGGCCTGCGGGGAAGGGCTGGGTTGGGGAGGGAACAGGGAGGGGATCAGGGACATGGGATAAATTTGGGGGTGGGACAGGGGTGGGAGAGGGGGAGGAGTTGAAGAGAAGGTGTGGAACAGGAATGTGGTGATAAATGAGGGGTGGGGTTGGGGTTTGGGGGCAGCTTTGAGTTTGGGGTATGGGACAGTACAGAATTTGGGTACAGGACGGGGCTCGGGGTGCAGGACAGGACTCAGGATGCAGCAGTGGGTGCAGGACAGAATTTTGGGTGCAGGACTGTCCTATGGTGACGTTATGATGCCTGTATCCCCATCCATGTGTTCTGTTTATGCTGGATATTATGTTCTGTGCCTTCAAGACTGGCTCTGAAGAGCGAAGTTTTGTTTTGGTTTTGTTATCAGCCGCTCCCCCACGACTGGCGGGACACAGAGACAGGGCAGTACATGGTGCTGCTTTTGCTTTTTGCTTGGCTTTTTGCTTTGCTCTTGCTTTTGTTTCTGCTCATTACTTAGTTTAGCTAAGCACTCCGAATTTTTCCCTGGACTGTTTTTCCTTTCTCTTTTTTGGAACCACTCAAACCTGCTCCGGACTGGGACCTGGGAAACACTGAGGGTTTGCACCTTGTGGCTGCAGCAGCTGCCCCAGCACCAGAGGGACTGATAACAGAGCAACCACTCCCAAGAGAGACTTTCTGAATTTGTCATCTTTTTCAGAGTGGTGAAAGAGTGTTGTCACCTGGTATTGTTCATTTTGTGTGCTGGGGGTGCTTTGCCTGTTAAATAAACAGGTTCTTTCCACTTCTCTCCAGGGAATCCTTCGTGACCCAGTTGTGGGGAGGGGCAATGTGCGTTTGCTTTCTGGAGGAGCCCCTTTGGAGGTTTTCTCCCAAATTTGCCCTAAACCAGGACAAAATTTGGTGCCCAACGTGTGGGGCTTGAGAGAGAGTGGAAAAAACCCTGTTCTGACTGCATTTTGGTTGCCATTACTCTGTGTTGGTATAAAGCAGTTAATGGCCATGTTTTTTGAATTCATAATGTCTCTTGGGGTGGAGGCTTGCATGCATTTCTGGTCCCTAGGTGCAGAGGATCATTAATGGGACATCACACCATGATTAATATGATAAGGGAAACCAATTTATTACAAAAAGCAAGCCATATTTATATTGTTCTCTATTGTTCACCCCTCAAGCTGATACATGATTGGTTAAATCCTTTTTACGCACGCATTTTGATATTTCAGTTAATTTTAGTTAGTCTTTCTTCTTCATGCATCTCGCTGTGGTTTTCTTGTCTGCCTTTGCATCCTGAACCGTCTGCTGCTGAGCGTGTTCTCCTTTTGTGTCCTTCAAGGGCATGGTGACCTCACTCAGGTTCTATGAAGGCTGGATTGTGAACATGTTGCATATGTCCATTGTCCTCCAAAAAATCCTCAGCAATCCTCCCGGTGCTTTCTGGTCATTCAAGTGCCCTTCAGCTGACTGGTTTCATGCTTTGAGCTTCAGGGAATTGCCCAATCTTTCTGAAGCTGAAATAAATATCATATTAGTCAACATCTTAATTGTGTTTATATCTCACAGAATTGCCTTTTCTTTTGCCTTTGTCTAAAACTGTTCCTGTGTGGAAATCTCTGGGGGATGGTGGACATGTCAGATGCTGCTGGGACATCCCAGAGCACTTGGGCCTTGGCTCTGCACAGGAGAGCTCTTCATCCCCTTTCTCTCTTTTCCTCCCTCTGGGCATGGAGGGAGCTCCTGACTTCAGTGTGTGACTCGTGTGTGCAAAGAGCAAATCTGGGCAGAATTGGGGCAGGGAGGGTTTGGGGGGACCTTGGGATCTGTGCTGGGCACAGAAGGTGCTTTCCATTTCTCTGAGGCTGTCTGCTGTGGAAAGTGGATTTAATATCCAGCAGAGGAATGACTTTTGCATTTGATGGAACTGTGCCTTCCCTTGGCTTTGTTGGCTGAAAAGATACAGAGGAGCACACACAGAGTTACCAACTGCTGGATTCCAGCAGTGTTCAGATAGAAATTCCAACAGGAGGCAGGGTCAAGATGTGTGCTTGCCTTGTGGTCAGCCTTCAGTACCCCTTGGTCTCTCTGGGCCCTTCTCCCGGGTGGGCCTTGGGCTCATTTGGTCCCTCAGGAGCTGGGCTGGGGCTGCAGAGGTGGCTGTGGAGCATTGCCTGTGCTGTGCCAGGGACTGGCAGCCACTGCTGGGCTGGGACAGAGGCTCTGGGGGGATTGGGGCTCCAGGGCAGGGCAAGGCTGGACCTGCCCCTTCCTCCCCCCCACACAAAATGTTTAGAGCCAACAATCTCCTCCAGTCTGTCACAACAGGGAATGCTGGAAGTGAAATCCCAGTTGTGGCCATGGGCACCTGGCTGAGAAGGACAGTTTTGTTCCATAGGAAGGAAAGCACAGAGCCTCAGTGTTTGGAAGGCAGGTGAGAGTCTCACTAGGCCAAGGCCAGCCAGACTTGTCAGGAATGGCAGATTTTTTTTGGGAGCAGTCTTTGGATTTAGGGAATTCTGGAGGTGGAAGACCAATCTCAGCCATGCATGCCTGGAGAAGTAGGACAGTTCTTTCTCATAGGGAGGAAAGCACGGAGCCTTCCCCAGTGTTTTGGGGACAGATGGGAGGTGACTCTCCCGAAAACATTACCTGCCACACTTGTCCTGGCAATATTCCTATGGGAAAAATTTGGAGTTGAAATCCCAGTTCTGGCCATGAGTAATTAGAAGAGATTGACAGTTCCTTTCCTAGCAAGGAAAGCACAGAGCCGCAGTGCTCCAGGAGCTGACGAAAGGCAGCCTTTGACATTCCAACATCAGCCAGAGCTGTCCAGTGGCCCCTGGGAGGCCAAGCCAGCCAGGCCTGTTCCACGTTCCCTCAGTTCCATGAGACCCAATGGTCCCTTGCTTCCATGTGTCCCTGAGGTGCCATAATGCCCCCTTGGTGACACGAGGCCCTGAAGGGTCCCAATGGTCTCCATGGTTCCATCAGGCCCCACAGAACCATAATGGTCTCTGAGTCCATGAAGCCCCGCTGTGTCACCAAGGCCCCTTGGTTCCATGGGCTCCAGGGGTGCCACAATGATCCCCTTGGTTCCATGAGGTTCCATAGTGCCACCACGGTGTCCTTGGACCTGCTGGGACTCTCAGTGTGTTCCCAGACACCCCCAGCATGGTTACAGACACTCCCAGTATATCCCAGTTGCCTTCAGCATACTCACAGTCATTCCCAGTCACATCCACTTGGCCCAGTAAGATTCCACTTTCCACCAGTATGATCCCAGTCACTGCCAGTGAAGGGAACGGACCGGGATGGACTGGGACAGGCTGGGATGGACTGGGACACCGGGATACACCAGGCAGGATACACTGGGATACGCCAGGATAAACTGGGATACACTGGGATACACCGGGACACACTGGGATACACTGGGACACACTGGGATATACTGGGATACACCGGGACATACCAAGACACACCAGGATACTCCAGGATACACCAGGACACCCTGGGATTCACCGTGCCCAGCACTGGGACCCACTGGGAGCAGGATCAGAGCACACTGGGACTCAGCAGGGCCAGAACTGGGGCAAAAGGGATCACAGTGGGACCCACTGGGATATACTGGGAGTGACTGCAACCATACTGGGGATGACTGGGAACACACTGAGAGTGACTGGAGCCACTGAGTCTACATTGGGGGCAACTGGGAAGACTGGGATCACAGTGGATTCCTACCGGGGTCATACTGGGAGTGACTGGGTCTGTGCTAGGGTGTCGTGGTTTTGGTTTGCTAATATAAGATCTCTTTAATTTTGAGATTTTTTTGGCTAATGCACTAAAGAATGTGGTGGGTTTGGTGTTGGTTAATTACTAATACACTTATTTTTGGTTGTGAGATAGGATTAGGAGAAAGGTAAAGCAGGCTCAAAACTTTAAAAGGGTAGAAAGAAAAATTTTAATAATAGTAAGTAAAAAGAAAAAAAAAGGTAGTAAGAATCAAAGCAAACTTTTTAGAATACTTCTCCCCACAACTTTTTCTTTCTCACTGACAATGTAAAGAAACTAAACTTAAGATTTCTAGTCAGTTTACTACCTCTCAAAGAGTCTTTTTTTAGTTCACTTAGGGAGAGAAGTCCCTCTTGATAAAGTTATGGAGACTTTTCTACAAAAGGAAAAAAACAGTTTTCTCGTGGTTCTCAATTTTGTCATGAATAACAACTGCCAGGGGAACCTTGCTATCGTAAAATCTTTCTTATTTCTACAAACCTTCCCACAGCTTGGAGACGGGCTATGTTGATTGATGGGGTATTGTTTTAAAGATGAGCTGTTCAAAGGCAAAAGTTCTCATTATCTATCTCTAAAATCATCTTCATCTCTGGGAGCACAGATCTTCATTTTTAGAAGCACAAGACTGTGCTCTTTCTTTGTGCAAACTTCTCATGAGATTACAGCTATTTCAACATCTGCTTACTTTAACATAGAAGCCTTCACCTAATATCAATTCAAACACTTTCATTTCCTTATAGTTTTATGTGTTATAAGGGAAAAGAGTCTTTTCTTTATAGCTTACAAGAGGATTTCAGCTCTAAAAACAAAGCATCTTCTCCCCCTCCCATCTGGGACTTACTTACCTTCTTCTTTATTACCTTTAATATCTTCATCTTGTTTTTAATATACGTGCATGTTGTTCTTTTCTCTCACTCAGAAGAAGACTGAAGCACTGAAAAAGTTAACATCACGCCTGAAGCCTACCTAACCCACCAATAACTACTAACAGAAAGCTGTGGCTCAGTTGTGTTCAGATCAGCTTTGTAGTTAGTGTTTAGTTTTCTACGCCAGCCACAGATGTCTCTGGTCTCAGCCAGGCTAAGAAGAAGAAGCAGCAGCAGCCTGACAGCGAGATCTTTGCAGCCACAGCCAGCCCTGCTCTGGCTAAAGCTCCGCAGCCTCCCCTGTCTCCTTGCCCGGCAGCTGCTGAAGCCCAGCCCGGCCAAACCAGAGCCCATGGAGAGAGAAGCCAGCAAGCAGCCCAGGAAATAGAAAAGAAGCCCAGCCTGCAGCAAGACGGCCCAGCCCAGCCCAGACACAGAGCTGAAGCCCAAACCGAAACCCAGCAGCTCCCTGCCGACCAACAAAGAAAAGAAAAGTTTCTGAATTTTTTGGTCTTTACCATGTGCGTTTCACAAAAGCGTGTCTAGCTTTTCAGCAGCTCAACAGACTGTCAGATACACAAAAAACTTGGCATCACTTCCCTACATTTCCTCCCATTCCCAAACATAACACAGGGGCCACTGGGAACAACTGGGATCAGACTGGGAGCAACTGGGAGCAGCTAGGACCAAGCTGGGAGCAACTGGGATCATCATGGCATCAGAGTAGGATCATACTGGGAGGGACTGGGTCTGTGCTAGAGGCAACTGGGATCACACTGGGAGGAAATGGGGACATGCTGGGGATCAATGGGATCATACTGGGAGCAACTGGCACCACACTGAGGGTGACTGGGATCCTTCTGGAATCATACTGGAAGTGACTAGGGGCAGGCTGAGGGCAATTGGGACCATGTTGGGGCAACTGGGATATACAGGAAATGACAGGAATCATGCTGGAGGTGACTGGGAGTGGCTGTGAGCAAATGGAATCATACTGGAAGCTACTGGGAGCAACTGGGAGTGAGTGGAAACACATTAGGGACAACTGGGATGTACTGGGAGAGACCAGGAGTGACTGGAATCACAAAAGAACCATAAAGGAAGTCACTGGAATAATACTGGGAGTATCTGGGATTGACTGGAATCCTACTGGGCGTGACTGGAATCCTACTGGGTGACTTGGAGTGACTGGGACCATACTGGGGGCAAATGGCACTGTACTGAGAGTGACTGGGTTCATCCTGGAATCATACTGGGAAGGACTGGAACCATACTGGGAGTGTCTGGAACTATAGTAGGGCTGAATGGGAACACCTGGGATCATACTGGGAGTGACTGGGATGATACTGGGATCACACTGAGTGTAACTGGAAGTGACTGGGACCATCCTGGGGGTGACTGGGAGCCACAGGGCCCATGCTGGGAGTGACCTGGGGGGAACTGGGGGAACTGGCCCGGCTGGGGCTCAGGGTTGTTCTCCCCCAGGGCTGCCCTGGCTCCTGCTGCCACCCTGGGCCCCACAGAGCCGAGGGACAGGGGACAGCTGAGGGACAGGAGACAGGGGCAGGGACGTGGAGAGGTAGAAGGGAGTTCCAGGGGGTCCTTGAGCCCAGGAAAGGGGAGTCCAGGGTTTCCCAAAAAGGGGGGACAAGGGTGGGGACACCAGGGATGTTCGAGAACGAGGAGTTCAGGGGGTCTCTGGTTTTGCACACAGCTGGGGCTGGGGGCTGGGAAAGGCAGGAATGGGGGACCAAGGCATTCCAGGGCATCCCAGGGTCAAGCCAATGGCCAGTCTGGAGGCTGGGAGCCATGGGATGGCCGGGAAAAGGGGAGCAGAGAGCCCTGATGTCCAGGAATGGGGTGTGAAAAATGCATGTATTTTATGATTGGCTTTTCACAAATATTAAAATGAATATTATATGTGTTGTATTAGAAAGCAATGCTGTATTAATTTTCTTAAGTACTGTGTTAAATATAGTTTTAGGTTATAAAAATTGTTAAAATAGAACTATGCTATGTAAGATGCTTTGTTTAAAAGAAAGGACTTGCAGCGAGATAACTTGCAGCCACAGGACACCTAGATCTTTCAGAGAAAAAGAATTTATGGCCTTCTTATCAGAAGAAACAAACTTCTTCCCACCTTGGAGGTGCTATTAGGATTAGAGGGAAGAAGTTGACACTGGTCAGACAGAATCCTGTGTTTGAATGGAATTTATGCATCATGTATGAAGTGTATGAATATGCAACGGGCTGTTGTTTTTAAGGGTTAATCCTTTGTTACCAGGGGTCCTTTTTTGGGCCGTGATGCCCAGAAAAAGGTACCTGGACGTCCATAACTCTTTGTTTTTATTGTCTCATATTGTCTTAATTCAATTTGTCCAAATTGTTATTACTCTAATTGTGTTACTATATAACCATCTTATTACTATTAAACTTTAAAAATTTTAAAAACAAGTGATTGGCGTTTTTCACAATTTGGTAGCAGAGGATGGTTACTAACTCCTCGCTGCCGGTGCTTTGGGAGAGTCAGAGTGGGGAAGGCGCGCCCTGCCCTCTCTGGCAGCCTCGCTCTGCTTCCCCTGAAGTGACCGACAGACGCAGGTTACGATCTGTGGACAAAAGGAGACAATAAAACAAAGAGAACGGGAAAAGGGTCCCTACAACTGCTGTAATTTGCCCCCTAAGAGTAGTAGTGCGCACGAAGAACCCGGGAAGGAAAAAGGATTGGTAAGTATTTCTCGGGGGGCAGGTACGGGGGGATGAATGTGTGTGAATGAGAGGCGGGCTGGTTGTCCCAGACCTGCCAAGTGAGTGCGGAGTCTCCCACGCTGCGTTTCCAACTTTTCGCTGGAAAAGCGGCCAGTAAAGAGACAAAGCGACTCATAAGAGAGTGAAAGAATCCCCGGGGGTGACTGGGACTGGGTCTCAGGGAGAGGTTGGACCCCTCGGTGGTGGGGAGCAAGGTTTCCTAGCCCAATCCACTAGGAAACAGGACAGGAGGGGCTCCTAAAACCTGCTGGGTTGAGGGATTTATATTCCAAGAGCATCCAAGAGCAGGGTTGAGCAGAATTCTGTCCGAGTGAGGATATGCCCGAGAACACTCAGGGTGGGACAACACAGCTAGATTGGGGGATAAAAAAATGCCCAAGAACATCCAGGGTTGGACAACACAGCAGAACAAATTAAATGCCAAAGAGCATCTGTAGTTGTACCACACCGCTGGGTTGAGGGACAGAAAATGCCCAAGAGCATCTGAGGTTGAACAACACAGCTGGATTGAAGGAAAATTACCCGAGAGCATCTGGGGTTGGACAACACGACAGGATTGAGGGAAAAATTGCCCAAGAGCATTTGGGGTTGGATAACACAGCTGGGTTGAGGGATATCCAATGGCACCGGGACTGGCCAGTAACACCTAAACTTGTAATAGGCGATGTGAAAGTAAAAGGTACCTTATTGTTGTTTTGTGGTGTGTGAGAGTGACACACACACAGAGCCAGCCTCAACTTCCTGGGCAGGTGGGAAGGGGGAGGTGTGGAAAGAGCGAGTGACCTGCACACCAGGCTGCAGCTCCCGGCTGGGTGGGGGCTTCTGGGCCCAAGAGGAGCGAGTGACCTGCGAACCAAGCTAGCGTTCCCTGGGCGTGTGAGGGGCCGTAGCTGAAGAGTGTGAAAGACACGCAGACAGCCTCACAGGGGAACGGGCACCAGAGGCAGCCAGAGTCAGGGCCCTTCTAGGGGGCCTGGTGACACTGAGACCTGGAGGTAAACCCCAAAGCGAAAGAGGGGGCCACAAGGACCTGTGATTTCCTAGCAATAAGGATCCACTCTGTGTCTTGAGAGTGTGAAGGAATGTGTGAAAGTGAATGAGAAATAAAAGTGAGTGAATGTAGACGAATGAAAGTATAGGTAATGTCGATTGTGCATTTTAAGCCTTACCATATCTCCTTGGAGGGAGTTGGATTGTATTGAAAAGCAGTGTGAGAAAAAGGGGTTTTTTTGGGTGTAAGTAGTTGAAAGAAAAGTGGTATTTAAGTTGTTAGTAAAAAGTGAAAAACAGAAGCAGGGGACGAATAGATAGAAAACTGAAAAAGGAGACAGAAATTCAGTAAGGTGGATACAGGAAAAGAAAAGCAGAAAAAAAATACCAACAGAAATACCCCAAGACAGCACTTTGGGAGTTATGTTAACAAACAGAAATACAACTCATTGCAAAATACAGGGTATGCAGAAGTTGATGAGAAAAAACATGCAAACTTGTGAATTATATACTTAAAAACAGCATTAGAAAATTTAACACAAAAGAGTTATATATTGATTCAAGGTATGCCTTTAGAGTAGCACATACCTTAAGAAAAATTTTAAAAGGGAGATTGCTTAATTAAAGAAGAAAAAGTTTAGTACATGAGAAACTTATTTTCGAGGTTTTAGAGGCATTACAATTACCTAAGAGAGATAGCAATAGTACATATTAAAGGACACCAAAAGGTAAAGACCTAGAAATAAGAAGAAATAAAATAAATAATTGGCAGATCAAGAAGCTAAAGATGCAGCAGAAAATAGAGCTGAAAGAGTTAATATTAACTCCAAAAGAAGAAAAAAAAAGGGGGGGGGGGAATTAAAACAAGATTGTGGCGAACAAGATAAATAGGGGAAATAGAAACATCTTGATATGGAAGACAATTAGATAATAAAACGCTTACGAGGGAATAGCAGAGGACGTGTATCAAAAAGCCCGGTGGGATACACAGGCTAGGTGTGATCATTTTTTTAAAAGAACTATGGGTGCATTGAGACTTTTAGAGTAAAAAAACAAGTACCTGAAACATGTATAATTTGCCAAAAGATAAATAAAAGGGTGATGAGAAAAACAATATGAGAAGGTCGTCAGTTAGCTCGTCGACCATTTCAAAGCATCCAAAAAGCAAAACGGGGAAAGTACAGAGCTGAGAACAAATTACCTCATCCATTCCCGTTCGTTCCCCCACTCGTTCGCACCAGCCCTCCCAGCCCCTGTGCCGGCTCCGGCACAGTCCGTCTGTCCCGGTCCGTCTGTCCCGGTCCGTCTGTCCCGGTCCGGCCGCCTGGCCCGCGTTCTTGCCGGGGGTGGGGGTCTGTCCTGCCGTGTGCACCGTGGTTACCGCGCTGATCGCACCGAGGGGGGTCCCGTCTGTCCCATCCCCGGCTGCCCTGACTCTGTCGGCTCCCGCCGCTGCAGCCGGGGTCAGTCCCGGCTTTGTCTCTGCCGGATCAGCCACCGTGAGCCGAGTGAGGGCGATCCCCGCTCCAGCTCGGTCTGCACAGGAACAGCCCCTCGGGCGATCCCAGACACAGACCCCGCCTCTGGAGCCCCCAGACCCTGAGCTGTGCCGATCCCCTCGGGCCATCCCAACCACAGACCCCGCCTTTGGAGCCCCCAGACCCTGAGCTGTGCCGATCCCCTCGGGCGATCCCAGCCACAGACCCCGCCTTTGGAGCCCCCAGACCCTGAGCTGTGCCGATCCCCTCGGGCCATCCCAACCACAGACCCCGCCTTTGGAGCCCCCAGACCCTGAGCTGTGCCGAGCCTCCCCGTCCTGCCCTGAGCTCCATTCCCTTGGTAACCACAGCTCCGGCTGCTTAAGGAAACTCTCTAAAGGAATCACTTTATTGAAACACTAAAAAATCAGTTAGAAGAAAGCCCTCTCCTGATTCTTCCTAAAAATACGTGAGAAAGGCTGTAGAAGATAAAAATCCAAAAAGAATGGGATAAAGAGATTGGTCTATTTCCATTAAGAGAGTTTCTCAAAGGGGGGTGATGGATCAGAGTTTGTAAATGCTTCTTTGACTTTGTCTGAGGGCTGAAATTTTAAGAAATAAATAAAAGAGATATTTGGAGAATCCCATAGGCATAGCTGAACAATTAGACCAACTTTTAGGTCCAAACATGTATACTTGAGAACAGATGTGGTTGGTAATGAAAATAATATTTTTCTCAGGAAGAAAACCAATTAATCAGAGCAACTGAAATAAAAGCTTAAGAAAAAGATAATCTGCAGGGACCCCCAGAGAAGACAAAATGCCAACTGTACCTCCTGATTCGGGTTAAAATAATGAGGAGGGGAGTAAACACATGAACAGTTATTGTAATTACATAACCAAGAGAATAAATGAGACAGCATATCAAAGGCAAAATGTGAAAACAAAAGATTTTTGAGAGACAGCTTTTAGAGGGGAAAGAAAAAACTCCAACTAAATAGATAAACAAACTTTAGAGAAAAAGAAAATGGTCCTAAGTAAGCAGAAGATCTGAAAATCTTTAAAGAAATGGGCCCATTAAAAAAAAAAAAAAAAAAAAAAAAGTCATAGGCTTTAATTTTTTTGGGGGGGAACAAATACCATCAGTAGCCTGTGATAACTTTAAAAGTGGGTCCCCAAGAAGAAGAATTGGAATTTGTTATAGACACAGGGGCAGAGAAAACCTGCCTGTTAAACGTTCCAAAAGGTTATAGTGTGAGCAAACATATAGCGAAAGTAACAGGGGCAAAAAGAGGAAGTTTTACATTTCTGGTCATTAAAGATGTGGTAATTGAGGGAAGAAACTAAAATTTAGGTGGGAGATGTGTTATTGGTCCCAGGGGCAGGTAGCAATTTATTGGGAAGAGTCTTACAAGTGCAATTAAGAGTAAGAGTTATATCAGAAAATAAGAAAATGACAGCTAGAGTTTTGAAATTAAGCCAAGAGGATGAAGAAAAAAAAATCAACAAAGAAGTTTGGGCTGGAGAAAGAAATAGGGGAAGAATAAATATCGACCCCATAAGGGTTACAACTGAGAGAGGAGAAAGAGAGAAGTTGAAGTAGAGAAGTAGTTAGGAAACTCTGAGATGTTAGAATGTGAAGTGATGACATCTTGGTGCTAGAAGAGAGCAGAAGTGTGAATGCAAGTTTTTTGCATGAAAGGCAGAGAAGTATCTTAACACACGGTTGTTAAGAGGTTATTCAATGCCACACTGGGGTCCAGAAAAGCCTTAGCAGAACGGGCCCTCCTTGAAGAGCAAAGAGGATAAGTTGACGAGAGAAAGAGAAAGAATGTCAGGAGCACCTGGGCACGCCAGGTTTGGGGTTGTCAAGGTTGGGAGGTGTCTGAGCGCTCCCTGCGATCGGCGGGGTCTCGGGGGCTGCGGCACGGACCGATCCATGGAGGTGCCCCGGGCGGGGCTGGCAGCAGAGGACACAGGTTTGCGGCCAGGAGCGGGCTGGCTCCGGGGCAGAGCTGCCGGGGGGCTCCCAGACTGTCGGGGTGCCGAGCCCAGGATGGCAGCGTCAGCCTGGAAGTAGGCCGAGAGAGAGAAGGGGAGAGAGAGAGAGAGAGAGGGAGAGGGCAAAAGAGACCCAGGGCAGCCCCCAGGGTCCCCATGCCCGGGGCTGCTCTCCCCTGCCCCGGTCCTGCAGCCAAGGGGCCGCACCGGGGGAAGGGCCAAGAACAGCACTGACAGCAGGGCTGTGAAAAGAGGGGCAGGGGGGACTAGCACTAAAAGATAAAATCAAAGCAGAGATTGCTGACTCTCCAAACCTCACAAAGCGGTTTGTTTTTCTTAAGTAAGAAGTTTTTTGGTTTTTTTTTCTTTTGTGTGTTTTGTTTGCCGTTAACGAGAAGGCTTTTTTCCTGAAGAAGACGCTGCTGTAGAGAAAGCTTTTAGCTAAACCCAGAAAGTTTAGAAGGAAAGCGAATCGTAAAAGTTAATGCAGTATTATCTTTCTTTTATTATCTATGCTATTAAGAAGTCCTTTCCAGGTACTACTGAAGCAACAACCAAAATCACGGAAAGAGAGTGAATTCATGCCAGCAGAATCAAAGGACTTGTGAAGAAACTTGAGGAACGGACTATCATATTTAAACCGGGTGATACTGAACTGACTTTCCAATGGGGACTGAGTGGTAATGGTTTGAGAAAACCCAAATGATCCAAGAAATGTACAAAGAATAACACTGAATTAAGAAATAAGATAATGCTTATATCACTGGATTTGAGCACTGCCTGAATAAAACATCTCCTTGGGGGAGGAATACCTCAGATAGAAAGATCAAGAACGTTTTTGTATTCTGACCTTAGCCCTAGAATTGTACAAGGGAGAAGGGGAATTACTATTTCCATTAGTAAACTTTACTTGATTCATTCCAATACTGGACATGCTAGGTGGGTTATAAGTAAATGCTTAAATTGTAAGAGTAATTAGTGTTGTGATTCGCAAAATTTATGCTCTTATTGCAAAAAGTGTTAAAGTACTGACTTGGTTTTGTGGATGGGAATTATTAGTGCCTGTTAAATGAGAGATACCTGAGGAACAGTCAGAGACCACAGTTAAAGAGTGTCAAAAACAATTTGCCTAGCAATTAGTTAAGAGAAAGTGACAAGAAAATAGAGGGCAAGACCAGATTGGCCTCTGTATTTCACCACCAAGAAGATCAAATAAACCTGCTGTGGGTTGCAACCTCACAGGCATGGGAGGTGGGAGTATAAGCCATACTGGACCTCTGTTATTCCTGTTTCTGGCACTCACTTGTTGTCTTTTCCCTTTCGGGATACCAGCAGGATTGTGTCACAAATGCTACAGAAAGCATCACATAGAAAGAAACCAAAGTTCCTCCTTTATTACACACACCTGTGTCAACAGCCACTGTTATAACCCAGCCAAATTAAGAACTTGTAGGCAAAACAGAGTAAATTATTAGATTACAAGAAACTTAAGAAAAAGTGGCAATAGATTTAGAACTGAATGTCCAAAAGGAGAGAGAGGGATTTGTTTTAAATTTAATCTTGAAGATGCGGTTCAAGATTTGGAAAAAAAACCCCAAATAATAAAGGAAAAGGTAAAACCAGCACAGCAATCTAACTCTGTATTGACTCCAAATTATCTGTTGAATTGTATTACAAGACTCCAAGCAGTTATAGAAATGATAGCAAATAAGGCTGCCCAGGCATTAGAGTTAACATTAAGTCAGCTAAGCCAAACAAAAACTGTAGGGTATCAGAAAGGTTCGCTTTAGACTATTTATTGGCCAAAGAAGGGGGTGTTTGTGGAAAGTTCAATATATCAGATCGTTGAAAATTGATGACCACAGAAAAGTCATTCTAGCAAAAGCAAAAGAAATCAAAAAGAAAAATATATACGCATATAACAACCCAGGTACCAGTCCAAAAATTAGAAAACAATGTTAAAATCTAGCTGGTGGGGTAATGTATTAGAAGAAATTAAGATCTTTCATTTGTGTTACAACTGTTTTTATATTTTTTTCTTGTGTAATCCCGTGTTTTATTTTACCAGCATAGTCCAGAAGATATAAGTAGAAAAAAAATATTGCTCAAGCCAAATGATTTACAAAGAATAAGAGTGGGGATTGTGAAAAATGCATGTATTTTATGATTGGCTTTTTGCAAATATTAAAATGAATATTATATGTGTTGCGTGAGAAAGCAATGCTGTATTAATTTTCTTAAGCACTGTGTTAAATATAGTTTTAGGTTATAAAAATAGAAACTATGCTATGTAAGATGCTTTGTTTAACAGAAAGGGCTTGCAGCGAGATAGCAGCCACAGGACATCTAAATCTTTCAGAGAAAGGGAATTTCTTGCCTTCTTATCAGAAAAAATGAACTTCTTCTCACCTTGGAGGCACTGTTAGGATTAGAAGGAAAGAAGCTGACAATGACCAGACACAATCCTGTATTTGAATGGAATTTATGCATCATGTATGAAGTATATGAATATGCAACAGGCTATTGTTCTTAAGGGTTAATCCTTTGTTAATGGGTGTCCTTTTTCAGGCTCCTGATGCCCAGAAAAAGGTACCCGGACATCCGTAACTCTTTGTTTTTATTGTCTCATATTGTCTTAATTCAATTTATCCAAATTGTTATTACTCTAATTGTGTTACTATTTTTATAACTATTTTATTACTATGAAACTTTTTAAAATTTTAAAAACAAGTGATTGGTGTTTTTCACACTGACTGTTCACCGCTGCCAATGCTCACAGTATTCTCCTAACACACTTGAGCTTCCTGTCTTTCAGTGAGAGAAAGATTCAGCTAAAGTCAAGGAAAGAGGGCAGGGGAGATGGAAACCTTCCCTTGAGATGCTTTTAGGAAGGCCTGAAGGGACCCTGCCTTTCCTTGGAACAGAGGTGGTCACCATGCATGGTGTTGCCTGACCTGCCCTAGGTGCTCCTCTATTCCAGAAGGACTTTTGCCCACTTCATCACTTGTCTGTCCCTCCAATTCCAGGGCCTCAAACCTGCTCTGTGAGATACTAAAACTGTAAGTCAGATGTAAGTTTTCAGAATATGGCACTGACCATGGCTCTAAGTAAGTTTTTTTAATCAGGCTTACAATATATTTTGAGAAGAAGAAGGAACAGAAGGGGTAGATACCACACAAGAATCCAGCAGAGTCTTCCCAGCTTTTTTGTCTGGGTTCTATGAAGCACAATGCCCAGTGCTTGCATTATGCTGTCTTTTCATGTGTTCTGGTGACCAGAACCATCCCATGGCCAGGCCCAGGATAATTTGGGTGCCAAAGTCCCATTGCCTGCAAACATCACACTCTTTTTTACCCAGCTGGTGCTCAGCTCAGCATATTTGCTGAGACAACTTTAGGACTGTTTTCCTTAACTTGGCAGTTCTAGCAGATGTCCTTATGGCCCCTAAATTCTGCGTCCTTTGTGTCCACTATCAATGGGCATCCTTCTTCCCAAGCTTTGTCAACCTCCCTCTGGGTCTGAGATCAGTGAAACGGGCCCAGCCCTGAGTCTTAAAGACAATTCTAGCAACAACTACTTTGCTTTTCTAATACCTGGCCATCACTTCGAGCTTGTAGGCTGCTATGTGTGTCACAGGTTAAATGTCTCTTCCTGTTGATCAGGCTTGGAAGCGTGGACAGCCCAGGCATGACAGGATATGTTTTCTTCAGGAAATGGGACGTAGGGCCCAGCTTGCAACAGGTCCAGGCCCGCGCCTTCCAGAGCGCCAGAAGGTTCGCGGCGCCATTGCAGGGCTCAGGGCGCCTCCTTGTGGGCAAGAGTCGCCTCGACAGCGCGGGCGCGGCGCGGCGGGGCCAGAGGCCGGGAAAGGGCGGGCGGGTGTGAGGGGCGGGGCGGTTCGTGCCTAGAGCCGAGCCCGCGCTGTACCTCGGCGCCTTCCCGGCTCGGTGTTGGGAGCGAGCCGCCGCTGCTCGGGCTCTGGGAGAAGCGTGCGGCCGCTGCGGAGTCCCAGCCCGCAGATTTGGCTGCTGGCCGAGGCTGAAGTGCAGAGCTGCCATGCCAGAGCTGCCGTGCGCCGTGGCACTGCCAGAGCCCCTGGCAGAGCCGGGCTGGAAGTGCCGACAGCTGAGGGAAGCCCTGCCATGGCAGCGCCCCAAGCTCTTGTTTATCCCACAGAAAGAGAGGATCAGCGCCTGGAGGTGACTGCGTCATTCCTGGAAAGGGACTATCTGCTTACAGTTGCGATGTCTGGCAGCAAGCAGGACGGCGCTGGTGCCAGGGAGCCAAGTGAGGGCAAAGCAGCCCTGTGACAGCCTGGCCCAGGGGCTCTTGTGGCAGCAGGCAGCGTGGGGATCAGAACAGAGGCAGGGGGAGGCAGGAGCTGCTCGGCCATGCCAGGGCTGGGAGCCTCCTTCCTGCCCAAGTGGGGCCCAGCTGGGCCAGGGGGCAGCTCCTGGGACAGCCGTGCCCGCATTGGCCCCTGCTCTGCAAGGCCTCCAGCGCTGCCCATCAGCCAGGCAGGGACAGAGCAGCCTTGGGGCCGATGCTGCTGCAGGCTCAGAGCCCCGCACAGCTGCTCATGCCCGGTGCCATTGGCTCTGTCCCCTGCAGCCTGCATGCTGTGTCACCGTGCAGAGGCTGAGCCCTGTGCCTCCCCTGGCCCTGGCAACTGTTCCTGTGCTGCTCCTGCACTGCCCAGGGCACCCACGGGCCCTGCTTGGGCCGCACGCAGACCAGAACCAGCTGGGGCTGTGACAGCTCTGCTGCTCTGGGCCCAGCCCTTGGGCAAAGCACCCGCCTGTCCCTGGGCTGGGGGCAGTGCCCATGGCTCCCCAGGGCACGAGAGCCTCAGCCCCAGCTCCCAAACATGACCTAACAGGGTTTGCTGATATTGATCCCTGTTAGACCTTTGAAAGCATTTTGAAAGTAACCTTGTTTGGCAAGTCCTTCAAGGAACAAACATGATTCGCTTCTAATCAGTAAAAACTTTATTGGTTTGCTTGCACTTCCTATAGGGTATCCTAATGCTTCCTTTGGCGTTCCAGAAAATAATGAAAATCTAACAAATTCTAAAGAGAAGTTCTTGAATCCACTATGAGGAGAAGTCTCTACATTCACTATCCTTACATACACTTAAGTAGCTGCTCCTGTAACACACAAAGATGTAGTGGTTTACCTGACTGGACCACACAACAGGATGTTATACACACCGCTACACTAAAAAACTTCTCTTCCCTGTTCATCACAAATTTAAAGCTCTTCTCGAGGTCCTGACTTAATTTTACATGCACATTCATACCTGCAATCCCTCCCCATGCTCAGTTTTCACCTAGACTTACCAGGGAACAGATGTTCCATACTTACCTCAAGCAATAATCTACGTCTGTCTTCCTAACCCTCTTTTTCTTCACTGACTTCTACTAATCTACAAAATAACTTGGACCCTCTGCACAAAAGAAACATCCAATTAATAGCCTTAAACACTTGTGAATGTGCTGCTACTTCTAACAATCTTGACCACCACAGCACTAAAATCAGAAATCAATTCTTCACATCCTTCCTGTTCTCCTGCCCCCACCACGCCTTGGCTCCAGCAGAAATGTTCCCTACTGCAGCCTGGTGTGCTAAGAACAATCAAAGGCAGCAGCACTTTTCCTCAACATGCTGCAATCTGAATTGCAGTGAAATTGCAGCTGTTGCATTAGAAGCTCAGCACCAGCACCCCACATCTTCCCCCAGAACTGAGGCCTGCTGAGGCCTGAGCTCTCCATTTCAACACACCCTGTAAATCAGGCTGCCTGGAAGATTGCAGGCTGGTAACTGTGTGAACACAGCAGTGCATTTCAGCAGAGTTATGGAATCAGTCTCATGGAAGGCACATCCTTTAAGCTTAAGACTCTATTCTACAAAATCTAGCCAGCAATTGTTTTGGTGGCCTGTGCAGGTTTTGGGGACTGTGCATGTTTCCTTTGGATGTTGTTTTCTTTGTTTCTAAATACAAAATTCAATGGATTCAGAAGCGAAACCCCAGCTTCATTAGAACAAAGAACCACAGGGACATATGTGGATGACAAGAACACTCCTCATTTCTAATAGTAACACCAGAAAGAGAGGAAAAAGATAAAGATGATTTAAATACCCGAAAGGATCCGAAATGTCTACATAAGCTGTCAAGTGACTAAGTTTTTGGTAAACTCTAAAAGTCCAGATTCCTATTCGGTAATTGTCTGAAAGAAAAGAAAGCCAGAAAATCTGGTTGACCTTTATTTTGCCAGGACTTTCTCACGGGATTCTACCACAACTTGGATCACAAGTGAGGGTGGCAAATTTTGACTAGAAAACTTTGATAACTAGGCAGCATTTTTTCCTCCTCACTGAATTACAGGAAGGGTTTAAAAGGAAAAAAAAATATAAAAGAGCGTAAAGAAATTCTATCATACCTCTTAGGCGTTCATCATCTTTGGAGAACAAAAAAAAAACTCTAGCACTTCCTGTGCATGGTAAAGAAAGAAACCTAGAAAAGGACAAAGGGATTTGAGCATCCTAAATTGTACTATCAAATTTCATGAACACAAGTTAATCCTGTAGTGCTTCAGAGAAATGCCATACATTGAAAAGCTTTATTCCCTAGAAACCAAATAAATCTTTTTATTTTCCAAATCCTCTTTTAAAGAGAAAACTGACTGTGTCTTTGGCTTTTGGCCAAACTCAGTTTGGAGTTGGTCAAACCAAAATGACCCAGTTAATTTCCTGTGCTCTGCTCTTTCTTTCCATATTCCCATTCACATCCAATGGGTTGCTGGGAGTTTTGACTCTGTGCAGCACAAACGGTTTTCTAAGATGACTTTCATTGCTCAGAGGTGTGCAATGTCAGTTTCCCATTCCCTGAGTGCTGCTATTAATATTCCCACAGCATCCAACTACTACAGCCAAGTAGACAACAAAGAGAAATGGAACTTGCATTTCTTGGTCCTGTTCAATTTCTGACATCTCAGGCTCATCGTCACCCTCAGAACTGCTGTCCTGGAAACGTGGATCCTCTTGCCATGTGGCTTTTACTGGCTTTATTGTCCCAAGCGCGTGAGGCTCTGCAATGACAGCACCAATAGAGAAAAAAAGCCAAAACCAGATTATTCCTCTAATCATCAGGAAGAATTCCTCCTTTCACGTGAAATACTTACAGTGGAGAAGAGAGATTTAGGAAGGACAGAATCTGACCCTGCCAGATTTTCTAAGCTACATTTCTGCTCCACTTTGTATTTTCCACTTTGTTCCAGGGATCCCTTATGTATTCTTAAACATTTCTCATTGCATTCAGAAGACACTGAATACCTTTTCAGTTCAGCGCAAGTCTGGGGGGCTCATTGCTTTGTGCTGTTGCGTTGGGTTTTTTAATATTTTGGGTAACTTCACGGGGTTTCTTTTCTCTCCTACATGACTGGGACTTGAGTTAATGTTGTTTCATCTTCATTTCAGACGGCCTCATTTTATCTAAGGTTAGGACACCCCAATGATCATGTGTCATTCCATTTCCTTTTTCTAAAGGTCCAAGAGTAGAATTCAGTAACAAACAGAATGTTCATGGATCTTGGGGCCAGCTCTCGGACTTTGCTCCTCCCTCTACATTAACGCACATTTCCTTAAAAGCCTTGTGAGTTCCTATGAAACTTGATATGACTGGTGTGTCACCTTTTTCCCTGTTTGAGGAATTCAGGGCATGAGAACAAGCTTTTTCACCACTCAGCAAAAACCCCCAATGCCTTCTCAAAGCATGCCTTTCAGAATTCCTGAGATGCAAGCATGAGGCACCTCTCAATAATCTACCACAACCCTAGCAAGCAGAAATGAAGATCAAAATGCTTCTGCCTAATTACTGACTTCTGTTGCTGAAAATCCCCTGCATCCTGACCTTTTTTACACCATATTGCCCTACAGTGCCTGCCAGAAGCTCTTCCTTAGCAATGGCACTGTTAGAAGGGTTCTGCTGTTACCTTCTTTGATGCCCAACTCCTCTGTGCCTCCAAAGAAAGAAAACTTGAAGTAACTCGTCTCCTGAGCTGCATCATCCTCAGGCAAAGGTCCCAAATGGTCATCTGGGGCAGAGTCCTATGCATCCTCTTTGTCCCAGGGTATTTCCTCAGTCTGGTTTGCTCTTTGAAGGTCTTTCAAAGAATAAACCAGAATAGACGGAGGAAATACCGTCTATTCTGGTTTGTTCTTTGAAAGGCCTCTTTCAAATCCGCAGCAATGGTGTAGGAGTTGTCTTCAGACAGTGAGGCAGTGTCTCATCTCTTTCTTCTTTTTTTGGCTTTACTGAAATGAGATTGTTCAAGGATAGCAACACAGCACACGTCCTGTTCGGACACAGCTTCCCTAAGAGCCACCTTACTCTGAATGTCTCCCTAAGCATATCCAAGCCCATTAAGGAGTGGTTCATTATCAAGGGTAAGCAGTGGGGAAACATCTGAGGTTGAAGTCTAAAGGCAGGAACAAGAGTCCTTTATAATTAGCCACATCCTTAAGTGACTTTTCACTGAATACACAGTTACACAGAAATCAAGGTATTTAGCCCAGACTTCTTCCTGCCAGTAGAAACATCAAGAGCTAATAGGGTTTGCCCACAGAGCTGCACATCTCAGGGTCCCTGCACTGACCGTTCTCACCTTCACTTCTGGCAAGGAACACACGGCCTAGAAAGAAAAGATGACGGCGCTACGTGCTGCTGTTGGAGGTCCCAGTTGAGGTCCGACGTCGCTGGTGGGAGCGGCTGCTCCTGCGCGATGTCCCCGACCATGTCCCCCTACGCCTGGGCCTCTCAGCACTCGCTGCTGTCGTCCTGCTCCTGTCCTGGCGACTCCTGGACCGCACAGTTTGAGTCGAGGCCCGGCGCTGCTGGCGGGAGCGCCTGCATCTGGGGGATGGCCCTGACCATGTCTCCCTTCGCCTGGGCCTCTCAGCCCTTGTCCCTGTCCCACTGCTGCTGCCGCGGCGACTCCTGGAGCGGACAGGTGGACTCTGGGCCCAGCCTTGCTGGCGGGAGCGCCTGCGTCTGGGGGATGGCCCTGACCATGTCTCCCTTCGCCTGGGCCTCTCAGCCCTTGTCCCTGTCCCACTGCTGCTGCCGCGGCGACTCCTGGAGCAGACAGGTGGACTCTGGGCCCAGCCTTGCTGGCGGGAGCGCCTGCGTCTGGGGGATGGCCCGGACCATGTCTCCCTTCGCCTGGGCCTCTCAGCCCTTGTCCCTGTCCCACTGCTCCTGTCACAGCAGCTCCTGGAGCGGACAGGTGGACTCCGGGCCCAGCCTTGCTGGCGGGAGCGCCTGCGTCTGGGGGATGGCCCTGACCATGTCTCCCTTCGCCTGGGCCTCTCAGCCCTTGGCCCTGTCCCTCTGTTCCTGTCATGGCAACTCCTGGAGCGGACAGGTGGACTCTGGGCACGACCTTGCTGGCGGGAGCACCTGCGTCTGGGGGATGTCCGTGATGGTGTCTCCCTTTGCTTGGGCCTCTCAGCCCTTGGCCCTGTCCTACTGTCCCTGTCACAGTGACTCCTGGACCAGACAGGTGGACTCTGGGCGCGACTTTGCCGGCGAGAGGAGCTTCGCCTGCGGCTGGGCCCAGCACGTCTGGAATGGACCCTGTCCTCAGGGTCAGGGGACGTGCTGCGTGTTGCCCTTGATCTGCTGATGCTGCTGGTGTCCAGTGAGGAAGATGGCAGCGCCTGCTGCCATGCTGCGTGTTGGGGCCTGCTGTGGCTGCCCGTCTCTGGAGATGGAGGTGGGGAAACCAGCACCAATGGCACAGGGCTGTGGGAGCTGGGGCTGATGGCCTCAGATTCTGACCAGCCACGAGCAGATTGTAGTCCTGACTGTCTGGCCGGCCTGGGGCCATTGAGCTCTGTCTCATCCCTGGAGGCTGTAAGGGCAAGCAGGAATGTCAAAGATCACCCAGGCCCCGGCCAGGCCAGGCCAGAGCAGTGCCTCCAGCCCTCCAGCAGTGGATGCTGCGCTCTGCCAAGCCCGGCCTGGACACTGCCCCCAGCCCAGGGACACCGGGGACTTTGACTCATACATGTTCCGAGCCCAGCACAGCTGTCACACTCCCATCTCTGTGTGCTGTTCCTCAGGCCAGAGCAGCGCCTGTGGGTGCCCTCAGCAGCACAGGAGGAGCACAGGAGCAGTTGCCAGGGCCTGGGGAGGCAAACAAGCTCATAGCACTGAGAACAAAAAGTGTACCAGCACGTGGTTGTCTAGCCAAGCGCTTCTGCTTCTTCCTGCTTTGAGCCCTTGTCGAGACACAGGTTCCCTGCAGAGCCCCAGGTGCAGCTTCCCAACTTACCCCTGTTCCTCTGCCTCCTCCCTGCCCCCAGGGTAAAGGCAATCCCTGGCATTGCATTGGCCGTGCCTCACTCCTAGATCTGCGAAGGCATCGTTGTCCTCCCACGTTGGCTGTCTGATGGAGAAAGGAAGAGATGATGAATTTCTGCTGCTCTCCCTCACGGAGGTCCAGGGTGTCCCAGCTCTTTCTCCAGCACTTTTCCAAGTTGGGGGTGAAGCTGAAGCCCAGACTCACAGGACAGGGCAGGGCCAGGGCTCCTGGGGCAGGGCCTGGCACAGCACAGCACTTGCACCCTCCTGGCTGGTGGGCCAGGCAGAAGGACACCAACCTGAAGGGGACTCGGATCCCCAAGATGAACATTTCAACAGGGAATTCCCCACTGTCTCTGCACAGGGGGCACTGGAAATAGAAAGCACCAGCGCGCAAGGCCTGTCCCTGCAGGGCAAACACAGGCAGGGTGAGCGAGGCCCTGCTGCTGCTGCTGCTGCTGCTGCTGAGCACCTGCTGTGCCCCAGGGCTCAGGGGAGGGCTCCTACCTGGATGCAGTCCCTGTGGAACCAGGCCTTTTTGCACGCTGGGCACACCAATGTTGTGAAGGTCTTTCTGTCCTCCACAGGTTCCATGCAGATGGGGCAAACGGTGTCCGGCTCAGGAGTCGCATCCACCTCCTGCTCTGGACGGTGCTCAGGGCAGAAAGAGCTGGGGGCAAAGGGATGGGGAAAGTGAGAAATGCTGGATCATTCCCCAGGGGTGGCCATAAAGAGAGATGAGGTACCTGAACGGAGTAACGTATAGATTGACACAGCCGCCCTCCTTGGTACAGGGCAAGTGGAACCATCTGTCACAGTTCTCCCTGCAGCACATGATGGTTGCCCCGCTCTGGCCGCAGACGCAGCAGCGCTGGAAAGAGCCAAGCAGCTGCATCAGCAGCAGCAGCAGCAGCAGCAGCCTCGAGGCCTCCCCAGGCAGCCCCAGGGCTAAGGGCAGGGCGCAGGACGTGGCCGCTGCCGGCTCCCAGCCCACAGAGCCGCCAGCTGGAGGAGGGAGGCTGCTGTGCCAGGGCCTCTGTGCCAGAGCTGCTGGGAGCCAGACTTTGTCCCAACTGTTGGGCCGGCCTTTCTTTCCTGCAGTCTGGGCTAAGCTCTGGCAAACCTCGCCAGGCACAAATCTCCATGCTCTTGTCAGGCTCTCACCTTCTGTGCCGCCCGCCGCACTGCAATTAGGAGATCTCGAGGGAGAAAGTCCATGAGTCCCCCGCGGTCTGTCTCTTGCCGAAATAGTAGAGTGGCGAAGAACTGCAGCCAAAGGGAGAAGCTGATGAGGAGGGGGCGGGAGGAGCTGCCCATTGCAAAGGTGGAGGGAGCACCCGGAGCCACTCACCATGCAGAACACGTGGGCACAGAGCCCACCCTTCTGCAGTTTGTCACCGCACATGTCCGGGTCAGCCTCGGCACGGCGACACAGCATGCAGGCTGCAGGGGACAGAGCCAATGGCACCGGGCATGAGCAGCTGTGCGGGGCTCTGAGCCTGCAGCAGCATCGGCCCCAAGGCTGCTCTGTCCCTGCCTGGCTGATGGGCAGCGCTGGAGGCCTTGCAGAGCAGGGGCCATTGCGGGCACGGCTGTCCCAGGAGCTGCCCCCTGGCCCAGCTGGGCCCCACTTGGGCAGGAAGGAGGCTCCCAGCCCTGGCATGGCCAAGCAGCTCCTGCCTCCCCTTGCCTCTGTTCTGATCCCCACGCTGCCTGCTGCCACAAGAGCCCCTGGGCCAAGCTATCAGAGAGCTGCTTTGCCTTCACCTGGCTCCCTGGCACCAGGACCCTCCTGCTTTCTGTCAGACATGGCGGCTGTCTACGCTGAGTCTATCTCCTCGAGGGACGTGGTCACTTCGAGGTGCTGTTCCTCTCTGTCTATGGGAGAAAGAATGGGGGGGGGGAGTTTGCAGAACAGGCCCAGAACCACGAGGCTCTACTCCCTGCTCAGCCCTGCGTGAGCCCTGCTCCTGTCTGTTTCTCCTCCCGTCGTCGCCTTGAGTAACACTGCAGTGTCCTCTGGCTGTTCCTCTGCTGATTCTGTGATTTTGGGAAGGGAGAGGCAGGTGAGCCTGCAGCACAGGCCCAGAGCCCCGAGGTGTGGGGCCCCTCTGGTCCCTGGGCAGCCACATCCCCGCCCTACCTTCTCCTCCCGTTGTCAGGTCGCACTGACACTCGGCTTGAGCCCCGCGTTCCCTTTTGTGGCCTTGGTGGCACAGGTCACAATGGCCACTCTGACATCAGCACCGTGTACCCAAAATCGGGGCAGCCATGGCCCCAGGTCCCTGGCAACCACTTGTGGCGGCCCCCTTGGGCACCGAGCTTCTAAAATGGTCCGAGCGTTTGCTCAGGGTGGAAGCAGGGCCAGGACTCCTGCAGCAAGTGCAGGGTCAAATGCCAGGCCCTGGGGCAGCCATCCAGGGTGGCACTGTAGGCAGGGAGGTGCTGTTCAGGCACTGCCACACTAGGGCTCCGGCCCCGGCCAAGGGAAATTTCTGCTCCTGCCCCTGGCGGGCGGTGGCCCAGAGAGCCCGTGCGGAGTCAGCTGCACTACAGGGATTCAAACCCTGCTCTAGGTGAACTGATGTTTTCATCAAGACCTGTCTGCAGAAAACTAAGATGAACCTGATTTGATGCTGCTGCTGATCACCATTGGGTACAGGAGATAAACCTGGACACCACCACAGCTGCCTCCGTTATCCTGCCATCATATGAACTAACAACTTTGACTTTCCATATAAATGGAAAAATTAGTATTAAGCTTCTGAGAAGCGTCATCTTTTATACTGACTCAGCAGAAAGACAGAAAATTCACTGAGAATTTTCTGTGTACATTTGACAGGAGAGCTTGCAACTGTCCTCAACTCAAGTCAAATACAGGAGGATGCTTTTCCTACATTATAGGAACTTTGCCAGTTTGGTCCATGCTTTCCTACTAGAAAATACATTGGAAAAAATTAGGAAGAGAAGCACAAACAATTCTTGTCAATTTTTCTCTTTCGTGTCTTTGCAAACATGCTCCTGGAAATGCAGATCCATGACTTGTGGAACAATCAGTGGCATCTCTGGGAAGCAGGGCAGGGACTGACAGGCAAGGACACACTGCACCTGCCTGATGCTGGGGCAGCAGGAGTTTGCCCATTTTCCTGTCTCCATGGGAGAGCCACCTTGGCTGGGAAACGATCCCTTCACTGCTCTAGGAGGGAGGCACAGCCAGTGCAATGCCAGGGAGCGCCTTTACCCTGGAGGCAGGGAGGAGGCAGAGGAAGAGGGGGGAAGTTAGGAAGCTGCACCCGGGGCTCTGCAGGGCTCCCGGCTAGGTCTCGAAGCACAAGGAGCCAGAAGAGCTTGGCCGGACAATCCCGAGCTCTGGACACCTTGTCCTCAGCACCGGGAACCCGTTTGCTTCTCCAGGCCCTGGGCACTGCTCCCGTGCTGCTCATGCAATTACACACAGACACAGAGCTACCTGCTCTGTCTCAACCCTCTTCAGCACTGAACAGCACAACACAGTAACATGTTCTCTTCAGTACATGGTCTAATTATTAATAGTCCTGCAAAGACTCACATTCAAAGCACACACAAAAACCCCAAACCCTGGTACAAACCTTGCATCAACACAAAATGCATGTTGCTGTTCAGAA
Organism: Melospiza melodia melodia; assembly: GCF_035770615.1. Taxonomy (NCBI): domain Eukaryota; kingdom Metazoa; phylum Chordata; class Aves; order Passeriformes; family Passerellidae; genus Melospiza; species Melospiza melodia. The sequence continues at coordinate 3,818,018 of NC_086200.1, forward strand.
ACACAGGGCAGCACTTTTGGCCAATGCTTTTTCCTATAAGATCTTTCAAAGGATTGCAAAAGTGACATTGTTTGGCAACTTCTTCAAGGAACAGACAGGAGAGGCTTCTGAGTTTTTAAAGATTTATTGGTTTGCTTTCGCTTTCCTTTTGGCATCCTTACACTTCACCCAGCATTCCAGAAAATCGTGAACATCCAAAATAATATCAGGGGAAGTTTCTGAATTCATTCATGTTTCTCCCAAAGACTTTCTTGACATACATACAAGTGACTGGTCCTATGACATACAGAGACGCAGTGGTTTCCCTGACTGGACATTACAAGACAACGTTATAGACTCCACTATACTAAAACACTTCTGTTGCCTGGTAATTACAAAGCCTGAAGCTCTTCTAGAGGCTTTTCCCAGTGCAACTTCATTAGGTTCCTCTCTGCCCAACTCTCGAGCCTCTCCAGGTCTCACTGAAGGGCAGCAGAGCCTTGTGGTGCCTCAGGCCCTGCTCCCAATTCTGTCCCATCAGCAAACACTGAGGGAACACTCTGTCCCTTCTGCCAGGTCACTGGGGAATAAGGCAAACAAGGCTGGGCCCAGCACGGTGCCCTGAGCTCACAGCTACCTGAGTTTGGAGCTCCCCTGTCCACTTCTCTGCCCCACTGTCCCTGAGCTGCCTCAGGGGCCTGTTATGGGAGGCAGGGACAAAGCCTTGCTGAAGTCCCAGCTGGCAACAACCACTGCTCTCCCCTCACAAGCCCAGCCAGTCACTGCAGCACAGGTGCCTATGGGATTGGTCAAGCATGGTTTCCATTCCTGTTATTCCACAGGCTTAGAGATGGCATCCAAGAGGAGCTGTTCTGTCACCTTTCTGGGGATGGAGCTGAGGCTGATGGCCCTGCAGTTTCCTGGCTCTTTCTTGGTGCCCTTTTGCAAGACTGCAGTGATGTTGGCTTTCCTCCACTGCTCATGCCTCTCTCCAGGGCTGTCTCCTTCCCTGACCTGCTGGCAGAGCACCCTGTGCCAGAGGCAGGAGCAGAGATTTCCCTTGGCCCCAAAAGGGAACACTGGGCTCAGGCCGAGTGTCAGTGTGACCTGACAACGGGAGGAGAAGGCATGAAGGAGCAGAGCTCACTCAGGGCTGAGCAGGCAGTAGAGCCCTCGTGGCTCTGGGCTTGCTCTGCAAGCTCCTTGGCCTCTACTTTCTCCACAGAGAGAGAGGAACAGCACCTCAAAGTGACCAGGAAACCCGGCCATGGAGCGAGGCTGGGGCTGTGACACCTCAGGGAAACCGGACACGGAGCGGGACTGGGGCTGTCAGCCCTCAGGGAAACTGGCCATGGAGCGGGGCTGGGGCTGTGACACCTCAGGGAAACTGGCCATGGAGCGGGACTGGGGCTGTGACACCTCAGGGAAAGCGGCCATGGAGTGGGACTGGGGCTGTGACACCTCAGGGAAACCGGACACGGAGCGGGACTGGGACTGTGACACCTCAGGAAACCGGCCATGGAGCGAGACTGGGACTGCCAGCCCTCAGGAAACCCGGCCATGGGGCTGGGGCTGCAGCTGTGACACCTCAGGGAAAGCAGCCATGGGTGTGGCTTGGCCTTTGACACCTCAGGGAACTCACCATGGCAGCCACCTCCAGGGGTTTTGAAGTACTTGTTTCTTGGTTTAATGCCCTTCCAAGATCAATTTTCCTGATCCTTATCCATGTTTTGGACAAGTATTGCCTCCTGAACAGGCCACCTCCTGGATGTGCAATGATTCCATCTGATCCAGCTGTGCCTCTTCCTTTCTCAAGGGATGGACAGAGGGGCTCTATTGAAGGTGGCATTTCCTGCAGGAAGGGAGGCGATGCCAGACACAGCCACAGGAGGTAGTTGCTCTGCTTCTGGGCCTGAGCCCTGCTGAGGCTTGAGCTGCCCTCTCTGCTGCTTGGCACTGCGGGCACAGCCCGGATAAGATGGGCACAGCCCAGAGGAATTGTCCCGAGCAGGCTCAGGGCACTCGGGTACTGAGCTGTCCTGCTGGGCTCCCTCCGTGGGAGACATGTCCCGAAACCTGGGAGCGGCTGCACGGGGTGCCCGTGGTGGGGAAAGGGCAGAGGGGGAGAGCAAGGCTCCAGTGTGTCCTGAGAGGGCCTGGCTATGTGCCCATGTGATGTGGGAGCTGTTCCATGGGCAGGTGGGCAAGCAGGAGGGAGGGACGGAGGTTGGGAGCGACAGCTGTGGCACTGCAGATTTCCCCAAGCATTTAGTGAGGGTTTCCTGTGTGGCAGGGAGAGAGCCCCAGGGCCCTGGGCTGCTCCAGCTGCCCCTCCAGGCATGTTGCACAGGACCTGCAAAGAGCGTACAGAGTGACCAGGAGCCACAGGCTCCCACAGCCTTACCCCACCCCCTTGCAGTCCCCAATTCCCCAAGGGAGAAGGGGATCCCAACACACCATGGAAATGGTTCTGTAGCATCTGTGATCCCTCCTCCACTGGGATCATGACTTGGATTACCTGGAAATGCTGGTGAATGGTGCTTTTAAGACCTTGTCAGATGTTGGAGGCATGTTCTGAATGTACCTTTCCTGACAGAATAATCTGTGTCAGTATGCCAAGAGCTTACCATGAGCCAGTTCCCTTAAATTTCACTGAAGGTAGATCAGTTCTGGAAACCTTACCCTGCTCCCTTCTGGAGCCCTGAGGGATCCCACAGGATCACTGTCAGTGGGAGGAAGGGGCATTTAGCTGTCCATCCTCCTCCCGTGTGCAATGCCACTGTGTCCTTCTGTGTGCTCTGTGCAGCCACAGAGAAGAGCAGAGAGGGAAGGGGCTGGGCCCAGGGCTGTGCCTGGGGGCTGAGCCTTTCTCAGCTCCTTTGCAGCCCCCAGGGAGCCCGAGCTGCTTCTGCTGCCACTGCTAAGCCCTGGCCCTGCCTGGGGCTGGGTTTCAAGCTGCTGGCTGCTCCAGGGAGTCCTTTCTGCCCCGACTGCCCCACAAGGGGCTCCTTCCATCCCAGTGTGGGGCCACTGCAGGCACGAGGTCCCCCTGGCCCTGCTCCTGAGTGGAAGGCAGAGCCAAGGGAGTGCCTTGGAGGGCACCAATCACCCAGATGCCCTCACTGCCACTCGGGCCTGAAGGAGAATCTTCAGCAGTGCCATTGGAGCTGTTGTGTCCTGCCTTTCTTTGCAGCTGAGCCTGTTGCTAAAGGTGATCTGGCTTCCCAGCCCACGTTCAGGATTGAGCCTCTGGGAGATGGTGAGGGTACGCCAAGGCCTTTCCCCTGTGAGACCTGCCAGCTCAGAGCCCAAAGCTCGGCCAGGGGGGCATCGCTGCAGGTGCCAGGACAGAGCCATGCATGTGTGTGCCCTCACCCTGCACGATCCACTCACAACTTCTGCTCAGCACTGGCAGGTGTTTGAAGGACGGTGGGCCATGGCCCAGCTGAAAAAGCCCAGATGATTTGTTGATTTTATCCGATTTTGCATAAGCATGACGTTCTGAACATGCCATTAAAGAAATGGAGAATTTCTCCATCTTTTAAGGTGTACTTTTTGTTTCTCAAGTGATGGGCCAAAAGTTAGGACAGAAGGAGGTGTTTCCCCAACAAAGCAGAGGCCGATTGGCAGCCCCTGCTGCAGGAAGGAAGTCCAAGCCAAACACAGGCATGGGCACAGGCACAGAAGGTAATTGCTGTGCCAGGCTCAGCAGGGCTCAGCCATTGGCAGAGCTGTGTGGCTGCAGCTCTTCTTCTTCTACCAGGGCCTCCCTTGCACAGCCCGGCAAAGCTGGAGGTGCCTTTGGAGCTCGTTCAGAGCCCTGGGAAAAGGGGACTCGTGCACCAACGTCCCTCCCGCTGCAGCTGCTCTGGAGCTGGCCCTGAGTGCCCAGAGGCCCAAGGCACAGGAGCAGCCCCGAGCGGGAGCCCTGCCGCGAGCCCAGGGCCAGAGCCAGCCTTGGCTCCTGACTGGGCAGGGGCTGCACTGGGTCCTGACAGGGCCTGACTCTGTGCCCTGGGGCTGGGGGAGCTGTCACGGGGCAGGGAGGGCCAGGGCTGGCAGGGGCTGCTCAGGGATGGGTGTGGCCCGTGTCCCTCCAAGCAGCGACTGCCCAAAAAGCTGCGCTGCCCCCGGGCTCTCCTCTCGGCCTGCTGGGCTTTGTTGGGTGGCACAGCCTGTGCCACGGGGTGGCAAGGTGCCTGCAGGCCCCAGCTCTGGGGGAAACGGAGAATGTCCTGCCCGCATCCACCGTGCTGCCAGCTCAGCAGTGCAGCACAGCACGGGCTGACGCTCCCCATTGCTCCCACAGGTGCAGCTGGAACCACAGCACATGTTCCTGATTCCCAGAAGGGCCTTGGAAGGGGTTTCTATCAGGGAACAGGCTTCTGGCTAGGGTTACTGGCAGGCCTGCTTGTCTTGGAGCTGATCTTCATCTTATGCTCTGTCCGAAGTTGGACTTGCTGGAAGAGAAAAGAGTGAGTGTTTAGTTCACCTTTCCCTCAAACAGCTTCTTTTGAAAGTCTACGTCAGACAGAAAACATTCCCAGTGAGGTTGCAGTGTAGGGGTGGCCAGTCCTTGATTGTCCAAAGAACTCTGCTGAGGGTTCTGCTGCTGCCCAGAGCTTTCATTGGCCTCCTAAATGCTGGGCCTTGTCCTGGGGGGGCCCGCTGGGGCTGCAGCCAGTGCTGGCTCCCACTGAGGCTGCCTGGCCCAGAGCAGCCCCAGGGGCACTGGGCAGAGGCAAAGCACGGTGGGGAGGAGAAAGAGCAGGGACGAGATTGCCCTTGAAAGGCAGAGGCGCTCTGGGGCCCGCTCCTGGCCAGGGAGCCTGCCCAGAGCCGTGCCCTGCGGGCCGGGGCCTTGAGGGACAGCTGTGCAGCTGGGCCAAGCTGTGCCAGCAGCTCCAGCCGTGCTGGGGAGCCTTGCCAGCTCTGGGCCAGCTGTGCAGGAGGCTCCCTGTGTGCCACTGGCAGCTGGGGCCCCAGCCACCTCTTCTTTCCACAGTTCCACCTCTGGACAGGAGTTTTAAGATGGTGGCTGCATGTCACACCCAAACAGCAGGAGCACCTCCTCCAGCAGTTAGAAGGGCCTGGGCAGCCCTGTCATGAGTTCTGAGAAGAAGACTGCAGAACAGCCATCGACAAGGAAATCTCTTATTCTCCTGGATATCCCACTGCCACCTCCTCTCCCCATGTATATCCCCAAGCTACTTCCATCTCTTTTTTAATCCTCCTCTGTCCTGTCCCGACTTCTTCTATAGACCCCAGGAGCAGCCCAGCACCCTCCTGCCCCTCCTGAGTCCAACATGTCCCTTCCTCTGCCCCTGAGCCCCCTGGGCCTGCCCTCTAAACAACACTGAAGTTATCCCCGCTCTCTGCCAGGCCAGGTGATGGCCCTTTCTTTAGTTGCACTAAAGGGAAGGTGCCGTCACCCCAGTGTTTGGGTGGCAGCAGCAGCAAAGCTCGGCCGGCAGCACCACTGGCTGAGCTCCATGGCCAGGAGCAGCCGTGGATGCCCACGGTGTGGGCAGGCAGGAGCCAGGCAGGGGCTGCTGTGACCAGCGGCGGGGTCCCGAGGGCTGGGGGAGCCCAGTGGGCAGGCAGCAGCATGGGGCTCCCGAGAAAAAGCAACCCCATTTTCTTAATTTTTCACTTTTAGATATTAGAAATTTGTAGAAATATTTCAAAATATTTTTTCTGTAGACAGACACCCCCAAATATTTCTTCCCAATTCCTATAGTACTTAAAGATTTTTTAAAGTAGTTTTAGAATCCAAAAAAATGACCTCATTTTGTCTTCACTTCTCATTTTTAAAAATATTTAGAAATATCTCTTGTGTAGAGAAATCCTCATATGTTTCATTCCTTTTTCCACAACACATCTGTATTTTTGAAACTGGTTTTAGAGGTCTGGAAAATATTTTCCCCATATACAATAAAAAATAAAATTGCATTTCAGTGGTAATCTTTATTCTAGGAAGAAGTAAGACCCCTTCAGCCAGCCAGCCTGCTGCAGAGGCTCTTTTCCCACAGGAGCTTTGTACCTAGTCACAACCAACATACATAAAACCTTTTCCCAGTTATTTCCTGGGATTTTTGACAAGCTCACGTCCTAATCTTCTCAGACAAATTTTGAGCACAGTGGGAATGTCTTCAAATTACCATCTTTGTTTGCTTCTGGTGGAACTCCCTCCGTTCTAGAGCAGGGCCTTCTCTCAGCTTCCTGCTGCGCCCGGGCTCTCCTCTCGGCCTGCTGGGCTTTGTTGGGTGGCACAGCCTGTGCCAAGGGGCAGCAAGGTCCCTGCAGGCCCCAGCTCTGGGGAAATGGAGAACGTCCTGCCCACATCCACCGTGCTGCCAGCTCAGCAGTGCAGCACAGCACGGGCTGACGCTCCCCATTGCTCCCACAGGTGCAGCTGGAACCACAGCACATGTTCCTGATTCCCAGAAGGGCCTTGGAAGGGGTTTCTGTCAGGGAACAGGCTTCTGGCTAGGGTTACTGGCAGGCCTGCTTGTTTTGCAGCTTATCTTCATCTTATGCTGTGCCCGAATATGGACTTGCTGGAAGAGAAAAGGGTGAGTGTTTAGTTCACCTTTCCCTCAGACAGCTTCTTTTGAAAGTCTACGTCAGACAGAAAACATTCCCAGTGAGGTTGCAGTGTAGGGGTGGCCAGTCCTTGATTGTGCAAAGAACTCTGCTGAGGGTTCTGCTGCTGCCCAGAGCTTTCATTGGCCTCCTAAATGCTGGGCCTTGTCCCGGGGCCCCGCTGGGGCTGCAGCCAGTGCTGGCTCCCACTGAGGCTGCCTGGCCAAGAGCAGCCCCAGGGGCACAGGGCAGAGGCAAAGCACGGTGCGGAGGAGAAAGAACAGGGACGAGATTGCCCTTGAAAGGCAGGGGAAGGGAGAATGTTGCTTATCGGAAGAAGCCCCAAAGAGCGGCTGGAAGGGGTGCTGCCTGATCAAGGACCCCCGAGAAGCGGAGGGAGGGCGTATCGGCTGATGGGGTGTCCCGAGGAGCGGCTGGGGAGAGTGGGGGTGTCCCTTAGTGGGGAGGAGCAGCTGGAGCGCTTGCACGGTCCGGTGGTGGGGAGGCCGGCGGGGCAGTCGGAGTAGGCTCAGCCCGGCCGGTGGGCACGGCTCACCCTGCCCGCCCGCAGGACCACGGTGCAGTTCCTGTTGGAGGCGGACCTGCACGGGCTGCTGAAGCTGGACACGCTGATCCCGAACGCGCTGCCTGCGCCATGGCAGCGCAAGGCCAAGGAGAGCGGCCCCGGGCCTAGCCCTGTCGGCGTGTCCCCCATAAAGCCGGCATGTCGCTCCCACAGCCCCAGCAAGACGCCGTCCAAGACACCCGGTGAGCGCCGGCCACCGGCGGCAGAGGTTGAGTGCGGGAGCCTGGCCCAGGCTGCTTGTCCGTAGCCACGGGGCTCTGGGCTCCCTGCCACGCTGCCCTACCGGCTGCTGCTCAGGCAGGAGGAGGTGGGCTGTGCTCCTGACAGCCACCCACCTCCTTGCCAGCATGAGGGGCAGAGCTCTGAGCACTGGGGCTGGCGAGCTGCTGTTCACCCAGCTGAGCCTTGCTGGCACAGCTGGATGCTAGGACAAGTGTGGGCAGGACTGTCAGCTGACAGCTTTACATCCTGTGAGCGTTTTTGTATCTTCCCCTTATCTCTGGACTCTGGAATTGTTGCACTAGACCCAAGGAGTTGCACCACACAGTCCCTAACCAACTTGGTGGCAGGGAGGAAAATATAAGTTAGTTGGGACTGGGTGGCATGAGACCTCAGAGTCCTACTTGTCTGGTGGGTGTGATGTGGAAGAGTGTTGGGTTTGCTCCCGTGAAAACTCTAATACAGGCTGTTAAATAGCTGTAAGACAATATTTTCATATGTGAATGCAGGTAAATCTGGATCCAAAATTCAAAGCACCCCCACAAAGGCTGGGGGGGATCGCTACATTCCCAAACGCAGCACTGTGCAGATGGAGATGGCAAATTTCCTCCTAACCAAAGAGAATGACCCTGCTGAGGATTCCCCTACCAAGAAGGTGAGCATGTTGCTAAGTTACAATTACTTCAATAACTGCTACGCCTTCCTGCCCCTCTACAGAGCAGTGAACAATAGGTTCTATCAAGGGGGCAGACGGCACTGACAAGTCCCAGCCATCACTACTTGCAGCTCTGGGCTTCAGGAGCCTAGGATGAGACTGAAGCTGTAGAGACTGCCATGCACTCGAAGCCTATGCTGCTTCTGGTAGCAAAATTTAGCTTTTGACTAACGAGGCTTTAAAATGTAGCAGGCAACAAAAACACAAAGCTGTAAGCCTATGCAAAGTGAAACTGCTGGTGGTAGCTATTCTAGGACAAGGTCTCCACCGGGAACACTTCTGGAATGTTTTACACTGTGTTCTGAAATCTGTTTGTGAAGCATTTGGTCGCTTTGTGGCTGTGGCTTTTCCCTCTGGCAATGACACTGAATTTGCCATTGTTTGAAAATGTGAGCAGGACAATGTATGAAAGTCTGAGGAAAACTGCTTTGACCTGCCTCTGTGTGACTGACCCTTGCAGCACAGTCAAACATCTTCAGATTCTAAGAGAAGGGGACTTAGATGTCTGTTTAAATTGTAGTGTGGGAATTGTTTTAAATGCATTGCACTGAGGGTGATTTGTCTCTGTAGGAGCAACAGAAAGCCTGGGCAGTGAATCTGAATGGTTTTGATGTGGAAGAGGCAAAGATCCTCCACCTCAGAGGAAAACCACAGAATGCTCCAGAAGGTATGATACAGGCTCCGTGTGAGCTGAATCAGCAGGAGGGATCAGGTCAGGGGAACAGCAACACAGAGGCTCTGTGTGTGGTCACAGGAGAAATCAACTGGTTTCTGAGAGCTGTACAGGCTGGAGTCTCCTTTCTTAAGGTTCCTGAGGTCGAGGGAGGGCATAACAGTTACAGTGAATTTATTTAGGAGAGTTGCTATGACTGCCAGTTGGTCACCTGTCACAGGGCTTGCAAGGGTCTTCAGGGTGGAGAGAGAGATGAGAATCTTGACCTCATGTTCAGAAGGCTTGATTTAATATTTTATGATATATATTACATTATTACTATACTAAAAGAAATAGAAGGAAAGTTCTCAGAAGCTAGCTAAGCTAAGAATAGGAAAAGAATGAATAAACAAAGGGCTGTGTCTCAGCAGAGGGTGAGACCCAGCTCCACTGTGAGTGGTCAGTAAATCCAAACATTCACCCAAGACTGATCACGCATCCACCTGTTGCATTCCCCAGCAGCAGATAACCATTGTTTACCTTTTGTTGCTGAGGCCACAGCTTCTCAGAAGGGGGAAAAATCCTAAAGAAAGGATTTTTATGGAAAGATGTCGGTGACAGTTACCGGTACTGCAGGTTCCAAACGTTCATGAAGTCTGTAAGAGCATCAAAGCCTCTGCTGTGCACTTTCTAGCTTAAACTGCAACTAAATATAATGGGATTCAAAAACCCAAGTGTTTGTTAAATTTGTTTCCATGAATGAGGAAATTGTAGCTCACCCCTGCTCAGCAGTTCATTCTGCCAGTGATTTTAGTGCACTGCAGGCTTGTGAGTGTTTCTCTTAGGACTTTATTTTCACTCCAAGGGATTCCTAGTTGGGTGAGCAGCACTCAGCTGGGAGGAAACTAACTCAGGTTAACAAACCTGTTCCCCTGCACACAGACTATCAGAATAACCTGAAAGTGCTCTACAGTCAGAAAATGGCACCTGGATTGAGCAGGAAGAAGAGCAGATATATTCCCTCAAAGCCAGAACGGGTCTTGGATGCACCAGAGATATTCAACGACTACTGTAAGTAGGCTACAGGGTTGAGTGCTGGGCATCCAGAACATTCTGTACTGGATTGCTGTTCCTAGGACAGGGTAACTGGGCTGTCTGTATTATTTGGTGTACCCAGGCTAGCACAGACCACTTCTGGAGTGTCCCTGTGTGGCCTTACAGGCACAGTGGTCTAGGGCACAGTGTAGATGCCTTGGAGCAGGGTACCTGGCCCCAGCAGCTGGGCATAGTGACACTCAGAAGGCTGCCCCTCACCTGCACGTGTGTGTGTGCACGTGTGCACCCACACCTGCTGCAGCAGCACGGGTGAAGGGCAGGGCTCTCTAGCCATCATGGTGTGACCTGCATTGCTCTTTCAAATTGTAGAACTGAATCTCATAGACTGGAGCTCCCAGAACTTCCTGGCAGTGGTTCTGGATGACACTGTTTATCTGTGGAATCACGCTACTAGGGAGATTATCCCCCTGCTGCAGACGGAGCATCCAGATGTTTACATTTCCTCTGCATCATGGATTAAAGAAGGAGACTACCTTGCTGTTGGCACAAGTAGTGCTGAGATTCAGGTGAATGCAGGAGTAAAACTAGAGGTGTTTTCAAGGGATTGACAGAACTGTGGGGCCTGGGGACAAAACCTTGGCTGGCAGAGGAAGGATGCCATGCACCTGACTTGTCTTCCCTGGTGTGGGGTGGAACTGCCTAGTGTGCAAGGCAGGGTTTGATTTGGGCGTTTTCTGATAAGCAGCATTACCTTCTGTGCTATAGTCATGAGATACATATTTTCTCTTGTGGAGAGCATTATTAATAATTGGTTAGCTGAGAAAGGCCACACTGATATAATGCCACTGGTTAAGCTGAAGGAGAAAAGTCAGCAGTCAGCAAGCTGAAAGGAAAAGTCAGCAGTGACCTTGCTGCAACATGAGGATAGGGAGTTGAGATTAGTCCTGAATACATCCTAAGAATATGTAGAAAGTATCAAAAGTAGAACCATAGGAATGTAGAAGTAGGCGTAGGTGCTGATATGTAAGCTGACCAATCCTGAGCTCAACTTTTGCAATATGTATGAAGCTCATTATTAACTGTATTTAACCCGCCGTACTGATCAATAAAATTGAGCCTGTGATGATCAAAATGATGTCCTGGTTCCCTTCCGTCGACAAATGGTGGAGAATGCGGGCATAACCGAATCTCTGCCCTTTTTCTCGGATTAAAAGAAAAAGGGATTACGCCACGGTCCGGAAGTTGGGTTTGGGTCCCAGCAGCCGGGACGGTGCCGGAATTTGAAGCACCCTTAAGGTTCACAACTGTGACTTAAGCCAATACGTGTCCGCCGGAGCCTGGAGAGCTGCAACAGCGCGCGCTGATTAATAGGTATGGATAGGCAAGCGGCATATGATTTATTTACCGCCTATTTAGAGCGGCGTGGGATAAAAGGGATAGATTTAAAAAAGGAGTTACCAGGGTTATTAGCTTATGGCCATGCTAAGGGTATCTTTTCTAATCCTCATACAGTTCATGAGTTATCAGAGTGGAGAAAGTTTGGGGAAATAATGTGGGATACAGTACTAGATGATGATAAGACAGCAAAGAAATTCGGGAAGTTATGGCGGGTGGTGTATAACACGTTACTTCAGCAGGTCTCTGAGAGAAAGGCAGCAGAAACGGCAACAGAAGCTCATAAGAGGAATATAGGGTATGGTCGTGAAGATGATCCCCTGGCACCTTCTGTAACTAAGGTACTTATGCCTAAGAGTCCCCAGCAAAGTGGTGTGGAGGATTTTCCTATAGGCGCAGTGGAACTGTCTGCACCTTTCCTGTCAGAGGGGGAGGGCGAGTCGGATGGTGGGGGTAAGAGCAAGCCAGCTTTGCCTCCGCCACCAGCTTCAGGTGGGTTGGATGGTGGGGGTTGGAGCAAGCCAACTTCGCCTCCGCCGCCAGCTTTGCCTCCGCCACTTCCCCTGGGTGAGCCGGCTCCGGTTTCACTGTCAGCTCCAGCGGGGAGGCCGCTTCCCCCGCGCGAGCCAGCCTCTGCTCCACTGCCTTCCCTGTGCGAAAGCTCGGGGTCTGTACCAAAGCGCCAGCAGCATAGCACCCTTAAAGGGCCAGATCCCATCCCAGGGGCACACCGTAATCCATGGGGGGAGATGGCTAAACAGAGGAGGGAAGCTTGGGCTGCTTTGGCAAAGGAAGTAATGCAAATGGGGGATGGTGAGGCGGTGGAAATAGCTTCTAGTCTTGCATGTCCGGTCACATACACACCACAATATGATGCACAGGGGAACCTTACGCATAATATAGCAGAATATACTCCCTTAGATTGGAAGCTGTTAACTCAGCTACGTTCTACGGTTAGTCAGTTTGGAGTAAAAAGTGAACCTGTTAAGCAAATGTTAGATTATCTTTTTAATACTCAGGTTTTATGTCCTAATGATTTAAGAGGAATAGTTCGGTTGATATTTACTCAGCATCAGCAGTTATTGTTTAATGCACATGACCCATTACATGGGGTGACAGTAGAGGAGATGATGGGCTTAGGGGCATTTTTACGTACAGAGGCACAGATGATATCGGGAGCTGATAAACTTACAGAGTCTATGTGGTTAGTGCGTGCTGCAATAGATATGGTTAAAGAGCCAGGAGGGTTACCGGCTTATATGGGTATTAAACAAGGTAGAGAAGAATCATTTGGAAATTTTATCGATAGAACAGCTACTGCTATAGATCGGGCTGGTGTTGCAGGGCGCTATTGAAGCAGGTGTGCTTTGCAAAATAGCAATCCAGCAACCCAAAGAGTGTTAGCTACTTTAGGGGCAAATTGGACTATTGAGGAAGCATTAGAGCGAATGGCATTAATGCCAACAGCTTCACAGGCATTTATAGCAGAAGCCTTAAAGGAATTAGGATTAGGGTTGCAAAAGCATAGTCTACTCAAAATCGGGTGTTAGCTGCTCTTGCTCCTCTCCAAAGCGGCTCACTGGCAGTCACGTAAAGAGGCTCGAGACCATTCATCAAGTGTTACCAATGCGGCAATGAGGGACAGACACAAGTTACTGCCGTGACATCGCTGCTACCTCCTGTCTGCAACCTGCAACAACACGGAGCCTCGGCTTGGACTTATCAGCAGCAGTAGAGGTCACACTAATGACAAACCAGCCTGAGAGGATACCCACTGGAATAAAGGGCCCTCTTATATTAAATGGACAAACATGTGGAGCATTATTGCTGGGACGTTCCTCTATAACTATGTTGGGATTATTTGTTTTGCCTGGTGTTATCGATGCGGACTTTACAGGGGAAATACAAATTATGGCTTACACCCTTTATCCTCCGATTAAAATTACAAAAGGACAACGCATTGCACAATTGGTACCACTGTCACAAATGACATCGGGAATATAATCATTTACTGGGCAAGCACGGGATGAAAAAGGTTTTGGCTCTACTGGTGTTACCCTTTTAACTGTGGATTTACAAAATAGACCAAAACAAAAGGTTGAAATTACCTATGGGCATCAAAGCATAACCCTTTATGGATTATTGGATACAGGAGCAGATACTAGCATCATTTCTCCATAAGCCTGGCCACAACATTGGCCTCTATTTCCCTCATCAAACATGCTCACAGGAGTGGGAGGATTTACATTGGCAAGCAGGTCGCCGTCTTTGTCTGTGTGCATTGAAAATCAACAAATATCTGCTGTGTTTTCAATTGTTCAACTGCCTCCTACAGTTTCCTGCTTAATTGGAAGGGACATTTTAACACAATTGGGAGTGGTGTTAACTAATCAGCACCCTTCGTGGTAATTGCCATTGCTTGGACTTTCCCCATTCCACTCACCTGGAAAACGGATACACCGGTGATGGTTAAGCAATGGCCATTAAAAGGGGAGAGTCTTATGCATGCCCATGAATTGGTACAGGAACAATATACAAAGGGACACCTGCGACTGTCCACAAGCCCTTGGAATACACCTATTTTTGTAATCAAAAAGAAATCAGGGAAATATCGTTTGATACATGATTTGAGGGCTGTAAATGACCAAATGGAACCAATGGGGGCCTTACAGCCTGGTCTTCCAAATCCAGCTATGATTCCAGAACACTGGCCACTTTTAATTATTGACCTAAAGGATTGTTTTTTCACTATTGGCCTGCATCCTGATGACATGAAGAGATTTGCTTTTACTTTACCAGCAATAAATCGTGGGGAACCAGATAAAAGATTTGAATGGACATCTCTTCCGCAGGGCATGCGCAACTCCCCCACTTTATGTCAGCTTTATGTTGATGCAGCATTACAGCCACTACGTCGTAAATGGCCAGCAACTATAATATATGATTACATGGACGATATTTTGTTTGCACAGCAACAGCCATTCTCCTCTTTACAGATTAACACCATTATAAATACTCTTGCTGCATATTCACTTGTTATTGCTGCAGAGAAAATTCAGACTACAAAGCCCTGGAAATATTTGGGATGGACTTTGACAGATCAAATAGTGATACCACAAAAACTGGAATTACAATTGGACATTAAAACTCTACATGATGCACAGAAGTTGCTGGGAGACTTACAGTGGCTGAAGCCTATTGTGGGAATACCAAATCACTTATTAGAAGCCCTACGACCTTTGTTAAAAGGTGTGGACCCTACTACTCCTGTACATCCGACAAAGGAGCATCATCTTGCCTTGCAGCAAATTAGTAACTGTGTACAGCAAGGGTATGTGTCTCGTCGACAACTCGACCACCCCATTGACCTTACTATCTGGAATAGCCCTTGCCACTTGCTTGGTGCTCTCTCAGTTGCAAAAGAAAACGGGGGAGATACGGGTGTTGGAATGGTTGTCACCACCACTACAGCATAAGAAAACAATATCTTCAAAAATTGAACAATTGGCTGCATTAATCAAAAAGGGGCGTCTCAGAATTCTTGAAGTGGATGGTAGAGGACCTGCTACTATTAGATTACCTATGGAAAAAGAAACCTTGGACTGGTACTTGATAAATTCAAAGAATTTACAAGAAGCATTATTGATGTCACCTGCTAAAGTAGAGACTAGTAAATTAGTGCCCAGAGTTTTGCAATGGATGACAGAATGGAACTGGATTACTTGACCTTTGAGAGAAGAAAACCCCATAGAAGGAGCTATTACAGCTTTTACAGATGCAGGAAAGAAATCAAGGCATGCTGCTGTTACCTGGCAAGAAAAAGGGCAATGGAAGCATCAACTCCTCACAGCAGACCCTGCAGATAGCTTACAAACTTTGGAATTGTTAGCAGTAGTATGGGCGGTGTCAAACTTACAGGAGCCTTTAAATGTGGTCACAGACTCTATGTATGTTGCAGGAGTAGTCAAACGAATAGAGGAAGCAGCAATTAAGGAAGTGAATAATAAACGATTGTATGAGGTACTGATACAGTTAAGGAAGGCTTTACGAGAAAGAAAGGCAGCATATTCTGTGATTCATATTAGGAGCCATAAGTGGTCTGAAGGTTTAGGAGAAGGGAATGAACGTGCAGATAAATTGGTTACCCTACCCATTGATAATTCTTGTCCTATTGACAAGCACACATTGGCCAGAGAAGCACATAGTAGATATCATCAAAATGCAAGAGGTTTAGCAAAACACTTTGAGCTGAGTTTGTCAGAAGCCAAGGCCATTGTCAGAGCATGTCCAACATGTAGTTATCATAATGGTGGGACAGGTCTGGGCATCGGGGTTAATCCTCGAGGTTTAAAAATAAATGAGATATGGCAAATGGATGTTACACACATAGATGGATTCGGTAAAGTCAAGCATGTGCACGTCACCATAGATACATATAGTCATTACATATGGGCTACGGCTCAGGCAGGACAGAAAGCTATACAGGTTATCAGACATCTGTTAAGTTGTTTCGCTGTTATGGGAGTTCCAAAGAGTATCAAAACAGATAATGGTCGAGGTTATGTAAGTGCTAGGGTCCGGAAATTTTTGAATCAGTGGTCTGTTAAGCACGTGACAGGTATTCCACACTCTTCTACTGGACAGGCAATAGTGGAAAGAGCAAACGGTACCCTTAAGCAGTATATTGAAAAACATCAAGATTTGACAGATCCACAAGCATGTTTGGCTAAGGTTTTGTATGTGATTAATCATTTATGCATTTTTGGGGAAGATGATACCCCCCCTGCAATGAAACATCATCCAAGGTCAGGTCAGGAAAATACTAAGGAAACAGAGGTCTGGGTTAAGTATAAGAACCCAAGTTCAGGATTATGGGAAAAACCTGCAAAAGTATTATATTGGGGTCGGGGGTATCTTTGTGTTTCCTCACCTACAGGGCCTTTGTGGGTGCCTGCTAAGTGGACTAAACCTGTTTTTGATGCAGCCTCTGGTGGATTGCCTTACAGAGGAGGACAAGGAGCGGCTGGGGAAGAAACTGCTTCTAGTCCTACAACCACTACTGTTACAATTGAAGGGGTACTCGGAAGCGGTGGACAGAGCACTGACACGTCACTACCAGACGGTCCAGGAGTTGATTGGTTTCATTGACTCATTATCAACTTTTCACTTAACAGATCCAGCGAAACTACATTGCCTTGACTGTCACAATCCACATTGTGCTGCCTGGATAGCTCTACGTTGTGGGGGTTGTAAAAGAACTTTTTGGATAGAACAATCATTATTACGGGATTTGTGGTGTCATACTTGTGAACACGAGCATACGTGGGGAAAAAGCTGGCAAGATGAATTAAGGAGACAAACGGGGCAAAACGCATATATAGCTTTAAATCTTTATGAGTCTCCTGAACAGAAGGTTCTTGCTTATTATCGATGGGAAATACAATGTATTGTAAATAGAATTAAGGTTCAAAGTAAATCATGTATAGTTTCTATAAGGTGTAGGAAATTAGTGCCTTTAACACAGCATTCAGTTGTAGGACCCTTCCAAGAGGATCCTGATAGAGCATTAGATTGCTGCATTGATAAGTTGCAAAAATTAAGTTTGAAAGGGACAGGACCAGTGAAATTAGGAGCAGCAAGATTGAAGACTGATAAGAAAAAGAAGGCAAAAAAGGGAACGGTCTCATTTGAATAGGGGTATCAGTGATTGCTAATTAATTTTCTATGATTAGAACAATTTTACTGTTGTGGGACCCTCGGGAGGATATAGTTGTTGAGGAGGATAACAAACAAGAACTACGATTACGAAATAAGATACACCTTGTGTTAAAGAAAGACCTTGAGCTGTTAGCCTCATATAGTAAAAAAGCTGAAGAGGCTTTGAGATCACCACCATTGAATTAGTTGCTTTGGATTGAAGAGCCAGAATTTTATACTGGTCCTTACTTACATTCGCTTCCTTGTTATGTTTGCAAAAAGGATAAAGATAAATGCTATGCATGGGTAGCTTTGCATTGTGCAGATTGTAATCAGGTTTATTGGTATCCACAGAGGTCATTGGGATATTTATGGTGTACATCTTGTTTTGGAAAGTGGATTCGAAATCATATCTGGGTTAGAGCTCTTGAACAAAGTACTGGCCTGCCAGGACGGACAGGATTACAGCTCTTTGAGAGTGCAGAACAAGTGATTATAGCATATCTTAGGTGGAAGTTACAGGAAAACCTTAGAATATTTGAAATTACTAAAGCCTCACGCATCATAGCAGCTCGCTGCAAAGCTGATTTGCCTTCAAACTTACCTCATGCTATACCTGTGAGCAAGGATGCTGATTTAGAATTAGATCAGTATATTCAAAAATTGACTCAGCCTTACAATAGACAATCTAGCAAACCAGGGAAAAGACAGCGAAGAAAGGAAAAACAACGTAAGCAGAAGGAAGAAAAGGAGAAGCAAAGCAAGCAGAAAGAAAAATGAGGTTTGTTTTTGTAATACTGCTCAATGCTGTAGCAAGTGAAGCAGTAGGAGTAACACACTTTAGTCAACCAAGGGAAAATTTATGGGTAACACTTGCTAATCAAACTAACCAATCATCACTTTGTCTTAGTCTTGGAGGAGTCACTAACCCATTTCGAACATGCCTGGTGGGACTTCCGGTGTGGTCTCCTGGAGAATTTTGCAGTTTGATAAACAATCAAACCTTATGTATGTCTAACATGTCAAACCTCACATTGCCGGTGCAACAAGGGTATACTGCAGGTCAGAGTGATGGCTATCGTCAATGCTTACTAATCCAATCACTTAACACCTCTTTGCACTCTCCTCCTGAGGAATTGGATCTTTTTGGAAGTACAAATGCCAGCATATCTAACACTACAGCTGGTGGATGGTTTAGCTTCAAACTTTTGGGTGCTCAGAATTTAAACCAACCTAAAGAAACATGGGCCACCCTAGATTCATCCCTGAATGTGAGTGAATTCTCTCCACAGCATTACAGTCAATGTAACGGCACAAATATCACAGCACCAATGAAATTAGCCACAGGAATATTTTTGATTTGTGGAGACAGGGCATGGAATTGTATACCAGCTAAACCACAGGGTGGACCCTGTTTTTTGGGAAAATTGTCACTGTTTCATCCTAATGTGTCCTTGCTAATGCAGCGGAGTCAAAATTCAAACAGGAGAAAACGTAGCATACATGACTTAGACTGCAGCAAGATAGGAGATCCACGATTTTGGGGCACATTCAAACAGGTGGTGGTTTCAACTATCTTACCAGGAGGATCTGCCAATAAAGCCATGAATTTAGCAAAACAATTAGGATGCTGGGCAAGGGATGAGCTGAACAAGACATCACAAATTCTAGACATGTTAACTGCAGATGTGCAAAGTGTTAACCATGCTGTTTTGCAAAATAGAGCTGCTGTAGATTTTTTGCTCTTAGCACAAGGACATGGATGTGAAGAGTTCGAGGGAATGTGTTGCATGAATCTGTCTGATCATTCAGTGTCCATTCACACTAAGATAAAAGAATTACAACAGGGACTTCACAAACTTAAGGAAGAAGACGGTTTAGGAATTGACGAATGGCTTAAAGGCCTGGGACTCGGACCGTGGCTGAGGAACCTTGTGATCTATGCTATAGGACTGCTGAGTGTAATTTTACTGTTTTTGCTTATTTTGCCTTGTATCTTTAACTGTATTCAAAACATGGTCAGCCGTACAATAGCAAAAACATGGCAAACTAATCTCCTTGCACAAGAAGAAGACGGGGGAAATGTGGAGAGTATTATTAATAATTGGTTAGCTGAGAAAGGCCATACTGACATAATGCCACTGGTTAAGCTGAAGGAGAAAAGTCAGCAGTCAGCAAGCTGAAAGGAAAAGTCAGCAGTGACCTTGCTGCAACATGAGGATAGGGAGTTGAGATTAGTCCTGAATATATCCTAAGAATATGTAGAAAGTATCAAAAGTAGAACCATAGGAATGTAGAAGTAGGCGTAGGTGCTGATATGTAACTGACCAATCCTGAGCTCAACTTTTGCAATATGTATGAAGCTCATTATTAACTGTATTTAACCCGCCGTACTGATCAATAAAATTGAGCCTGTGATGATCAAATTGATGTCCTGGTTCCCTTCCGTCGACAAGCAAGATATTAGGAAGGCTAAAGCTTAAGAATGGAGCTCTGTGTGTTGTGTTTTAAGGCTTACAAGCAGGTATTGTATTCGAAATAAGCAAGCATTGTTTTAAGCAAACGTGTGCTTATGGTGTGTGAAAAATTGTAAAAGTTTAGTAGTAATAAAATGGTTCTAAAAATAGTAATACAATTAGAGTAATAATAATTTGGACAATTTGAATTAGGACAATACAAGACAACAAATACAAAGAGTTACGGACCTCTGGGTACCTTTTTCTGGGCAGCATGAGCCCGAAAAAGGACCCCCGCTAACAAAGATTAACCCTTAAAAACAATAGCCCATTGCATATTCATGCACTTCATACATGATGCATAAATTCCATTCAAACACAGGATTCTGTCTGGTCAGTGTCAGCTTCTTCCTCTGAATCCTAACAGCACCTTCGAGGCAGGAAGAAGTTCGTTTCTTCTGGTAAGAGAGCAATAAATTATTTTTCTCTGAAAGATTCAGGTGTCCTGTGGCTGCTATCTCGCTGGAAGTCCTTTCTTTAAAAAAGTATCCTACGTGGCATCGTTTCTATTTTAACAATTTTTATAACCTAAAACTATATTTAACATGGTACTTAAGAGAATTAATACAGCATTACTTTCTAACACAACACATATAATATTCATTTAATATTTGCGAAAAGCCAATCATAAAATACAGGCATTTTCACATTTACCATATGTATTTTGGTGTATTGATTAGTAGTGCTGTATTAACAGTTTAATAATAAATGTAGTCTTGTAATTAAAAGGTAACTTTTGTAGTTAAAAGAAGAACTATGTCAGTGAGGTTTTTTTAAAGGAAGGAATGAGGCACTCGCATCAGATAGCAGCCACAGGACACCTGAATCTTTCAGAAAAAAGAATTTTTTGCTCTCTTACCAGAAGAAACGAACTTCTTCCCGCCTCAAAGGGGCTGTTAGGATTAGAAGGAAGAAGTTGATGATGGCCAGACAGAATCCTGTGTTTGAATGGAATTTATGCATCATGTATGAGGTGTATGAATATGCAACGGGCTGTTGTTTTTAAGGGTTAATCTTTGTTAACCGGTGCCCTTTTTCCGGCTCGTGCTGCCCAGAAAAAGGTACCCGGACATCCATAATTCTTTGTATTTGTTGTCTCGTATTGTCCTAATTCAAATTGTCCAAATTATTATTACTCTAATTGTATTACTGTTTTTAGAACCATTTTATTACTATTAAACTTTTAAAATTTTAAAAACAAGTGATTGACGTTTTTCACAGGAGTTGAGTCCCAAATATATTTTGGTGTCGCTGAGAGAGGTATTTTTAATTTATTTGATGAAGGGGGTACTTTTGGATCTCTCAGGAGTGCAAAGGGGAGCAGGGGAAGCGCTGAGTGCCTAGAGTGGGGGGATGCTGGAGAAAGGGGACCCTGGAACACCTGATGTAAAATTTCAATAGCGAATGTGAATTTTACTTCTATACCTTTTATTTTAAAGCAAGCACGCAGCGCTGGGTGGCTGGGGAGTCACTGCTCCACTCATAGCACACACAGTTCAGTAAATTATATATACTGTTTTTAAGCCTACAAAGCATTTTCCAATATGCTTGGTTAGTCCAAATTAGCAAATATCAATAAGCTGGGAGCAGTAATTTCACAATATTTCTAGGTGGTCATTGATTGCTATCCTTCTTGTGATTGTCTGGAGGGAGGCCTTGCACTGGTGTCTGCTACATGATTTGTCAAGTGCATCAAGCTTTTTATTATACATAAGCTTTTAATTGCTTTGTTACAATATCTCTTAGCTTTACCCCAACTTCCTCTATTTTATTCTAAGCATCAGTCGTCTTGCTGCCTCATCTCTTTTGCTCTACTATACTTCTTTGATTTTGATGCTTTATTTGTCTATTTGGTCAGAAAGTTTCAAAACCTTTCTTTGTGTCTTGTTTTGGACACAGCAGATAGAAGCATTTGCTGATTCCATTCCCAATTGGCACGTGTCACAAAAACAATTTCCACAGAATCAGGGGAGGGTGAGCCCTGGGACCCCCAAAACCCCCTCAGCATGCCTGAGCAGGAC
Source organism: Melospiza melodia melodia (assembly GCF_035770615.1). Lineage (NCBI taxonomy): Eukaryota > Metazoa > Chordata > Aves > Passeriformes > Passerellidae > Melospiza > Melospiza melodia. Next base: position 3,839,439 of record NC_086200.1, read on the forward strand.
CCGGGAGAGGGGGAATGCCCACGACCCACAGGCCCCCCATCAGCTGTGAGAAGAGGGACCCCCATAAGCCCAAAATAAGGACACTGGAAACAGGGCACTCCTGGGAGAGGTTTTTGGAATTCCTGATTTTTGGAGGTATTTCTGGCCACCAGACACTCAGTGACTTCTAGAGATGGACTTGGCCAGTGGGACCTTCAAAGCCAATGTCCTGGCTTAGGGCAATTTTGGGAGGAAAAACTCTAAAGGTGTTTCCTGTAGAAGAGCAAAGTCAAGTGGCCCCTCCTCCAGCTGGTTCTGGAAAAGTATTTTCTTTGAGAGAAGTGGAAAAAACTGTTTATTGAACAGGCAAAGCACTCACCAGCCCCCAAAATGAACAGTATTAAACAATAAAATCTCTTGCTGCTCCAAAAGAGATGACAAACTCACAAAGTCCCTCCGTGAGCTGTAGCATGGCTTGCTCAGTCTCTTATCAGTCTCTTATCAGTCTCTCTGGGGCTGGAAATGCCGTGGCCCAGCCCCGGTGGGGCACAGGTGTGAGCACCTGGTGCTCTTCTGGGTGTTCAATCCAGAGCAGGTTTAGACAGGTCCAAAGAAAAGGATAAACCAAAAACCACAGTCCAGGGAGCTTCTCTTCCTCTGCTAGCTCAAACTGACTAACAGCAAAGGAGGGCTCTGTCCCGCTGTCTGTCCATCTGCAGACAAGAGAGGAGCAGGAATGTGGAGGAGTGAGAGAGGTTCTGAAAACAAACTCCGTGCTTCTTCTTCCTCCCTCTCTGCTCTCAGAACCAGTGTTAAAGGTGCAAAGCTTATTTCAGACAAATGGGGATACGAGCATCATAATTTCACCCCTGGGACCCCCAAAAGACCCTCAGCCTGTGTAAGCAGGACCCGGGAGAGGGGGAATGCCCAGGCCCCACAGCCCCCCCAGCAGCTCTGAGAAGAGGGACCCCCATAAGCCCAAAGTGAGGACACTGGAAACAGGGAACTCCTGGGAGAGGTTTTTGGACTCCTTGATTTTTGGAGGTATTTCTGGCCACCAGACGTCCGGTGACTTCTAGAGATGGACTTGGCCAGTGGGACCTCCGAAGGCAATGCACTCACATCTTGTTTTTCCCCCAAATCAGGATTTCCCATTCCCAAACCTCATCTGGATGGAGAAGGCTGTGAGGAAGAGGAAGATGCCCCAGGGCACTGAGGCAGGTGAGAAGGAAGTCAGTGCCCCTTTTCCCCTCTGTCCTGCTCCGTCTCCCAGCCCAGCACGGCCCCAGCTGCAGCACAGCCCCACTGCTGATGCTGTCCAGCCAGGGATGCACTGGGGGGATCTCCTTCCCCTTCCCTGTGGCATGGAGGCAAATCCCAGCCTCTCCTTGTCCTTCCTCCCCCAGGGAAGGAGCTGAGGATGGAGACCAGGGAGGACAAATCCTCACAGCAGAACCTGGTGGAAGAGGCCATTTTGAGTGGCTCCAGGGCACAGGAATCCACTGGGGAGGAAAAGCCCCGGAGATCCCTCAAGAGGAGGGGCTGCAAACCCAGCCCAGGGTGCTCCGAGGAGGAGAGACTCAGCCTGTGCCTGGAAGGCAGCCAGAGATCTGGCCAGAGCGCTGAAGTGGTGGTCCATCAGCAGCTTGATGATGGCAAGAAGCCCCACCAGTGCTTGGAATGTGGGAAGAGTTTCGGCAGGAGCGACCACCTGCTCATCCACCAGAGGACCCACACCGGGGAACGGCCCTATGAGTGTAGGGAATGTGGGAAGAGCTTCAGGATCAGCTCCCACCTAATTGTCCACCAGAGGATCCACACCAATGAACGGCCCCACAAGTGTGGGGAATGTGGGAAGAGCTTCCGGATCAACTCCAACCTGATCGCCCACCAGAGGATCCACACCAATGAACGGCCCTATAAATGTGGAGAATGTGGGAAGGGCTTCAGGAGGAGCTCCAGCTTGGAACTCCACCAGATGATCCACACTGGGATACGACCCTTTGTGTGTGGGGAGTGTGGGAAGGGCTTCCGTGACAGCTGCCGCCTGATCATCCACCAGACAATGCACACTGGGGAGTGCCCCTACACGTGCTCAGAGTGTGGGAAGAGCTTCATTGAGAACTCCAGCCTGATTCTGCACCAGAGGATCCACACTGGGGAGAGGCCCTACAAGTGCAGGGAATGTGGGAAAAGCTTTAGGCAGAGCTGCCATCTGAATGCCCACCAGAGGATCCACACTGGGGAGAGGCCCTATAAGTGCAGGGAATGTGGGAAAAGCTTCATCGACCCCTCCGGCCTGAGTGTCCACCAGAGGATCCACACTGGGGAGAGGCCTTACAGGTGTGGGGAATGTGGGAAAAGCTTCAGTCAGAGCACTAGGCTGATTCTGCACCAGATAATCCACACCAGGGAGAGGCCTTACAGGTGTGGGGAATGTGGGAAATGCTTCAGGCAGAACTCTAGGCTGATTGCCCACCAGAGAATCCACACTGGGGAGAGATCCTATGAGTGTTCTGAGTGTGGGGAGAGGTTTCAGAGCCGATACCGTCTCCTCAAGCATCAGCAGATTCACACAGAATAGAGGCCCTTCTGCTGCCCTGACTGCAGGAAGGGCTTTTAGAAAAACTGCACTCTCGTCACCCACCAGTGGATCCACACTGGGGAGAGGCCCTGACAGTGTCCCAAGTGTGGGAAGAACTTCTCCCAGAACTCTGCCGTGACCCAACACCAAGGGAGGCAGCAGTAAGGGATGCCCAACAAGTGCCCTGTGTGCAGGAAGAGTGTTGCCTTGATTTTTAAAGATTTTCTGAGCCTTCTAATGTTTACATTCTTGTAGCAAACTTTCTCAAACACTTTCTGTAAATAACTTCTTGTTTGGCATTCTTTTATAGAAGAAGAAAAATATGATGGACTGTTAGTTTGTCCAGTGTCATTGGAGAGGTGGCACTTTCACCCTCCAATCCACGGTCGCTTTTAGAAAACTGTAAATGTTGGAGTCAGGAAATAAACTTCCCTTTTCTTCCCCTTGAGAGCAGCAGTGTGTGCGCTCGTGTTGTTTTGTGTCCTACAGTGACAGGAAGAGCTTTGAGTGCTGCTTCAACTCCATCCCCCACTGGGGACCCCCACTGGATGGTCCACAGTGACCCTCGCTGGGCGGAGACTTGGTCATCCATGATCCTGGTGATCCATGTTGGGAAGACACCTGGCTGGTGGTCCCCACATCTTCCTGGCTCTCCTTGGGCACTTGGACACGGCCAGAGAAAAATCCATTGGGATGCAAACAGACATCAGAATTTCATAGTGGACAGCACAGTTTTTTACTTTCGACCCCAAAACAGTCTCACCTTTTGTATCCAGTCATTGCTTCGAGTGGCATCCAGAATTCCAAATGGTGTTGGAGGTCTTTTCCAACCTGAATCATTCCATGATTCTAATTCTCTCTGTCCCACCAGCATCTTCCACAGCCAAATGGTGATTGACTGGGGCAAAACCCAGGATTTTGGAGACAATGGAGTGGAAATCTTTCTAGAAAAGGTCCTTTCTACCCGCCCAGGCACACGGATACTCAGCCAGCATGGACACATAAATGCTTTTATTTTGACCTTTATTTTCTTTCATTTTTCATTATCCTTCACCCAACATTGGGGTAAATATAAAGACATTCAACTAAGACATGGATGGTGACATTGTGGGACTTGGGTGGGGACATGGTAGGGATGGGGACAAGGACGTGGGTGGGGATATGGTGGGGATGGGGACAAGGACCTGGGTGGGGATGTGGACAAGGACCTGGGTGGGGATGTGGTGGGGATGGGGACAAGGACCTGGGTGGGGATGTGGTGGGGATGTGGACAAGGACCTGGGTGGGGATATGGTGGGGATGGGGACAAGGACATGGCTGTGGATGGCGATATTGGGCATGGGGGGTGTCACAGATAGAGATGGTGACATGGGGCTCTATGGCCATGGATGAGGAAATGGGGGACATGGCCATGGATGGTGACACAAGTGGCCTAGAGACAAGTCCATGGGTTGACATGTCCATGCCATGGGGTGTCCCATGGCCAAGGACAACACATCCCCACCACCACCATGATACTGTCCCTTTCATGCTGCCATTTATTCCCTGCTCCTCCCCATTGTCACCCCACTGTGAACCCAGCCAGGGACAGGGGTGACATTTGGGGACACTCCTGTCCCCACTCCAGCACATACCTGGGGCCAGCAGAGAAGGGGATGAAGGACGACGGGGACCGTTCCTTGCTGTTTTCCAGACTGAACCTCAGAGGACTGAACACCTGGGGTGACACCAACACAGTCACACCGAGGGGACACAGCTGTCACCACCATGGTGACAGGGACACCTCATAGGGTGGCCCTACCGCACGCTTGGGCCAGAGGTCTGGGTTGTGGTGGGTCCCATAGATGCTCATCAGGCAGATGACCCCTGCTGGGATGGGAATTGCCACTTTAGGGACAGCAGATGAGGATGGGTGGTGACACTGGGGACACCCTGGCCATGCCATACCCTTGGGGATGACACAGCCATCACACAGGGGGATGTCCTCGGTGCAGCGCCAGGACACAGCAGTGACAGGAGGGTGCAGCCGCAGGCTCTCCTTGATGCACATGGTGGTTAAGGGCAGCTGGGACAGGTCGTCCCTGGGGACAAGCGGGGGTGGCATCGTGTCCCCAAGCCACATGACCGGGGTGGCCCTGGGGACATCTCACCATTCAATGTCTGCAGTGTCCCGGCCAGCCAGGAGCTCCTGTACCTGCTGGCGGCATCGCTCCTGGTGCTCAGGATGGCCGGCCAGGTTGTAGAAGAGCCATGCCAGGCCACTGGCCGTGGTGTCATGGCCTGTGGGGACACTGGGTGAGTGAGGGGACACTGGAGTGGCTCCTCCCCAGTGGCACCTGGGAGCTCGTGCTCACCCTCAAACATGAAGGTGTCAGCCTCAGCCGCGATGTCCTCGTCCGACAGGGTGCGGCCATTCTCGTCCTGCAGAGGCAAGATGAGCCACGGGCCACTGGGGCCACCAGTCTGTGGGCCACCTGGGGCCAAATCCCATCCATGGCCACCACCCTATGGCACCACCATCCCACTGGCCACCAGCTCTATGGTCAATGCTGCCCATGGCCACCACTGTTCCCCTGTGGCCACCAGTCTATGTCCAAGCCTCCCATGGCCACCAGCATCCTACTGGCCTCTATGGTCAATCCTTCCATGGCCACCACCACTCTCTTGACCACTTTCATGCCCCATGGCCACCACCCCAGCCCCACCTTGGTGAGCAGCAGGATGTACTCGCTGGGCTGCCTGTACCAGGGACGATGTGGGGACACTGTGGCCACCAGCATGGATGATAGCAGGACCATTGGGGCCACCAGAATGGCCAACAGGGACAGTGATTGGACAGGATGGCCAGTGGGGACCATGGCAGAGCCAGCACAGCCACCAGGATGGCCAGCAGGGACAATGGTAGGGCCACCAGGATGGTGTCATGATCCGCTCGTACAAGCGAGGGTCATGATGGTTTGTTAACTGATCTGAGTGCAAAAGCAACACGGAAGGGGATTTTGGTATTAATCAAAACAAATGCACCTCTTGTTGAGTGCCCACAGCAGATGTGATGGAAGGATTAGAAAGGAGAATAAAGGAGAGAGAGAGAGAGAGAGAGAGAGAGAGAGAAAGAGGGGAGGAATAGCTGCCAGTGGAGAGATGAAACCCTCGTGGTCCAGCCAATAGATCCGTCTTGTCACGTCAGGGAGAATCTCAAAGTCTTGGTTCTGTTATAGTCCTCCACCAAGGGGTGGAGCAGGTAAGTCTATTGAAACCACCGAGAGGGAACAGGTGAGTTTACAGACAGTCCATGTTCTCAGCAGTGAGTGAGACCAATTGTTTTCTTGGTCCAGGGAACACACCTGCAGGCAACACTTGGCAAACATCTGGCTTCAGTTCGGCCAGCCCCCTGTGTTAGAGTTATAGGGGTCTCAGTCTCAGCCCTTGGGAGGGGGCTTCAGTCTCCGTCACAGCGTTCGTGAGGCAGCTGAGGGAAACCTCAGAGTGTCTCTTACAGATGATCAGTGGGGACAGGTGTCAATCACTCCTGGCCGTGGGTCTCATAGCTGAAGATGCACTTCTGGAGCGTGTCCAGGGTGAGGAGGCTCAGGGGCTGCAGCTCCTCCAACTCCACCGGCCCCCACCAGCTGCCACTGCTGCTGCCGCCCACTTGGCCTGCGGGGAAGGGCTGGGTTGGGGAGGGAACAGGGAGGGGATCAGGGACATGGGATAAATTTGGGGGTGGGACAGGGGTGGGAGAGGGGGAGGAGTTGAAGAGAAGGTGTGGAACAGGAATGTGGTGATAAATGAGGGGTGGGGTTGGGGTTTGGGGGCAGCTTTGAGTTTGGGGTATGGGACAGTACAGAATTTGGGTACAGGACGGGGCTCGGGGTGCAGGACAGGACTCAGGATGCAGCAGTGGGTGCAGGACAGAATTTTGGGTGCAGGACTGTCCTATGGTGACGTTATGATGCTTGTATCCCCATCCATGTGTTCTGTTTATGCTGGATATTATGTTCTGTGCCTTCAAGACTGGCTCTGAAGAGCGAAGTTTTGTTTTGGTTTTGTTATCAGCCGCTCCCCCACGGCTGGCGGGACACAGAGACAGGGCAGTACATGGTGCTGCTTTTGCTTTTTGCTTGGCTTTTTGCTTTGCTCTTGCTTTTGTTTCTGCTCATTAATTAGTTTAGCTAAGCACTCCGAATTTTTCCCTGGACTGTTTTTCCTTTCTCTTTTTTGGAACCACTCAAACCTGCTCCAGACTGGGACCTGGGAAACAGTGAGAGTTTGCACCTTGTGGCTGCAGCAGCTGCCCCAGCACCGGAGGGACTGATAACAGAGCGACCACTCCCAAGAGAGACTTTCTGAATTTGTCATCTTTTTCAGAGTGGTGAAAGAGTGTTGTCACCTGGTATTGTTCATTTTGTGTGCTGGGGGTGCTTTGCCTGTTAAATAAACAGGTTCTTTCCACTTCTCTCCAGGGAATCCTTCCTGACCCAGTTGTGGGGAGGGGCAATGTGCGTTTGCTTTCTGGAGGAGCCCCTTTGGAGGTTTTCTCCCAAATTTGCCCTAAACCAGGACAAAATTTGGTGCCCAACGTGTGGGGCTTGAGAGAGAGTGGAAAAAATCCTGTTCTGACTGCATTTTGGTTGCCATTACTCTGTGTTGGTATAAAGCAGTTAATGGCCATGTTTTTTGAATTCATAATGTCTCTTGGGGTGGAGGCTTGCATGCATTTCTGGTCCCTAGGTGCAGAGGATCATTAATGGGACATCACACCATGATTAATATGATAAGGGAAACCAATTTATTACAAAAAGCAAGCCATATTTATACTGTTCTCTATTGTTCACACCTCAAGCTGATACATGATTGGTTAAATCCTTTTTACGCATGCATTTTGATATTTCAGTTAATTTTAGTTAGTCTTTCTTCTTCATGCATCTCGCTGTGGTTTTCTTGTCTGCCTTTGCATCCTGAACCGTCTGCTGCTGAGCGTGTTCTCCTTCTTTTGTGTCCTTCAAGGGCATGGTGACCTCACTCAGGTTCTATGAAGGCTGGATTGTGAACATGTTACATATGTCCATTGTCCTCCAAAAAACCCTCAGCACTCCTCCCGATGCTTTCTGGTCATTCAAGTGCCCTTCAGCTGACTGGTTTCATGCTTTGAGCTTCAGGGAATTGCCCAATCTTTCTGAAGCTGAAATAAATATCATATTAGTCAACATCTTAATTGTGTTTATATCTCACAGAATTGCCTTTTCTTTTGCCTTTGTCTAAAACGGTTCCTGTGCGGAAATCTCTGGGGGATGGTGGACATGTCAGATGCTGCTGGGACATCCCAGAGCACTTGGACCTTGGCTCTGCACAGGAGAGCTCTTCATCTCCTTTCTCTCTTTTCCTCCCTCTGGGCATGGAGGGAGCTCCTGACTTCAGTGTGTGACTCGTGTGTGCAAAGAGCAAATCTGGGCAGAATTGGGGCAGGGAGGGTTTGGGGGGACCTTGGGATCTGTGCTGGGCACAGAAGGTGCTTTCCATTGCTCTGAGGCTGTCTGCTGTGGAAAGTGGATTTAATATCCAGCAGAGGAATGACTTTTGCATTTGATGGAACTGTGCCTTCCCTTGGCTTTGTTGGCTGAAAAGATACAGAGGAGCACACACAGAGTTACCAACTGCTGGATTCCAGCAGTGTTCAGATAGAAATTACAACAGGAGGCAGGGTCAAGATGTGTGCTTGCCTTGTGGTCAGCCTTCAATACCCCTTGGTCTCTCTGGGCCCTCCCCCCAGGTGGGGCTTGGGCTCATTTGGTCCCTCAGGAGCTGGGCTGGGGCTGCAGAGGTGGCTGTGGAGCATTGCCTGTGCTGTGCCAGGGACTGGCAGCCACTGCTGGGCTGGGACAGAGGCTCTGGGGGGATTGGGGCTCCAGGGCAGGGCAAGGCTGGACCTGCCCCTTCCTCCCCCCCACACAAAATGTTTAGAGCCAACAATCTCCTCCAGTCTGTCACAACAGGGAATGCTGGAAGTGAAATCCCAGTTGTGGCCATGGGCACCTGGCTGAGAAGGACAGTTTTGTTCCATAGGAAGGAAAGCACAGAGCCTCAGTGTTTGGAAGGCAGGTGAGAGTCTCGCTAGGCCAAGGCCAGCCAGACTTGTCAGGAATGGCAGATTTTTTTTGGGAGCAGTCTTTGGATTTAGGGAATTCTGGAGGTGGAAGACCAATCTCAGCCATGCATGCCTGGAGAAGTAGGACAGTTCTTTCTCATAGGGAGGAAAGCACGGAGCCTTCCCCAGTGTTTTGGGGACAGATGGGAGGTGACTCTCCTGAAAACATTGCCTGCCACACTTGTCCTGGCAATATTCCTATGGGAAAAATCTGGAGTTGAAATCCCAGTTCTGGCCATGAGTAATTAGAAGAGATTGACAGTTCCTTTCCTAGCAAGGAAAGCACAGAGCCGCAGTGCTCCAGGAGCTGATGAAAGGCAGCCTTTGACATTCCAACATCAGCCAAAGCTGTCCGGTGGCCCCTGGGAGGCCAAGCCAGCCAGGCCTGTTCCATGTTCCCTCAGTTCCATGAGACCCAATGGTCCCTTGCTTCCATGTGTCCCTGAGGTGCCATAATGCCCCCTTGGTGACACGAGGCCCTGAAGGGTCCCAATGGTCTCCATGGTTCCATCAGGCCCCACAGAACCATAATGGTCTCTGAGTCCATGAAGCCCCGCTGTGTCACCAAGGCCCCTTGGTTCCATGGGCTCCAGGGGTGCCACAATGATCCCCTTGGTTCCATGAGGTTCCATAGTGCCACCACGGTGTCCTTGGACCTGCTGGGACTCTCGGTGTGTTCCCAGACACCCCCAGCATGGTTACAGACGCTCCCAGTATATCCCAGTTGCCTTCAGCATACTCACAGTCATTCCCAGTCACATCCACTTGGCCCAGTAAGATTCCACTTTCCACCAGTATGATCCCAGTCACTCCCAGTGAAGGGAACGGACCAGGATGGACTGGGACAGGCTGGGATGGACTGGGACACCGGGATACACCAGGCAGGATACACTGGGATACACCAGGATAAACTGGGATACACTGGGATACACCGGGACACACTGGGATACACTGGGACACACTGGGATATACTGGGATACACCGGGACATACCAAGACACACCAGGATACTCCAGGATACACCAGGACACCCTGGGATTCACCGTGCCCAGCACTGGGACCCACTGGGAGCAGGATCAGAGCACACTGGGACTCAGCAGGGCCAGAACTGGGGCAAAAGGGATCATAGTGGGACCCACTGGGATATACTGGGAGTGACTGCAACCATACTGGGGATGACTGGGAACACACTGAGAGTGACTGGAGTCACTGAGTCTACATTGGGGGCAACTGGGAAGACTGGGATCACAGTGGATTCCTACCGGGGTCATACTGGGAGTGACTGGGTCTGTGCTAGGGTGTCGTGGTTTTGGTTTGCTAATATAAGATCTCTTTAATTTTGAGATTTTTTTTGGCTAATGCACTAAAGAATGTGGTGGGTTTGGTGTTGGTTAATTACTAATACACTTATTTTTGGTTGTGAAATAGGATTAGGAGAAAGGTAAAGCAGGCTCAAAACTTTAAAAGGGTAGAAAGAAAAATTTTAATAATAGTAAGTAAAAAGAAAAAAAAAGGTAGTAAGAATCAAAGCAAACTTTTTAGAATACTTCTCCCCACAACTTTTTCTTTCTCACTGACAATGTAAAGAAACTAAACTTAAGATTTCTAGTCAGTTTACTACCTCTCAAAGAGTCTTTTTTTAGTTCACTTAGGGAGAGAAGTCCCTCTTGATAAAGTTATGGAGACTTTTCTACAAAAGGAAAAAAACAGTTTTCTCGTGGTTCTCAATTTTGTCATGAATAACAACTGCCAGGGGAACCTTACTATCGTAAAATCTTTCTTATTTCTACAAACCTTCCCACAGCTTGGAGACGGGCTATGTTGATTGATGGGGTATTGTTTTAAAGATGAACTGTTCAAAGGCAAAAGTTCTCATTATCTATCTCTAAAATCATCTTCATCTCTGGGAGCACAGATCTTCATTTTTAGAAGCACAAGACTGTGCTCTTTCTTTGTGCAAACTTCTCATGAGATTACAGCTATTTCAACATCTGCTTACTTTAACATAGAAGCCTTTACCTAATATCAATTCAAACACTTTCATTTCCTTATAGTTTTATGTGTTATAAGGGAAAAGAGTCTTTTCTTTATAGCTTACAAGAGGATTTCAGCTCTAAAAACAAAGCATCTTCTCCCCCTCCCATCTGGGACTTACTTACCTTCTTCTTTATTACCTTTAATATCTTCATCTTGTTTTTAATATACGTGCATGTTGTTCTTTTCTCTCACTCAGAAGAAGACTGAAGCACTGAAAAAGTTAACATCACGCCTGAAGCCTACCTAACCCACCAATAACTACTAACAGAAAGCTGTGGCTCAGTTGTGTTCAGATCAGCTTTGTAGTTAGTGTTTAGTTTTCTACACCAGCCACAGAAGTCTCTGGTCTCAGCCAGGCTAAGAAGAAGAAGCAGCAGCCTGACAGCGAGATCTTCGCAGCCACAGCCAGCCCTGCTCTGGCTAAAGCTCCGCAGCCTCCCCTGTCTCCTTGCCCGGCAGCTGCTGAAGCCCAGCCCGGCCAAACCAGAGCCCATGGAGAGAGAAGCCAGCAAGCAGCCCAGGAAATAGAAAAGAAGCCCAGCCTGCAGCAAGACGGCCCAGCCCAGCCCAGACACAGAGCTGAAGCCCAAACCGAAAGCCAGCACCTCCCTGCCGACCAACAAAGAAAAGAAAAGTTTCTGAATTTTTTGGTCTTTACCATGTGTGTTTCACAAAAGCGTGTCTAGCTTTTCAGCAGCTCAACAGACTGTCAGATACACAAAAAACTTTGCATCACTTCCCTACATTTCCTCCCATTCCCAAACGTAACACAGGGGCCACTGGGAACAACTGGGATCAGACTGGGAGCAACTGGGAGCAGCTAGGACCAAGCTGGGAGCAACTGGGATCATCATGGCATCAGAGTAGGATCATACTGGGAGGGACTGGGTCTGTGCTAGAGGCAACTGGGATCACACTGGGAGGAAATGGGGACATGCTGGGGACCAATGGGATCATACTGGGAGCAACTGGCACCACACTGAGGGTGACTGGGATCCTTCTGGAATCATACTGGAAGTGACTAGGGGCAGGCTGAGGGCAATTGGGACCATGTTGGGGCAACTGGGATATACAGGAAATGACAGGAATCATGCTGGAGGTGACTGGGAGTGGCTGTGAGCAAATGGAATCATACCGGAAGCTACTGGGAGCAACTGGGAGTGAGTGGAAACACATTAGGGACAACTGGAATGTACTGGGAGAGACCAGGAGTGACTGGAATCACAAAAGAACCATAAAGGAAGTCACTGGAATAATACTGGGAGTATCTGGGATTGACTGGAATCCTACTGGGCGTGACTGGAATCCTACTGGGTGACTTGGAGTGACTGGGACCATACTGGGGGCAAATGGCACTGTACTGAGAGTGACTGGGTTCATCCTGGAATCATACTGGGAAGGACTGGAACCATACTGGGAGTGTCTGGAACTATAGTAGGGCTGAATGGGAACACCTGGGATCATACTGGGAGTGACTGGGATGATACTGGGATCACACTGAGTGTAACTGGAAGTGACTGGGACCATCCTGGGGGTGACTGGGAGCCACAGGGCCCATGCTGGGAGTGACCTGGGGGGAACTGGGGGAACTGGCCCGGCTGGGGCTCAGGGTTGTTCTCCCCCAGGGCTGCCCTGGCTCCTGCTGCCACCCTGGGCCCCACAGAGCCGAGGGACAGGGGACAGCTGAGGGACAGGAGACAGGGGCAGGGACGTGGAGAGGTAGAAGGGAGTTCCAGGGGGTCCTTGAGCCCAGGAAAGGGGAGTCCAGGGTTTCCCAGAAAGGGGGGACAAGGGTGGGGACACCAGGGATGTTCGAGAACGAGGAGTTCAGGGGGTCTCTGGTTTTGCACACAGCTGGGGCTGGGGACTGGGAAAGGCAGGAATGGGGGACCAAGGCATTCCAGGGCATCCCAGGGTCAAGCCAATGGCCAGTCTGGAGGCTGGGAGCCATGGGATGGCCGGGGAAAGGGGAGCAGAGAGCCCTGATGTCCAGGAATGGAGTGTGAAAAATGCATGTATTTTATGATTGGCTTTTCACAAATATTAAAATGAATATTATATGTGTTGTATTAGAAAGCAATGCTGTATTAATTCTCTTAAGTACTGTGTTAAATATAGTTTTAGGTTATAAAAATTGTTAAAATAGAACTATGCTATGTAAGATGCTTTGTTTAAAAGAAAGGACTTGCAGCGAGATAACTTGCAGCCACAGGACACCTAGATCTTTCAGAGAAAAAGAATTTATGGCCTTCTTATCAGAAGAAACAAACTTCTTCCCACCTTGGAGGTGCTATTAGGATTAGAGGGAAGAAGTTGACACTGGTCAGACAGAATCCTGTGTTTGAATGGAATTTATGCATCATGTATGAAGTGTATGAATATGCAACGGGCTGTTGTTTTTAAGGGTTAATCCTTTGTTACCAGGGGTCCTTTTTTGGGCCCGTGATGCCCAGAAAAAGGTACCTGGACGTCCATAACTCTTTGTTTTTATTGTCTCATATTGTCTTAATTCAATTTGTCCAAATTGTTATTACTCTAATTGTGTTACTATATAACCATCTTATTACTATTAAACTTTAAAAATTTTAAAAACAAGTGATTGGCGTTTTTCACAATTTGGTAGCAGAGGATGGTTACTAACTCCTCGCTGCCGGTGCTTTGGGAGAGTCAGAGTGGGGAAGGCGCGCCCTGCCCTCTTTGGCAGCCTCGCTCTGCTTCCCCTGAAGTGACCGACAGACGCAGGTTACGATCTGTGGACAAAAGGAGACAATAAAACAAAGAGAACGGGAAAAGGGTCCCTACAACTGCTGTAATTTGCCCCCTAAGAGTAGTAGTGCGCACGAAGAACCCGGGAAGGAAAAAGGATTGGTAAGTATTTCTCGGGGGGCAGGTACGGGGGGATGAATGTGTGTGAATGAGAGGCGGGCTGGTTGTCCCAGACCTGCCAAGTGAGTGCGGAGTCTCCCACGCTGCGTTTCCGACTTTGCGCTGGAAAAGCGGCCAGTAAAGAGACAAAGCGACTCATAAGAGAGTGAAAGAATCCCCGGGGGTGACTGGGACTGGGTCTCAGGGAGGGGTTGGACCCCTCGGTGGTGGGGAGCAAGGTTTCCTAGCCCAATCCACTAGGAAACAGGACAGGAGGGGCTCCTAAAACCTGCTGGGTTGAGGGATTTATATTCCAAGAGCATCCAAGAGCAGGGTTGAGCAGAATTCTGTCCGAGTGAGGATATGCCCGAGAACACTCAGGGTGGGACAACACAGCTAGATTGGGGGATAAAAAAATGCCCAAGAACATCCAGGGTTGGACAACACAGCAGAACAAATGAAATGCCAAAGAGCATCTGTAGTTGTACCACACCGCTGGGTTGAGGGACAGAAAATGCCCAAGAGCATCTGAGGTTGAACAACACAGCTGGATTGAAGGAAAATTACCCGAGAGCATCTGGGGTTGGACAACACGACAGGATTGAGGGAGAAATTGCCCAAGAGCATTTGGGGTTGGATAACACAGCTGGGTTGAGGGATATCCAATAGCACCGGGACTGGCCAGTAACACCTAAACTTGTAATAGGTCATGTGAAAGTAAAAGGTACCTTATTGTTGTTTTGTGGTGTGTGAGAGTGACACACACACAGAGCCAGCCTCAACTTCCTGGGCAGGTGGGAAGGGGGAGGTGTGGAAAGAGCGAGTGACCTGCACACCAGGCTGCAGCTCCCGGCTGGGTGGGGGCTTCTGGGCCCAAGAGGAGCGAGTGACCTGCGAACCAAGCTAGCGTTCCCTGGGCGTGTGAGGGGCCGTAGCTGAAGAGTGTGAAAGACACGCAGACAGCCTCACAGGGGAACGGGCACCAGAGGCAGCCAGAGTCAGGGCCCTTCTAGGGGGCCTGGTGACACTGAGACCTGGAGGTAAACCCCAAAGCGAAAGAGGGGGCCACAAGGACCTGTGATTTCCTAGCAATAAGGATCCCCTTTGTGTCTTGAGAGTGTGAAGGAATGTGTGAAAGTGAATGAGAAATAAAAGTGAGTGAATGTAGACGAATGAAAGTATAGGTAATGTCGATTGTGCATTTTAAGCCTTACCGTATCTCCTTGGAGGGAGTTGGATTGTATTGAAAAGCAGTGTGAGAAAAAGGGGTTTTTTTGGGTGTAAGTAGTTGAAAGAAAAGTGGTATTTAAGTTGTTAGTAAAAAGTGAAAAACAGAAGCAGGGGACGAATAGATAGAAAACTGAAAAAGGAGACAGAAATTCAGTAAGGTGGATACAGGAAAAGAAAAGCAGAAAAAAAATACCAACAGAAATACCCCAAGACAGCACTTTGGGAGTTATGTTAACAAACAGAAATACAACTCATTGCAAAATACAGGGTATGCAGAAGTTGATGAGAAAAAACATGCAAACTTGTGAATTATATACTTAAAAACAGCATTAGAAAATTTAACACAAAAGAGTTATACATTGATTCAAGGTATGCCTTTAGAGTAGCACATACCTTAAGAAAAATTTTAAAAGGGAGATTGCTTAATTAAAGAAGAAAAAGATTAGTACATGAGAAACTTATTTTCGAGGTTTTAGAGGCATTACAATTACCTAAGAGAGATAGCAATAGTACATATTAAAGGACACCAAAAGGTAAAGACCTAGAAATAAGAAGAAATAAAATAAATAACTGGCAGATCAAGAAGCTAAAGATGCAGCAGAAAATAGAGCTGAAAGAGTTAATATTAACTCCAAATGAAGAAAAAAAAGGGGGGGGGAATTAAAACAAGATTGTGGCGAACAAGATAAATCAGGGAAATAGAAACATCTTGATATGGAAGACAATTAGATAATAAAACGCTTACGAGGGAATAGCAGAGGACGTGTATCAAAAAGCCCGGTGGGATACACAGGCTAGGTGTGATCATTTTTTTAAAAGAACTATGGGTGCATTGAGACTTTTAGAGTAAAAAAAAAAGTACCTGAAACATGTATAATTTGCCAAAAGATAAATAAAAGGGTGATGAGAAAAACAATATGAGAAGGTCGTCAGTTAGCTCGTCGACCATTTCAAAGCATCCAAAAAGCAAAACGGGGAAAGTATAGAGCTGAGAACAAATTACCTCATCCATTCCCGTTCGTTCCCCCACTCGTTCGCACCAGCCCTCCCAGCCCCTGTGCCGGCTCCGGCACAGTCCGTCTGTCCCGGTCCGTCTGTCCCGGTCCGTCTGTCCCGGTCCGGCCGCCTGGCCCGCGTTCTTGCCGGGGGTGGGGGTCTGTCCTGCCGTGTGCACCGTGGTCACCGCGCTGATCGCACCGAGGGGGTCCCGTCTGTCCCATCCCCGGCTGCCCTGACTCTGTCGGCTCCCGCCGCTGCAGCCGGGGTCAGTCCCGGCTTTGTCTCTGCCGGATCAGCCACCGTGAGCCGAGTGAGGGCGATCCCCGCTCCAGCTCGGTCTGCACCGGAACAGCCCCTCGGGCGATCCCAGCCACAGACCCCGCCTTTGGAGCCCACAGACCCTGAGCTGTGCCGATCCCCTCGGGCGATCCCGGCTGCAGACCCCGCCTCTGGAGCCCCCAGACCCTGAGCTGTGCCGATCCCCTCGGGCGATCCCAGCCACAGACCCCGCCTCTGGAGCCCCCAGACCCTGAGCTGGGCCGATCCCCTCGGGCCATCCCAGCCACAGACCCCGCCTTTGGAGCCCCCAGACCCTGAGCTGTGCCGATCCCCTCGGGCCATCCCGGCTGCAGACCCCGCCTCTGGAGCACCCAGACCCTGAGCTGTGCCGATCCCCTCGGGCCATCCCGGCTGCAGACCCCGCCTCTGGAGCCCCCAGACCCTGAGCTGTGCCGAGCCTCCCTGTCCTGCCCTGAGCTCCATTCCCTTGGTAACCACAGCTCCGGCTGCTTAAGGAAAGTCTCTAAAGGAATCACTTTATTGAAACACTAAAAAATCAGTTAGAAGAAAGCCCTCTCCTGATTCTTCCTAAAATTACGTGAAAAAGGCTGTAGAAGATAAAAATCCAAAAAGAATGGGATAAAGAGATTGGTCTATTTCCATTAAGAGAGGTTCTCAAAGGGGGGTGATGGATCAGAGTTTGTAAATGCTTCTTTGACTTTGTCTGAGGTCTGTAATTTTAAGAAATAAATAAAAGAGATATTTGGAGAATCCCATAGGCATAGCTGAACAATCAGACCAACTTTTAGGTCCAAACATGTATACTTGAGAACAGATGTGGTTGGTAATGAAAATAATATTTTTCTCAGGAAGAAAAGTAATTAATCAGAGCAACTGAAATAAAAGCTTAAGAAAAAGATAATCTGCAGGGACCCCCAGAGAAGACAAAATGCCAACTGTACCTCCTGATTCGGGTTAAAATAATGAGGAGGGGAGTAAACACATGAACAGTTATTGTAATTACATAACCAAGAGAATAAATGAGACAGCATATCAAAGGCGAAATGTGAAAACAAAAGATTTTTGAGAGACAGCTTTTAGAGGGGAAAGAAAAAACTCCAACTAAATAGATAAACAAACTTTAGAGAAAAAGGAAAATGGTCCTAAGTAAGCAGAAGATCTGAAAATCTTTAAAGAAATGGGCCCATAAAAAAAAAAAAATGTCATAGGCTTTAATTTTTTTGGGGGGGAGCAAATACCATCAGGAGCCTGCGATAACTTTAAAAGTGGGTCCCCAAGAAGAAGAATTGGAATTTGTTATAGACACAGGGGCAGAGAAAACCTGCCTGTTAAACGTTCCAAAAGGTTATAGTGTGAGCAAACATATAGTGAAAGTAACAGGGGCAAAAAGAGGAAGTTTTACATTTCTGGTCATTAAAGATGTGGTAATTGAGGGAAGAAACTAAAATTTAGGTGGGAGATGTGTTATTGGTCCCAGGGGCAGGTAGCAATTTATTGGGAAGAGTCTTACAAGTGCAATTAAGAGTAAGAGTTATATCAGAAAATAAGAAAATGACAGCTAGAGTTTTGAAATTAAGCCAAGAGGATGAAGAAAAAAAAATCAACAAAGAAGTTTGGGCTGGAGAAAGAAATAGGGGAAGAATAAATATCGACCCCATAAGGGTTACAACTGAGAGAGGAGAAAGAGAGAAGTTGAAGTAGAGAAGTAGTTAGGAAACTCTGAGATGTTAGAATGTGAAGTGATGACATCTTGGTGCTAGAAGAGAGCAGAAGTGTGAATGCAAGTTTTTTGCATGAAAGGCAGAGAAGTATCTTAACACATGGTTGTTAAGAGGTTATTCAATGCCACACTGGGGTCCGGAAAAGCCTTAGCAGAACGGGCCCTCCTTGAAGAGAAAAGAGGATAAGTTGACGAGAGAAAGAGAAAGAATGTCAGGAGCACCTGGGCACGCCAGGTTTGGGGTTGTCAAGGTTGGGAGGTGTCTGAGCGCTCCCTGCGATCGGCGGGGTCTCGGGGGCTGCGGCAGGGACCGATCCATGGAGGTGCCCCGGGCGGGGCTGGCAGCAGAGGACACAGGTTTGCGGCCAGGAGCGGGCTGGCTCCGGGGCAGAGCTGCCGGGGGGCTCCCAGACTGTCGGGGTGCCGAGCCCAGGATGGCAGCGTCAGCCTGGAAGTAGGCCGAGAGAGAGAAGGGGAGAGAGAGAGAGAGAGGGAGAGGGAGAGGGAGAGGGCAAAAGAGACCCAGGGCAGCCCCCAGGGTCCCCATGCCCGGGGCTGCTCTCCCCTGCCCCGGCCCTGCGGCCAAGGGGCCGCACCGGGGGAAGGGCCAAGAACAGCACTGACAGCAGGGCTGTGAAAAGAGGGGCAGGGGGGACTAGCACTAAAAGATAAAATCAAAGCAGAGATTGCTGACTCTCCAAACCTCACAAAGCGGTTTGTTTTTCTTAAGTAAGAAGTTTTTTGGTTTTTTTTTCTTTTGTGTGTTTTGTTTGCCGTTAACGAGAAGGCTTTTTTCCTGAAGAAGAGGCTGCTGTAGAGAAAGCTTTTAGCTAAACCCAGAAAGTTTAGAAGGAAAGCGAATCGTAAAAGTTAATGCAGTATTATCTTTCTTTTATTATCTATGCTATTAAGAAGTCCTTTCCAGGTACTACTGAAGCAACAATCAAAATCACGGAAAGAGAGTGAATTCATGCCAGCAGAATCAAAGGACTTGTGAAGAAACTTGAGGAACGGACTATCATATTTAAACTGGGTGATACTGAACTGACTTTCCAATGGGGACTGAGTGGTAATGGTTTGAGAAAACCCAAATGATCCAAGAAATGTACAAAGAATAACACTGAATTAAGAAATAAGATAATGCTTATATCACTGGATTTGAGCACTGCCTGAATAAAACATCTCCTTGGGGGAGGAATACCTCAGATAGAAAGATCAAGAACGTTTTTGTATTCTGACCTTAGCCCTAGAATTGTACAAGGGAGAAGGGGAATTACTATTTCCATTAGTAAACTTTACTTGATTCATTCCAATACTGGGCATGCTAGGTGGGTTATAAGTAAATGCTTAAATTGTAAGAGTAATTAGTGTTGTGATTCGCAAAATTTATGCTCTTATTGCAAAAAGTGTTAAAGTACTGACTTGGTTTTGTGGATGGGAATTATTAGTGCCTGTTAAATGAGAGATACCTGAGGAACAGTAAGGGACCACAGTTAAAGAGTGTCAAAAACAATTTGCCTAGCAATTAGTTAAGAGAAAGTGACAAGAAAATAGAGGGCAAGACCAGATTGGCCTCTGTATTTCACCACCAAGAAGATCAAATAAACCTGCTGTGGGTTGCAACCTCACAGGCATGGGAGGTGGCAGTATAAGCCATACTGGACCTCTGTTATTCCTGTTTCTGGCACTCACTTGTTGTCTTTTCCCTTTCGGGATACCAGCAGGATTGTGTCACAAATGCTACAGAAAGCATCACATAGAAAGAAACCAAAGTTCCTCCTTTATTACACACACCTATGTCAACAGCCACTGTTATAACCCAGCCAAATTAAGAACTTGTAGGCAAAACAGAGTAAATTATTAGATTTCAAGAAACTTAAGAAAAAGTGGCAATAGATTTAGAACTGAATGTCCAAAAGGAGAGAGATGGATTTGTTTTAAATTTAATCTTGAAGATGCGGTTCAAGATTTGGAAAAAAAACCCCAAATAATAAAGGAAAAGGTAAAACCAGCACAGCAATCTAACTCTGTATTGACTCCAAATTATCTGTTGAATTGTATTACAAGACTCCAAGCAGTTATAGAAATGATAGCAAATAAGGCTGCCCAGGCATTAGAGTTAACATTAAGTCAGCTAAGCCAAACAAAAACTGTAGGGTATCAGAAAGGTTCGCTTTAGACTATTTATTGGCCAAAGAAGGGGGTGTTTGTGGAAAGTTCAATATATCAGATCGTTGAAAATTGATGACCACAGAAAAGTCATTCTAGCAAAAGCAAAAGAAATCAAAAAGAAAAATATATACGCATATAACAACCCAGGTACCAGTCCAAAAATTAGAAAA
The DNA here is from genome assembly GCF_035770615.1 of Melospiza melodia melodia. Lineage (NCBI taxonomy): Eukaryota > Metazoa > Chordata > Aves > Passeriformes > Passerellidae > Melospiza > Melospiza melodia. The sequence goes on from NC_086200.1 coordinate 3,859,639, forward strand.
CAATGTTAAAATCTAGCTGGTGGGGTAATGTATTTGAAGAAATTAAGACCTTTCATTTGTGTTACAACTGTTTTTATATTTCTTTCTTGTGTAATCCCGTGTTTTATTTTACCAGCATAGTCCAGAAGATATAAGTAGAAAAAAAATATTGCTCAAGCCAAATGATTTACAAAGAATAAGAGTGGGGATTGTGAAAAATGCATGTATTTTATGATTGGCTTTTCGCAAATATTAAAATGAATATTATATGTGTTGTGTGAGAAAGCAATGCAGTATTAATTTTCTTAAGCACTGTGTTAAATATAGTTTTAGGTTATAAAAATAGAAACTATGCTATGTAAGATGCTTTGTTTAACAGAAAGGGCTTGCAGCGAGATAGCAGCCACAGGACGTCTAAATCTTTCAGAGAAAGGGAATTTATTGCCTTCTTATCAGAAAAAATGAACTTCTTCTCACCTTGGAGGCACTGTTAGGATTAGAAGGAAAGAAGTTGACAATGACCAGACAGAATCCTGTATTTGAATGGAATTTATGCATCATGTATATGTATATCATGTATATCATGTATATGAATATGCAACAGGCTATTGTTCTCAAGGGTTAATCCTTTGTTAATGGGTGTCCTTTTTCAGACTCCTGATGCCCAGAAAAAGGTACCCGGACATCCGTAACTCTTTGTTTTTATTGTCTCATATTGTCTTAATTCAATTTATCCAAATTGTTATTACTCTAATTGTGTTACTATTTTTATAACTATTTTATTACTATGAAACTTTTTAAAATTTTAAAAACAAGTGATTGGTGTTTTTCACACTGACTGTTCACCGCTGCCAATGCTCACAGTATTCTCCTAACACACTTGAGCTTCCTGTCTTTCAGTGAGAGAAAGATTCAGCTAAAGTCAAGGAAAGAGGGCAGGGGAGATGGAAACCTTCCCTTGAGATGCTTTTAGGAAGGCCTGAAGGGACCCTGCCTTTCCTTGGAACAGAGGTGGTCACCATGCATGGTGTTGCCTGACCTGCCCTAGGTGCTCCTCTATTCCAGAAGGACTTTTGCCCACTTCATCACTTGTCTGTCCCTCCAATTCCAGGGCCTCAAACCTGCTCTGTGAGATACTAAACCTGTAAGTCAGCTGTAAGTTTTCAGAATATGGCACTGACCGTGGCTCTAAGTAAGTTTTTTTAAACAGGCTTACAATATATTTTGAGAAGAAGAAGGAACAGAAGGGGTAGATACCACACAAGAATCCAGCAGAGTCTTCCCAGCTTTTTTGTCTGGGTTCTATGAAGCACAATGCCCAGTGCTTGCATTATGCTGTCTTTTCATGTGTTCTGGTGACCAGAACCATCCCATGGCCAGGCCCAGGATAATTTGGGTGCCAAAGTCCCATTGCCTGCAAACATCACACTCTTTTTTACCCAGCTGGTGCTCAGCTCAGCATATTTGCTGAGACAACTTTAGGACTGTTTTCCTTAACTTGGCAGTTCTAGCAGATGTCCTTATGGCCCCTAAATTCTGCATCCTTTGTGTCCACTATCAATGGGCATCCTTCTTCCCAAGCTTTGTCAACCTCCCTCTGGGTCTGAGATCAGTGAAACGGGCCCAGCCCTGAGTCTTAAAGACAATTCTAGCAACAACTACTTTGCTTTTCTAATACCTGGCCATCACTTCGAGCTTGTAGGCTGCTATGTGTGTCACAGGTTAAATGTCTCTTCCTGTTGATCAGGCTTGGAAGTGCGGACAGCCCAGGCATGACAGGATATGTTTTCTTCAGGAAATGGGACGTAGGGCCCAGCTTGCAACAGGTCCAGGCCCGCGCCTTCCAGAGCGCCAGAAGGTTCGCGGCGCCATTGCAGGGCTCAGGGCGCCTCCTTGTGGGCAAGAGTCGCCTCGACAGCGCGGGCGCCGCGCGGCGGGGCCAGAGGGCGGGAAAGGGCGGGCGGGTGTGAGGGGCGGGGCGGTTCCTGCCTAGAGCCGAGCCCGCGCTGGGCATCGGCGCCTTCCCGGCTCGGTGTTGGGAGCGAGCCGCCGCTGCTCGGGCTCTGGGAGAAGCGTGCGGCCGCTGCGGAGTCCCAGCCCGCAGATCTGGCTGCTGGCCGAGGCTGCAGTGCAGAGCTGCCATGCCAGAGCTGCCGTGCGCCGTGGCACTGCCAGAGCCCCTGGCAGAGCCGGGCTGGAAGTGCCGACAGCTGAGGGAAGCCCTGCCATGGCAGCGCCCCAAGCTCTTGTTTATCCCACAGAAAGAGAGGATCAGCGCCTGGAGGTGACTGCGTCATTCCTGGAAAGGGACTATCTGCTTACAGTTGCGATGTCTGGCAGCAAGCAGGACGGCGCTGGTGCCAGGGAGCCAAGTGAGGGCAAAGCAGCCCTGTGACAGCCTGGCCCAGGGGCTCTTGTGGCAGCAGGCAGCGTGGGGATCAGAACAGAGGCAGGGGGAGGCAGGAGCTGCTCGGCCATGCCAGGGCTGGGAGCCTCCTTCCTGCCCAAGTGGGGCCCAGCTGGGCCAGGGGGCAGCTCCTGGGACAGCCGTGCCCGCAATGGCCCCTGCTCTGCAAGGCCTCCAGCGCTGCCCATCAGCCAGGCAGGGACAGAGCAGCCTTGGGGCCGATGCTGCTGCAGGCTCAGAGCCCCGCACAGCTGCTCATGCCCGGTGCCATTGGCTCTGTCCCCTGCAGCCTGCATGCTGTGTCACCGTGCAGAGGCTGAGCCCTGTGCCTCCCCTGGCCCTGGCAACTGTTCCTGTGCTGCTCCTGCACTGCCCAGGGCACCCACGGGCCCTGCTTGGGCCGCACGCAGACCAGAACCAGCTGGGACTGTGACAGCTCTGCTGCTCTGGGCCCAGCCCTTGGGCAAAGCACCTGCCTGTCCCTGGGCTGGGGGCAGTGCCCAGGCTGGGCTTGGCAGAGCCCGTCCGCTCCTGGAGGGCTGGGGGCACTGCTCTGGCCTGGCCTGGCCCGGCCCTGGGGTCCCTTGGCATTCCTGCTTGCCCTTGCATCCACCAGGGATGGGCTGCAGCTCAATGGCCCCGGCCTGGCCGCACACTCAGGCCTGGAGCCTTCCCATGGCTCCCCAGGGCACGAGAGCCTCAGCCCCAGCTCCCAAACACGGCCTAACAGGGTTTGCTGATATTGATCCCTGTTAGACCTTTGAAAGCATGTTGAAAGTAACCTTGTTTGGCAAGTCCTTCAAGGAACAAACGTGATTCGCTTCTAATCAGTAAAAACTTTATTGGTTTGCTTGCACTTCCTATAGGGTATCCTAATGCTTCCTTTGGCGTTCCAGAAAATAATGAAAATCTAACAAATTCTAAAGAGAAGTTCTTGAATCCACTATGAGGAGAAGTCTCTACATTCACTATCCTTACATACACTTAAGTAGCTGCTCCTGTAACACACAAAGATGTAGTGGTTTACCTGACTGGACCACACAACAGGATGTTATACACACCGCTACACTAAAAAACTTCTCTTCCCTGTTCATCACAAATTTAAAGCTCTTCTCGAGGTCCTGACTTAATTTTACATGCACATTCATACCTGCAATCCCTCCCCATGCTCAGTTTTCACCTAGACTTACCAGGGAACAGATGTTCCATACTTACCTCAAGCAATAATCTACGTCTGTCTTCCTAACCCTCTTTTTCTTCACTGACTTCTACTAATCTACAAAATAACTTGGACCCTCTGCACAAAAGAAACATCCAATTAATAGCCTTAAACACTTGTGATTGTGCTGCTACTTCTAACAATCTTGACCACCACAGCACTAAAATCAGAAATCAATTCTTCACATCCTTCCTGTTCTCCTGCCCCCACCACGCCTTGGCTCCAGCAGAAATGTTCCCTACTGCAGCCTGGTGTGCTAAGAACAATCAAAGGCAGCAGCACTTTTCCTCAACATGCTGCAATCTGAATTGCAGTGAAATTGCAGCTGTTGCATTAGAAGCTCAGCACCAGCACCCCACATCTTCCCCCAGAACTGAGGCCTGCTGAGGCCTGAGCTCTCCTTTTCAACACACCCTGTAAATCAGGCTGCCTGGAAGATTGCAGGCTGCTAACTGTGTGAACACAGCAGTGCATTTCAGCAGAGTTATGGAATCAGTCTCATGGAAGGCACATCCTTTAAGCTTAAGACTCTATTCTACAAAATCTAGCCAGCAATTGTTTTGGTGGCCTGTGCAGGTTTTGGGGACTGTGCATGTTTCCTTTGGATGTTGTTTTCTTTGTTTCTAAATACAAAATTCACTGGATTCAGAAGCGAAACCCCAGATTCATTAGAACAAAGAACCACAGGGACATATGTGGCTGACAAGAACACTCCTCATTTCTAATGGTAACACCAGAAAGAGAGGAAAAAGATAAAGATGATTTAAATACCCGAAAGGATCCGAAATGTCTACATAAGCTGTCAAGGGACTAAGTTTTTGGTAAACTCTAAAAGTCCAGATTCCTATTCGGTAATTGTCTGAAAGAAAAGAAAGCCAGAAAATCTGGTTGACCTTTATTTTGCCAGGACTTTCTCACGGGATTCTACCACAACTTGGATCACAAGTGAGGGTGGCAAATTTTGACTAGAAAACTTTGATAACTAGGCAGCATTTTTTCCTCCTCACTGAATTACAGGAAGGGTTTAAAAGGAAAAAAAATATAAAAGAGCGTAAAGAAATTCTATCATACCTCTTAGGCGTTCATCATCTTTGGAGAACAAAAAAAAAAAACTCTAGCACTTCCTGTGCATGGTAAAGAAAGAAACCTAGAAAAGGACAAAGGGATTTGAGCATCCTAAATTGTACTATCAAATTTCATGAACACAAGTTAATCCTGTAGTGCTTCAGAGAAATGCCATACATTGAAAAGCTTTATTCCCTAGAAACCAAATAAATCTTTTTATTTTCCAAATCCTCTTTTAAAGAGAAAACTGACTGTGTCTTTGGCTTTTGGCCAAACTCAGTTTGGAGTTGGTCAAACCAAAATGACCCAGTTAATTTCCTGTGCTCTGCTCTTTCTTTCCATATTCCCATTCACATCCAATGGGTTGCTGGGAGTTTTGACTCTGGGCAGCACAAACGGTTTTCTAAGATGACTTTCATTGCTCAGAGGTGTGCAATGTCAGTTTCCCATTCCCTGAGTGCTGCTATTAATATTCCCACAGCATCCAACTACTACAGCCAAGTAGACAACAAAGAGAAATGGAACTTGCATTTCTTGGTCCTGTTCAATTTCTGACATCTCAGGCTCATCGTCACCCTCAGAACTGCTGTCCTGGAAACGTGGATCCTCTTGCCATGTGGCTTTTACTGGCTTTATTGTCCCAAGCGCGTGAGGCTCTGCAATGACAGCACCAATAGAGAAAAAAAGCCAAAACCAGATTATTCCTCTAATCATCAGGAAGAATTCCTCCTTTCACGTGAAATTCTTACAGTGGAGAAGAGAGATTTAGGAAGGACAGAATCTGACCCTGCCAGATTTTCTAAGCTACATTTCTGCTCCACTTTGTATTTTCCACTTTGTTCCAGGGATCCCTTATGTATTCTTAAACATTTCTCATTGCATTCAGAAGACACTGAATACCTTTTCAGTTCAGCACAAGTCTGGGGGGCTCATTGCTTTGTGCTGTTGCGTTGGGTTTTTTAATATTTTGGGTAACTTCACGGGGTTTCTTTTCTCTCCTACATGACTGGGACTTGAGTTAATGTTGTTTCATCTTCATTTCAGACGGCCTCATTTTATCTAAGGTTAGGACACCCCAATGATCATGTGTCATTCCATTTCCTTTTTCTAAAGGTCCAAGAGTAGAATTCAGTAACAAACAGAATGTTCATGGATCTTGGGGCCAGCTCTCGGACTTTGCTCCTCCCTCTACATTAACGCACATTTCCTTAAAAGCCTTGTGAGTTCCTATGAAACTTGATATGACTGGTGTGTCACCTTTTTCCCTGTTTGAGGAATTCAGGGCATGAGAACAAGCTTTTTCACCACTCAGCAAAAACCCCCAATGCCTTCTCAAAGCATGCCTTTCAGAATTCCTGAGATGCAAGCATGAGGCACCTCTCAATAATCTACCACAACCCTAGCAAGCAGAAATGAAGATCAAAATGCTTCTGCCTAATTACTGACTTCTGTTGCTGAAAATCCCCTGCATCCTGACCTTTTTTACACCATATTGCCCTACAGTGCCTGCCAGAAGCTCTTCCTTAGCAATGGCACTGTTAGAAGGGTTCTGCTGTTACCTTCTTTGATGCCCAACTCCTCTGTGCCTCCAAAGAAAGAAAACTTGAAGTAACTCGTCTCCTGAGCTGCATCATCCTCAGGCAAAGGTCCCAAATGGTCATCTGGGGCAGAGTCCTGTGCATCCTCTTTGTCCCAGGGTATTTCCTCAGTCTGGTTTGCTCTTTGAAGGTCTTTCAAAGAATAAACCAGAATAGACGGAGGAAATACCGTCTATTCTGGTTTGTTCTTTGAAAGGCCTCTTTCAAATCCGCAGCAATGGTGTAGGAGTTGTCTTCAGACAGTGAGGCAGTGTCTCATCTCTTTCTTCTTTTTTTGGCTTTACTGAAATGAGATTGTTCAAGGATAGCAACACAGCACACGTCCTTTTCGGACACAGCTTCCCTAAGAGCCACCTTGCTCTGAATGTCTCCCTAAGCATATCCAAGCCCATTAAGGAGTGCTTCATTATCAAGGGTAAGCAGTGGGGAAACATCTGAGGTTGAAGTCTAAAGGCAGGAACAAGAGTCCTTTTTAATTAGCCACATCCTTAAGTGACTTTTCACTGAATACACAGTTACACAGAAATCAAGGTATTTAGCCCAGACTTCTTCCTGCCAGTAGAAACATCAAGAGCTAATCGGGTTTGCCCACAGAGCTGCACATCTCAGGGTCCCTGCACTGACCGTTCTCACCTTCACTTCTGGCAAGGAACACACGGCCTAGAAAGAAAAGATGACGGCGCTACGTGCTGCTGTTGGAGGTCCCAGTTGAGGTCCGACGTCGCTGGTGGGAGCGGCTGCTCCTGCGGGATGTCCCCGACCATGTCCCCCTACGCCTGGGCCTCTCAGCACTCGCTGCTGTCGTCCTGCTCCTGTCCTGGCGACTCCTGGACCGCACAGTTTGAGTCGAGGCCCGGCGCTGCTGGCGGGAGCGGCTGCGTCTGGGGGATGGCCCTGACCATGTCTCCCTTCGCCTGGGCCTCTCAGCCCTTGTCCCTGTGCCACTGCTGCTGCCGCGGCGACTCCTGGAGCGGACAGGTGGACTCTGGGCCCAGCCTTGCTGGCGGGAGCGGCTGCGTCTGGGGGATGGCCCGGACCATGTCTCCCTTCGCCTGGGCCTCTCAGCCCTTGTCCCTGTCCCACTGCTCCTTTCACAGACACTCCTGGAGCAGACAGGTGGACTCTGGGCCCAGCCTTGCTGGCGGGAGCGGCTGCGTCTGGGGGATGGCCCTGACCATGTCTCCCTTCGCCTGGGCCTCTCAGCCCTTGTCCCTGTGCCACTGCTGCTGCCGCGGCGACTCCTGGAGCGGACAGGTGGACTCTGGGCCCAGCCTTGCTGGCGGGAGCGGCTGCGTCTGGGGAATGGCCCTGACCATGTCTCCCTTCGCCTGGGCCTCTCAGCCCTTGTCCCTGTCCCACTGCTGCTGCCGCGGCGACTCCTGGAGCGGACAGGTGGACTCTGGGCCCAGCCTTGCTGGCGGGAGCGCCTGCGTCTGGGGGATGGCCCTGACCATGTCTCCCTTCGCCTGGGCCTCTCAGCCCTTGTCCCTGTCCCACTGCTCCTGTCACAGCAGCTCCTGGAGCGGACAGGTGGACTCTGGGCCCAGCCTTGCTGGCGGGAGCGCCTGCGTCTGGGGGATGGCCCTGACCATGTCTCCCTTCGCCTGGGCCTCTCAGCCCTTGTCCCTGTCCCACTGCTCCTGTCACAGCAGCTCCTGGAGCGGACAGGTGGACTCCGGGCCCAGCCTTGCTGGCGGGAGCGCCTGCGTCTGGGGGATGGCCCTGACCATGTCTCCCTTCGCCTGGGCCTCTCAGCCCTTGGCCCTGTCCCTCTGTTCCTGTCATGGCAACTCCTGGAGCGGACAGGTGGACTCTGGGCACGACCTTGCTGGCGGGAGCACCTGCGTCTGGGGGATGTCCGTGATGGTGTCTCCCTTTGCTTGGGCCTCTCAGCCCTTGGCCCTGTCCTACTGTTCCTGTCACGGTGACTCCTGGACCGGACAGGTGGACTCTGGGCGCGACTTTGCCGGCGAGAGGAGCTTCGCCTGCGGCTGGGCCCAGCACGTCTGGAATGGACCCTGTCCTCAGGGTCAGGGGACGTGCTGCGTGTTGCCCTTGATCTGCTGATGCTGCTGGTGTCCAGTGAGGAAGATGGCAGCGCCTGCTGCCATGCTGCGTGTTGGGGCCTGCTGTGGCTGCCCATCTATGGAGATGGAGGTGGGGAAACCAGCACCAATGGCACAGGGCTGTGGGAGCTGGGGCTGATGGCCTCAGATTCTGACCAGCCACGAGCAGATTGTAGTCCTGACTGTCTGGCCGGCCTGGGGCCATTGAGCTCTGTCTCATCCCTGGAGGCTGTAAGGGAAAGCAGGAATGTCAAAGATCACCCAGGCCCCGGCCAGGCCAGGCCAGAGCAGTGCCTCCAGCCCTCCAGCAGTGGATGCTGCGCTCTGCCAAGCCCAGCCTGGGCACTCCCCTAGCCCAGGGACACCGGGGACTTTGACTCATACATGTTCCGAGCCCAGCACAGCTGTCACACTCCCATCTCTGTGTGCTGTTCCTCAGGCCAGAGCAGCGCCTGTGGGTGCCCTCAGCAGCACAGGAGGAGCACAGGAGCAATTGCCAGGGCCTGGGGAGGCAAACAAGCTCATAGCACTGAGAACAAAAAGTGTACCAGCACGTGGTTGTCTAGCCAAGCGCTTCTGCTTCTTCCTGCTTTGAGCCCTTGTCGAGACACAGGTTCCCTGCAGAGCCCCAGGTGCAGCTTCCCAACTTACCCCTGTTCCTCTGCCTCCTCCCTGCCCCCAGGGTAAAGGCAATCCCTGGCATTGCATTGGCCGTGCCTCACTCCTAGATCTGCGAAGGCATCGTTGTCCTCCCACGTTGGCTGTCTGATGGAGAAAGGAAGAGATGATGAATTTCTGCTGCTCTCCCTCACGGAGGTCCAGGGTGTCCCAGCTCTTTCTCCAGCGCTTTTCCAAGTTGGGGGTGAAGCTGAAGCCCAGACTCACAGGACAGGGCAGGGCCAGGGCTCCTGGGGCAGGGCCTGGCACAGCACAGCACTTGCACCCTCCTGGCTGGTGGGCCAGGCAGAAGGACACCAACCTGAAGGGGACTCGGATCCCCAAGATGAACATTTCAACAGGGAATTCCCCACTGTCTCTGCACAGGGGGCACTGGAAATAGAAAGCACCAGCGCGCAAGGCCTGTCCCTGCAGGGCAAACACAGGCAGGGTGAGCGAGGCCCTGCTGCTGCTGCTGCTGCTGCTGAGCACCTGCTGTGCCCCAGGGCTCAGGGGAGGGCTCCTACCTGGATGCAGTCCCTGTGGAACCAGGCCTTTTTGCACGCTGGGCACACCAATGTTGTGAAGGTCTTTCTGTCCTCCACAGGTTCCATGCAGATGGGGCAAACGGTGTCCGGCTCAGGAGTCGCCTCCACCTCCTGCTCTGGACGGTGCTCAGGGCAGAAAGAGCTGGGGGCAAAGGGATGGGGAAAGTGAGAAATGCTGGATCATTCCCCAGGGGTGGCCATAAAGAGAGATGAGGTACCTGAACGGAGTAACGTATAGATTGACACAGCCGCCCTCCTTGGTACAGGGCAAGTGGAACCATCTGTCACAGTTCTCCCTGCAGCACATGATGGTTGCCCCGCTCTGGCCGCAGACGCAGCAGCGCTGGAAAGAGCCAAGCAGCTGCATCAGCAGCAGCAGCAGCAGCAGCAGCCTCGAGGCCTCCCCAGGCAGCCCCAGGGCTAAGGGCAGGGCGCAGGACGTGGCCGCTGCCGGCTCCCAGCCCACAGAGCCGCCAGCTGGAGGAGGGAGGCTGCTGTGCCAGGGCCTCTGTGCCAGAGCTGCTGGGAGCCAGACTTTGTCCCGACTGTTGGGCCGGCCTTTCTTTCCTGCAGTCTGGGCTAAGCTCTGGCAAACCTCGCCAGGCACAAATCTCCCTGCTCTTGTCAGGCTCTCACCTTCTGTGCCGCCCGCCGCACTGCAATTAGGAGATCTCGAGGGAGAAAGTTCATGAGTCCCCCGCGGTCCGTCTCTTGCTGAAATAGTAGAGTGGCGAAGAACTGCAGCCAAGGGGAGAAGCTAATGAGGAGGGGGCGGGAGGAGCGGCCCATTGCAAAGGTGGAGGGAGCGCCCGGAGCCACTCACCATGCAGAACACGTGGGCACAGAGCCCACCCTTCTGCAGTTTGTCACCGCACATGTCCGGGTCAGCCTCGGCATGGCGACACAGCATGCAGGCTGCAGGGGACAGAGCCAATGGCACCGGGCATGAGCAGCTGTGCGGGGCTCTGAGCCTGCAGCAGCATCGGCCCCAAGGCTGCTCTGTCCCTGCCTGGCTGATGGGCAGCACTGGAGGCCTTGCAGAGCAGGGGCCATTGCGGGCACGGCTGTCCCAGGAGCTGCCCCCTGGCCCAGCTAGGCCCCACTTGGGCAGGAAGGAGGCTCCCAGCCCTGGCATGGCCGAGCAGCTCCTGCCTCCCGCTGCCTCTGTTCTGATCCCCACGCTGCCTGCTACCACAAGAGCCCCTGGGCCAAGCTATCAGAGAGCAGCTTTGCCTTCACCTGGCTCCCTGGCACCAGGACCCTCCTGCTTTCTGTCAGACATGGCGGCTGTCTACGCTGAGTCTATCTCCTCGAAGGACGTGGTCACTTCGAGGTGCCGTTCCTCTCTGTCTATGGGAGAAAGAAGGGGGGGGGGGGAGTTTGCAGAACAGGCCCAGAACCACGAGGCTCTACTCCCTGCTCAGCCCTGCGTGAGCCCTGCTCCTGTCTGTTTCTCCTCCCGTCGTCGCCTTGAGTAACACTGCAGTGTCCTCTGGCTGTTCCTCTGCTGATTCTGTGATTTTGGGAAGGGAGAGGCAGGTGAGCCTGCAGCACAGGCCCAGAGCCCCGAGGTGTGGGGCCCCTCTGGTCCCTGGGCAGCCACATCCCCGCCCTACCTTCTCCTCCCGTTGTCAGGTCGCACTGACACTCGGCTTGAGCCCCGCGTTCCCTTTTGTGGCCTTGGTGGCACAGGTCACAATGGCCACTCTGACATCAGCACCGTGTACCCAAAATCGGGGCAGCCATGGCCCCAGGTCCCTGGCAACCACTTGTGGCGGCCCCCTTGGGCACCGAGCTTCTAAAATGGTCCAAGTGCTTGCTCAGGGTGGAAGCAGGGCCAGGACTCCTGCAGCAAGTGCAGGGTCAAATGCCAGGCCCTGGGGCAGCCATCCAGGGTGGCACTGTAGGCAGGGAGGTGCTGTTCAGGCACTGCCACACTAGGGCTCCGGCCCCGGCCAAGGGAAATTTCTGCTCCTGCCCCTGGCAGGCGGTGGCCCAGAGAGCCCGTGCGGAGTCAGCTGCACTACAGGGATTCAAACCCTGCTCTAGGTGAACTGATGTTTTCATCAAGACCTGTCTGCAGAAAACTAAGATGAACCTGATTTGATGCTGCTGCTGATCACCATTGGGTACAGGAGATAAACCTGGACACCACCACAGCTGCCTCCGTTATCCTGCCATCATATGAACTAACAACTTTGACTTTCCATATAAATGGAAAAATTAGTATTAAGCTTCTGAGAAGCGTCATCTTTTATAGTGACTCAGCAGAAAGACAGAAAATTCACTGAGAATTTTCTGTGTACATTTGACAGGAGAGCTTGCAACTGTCCTCCACTCAAGTCAAATACAGGAGGATGCTTTTCCTACATTATAGGAACTTTGCCAGTTTGGTCCATGCTTTCCTACTAGAAAATACATTGGAAAAAATTAGGAAGAGAAGCACAAACAATTCTTGTCAATTTTTCTCTTTCGTGTCTTTGCAAACATGCTCCTGGAAATGCAGATCCATGACTTGTGGAACAATCAGTGGCATCTCTGGGAAGCAGGGCAGGGACTGACAGGCAAGGACACACTGCACCTGCCTGATGCTGGGGCAGCAGGAGTTTGCCCATTTTCCTGTCTCCATGGCAGAGCCACCTTGGCTGGGAAACGATCCCTTCACTGCTCTAGGAGGGAGGCACAGCCAGTGCAATGCCAGGGAGTGCCTTTACCCTGGAGGCAGGGAGGAGGCAGAGGAAGAGGGGGGAAGTTAGGAAGCTGCACCCGGGGCTCTGCAGGGCTCCCGGCTAGGTCTCGAAGCACAAGGAGCCAGAAGAGCTTGGCCGGACAATCCCGAGCTCTGGACACCTTGTCCTCAGCACCGGGAACCCGTTTGCTTCTCCAGGCCCTGGGCACTGCTCCCGTGCTGCTCATGCAATTACACACAGACACAGAGCTACCTGCTCTGTCTCAACCCTCTTCAGCACTGAACAGCACAACACAGTAACATGTTCTCTTCAGTACATGGTCTAATTATTAATAGTCCTGCAAAGACTCACATTCAAAGCACACACAAAAACCCCAAACCCTGGTACAAACCTTGCATCAACACAAAATGCATGTTGCTGTTCAGAAACACAGGGCAGCACTTTTGGCCAATGCTTTTTCCTATAAGATCTTTCAAAGGATTGCAAAAGTGACATTGTTTGGCAACTTCTTCAAGGAACAGACAGGAGAGGCTTCTGAGTTTTTAAAGATTTATTGGTTTGCTTTCGCTTTCCTTTTGGCATCCTTACACTTCACCCAGCATTCCAGAAAATCGTGAACATCCAAAATAATATCAGGGGAAGTTTCTGAATTCATTCATGTTTCTCCCAAAGACTTTCTTGACATACATACAAGTGACTGGTCCTATGACATACAGAGACGCAGTGGTTTCCCTGACTGGACATTACAAGACAACGTTATAGACTCCACTATACTAAAACACTTCTGTTGCCTGGTAATTACAAAGCCTGAAGCTCTTCTAGAGGCTTTTCCCAGTGCAACTTCATTAGGTTCCTCTCTGCCCAACTCTCGAGCCTCTCCAGGTCTCACTGAAGGGCAGCAGAGCCTTGTGGTGCCTCAGGCCCTGCTCCCAATTCTGTCCCATCAGCAAACACTGAGGGAACACTCTGTCCCTTCTGCCAGGTCACTGGGGAATAAGGCAAACAAGGCTGGGCCCAGCACGGCGCCCTGAGCTCACAGCTACCTGAGTTTGGAGCTCCCCTGTCCACTTCTCTGCCCCACTGTCCCTGAGCTGCCTCAGGGGCCTGTTATGGGAGGCAGGGACAAAGCCTTGCTGAAGTCCCAGCTGGCAACAACCACTGCTCTCCCCTCACAAGCCCAGCCAGTCACTGCAGCACAGGTGGCTATGGGATTGGTCAAGCATGGTTTCCATTCCTGTTATTCCACAGGCTTAGAGATGGCATCCAAGAGGAGCTGTTCTGTCACCTTTCTGGGGATGGAGCTGAGGCTGATGGCCCTGCAGTTTCCTGGCTCTTTCTTGGTGCCCTTTTGCAAGACTGCAGTGATGTTGGCTTTCCTCCACTGCTCATGCCTCTCTCCAGGGCTGTCTCCTTCCCTGACCTGCTGGCAGAGCACCCTGTGCCAGAGGCAGGAGCAGAGATTTCCCTTGGCCCCAAAAGGGAACACTGGGCTCAGGCCGAGTGTCAGTGCGACCTGACAACGGGAGGAGAAGGCATGAAGGAGCAGAGCTCACTCAGGGCTGAGCAGGCAGTAGAGCCCTCGTGGCTCTGGGCTTGCTCTGCAAGCTCCTTGGCCTCTACTTTCTCCACAGAGAGAGAGGAACAGCACCTCAAAGCGACCAGGAAACCCGGCGACGGAGCGAGGCTGGGGCTCTGACACCTCAGGGAAACCGGACACGGAGCGGGACTGGGGCTGTCAGCCCTCAGGGAAACTGGCAATGGAGTGGGGCTCGGGCTGAGACACCTCAGGGAAAGCGGCCATGGAGCGGGACTGGGACTGTGACACCTCAGGGAAACTGGCCATGGAGCGGGACTGGGGCTGAGACACCTCAGGGAAACTGGCCATGGAGCGGGACTGGGATTGCCAGCCCTCAGGGAAACCGGCCATGGAGTGGGGCTCGGGCTGTGACACCTCAGGAAACCGGCCATGGAGCGAGACTGGGACTGTGACACCTCAGGAAACCGGCCATGGAGCGGGACTGGGGCTGTCAGCCCTCAGGAAACCCGGCCATGGAGTGGGACTGGGGCTGTCAGCCCTCAGGGAAACCGGCCATGGAGTGGGGCTGGGGCTGTGACACCTCAGGAAACCAGCCATGGAGCGAGACTGGGACTGCCAGCCCTCAGGAAACCCGGCCATGGGGCTGGGGCTGCAGCTGTGACACCTCAGGGAAAGCAGCCATGGGTGTGGCTTGGCCTTTGACACCTCAGGGAACTCACCATGGCAGCCACCTCCAGGGGTTTTGAAGTACTTGTTTCTTGGTTTAATGCCCTTCCAAGATCAATTTTCCTGATCCTTATCCATGTTTTGGACAAGTATTGCCTCCTGAACAGGCCACCCCCTGGATGTGCAATGATTCCATCTGATCCAGCTGTGCCTCTTCCTTTCTCAAGGGATGGACAGAGGGGCTCTATTGAAGGTGGCATTTCCTGCAGGAAGGGAGGCGATGCCAGACACAGCCACAGGAGGTAGTTGCTCTGCTTCTGGGCCTGAGCCCTGCTGAGGCTTGAGCTGCCCTCTCTGCTGCTTGGCACTGCGGGCACAGCCCGGATAAGATGGGCACAGCCCAGAGGAATTGTCCCGAGCAGGCTCAGGGCACTCGGGTACTGAGCTGTCCTGCTGGGCTCCCTCCGTGGGAGACATGTCCCGAAACCTGGGAGCGGCTGCACAGGGTGCCCGTGGTGGGGAAAGGGCAGAGGGGGAGAGCAAGGCTCCAGTGTGTCCTGAGAGGGCCTGGCTATGTGCCCGTGGGCTGTGGGAGCTGTTCCATGGGCAGGTGGGCAAGGAGGAGGGAGGGACGGAGGTTGGGAGCGACAGCTGTGGCACTGCAGATTTCCCCAAGCATTTAGTGAGGGTTTCCTGTGTGGCAGGGAGAGAGCCCCAGGGCCCTGGGCTGCTCCAGCTGCCCCTCCAGGCATGTTGCACAGGACCTGCAAAGAGCGTACAGAGTGACCAGGAGCCACAGGCTCCCACAGCCTTACCCCATCCCCTTGCAGTCCCCAATTCCCCAAGGGAGAAGGGGATCCCAACACACCATGGAAATGGTTCTGTAGCATCTGTGCTCCCTTCTCGACTGGGATCATGACTTGGATTACCTGGAAATGCTGGTGAATGGTGCTTTGAAGACCTTGTCAGATGTTGGAGGCATGTTCTGAATGTACCTTTCCTGACAGAATAATCTGTGTCGGTATGCCAAGAGCTTACCATGAGCCAGTTCCCTTAAATTTCACTGAAGGTAGATCAGTTCTGGAAACCTTACCCTGCTCCCTTCTGGAGCCCTGAGGGATCCCACAGGATCACTGGCAGTGGGAGGAAGGGGCATTTAGCTGTCCATCCTCCTCCCGTGTGCAATGGCACTGTGTCCTTCTGTGTGCTCTGTGCAGCCACAGAGAAGAGCAGAGAGGGAAGGGGCTGGGCCCAGGGCTGTGCCTGGGGGCTGAGCCTTTCTCAGCTCCTTTGCAGCCCCCAGGGAGCCCGAGCTGCTTCTGCTGCCACTGCTAAGCCCTGGCCCTGCCTGGGGCTGGGTTTCAAGCTGCTGGCAGCTCCAGGGAGTCCTTTCTGCCCCGACTGCCCCGCAAGGGGCTCCTTCCATCCCAGTGTGGGGCCACTGCAGGCACGAGGTCCCCCTGGCCCTGCTCCTGAGTGGAAGGCAGAGCCAAGGGAGTGCCTTGGAGGGCACCAATCACCCAGATGCCCTCACTGCCACTCGGGCCTGAAGGAGAATCTTCAGCAGTGCCATTGGAGCTGTTGTGTCCTGCCTTTCTTTGCAGCTGAGCCTGTTGCTCAAGGTGATCTGGCTTCCCAGCCCATGTTCAGGATTGAGCCTCTGGGAGATGGTGAGGGTACGCCAAGGCCTTTCCCCTGTGAGACCTGCCAGCTCAGAGCCCAAAGCTCGGCCAGGGGGGCATCGCTGCAGGTGCCAGGACAGAGCCATGCATGTGTGTGCCCTCACCCTGCACGATCCACTCACAACTTCTGCTCAGCACTGGCAGGTGTTTGAAGGACGGTGGGCCATGGCCCAGCTGAAAAAGCCCAGATGATTTGTTGATTTTATCCGATTTTGCATAAGCATGACGTTCTGAACATGCCATTAAAGAAATGGAGAATTTCTCCATCTTTTAAGGTGTACTTTTTGTTTCTCAAGTGATGGGCCAAAAGTTAGGACAGAAGGAGGTGTTTCCCCAACAAAGCAGAGGCCGATTGGCAGCCCCTGCTGCAGGAAGGAAGTCCGAGCCAAACACAGGCATGGGCACAGGCACAGAAGGTAATTGCTGTGCCAGGCTCAGCAGGGCTCAGCCATTGGCAGAGCTGTGTGGCTGCAGCTCTTCTTCTTCTACCAGGGCCTCCCTTGCACAGCCCGGCAAAGCTGGAGGTGCCTTTGGAGCTCGTTCACAGCCCTGGGGAAAGGGGACTCGTGCACCAACGTCCCTCCCGCTGCAGCTGCTCCGGAGCTGGCCCTGAGTGCCCAGAGGCCAAAGGCACAGGAGCAGCCCCGAGCAGGAGCCCTGCCGCGAGCCCAGGGCCAGAGCCAGCCTTGGCTCCCGACTGGGCAGGGGCTGCACTGGGTCCTGACAGGGCCTGACTCTGTGCCCTGGGGCGGGGGGAGCTGTCACGGGGCAGGGAGGGCCAGGGCTGGCAGGGGCTGCTCAGGGATGGCTGTGGCCCGTGTCCCTCCAAGCAGTGACTGCCCAAAAAGCTGCGCTGCCCCCGGGCTCTCCTCCCGGCCTGCTGGGCTTTGTTGGGTGGCACAGCCTGTGCCACGGGGTGGCAAAGTCCCTGCAGGCCCCAGCTCTGGGGGAAACGGAGAATGTCCTGCCCACATCCACCGTGCTGCCAGCTCAGCAGTGCAGCACAGCACGGGCTGACGTTCCCCATCGCCCCCACAGGTGCAGCTGGAACCACAGCACATGTTCCTGATTCCCAGAAGGGCCTTGGAAGGGGTTTCTGTCAGGGAACAGGCTTCTGGCTAGGGTTACTGGCAGGCCTGCTTGTCTTGGAGCTGATCTTCATCTTATGCTCTGTCCGAAGTTGGACTTGCTGGAAGAGAAAAGGGTGAGTGTTTAGTTCACCTTTCCCTCAAACAGCTTCTTTTGAAAGTCTACGTCAGACAGAAAACATTCCCAGTGAGGTTGCAGTGTAGGGGTGGCCAGTCCTTGATTGTCCAAAGAACTCTGCTGAGGGTTCTGCTGCTGCCCAGAGCTTTCATTGGCCTCCTAATTGCTGGGCCCTGTCCTGGGGGGGCCCGCTGGGCCTGCAGCCAGTGCTGGCTCCCACTGAGGCTGCCTGGCCAAGAGCAGCCCCAGGGGCACTGGGCAGAGGCAAAGCACGGTGGGGAGGAGAAAGAGCAGGGACGAGATTGCCCTTGAAAGGCAGGGGAAGGGAGAATGTTGCTTATCGGAAGAAGCCCCAAAGAGCGGCTGGAAGGGGTGCTGCCTGATCAAGGACCCCCGAGAAGCGGAGGGAGGGCATATCGGCTGATGGGGTGTCCCGAGGAGCGGCTGGGGAGAGTGGGGGTGTCCCTTAGTGGGGAGGAGCAGCCGGAGCGCTTGCACGGTCCGGTGGTGGGGAGGCCGGCGGGGCCTGTTGGAGTAGGCTCAGCCCGGCTTGTGGGCACGGCTAACCCCGCCCGCCCGCAGGACCACGGCGCAGTTCCTGTTGGAGGCGGACCTGCACGGGCTGCTGAAGCTGGACACGCTGATCCCGAACGCGCCGCCTGCGCCATGGCAGCGCAAGGCCAAGGAGAGCGGCCCCGGGCCCAGCCCTGTCGGCGTGTCCCCCATAAAGCCGGCATGTCGCTCCCACAGCCCCAGCAAGACGCCATCCAAGACACCCGGTGAGCGCCGGCCACCGGCGGCAGAGGTTGAGTGCGGGAGCCTGGCCCAGGCTGCTTGTCCGTAGCCATGGGGCTCTGGGCTCCCTGCCACGCTGCCCTACCGGCTGCTGCTCAGGCAGGAGGAGGTGGGCTGTGCTCCTGACAGCCACCCACCTCCTTGCCAGCATGAGGGGCAGAGCTCTGAGCACTGGGGCTGGCGAGCTGCTGTTCGCCCAGCTGAGCCTTGCTGGCACAGCTGTATGCTAGGACAAGTGTGGGCAGGACTGTCAGCTGACAGCTTTACATCCTGTGAGCGTTTTTGTATCTTCCCCTTATCTCTGGACTCTGGAATTGTTGCACTAGACCCAAGGAGTTGCACCACACAGTCCCTAACCAACTTGGTGGCAGGGAGGAAAATATAAGTTAGTTGGGACTGGGTGGCATGAGACCTCAGAGTCCTACTTGTCTGGTGGGTGTGATGTGGAAGAGTGTTGGGTTTGCTCCCGTGAAAGCTCGAATACAGGCTGTTAAATAGCTGTAAGACAATATTTTCATATGTGAATGCAGGTAAATCTGGATCCAAAATTCAAAGCACCCCCACAAAGGCTGGGGGGGATCGCTACATTCCCAAACGCAGCACTATGCAGATGGAGATGGCAAATTTCCTCCTAACCAAAGAGAATGACCCTGCTGAGGATTCCCCTACCAAGAAGGTGAGCATGTTGCTAAGTTACAATTACTTCAATAACTGCTACGCCTTCCTGCCCCTTTACAGAGCAGTGAACAATAGGTTCTATCAAGGGGGCACACGGCACTGACAAGTCCCAGCCATCACTACTTGCAGCTCTGGGCTTCAGGAGCCTAGGATGAGACTGAAGCTGTAGAGACTGCCATGCACTCGAAGCCTATGCTGCTTCTGGTAGCAAAATTTAGCTTTTGACTAACGAGGCTTTAAAATGTAGCAGGCAACACAAACACAAAGCTGTAAGCCTATGCAAAGTGAAACTGCTGGTGGTAGCTATTCTAGGACAAGGTCTCCACAGGGAAAACTTCTGGAATGTTTTACACTGTGTTCTGAAATCTGTTTATGAAGCATTTGGTCACTTTGTGGCTGTGGCTTTTCCCTCTGGCAATGACACTGAATTTGCCATTGTTTGAAAATGTGAGCAGGACAATGTATGAAAGTCTGAGGAAAACTGCTTTGACCTGCCTCTGTGTGACTGACCCTTGCAGCACAGTCAAACATCTTCAGATTCTAAGAGAAGGGGACTTAGGTGTCTGTTTAAATTGTAGTGTGGGAATTGTTTTAAATGCATTGCACTGAGGGTGATTTGTCTCTGTAGGAGCAACAGAAAGCCTGGGCAGTGAATCTGAATGGTTTTGATGTGGAAGAGGCAAAGATCCTCCACCTCAGAGGAAAACCACAGAATGCTCCAGAAGGTATGATACAGGCTCCGTGTGACCTGAATCAGCAGGAGGGATCAGGTCAGGGGAACAGCAACACAGAGGCTCTGTGTGTGGTCACAGGAGAAATCAACTGGTTTCTGAGAGCTGTACAGGCTGGAGTCTCCTTTCTTAAGGTTCCTGAGGTCGAGGGAGGGCATAACAGTTAAAGTGAATTTATTTAGGAGAGTTGCTATGACTGCCAGTTGGTCACCTGTTACAGGGCTTGCAAGGGTCTTCAGGGTGGAGAGAGAGATGAGAATCTTGACCTCATGTTCAGAAGGCTTGATTTAATATTTTATGATATATATTACATTATTACTATACTAAAAGAAATAGAAGGAAAGTTCTCAGAAGCTAGCTAAGCTAAGAATAGGAAAAGAATGAATAAACAAAGGGCTGTTTCTCAGCAGAGGGTGAGACCCAGCTCCGCTGTGAGTGATCAGTAAATCCAAACATTCACCCAAGACTGATCATGCATCCACCTGTTGCATTCCCCAGCAGCAGATAACCATTGTTTACCTTTTGTTGCTGAGGCCACAGCTTCTCAGAAGGGGGAAAAATCCTAAAGAAAGGATTTTTATGGAAAGATGTCGGTGACAGTTACCGGTACTGCAGGTTCCAAACGTTCATGAAGTCTGTAAGAGCATCAAAGCCTCTGCTGTGCACTTTCTAGCTTAAACTGCAACTAAATATAATGGGATTCAAAAACCCAAGTATTTGTTAAATTTGTTTTCATGAATGAGGAAATTGTAGCTCACCCCTGCTCAGCAGTTCATTCTGCCAGTGATTTTAGTGCACTGCAGGCTTGTGAGTGTTTCTCTTAGGACTTTATTTTCACTCCAAGGGATTCCTAGTTGGGTGAGCAGCACTCAGCTGGGAGGAAACTAACTCAGGTTAACAAACCTGTTCCCCTGCACACAGACTATCAGAATAACCTGAAAGTGCTCTACAGTCAGAAAATGGCACCTGGATTGAGCAGGAAGAAGAGCAGATATATTCCCTCAAAGCCAGAACGGGTCTTGGATGCACCAGAGATATTCAACGACTACTGTAAGTAGGCTACAGGTGTGGAGAGTATTATTAATAATTGGTTAGCTGAGAAAGGCCACACTGATATAATGCCACTGGTTAAGCTGAAGGAGAAAAGTCAGCAGTCAGCAAGCTGAAAGGAAGAGTCAGCAGTGACCTTGCTGCAACATGAGGATAGGGAGTTGAGATTAGTCCTGAATATATCCTAAGAATATGTAGAAAGTATCAAAAGTAGAACCATAGGAATGTAGAAGTAGGCATAGGTGCTGATATGTAAGCTGACCAATCCTGAGCTCAACTTTTGTAATATGTATGAAGCTCATTATGAACTGTATTTAACCTGCCGTACTGATCAATAAAATCGAGCCTGTGATGATCAAACTGATGTCCTGGTTCCCTTCCGCCGACAAATGGTGGAGAATGCGGGCATAACCGAATCTCTGCCCTTTTTCTCGGATTAAAAGTAAAAGGGATTACTCCACGGTCGGGGAAGTTGGGTTTGGGTCATTGCAGCTGGGACGGTGCCGGAATTTGAAGCACCCTTAACGTTCACAACTGTGACTTAAGCCAATACGTGTCCGCCGGAGCCTGGAGAGCTGCAACAGCGCGCGCTGATTAATAGGTATGGATAGGCAAGCGGCATATGATTTATTTACCGCCTATTTAGAGCGGCGTGGGATAAAAGGGATAGATTTAAAAAAGGAGCTACCAGAGTTATTAGCTTATGGCCATGCTAAGGGTATCTTTTCTAATCCTCATACAGTTCATGAGCTAGCAGAGTGGAAGAAGTTTGGGGAAATATTGTGGGATACAGTGCTAGACGATGATAAGTCAGCAAAGAAATTCGGGAAGTTATGGCGGGTGGTGTATAACACGTTACTTCAGCAGGTCTCTGAGAGAAAGGCAGCAGAAAGGGCAACAGAAGTTCATAAGAGGAATATAGGGTATGGTCGTGAAGATGATCCCCTGGCACCTTCTGTAACTAAGGTACTTATGCCTAAGAGTCCCCAGCAAAGTGGTGTGGAGGATTTTCCTATAGGCACAGTGGAACCGTCTGCACCTTTCCTGTCAGAGGGGGAGGGCGAGTAGGATGGTGGGGGTAAGAGCAAGCCAGCTTTGCCTCGGCCACCAGCTTCATGTGGGTCGGATGGTGGGGGTTGGAGCAAGCCAACTTCGCCTCCGCCGCCAGCTTTGCCTCCGCCACTTCCCCTGGGTGAGCCGGCTCTGGTTTCACTGTCAGCTCCAGCGGGGGGGCCGCTTCCCCCGCGCGAGCCAGCCTCTGCTCCACTGCCTTCCCTGTGCGAAAGCTCGGGGTCTGTACCAAAGCGCCAGCAGCATAGCACCCTTAAAGGGCCAGATCCCATCCCAGGGGCACACCGTGATCCATGGGGGGAGATGGCTAAACAGAGGAGGGAAGCTTGGGCTGCTTTGGCGAAAGAAGTAATGCAAATGGGGGATGGTGAGGCGGTGGAAATAGCTTCTAGTCTTGCATGTCCAGTTACATACACACCACAGTATGATGCACAGGGGAACCTTACGCATAATATAGCAGAATATACTCCCTTAGATTGGAAGCTGTTAACTCAGCTACGTTCTACGGTTAGTCAGTTTGGAGTAAAAAGTGAACCTGTTAAGCAAATGTTAGATTATCTTTTTAATACTCAGGTTTTATGTCTTAATGATTTAAGAGGAATAGTTCGGTTGATATTCACTCAGCATCAGCAGTTATTGTTTAATGCACATGACCCATTACATGGAGTAATAGTAAAGGAGCTGATTGGCTTAGGGGCATTTTTACATTCAGAGGCACAGATGATATCGGGAGAAGATAAACTTAGAGAGTCTATGCAGTTAGTGCGTGCTGCAATAGACATGGTTAAAGAGCCAGGAGGGTTACCGGCTTATATGGGCATTAAACAAGGTAGAGAAGAATCATTTGGAAATTTTATCGATAGAGCAGCTACTGCTATAGATCGGGCTGGTGTTGCAGAGCGCTATTGAAAACGTGTGCCTTGCAAAATAGCAATCCAGCAACCCAAAGAGTGTTAGCTACTTTAGGGGCAAACTGGACTATTGAGGAAGCATTAGAGCGAATGGCATTAATGCCAACAGCTTCACAGGCATTTATAGCAGAAGCCTTAAAGGAATTAGGATTAGGGTTGCAAAAGCAGAGTCTACTCAAAATCAGGTGTTAGCTGCTCTTGCTCCTCTCCAAAGCGGCTCACTGGCATTCACGTAAAGAGGCTCGAGACCATTCATCAAGTGTTACCAATACAGCAATGAGGGACAGACACAAGTTGCCGCCCTGACATCGGAGACACCAGCTGCTGCCGTAACATCGCTGCTACCTCCTGTCTGCAACCCGCAACAACCGGGAGCCTCGGCTTGGACTTATCAGCAGCAGTAGACGTCACACTAATGACGAACCGGCCTGAGAGGATACCCACTGGAATAAAGGGTCCTCTTATATTAAATGGACAAACATGTGGAGCATTATTGCTGGGACGTTCCTCTATAACTATGTTGGGATTATTTGTTTTGCCTGGTGTTATCGATGCGGACTTTACAGGGGAAATACAAATTATGGCTTACACCCTTTATCCTCCGATTAAAATTACAAAAGGACAACGCATTGCACAATTGGTACCACTGTCACAAATGACATCGGGAATACAATCATTTACTGGGCAAGCACGGGATGAAAAAGGTTTTGGCTCTACTGGTGTTACCCTTTTAACTGTGGATTTACAAAATAGACCAAAACAAAAGGTTGAAATTACCTATGGGCATCAAAGCATAACCCTTTATGGATTATTGGATACAGGAGCAGATACTAGCATCATTTCTCCAGAAGCCTGGCCACAACATTGGCCTCTATTTCCCTCATCAAACATGCTCACAGGAGTGGGAGGATTTACATTGGCAAGCAGGTCGCCGTCTTTGTCTGTGTGCATTGAGAATCAACAAATATCTGCTGTGTTTTCAATTGTTCAACTGCCTCCTACAGTTTCCTGCTTAATTGGAAGGGACATTTTAACACAATTGGGAGTGGTGTTAACTAATCAGCACCCTTCGTGGTAATTGCCATTGCTTGGACTTTCCCCATTCCACTCACCTGGAAAACGGATACACCGGTGATGGTTAAGCAATGGCCATTAAAAGGGGAGAGTCTTATGCATGCCCATGAATTGGTACAGGAACAATATACGAAAGGGCACCTACGACTGTCCACAAGCCCTTGGAATACACCTATTTTTGTAATCAAAAAGAAATCAGGGAAATATCATTTGATACATGATTTGAGGGCTGTAAATGACCAAATGGAACCAATGGGGGCCTTACAGCCTGGTCTTCCAAATCCAGCTATGATTCCAGAACACTGGCCACTTTTAATTATTGACCTAAAGGATTGTTTTTTCACTATTGGCCTGCATCCTGATGACATGAAGAGATTTGCATTTACTTTACCAGCAATAAATCGTGGGGAACCAGATAAAAGATTTGAATGGACATCTCTTCCGCAGGGCATACGCAACTCTCCCACTTTATGTCAGCTTTATGTTGATGCTGCATTACAGCCACTACGTCGTAAATGGCCAGCAACTATAATATATCATTACATGGACGATATTTTGTTTGCACAGCAAAAGCCATTCTCCTCTTTACAGATTAACACCATTAAAAATACTCTTGCTGCATATTCACTTGTTATTGCTGCAGAGAAAATTCAGACTACAAAGCCCTGGAAATATTTGGGATGGACTTTGACGGATCAAATAGTGATACCACAAAAATTGGAATTACAATTGGACATTAAAACTCTACATGATGCACAGAAGTTGCTGGGAGACTTACAGTGGCTGAAGCCTATTGTGGGAATACCAAATCACTTATTAGAAGCCCTACGGCCTTTGTTAAAAGGCGTGGACCCTACTACTCCTGTACGCCTGACAAAGGAGCATTGTCTTGCCTTGCAGCAAATCAGTAACTGTGTACAGCAAGGGTATGTGTCTCGTCGACAATTCGACCACCCCATTGACCTTACTATCTGGAATAGCCCTTGCCACTTGCTTGGTGCTCTCTCTCAGTTGCAAAAGAAAATGGGGGAGATACGGGTGTTGGAATGGTTATTACCACCACTACAGCATAAGAAAACAATATCTTCAAAAATTGAACAATTGGCTGCATTAATCAAAAAGGGGCGTCTCAGAATTCTTGAAGTGGATGGTAGAGAACCTGCTAATATTAGATTGCCTATGGAAAAAGAAACCTTGGACTGGTACTTGATAAATTCAAAGAATTTACAAGAAGCATTATTGATGTCACCTGCTAAAGTAGAGACTAGTAAATTAGTGCCTAGAGTTTTGCAATGGATGACAGAATGGAACTGGATTACTCGACCTTTGAGAGAAGAAAACCCCATAGAAGGAGCTATTACAGCTTTTACAGATGCAGGAAAGAAATCAAGGCGTGCTGCTGTTACCTGGCAAGAAAAGGGACAATGGAAGCATCAACTCCTCACAGCAGACCCTGCAGATAGCTTACAAACTTTGGAATTGTTAGCAGTAGTATGGGCGGTGTCCAACTCACAGGAGCCTTTAAATGTGGTCACAGACTCTATGTATGTTGCAGGAGTAGTCAAACGTATAGAGGAAGCAGCAATTAAGGAAGTGAATAATAAACGATTGTATGAGTTACTGATACAGTTAAGGAAAGCTTTACGGGAAAGAGCAAACGGTACCCTTAAGCAGTATATTGAAAAACATCAAGATTTGGCAGATCCACAAGCATGTTTGGCTAAGGTTTTGTATGTGATTAACCATTTATGCATTTTTGGGGAAGATGATACCCCCCCTGCAATGAAACATCATCCGAGGTCAGGTCAGGAAAATACTAAGGAAACAGAGGTCTGGGTTAAGTATAAGAACCCAAGTACAGGATTATGGGAAAAACCTGCAAAAGTATTATATTGGGGTCGGGGGTATCTTTGTGTTTCCTCACCTACAGGGCCTTTGTGGGTGCCTGCTAAGTGGACTAAACCTGTTTTTGATGCAGCCTCTGGTGGATCGCCTTACGGAGGAGGACAAGGAGCGACTGGGGAAGAAACTGCTTCTAGTCCTACAACCACTACTGTTACAATTGAAGGGGTACTCGGAAGCGGTGGACAGAGCACTGACACGTCACTACCGGACGGCCCAGGAGTTGATTGGTTTCATTGACTCAATATCAACTTTTCACTTAACAGATCCAGCGAAACTACATTGCCTTGACTGTCACAATCCACATTGTGCTGCCTGGATAGCTCTACGTTGTGGGGGTTGTAAAAGAACTTTTTGGATAGAACAATCATTATTACGGGATTTGTGGTGTCATACTTGTGAACACGAGCATACGTGGGGAAAAAGCTGGCAAGATGAATTAAGGAGACAAACAGGGCAAAACGCATATATAGCTTTAAATCTTTATGAGTCTCCTGAACAGAAGGTTCTTGCTTATTATCGATGGGAAATACAATGTATTGTGAATAGAATTAAGGTTCAAAGTAAATCACGTATAGTTTCTATAAGGTGTAGGAAATTAGTGCCTTTAACACAGCATTCAGTTGTAGGACCCTTCCAAGGGGATCCTGATGGACCATTAGATTGCTGCATTGATAAGTTGCAAAAATTAAGTTTGAAAGTGGCAGGACCAGTGAAATTAGGAGCAGCAAGATTGAAGACAGATAAGAAAAAGAAGGCAAAAAAGAGAACGGTCTCATTTGAATAGGGGTATCAGTGATTGCTAATTAATTTTCTATGATTAGAACACTTTTACAGTTGTGGGACCCTCAGGAAGATATAGTTGTTGAGGAGGATAACGAACAAGAACTACGATTACGAAATAAGATACATCTTGTGTTAAAGAAAGACCTTGAGCTGTTAGCCTCATATAGTAAAAAGGCTGAAGAGGCTTTGCGATCACCACCATTGAATTGGTTGCTTTGGGTTGAAGAACCAGAATTTTATACTGGTCCTTACTTACATTCGCTTCCTTGTTATGTTTGCAAAAAGGATAAAGATAAATGCTATGCATGGGTAGCTTTGCATTGTGCAGATTGTAATCAGGTTTATTGGTATCCACAGAGGTCATTGGGATATTTATGGTGTACATCTTGTTTTGGAAAGTGGATTCGAAATCATATCTGGGTTAGAGCTCTTGAACAAAGTACTGGCCTGCCAGGACGGACAGGATTACAGCTCTTTGAGAGTGCAGAACAAGTGGTTATAGCATATCTTAGGTGGAAGATACAGGAAAACCTTAGAATATTTGAAATTACTAAAGCCTCACGCATCATAGCAGCTCGCCGCAAAGCTGATTTGCCTTCAAACTTACCTCATGCTATACCTGTGAGCAAGGATGCTGATTTAGAATTAGATCAGTATATTCAAAAATTGACTCAGCCTTACAATAGACAATCTAGCAAACCAGGGAAAAGACAGCGAAGAAAGGAAAAACAATGTAAGCAGAAGGAAGAAAAGGAGAAGCAAAGCAAGCAGAAAGAAAAATGAGGTTTGTTTTTGTAATACTGCTCAATGATGTAGCAAGTGAAGCAGTAGGAGTAACACACTTTAGTCAACCAAGGGAAAATTTATGGGTAACACTTGCTAATCAAACTAACCAATCATCACTTTGTCTTAGTCTTGGAGGAGTCACTAACCCATTTCGAACATGCCTGGTGGGACTTCCGGTGTGGTCTCCTGGAGAATTTTGTAGTTTGATAAACAATCAAACCTTATGTATGTCTAACATGTCAGACATCACATTGCCGGTGCAACAAGGGTATACTGCAGGTCAGAGTGATGGCTATCGTCAATGCTTACTAATCCAATCACTTAACACCTCTTTGCATTCTCCTCCTGAAGAATTGGATCTTTTTGGAAGTACAAATGCCAGCATATCTAACACTACAGCTGGTGGATGGTTTAGCTTCAAACTTTTGGGTGCTCAGAATTTAAACCAACCTAAAGAAACATGGGCCACCCTAGATTCATCCCTGAATGTGAGTGAATTCTCTCCACAGCATTACAGTCAATGTAACGGCACAAATATCACAGCACCAATGAAATTACCCACAGGAATATTTTTGATTTGTGGAGACAGGGCATGGAATGGTATACCAGCTAAACCACAGGGTGGACCCTGTTTTTTGGGAAAATTGTCACTGTTTCATCCTAATGTGTCCTTGCTAATGCAGCTGAGTCAAAATTCAAACAGGAAAAAACGTAGCATCCATGACTTAGACTGCAGCAAGATAGGAGATCCACGGTTTTGGGGCACATTCAAACAGGTGGTGGTTTCAACTATCTTACCAGGAGGATCTGCCAATAAAGCCATGAATTTAGCAAAACAATTAGGATGCTGGGCAAGGGATGAGCTGAACAAGACATCACAAATTCTAGACATGTTAACTGCAGATGTGCAAAGTGTTAACCATGCTGTTTTGCAAAATAGAGCTGCTGTAGATTTTTTGCTCTTAGCACAAGGACATGGATGTGAAGAGTTTGAGGGAATGTGTTGCATGAATCTGTCTGATCATTCGGTGTCCATTCACACTAAGATAAAAGAATTACAACAGGGACTTCACAAACTTAAGGAAGAAGACGGTTTAGGAATTGACGAATGGCTTAAAGGCCTGGGACTCGGACCGTGGCTGAGGAACCTTGTGATCTATGCTATAGGACTGCTGGGTGTAATCTTACTGTTTTTGCTTATTTTGCCTTGTATCTTTAACTGTATTCAAAACATGGTCAGCCGTACAATAGCAAAAACATGGCAAACTAATCTCCTTGCACAAGAAGAAAACGGGGGAAATGTGGAGAGCATTATTAATAATTGGTTAGCTGAGAAAGGCCACACTGATATAATGCCACTGGTTAAACTGAAGGAGAAAAGTCAGCAGTCAGCAAGCTGAAAGGAAGAGTCAGCAGCGACCTTGCTGCAACATGAGGATAGGGAGTTGAGATTAGTCCTGAATATATCCTAAGAATATGTAGAAAGTATCAAAAGTAGAACCATAGGAATGTAGAAGTAGGCGTAGGTGCTGATATGTAACTGACCAATCCTGAGCTCAACTTTTGCAATATGTATGAAGCTCATTATTAACTGTATTTAACCCGCCATACTGATCAATAAAATCGAGCCTGTGATGATCAAATTGATGTCCTGGTTCCCTTCCGCCGACAAGCAAGATATTAGGAAGGTTAAAGCTTAAGAATGGAGCTCTGTGTGTTGTGTTTTAAGGCTTACAAGCAGGTATTGTATTCGAAATAAGCAAGCATTGTTTTAAGCAAAGGTACGTGTGCTTATGGTGTGTGAAAAATTGTAAAAGTTTAGTAGTAATAAAATGGTTCTAAAAACAGTAATACAATTAGAGTAATAATAATTTGAACAATTTGAATTAGGACAATACAAGACAACAAATACAAAGAGTTACGGACCTCTGGGTACCTTTTTCTGGGCAGCATGAGCCCGAAAAAGGACCCCCGCTAACAAAGATTAACCCTTAAAAACAATAGCCCATTGCATATTCATGCACTTCATACATGATGCATAAATTCCGTTCAAACACAGGATTCTGTCTGGTCAGTGTCAGCTTCTTCCTCTGAATCCTAACAGCACCTTCGAGGCAGGAAGAAGTTCGTTTCTTCTGGTAAGAGAGCAATAAATTATTTTTCTCTGAAAGATTCAGGTGTCCTGTGGCTGCTATCTCGCTGGAAGTCCTTTCTTTAAAAAAGTATCCTACGTGGCATCGTTTCTATTTTAACAATTTTTATAACCTAAAACTATATTTAACATGGTACTTAAGAGAATTAATACAGCATTACTTTCTAACACAACACATATAATATTCATTTAATATTTGCGAAAAGCCAATCATAAAATACAGGCATTTTCACATTTACCATATGTATTTTGGTGTATTGATTAGTAGTGCTGTATTAACAGTTTAATAATAAATGTAGTCTTGTAATTAAAAGGTAACTTTTGTAGTTAAAAGAAGAACTATGTCAGTGAGGTTTTTTTAAAGGAAGGAATGAGGCACTCGCATCAGATAGCAGCCACAGGACACCTGAATCTTTCAGAAAAAAGAATTTTTTGCTCTCTTACCAGAAGAAACGAACTTCTTCCCGCCTCAAAGGGGCTGTTAGGATTAGAAGGAAGAAGTTGATGATGGCCAGACAGAATCCTGTGTTTGAATGGAATTTATGCATCATGTATGAGGTGTATGAATGTGCAACGGGTTATTGTTTTTAAGGGTTAATCTTTGTTAACCGGTGCCCTTTTTCCGGCTCGTGCTGCCCAGAAAAAGGTACCCGGACATCCATAATTCTTTGTATTTGTTGTCTCGTATTGTTCTAATTCAAATTGTCCAAATTATTATTACTCTAATTGTATTACTGTTTTTAGAACCATTTTATTACTATTAAACTTTTAAAATTTTAAAAACAAGTGATTGACGTTTTTCACAGGAGTTGAGTCCCAAATATATTTTGGTGTCGCTGAGAGAGGTATTTTTAATTTATTTGATGAAGGGGGTACTTTTGGATCTCTCAGGAGTGCAAAGGGGAGCAGGGGAAGCGCTGAGTGCCTAGAGTGGAGGGATGCTGGAGAAAGGGGACCCTGGAACACCTGATGTAAAATTTCAATAGCGAATGTGAATTTTACTTCTATACCTTTTATTTTAAAGCAAGCACGCAGCGCTGGGTGGCTGGGGAGTCACTGCTCCACTCATAGCACACACAGTTCAGTAAATTATATATACTGTTTTTAAGCCTACAAAGCATTTTCCAATATGCTTGGTTAGTCCAAATTAGCAAATATCAATAAGCTGGGAGCAGTAATTTCACAATATTTCTAGGTGGTCATTGATTGCTATCCTTCTTGTGATTGTCTGGAGGGAGGCCTTGCACTGGTGTCTGCTACATGATTTGTCAAGTGCATCAAGCTTTTTATTATACATAAGCTTTTAATTGCTTTGTTACAATATCTCTTAGCTTTACCCCAACTTCCTCTATTTTATTCTAAGCATCAGTCGTCTTGCTGCCTCATCTCTTTTGCTCTACTATACTTCTTTGATTTTGATGCTTTATTTGTCTATTTGGTCAGAAAGTTTCAAAACCTTTCTTTGTGTCTTGTTTTGGACACAGCAGATAGAAGCATTTGCTGATTCCATTCCCAATTGGCACGTGTCACAAAAACAATTTCCACAGAATCAGGGGAGGGTGAGCCCTGGGACCCCCAAAACCCCCTCAGCATGCCTGAGCAGGACCCGGGAGAGGGGGAATGCCCAGGACCCACAGGCCCCCCATCAGCTGTGAGAAGAGGGACCCCCATAAGCCCAAAATAAGGACACTGGAAACGAGGCACTCCTGGGAGAGGTTTTTGGAATTCCTGATTTTTGGAGGTATTTCTGGCCACCAGACACTCAGTGACTTCTAGAGATGGACTTGGCCAGTGGGACCTTCAAAGCCAATGTCCTGGCTTAGGGCAATTTTGGGAGGAAAAACTCTAAAGGTGTTTCCTGTAGAAGAGCAAAGTCAAGTGGCCCCTCCTCCAGCTGGTTCTGGAAAAGTATTTTCTTTGAGAGAAGTGGAAAAAACTGTTTATTGAACAGGCAAAGCACTCACCAGCCCCAAAAATGAACAGTATTAAACAATAAAATCTCTTGCTGCTCCAAAAGAGATGACAAACTCACAAAGTCCCTCCGTGAGCTGTAGCATGGCTTGCTCAGTCTCTTATCAGTCTCTTATCAGTCTCTCTGGTGCTGGAAATGCCGTGGCCCAGCCCCGGTGGGGCACAGGTGTGAGCACCTGGTGCTCTTCTGGGTGTTCAATCCAGAGCAGGTTTAGACAGGTCCAAAGAAAAGGATAAACCAAAAACCACAGTCCAGGGAGCTTCTCTTCCTCTGCTAGCTCAAACTGACTAACAGCAAAGGAGGGCTCTGTCCCGCTGTCTGTCCATCTGCAGACAAGAGAGGAGCAGGAATGTGGAGGAGTGAGAGAGGTTCTGAAAACAAACTCCGTGCTTCTTCTTCCTCCCTCTCTGCTCTCAGAACCAGTGTTAAAGGTGCAAAGCTTATTTCAGACAAATGGGGATACGAGCATCATAATTTCACCCCTGGGACCCCCAAAAGACCCTCAGCCTGTGTAAGCAGGACCCGGGAGAGGGGGAATGCCCAGGCCCCACAGCCCCCCCAGCAGCTCTGAGAAGAGGGACCCCCATAAGCCCAAAGTGAGGACACTGGAAACAGGGAACTCCTGGGAGAGGTTTTTGGACTCCTTGATTTTTGGAGGTATTTCTGGCCACCAGACGTCCGGTGACTTCTAGAGATGGACTTGGCCAGTGGGACCTCCGAAGGCAATGCACTCACATCTTGTTTTTCCCCCAAATCAGGATTTCCCATTCCCAAACCTCATCTGGATGGAGAAGGCTGTGAGGAAGAGGAAGATGCCCCAGGGCACTGAGGCAGGTGAGAAGGAAGTCAGTGCCCCTTTTCCCCTCTGTCCTGCTCCGTCTCCCAGCCCAGCACGGCCCCAGCTGCAGCACAGCCCCACTGCTGATGCTGTCCAGCCAGGGATGCACTGGGGGGATCTCCTTCCCCTAACCTGTGGCACAGAGGCAAATCCCAGCCTCTCCTTGTTCTTCCTCCCCCAGGGAAGGAGCTGAGGATGGAGACCAGGGAGGACAAATCCTCACAGCAGAACCTGGTGGAAGAGGCCATTTTGAGCGGCTCCAGGGCACAGGAATCCACTGGGGAGGAAAAGCCCCGGAGATCCCTCAAGAGGAGGGGCTGCAAACCCAGCCCAGGGTGCTCCGAGGAGGAGAGACTCAGCCTGTGCCTGGAAGGCAGCCAGAGATCTGGCCAGAGCGCTGAAGT
The DNA here is from genome assembly GCF_035770615.1 of Melospiza melodia melodia. Lineage (NCBI taxonomy): Eukaryota > Metazoa > Chordata > Aves > Passeriformes > Passerellidae > Melospiza > Melospiza melodia. The sequence continues at coordinate 3,892,109 of NC_086200.1, forward strand.
GGTGGTCCATCAGCAGCTTGATGAGGGCAAGAAGCTCCACCAGTGCTTGGAATGTGGGAAGAGTTTCGGCAGGAGCGACCACCTGCTCATCCACCAGAGGACCCACACCGGGGAACAGCCCTATGAGTGTAGGGAATGTGGGAAGAGCTTCAGGATCAGCTCCCACCTGACTGTCCACCAGAGGATCCACACCAATGAACGGCCCCACAAGTGTGGGGAATGTGGGAAGAGCTTCAGGATCAACTCCAACCTGATCGCCCACCAGAGGATCCACACCAATGAACGGCCCTATAAATGTGGAGAATGTGGGAAGGGCTTCAGGAGGAGCTCCAGCTTGAAACTCCACCAGATGATCCACACTGGGATACGACCCTTTGTGTGTGGGGAGTGTGGGAAGGGCTTCCGTGACAGCTGCCGCCTGATCATCCACCAGACAATGCACACTGGGGAGTACCCCTACACGTGCTCAGAGTGTGGGAAGAGCTTCATTGAGAACTCCAGCCTGATTCTGCACCAGAGGATCCACACTGGGGAGAGGCCCTACAAGTGCAGGGAATGTGGGAAAAGCTTTAGGCAGAGCTGCCATCTGAATGCCCACCAGAGGATCCACACTGGGGAGAGGCCCTATAAGTGCAGGGAATGTGGGAAAAGCTTTAGGCAGAGCTGCCATCTGAATGCCCACCAGAGGATCCACACTGGGGAGAGGCCCTATAAGTGCAGGGAATGTGGGAAAAGCTTCATCGACCCCTCCGGCCTGAGTGTCCACCAGAGGATCCACACTGGGGAGAGGCCTTACAGGTGTGGGGAATGTGGGAAAAGCTTCAGTCAGAGCACTAGGCTGATTCTGCACCAGACGATCCACACCAGGGAGAGGCCTTACAGGTGTGGGGAATGTGGGAAATGCTTCAGGCAGAACTCTAGGCTGATTGCCCACCAGAGAATCCACACTGGGGAGAGATCCGATGAGTGTTCTGAGTGTGGGGAGAGGTTTCAGAGCCGATACCGTCTCCTCAAGCATCAGCAGATTCACACAGAATAGAGGCCCTTCTGCTGCCCTGACTGCAGGAAGGGCTTTTAGAAAAACTGCACTCTCGTCACCCACCAGTGGATCCACACTGGGGAGAGGCCCTGACAGTGTCCCAAGTGTGGGAAGAACTTCTCCCAGAACTCTGCTGTGACCCAACACCAAGGGAGGCAGCAGTAAGGGATGCCCAACAAGTGCCCTGTGTGCAGGAAGAGTGTTGCCTTGATTTTTAAAGATTTTCTGAGCCTTCTAATGTTTACATTCTTGTAGCAAACTTTCTCAAACACTTTCTGTAAATAACTTCTTGTTTGGCATTCTTTTATAGAAGATGAAAAATATGATGGACTGTTAGTTTGTCCAGTGTCATTGGAGAGGTGGCACTTTCATCCTCCAATCCACGGTCGCTTTTAGAAAACTGTAAATGTTGGAGTCAGGAAATAAACTTCCCTTTTCTTCCCCTTGAGAGCAGCAGTGTGTGCGCTCGTGTTGTTTTGTGTCCTACAGTGACAGGAAGAGCTTTGAGTGCTGCTTCAACTCCATCCCCCATTGGGGACCCCCACTGGATGGTCCACAGTGACCCTCGCTGGGCGGAGACTTGGTCATCCATGATCCTGGTGATCCATGTTGGGAAGACACCTGGCTGGTGGTCCCCACATCTTCCTGGCTCTCCTTGGGCACTTGGACACGGCCAGAGTAAAATCCATTGGGATGCAAACAGACATCAGAATTTCATAGTGGACAGCACAGTTTTTTACTTTCGACCCCAAAACCGTCTCACCTTTTGCATCCAGTCATTGCTTCGAGTGGCATCCAGAATTCCAAATGGTGTTGGAGGTCTTTTCCAACCTGAATCATTCCATGATTCTAATTCTCTCTGGCCCACCAGCATCTTCCACAGCCAAATGGTGATTGACTGGGGCAAAACCCAGGATTTTGGAGACAATGGAGTGGAAATCTTTCTAGAAAAGGTCCTTTCTACCCGCCCAGGCACACGGATACTCAGCCAGCATGGACACATAAATGCTTTTATTTTGGCCTTTATTTTCTTTCATTTTTCATTATCCTTCACCCAACATTGGGGTAAATATAAAGACATTCAACTAAGACATGGATGGTGACATTGTGGGACTTGGGTGGGGACATGGTAGGGATGGGGACAAGGACGTGGGTGGGGATATGGTGGGGATGGGGACAAGGACCTGGGTGGGGATGTGGTGGGGATGGGGACAAGGACCTGGGTGGGGATGTGGTGGGGATGGGGACAAGGACATGGCTGTGGATGGCGATATTGGGCATGGGAGGTGTCACAGATAGAGATGGTGACATGGGGCTCTATGGCCATGGATGAGGAAATGGGGGACATGGCCATGGATGGTGACACAAGTGGCCTAGAGACAAGTCCATGGGTTGACATGTCCATGCCATGGGGTGTCCCATGGCCAAGGACAACACATCCCCACCACCACCATGATACTGTCCCTTTCATGCTGCCATTTATTCCCTGCTCCTCCCCATTGTCACCCCACTGTGAACCCAGCCAGGGACAGGGGTGACATTTGGGGACACTCCTGTCCCCACTCCAGCACATACCTGGGGCCAGCAGAGAAGGGGATGAAGGACGACGGGGACCGTTCCTTGCTGTTTTCCAGACTGAACCTCAGAGGACTGAACACCTGGGGTGACACCAACACAGTCACACCGAGGGGACACAGCTGTCACCACCATGTTGACAGGGACACCTCATAGGGTGGCCCTACCTCACGCTTGGGCCAGAGGTCTGGGTTGTGGTGGGTCCCATAGATGCTCATCAGGCAGATGACCCCTGCTGGGATGGGAATGGCCACTTTAGGGACAGCATATGAGGATGGGTGGTGACACTGGGGACACCCTGGCCATGCCATACCCTTGGGGATGACACAGCCATCACACAGGGGGATGTCCTCGGTGCAGCGCCAGGACACAGCAGTGACAGGAGGGTGCAGCCGCAGGCTCTCCTTGATGCATATGGTGGTGAAGGGCAGCTGGGACAGGTCGTCCCTGGGGACAAGCGGGGGTGGCATCGTGTCCCCAAGCCACATGACCGGGGTGGCCCTGGGGACATCTCACCATTCAATGTCTGCAGTGTCCCGGCCAGCCAGGAGCTCCTGTACCTGCTGGCGGCATCACTCCTGGTGCTCAGGATGGCCGGCCAGGTTGTAGAAGAGCCATGCCAGGCCACTGGCCGTGGTGTCATGGCCTGTGGGGACACTGGGTGAGTGAGGGGATACTGGAGTGGCTCCTCCCCAGTGGCACCTGGGAGCTCGTGCTCACCCTCAAACATGAAGGTGTCAGCCTCAGCCGCGATGTCCTCGTCCGACAGGGTGCGGCCATTCTCATCCTGCAGAGGCAAGATGAGCCACGGGCCACTGGGGCCACCAGTCTGTGGGCCACCTGGGGCCAAATCCCATCCATGGCCACCACCCTATGGCACCACCATCCCACTGGCCACCAGCTCTACGGTCAATGCTGCCCATGGCCACCACTGTTCCCCTGTAGCCACCAGTCTATGTCCAAGCCTCCCATGGCCACCAGCATCCTACTGGCCTCTATGGTCAATCCTTCCATGGCCACCACCACTCTCTTGACCACTTTCATGCCCCATGGCCACCACCCCAGCCCCACCTTGGTGAGCAGCAGGATGTACTCGCTGGGCTGCCTGTACCAGGGACCATGTGGGGACACTGTGGCCACCAGCATGGATGATAGCAGGACCATTGGGGCCACCAGAATGGCCAGCAGGGACAGTGATTGGACAGGATGGCCAGTGGGGACCATGGCAGAGCCAGCACAGCCACCAGGATGGCCAGCAGGGACAATGGTAGGGCCACCAGGATGGTGTCATGATCCGCTCGTACAAGCGAGGGTCATGATGGTTTGTTAACTGATCTGAGTGCAAAAGCAACACGGAAGGGGATTTTGGTATTAATCAAAACAAATGCACCTCTTGTTGAGTGCCCACAGCAGATGTGATGGAAGGATAAGAAAGGAGAATAAAGGAGAGAGAGAGAGAGAGAGAAAGAGGGGAGGAATAGCTGCCAGTGGAGAGATGAAACCCTCGTGGTCCAGCCAATAGATCCGTCTTGTCACGTCAGGGAGAATCTCAAAGTCTTGGTTCTGTTATAGTCCTCCACCAAGGGGGGGAGCAGGTAAGTCTATTGAAAGCACCGAGAGGGAACAGGTGAGTTTACAGACAGTCCATGTTCTCAGCAGTGAGTGAGACCAATTGTTTTCTTGGTCCAGGGAACACACCTGCAGGCAACACTTGGCAAACATCTGGCTTCAGTTCGGCCAGCCCCCTGTGTTAGAGTTATAGGGGTCTCAGTCTCAGCCCTTGGGAGGGGGCTTCAGTCTCCGTCACAGCGGTCGTGAGGCAGCTGAGGGAAACCTCAGAGTGTCTCTTACAGATGATCAGTGGGGACAGGTGTCAATCACTCCTGGCCGTGGGTCTCATAGCTGAAGATGCACTTCTGGAGCGTGTCCAGGGTGAGGAGGCTCAGGGGCTGCAGCTCCTCCAACTCCACCGGCCCCCACCAGCTGCCACTGCTGCTGCCGCCCACTTGGCCTGCGGGGAAGGGCTGGGTTGGGGAGGGAACAGGGAGGGGATCAGGGACATGGGATAAATTTGGGGGTGGGACAGGGGTGGGAGAGGGGGAGGAGTTGAAGAGAAGGTGTGGAACAGGAATGTGGTGATAAATGAGGGGTGGGGTTGGGGTTTGGGGGCAGCTTTGAGTTTGGGGTATGGGACAGTACAGAATTTGGGTACAGGACGGGGCTCGTGGTGCAGGACAGGACTCAGGATGCAGCAGTGGGTGCAGGACAGAATTTTGGGTGCAGGACTGTCTATGGTGACGTTATGATGCCTGTATCCCCATCCATGTGTTCTGTTTATGCTGGATATTATGTTCTGTGCCTTCAAGACTGGCTCTGAAGAGCGAAGTTTTGTTTTGGTTTTGTTATCAGCCGCTCCCCCACGGCTGGCGGGACACAGAGACAGGGCAGTACATGGTGCTGCTTTTGCTTTTTGCTTGGCTTTTTGCTTTGCTCTTGCTTTTGTTTCTGCTCATTAATTAGTTTAGCTAAGCACTCCGAATTTTTCCCTGGACTGTTTTTCCTTTCTCTTTTTTGGAACCACTCAAACCTGCTCCGGACTGGGACCTTGGAAACACTGAGAGTTTGCACCTTGTGGCTGCAGCAGCTGCCCCAGCACCAGAGGGACTGATAACAGAGCGACCACTCCCAAGAGAGACTTTCTGAATTTGTCATCTTTTTCAGAGTGGTGAAAGAGTGTTGTCACCTGGTATTGTTCATTTTGTGTGCTGGGGGTGCTTTGCCTGTTAAATAAACAGGTTCTTTCCACTTCTCTCCAGGGAATCCTTCGTGACCCAGTTGTGGGGAGGGGCAATGTGCGTTTGCTTTCTGGAGGAGCCCCTTTGGAGGTTTTCTCCCAAATTTGCCCTAAACCAGGACAAAATTTGGTGCCCAACGTGTGGGGCTTGAGAGAGAGTGGAAAAAACCCTGTTCTGACTGCATTTTGGTTGCCATTACTCTGTGTTGGTATAAAGCAGTTAATGGCCATGTTTTTTGAATTCATAATGTCTCTTGGGGTGGAGGCTTGCATGCATTTCTGGTCCCTAGGTGCAGAGGATCATTAATGGGACATCACACCATGATTAATATGATAAGGGAAACCAATTTATTACAAAAAGCAAGCCATATTTATACTGTTCTCTATTGTTCACACCTCAAGCTGATACATGATTGGTTAAATCCTTTTTACGCACGCATTTTGATATTTCAGTTAATTTTAGTTAGTCTTTCTTCTTCATGCATCTCGCTGTGGTTTTCTTGTCTGCCTTTGCATCCTGAACCGTCTGCTGCTGAGCGTGTTCTCCTTCTTTTGTGTCCTTCAAGGGCATGGTGACCTCACTCAGGTTCTATGAAGGCTGGATTGTGAACATGTTACATATGTCCATTGTCCTCCAAAAAACCCTCAGCACTCCTCCCGGTGCTTTCTGGTCATTCAAGTGCCCTTCAGCTGACTGGTTTCATGCTTTGAGCTTCAGGGAATTGCCCAATCTTTCTGAAGCTGAAATAAATATCATATTAGTCAACATCTTAATTGTGTTTATATCTCACAGAATTGCCTTTTCTTTTGCCTTTGTCTAAAACTGTTCCTGTGCGGAAATCTCTGGGGGATGGTGGACATGTCAGATGCTGCTGGGACATCCCAGAGCACTTGGACCTTGGCTCTGCACAGGAGAGCTCTTCATCCCCTTTCTCTCTTTTCCTCCCTCTGGGCATGGAGGGAGCTCCTGACTTCAGTGTGTGACTCGTGTGTGCAAAGAGCAAATCTGGGCAGAATTGGGGCAGGGAGGGTTTGGGGGGACCTTGGGCTCTGTGCTGGGCACAGAAGGTGCTTTCCATTGCTCTGAGGCTGTCTGCTGTGGAAAGTGGATTTAATATCCAGCAGAGGAATGACTTTTGCATTTGATGGAACTGTGCCTTCCCTTGGCTTTGTTGGCTGAAAAGATACAGAGGAGCACACACAGAGTTACCAACTCCTGGATTCCAGCAGTGTTCAGATAGAAATTACAACAGGAGGTAGGGTCAAGATGTGTGCTTGCCTTGTGGTCAGCCTTCAATACCCCTTGGTCTCCCTGGGCCCTTCCCCCAGGTGGGCCTTGGGCTCATTTGGTCCCTCGAGCTGGGCTGGGGCTGCAGAGGTGGCTGTGGAGCATTGCCTGTGCTGTGCCAGGGACTGGCAGCCACTGCTGGGCTGGGATAGAGGCTCTGGGGGGATTGGGGCTCCAGGGCAGGGCAAGGCTGGACCTGCCCCTTCCTCCCTCCCACACAAAATGTTTAGAGCCAACAATCTCCTCCAGTCTGTCACAACAGGGAATGCTGGAAGTGAAATCCCAGTTGTGGCCGTGGGCACCTGGCTGAGAAGGACAGTTTTGTTCCATAGGAAGGAAAGCACAGAGCCTCAGTGTTTGGAAGGCAGGTGAGAGTCTCACTAGGCCAAGGCCAGCCAGACTTGTCAGGAATGGCAGATTTTTTTTGGGAGCAGTCTTTGGATTTAGGGAATTCTGGAGGTGGAAGACCAATCTCAGCCATGCATGCCTGGAGAAGTAGGACAGTTCTTTCTCATAGGGAGGAAAGCACGGAGCCTTCCCCAGTGTTTTGGGGACAGATGGGAGGTGACTCTCCTGAAAACACTGCCTGCCACACTTGTCCTGGCAATATTCCTATGGGAAAAATCTGGAGTTGAAATCCCAGTTCTGGCCATGAGTAATTAGAAGAGATTGACAGTTCCTTTCCTAGCAAGGAAAGCACAGAGCCGCAGTGCTCCAGGAGCTGATGAAAGGCAGCCTTTGACATTCCAACATCAGCCAGAGCTGTCCGGTGGCCCCTGGGAGGCCAAGCCAGCCAGGCCTGTTCCATGTTCCCTCAGTTCCATGAGACCCAATGGTCCCTTGCTTCCATGTGTCCCTGAGGTGCCATAATGCCCCCTTGGTGACACGAGGCCCTGAAGGGTCCCAATGGTCTCCATGGTTCCATCAGGCCCCACAGAACCATAATGGTCTCTGGGTTCCATGAAGCCCCGCTGTGTCACCAAGGCCCCTTGGTTCCATGGGCTCCAGGGGTGCCACAATGATCCCCTTGGTTCCATGAGGTTCCATAGTGCCACCACGGTGTCCTTGGACCTGCTGGGACTCTCGGTGTGTTCCCAGACACCCCCAGCATGGTTACAGACACTCCCAGTATATCCCAGTTGCCTTCAGCATACTCACAGTCATTCCCAGTCACATCCACTTGGCCCAGTAAGATTCCACTTTCCACCAGTATGATCCCAGTCACTCCCAGTGAAGGGAACGGACCGGGATGGACTGGGACAGGCTGGGATGGACTGGGACACCGGGATATACCAGGCAGGATACACTGGGATACACCAGGATAAACTGGGTCACACTGGGACACACTGGGATACACTGGGACACACTGGGATATACTGGGATACACCGGGACATACCAAGACACTCCAGGATACTCCAGGATACACCAGGACACCCTGGGATTCACCGTGCCCAGCACTGGGACCCACTGGGAGCAGGATCAGAGCACACTGGGACTCAGCAGGGCCAGAACTGGGGCAAAAGGGATCATAGTGGGACCCACTGGGATATACTGGGAGTGACTGCAACCATACTGGGGATGACTGGGAACACACTGAGAGTGACTGGAGTCACTGAGTCTACATTGGGGGCAACTGGGAAGACTGGGATCACAGTGGATTCCTACTGGGGTCATACTGGGAGTGACTGGGTCTGTGCTAGGGTGTTGTGGTTTTGGTTTGCTAATATAAGATCTCTTTAATTTTGAGATTTTTTTTGGCTAATGCACTAAAGAATGTGGTGGGTTTGGTGTTGGTTAATTACTAATACACTTATTTTTGGTTGTGAGATAGGATTAGGAGAAAGGTAAAGCAGGCTCAAAACTTTAAAAGGGTAGAAAGAAAAATTTTAATAATAGTAAGTAAAAAGAAAAAAAAAGGTAGTAAGAATCAAAGCAAACTTTTTAGAATACTTCTCCCCACAACTTTTTCTTTCTCACTGACAATGTAAAGAAACTAAACTTAAGATTTCTAGTCAGTTTACTACCTCTCAAAGAGTCTTTTTTTAGTTCACTTAGGGAGAGAAGTCCCTCTTGATAAAGTTATGGAGACTTTTCTACAAAAGGAAAAAAACAGTTTTCTCGTGGTTCTCAATTTTGTCATGAATAACAACTGCCAGGGGAACCTTGCTATCGTAAAATATTTCTTATTTCTACAAACCTTCCCACAGCTTGGAGATGGGCTATGTTGATTGATGGGGTATTGTTTTAAAGATGAGCTGTTCAAAGGCAAAAGTTCTCATTATCTATCTCTAAAATCATCTTCATCTCTGGGAGCACAGATCTTCATTTTTAGAAGCACAAGACTGTGCTCTTTCTTTGTGCAAACTTCTCATGAGATTACAGCTATTTCAACATCTGCTTACTTTAACATAGAAGCCTTTACCTAATATCAATTCAAACACTTTCATTTCCTTATAGTTTTATGTGTTATAAGGGAAAAGAGTCTTTTCTTTATAGCTTACAAGAGGATTTCAGCTCTAAAAACAAAGCATCTTCTCCCCCTCCCATCTGGGACTTACTTACCTTCTTCTTTATTACCTTTAATATCTTCATCTTGTTTTTAATATACGTGCATGTTGTTCTTTTCTCTCACTCAGAAGAAGACTGAAGCACTGAAAAAGTTAACATCACGCCTGAAGCCTACCTAACCCACCAATAACTACTAACAGAAAGCTGTGGCTCAGTTGTGTTCAGATCAGCTTTGTAGTTAGTGTTTAGTTTTCTACACCAGCCACAGAAGTCTCTGGTCTCAGCCAGGCTAAGAAGAAGAAGAAGCAGCAGCCTGACAGCGAGATCTTCGCAGCCACAGCCAGCCCTGCTCTGGCTAAAGCTCCGCAGCCTCCCCTGTCTCCTTGCCCGGCAGCTGCTGAAGCCCAGCCCGGCCAAACCAGAGCCCATGGAGAGAGAAGCCAGCAAGCAGCCCAGGAAATAGAAAAGAAGCCCAGCCTGCAGCAAGACGGCCCAGCCCAGCCCAGACACAGAGCTGAAGCCCAAACCGAAAGCCAGCACCTCCCTGCCGACCAACAAAGAAAAGAAAAGTTTCTGAATTTTTTGGTCTTTACCATGTGTGTTTCACAAAAGCGTGTCTAGCTTTTCAGCAGCTCAACAGACTGTCAGATACACAAAAAACTTTGCATCACTTCCCTACATTTCCTCCCATTCCCAAACGTAACACAGGGGCCACTGGGAACAACTGGGATCAGACTGGGAGCAACTGGGAGCAGCTAGGACCAAGCTGGGAGCAACTGGGATCATCATGGCATCAGAGTAGGATCATACTGGGAGGGACTGGGTCTGTGCTAGAGGCAACTGGGATCACACTGGGAGGAAATGGGGACATGCTGGGGACCAATGGGATCATACTGGGAGCAACTGGCACCACACTGAGGGTGACTGGGATCCTTCTGGAATCATACTGGAAGTGACTAGGGGCAGGCTGAGGGCAATTGGGACCATGTTGGGGCAACTGGGATATACAGGAAATGACAGGAATCATGCTGGAGGTGACTGGGAGTGGCTGTGAGCAAATGGAATCATACCGGAAGCTACTGGGAGCAACTGGGAGTGAGTGGAAACACATTAGGGACAACTGGGATGTACTGGGAGAGACCAGGAGTGACTGGAATCACAAAAGAACCATAAAGGAAGTCACTGGAATAATACTGGGAGTATCTGGGATTGACTGGAATCCTACTGGGCGTGACTGGAATCCTACTGGGTGACTTGGAGTGACTGGGACCATACTGGGGGCAAATGGCACTGTACTGAGAGTGACTGGGTTCATCCTGGAATCATACTGGGAAGGACTGGAACCATACTGGGAGTGTCTGGAACTATAGTAGGGCGGAATGGGAACACCTGGGATCATACTGGGAGTGACTGGGATGATACTGGGATCACACTGAGTGTAACTGGAAGTGACTGGGACCATCCTGGGGGTGACTGGGAGCCACAGGGCCCATGCTGGGAGTGACCTGGGGGGAACTGGGGGAACTGGCCCGGCTGGGGCTCAGGGTTGTTCTCCCCCAGGGCTGCCCTGGCTCCTGCTGCCACCCTGGGCCCCACAGAGCCGAGGGACAGGGGACAGCTGAGGGACAGGAGACAGGGGCAGGGACGTGGAGAGGTAGAAGGGAGTTCCAGGGGGTCCTTGAGCCCAGGAAAGGGAGTCCAGGGTTTCCAAAAAAGGGGGGACAAGGGTGGGGACAGCAGGGATGCTCGAGAACGAGGAGTTCAGGGGGTCTCTGGTTTTGCACACAGCTGGGGCTGGGGACTGGGAAAGGCAGGAATGGGGGACCAAGGCATTCCAGGGCATCCCAGGGTCAAGCCAATGGCCAGTCTGGAGGCTGGGAGCCATGGAATGGCCGGGGAAAGGGGAGCAGAGAGCCCTGATGTCCAGGAATGGGGTGTGAAAAATGCATGTATTTTATGATTGGCTTTTCACAAATATTAAAATGAATATTATATGTGTTGTATTAGAAAGCAATGCTGTATTAATTTTCTTAAGTACTGTGTTAAATATAGTTTTAGGTTATAAAAATTGTTAAAATAGAACTATGCTATGTAAGATGCTTTGTTTAAAAGAAAGGACTTGCAGCGAGATAACTTGCAGCCACAGGACACCTAGATCTTTCAGAGAAAAAGAATTTATGGCCTTCTTATCAGAAGAAACAAACTTCTTCCCACCTTGGAGGTGCTATTAGGATTAGAGGGAAGAAGTTGACACTGGTCAGACAGAATCCTGTGTTTGAATGGAATTTATGCATCATGTATGAAGTGTATGAATATGCAACGGGCTGTTGTTTTTAAGGGTTAATCCTTTGTTACCAGGGGTCCTTTTTTGGGCCGTGATGCCCAGAAAAAGGTACCTGGACGTCCATAACTCTTTGTTTTTATTGTCTCATATTGTCTTAATTCAATTTGTCCAAATTGTTATTACTCTAATTGTGTTACTATATAACCATCTTATTACTATTAAACTTTAAAAATTTTAAAAACAAGTGATTGGCGTTTTTCACAATTTGGTAGCAGAGGATGGTTACTAACTCCTCGCTGCCGGTGCTTTGGGAGAGTCAGAGTGGGGAAGGCGCGCCCTGCCCTCTTTGGCAGCCTCGCTCTGCTTCCCCTGAAGTGACCGACAGACGCAGGTTACGATCTGTGGACAAAAGGAGACAATAAAACAAAGAGAACGGGAAAAGGGTCCCTACAACTGCTGTAATTTGCCCCCTAAGAGTAGTAGTGCGCACGAAGAACCCGGGAAGGAAAAAGGATTGGTAAGTATTTCTCGGGGGGCAGGTACGGGGGGATGAATGTGTGTGAATGAGAGGCGGGCTGGTTGTCCCAGACCTGCCAAGTGAGTGCGGAGTCTCCCACGCTGCGTTTCCGACTTTGCACTGGAAAAGCGGCCAGTAAAGAGACAAAGCGACTCATAAGAGAGTGAAAGAATCCCCGGGGGTGACTGGGACTGGGTCTCAGGGAGGGGTTGGACCCCTCGGTGGTGGGGAGCAAGGTTTCCTAGCCCAATCCACTAGGAAACAGGACAGGAGGGGCTCCTAAAACCTGCTGGGTTGAGGGATTTATATTCCAAGAGCATCCAAGAGCAGGGTTGAGCAGAATTCTGTCCGAGTGAGGATATGCCCGAGAACACTCAGGGTGGGACAACACAGCTAGATTGGGGGATAAAAAAATGCCCAAGAACATCCAGGGTTGGACAACACAGCAGAACAAATTAAATGCCAAAGAGCATCTGTAGTTGTACCACACCGCTGGGTTGAGGGACAGAAAATGCCCAAGAGCATCTGAGGTTGAACAACACAGCTGGATTGAAGGAAAATTACCCGAGAGCATCTGGGGTTGGACAACACGACAGGATTGAGGGAGAAATTGCCCAAGAGCATTTGGGGTTGGATAACACAGCTGGGTTGAGGGATATCCAATAGCACCGGGACTGGCCAGTAACACCTAAACTTGTAATAGGCGATGTGAAAGTAAAAGGTACCTTATTGTTGTTTTGTGGTGTGTGAGAGTGACACACACACAGAGCCAGCCTCAACTTCCTGGGCAGGTGGGAAGGGGGAGGTGTGGAAAGAGCGAGTGACCTGCACACCAGGCTGCAGCTCCCGGCTGGGTGGGGGCTTCTGGGCCCAAGAGGAGCGAGTGACCTGCGAACCAAGCTAGCGTTCCCTGGGCGTGTGAGGGGCCGTAGCTGAAGAGTGTGAAAGACACGCAGACAGCCTCACAGGGGAACGGGCACCAGAGGCAGCCAGAGTCAGGGCCCTTCTAGGGGGCCTGGTGACACTGAGACCTGGAGGTAAACCCCAAAGCGAAAGAGGGGGCCACAAGGACCTGTGATTTTCTAGCAATAAGGATCCCCTTTGTGTCTTGAGAGTGTGAAGGAATGTGTGAAAGTGAATGAGAAATAAAAGTGAGTGAATGTAGACGAATGAAAGTATAGGTAATGTCGATTGTGCATTTTAAGCCTTACCGTATCTCCTTGGAGGGAGTTGGATTGTATTGAAAAGCAGTGTGAGAAAAAGGGGTTTTTTTGGGTGTAAGTAGTTGAAAGAAAAGTGGTATTTAAGTTGTTAGTAAAAAGTGAAAAACAGAAGCAGGGGACGAATAGATAGAAAACTGAAAAATGAGACAGAAATTCAGTAAGGTGGATACAGGAAAAGAAAAGCAGAAAAAAAATACCAACAGAAATACCCCAAGACAGCACTTTGGGAGTTATGTTAACAAACAGAAATACAACTCATTGCAAAATACAGGGTATGCAGAAGTTGATGAGAAAAAACATGCAAACTTGTGAATTATATACTTAAAAACAGCATTAGAAAATTTAACACAAAAGAGTTATATATTGATTCAAGGTATGCCTTTAGAGTAGCACATACCTTAAGAAAAATTTTAAAAGGGAGATTGCTTAATTAAAGAAGAAAAAGATTAGTACATGAGAAACTTATTTCCGAGGTTTTAGAGGCATTACAATTACCTAAGAGAGATAGCAATAGTACATATTAAAGGACACCAAAAGGTAAAGACCTAGAAATAAGAAGAAATAAAATAAATAACTGGCAGATCAAGAAGCTAAAGATGCAGCAGAAAATAGAGCTGAAAGAGTTAATATTAACTCCAAAAGAAGAAAAAAAAAGGGGGGGGGGAATTAAAACAAGATTGTGGCGAAGAAGATAAATTGGGGAAATAGAAACATCTTAATATGGAAGACAATTAGATAATAAAACGCTTACGAGGGAATAGCAGAGGACGTGTATCAAAAAGCCCGGTGGGATACACAGGCTAGGTGTGATCATTTTTTTAAAAGAACTATGGGTGCATTGAGACTTTTAGAGTAAAAAAACAAGTACCTGAAACATGTATAATTTGCCAAAAGATAAATAAAAGGGTGATGAGAAAAACAATATGAGAAGGTCGTCAGTTAGCTCGTCGACCATTTCAAAGCATCCAAAAAGCAAAACGGGGAAAGTACAGAGCTGAGAACAAATTACCTCATCCATTCCCGTTCGTTCCCCCACTCGTTCGCACCAGCCCTCCCAGCCCCTGTGCCGGCTCCGGCACAGTCCGTCTGTCCCGGTCCGTCTGTCCCGGTCCGTCTGTCCCGGTCCGGCCGCCTGGCCCGCGTTCTTGCCGGGGGTGGGGGTCTGTCCTGCCGTGTGCACCGTGGTCACCGCGCTGATCGCACCGAGGGGGTCCCGTCTGTCCCATCCCCGGCTGCCCTGACTCTGTCGGCTCCCGCCGCTGCAGCCGGGGTCAGTCCCGGCTTTGTCTCTGCCGGATCAGCCACCGTGAGCCGAGTGAGGGCGATCCCCGCTCCAGCTCGGTCTGCACAGGAACAGCCCCTCGGGCGATCCCAGCCACAGACCCCGCCTCTGGAGCCCCCAGACCCTGAGCTGTGCCGATCCCCTCGGGCCATCCCAGCCACAGACCCCGCCTTTGGAGCCCCCAGACCCTGAGCTGTGCCGAGCCCCTCGGGCGATCCCAGCCACAGACCCCGCCTTTGGAGCCCCCAGACCCTGAGCTGTGCCGAGCCCCTCGGGCGATCCCAGCCACAGACCCCGCCTTTGGAGCCCCCAGACCCTGAGCTGTGCCGATCCCCTCGGGCCATCCCGGCTGCAGACCCCGCCTCTGGAGCCCCCAGACCCTGAGCTGTGCCGATCCCCTCGGGCCATCCCGGCTGCAGACCCCGCCTCTGGAGCCCCCAGACCCTGAGCTGTGCCGATCCCCTCGGGCCATCCCAACCACAGACCCCGCCTTTGGAGCCCCCAGACCCTGAGCTGTGCCGAGCCTCCCCGTCCTGCCCTGAGCTCCATTCCCTTGGTAACCACAGCTCCGGCTGCTTAAGGAAACTCTCTAAAGGAATCACTTTATTGAAACACTAAAAAATCAGTTAGAAGAAAGCCCTCTCCTGATTCTTCCTAAAAATACGTGAGAAAGGCTGTAGAAGATAAAAATCCAAAAAGAATGGGATAAAGAGATTGGTCTATTTCCATTAAGAGAGGTTCTCAAAGGGGGGTGATGGATCAGAGTTTGTAAATGCTTCTTTGACTTTGTCTGAGGTCTGAAATTTTAAGAAATAAATAAAAGAGATATTTGGAGAATCCCATAGGCATAGCTGAACAATTCGACCAACTTTTTGGTCCAAACATGTATACTTGAGAACAGATGTGGTTGGTAATGAAAATAATATTTTTCTCAGGAAGAAAAGCAATTAATCAGAGCAACTGAAATAAAAGCTTAAGAAAAAGATAATCTGCAGGGACCCCCAGAGAAGACAAAATGCCAACTGTACCTCCTGATTCGGGTTAAAATAATGAGGAGGGGAGTAAACACATGAACAGTTATTGTAATTACATAACCAAGAGAATAAATGAGACAGCATATCAAAGGCGAAATGTGAAAACAAAAGATTTTTGAGAGACAGCTTTTAGAGGGGAAAGAAAAAACTCCAACTAAATAGATAAACAAACTTTAGAGAAAAAGGAAAATGGTCCTAAGTAAGCAGAAGATCTGAAAATCTTTAAAGAAATGGGCCCATTAAAAAAAAAAAAAAAAAAAAGTCATAGGCTTTAATTTTTTTGGGGGGGAACAAATACCATCAGGAGCCTGTGATAACTTTACAAGTGGGTCCCCAAGAAGAAGAATTGGAATTTGTTATAGACACAGGGGCAGAGAAAACCTGCCTGTTAAACGTTCCAAAAGGTTATAGTGTGAGCAAACATATAGTGAAAGTAACAGGGGCAAAAAGAGGAAGTTTTACATTTCTGGTCATTAAAGATGTGGTAGTTGAGGGCAAAAACTAAAATTTAGATGGGAGATGTGTTATTGGTCCCAGGGGCAGGTAGCAATTTATTGGGAAGAGTCTTACAAGTGCAATTAAGAGTAAGAGTTATATCAGAAAATAAGAAAATGACAGCTAGAGTTTTGAAATTAAGCCAAGAGGATGAAGAAAAAAAAATCAACAAAGAAGTTTGGGCTGGAGAAAGAAATAGGGGAAGAATAAATATCGACCCCATAAGGGTTACAACTGAGAGAGGAGAAGGAGAGAAGTTGAAGTAGAGAAGTAGTTAGGAAACTCTGAGATGTTAGAATGTGAAGTGATGACATCTTGGTGCTAGAAGAGAGCAGAAGTGTGAATGCAAGTTTTTTGCATGAAAGGCAGAGAAGTATCTTAACACACGGTTGTTAAGAGGTTATTCAATGCCACACTGGGGTCCAGAAAAGCCTTAGCAGAACGGGCCCTCCTTGAAGAGAAAAGAGGCTAAGTTGACGAGAGAAAGAGAAAGAATGTCAGGAGCACCTGGGCACGCCAGGTTTGGGGTTGTCAAGGCTGGGAGGTGTCTGAGCGCTCCCTGCGATCGGCGGGGTCTCGGGGGCCGCGGCAGGGACCGATCCATGGAGGTGCCCCGGGCGGGGCTGGCAGCAGAGGACACAGGTTTGCGGCCAGGAGCGGGCTGGCTCCGGGGCAGAGCTGCCGGGGGGCTCCCAGACTGTCGGGGTGCCGAGCCCAGGATGGCAGCGTCAGCCTGGAAGTAGGCCGAGAGAGAGAAGGGGAGAGAGAGAGAGAGAGAGAGAGGGAGAGGGAGAGGGCAAAAGAGACCCAGGGCAGCCCCCAGGGTCCCCATGCCCGGGGCTGCTCTCCCCTGCCCCGGCCCTGCGGCCAAGGGGCCGCACCGGGGGAAGGGCCAAGAACAGCACTGACAGCAGGGCTGTGAAAAGAGGGGCAGGGGGGACTAGCACTAAAAGATAAAATCAAAGCAGAGATTGCTGACTCTCCAAACCTCACAAAGCGGTTTGTTTTTCTTAAGTAAGAAGTTTTTTGGTTTTTTTTTCTTTTGTGTGTTTTGTTTGCCGTTAACGAGAAGGCTTTTTTCCTGAAGAAGAGGCTGCTGTAGAGAAAGCTTTTAGCTAAACCCAGAAAGTTTAGAAGGAAAGCGAATCGTAAAAGTTAATGCAGTATTATCTTTCTCTTATTATCTATGCTATTAAGAAGTCCTTTCCAGGTACTACTGAAGCAACAATCAAAATCACGGAAAGAGAGTGAATTCATGCCAGCAGAATCAAAGGACTTGTGAAGAAACTTGAGGAACGGACTATCATATTTAAACCGGGTGATACTGAACTGACTTTCCAATGGGGACTGAGTGGTAATGGTTTGAGAAAACCCAAATGATCCAAGAAATGTACAAAGAATAACACTGAATTAAGAAATAAGATAATGCTTATATCACTGGATTTGAGCACTGCCTGAATAAAACATCTCCTTGGGGGAGGAATACCTCAGATAGAAAGATCAAGAACGTTTTTGTATTCTGACCTTAGCCCTAGAATTGTACAAGGGAGAAGGGGAATTACTATTTCCATTAGTAAACTTTACTTGATTCATTCCAATACTGGGCATGCTAGGTGGGTTATAAGTAAATGCTTAAATTGTAAGAGTAATTAGTGTTGTGATTCGCAAAATTTATGCTCTTATTGCAAAAAGTGTTAAAGTACTGACTTGGTTTTGTGGATGGGAATTATTAGTGCCTGTTAAATGAGAGATACCTGAGGAACAGTAAGAGACCACAGTTAAAGAGTGTCAAAACCAATTTGCCTAGCAATTAGTTAAGAGAAAGTGACAAGAAAATAGAGGGCAAGACCAGATTGGCCTCTGTATTTCACCACCAAGAAGATCAAATAAACCTGCTGTGGGTTGCAACCTCACAGGCATGGGAGGTGGGAGTATAAGCCATACTGGACCTCTGTTATTCCTGTTTCTGGCACTCACTTGTTGTCTTTTCCCTTTCGGGATACCAGCAGGATTGTGTCACAAATGCTACAGAAAGCATCACATAGAAAGAAACCAAAGTTCCTCCTTTATTACACACACCTGTGTCAACAGCCACTGTTATAACCCAGCCAAATTAAGAACTTGTAGGCAAAACAGAGTAAATTATTAGATTACAAGAAACTTAAGAAAAAGTGGCAATAGATTTAGAACTGAATGTCCAAAAGGAGAGAGATGGATTTGTTTTAAATTTAATCTTGAAGATGCGGTTCAAGATTTGGAAAAAAAAACCCAAATAATAAAGGAAAAGGTAAAACCAGCACAGCAATCTAACTCTGTATTGACTCCAAATTATCTGTTGAATTGTATTACAAGACTCCAAGCAGTTACAGAAATGATAGCAAATAAGGCTGCCCAGGCATTAGAGTTAACATTAAGTCAGCTAAGCCAAACAAAAACTGTAGGGTATCAGAAAGGTTCGCTTTAGACTGTTTATTGGCCAAAGAAGGGGGTGTTTGTGGAAAGTTCAATATATCAGATCGTTGAAAATTGATGACCACAGAAAAGTCATTCTAGCAAAAGCAAAAGAAATCAAAAAGAAAAATATATACGCATATAACAACCCAGGTACCAGTCCAAAAATTAGAAAACAATGTTAAAATCTAGCTGGTGGGGTAATGTATTAGAAGAAATTAAGATCTTTCATTTGTGTTACAACTGTTTTTATATTTCTTTCTTGTGTAATCCCGTGTTTTATTTTACCAGCATAGTCCAGAAGATATAAGTAGAAAAAAAATATTGCTCAAGCCAAATGATTTACAAAGAGTAAGAGTGGGGATTGTGAAAAATGCATGTATTTTATGATTGGCTTTTCGCAAATATTAAAATGAATATTATATGTGTTGTGTGAGAAAGCAATGCTGTATTAATTTTCTTAAGCACTGTGTTAAATATAGTTTTGGGTTATAAAAATAGAAACTATGCTATGTAAGATGCTTTGTTTAACAGAAAGGGCTTGCAGCGAGATAGCAGCCACAGGACATCTAAATCTTTCAGAGAAAGGGAATTTCTTGCCTTCTTATCAGAAAAAATGAACTTCTTCTCACCTTGGAGGCACTGTTAGGATTAGAAGGAAAGAAGCTGACAATGACCAGACAGAATCCTGTATTTGAATGGAATTTATGCATCATGTATGAAGTATATGAATATGCAACAGGCTATTGTTCTTAAGGGTTAATCCTTTGTTAATGGGTGTCCTTTTTCAGGCTCCTGATGCCCAGAAAAAGGTACCCGGACATCCGTAACTCTTTGTTTTTATTGTCTCATATTGTCTTAATTCAATTTATCCAAATTGTTATTACTCTAATTGTGTTACTATTTTTATAACTATTTTATTACTATGAAACTTTTTAACATTTTAAAAACAAGTGATTGGCGTTTTTCACACTGACTGTTCACCGCTGCCAATGCTCACAGTATTCTCCTAACACACTTGAGCTTCCTGTCTTTCAGTGAGAGAAAGATTCAGCTAAAGTCAAGGAAAGAGGGCAGGGGAGATGGAAACCTTCCCTTGGGATGCTTTTAGGAAGGCCTGAAGGGACCCTGCCTTTCCTTGGAACAGAGGTGGTCACCATGCATGGTGTTGCCTGACCTGCCCTAGGTGCTCCTCTATTCCAGAAGGACTTTTGCCCACTTCATCACTTGTCTGTCCCTCCAATTCCAGGGCCTCAAACCTGCTCTGTGAGATACTAAACCTGTAAGTCAGCTGTAAGTTTTCAGAATATGGCACTGACCATGGCTCTAAGTAAGTTTTTTTAATCAGGCTTACAATATATTTTGAGAAGAAGAAGGAACAGAAGGGGTAGATACCACACAAGAATCCAGCAGAGTCTTCCCAGCTTTTTTGTCTGGGTTCTATGAAGCACAATGCCCAGTGCTTGCATTATGCTGTCTTTTCATGTGTTCTGGTGACCAGAACCATCCCATGGCCAGGCCCAGGATAATCTGGGTGCCAAAGTCCCATTGCCTGCAAACATCACACTCTTTTTTACCCATCTGGTGCTCAGCTCAGCATATTTGCTGAGACAACTTTAGGACTGTTTTCCTTAACTTGGCAGTTCTAGCAGATGTCCTTATGGCCCCTAAATTCTGCATCCTTTGTGTCCACTATCAATGGGCATCCTTCTTCCCAAGCTTTGTCAACCTCCCTCTGGGTCTGAGATCAGTGAAACGGGCCCAGCCCTGAGTCTTAAAGACAATTCTAGCAACAACTACTTTGCTTTTCTAATACCTGGCCATCACTTCGAGCTTGTAGGCTGCTATGTGTGTCACAGGTTAAATGTCTCTTCCTGTTGATCAGGCTTGGAAGCGTGGACAGCCCAGGCATGACAGGATATGTTTTCTTCAGGAAATGGGACGTAGGGCCCAGCTTGCACCAGGTCCAGGCCCGCGCCTTCCAGAGCGCCAGAAGGTTCGCGGCGCCATTGCAGGGCTCAGGGCGCCTCCTTGTGGGCAAGAGTCGCCTCGACAGCGCGGGCGCCGCGCGGCGGGGCCAGAGGGCGGGAAAGGGCGGGCGGGTGTGAGGGGCGGGGCGGTTCGTGCCTAGAGCCGAGCCCGCGCTGTACCTCGGCGCCTTCCCGGCTCGGTGTTGGGAGCGAGCCGCCGCTGCTCGGGCTCTGGGAGAAGCGTGCGGCCGCTGCGGAGTCCCAGCCCGCAGATCTGGCTGCTGGCCGAGGCTGCAGTGCAGAGCTGCCATGCCAGAGCTGCCGTGCGCCGTGGCACTGCCAGAGCCCCTGGCAGAGCCGGGCTGGAAGTGCCGACAGCTGAGGGAAGCCCTGCCATGGCAGCGCCCCAAGCTCTTGTTTATCCCACAGAAAGAGAGGATCAGCACCTGGAGGTGACTGCGTCATTCCTGGAAAGGCTCTATCTGCTTACAGTTGCGATGTCTGGCAGCAAGCAGGACGGCGCTGGTGCCAGGGAGCCAAGTGAGGGCAAAGCAGCCCTGTGACAGCCTGGCCCAGGGGCTCTTGTGGCAGCAGGCAGCGTGGGGATCAGAACAGAGGCAGGGGGAGGCAGGAGCTGCTCGGCCATGCCAGGGCTGGGAGTCTCCTTCCTGCCCAAGTGGGGCCCAGCTGGGCCAGGGGGCAGCTCCTGGGACAGCCGTGCCCGCAATGGCCCCCGCTCTGCAAGGCCTCCAGCGCTGCCCATCAGCCAGGCAGGGACAGAGCAGCCTTGGGGCCGATGCTGCTGCAGGCTCAGAGCCCCGCACAGCTGCTCATGCCCGGTGCCATTGGCTCTGTCCCCTGCAGCCTGCATGCTGTGTCACCGTGCAGAGGCTGAGCCCTGTGCCTCCCCTGGCCCTGGCAACTGTTCCTGTGCTGCTCCTGCACTGCCCAGGGCACCCACGGGCCCTGCTTGGGCCGCACGCAGACCAGAACCAGCTGGGACTGTGACAGCTCTGCTGCTCTGGGCCCAGCCCTTGGGCAAAGCACCCGCCTGTCCCTGGGCTGGGGGCAGTGCCCAGGCTGGGCTTGGCAGAGCCCGTCCGCTCCTGGAGGGCTGGGGGCACTGCTCTGGCCTGGCCTGGCCCGGCCCTGGGGTCCCTTGGCATTCCTGCTTGCCCTTGCATCCACCAGGGATGGGCTGCAGCTCAATGGCCCCGGCCTGGCCGCACACTCAGGCCTGGAGCCTTCCCATGGCTCCCCAGGGCACGAGAGCCTCAGCCCCAGCTCCCAAACACGACCTAACAGGGTTTGCTGATATTGATCCCTGTTAGACCTTTGAAAGCATTTTGAAAGTAACCTTGTTTGGCAACTCCTTCAAGGAACAAACGTGATTCGCTTCTAATCAGTAAAAACTTTATTGGTTTGCTTGCACTTCCTATAGGGTATCCTAATGCTTCCTTTGGCGTTCCAGAAAATAATGAAAATCTAACAAATTCTAAAGAGAAGTTCTTGAATCCACTATGAGGAGAAGTCTCTACATTCACTATCCTTACATACACTTAAGTAGCTGCTCCTGTAACACACAAAGATGTAGTGGTTTACCTGACTGGACCACACAACAGGATGTTATACACACCGCTACACTAAAAAACTTCTCTTCCCTGTTCATCACAAATTTAAAGCTCTTCTCGAGGTCCTGACTTAATTTTACATGCACATTCATACCTGCAATCCCTCCCCATGCTCAGTTTTCACCTAGACTTACCAGGGAACAGATGTTCCATACTCACCTCAAGCAATAATCTACGTCTGTCTTCCTAACCCTCTTTTTCTTCACTGACTTCTACTAATCTACAAAATAACTTGGACCCTCTGCACAAAAGAAACATCCAATTAATAGCCTTAAACACTTGTGATTGTGCTGCTACTTCTAACAATCTTGACCACCACAGCACTAAAATCAGAAATCAATTCTTCACATCCTTCCTGTTCTCCTGCCCCCACCACGCCTTGGCTCCAGCAGAAATGTTCCCTACTGCAGCCTGGTGTGCTAAGAACAATCAAAGGCAGCAGCCCTTTTCCTCAACATGCTGCAATCTGAATTGCAGTGAAATTGCAGCTGTTGCATTAGAAGCTCAGCACCAGCACCCCACATCTTCCCCCAGAACTGAGGCCTGCTGAGGCCTGAGCTCTCCATTTCAACACACCCTGTAAATCAGGCTGCCTGGAAGATTGCAGGCTGCTAACTGTGTGAACACAGCAGTGCATTTCAGCAGAGTTATGGAATCAGTCTCATGGAAGGCACATCCTTTAAGCTTAAGACTCTATTCTACAAAATCTAGCCAGCAATTGTTTTGGTGGCCTGTGCAGGTTTTGGGGACTGTGCATGTTTCCTTTGGATGTTGTTTTCTTTGTTTCTAAACACAAAATTCACTGGATTCAGAAGCGAAATCCCAGCTTCATTAGAACAAAGAACCACAGGGACATATGTGGCTGACAAGAACACTCCTCATTTCTAATGGTAACACCAGAAAGAGAGGAAAAAGATAAAGATGATTTAAATACCCGAAAGGATCCGAAATGTCTACATAAGCTGTCAAGTGACTAAGTTTTTGGTAAACTCTAAAAGTCCAGATTCCTATTCGGTAATTGTCTGAAAGAAAAGAAAGCCAGAAAATCTGGTTGACCTTTATTTTGCCAGGACTTTCTCACGGGATTCTACCACAACTTGGATCACAAGTGAGGGTGGCAAATTTTGACTAGAAAACTTTGATAACTAGGCAGCATTTTTTCCTCCTCACTGAATTACAGGAAGGGTTTAAAAGGAAAAAAAAAATATAAAAGAGCGTAAAGAAATTCTATCATACCTCTTAGGCGTTCATCATCTTTGGAGAACAAAAAAAAAAACTCTAGCACTTCCTGTGCATGGTAAAGAAAGAAACCTAGAAAAGGACAAAGGGATTTGAGCATCCTAAATTGTACTATCAAATTTCATGAACACGAGTTAATCCTGTAGTGCTTCAGAGAAATGCCATACATTGAAAAGCTTTATTCCCTAGAAACCAAATAAATCTTTTTATTTTCCAAATCCTCTTTTAAAGAGAAAACTGACTGTGTCTTTGGCTTTTGGCCAAACTCAGTTTGGAGTTGGTCAAACCAAAATGACCCAGTTAATTTCCTGTGCTCTGCTCTTTCTTTCCATATTCCCATTCCCATCCAATGGGTTGCTGGGAGTTTTGACTCTGTGCAGCACAAACGGTTTTCTAAGATGACTTTCATTGCTCAGAGGTGTGCAATGTCAGTTTCCCATTCCCTGAGTGCTGCTATTAATATTCCCACAGCATCCAACTACTACAGCCAAGTAGACAACAAAGAGAAATGGAACTTGCATTTCTTGGTCCTGTTCAATTTCTGACATCTCAGGCTCATCGTCACCCTCAGAACTGCTGTCCTGGAAACGTGGATCCTCTTGCCATGTGGCTTTTACTGGCTTTATTGTCCCAAGCGCGTGAGGCTCTGCAATGACAGCACCAATAGAGAAAAAAGGCCAAAACCAGATTATTCCTCTAATCATCAGGAAGAATTCCTCCTTTCATGTGAAATACTTACAGTGGAGAAGAGAGATTTAGGAAGGACAGAATCTGACCCTGCCAGATTTTCTAAGCTACATTTCTGCTCCACTTTGTATTTTCCACTTTGTTCCAGGGAGCCCTTATGTATTCTTAAACATTTCTCATTGCATTCAGAAGACACTGAATACCTTTTCAGTTCAGCGCAAGTCTGGGGGGCTCGTTGCTTTGTGCTGTTGCGTTGGGTTTTTTAATATTTTGGGTAACTTCACGGGGTTTCTTTTCTCTCCTACATGACTGGGACTTGAGTTAATGTTGTTTCATCTTCATTTCAGACGGCCTCGTTTTATCTAAGGTTAGGACACCCCAATGATCATGTGTCATTCCATTTCCTTTTTCTAAAGGTCCAAGAGTAGAATTCAGTAACAAACAGAATGTTCATGGATCTTGGGGCCAGCTCTCGGACTTTGCTCCTCCCTCTACATTAACGCACATTTCCTTAAAAGCCTTGTGAGTTCCTATGAAACTTGATATGACTGGTGTGTCACCTTTTTCCCTGTTTGAGGAATTCAGGGCATGAGAACAAGCTTTTTCACCACTCAGCAAAAACCCCCAATGCCTTCTCAAAGCATGCCTTTCAGAATTCCTGAGATGCAAGCATGAGGCACCTCTCAATAATCTACCACAACCCTAGCAAGCAGAAATGAAGATCAAAATGCTTCTGCCTAATTACTGACTTCTGTTGCTGAAAATCCCCTGCATCCTGACCTTTTTTACACCATATTGCCCTACAGTGCCTGCCAGAAGCTCTTCCTTAGCAATGGCACTGTTAGAAGGGTTCTGCTGTTACCTTCTTTGATGCCCAACTCCTCTGTGCCTCCAAAGAAAGAAAACTTGAAGTAACTCGTCTCCTGAGCTGCATCATCCTCAGGCAAAGGTCCCAAATGGTCATCTGGGGCAGAGTCCTGTGCATCCTCTTTGTCCCAGGGTATTTCCTCAGTCTGGTTTGCTCTTTCAAAGAATAAACCAGAATAGACGGAGGAAATACCGTCTATTCTGGTTTGTTCTTTGAAAGGCCTCTTTCAAATCCGCAGCAATGGTGTAGGAGTTGTCTTCAGACAGTGAGGCAGTGTCTCATCTCTTTCTTCTTTTTTTGGCTTTACTGAAATGAGATTGTTCAAGGATAGCAACACAGCACACGTCCTTTTCGGACACAGCTTCCCTAAGAGCCACCTTGCTCTGAATGTCTCCCTAAGCATATCCAAGCCCATTAAGGAGTGGTTCATTATCAAGGGTAAGCAGTGGGGAAACATCTGAGGTTGAAGTCTAAAGGCAGGAACAAGAGTCCTTTTTAATTAGCCACATCCTTAAGTGACTTTTCACTGAATACACAGTTACACAGAAATCAAGGTATTTAGCCCAGACTTCTTCCTGCCAGTAGAAACATCAAGAGCTAATAGGGTTTGCCCACAGAGCTGCACATCTCAGGGTCCCTGCACTGACCGTTCTCACCTTCACTTCTGGCAAGGAACACACGGCCTAGAAAGAAAAGATGACGGCGCTACGTGCTGCTGTTGGAGGTCCCAGTTGAGGTCCGACGTCGCTGGTGGGAGCGGCTGCTCCTGCGGGATGTCCCCGACCATGTCCCCCTACGCCTGGGCCTCTCAGCACTCGCTGCTGTCCTCCGGCTCCTGTCCTGGCGACTCCTGGACCGCACAGTTTGAGTCGAGGCCCGGCGCTGCTGGCGGGAGCGGCTGCGTCTGGGGAATGGCCCTGACCATGTCTCCCTTCGCCTGGGCCTCTCAGCCCTTGTCCCTGTCCCACTGCTGCTGCCGCGGCGACTCCTGGAGCGGACAGGTGGACTCTGGGCCCAGCCTTGCTGGCGGGACCGCCTGCGTCTGGGGGATGGCCCGGACCATGTCTCCCTTCGCCTGGGCCTCTCAGCCCTTGTCCCTGTCCCACTGCTGCTGCCGCGGCGACTCGTGGAGCGGACAGGTGGACTCTGGGCCCAGCCTTGCTGGCGGGAGCGCCTGCGTCTGGGGAATGGCCCTGACCATGTCTCCCTTCGCCTGGGCCTCTCAGCCCTTGTCCCTGTCCCACTGCTCCTGTCACAGCAGCTCCTGGAGCAGACAGGTGGACTCTGGGCCCAGCCTTGCTGGCGGGAGCGCCTGCATCTGGGGGATGGCCCTGACCATGTCTCCCTTCGCCTGGGCCTCTCAGCCCTTGTCCCTGTCCCACTGCTCCTGTCACAGCAGCTCCTGGAGCGGACAGGTGGACTCCGGGCCCAGCCTTGCTGGCGGGAGCGCCTGCGTCTGGGGGATGGCCCTGACCATGTCTCCCTTCGCCTGGGCCTCTCAGCCCTTGGCCCTGTCCCTCTGTTCCTGTCATGGCAACTCCTGGAGCGGACAGGTGGACTCTGGGCACGACCTTGCTGGCGGGAGCACCTGCGTCTGGGGGATGTCCGTGATGGTGTCTCCCTTTGCTTGGGCCTCTCAGCCCTTGGCCCTGTCCTACTGTTCCTGTCACGGTGACTCCTGGACCAGACAGGTGGACTCTGGGCGCGACTTTGCCGGCGAGAGGAGCTTCGCCTGCGGCTGGGCCCAGCACGTCTGGAATGGACCCTGTCCTCAGGGTCAGGGGACGTGCTGCGTGTTGCCCTTGATCTGCTGATGCTGCTGGTGTCCAGTGAGGAAGATGGCAGCGCCTGCTGCCATGCTGCGTGTTGGGGCCTGCTGTGGCTGCCCGTCTCTGGAGATGGAGGTGGGGAAACCAGCACCAATGGCACAGGGCTGTGGGAGCTGGGGCTGATGGCCTCAGATTCTGACCAGCCACGAGCAGATTGTAGTCCTGACTGTCTGGCCGGCCTGGGGCCATTGAGCTCTGTCTCATCCCTGGAGGCTGTAAGGGCAAGCAGGAATGTCAAAGATCACCCAGGCCCCGGCCAGGCCAGGCCAGAGCAGTGCCCCCAGCCCTCCAGCAGTGGATGCTGCGCTCTGCCAAGCCCGGCCTGGGCACTGCCCCCAGCCCACGGACACCGGGGACTTTGACTCATACATGTTCCTAGCCCAGCACAGCTGTCACACTCCCATCTCTGTGTGCTGTTCCTCAGGCCAGAGCAGCGCCTGTGGGTGCCCTCAGCAGCACAGGAGGAGCACAGGAGCAATTGCCAGGGCCTGGGGAGGCAAACAAGCTCATAGCACTGAGAACAAAAAGTGTACCAGCACGTGGTTGTCTAGCCAAGCGCTTCTGCTTCTTCCTGCTTTGAGCCCTTGTCGAGACACAGGTTCCCTGCAGAGCCCCAGGTGCAGCTTCCCAACTTACCCCTGTTCCTCTGCCTCCTCCCTGCCCCCAGGGTAAAGGCAATCCCTGGCATTGCATTGGCCGTGCCTCACTCCTAGATCTGCGAAGGCATCGTTGTCCTCCCACGTTGGCTGTCTGATGGAGAAAGGAAGAGATGATGAATTTCTGCTGCTCTCCCTCATGGAGGTCCAGGGTGTCCCAGCTCTTTCTCCAGCACTTTTCCAAGTTGGGGGTGAAGCTGAAGCCCAGACTCACAGGACAGGGCAGGGCCAGGGCTCCTGGGGTAGGGCCTGGCACAGCACAGCACTTGCACCCTCCTGGCTGGTGGGCCAGGCAGAAGGACACCAACCTGAAGGGGACTCGGATCCCCAAGATGAACATTTCAACAGGGAATTCCCCACTGTCTCTGCACAGGGGGCACTGGAAATAGAAAGCACCAGCGCGCAAGGCCTGTCCCTGCAGGGCAAACACAGGCAGGGTGAGCAAAGCCCTGCTGCTGCTGCTGCTGCTGCTGAGCACCTGCTGTGCCCCAGGGCTCAGGGGAGGGCTCCTACCTGGATGCAGTCCCTGTGGAACCAGGCCTTTTTGCACGCTGGGCACACCAATGTTGTGAAGGTCTTTCTGTCCTCCACAGGTTCCATGCAGATGAGGCAAACGGTGTCCGGCTCAGGAGTCGCATCCACCTCCTGCTCTGGACGGTGCTCAGGGCAGAAAGAGCTGGGGGCAAAGGGATGGGGAAAGTGAGAAATGCTGGATCATTCCCCAGGGGTGGCCATAAAGAGAGATGAGGTACCTGAACGGAGTAACGTATAGATTGACACAGCCGCCCTCCTTGGTACAGGGCAAGTGGAACCATCTGTCACAGTTCTCCCTGCAGCACATGATGGTTGCCCCGCTCTGGCCGCAGACGCAGCAGCGCTGGAAAGAGCCAAGCAGCTGCATCAGCAGCAGCAGCAGCAGCAGCAGCCTCGAGGCCTCCCCAGGCAGCCCCAGGGCTAAGGGCAGGGCGCAGGACGTGGCCGCTGCCGGCTCCCAGCCCACAGAGCCGCCAGCTGGAGGAGGGAGGCTGCTGTGCCAGGGCCTCTGTGCCAGAGCTGCTGGGAGCCAGACTTTGTCCCGACTGTTGGGCCGGCCTTTCTTTCCTGCAGTCTGGGCTAAGCTCTGGCAAACCTCGCCAGGCACAAATCTCCCTGCTCTTGTCAGGCTCTCACCTTCTGTGCCGCCCGCCGCACTGCAATTAGGAGATCTCGAGGGAGAAAGTCCATGAGTCCCCCGCGGTCCGTCTCTTGCTGAAATAGTAGAGTGGCGAAGAACTGCAGCCAAGGGGAGAAGCTGATGAGGAGGGGGCGGGAGGAGCTGCCCATTGCAAAGGTGGAGGGAGCGCCCGGAGCCACTCACCATGCAGAACACATGGGCACAGAGCCCACCCTTCTGCAGTTTGTCACCGCACATGTCCGGGTCAGCCTCGGCACGGCGACACAGCATGCAGGCTGCAGGGGACAGAGCCAATGGCACCGGGCATGAGCAGCTGTGCGGGGCTCTGAGCCTGCAGCAGCATCGGCCCCAAGGCTGCTCTGTCCCTGCCTGGCTGATGGGCAGCGCTGGAGGCCTTGCAGAGCAGGGGCCATTGCGGGCACGGCTGTCCCAGGAGCTGCCCCCTGGCCCAGCTGGGCCCCACTTGGGCAGGAAGGAGGCTCCCAGCCCTGGCATGGCCGAGCAGCTCCTGCCTCCCCCTGCCTCTGTTCTGATCCCCACGCTGCCTGCTACCACAAGAGCCCCTGGGCCAAGCTATCAGAGAGCTGCTTTGCCTTCACCTGGCTCCCTGGCACCAGGACCCTCCTGCTTTCTGTCAGACATGGCGGCTGTCTACGCTGAGTCTATCTCCTCGAAGGACGTGGTCACTTCGAGGTGCTGTTCCTCTCTGTCTATGGGAGAAAGAAGGGGGGGGGGGGAGTTTGCAGAACAGGCCCAGAACCACGAGGCTCTACTCCCTGCTCAGCCCTGCGTGAGCCCTGCTCCTGTCTGTTTCTCCTCCCGTCGTCGCCTTGAGTAACACTGCAGTGTCCTCTGGCTGTTCCTCTGCTGATTCTGTGATTTTGGGAAGGGAGAGGCAGGTGAGCCTGCAGCACAGGCCCAGAGCCCCGAGGTGTGGGGCCCCTCTGGTCTCTGGGCAGCCACATCCCCGCCCTACCTTCTCCTCCCGTTGTCAGGTCGCACTGACACTCGGCTTGAGCCCCGCGTTCCCTTTTGTGGCCTTGGTGGCACAGGTCACAATGGCCACTCTGACATCAGCACCGTGTACCCAAAATCGGGGCAGCCATGGCCCCAGGTCCCTGGCAACCACTTGTGGCGGCCCTCTTGGGCACCGAGCTTCTAAAATGGTCCGAGCGTTTGCTCAGGGTGGAAGCAGGGCCAGGACTCCTGCAGCAAGTGCAGGGTCAAATGCCAGGCCCTGGGGCAGCCATCCAGGGTGGCACTGTAGGCAGGGAGGTGCTGTTCAGGCACTGCCACACTAGGGCTCCGGCCCCGGCCAAGGGAAATTTCTGCTCCTGCCCCTGGCAGGCGGTGGCCCAGAGAGCCCGTGCGGAGTCAGCTGCACTACAGGGATTCAAACCCTGCTCTAGGTGAACTGATGTTTTCATCAAGAGCTGTCTGCAGAAAACTAAGATGAACCTGATTTGATGCTGCTGCTGATCACCATTGGGTACAGGAGATAAACCTGGACACCACCACAGCTGCCTCCGTTATCCTGCCATCATATGAACTAACACCTTTGACTTTCCATATAAATGGAAAAATTAGTATTAAGCTTCTGAGAAGTGTCATCTTTTATACTGACTCAGCAGAAAGACAGAAAATTCACTGAGAATTTTCTGTGTACCTTTGACAGGAGAGCTTGCAACTGTCCTCAACTCAAGTCAAATACAGGAGGATGCTTTTCCTACATTATAGGAACTTTGCCAGTTTGGTCCATGCTTTCCTACTAGAAAATACATTGGAAAAAATTAGGAAGAGAAGCACAAACAATTCTTGTCAATTTTTCTCTTTCGTGTCTTTGCAAACATGCTCCTGGAAATGCAGATCCATGACTTGTGGAACAATCAGTGGCATCTCTGGGAAGCAGGGCAGGGACTGACAGGCAAGGACACACTGCACCTGCCTGATGCTGGGGCAGCAGGAGTTTGCCCATTTTCCTGTCTCCATGGGAGAGCCACCTTGGCTGGGAAACGATCCCTTCACTGCTCTAGGAGGGAGGCACAGCCAGTGCAATGCCAGGGAGCGCCTTTACCCTGGAGGCAGGGAGGAGGCAGAGGAAGAGGGGGGAAGTTAGGAAGCTGCACCCGGGGCTCTGCAGGGCTCCCGGCTAGGTCTCGAAGCACAAGGAGCCAGAAGAGCTTGGCCGGACAATCCCGAGCTCTGGACACCTTGTCCTCAGCACCGGGAACCCGTTTGCTTCTCCAGGCCCTGGGCACTGCTCCCGTGCTGCTCATGCAATTACACACAGACACAGAGCTACCTGCTCTGTCTCAACCCTCTTCAGCACTGAACAGCACAACACAGTAACATGTTCTCTTCAGTACATGGTCTAATTATTAATAGTCCTGCAAAGACTCACATGCAAAGCACACACAAAAACCCCAAACCCTGGTACAAACCTTGCATCAACACAAAATGCATGTTGCTGTTCAGAAACACAGGGCAGCACTTTTGGCCAATGCTTTTTCCTATAAGATCTTTCAAAGGATTGCAAAAGTGACATTGTTTGGCAACTTCTTCAAGGAACAGACAGGAGAGGCTTCTGAGTTTTTAAAGATTTATTGGTTTGCTTTCACTTTCCTTTTGGCATCCTTACACTTCACCCAGCATTCCAGAAAATCGTGAACATCCAAAATAATATCAGGGGAAGTTTCTGAATTCATTCATGTTTCTCCCAAAGACTTTCTTGACATACATACAAGTGACTGGTCCTATGACATACAGAGACGCAGTGGTTTCCCTGACTGGACATTACAAGACAACGTTATAGACTCCACTATACTAAAACACTTCTGTTGCCTGGTAATTACAAAGCCTGAAGCTCTTCTAGAGGCTTTTCCCAGTGCAACTTCATTAGGTTCCTCTCTGCCCAACTCTCGAGCCTCTCCAGGTCTCACTGAAGGGCAGCAGAGCCTTGTGGTGCCTCAGGCCCTGCTCCCAATTCTGTCCCATCAGCAAACACTGAGGGAACACTCTGTCCCTTCTGCCAGGTCACTGGGGAATAAGGCAAACAAGGCTGGGCCCAGCACGGCGCCCTGAGCTCACAGCTACCTGAGTTTGGAGCTCCCCTGTCCACTTCTCTGCCCCACTGTCCCTGAGCTGCCTCAGGGGCCTGTTATGGGAGGCAGGGACAAAGCCTTGCTGAAGTCCCAGCTGGCAACAACCACTGCTCTCCCCTCACAAGCCCAGCCAGTCACTGCAGCACAGGTGGCTATGGGATTGGTCAAGCATGGTTTCCATTCCTGTTATTCCACAGGCTTAGAGATGGCATCCAAGAGGAGCTGTTCTGTCACCTTTCTGGGGATGGAGCTGAGGCTGATGGCCCTGCAGTTTCCTGGCTCTTTCTTGGTGCCCTTTTGCAAGACTGCAGTGATGTTGGCTTTCCTCCACTGCTCATGCCTCTCTCCAGGGCTGTCTCCTTCCCTGACCTGCTGGCAGAGCACCCTGTGCCAGAGGCAGGAGCAGAGATTTCCCTTGGCCCCAAAAGGGAACACTGGGCTCAGGCCGAGTGTCAGTGCGACCTGACAACGGGAGGAGAAGGCATGAAGGAGCAGAGCTCACACAGGGCTGAGCAGGCAGTAGAGCCCTCATGGCTCTGGGCTTGCTCTGCAAGCTCCTTGGCCTCTACTTTCTCCACAGAGAGAGAGAAACAGCACCTCAAAGCGACCAGGAAACCCGGCCATGGAGCGAGGCTGGGGCTGTGACACCTCAGGGAAACCGGACACGGAGCGGGACTGGGGCTGTCAGCCCTCAGGGAAACCGGCCATGGAGCGGGACTGGGGCTGTGACACCTCAGGAAACCGGCAATGGAGCGGGGCTGGGGCTGAGACACCTCAGGGAAACTGGCCATGGAGCGGGACTGGGGCTGTGACACCTCAGGGAAACTGGCCATGGAGCGAGACTGGGACTGCCAGCCCTCAGGAAACCGGCCATGGAGCGAGACTGGGACTGCCAGCCCTCAGGAAACCCGGCCATGGGGCTGGGGCTGCAGCTGTGACACCTCAGGGAAAGCAGCCATGGGTGTGGCTTGGCCTTTGACACCTCAGGGAACTCACCATGGCAGCCACCTCCAGGGGTTTTGAAGTACTTGTTTCTTGGTTTAATGCCCTTCCAAGATCAATTTTCCTGATCCTTATCCATGTTTTGGACAAGTATTGCCTCCTGAACAGGCCACCTCCTGGATGTGCAATGATTCCATCTGATCCAGCTGTGCCTCTTCCTTTCTCAAGGGATGGACAGAGGGGCTCTATTGAAGGTGGCATTTCCTGCAGGAAGGGAGGCGATGCCAGACACAGCCACAGGAGGTAGTTGCTCTGCTTCTGGGCCTGAGCCCTGCTGAGGCTTGAGCTGCCCTCTCTGCTGCTTGGCACTGCGGGCACAGCCCGGATAAGATGGGCACAGCCCAGAGGAATTGTCCCGAGCAGGCTCAGGGCACTCGGGTACTGAGCTGTCCTGCTGGGCTCCCTCCGTGGGAGACATGTCCCGAAACCTGGGAGCGGCTGCACAGGGTGCCCGTGGTGGGGAAAGGGCAGAGGGGGAGAGCAAGGCTCCAGTGTGTCCTGAGAGGGCCTGGCTATGTGCCCATGTGATGTGGGAGCTGTTCCATGGGCAGGTGGGCGGGCAGGAGGGAGGGACGGAGGTTGGGAGCGACAGCTGTGGCACTGCAGATTTCCCCAAGCATTTAGTGAGGGTTTCCTGTGTGGCAGGGAGAGAGCCCCACGGCCCTGGGCTGCTCCAGCTGCCCCTCCAGGCATGTTGCACAGGACCTGCAAAGAGCGTACAGAGTGACCAGGAGCCACAGGCTCCCACAGCCTTACCCCACCCCCTTGCAGTCCCCAATTCCCCAAGGGAGAAGGGGATCCCAGCACACCATGGAAATGGTTCTGTAGCATCTGTGATCCCTCCTCGACTGGGATCATGACTTGGATTACTTGGAAATGCGGGTGAATGGTGCGTTGAAGACCTTGTCAGATGTTGGAGGCATGTTCTGAATGTACCTTTCCTGACAGAATAATCTGTGTCAGTATGCCAAGAGCTTACCATGAGCCAGTTCCCTTAAATTTCACTGAAGGTAGATCAGTTCTGGAAACCTTACCCTGCTCCCTTCTGGAGCCCTGAGGGATCCCACAGGATCACTGTCAGTGGGAGGAAGGGGCATTTAGCTGTCCATCCTCCTCCCGTGTGCAATGGCACTGTGTCCTTCTGTGTGCTCTGTGCAGCCACAGAGAAGAGCAGAGAGGGAAGGGGCTGGGCCCAGGGCTGTGCCTGGGGGCTGAGCCTTTCTCATCTCCTTTGCAGCCCCCAGGGAGCCCGAGCTGCTTCTGCTGCCACTGCTAAGCCCTGGCCCTGCCTGGGGCTGGGTTTCAAGCTGCTGGCTGCTCCAGGGAGTCCTTTCTGCCCCGACTGCCCCGCAAGGGGCTCCTTCCATCCCAGTGTGGGGCCACTGCAGGCACGAGGTCCCCCTGGCCCTGCTCCTGAGTGGAAGGCAGAGCCAAGGGAGTGCCTTGGAGGGCACCAATCACCCAGATGCCCTCACTGCCACTCGGGCCTGAAGGAGAATCTTCAGCAGTGCCATTGGAGCTGTTGTGTCCTGCCTTTCTTTGCAGCTGAGCCTGTTGCTCAAGGTGATCTGGCTTCCCAGCCCATGTTCAGGATTGAGCCTCTGGGAGATGGTGAGGGTACGCCAAGGCCTTTCCCCTGTGAGACTTGCCAGCTCAGAGCCCAAAGCTCGGCCAGGGGGGCATCGCTGCAGGTGCCAGGACAGAGCCATGCATGTGTGTCCCCTCACCCTGCACGATCCACTCACAACTTCTGCTCAGCACTGGCTAGTGTTTGAAGGACGGTGGGCCATGGCCCAGCTGAAAAAGCCCAGATGATTTGTTGATTTTATCCGATTTTGCATAAGCATGACGTTCTGAACATGCCATTAAAGAAATGGAGAATTTCTCCATCTTTTAAGGTGTACTTTTTGTTTCTCAAGTGATGGGCCAAAAGTTAGGACAGAAGGAGGTGTTTCCCCAACAAAGCAGAGGCCGATTGGCAGCCCCTGCTGCAGGAAGGAAGTCCGAGCCAAACACAGGCATGGGCACAGGCACAGAAGGTAATTGCTGTGCCAGGCTCAGCAGGGCTCAGCCATTGGCAGAGCTGTGTGGCTGCAGCTCTTCTTCTTCTACCAGGGCCTCCCTTGCACAGCCCGGCAAAGCTGGAGGTGCCTTTGGAGCTCGTTCAGAGCCCTGGGAAAAGGGGACTCGTGCACCAACGTCCCTCCCGCTGCAGCTGCTCTGGAGCTGGCCCTGAGTGCCCAGAGGCCCAAGGCACAGGAGCAGCCCCGAGCGGGAGCCCTGCCGCGAGCCCAGGGCCAGAGCCAGCCTTGGCTCCCGTTTGGGCAGGGGCTGCACTGGGTCCTGACAGGGCCTGACTCTGTGCCCTGGGGCGGGGGGAGCTGTCACGGGGCAGGGAGGGCCAGGGCTGGCAGGGGCTGCTCAGGGATGGGTGTGGCCCGTGTCCCTCCAAGCAGTGACTGCCCAAAAATCTGCGCTGCCCCCGGGCTCTCCTCCCGGCCTGCTGGGCTTTGTTGGGTGGCACAGCCTGTGCCAAGGGGCAGCAAGGTGCCTGCAGGCCCCAGCTCTGGGGGAAACGGAGAATGTCCTGCCCGCATCCACCGTGCTGCCAGCTCAGCAGTGCAGCACAGCACGGGCTGACGATCCCCATCGCCCCCACAGGTGCAGCTGGAACCACAGCACATGTTCCTGATTCCCAGAAGGGCCTTGGAAGGGGTTTCTGTCAGGGAACAGGCTTCTGGCTAGGGTTACTGGCAGGCCTGCTTGTCTTGGAGCTGATCTTCATCTTATGCTCTGTCCGAAGTTGGACTTGCTGGAAGAGAAAAGGGTGAGTGTTTAGTTCACCTTTCCCTCAAACAGCTTCTTTTGAAAGTCTACGTCAGACAGAAAACATTCCCAGTGAGGTTGCAGTGTAGGGGTGGCCAGTCCTTGATTGTCCAAAGAACTCTGCTGAGGGTTCTGCTGCTGCCCAGAGCTTTCATTGGCCTCCTAATTGCTGGGCCCTGTCCTGGGGGGGCCCACTGGGGCTGCAGCCAGTGCTGGCTCCCACTGAGGCTGCCTGGCCAAGAGCAGCCCCAGGGGCACTGGGCAGAGGCAAAGCACGGTGGGGAGGAGAAAGAGCAGGGACGAGATTGCCCTTGAAAGGCAGAGGCGCTCTGGGGCCCGCTCCTGGCCAGGGAGCCTGCCCAGAGCCGTGCCCTGCGGGCCGGGGCCTTGAGGGACAGCTGTGCAGCTGGGCCAAGCTGTGCCAGCAGCTCCAGCCGTGCTGGGGAGCCTTGCCAGCTCTGGGCCCGGCTGTGCAGGAGGCTCCCTGTGTGCCACTGGCAGCTGGGGCCCCAGCCACCTCCTCTTTCCACAGTTCCACCTCTGGACAGGAGTTTTAAGATGGTGGCTGCATGTCACACCCAAACAGCAGGAGCACCTCCTCCAGCAGTTTGAAGGGCCTGGGCAGCCCTGTCATGAGTTCTGAGAAGAAGACTGCAGAACAGCCATCGACAAGGAAATCTCCTATTCTCCTGCATATCCCACTGCCACCTCCTCTCCCCATGTATATCCCCAAGCTACTTCCATCTCTTTTTTAATCCTCCTCTGTCCTGTCCCGACTTCTTCTATAGACCCCAGGAGCAGCCCAGCACCCTCCTGCCCCTCCTGAGTCCAACATGTCCCTTCCTCTGCCCCTGAGACCCCTGGGCCTGCCCTCTAAACAACACTGAAGTTATCCCCGCTCTCTGCCAGGCCAGGTGATGGCCCTTTCTTTAGTTGCACTAAAGGGAAGGTGCCGTCACCCCAGTGTTTGGGTGGCAGCAGCAGCAAAGCCCGGCCGGCAGCACCACTGGCTGAGCTCCATGGCCAGGAGCAGCCGTGGATGCCCACGGTGTGGGCAGGCAGGAGCCAGGCAGGGGCTGCTGTGACCAGCGGCGGGGTCCCGAGGGCTGGGGGAGCCCAGTGGGCAGGCAGCAGCATGGGGCTCCCGAGAAAAAGCAACCCCATTTTCTTAATTTTTCACTTTTAGATATTAGAAATTTGTGGAAATATTTCAAAATATTTTTTCTATAGACAGACACCCCCAAATATTTCTTCCCAATTCCTATAGTACTTAAAGATTTTTTAAAGTAGTTTTAGAATCCAAAAAAATGACCTAATTTTTTCTTCACTTTTCATTTTTAAAAATATTTAGAAATATCTCTTGTGTAGAGAAATCCTCATATGTTTCATTCCTTTTTCCACAACACATCTGTATTTTTGAAACTGGTTTTAGAGGTCTGGAAAATATTTTCCCCTTATACAATAAAAAATAAAATTGCATTTCAGTGGTAATCTTTATTCTAGGAAGAAGTAAGACCCCTTCAGCCAGCAAGCCTGCTGCAGAGGCTCTTTTCCCACAGGAACTTTGTACCTAGTCACAACCAACATACATAAAACCTTTTCCCAGTTATTTCCTGGGATTTATGACAAGCTCACGTCCTAATCTTCTCAGACAAATTTTGAGCACAGTGGGAATGTCTTCAAATTACCATCTTTGTTTGCTTCTGGTGGAACTCCCTCCGTTCTAGAGCAGGGCCTTCTCTCAGCTTCCTGCTGCGCCCGGGCTCTCCTCCCGGCCTGCTGGGCTTTGTTGGGTGGCACAGCCTGTGCCAAGGGGCAGCAAGGTCCCTGCAGGCCCCAGCTCTGGGGAAATGGAGAACGTCCTGCCCGCATCCACCGTGCTGCCAGCTCAGCAGTGCAGCACAGCACGGGCTGACGCTCCCCATTGCTCCCACAGGTGCAGCTGGAACCACAGCACATGTTCCTGATTCCCAGAAGGGCCTTGGAAGGGGTTTCTGTCAGGGAACAGGCTTCTGGCTAGGGTTACTGGCAGGCCTGCTTGTTTTGCAGCTTATCTTCATCTTATGCTGTGTCCGAATTTGGACTTGCTGGAAGAGAAAAGGGTGAGTGTTTAGTTCACCTTTCCCTCAAACAGCTTCTTTTGAAAGTCTACGTCAGACAGAAAACATTCCCAGTAAGGCTGCAGTGTAGGGGTGGCCAGTTCTTGATTGTCCAAAGAACTCTGCTGAGGGTTCTGCTGCTGCCCAGAGCTTTCATTGGCCTCCTAATTGCTGGGCCCTGTCCTGGGGGGGCCCGCTGGGGCTGCAGCCAGTGCTGGCTCCCACTGAGGCTGCCTGGCCCAGAGCAGCCCCAGGGGCACAGGGCAGAGGCAAAGCACGGTGGGGAGGAGAAAGAGCAGGGACGAGATTGCCCTTGAAAGGCAGGGGAAGGAAGAATGTTGCTTATCGGAAGAAGCCCCAAAGAGCGGCTGGAAGGGGTGCTGCCTGATCAAGGACCCCCGAGAAGCGGAGGGAGGGCGTATCGGCTGATGGGGTGTCCTGAGGAGCGGCTGGGGAGAGTGGGGGTGTCCCTTAGTGGGGAGGAGCAGCTGGAGCGCTTGCACGGTCTGGTGGTGGGGAGGCCGGCGGGGCAGTCGGAGTAGGCTCAGCCCGGCCGGTGGGCACGGCTCACCCTGCCCGCCCGCAGGACCACGGTGCAGTTCCTGTTGGAGGCGGACCTGCACGGGCTGCTGAAGCTGGACACGCTGATCCCGAACGCGCCGCCTGCGCCATGGCAGCGCAAGGACAAGGAGAGCGGCCCGGGGCCCAGCCCTGTCGTCGTGTCCCCCATAAAGCCGGCATGTCGCTCCCACAGCCCCAGCAAGACGCCGTCCAAGACACCCGGTGAGCGCCGGCCACCGGCGGCAGAGGTTGAGTGCGGGAGCCTGGCCCAGGCTGCTTGTCCGTAGCCATGGGGCCCTGGGCTCCCTGCCACGCTGCCCTACCGGCTGCTGCTCAGGCAGGAGGAGGTGGGCTGTGCTCCTGACAGCCACCCACCTCCTTGCCAGCATGAGGGGCAGAGCTCTGAGCACTGGGGCTGGCCAGCTGCTGTTCGCCCAGCTGAGCCTTGCTGGCACAGCTGTATGCTAGGACGAGTGTGGGCAGGACTGTCAGCTGACAGCTTTACATCCTGTGAGCGTTTTTGTATCTTCCCCTTATCTCTGGACTCTGGAATTGTTGCACTAGACCCAAGGAGTTGCACCACACAGTCCCTAACCAACTTGGTGGCAGGGAGGAAAATATAAGTTAGTTGGGACTGGGTGGCATGAGACCTCAGAGTCCTACTTGTCTGGTGGGTGTGATGTGGAAGAGTGTTGGATTTGCTCCCGTGAAAGCTCTAATACAGGCTGTTAAATAGCTGTAAGACAATATTTTCATATGTGAATGCAGGTAAATCTGGATCCAAAATTCAAAGCACCCCCACAAAGGCTGGGGGGGATCGCTACATTCCCAAACGCAGCACTATGCAGATGGAGATGGCAAATTTCCTCCTAACCAAAGAGAATGACCCTGCTGAGCATTCCCCTACCAAGAAGGTGAGCATGTTGCTAAGTTACAATTACTTCAATAACTGCTACGCCTTCCTGCCCCTTTACAGAGCAGTGAACAATAGGTTCTATCAAGGGGGCAGACGGCACTGACAAGTCCCAGCCATCACTACTTGCAGCTCTGGGCTTCAGGAGCCTAGGATGAGACTGAAACTGTAGAGACTGCCATGCACTCGAAGCCTATGCTGCTTCTGGTAGCAAAATTTAGCTTTTGACTAACGAGGCTTTAAAATGTAGCAGGCAACAAAAACACAAAGCTGTAAGCCTATGCAAAGTGAAACTGCTGGTGGTAGCTATTCTAGGACAAGGTCTCCACAGGGAACACTTCTGGAATGTTTTACACTGTGTTCTGAAATCTGTTTATGAAGCATTTGGTCGCTTTGTGGCTGTGGCTTTTCCCTCTGGCAATGACACTGGATTTGCCATTGTTTGAAAATGTGAGCAGGACAATGTATGAAAGTCTGAGGAAAACTGCTTTGACCTGCCTCTGTGTGACTGACCCTTGCAGCACAGTCAAACATCTTCAGATTCTAAGAGAAGGGGACTTAGATGTCTGTTTAAATTGTAGTGTGGGAATTGTTTTAAATGCATTGCACTGAGGGTGATTTGTCTCTGTAGGAGCAACAGAAAGCCTGGGCAGTGAATCTGAATGGTTTTGATGTGGAAGAGGCAAAGATCCTCCACCTCAGAGGAAAACCACAGAATGCTCCAGAAGGTATGATACAGGCTCCGTGTGACCTGAATCAGCAGGAGGGATCAGGTCAGGGGAACAGCAACACAGAGGCTCTGTGTGTGGTCACAGGAGAAATCAACTGGTTTCTGAGAGCTGTACAGGCTGGAGTCTCCTTTCTTAAGGTTCCTGAGGTCGAGGGAGGGCATAACAGTTAAAGTGAATTTATTTAGGAGAGTTGCTATGACTGCCAGTTGGTCACCTGTTACAGGGCTTGCAAGGGTCTTCAGGGTGGAGAGAGAGATGAGAATCTTGACCTCATGTTCAGAAGGCTTGATTTAATATTTTATGATATATATTACATTATTACTATACTAAAAGAAATAGAAGGAAAGTTCTCAGAAGCTAGCTAAGCTAAGAATAGGAAAAGGATGAATAAACAAAGGGCTGTTTCTCAGCAGAGGGTGAGACCCAGCTCCGCTGTGAGTGGTCAGTAAATCCAAACATTCACCCAAGACTGATCACGCATCCACCTGTTGCATTCCCCAGCAGCAGATAACCATTGTTTACCTTTTGTTGCTGAGGCCACAGCTTCTCAGAAGGGGGAAAAATCCTAAAGAAAGGATTTTTATGGAAAGATGTCGGTGACAGTTACCGGTACTGCAGGTTCCAAACGTTCATGAAGTCTGTAAGAGCATCAAAGCCTCTGCTGTGCACTTTCTAGCTTAAACTGCAACTAAATATAATGGGATTCAAAAACCCAAGTGTTTGTTAAATTTGTTTCCATGAATGAGGAAATTGTAGCTCACCCCTGCTCAGCAGTTCATTCTGCCAGTGATTTTAGTGCACTGCAGGCTTGTGAGTGTTTCTCTTAGGACTTTATTTTCACTCCAAGGGATTCCTAGTTGGGTGAGCAGCACTCAGCTGGGAGGAAACTAACTCAGGTTAACAAACCTGTTCCCCTGCACACAGACTATCAGAATAACCTGAAAGTGCTCTACAGTCAGAAAATGGCACCTGGATTGAGCAGGAAGAAGAGCAGATATATTCCCTCAAAGCCAGAACAGGTCTTGGATGCACCAGAGATATTCAACGACTACTGTAAGTAGGCTACAGGGTTGAGTGCTGGGCACCCAGAACATTCTGTACTGGATTGCTGTTCCTAGGACAGGGTAACTGGGCTGTCTGTATTATTTGGTGTACCCAGGCTAGCGCAGACCACTTCTGGAGTGTCCCTGTGTGGCCTTACAGGCACAGTGGTCTAGGGCACAGTGTAGATGCCTTGGAGCAGGGTACCTGGCCCCAGCAGCTGGGCATAGTGACACTCAGAAGGCTGCCCCTCACCTGCACGTGTGTGTGTGCACGTGTGCACCCACACCTGCTGCAGCAGCACGGGTGAAGGGCAGGGCTCTCTAGCCATCATGGTGTGACCTGCATTGCTCTTTCAAAGTGTAGAACTGAATCTCATAGACTGGAGCTCCCAGAACTTCCTGGCAGTGGTTCTGGATGACACTGTTTATCTGTGGAATCACGCTACTAGGGAGATTATCCCCCTGCTGCAGATGGAGCATCCAGATGTTTACATTTCCTCTGCATCATGGATTAAAGAAGGAGACTACCTTGCTGTTGGCACAAGTAGTGCTGAGATTCAGGTGAATGCAGGAGTAAAACTAGAGGTGTTTTCAAGGGATTGACAGAACTGTGGGGCCTGGGGACAAAACCTTGGCTGGCAGAGGAAGGATGCCATGCACCTGACTTGTCTTCCCTGGTGTGGGGTGGAACTGCCCAGTGTGCAAGGCAGGGTTTGATTTGGGCGTTTTCTGATAAGCAGCGTTACCTTCTGTGCTATAGTCATGAGATACATATTTTCTCTGTTCCCTTACTGAGAAAGCTGAATGCCAGAGCCTGTGCAGTGAGGTTCCTAGGGCATAGAAACAGGATTTGGTTTCTTCTGAAGAACTTTTTACTTTGCCTCTCCAGCTATTGTTGCATTTACATTGTTGTATATAATATTTCTAGGGTCTCATACCTTCTGGGTGGTTTTCTCACAGCAGCTCTTCACAGCAGTGCTGTTGTTCCTTCTCAGCCAGGGCTCCTCTACAGCCCTCCCTGAATGCCCCACCCCCTTTTATCCCAGCTACCTCCACAGGCTACTGCCCAATCAAGGACAGTGCAGCTGCAGCCCATTTACAATAACTAGAATCAGGGCAGGGTCACTTATACAATACAGAGATCTTTTACTGCAATACATATATTTACTCAGGCCCCTATAAGCTATGGGACGTTGAGCAGCAGAAACGTCTCCGAACCATGACCAGCCATTGTGCCCGTGTGGGAACCCTCGGCTGGAACAGCTGCATCCTCTCCAGGTAAAGCAGTGGGTCAAGGGCAGTTTCCAGTTGTTGCAAACTCCTATCCCTCAATCTATGTGTGGCATGGGTTAGGGATGGCAGAGAAGTTTGTCCTGGCTTGGGATTCTTACTCAGCCTTATCTGTTGGGGCTGTGAGGAGAAGGCCTCTTTCCTGTATTGCAATTTGTGCTGAAGCTGTAAAGAGCTTGTGTGGGTGTTTCACTCACACCAACAGACCTGTGTTGCTGGTAACACTGGTTGAAACCCAGTGGCAGGTATAGCAGTCTTGCAACAACAAAAATGGATTTGGGTGAAAATGTGCAGCCTGGGGCTGGCTCTGGCATAAAGCCTGATGCAAAACAAAAGGTTAGCTCACACTGCAACACCCAGCCTGGATGTCATGCAAGAGCCACGCAAAGCACCACCAACCCTGTGCTCAGCCTTCAGTCATGTATTCTTCCAACAACTCTGATCTCCCTTCCCCTCCTGCTGACAGGAGGCCCTGGTGCCTCACTGAGGCTTCATGCAGGGGAGCAAGCACCAGCGCTCAGCTGACATTTATTGGAGCTTGACTCCCCTACACTTGGAAAAACGCCTTTTTTCCAGGCTGAACTGTGCTGGAGCAAGTTGCAGGAAATATATTTGAGCCCTTACCTGACCAACAACCAGCTCAGCCATGCTGCTTTGCACGGCGGAGCCGCAGTGTCTGAGCAACTCCACCAAGCCTGTGCCTCCCATCAGCCCTCAGTGATTAGCTGAGGGTGGATTATTAACTGTATTCACCTTTCCCTCAGCACAGTACCACACTGTGCCTAGCACCAGCTCTGCCTCCTGCGCCTCACAGCAGCTGGAACCTTCAAAGGTTCCGACTTGTGCTCTGCCAAGGCCAGTGAGTGTGTAACCACAGCCACCAGAGCACCCCCCCCCACACACACACACACATAAAGCTGATATGGGGGGCACAGTCTCAAAAAACAGCCACTGAGCCAGCACCTTCCCAGCAGTGCTGCTGGTGCATCCCCATTTGGCCACTTGGGAAAGATCAGGAGGTCCAAGGATGGAGCTCTCCCTCAGACGCAAATCCTAGGGCCACAGCTGTCTCCAAAGGGGAAGCAGGCAGGAAAAGACTGAAATGCTCTCTTTATGGGCAAAAGAGCTGGTGCAGTAATTCAAATGCCTGGTACAAAAATTCTGTTTAATATTTAGCTCCTATTTAAAACACAGCTTTTCA
The DNA here is from genome assembly GCF_035770615.1 of Melospiza melodia melodia. Classification (NCBI taxonomy): domain Eukaryota; kingdom Metazoa; phylum Chordata; class Aves; order Passeriformes; family Passerellidae; genus Melospiza; species Melospiza melodia. The sequence goes on from NC_086200.1 coordinate 3,935,421, forward strand.
TTTAATTCTATTTACAGAATACTTTCATTTCATTTGTTTCTTTAAAATTACTTAGTTCTCACCTGTTGTATGTCTAGGAATATTTTCTTCCAAAAATAGAAAAAAATAGATGATATCTTTTCAGCAGAAAACATTGGTTGATACAATTTTAAACCATCATGATATGGAAGAATTGTTCTGTCCCTCTCTAAGGTGGAAGAAGCATTTGGATCACAGATCATCTACAATGAAATACTTGACATGTTTAAGATGCTTTCAATCAATTGTGATCGTCAATTGCTTATTCGTTGTAAACAGTCATTTTTCAGTGAAGGGAAAGTGTGTGTGGTATATCTACATGATGTGTTCAAAGCCAGTTCCTACTAATGGCCAGGCTGAATTCCAGTCAATAATGTCCCGAATGATATTTTGCCGCCTTCTTTGGCACTTCATGAAATCTTACCATGATGAAGTGCTGAAACACAGAGATTTTCTCTTAGAGAGTGTCTCATGTTGTAACCCATCCCGTGGATTTTATGCTGTAATTCTTATCTCTTTTAAAATTTGCTATCTTCTGTACAGTTTTCATGAACCTTTCAGTTAAAGTAGTGAATATCACAGATAAATGTCATTTTGTACAACTTTGAATTTACCCCAAGAGCTGAGAGAAAACTTGCTCCTATACTTCAGTCCCAGTTTCTTCTATAGTCCAACTTTGTTTCTCTACCGTCAAGCTTCTCCTTTGTTGCTGCTCCAAGTCCCGTCCAAGCTGACCTTGAATACTTTCAGGCATGGGACATCCACAACTTCTCTGGGCAACCTGTTCCAGTGTTCCAGCACTCCCTCAGTAAAAAAGGCCTTCCTTTCATCTAATATGTGTAGGAAATCATAAATCTAGGCATAGAAACTTGGAGTGCAAATTTGAAATTCTTTTGATTTGAAGCACATTTTATATGAATACTGACTTACAGATGACTAAAAGATGTAGATGGGCATTTGAGCTGACAAGTTTTGAAAAAGTGCACGGAAATTAAAATTGAAACCACTAAAATTAAAAACTTCTTGCCATTTTCTTTTTCCTCTCCAATTCAAAATTGCATATGTCAGATATCAGTGCTTCATGCAAACCTCTCAGATGCTCTCAGAGAAAAAGCTTTTCTTTCAGACTAAGTTGTGGTTGACGTAGAACACTAGCAGTAGTGAAAGTTTTTCTGGGCATCGGGCAGCACCTTCTCCTTGGATTTGTGTGCAGAATGCATTTTATCCAAACTGGAAAATAGATCCCAGCTCTGTTTTATTCATCAATCTTACTGCATCAGGCCTGAAGATTCTGTGAAAAGTAGCCTGTGGACCTTGAAGATAGCGCATGTGAAACAGATGATAGATGATGGAGAAGTTGAGGGAGAGAAGAAAGAGCATATGGGCCAGTACAGACACCAGAAAGTATTTCTTCATGTGATCATGGGAGATTGCAGGAGCCACTTGGTGCTATCAAACCAGCCCGACTTGGCACTGGTGCCATCTTGGGTCTGGGAACCATCCTGCGTATCGTGGATTTTCAGGGGCCAGCCGGTCACTCCCAGCCACAGGCCCCCAAACACAAACCACGGCCCTTTTCTCTGGCAAACAAAACTCACCTGCCCCTCTTCTGGATGGCAGATTGCAGGAGCCACTTGATACTATAAAACCAGCCCAGTTTGGCACTGGTGCCATCTTGGGTCTGGGAACCATCCTGCGTATCGTAGATTTTCAGGAGCCAGCCGGCCACTCCCATCCACAGGCCCCCAAACACAAACTTCCGCCCGTTTCCCTGGCAAACAAAACTCACCTGCCCCTCTTCTGGATGGCAGATTGCAGGAGCCACTTGGTACTATCAAACCAGCCCGACTTGGCACTGGAGCCACCTTGGGTCTGGGAACCATCCTGCGTATCGTGGATTTTCAGGGGCCAGCCGGCCTCTTCCAGCCCCAGGCCCTCAAACATAATCAACAGCCCTTTTCCCTTGCAAACAAAATTCAGCTGCCCCTCTTCTGGATGGCAGATTGTAGGAGCCACTTAATACTATCAAACCAGCCCAACTTGGCACTGGTGCCACCTTGGGTCTGGGAACCATCCTGCGTATCGTAGATTTTCAGGAGCCAGCCGGCCACTCCAGGCTATAGGCTCCCAGACACAAACCTTGGCCCTTTTCCCTGGCAAACAAAACTCACCTGCCCCGCTTCTGGATGGCAGATTGCAGCAGCCACTTGGTACTATCAAACCAGCCTGACTTGGCACTGGTGCCACCTTGGGTCTAGGAACCATGCTGCGTATCGTGGATTTTCAGGAGCCAGCCGGCCACTCCAATCCACAGGCCCCCAAACAAAAACCACGGCCCCTTTCCCTTGCAAACAAAACTCACTTTCCCCGCTTCTGGATGGCAGATTGCTGGAGCCACTTGGTACTATCAAACCAGCCCGACTTGGCACTGTGTTGAAAGCGAAGGGAAGCCTATCCACCTTGTCGTTGATCAGCATTGACTCCAATTTATTGATTAAATTAGCCATTTTATATAACAGTGTTAATTAACTTCATGCATATTGCAAAATCCAAGCTCACTATAGGTTAACAGAGAAAACTCTAACCCCTCCTTTTGTTTTACCATACCCATGATTGTTTATTGGAAACAAGACCAGCGTTCCCACTGTGATATTAAAGTCAAGTATTGGAGAGTGCTTTTGTTACTTCTTTAGAAGTTTAGAATATGCCAAAAAGATGCTAGCTGGGGACTTGCAATTAATGAATTATTTGCTGTAAGTAGGTCAAATGACATTAGCTTTCAAAAATGAAAAGTAGTCTTATTCCACGTGCCAATTCTAAAGTAGATTAATAAGCCTTAAGCAGAAGATGGATGTGAAGAGGGATATGACATGAAAGGTTAAGCAACACTGCTGACAGGAAAAGGCTTACCTGCTGCAGATACAGGAGACAAAATACTATTTTGACACAAACATTGCTATTCAGACGACAGTAAAATTCTGAGTGACAGCAAAATTTACTCAGTCATGACAGTAAAATTTGCTCACATCAAAATGTGCTAATCAATTCTTAGTGTAAGCTAAGCACCTTAAGCAAAGGGTAGTTCAAGCGTAACTGGTATTTGATGGCAAAAAAGGCAACTTGGCCTGCGTTTCTCACCTCTACTCCATTCAAAAGCTTACTCTGTCTCAGATTCCTTCGGAGGGATAGCAACGCAAGCCGCGAAACTGCACGAAAATGATGATTGAAAGAAAGATAGATTAGAAAAATGGAATAATGGTTCATGTTCTTTTCCTTCCAACTGCTTTGTTTGCCCTTTTAAATTTTTGAAGTCCTTTCTGGTGTCACCATGGTTGCACTGCAGCAAGTGTTCGGCTGTAAGCTGTCCATATTGCCAGCTTCTGGACTGCCTTCAGAAAACTTCCCGCTGGTTTTGTATAGAAATCACAAGCAGTAGAGATGACAAAGACTGCAGAAACCTTCTCATCTCCTTCTAGAGCAAGAGCATGTCTTTCACCCACTCTTAACTAGACAACTTTCATCAGTCATGAGGGAGTCTCATGTTCAAGAGCTAGGCAGTGACAGCTGTAAATGACAAAAAGCAGACTGAAATTCTCTTGGGACTCCAGCAGAGAGCAATGAAGGAGGTTGAATTCACCTTCTTGGGAAGTTCTAAAATGCACGTTCACTTGAGCACAGGAGCTAAGCCATCGTAACCTTTGTTGAGTATGTCTGCGTAGACAGAGTTTCCATCACTGCAGAAGCAATGTTATTTAACCTGCGTTATCATCTCTAGCTGCTAAGCTGCACTTATTGCAAAGTATCTGCAACGTATTTTACAGGGTGGGCTTTTATGTGTAATTCCTGAGTAACAGTGCAAAGAGAAGTACTTGGGGTGTGGGGTGGGGGGGGAACCGCAACTCTTAGGTTTTTCAAATCATGGTTCCATTTGAAAGTCAAACAAGATGTCAAACCTTTCTTTCCTAGATGTATTACCAGCACAAACTGTACCAGAAATTTATGACCCGTAACTGTACCATGGACGCTCTTTCTCTGGACTATTCCTTAAGAAACAAAGTCCTCACTAGAAATAAAACAAAATTAGCCAAAGTATTGGCCTGGATTAGTTCCAAGGCTCTGTACTAAAGGCCAAACACATGTAATAATAGTAATAATAATAGAGTGGACTAAAAGTTAAATCAATAGAGCATTACTCAGTTCAAAGACATCTTGTGTCCTAATGTTCTCACAGAAGACTGTAAAAACCTGTCTATTTTTGTGGGTTTCTTTTATCCATTTAGCTGTACCTTCTACTTCTCTCCACTGTCTGAGAACATTGATGGTAAGGTTGGATGACCTCATGTCAACTTGTAGAAGTAAAGAAAGAGAAGCCAGTAAAGAAAGGCAAATTTGTTAATTGCAGGTGGAAAGAGGGAGGCCAACAAGAGAAAACAAAAGAACAGTAATAATGAAATGCTCCCCTGTCTTCTGTGAAAAGTAAAGGCACAGACAAGAAAGAACAAGAGCAAAATTCTCACTAGAGAAACGCACTTGATCTGACTCAAGTATTTTGCGGTACATTTCTTGCTGTTTTCTCATGCCAAACATATTAACCGTTGAAGGTATCCCTTTCCTCTTTCTGGAATACAGCTAGGAAGATGGCTGTGTCATTGCTGACAAGCTGCTATTCTCAGAGGTGTCCAGCTGAAAGTCCTAGATCAATTGATTTGCTCTGTCACTTTGATATGGCATGACTTACAGTTTCAGCACCTGAACTGGCCAGCCCTGCAATTCTTTGCCCCTTGAATGGTTAGATAGGCTCCTTGGCAACTGGCATTTGTAAGGACATGAAACTATGCAGAATTTGCACCGTGAGATGATGCCAAATGAGTCATGCCGGTAGATTAACTAGGGCATGCAAGGCAGAGAGAGGGAAATGAGAGCACAAGAAGAGAGTACACAAGAAGAGAGTACAATCTCCTTTTTTCTGAAACACTGTAGAGATCAAAGTGAACACAAATCCTCCTAGGGGTAGTTCTTGCAAAAGACTAAGAGTTCTTTTTGTGTTCACAGGCCTGGAATCACAGGCCTGGAAGCTTTGGATCACGGCAAAATGCAGATGACAAAACGAGGCCTTGAAGTCACATCCAGTATGAAGCAGTATGAAAGAGGAAAGAAAGCAGCTGAGAGCGTCAACCCTGCTAAGTAGTCTCAGTATTCTTCTTGACATGAGCAGAAATTTGAAATGAGTCTCTGAAAATGGCAAAGGAGGCAGAATAAAAGGGAGCGATGACTCCTCTGGCATAGTGTTTCCTAACAGGGATCTTCAAAATGGAAAGGTTGTATCATCCTTTCAACTGAAGGAAGGTATGAAAACAACAGGAAGGAAATGGCATCAAATACTCTGGGCAGTGTACTTCTAGACAGAAAGGCCACTGATGGAAAACCAACTAAACTGGCACCAATGCAGCAGCATTGTAACTAAAGCCAGAAATGTCCAGCGCTTCGCTCTCTGCCATTCCATTCAGATGCACACAGCAGCTCTGCAACATTCCTACTGATCATCTCCTTGGCAAACTGGCAGTGAGGGTCCGTGGTGATGCAGAGTCTCCAGGCAGACGCAAAGGAGAGCTGCTTTCTTACAAAAACCAGGCTTTTGAAACACTTAGGCCTTTCTCAGTTCCATAGCTTTAAGCCATAACAAACACAATTCAACCAACCACCATGCACCACGCTGTGAACACACGATGGTTCTAGAACTTGTTGATCTACCTCGAATTCAGCTGCCTCACCTTCCCACAGTCCTTTTCTACTTAGCCAAAGTAATGGGCCTCAGCCCAAGGCCTTCCTTTTGTAAACTTCTAGCTCTATGCAGCAGCAAACCACTACTTTCTTCTGTGCCAAGACTTCAGGTAGACCATTTGCATCTGCCCTTCCAGTGAAACCTCATGGGGAGAGAAAAGCCTCTCAGAGATGTTCAGTCATTCCATTTTCTAGACAGGCCAAATCCAAAGAAAAGCAAGCTATGGGATTGTGTACTTGCTCTTACAAAACACCTGCTGCCCTCTGACAATCAACTAGCAGAAAACCAGCCAAACTGAGACTTGAGGCAAACAACCCTTGGAAGGGAATAATGATGTGATCAATAAAGACAACACTTTTCCAGGCTACCGAGATATTGGAAATGTCAGCAAAGGCTTGAGAGCAAAGGCTGAACTAATGGGGAAAGGGTAAAAGAATCGCAAGAAAAACATGACCAAAGGTTAAAACAATTCCAAGAAAAACATAGGCAACTAACCTGTTGAAGCCTTCAGGAAATCAGTGGCCGCTGATTTACATAGGCCATTCAAGTTAATTGACCCGTGCACCTTCCACTCCTTTTTCGGCACCATAGGGTGAATTGAGACCATGGAATCACAATTCCTTGGATTCTGTTCTTAACTTTAGGAGAGAAGTACAGCAGCTGAAGTACCTGTTACTGATGTGAAACCCAAAAACACAGAGTTGACACATTTCATTCTTGGCCAATCACAACAAGCAAGACTAAGAGGATAAGGCTGGCTTATTTTCATGACACTTTTCTTCTTTTACAGCCTGCTCTGATTCCGGTGAAACTTTTCCATTAGCTTCTCTCTAAAAGGAGAAAGTCCAGTTCAATGTCCCGCCCTACTGCTGCAAGTATACCATTTCGTTTGTCGAGCCTAAAAATAGAATGGGAAGGTACGGTGCTCTCTGGAGCTAAGAGTCGCTCCCGGGCGTCTTTCGGCAGAAGCCGCGCTAAGGAGAGCACTGTGAGCGGCACAATCGTCTTTGCGCGAAGAAGGCGCTTCTTCGCCTCCAGGAGCCGGAGAGAGCGGCAGCTTCGGAAAGGTGAAGAAGGAAGCTGTACGACACTGGGATTGTGTGCGCAGCTTGCCAACTGATAGAAAACAGTACCTTACCACTCTCCTGACTTTTCCAATCACATGAACATTCGATTGGAAGCTGTTTTGGACAACTTTCCTTTTCTCCCTGCCAAACACTTGGCAGATCTCCGTGCAAACTCTAGAACACGATGGGAGATGTTTTCTGTGCTGGCAGAGTTTCTCCCTGCCAGAACTAGTGGATTTTTAGTGGTTTTTAAACCAGAAAGCCCTGAGTTCCAAGAACACAGCAGCTGCCAAGGACTACCCAAGAGGAGCGCAAAAGTACCACAACATGCCTGCCTCCACAGCTTTTTCCCTGGGACCATGCCTACCCCTAGGCTTATTTACATGCCTCCAGTTAGGGTTAGAGATAGGGTTTTTAAAGCAAGAGGCCCTGAGCTCCAGGAACACTGCAGAGCTGCGAAAGTCATCCCAAGGGGAGAGCAAAAGTGGTGCAACATGGCTGCCTCCACCTCTTTTTCCTTGGCAACATCCCTATACCTAGTCTGATTTACCTGCCTCCAGTGCAGGATAGGGAAAGGGTTTTTTAAATGAGTAAGCTCTGAGCTCCAGGCCCACTGCAGCTGCGAAAGACTTCCCTAGGGCAGCGCAAAATTGCCTCAACTTGCTCCCTCCAGGGCTTTTTCCTTGGGAACATCCCTAATCCCAGCCTGATTTACCTTCCTAGGGTTAGCCTTAGGGATAGTCGTAGGATTATGATTTTTATAATGAAGAAGCCCTGATCTCAAGGCACACTGCAGCTGCGATAGACATCCCAAGGGGAGCTCAAAAGTGCAACAACATGCCTGCTTTCACAGCGTGTGGAGAGCATTATTAATAATTGGTTAGCTGAGAAAGGCCACACTGATATAATGCCGCTGGTTAAACTGAAGGAGAAATGTCAGCAGTCAGCAAGCTGAAAGGAAGAGTCAGCAGCGACCTTGCTGCAACATGAGGATAGGGAGTTGAGATTAGTCCTGAATACATCCTAAGAATATGTAGAAAGTATCAAAAGTAGAACCATAGGAATGTAGAAGTAGGCGTAGGTGCTGATATGTAAGCTGACCAATCCTGAGCTCAACTTTTGCAATATGTATGAAGCTCATTATTAACTGTATTTAACCCGCCGTACTGATCAATAAAATCGAGCCTGTGATGATCAAAATGATGTCCTGGTTCCCTTCCGTCGACAAATGGTGGAGAATGCGGGCATAACCGAATCTCTGCCCTTTTTCTCGGATTAAAAGAAAAAGGGATTACGCCACGGTCCGGAAGTTAGGTTTGGGTCCCAGCAGCCGGGACGGTGCCGGAATTTGAAGCACCCTTAAGGTTCACAACTGTGACTTAAGCCAATACGTGTCCGCCGGAGCCTGGAGAGCTGCAACAGCGCGCGCTGATTAATAGGTATGGATAGGCAAGCGGCATATGATTTATTTACCGCCTATTTAGAGCGGCGTGGGATAAAAGGGATAGATTTAAAAAAGGAGTTACCAGGGTTATTAGCTTATGGCCATGCTAAGGGTATCTTTTCTAATCCTCATACAGTTCATGAGTTATCAGAGTGGAGAAAGTTTGGGGAAATATTGTGGGATACAGTACTAGGTGATGATAAGTCAGCAAAGAAATTCGGGAAGTTATGGCGGGTGGTGTATAACACGTTACTTCAGCAGGTCTCTGAGAGAAAGGCAGCAGAAATGGCAACAGAAGCTCATAAGAGGAATAGAGGGTATGGTCGTGAAGATGATCCCCTGGCACCTTCTGTAACTAAGGTACTTATGCCTAAGAGTCCCCAGCAAAGTGGTGTGGAGGATTTCTCTATAGGCGCAGTGGAACCGTCTGCACCTTTCCTGTCAGAGGGGGAGGGCGAGTCGGATGGTGGGGGTAGGAGCAAGCCAGCTTTGCCTCCGCCACCAGCTTCAGGCGGATCGGATGGTGGGGGTAGGGGCAAGCCAGCTTCGCCTCCGCCGCCAGCCTTGCCTCCGCCGGTGCCCCTCAGTGAGCCGGCTCTGGTTACAGCTTCGGTGGAGGGGTCACCTCCCCCGCACGAGCCGGCTCCAGCGGGGGGGCGGATTGCCCCCCGCAGGCTGGCTCCGCTCGAGCCGGCTCCGGTTTCACTGTCAGCTCCAGCGGGGGAGGGGGGGCTCCCGCTTCCCCCCGCACGAGCCAGCCTCTGCTTCACTGCCCCCCCCCGCGCGAAACCTCGGTGTCTGCACCGAAGCGCCACCAGCATAGCACCCTTAAAGGGCCAGATCCCATCCCAGGGGCACACCGTGATCCATGGGGGGAGATGGCTAAACAGAGGAGGGAAGCTTGGGCTGCTTTGGCGAAAGAAGTAATGCAAATGGGGGATGGTGAGGCGGTGGAAATAGCTTCTAGTCTTGCATGTCCGATCACATACACACCACAGTATGATGCACAGGGGAACCTTACGCATAATATAGCAGAATATACTCCCTTAGATTGGAAGCTGTTAACTCAGCTACGTTCTACGGTTAGTCAGTTTGGAGTAAAAAGTGAACCTGTTAAGCAAATGTTAGATTATCTTTTTAATACTCAGGTTTTATGTCCTAATGATTTAAGAGGAATAGTTCGGTTGATATTTACTCAGCATCAGCAGTTATTGTTTAATGCACATGACCCATTACATGGGGTGACAGTAGAGGAGCTGATGGGCTTAGAGGCATTTTTACGTACAGAGGCACAGATGATATTGGGAGCTGATAAACTTACAGAGTCTATGTGGTTAGTGCGTGCTGCAATAGATATGGTTAAAGAGCCAGGAGGGTTACCGGCTTATATGGGTATTAAACAAGGTAGAGAAGAATCATTTGGAAATTTTATCGATAGAACAGCTACTGCTATAGATCGAGCTGGTGTTGCAGGGCGCTATTGAAGCAGGTGTGCTTTGCAAAATAGCAATCCAGCAACCCAAAGAGTGTTAGCTACTTTAGGGGCAAATTGGACTATTGAGGAAGCATTAGAGCGAATGGCATTAATGCCAACAGCTTCACAGGCATTTATAGCAGAAGCCTTAAAGGAATTAGGATTAGGGTTGCAAAAGCATAGTCTACTCAAAATCAGGTGTTAGCTGCTCTTGCTCCTCTCCAAAGCGGCTCACTGGCATTCACGTAAAGAGGCTCGAGACCATTCATCAAGTGTTACCAATATGGCAATGAGGGACAGACACAAGTTGCCGCCCTGACATCGGAGACACCAGCTGCTGCCGTAACATCGCTGCTACCTCCTGTCTGCAACCCGCAGAGCTACCTCCTGTCTACAACCGGGAGCCTCGGCTTGGACTTATCAGCAGCAGTAGACGTCACACTAATGACGAACCGGCCTGAGAGGATACCCACTGGAATAAAGGGTCCTCTTATATTAAATGGACAAACATGTGGAGCATTATTGCTGGGACGTTCCTCTATAACTATGTTGGGATTATTTGTTTTGCCTGGTGTTATCGATGCGGACTTTACAGGGGAAATACAAATTATGGCTTACACCCTTTATCCTCCGATTAAAATTACAAAAGGACAACGCATTGCACAATTGGTACCACTGTCACAAATGACATCGGGAATACAATCATTTACTGGGCAAGCACGGGATGGAAAAGGTTTTGGCTCTACTGGTGTTACCCTTTTAACTGTGGATTTACAAAATAGACCAAAACAAAAGGTTGAAATTACCTATGGGCATCAAAGCATAACCCTTTATGGATTATTGGATACAGGAGCAGATACTAGCATCATTTCTCCAGAAGCATGGCCACAACATTGGCCTCTATTTCCCTCATCAAACATGCTCACAGGAGTGGGAGGATTTACATTGGCAAGCAGGTCGCCGTCTTTGTCTGTGTGCATTGAGAATCAACAAATATCTGCTGTGTTTTCAATTGTTCAACTGCCTCCTACAGTTTCCTGCTTAATTGGAAGGGACATTTTAACACAATTGGGAGTGGTGTTAACTAATCAGCACCCTTCGTGGTAATTGCCATTGCTTGGACTTTCCCCATTCCACTCACCTGGAAAACGGATACACCGGTGGTGGTTAAGCAATGGCCATTAAAAGGGGAGAGTCTTATGCATGCCCATGAATTGGTACAGGAACAATATACGAAAGGGCACCTACGACTGTCCACAAGCCCTTGGAATACACCTATTTTTGTAATCAAAAAGAAATCAGGGAAATATCATTTGATACATGATTTGAGGGCTGTAAATGACCAAATGGAACCAATGGGGGCCTTACAGCCTGGTCTTCCAAATCCAGCTATGATTCCAGAACACTGGCCACTTTTAATTATTGACCTGAAGGATTGTTTTTTCACTATTGGCCTGCATCCTGATGACATGAAGAGATTTGCATTTACTTTACCAGCAATAAATCGTGGGGAACCAGATAAAAGATTTAAATGGACATCTCTTCCGCAGGGCATGCGCAACTCTCCCACTTTATGTCAGCTTTATGTTGATGCAGCATTACAGCCACTACGTCGTAAATGGCCAGCAACTATAATATATCATTGCATGGACGATATTTTGTTTGCACAGCAACAGCCATTCTCCTCTTTACAGATTAACACCATTAAAAATACTCTTGCTGCATATTCACTTGTTATTGCTGCAGAGAAAATTCAGACTACAAAGCCCTGGAAATATTTGGGATGGACTTTGACGGATCAAATAGTGATACCACAAAAATTGTAATTACAATTGAACATTAAAACTCTACATGATGCACAGAAGTTGCTGGGAGACTTACAGTGGCTGAAGCCTATTGTGGGAATACCAAATCACTTATTAGAAGCCCTACGGCCTTTGTTAAAAGGCGTGGACCCTACTACTCCTGTACACCTGACAAAGGAGCATCGTCTTGCCTTGCAGCAAATCAGTAACTGTGTACAGCAAGGGTATGTGTCTCGTCGACAATTCGACCACCCCATTGACCTTACTATCTGGAATAGCCCTTGCCACTTGCTTGGTGCTCTCTCTCAGTTGCAAAAGAAAACGGGGGAGATACGGGTGTTGGAATGGTTGTCACCACCGCTATAGCACAAGAAAACAATATCTTCAAAAATTGAACAATTGGCAGCATTAATCAAAAAGGGGCGTCCCAGAATTCTTGAAGTGGATGGTAGAGAACCTGCTAATATTAGATTGCCTATGGAAAAAGAAACCTTGGACTGGTACTTGATAAATTCAAAGAATTTACAAGAAGCATTATTGATGTCACCTGCTAAAGTAGAGACTAATAAATTAGTGCCTAGAGTTTTGCAATGGATGACAGAATAGAACTGGATTACTCGACCTTTGAGAGAAGAAAACCCCATAGAAGGAGCTATTACAGCTTTTACAGATGCAGGAAAGAAATCAAGGCATGCTGCTGTTACCTGGCAAGAAAAAGGACAATGGAAGCATCAACTCCTCACAGCAGACCCTGCAGATAGCTTACAAACTTTGGAATTGTTAGCAGTAGTATGGGCGGTGTCCAACTCACAGGAGCCTTTAAATGTGGTCACAGACTCTATGTATGTTGCAGGAGTAGTCAAACGAATAGAGGAAGCAGCAATTAAGGAAGTGAATAATAAACGATTGTATGAGTTACTGATACAGTTAAGGAAAGCTTTACGGGAAAGAGCAAACGGTACCCTTAAGCAGTATATTGAAAAACATCAAGATTTGGCAGATCCACAAGCATGTTTGGCTAAGGTTTTGTATGTAATTAACCATTTATGCATTTTTGGGGAAGATGATACCCCCCCTGCAATGAAACATCATCCGAGGTCAGGTCAGGAAAATACTAAGGAAACAGAGGTCTGGGTTAAGTATAAGAACCCAAGTACAGGATTATGGGAAAAACCTGCAAAAGTATTATGTTGGGGTCGGGGGTATCTTTGTGTTTCCTCACCTACAGGGCCTTTGTGGGTGCCTGCTAAGTGGACTAAACCTGTTTTTGATGCAGCCTCTGGTGGATCGCCTTACGGAGGAGGACAAGGAGCGACTGGGGAAGAAACTGCTTCTAGTCCTACAACCACTACTGTTACAATTGAAGGGGTACTCGGAAGCGGTGGACAGAGCACTGACACGTCACTACCGGATGGCCCAGGAGTTGATTCGTTTCATTGACTCATTATCAACTTTTCACTTAACAGATCCAGCGAAACTACATTGCCTTGACTGTCACAATCCACATTGTGCTGCCTGGATAGCCCTACGTTGTGGGGGTTGTAAAAGAACTTTTTGGATAGAACAATCATTATTACGGGATTTGTGGTGTCATACCTGTAAACACGAGCACACGTGGGGTAAAAGCTGGCAAAATGAATTAAGGAGACAAACGGGGCAAAACGCATATATTGCTTTAAATCTTTATGAGTCTCCTGAACAGAAGGTTCTTGCTTATTATCGATGGGAAATACAATGTATTGTAAATAGAATTAAGGTTCAAAGTAAATCACGTATAGTTTCTATAAGGTGTAGGAAATTAGTGCCTTTAACACAGCATTCAGTTGTAGGACCCTTCCAAGGGGATCCTGATGGACCATTAGATTGCTGCATTGATAAGTTGCAAAAATTAAGTTTGAAAGTGGCAGGACCAGTGAAATTAGGAGCAGCAAGATTGAAGACAGATAAGAAGAAGAAGGCAAAAAAGGGAACGGTCTCATTTGAATAGGGGTATCAGTGATTGCTAATTAATTTTCTATGATTAGAACAATTTTGCTGTTGTGGGACCCTCGGGAGGATATAGTTGTTGAGGAGGATGACGAACAAGAACTACGATTACGAAATAAGATACACCTTGTGTTAAAGAAAGACCTTGAGCTGTTAGCCTCATATAGTAAAAAGGCTGAAGAGGCTTTGCGATCACCACCATTGAATTGGTTGCTTTGGGTTGAAGAACCAGAATTTTATACTGGTCCTTACTTACATTCGCTTCCTTGTTATGTTTGCAAAAAGGATAAAGATAAATGCTATGCATGGGTAGCTTTGCATTGTGCAGATTGTAATCAGGTTTATTGGTATTCACAGAAGTCATTGGGATATTTATGGTGTACATCTTGTTTTGGAAAGTGGATTCGAAATCATATCTGGGTTAGAGCTCTTGAACAAAGTACTGGCCTGCCAGGACGGACAGGATTACAGCTCTTTGAGAGTGCAGAACAAGTGGTTATAGCATATCTTAGGTGGAAGTTACAGGAAAACCTTAGAATATTTGAAATTACTAAAGCCTCACGCATCATAGCAGCTCGCTGCAAAGCTGATTTGCCTTCAAACTTACCTCGTGCTATACTTGTGAGCAAGGATGCTGATTTAGAATTAGATCAGTATATCCAAGAATTGACTCAGCCTTACAATAGACAATCTAGCAAACCAGGGAAAAGACAGCGAAGAAAGAAAAAACAACGTAAGCAGAAGGAAGAAAAGGAGAAGCAAAGCAAGCAGAAAGAAAAATGAGGTTTGTTTTTGTTATACTGCTCAATGCTGTAGCAAGTGAAGCAGTAGGAGTAACACACTTCAGTCAACCAAGGGAAAATTTATGGGTGACACTTGCTAATCAAACTAACCAATCATCACTTTGTCTTAGTCTTGGAGGAGTCACTAACCCATTTCGAACATGCCTGGTGGGACTTCCGGTGTGGTCTCCTGGAGAATTTTGTAGTTTGATAAACAATCAAACCTTATGTATGTCTAACATGTCAAACATCACATTGCCGGTGCAACAAGGGTATACTGCAGGTCAGAGTGATGGCTATCGTCAATGCTTACTAATCCAATCACTTAACACCTCTTTGCATTCTCCTCCTGAGGAATTGGATCTTTTTGGAAGTACAAATGCCAGCATATCTAACACTACAGCTGGTGGATGGTTTAGCTTCAAACTTTTGGGTGCTCAGAATTTAAACCAACCTAAAGAAACATGGGCCACCCTAGATTCATCCCTGAATGTGAGTGAATTCTCTCCACAGCATTACAGTCAATGTAACGACAAATATCACAGCAGCAATGAAATTAGCCACAGGAATATTTTTGATTTGTGGAGACAGGGCATGGAATGGTATACCAGCTAAACCACAGGGTGGACCCTGTTTTTTGGGAAAATTGTCATTGTTTCATCCTAACGTGTCCTTACTAATGCAGCTGAGTCAAAATTCAAACAGGAAAAGACGCAGCATACATGACTTAGACTGCAGCCAGATAGGAGATCCACAGTTTTGGGGCACATTCAAACAGGTGGTGGTTTCCACTATCTTGCCAGGAGGATCTGCCAATAAAGCCATGAATTTAGCAAAACAATTAGGATGCTGGGCAAAGGATGAGCTGAACAGGACATCACAAATTCTAGACATGTTAACTGCAGATGTGCAAAGTGTTCACCATGCTGTTTTGCAAAATAGAGCTGCTGTAGAGTTTTTGCTCTTAGCACAAGGGCATGGATGTGAAGAGTTCGAGGGAATGTGTTGCATGAATCTGTCTGATCATTCAGTACCCATTCACACTAAGATAAAAGAACTGCAACAGGGACTTCACAAACTCAAGGAAGAAGACGGTTTAGGAATTGACGAATGGCTTAAAGGCTTAGGACTTGGACCGTGGCTGAGGAACCTTGTGATCTATGCTATAGGACTTCTGGGTGTAATTTTACTGTTTTTGCTTATTTTGCCTTGTATCTTTAACTGTATTCAAAACATGGTCAGCCGTACAATAGCAAAAACATGGCAAACTAATCTCCTTGCTCAAGAAGAAAATGGGGGAAATGTGGAGAGATTTATTAATAATTGGTTAGCTGAGAAAGGCCATACTGACATAATGCCGCTGGTTAAGCTGAAGAAGGAAAGTCAGCAGCCAGCAAGCTGAAAGGAAAAGTCAGCAGTGACCTTGCTGCAACATCAGGATAGGGAGTAGAGATTAGTCCTGAATATATCCTAAGAATATGTAGAAAGTATCAAAAGTAGAACCATAGGAATGTAGAAGTAGGCGTAGGTGCTGATATGTAACTGACCAATCCTGAGCTCAACTTTTGCAATATGTATGAAGCTCATTATTAACTGTATTTAACCTGCCGTACTGATCAATAAAATCGGGCCTGTGATGATCAAATTGATGTCCTGGTTCCCTTCTGTCGACAGTGGACCTTGTTATTTAGGCAAGTTATCATTATTCCACCCGAATATATCTGTATTAATGCAACTAAGTTATAAGACAAGCAGGCAAAGGCGCAGCTTACATAACTTAGACTGTAGTCAAATAGGAGATCCATGGCTCTGGAGTAAATTTAAACAAGTGATGGTTTCAGCTCTCCTACCATGGGGTGCTGCAAGCAAAGCAATGACTTTAGCAAAACAAATAGGTTGTTGGGCTAAGGGTGAATTGAATAAGACATCACAGATATTAGATATGTTAACTGCAGATGTACGGAGTGTTAATCACGCTGTTTTACAAAATAGATTTCTTACTGTTAGCACAAGGCCATGGGTGTGAAGAGTTTGAAGGGATGTGTTGCATGAATTTATCTGATCATTCTGTATCTATTCATGCTAAGACAAAAGAGCTACCGCTAGGGCTTAACAGCCTTAAGGAAGAAGAAGGATTGGGAATTGATGAGTGGCTTAAAAGTTTAGGACTGGGACCATGGCTAAGAAACCTTGAAATATATGCTATAGGGATATTAGGTGTACTCTTATTGCTTTTACTTATTTTACCTTGTTTCTGAATTTGTATCCAAAATATGGTTAGTAGGATGATAGAGAAAACCTAGCAAACTAACCTCCTTTCTCAAAAAGAAAAAGACGGGGGAGATGTGGAGAGTTTAGTTCAAGCATGGCTTAAAGAAAAAGGCCATGAAGGCATACAGTTGAGAGAGCAGTAAAAGGTAGTTGTGAAACAGTTCCAAAAGCCGTTCCCAGGCTGATTTCTATAAACAATTAGGCTCTCTCGTGCATCACTTTATAAACAAAAAGGTTCTCAGACAGTCTTCCCATAACAAGCAAAACACCCTCTCTGGGAAAAGATGGCACCCCGGGAACAGAAATGGAAGTTTTGGGAACCTTTCATATCACAGTGGGAACACTGGTTTTGTTTTTACTAAACAATTATAGGCATTGTAAAACAAAGGGAGTGGTTAGAGTTTTCTCTGTTAGCCTATCGTGAACCTGGATTTTGGAATATGCATGAAGTTAATTAACACTGTTATTTAAAGTGACTGATCGATCAATAAATCGGAGTTCGATGCATTAAAGGATGGTCGTCTCCCCTTCACTTCAATAGTTGCCCTTCTCTGGACATGCTCCAGCCCCTCCATGGCCTTCCTAAATTGGGGGGGCCCACAACTGGACACAGCATTTAAGGGGCTGCCCAACCAGCCCTGAGCACAGGGGAAGAATCACTGCCCTGCTCCTGCTGGCCACACCATTCCTGATCCAGGCCAGGAGCCATTGGCCTTCTTGCCCACCTGGGCACACTGCTGGCTCATGCCCAGCCTGCTGTCCATCAGTCCCTGCAGGTCCCTTTCTGCCTGGCTGCTCTCCAGCCACTCTGTCCCCAGCCTGTAGCGCTGCAGGGGTTGTTGTGGCCAACATGCAGGGCCCAGCACTTGGACTTGTTAAACCTCACCTTGTTGGATTTGGGTCCTGGATCCAGCCTGTCCAGGGCCCTGTGCAGAGCCCTCCTACCCTCCAGCAGATCCACACTCACACCCAGCTTGGTGTCATCTGCAAATTTGCTGATGCTGGACTTGGCCCCCTCATCCAGTTCATCAATGCAGATACTGAAATCCATGCTGGCTGGCTCTGACCCCTCGGCCATCCTGTGGGTGCCCTGTGATGGCACTCAGGGTGATCTGTTCCATAACCTTGCTGGGCACCCAGGTCAGGCTGACAGGCCTGGAGTTCCCCAGATCCTCCTTCCAGCCCTTTTTGGGGATGGGCTCACACTGGCACCTCCAGTGCTCTGGGACCTCCCTGCTGAGCCAGGACTGATGGTAAATGATGGAGAGCAGCTTGGGGAGCTCATCCACCAGCTCCCTCATCCCCCTGGGATGGATCCCATCCTGTCCCATACACCTGTGAGCATCTGAGTGGCTCAGCAGGTCACCAACTGCTCCCTCCTAGATTAGAAAGGCTGTTCTGCTCCCTGTGCCCATCCACCAGCTCTGGAGAACACTTATCCTGAGGGCAACCTGTCCAAATACTGAAAATTGACAAACAAGATATTAAGTAGCTTTGTCTTTTTCTTATTTTCAGTTACTTTATTCTCCCTCCTTCTCCCTCCTGTTGCTATAAATTTTTTTATAAAAACATTTTTCATTCTTTTAAGACAAGCCTCCAGGTTAAATTCTAATTGAGCTTTGACCTCTCAACTTCCCTTTCTTAATAACCTAATGACATCCTTATACACTTCCTGCAATTCTGGTCTTTTCTTCTCCTGAGTTCCCAGAAAAGCTGCATGGGAAGCCAGGACAGTCCTTTTCCTCACTAGATCATGTTTTGGCACACTGGGACAGGCTGCTCCTTCCCCCTTAAGATTACTATCTTGAAATGTGTCCATCCTTCCTGACCCCTTTGTTTTTAAGGGCTGTTTCCCTTCAAAAAATCAGTACCTGAATTGGTACTCCCAAAATCAGCATCCTAAACAGGCCGAAGTCTGCCCTTCCTAATTCCAGTGCAGAAGTTTGTTTGCTGCCCCTCCTTCTTTCACAGAACATTGAAAACTTGATTATTTCATGGTCACTGTGCCCCAGGCAGCCTCCGAGCCCCACATCTGCCACCAGCCCTTCTCTGTTTGTGAACAGCAGGAGACAGAGCTTTCCTTGGCAGTGGGAGTGTTACCAAAAATTCAGTCAAATGGAGAACTCCTTTACACCAATGCAGCATTTAGAAGCTGCATTCTTTATTCAGCTGGATGCACGGGGGATAGCTCCTCTCAAAGCCGTGCATGCTGAGTACAGGGAAGTTTCAGTTTATATTCTGTATATTGCACACATATTCATTGATTTTCCCAGACTAAACACATATATGATAATGGTTTCCCCAAAATCATTCACATATTTCCCCTCCCATTAACCCATGCATTCTTCTGTCCTGGAGGTCTCTCTGGTGGTCCCTGGTGGTCATGGACCCCAATGTTCCAGTGGCACTGGCTGGGACATTGGTCACAAGGGTTGCAGGCGAAGAGAGAGGCGAGAACGTTGATCCATGATCAGAAGGCTTGATTTATTATTTTATGATATATATACTACATTATAACTATACTAAAAGAAATAGAAGAGAAAGGTTCTCAGAAGGCTAGCTAAGCTAAGAACAGAAAAAAAAGAATGAATAACAAAGATCTGTGTCTCAGAGAGTGAGCGGGAGCCAGCTCTGCCGTGAGTGGTCAGTAAATCCAAACATCCACAGGAGATCAATCACGGATCCACCTGTTGCACTGCACAGCAGCAGATAACCATTGTTTACATTTGTTGCTGAAACTTCTCAGCTTCAGCAGGAAAAATCTTAATGAAAGGATTTTAATGAAAAGATGTCTGTGACACCTGGCTGAGCTGGCAGGACACTGAGGCTGCTGAACTTCCAGTTCCCCTTCTCACACAATGGGATTGTGTGGTTTTCATAGGCCTGGGGTTGTGGAGAACAAGCTCCAGGTGTCAGCTCACCTGGTGGAGACAATTTATCATCTCATAACATGAGGTCACAGAGTGGGCTATGACATCACAGAGTGGGTTATGTGAGGTGTTTGGGCAATATGACATCATATACTGCCTCTGTGACATCACAGAGCCGGCTGTGACATCAGAGGGCAGATGTCTGACATCACAGAGCAGACTGTGACATCACAGAGTTGGCTGTGACCAGCTGTGACCAACCATCAGAGATCAGCTGTGGGGCATTGGAGAACGGGCTGTGACATCACAGAGCAGGCTGTGACATCCCAGAGGGGCTGTGTGACATCCCAGCAGGGCTGTGTCAGGTCACTGGTTTGGTCACTCTGCCCCAGCCCCCCCTCACAGTTTCTCCCAACAAGTCCAAGGCTGTTCGTGCCCAGAAGGGTCCCTGTCCCCCAGGATCCCCCCGGCCCACCTGGAGCCACAGCCTCCACCAAAGGATGTTCCACAGGATCCACCCCAGAGCCTGACAGGGGACAAGGGGCCAGGACTGTGTGACCAGGACATCAAAGACGGGGATTGTCCAGGTCACTGTGGCCTGGGTGGGGTTCCCCAGGGCAGGAAAGATGTCTGGCAGCTGGAACAGGGTCTGGGAAGGGCCTCCGAGGTGGGGCTGGAGCCCTTGGGCTGTGAGCAGAGGCTGAGGGAGCTGGGCTGGTCCAGCCCTGAGCAGGGAAGGCTGAGGGGCTCCTCATGCCAGCCTGGCAGTGCCAGCGAGGAGGGGATGGAGAACACAGAGCCAGGCTCTTCACACAGGGCTGAGGGGAGACAAAGGCCAATGGGTGGAAGGGGAAAGAGGGGAGATCAGCCAGGACAGGAGGAGATGAAATGAGTCAGGCTGGTTTCAGCATTTCCTCAACACCAAGAGCAGCCTGACTTCCCATCTCCGTCCACCACTGACAGCTTTGCAAATCAGGAATTGTTTTAGCTGTTTTGTCCCCACTACAGAACGAGCATCCTGATACAAGAACTTAATTGTGCTTATATCTATCACATAACCACGTTTCTATAAAATTAATTTTAGTATGGAAATAACGTGTGAATGGTGGACTCATCAGATGCTGCTGGGGTGTTGCACATAGCTCAGGGAAGAGCGTGATTGTTATTAAATTGTGTCCTGTTCAACTGTGGTCCATTGGCCATGAAGAGAATCTTTCTGTGCCTCTGAGTCTCATCAGTTCCTGACCCCCCAAAGGACAGAAACCCTGATGAGCTGTGCTTCCCACTCCAGTAGTGGCACTTCCACCTTCCTCCATCCCCAGAGCAGAGCTGCTTTGTCCCAGAAAGTCCCTGGCAAAGGAGGCATGAAGGAAACAGGAGAGGCTGTGGGGATCAGGTGCAGGGTAGATCCAGGGACAAGACTGACTTTTGCATTTGATGGAGCTGTGCCTTCCCTTGGCTTTGTTGGCTGACAAGAAATGAACATCCCTCTGTGTCTCGGGCAGCTCCTTCTCCAAGGAAAGCAGGTGGGAGTTGGAGCCAAGGAGCTGAAAGCTGCAGGTGCAGCCTGGGCTGGAGGGAGCTCAGATTTGCACAAGGCTGCTCTGAGTGCCAGGGCTTGGATGGGGGAAATGGTGGGGTGGGGGTAGGGACAGAGTCACATTGAATGTCAGCTGAGAAGGGTCTTGACTTTCATGTCTATTCAAACTGCATGAGGAGGTACTTGGATTCAGTGTCAGCTGGAGATTGCACGTATCAATAAATTAATAGGGAGAAGAAACCTAAATTGGACCTAGGAAATCTTTTCTCACTGTCTCTTTAAATAGAATCTATTCAACTTGAATAGACTCCTGGAATTCATCTAATTAACCACAAAAGATTTGAAAATTAAATCAAATTACCCCCAGAGACTTGGCTTGTTAAGGTGTTCTGAATGTTAATGAGCCCTGGGACATTGAATTCCTGCACTCAAGAGCTGAAGGCTGAACAAGCCTTTGGAGCAGGAAAATTCAGCAGCAGCCTCCAAGGTGCTGAGGATGTCAGCAGCCCCCACTGAGGCCATCCCTGCCCAGAGACCGTGGGGGAATGGGCAGACAAGGAGAGCGTCCCTGGGGCTGGGGCAGCACAACTCAGAGGCAGCAGCGGCTCCAGCTGGGCAATGGAGTGTGGAATGTGGCTGGGAAAGCCCTGCCTGGGCTGGGCCAAGCAGGACACACAAGCCCTGACTCCCATCCCCCAAAAAACTCTCTCAAGGAAACATTTAAAAGGAATTACAATTGTTTGTGTACTCTGAGTTGGACTCTATGAAGAAATACCAATAAGAGATTCTCAGGAGCCCAAACCAACCAAACAGCCTTTACTGGCAGCTTTAGAAAATCAGCGAAACTTTGGCAAAGGGTTAATGATAACATGATAACATTGTAGTGGTTTTGGTTTGCTAATTTAAGATTTTTCCCATCTTGAGATTTCTTAATTAATGGATTGATGAGTGTGGTCGGTTTTAGTGTCGGTTATTTATTTATGTGTTTATTTTGTTGTGAGATAGGATTACAAGAAAGGTAAAGTAGACTTAAAATTTTAAAAGGGTCTAAAGAAAATTTTTTTAAAAGCAAGTTAAAAAAAAAGGTAGTAAGAATTAAAATAAATTCTTTAGAGCACTTTTTTTATTTACAATTTTTTTTAAATCTGACTATATAAAGAAAATAAAGTTTCTAGTGGTTTACTATTTCTAGAATTGTCTTTTTTTTAGTTTTAGGGTGATAAGTTTTTCTTGTTAAGATTATGGAGGTTTTTTACAGGAGGAAATTTTTTTTTTTTGTGGTACTTAATTTTGTCATGGATAACAGTTGTCTGGGGAACTTCATTATTGTGAAATTGTCTTTATAGCTACAAGCTTTTTTACAGCTGGTTGATGGGCCATGTTGACTTGTGGGGTATTGTTTTAAAGATGAGTTATAATAAAGTTTTTGTTATTTACTTTTTAAATTATTTTTATCTCTGGGAATAGAGATCTTCTCTTGCGGATACTGAATTACTTATTTTTTCCTGTTTAAACTTCTCATGAAACTGTGGGTTTTTTAACATTTGTTTATTTTACCATGGAGGTTTTTGTTTGATACAAATTTGAATTTTTAAAAAAGTTTTGTAAAGAAAAAGAGTTTTTTCTTTATAGTTTATAGGAAGATTTTAGTTTTAAGATTAAGGTATTTTTTTCTTTCTTTTAAATTGGGATTTCATTTCTTCTTTACTGACTTTGGTGGTTTTATGGGGTTTTTTTATATGCTTGCATTTTGTTTTTTCTTTAACTGGAGGGAGGATTGAAGTATTGAAAGGGTTAACATCTGACCTGCCTGTAACTTGTGGTGGAAGTCGTGGTTGTGTTGTGCTACAATTGGTTTTATGGTTGGTTTTTGGCTTTTTTTATGTTTAAGTTTTTAGTTGTAAGGTTATTTTGTATGGGTTGTAGGTTGTAGGGGTTTTTTGTTTTAGTTGTGTTGGGGGGAGGGGACTTGGTAAGATTTCAATGGCTGTGTCTTGCTTTGTCCTGGTTGGGGTTTTGTAGCCTCTTGTTTTCCTGTTTGGGAGTTGTTGGGGTTTGGTTTGGTTAGAATGGGGCCAATGTAGAGAGGGGCAGCCTGGGGAGGGGAGCAGGAGCTCAGCCCATGGCAGGGTTGCTTGGTTTGGTTTGGTTTGGTTTGGTTTGGTTTGGTTTGGTTTGGTTTGGTTTGGTTTGGTTTGGTTTGGTTTGGTTTGGTTTGTTTTGGTTTGGTTTGGTTTGGTTGGGTTTGGTTTGGTTTGGTTTGGTTTGGTTTGGTTGAGATGGGGGCCAGGGCCAGGGCTTGCTGCTTCTTTGTTGTCTGGAAAAGAAAGAGGTTCCTGGACTTTTTCATCTTTAACATTTGTGTTTCACAGAGACGTGTTCAGTATCTCAGTGGTTTAACAGATTGTCACTTACACGAAAAAGTTTTACTTTTTAAAATTCTTCTCATCTCAAATCACAACAGACATTAAGTCAACATAAAACACTTCTCAAAGCATTGAGTTGAGCCATTCAATTTCACAAATTCTAAGCCTGTTCCATTTAATATTAATCAAAATTTGCAGGAGCACAGGAACAGAAGAAGACACAGAAAGATAGAAAGGCAAAAAGATGCAGAGAAGCACACACACAGTTACCAACTCATGAATTCCAACACTGTTCAGGTGGAAATTCCAAGAGGAGGTAGGGTCAAGATGTGTGCTTGCCTTGTGGTCAGTCTTCAATACCCCTTGGTCTCCCTGTGCCCCTCCCCCAGGTGGGCCTTGGGCTCATTTGGTCCCTCAGGAGCTGGGCTGGGGCTGCAGAGGTGGCTGTGGAGCATTGCCTGTGCTGTGCCAGGGACTGGCAGACACTGCTGGGCTGGGATAGAGGCTCTGAGGGAATTGGGGTTCCAGGGCAGGGCAAGGCTGGACCTGCCCCTTCCTCCCTCACACATGAAATGTTTTGAGCCAAAAATCTCCTCCAATCTGTCACAACAGGCAATGTTGGAGATGGAACACCAGTTCTGGCCATGGGCGCCTGAAAGAGAACGGCAGTTCTTTCCCATAGAAAGGAAAGCACAGAGCCCCAGTGTTTGGAAGGCTGGTGAGAGCCTCACTGGGCCAAGGCCAGCCAGACTTGTCAGGAATGGTAGATTTTGTCTGGGAGCAGTCTTTGGATTTAGGGAATTTTGGAGGTGAAAACACAATCTCGGCCATGGACTCCTGGAGAAGCAGGACATTCCTTTCCCAGAGCAAGGAAAGCGCAGAGATTTCCCCAATGTTTTGGGGACAGATGGGAAGTGACCCTTGAGAAACCACTGCAGCCAGATTTGTACTGGCAATATTCCTATGGGAACAATCCCTGGATATAAGGAAATTCAGAGGAGAAATCCCAAATCTGACCATGGGTTCCTGGAGGAGAAGGAGAGTTCTTTTCCATAGGAAGGAAAGCATGGAGTCCCTGTGCTTCAGCAGCAGATGAGAAGAGATCCTCAACATGCCAGGGTCAGCTGGACCAGTCAGGTGGCCCCTGGGAAGCCAAACCAACCAGACCTGTCCTTTGTTCCTTTGGTTTTATGGGGTCCCACACTGTTACAATGGTGCCTTGGATCTATGAGGCCCCACAGTGCCATAATGCTGACCTGTTTCTATGGGGTCCAGCAGTGTCACAATGGTCCCTTGATTACAAGAAGACCTGCAGTGTCACAATAGACCCTTGGTTCAATAGAGTCCCACAGTGTCACAATGGCCCCTAGGTTCCAGAAGGCCCCACAGTGTCACAATGGTCCCACTGATTCCATCAGCCCTTGCAGTGTCGCAATGGTCTTTGTGGTTCCCCAGGTCCCACAATGTCATGTGACTCTTCTTTTCCATGAGCCTTGCAATGTCACAATGGACCTTTGGACCCTGGGGGTTTGCAGAGTCACAATGGTCTCTTTGGTTCCACTGTGTCACAATGGACCATTGATGACAGGAGGCCACTCTGTGTCACCCTGGAGCTTTGGTTCCATGCAGGCCGGCAGTGTCACAATGAACCCTTGGTTCAATGGAGTTCCACAATGTCACCATGGCCTCGAGGTTCCGTGAAGCCCTGCAGTGTCACAATGCTTTGCTTATTCCATGGGGCCTCAGAGTGTCACAATGATCTCCATGATTTCATGAGTCCCCTCAGTGTCACAATGGCCCCTTGGTTCCATGAGGCTGTCAAGTGTCTAAGTGAAGTCAAATGCTGCTAAGAATTGGTTTTTTGCTAAGTTTTAGGTTGAATATAAGTTATAAGCTAAGTTAAATATTGTTACGTGTTAGTCCTCTTTTAAATTGCTAAGTCATAGGTTATAATTTAAGTTAAATACTGTTTAGCAGCATTTAACTTCACTTAGACCTTGTGACTTAACCTTACCTACACGCCTGACTGATTCAGCTATCCAAGGCACTCCAACCCCTCAGGGAGCAGCATTTCTGCCACATTTCCCCAGCACAGGCACTCCTGTGTGCACACAGACACAAAGAGTCAGTGCAAGGCACCTGTGAGCAATTCCCCTGAGGGAAGGGAATGCTCCCTGTGGATCATTTGGCATCACCCCCGGGGGTGAAGGGCTGAGCCTGGAGGAGTGGGGGGATCAGCCCAGGCTCTGTCGTTGTTCAGGATCCCCAAGTGCAGCAAACAGGAGAGTTCCCGGCTGGGAGTGGCTGCACTCAGAGGGAGACGCTGGCCCAGGAGTGTCATTATAGGACACAAAAGAACACAAGCTCACATCGTTGTTCTCATGGTGAAGAAAAAAGGGGAAGTTTATTTTCTGACTCCAACATTTACAGTTTTCCAAAAGTGACAGTGGATTGGAGGGTGACAGTGACACCTCTCCAATGACACTGGACAAATCAACAGTCCATCAACTGTCTCCTCCTCCATAAAGAAATGCAAAACAATGAGTTATTTATAGAAAGTGTGTGAGAAAGTTCACTACAAGAATGTCAACATCAGAAGGCTTAGAAAATCTTAAAAAACCAGGGCAACATCTCACCGTTTTCCTTTAAAAATGAAAAAAACCGAAATGAACAATATGATAAAGAAAACATGAACACTGTTCAGTGTCCACTTGCAGAGGAATCATCAGAGTGATCACTCTCATCATCTGCATCTGAATCATCACTCAATGATTCCCCCGCTTGATGCCTTCCAGGTTGGTCACAGTTTCGGTCTTACTCATCAGCTGGATTCTGTCTCTGCGGTTGCAGGTCAGGGTGAACACACTTCAGAGGTACCCAACGTACCCCAGTGTGTGTGGATACACAAGCATGCCCGTGCCCCAAAGCGATAAGGTCATAAGAACATTCCCACTGTTTGGTGACTAAATTCTGCACCTGTACCTTCACTCGAGGCTGATGTGCCTCCTCCGCAGCCTGCAATGAGAGATGGTGATTCAAAATGACAAGGTTATTTGAGTTCTGCGGCACAGTGAGATGATTGATTGTGCACAAAGCTTTTGCCAACCGGCTGTGCGGGGTTTCACCCTGCATTCCCCGTTTTTGGTTTTGAAGAACCTGCTCCACAGTACCATGAGCGCATTCTACAATAGCTTGACCAGTCGGAGAATGAGGGATACCAAACTTGTGCGAGACACCCCACAACTGCAGGAACTGCCGCACTTTTGCAATGTGTAAGCAGGAGCATTGTTGGTTTTCACAGCAGAAGGTATGCCCAGAACGGCAAAGACCAGCCTCCAGTGGGCAAGGACGTCACGGGCCTTCTCCCCAGTGTGAGCCGAAGCCCACATCGCAGAGCAGAACGTGTCCACAGTGACATGCACATACTTGAGCCGGCCAAACTCGGCAACTTGGGTGACAGCGGTCTGCCAAAGCTCCAAGGCCCTAAGGCCTCTGGGATTTACCCCAGCCGGCAAAGGCGGAGCAAGTGCGTGGCAGTCATCACATGACTCAACAATGTCACGAGCCTTAGCTGGCATCAGCTGAAACTGCTTCTGCAGGGTATGTGCATTTTGGTGGAAAAACCCATGTGATGCCTTGGCCTGCATGAGTGTATCAGGCTGAGGCGCTACCCATGCTGGGTTAGCCAACTTGTCAGCCCTCGCATTACCTTCCACTATAAAGTCTGGCAAATTGGTGTGACTCCTCACATGCAAAACACAGAATGGATGAACCCGGGCCTGAATGGCACACCACAAGGTCTTCAGTAAATGAAACAAGGCAGGATTACTGACCTCCTTCAAAACGGAATGACCCAAACTCTGTGTGGTATTGGCCACATAGGCGGAATCCATGACCAAGTTGAAAGGTTCCTGGGAAAATTTCCCAAATGCCATGACAGCAGCCCTCAGTTCAACAATTGGGTTGACCCATCCTCATGAGCTTCCAGAACCTGTCACTCAGTTCCATCCCTCCAGGTAACAATGGCCTTTCCTGTTTTCCCTGAACCGTCAGTGAAGACGGTGGGTCCTTGCACAGGTTCCTGGGTATTTTTGGGCTGCTAAGGGATTTGTGTGAATTTTGCCATATGCAGTAACCTATGACTGGGCAGATGATAAATGATCTGCCCTGAAAATTTTTCCAGAGCACTCTGCAGGGACACACTGTTTGCAAAGCTCCAGTCAAAATCCCCCGTTGCACTGGGAGTATGATCTTTGCGGGATTCACACCCATCAATTGCAAACACCGTTGCTGGCATTTGATTGTCAAGCGAGCAATCAGCTCAAACAATGCATTGCCGTCTGCTGTGGCAGATGGGGCAGAAAAACCCATTCCAACGCATGCAAGGAATCGGACCATTTGTCACTCCATTGGCCAATGATGCCCGTGGGATATAAATCTGGAGTGGTGATGAACACAGTGACATCAACGGAGGGATCAATGCGATAAACTTGGCAAGCCAAAACAGTTTGCTGAACCACCTCCAACACCTTACATGCCTCAGGGGTCAGTGTGCAAGGTGATTTTAGATCAGAGTCTCGTTTCAACAAATCATACAGAGGAGACAGCTGTGCATCGGTTAGCCCCAAGTATGGATGTAATTAAAGTTGCCAGGACAGACAAGTCTGGCTG
This sequence comes from Melospiza melodia melodia, assembly GCF_035770615.1. Taxonomy (NCBI): domain Eukaryota; kingdom Metazoa; phylum Chordata; class Aves; order Passeriformes; family Passerellidae; genus Melospiza; species Melospiza melodia. The sequence continues at coordinate 3,963,497 of NC_086200.1, forward strand.
GTCATTGACTCCTGAGTGGCAGCACTCATCTATTTTCCAAACACTGGAAAGGGCTCTGTGCTTTTCTTTGTATGGAAAAAAAATTCCACTTTTCCAGGCACAAATGTCCTAAATTAGGACTCTGCATTTGTGATTTCAAATATCCAGGGGTTGCTCCAAGCAAACCTGCCCGGACAGACAGGTCAGGCTTATCTTGGCCTCTTAGATGGCTGCTGTTCATCAGCTCCTGAAACACTGGGGCTCTGTGGTTTCCTTCCTATGGAGACCAATGTGACATTTGAGAGCCTTGTGAAATGAAGGGGCCATTGTGACACTGCAGAGCCTTGTGGAACCAAGAATAGCATTGTGGCTCTGTTTGGCCGCATGGTCCCCAGGGGCCAGAGCAAAGCAGCGGTGTGGGAGTTAGCCCAGCTGTAACTCAGAGTCAGACAGATTTTACCCTGGAAGAACTGGGCGTGAATTTCAAGTTCTAGGAGTCATTCGATTTACTTAGGGTGAGCTTGCGACATTTTCCATAAGCCTTTAGTGTTGTTATGCTAAGTTCTCCAAGTTTTACTCCTGTATTGGTTTATTGGTAACTTGTTTCTTCTATATGGTTATTATTCTAGTTTTCTAGCCCCAAGTGTCTATGTTGTGACTTCGTCTTTGTCTCAGGTTTTACGATACTGCCCCTCGTACCCTGCTTGAATTCTCCATGTTTATTGTTTTTCACCCTGTAATTAAAGTTCTTTTCGGGAAACTCCATCGAACCCACTTCTTTTCATTTTTGCCACCCTCGCCCAGCTGAAGTCAGGGACTCAGAGAGGTTTGTCGCAGCCACCCTCATTGTGACATTTGGCACCCAAACAGGCACCATGACATTCAGGGCTCACTGTGTCAGTCATGTCAGCTGGGGTTAGCTGATGGATAGGTCAGTGCTCCCCGGGATTTTGGATTGTGCAGGCCTGGCGGATTCATTGTTGCTTCAAGGGACCTCGGCCCAGGATCGGCAGGGTAAAAAACGGTTTCACCTGCATAGGATTGCAGGTGGGTTTGGGGAAATGCAAGACATTTATTGCCCATTTTGCCACTGTGTTTTTACAATATGCACCCAAGTCCCATTATTTATTTGGTGTGTTCTGGTGGCTCTTGCCCCTAAGGTGGAGAAGGAGAAAAATGGGCAGCTAGATGTCCAAAGTAGAAAGGAGCATATATGGATGCTTTAAGTTAATTCTAACAGATTTTGACAAAATATTTTCAAAGAACAAATTAAAATCAATCATGAGGTGGATCATTAAAAATTTTCCAGATGCCTCTGCTGATGAAATCCATACCACTGAATTTTAGGACTAAGTGAGACTTAAACTGTACAAGCTTTCGATCAAAAGGGACTCCATTGCAGCCCACATGCTCCCCATCTTCCATACCATCTTTGAGACCCTTCACCAGCAAGCAATGTCTCAAAAACTCAATCCGTTGGTTGCTTCTGACTCAGGACCTCCCAGCCAACATGCCTTTCTCAGACCTTCCACAATGGTCCAAGATGGCAATGGCCACGTGGTCTAGGAATATCATGCCCTGGAGACTCAAGATGAAAGGAGCCAGAATGTGGCTTGGGAGCCGGATCATCCTCCCTCCATCTTGGCTCCTCCACTTCCTGCTACCACAACCTTCTCTTCCGCCCCGAACAAACCTCCAGACTCCATCCCCACAACTGTGGGTCATGTCCCTACAGTCAATAATTCCACTTTCACCCTGGGCAATGCCTCCAGAACTCTACCCCGGAAGTCTGCCATCGTAAATCAAGACCCTTCCTCCCCAACACCTGACAAAATGGCAGTGCCCTTTGCCTCACCCTCCAGCAATAATATAACCCCATGGTCACAGATACTAAGCCCAACTGTCACACTATTTCTAATCCAAATGTTTCTCCTCCAAGTTATTCTTCCTCCCTCATTGCCCCCGTATGCTATGAAAGAAGGGGGCAGAATCCTAGGTATCAGCCATTGGTTTACGGGGAAATCAAGGATCTGTGTAAGGCAGCTAAAGACCATAGGAAGGACTTACTTTGTTTTAATGGCCTAATGAGGGCCATGTTTACTACACATCATAACTCCCTATGATTTAAAATGTATTAGGACCATGTTGTTGTCGCCTACAGAATACAGCCTGTGGGAAGGGGGATGGAAGTGTTTACTACATCAATTAATAGGAGACTATGCTAATAATGAGGCAAGGGCAGAATTGACAATCAACCATCTAGCTGGAGAAGGACAGCAAAGCCGACTAGATGATCAAGCAGCAGGTATCCCCAGAGAAGTATTGAATGATATCAAGAAGATGGCTTTGTAAGCTTTAATCCAGGTATCGCATCGTAGTACCCCCATTTTGAACTACCTTGGGTGGCTGCAGCTAAAGCTTTAGGACAATCAGACCATCTTGGGTGCCTGTTAAGTAAGCAAACCAATGCTACCTCCCTCACATTGAGTGGCCTGCTCTCAGACATAGAGACCATCAGACATGCTACCTTGCAGAACAGCAATAGAATTTTTATTCTGGGCACATGGGCATGGCTGTGTAGACTCTGAGGGCATGTGTTGCATGAAGCTCTCCAGCCAGAGCAAGTCAATCCACAAGAGCGTACAAGTACTGAATGAAGAGTTCAAGAAGCTTCAAGTGGGAAACAAAGACTGGGTCAATGAACTCTTCCAATCCAAGTGACTAAAAGTTTGGATGATGTCTATTTAAACAGGACATTTAATTTTCTTAGCTGTTGTTGTATTGTAAATTGTCTCATGTTTGTCTGGATGCTTTTAGAAGGTCTTGCAAAATTATTTCAGTTCCATCTTTGTTGTAAAAAAGAAAGAGGGAAGATACCCAACACAGGCTCCTCATGGACTCCTTGGAGGAGAGAACTGGAGGTCAGGATGGCACAAAAACCTCTCAGAGACTCAGTGTGGGCAAGGAAATCCTTAAAATTACCTAAAAGTATTCTTAAATCCATAAAGTACATTAAAAACCTTGAGTATCTATAGCCATTAATGAGCCCCACTGAGTGTCAGTACAAAGCTCTCCAGGGACTCGTTAAAGCAGAGAATTGGGGCCATGATTGCACAAACCTCTCACAGAGTCAGTATTAAAAGGGAAACACCAAGTACCTTTAAATAACTGAAGTAAGCTGAAGTACTAATGAGCCCCACTGAGTGTTGTTACTGACAAATACTCTCCAGAGAATAATTACTGCAGATAATTGGAGACCATGATTGCACAAACCTCTCAGAGACTCCAAGGCAAAAGCCAAACCCAAAGTCCTTTCAAAAACTTGCAGTCCCTAAAAGGAGCATTAAGGATTCCCCAGGGCCATTGCTGAGCAAGGCTCTCCAGGGACTCCTTCCAGCAGATCCTTGAGGCCACTGGGATGTGGGCTAGGGGGGGATGCTGAGGGCAGGACAAGGGGCTGACAGTGCCCAGCCTGGCTGGGGCTGTGCCAGAAGGCCCCAGTGCCTCAGGGCAAGGTGTCTCCTCAGCCCTTGGTGGCACAGACACTGCTGTGCCCAAGGGCCCCAACACTTGCCTTCTCTTTGTCCCCACCTGTCATCACTGCCTCCAGTTCTCGGCTCTGCCAAGGCCTGGGGACACTTTCTCAGTCATGTCTCTCAGTGGGACCCATTAAAAGTCCAAGAAAGTTTGGTGTTGGATTCTGACTTGGAGTTCTGGAGAGGTTTCTTCAGCTCCCTCTCAGGGACTGATTTTCAGGGCCTGAACACAAAGCCCCTGAGGCTCATTAAAGTCCTTGTGCTGTGTCTGTGCTGCTGAGCTGGGCTGGGCTCCTGGCACAGAGGAGCTCCTGGTAACCTAGAGGAGCTTCAAAAGCACATTTCTCTTGATGAGCAGCTCTTCTGCCAGCCCAGCAGGGCTGGGGCACTGCCTGCAGCCACCCCAGGCACGGCACAGATGCACAGAGAGCTTCAATCAGTCAGGGCTGGGAAGGTGCTGAGAAGTTCCTGGGGCATAATCACTGCCAGCCCTTGGCACAGGAGCCTCTGGCTGCAGGACAATGCAGCGGCAGCACCTGGAGCCATCTCCTAAAGCTGGAACATCCCAATGCCTACAAACCCTGTGAGTACATTCTCTGATTGTCTCTTCTGCAGAGCAGCCAGGGGTGCCCAGGGCTGTCATGCAGAGCAGGGACCTGCAGCCCAGGGCGCTGTGCTGGGCCAGGGACTCTGCTGCCTGCCAGGGACTCTGCGACCTGGGACAGCTCTCAGCCAGCCCTGGCAGCTGCTCCCAGCACGGGGGGACAAGGTCTGGGTGGGACAAGACAGCTGGTCAGGTTTGGAAGTGTTTTCTTGGTGTGGTGAGGATGCTGCATTGTTCAGGACTGCTCCCAGCATGACCTTTAACTGTAGAATATTTCCAAGTAGGTTATACAGGGATCACAGCAAGGCTGGGGCGGCATAATTTGGAAAATCTTGCTTTTTTAATCTACTGCTTTCTGTTGCCAGGATGAAAAATTGCACATTGATATTAATCTCTCAGTTAAGGTCCAGAAAAAGAAAATAGTATTTCTCAGATCTTACTAAGCCAGGCAGTGACAGAAACCTGCACAGGGCACCCTAGAAGTTGCATCAGTTTTGCTTTTTCAGCCTCCTCAGGGTTGCTCTGACAGAGCCATCAGAGCCTGGAGAGCCAGAGCTGCCACTGGGCAGTGCCAGAGCTGGGAGGTGTCTGCAGGGGAGAGCTGAGCCCCCAGGGCTGGGCTGGTCTCTGGCAGCACTGGCAGGGCCCAGCCCTGGGCACAGGGAAGCAACTGCTGGCAGGGACAGCTCCAGGCAGCAGAGCCCTGGGCAGGCAGTGGGAGGAAAGTGCCCCCAAGCTGTGCTGGGATATTTAAAGTCCTCTCCAAACCCAACTATGCCATGATTACTTTTTTACAGATCCCCATGCCAAGGCACAGTAAGTGCCCAAGAGCAGCTCCATCAGTCACTTCCTCCTGCTGGCATTGGCAGACACGCGGCAGCTGCAGCTCCTGCACTTCTGCCTCTTGCTGGGCATCTCCCTGGCTGCCCTCCTGGGCAACGGCCTCATCATCAGCGCCGTAGCCTGCGGCCACCACCTGCACACGCCCATGTTCTTCTTCCTGCTCAACCTGGCCCTCAGCGACCTGGGCTCCATCTGCACCACTGTCCCCAAAGCCATGCACAATTCCCTCTGGGACACCAGGGACATCTCCTACACTGGATGTGCTGCCCAAGTCTTTCTGATTTTCTTCTTCCTGTCAGCAGAGTATTTCCTCCTGACCATCATGTGCTACGACCGCTATGTGTCCATCTGCAAACCCCTGCACTATGGGACCCTCCTGGGCAGCAGAGCTTGTGTCCACATGGCAGCAGCTGCCTGGGCTAGTGCCTTTCTCAATGCTCTGCTGCACACAGCCAATACATTTTCCCTGCCCCTGTGCCATGGGAATGCCCTGGGCCAGTTCTTCTGTGAAATCCCACAGATCCTCAAGCTCTCCTGCTCCAAATCCTACCTCAGGGAACTTGGGCTCATTGCAGTTAGTGTCTGTTTTTTATTTGGTTGTTTTGTGTTCATTGTTTTCTCCTATGTGCAGATCTTCAGGGCTGTGCTGTGGATTCCCTCTGAGCAGGGACGGTACAAAGCTTTTTCCACCTGCCTCCCTCACTTGGCTGTTTTTTCCTTCTTTGTCAGCACTTCCACATTTGCTTACCTTAAGCCCCCCTCCATCTCCTCCCCACCCCTCAATCTGGCCCTGTCAGTTCTGTACTCAGTGATGCCTCCAGCCCTGAACCCGCTAATCTACAGCCTGAGGAACCAGGAGCTCAAGGCTGAAGTGTGGAGACTGATGACTGGATGCTTTCAGGAACATTAAATTGATGGCCAATTGCTGCAAACCACTTGTAACAGAGGTCATCTTATTGTTGGTTTGATTGTAGGTATTTTTTCCTTTATATTAGCTTTCTCATATTGTCCACAAATAAATGTCTTTGTTTTTGCCATTTCTCATTTTGTTTCTCCCCAACTTCCCTGTGGCCACAGACTTTGTCAATGAGGGGTTGCGCTCTGGGTGACTTTAAAGGAAAAAAAGGATGTCCCAGCCAAGTTTTCTGCAGAGATGCCCTTGTGTTGCCTTCTCTGGAGCTGCAGCAGCAATGTCTGTGTGCAGAGCTGGGGCAGATCAGGGTTGGCCCAGCAGCTGTGCCCAGCCGCAGCAGCACTTGGTGTTGCCAGTGCTGCTGCCGTGGCCCTGCCCCGCTGCCCTGGTGGCCCTGGTGTTACTGTAGGGCCTGAGTGCTCTCGGGGCTGGGCACAGCCCTGGGGGTGGCAGTGCCAGGGCTGCAGCAGGGACAGGACATGGGCACTGCTGGGTAAGCGCTGACGCCTCAGGCCAGGGCCTGGGGGCTCCAGGCTCCTTGCCCAGGCTCTCTCAAGAACACAGCCAGGCCAATGCTCAGCACAGAAAAGCCCCGTGAGCAGCCCTAGGCTGGGCACGGGCAGGCTGGGGGCAAACAGCATGGCTGGGGCTCTGCAAGGGCCCTGGGGCAGACGGGAAGGAGCAGCAGAGCAGGGGCTGATCCATCCCCAGTGTGCTGCACAGCCCAGGGCAGCGTCCCAGAGCGTCCTCATGGAGCTGCCAACAACATCCCCCCTCTGCAGTTCTGGTCTCTCCCCCAGCTCACACAGGTGCCCCATCCTTGCAGGCACAGACATGGCAGCACTGGCTCAGCAGCCCCTGTTTGCATTGCACAGAGCAGGGGGAGCACCCCCATGCTGTTGGTGTGGGGACATGAACCTGAGGGAGCACAAATGCCATCAGCCCCTGGGGCCAGCAAGGGCTGGGGGACACCAGGGAAACCACACAGCTTTGTGCTGGTCTCTGCAGTCAGCCAGAAAATTTGTTCCCATCAGCTGGGATTTTCCTGTCCCACTGCAGACGCTGTTGCTCAGAGCCAGGGCTGCCTGGCAGCCACCCCCAAACTGCCCTGAGCATTTCCATGGCTTCACCTTTGATTTCTTTTCCCTTCCTACTACAAATCCCTTCCTATAACGCAGCCTTGTTCCCTGCTGTGCAAACAGCCCATCCCTGTTTGCCCTTTCCTCTCTGGCCCCTCTCCCCATTGCAGTTCCTGACTTGGCACCATGGGAACATCCCCTGGGGAGCAGGATCATCCTACAAGTGCTGCAGGAATTTTCTGCAGGCTCCTGCAGTGCCTGGTGCTGCTCCCTTGCCAGAGGAACCCCAGGCCAGGAGGGCACATCTTGGCTGCTGTGTCTGCCTCTGGGGCTCCCTGGTCTGGGCAGTGAGGAGGAGCTGCAGAGGCTCTGCAGGACTGACAGGATGGGCTTTGGGGCTGGCAGGAGAAGCTGAGGGACCTGGGCTGCTGGAGCTTCTGAAGAGGAGTCCCAAGGCTCATCCTGCAACTGCTTCAAGGGAGGCTTCAGAGAATCCCAGAATCAGCAAGGTTAGAAAAGTCTTTGGAGATCATCAAGCCCAACCTGTGCCCTGACACTGCCTTGTCTCCCCTGAGCCACCTCTTCTGCAGGATAAACAACCCCAGCTGCTCCCTCAGCCACTCCTCACAGGACTTGTGTTCCAGACCCCTCTCCCGCCTTGTTGCCCTTCTCTGGACATGCTCCAGCCCCTCCATGGCCTTCCTAAATTGTGGGCCCAGAACTGGACACAGCACTTGAGGTGCTGCCCAAGCAGTGCTAAGCAAAGGGGAAGAATCACTGCCCTGCTCCTGCTGGCCACACCATTCCTGAGCCAGGCCAGGAGCCATTGGCCTTCTTGGCCACCTGGGCACACTGCTGGCTCATGTCCAGCCTGCTGTCCATCAGTCCCTGCAGGTCCCTTTCTGCCTGGCTGCTCTCCAGCCACTCTGTCCCCAGCCTGTAGTGCTGCAGGGGTTGTTGTGGCCAAAGTGCAGGACCTGGCACTTGGTCTTTTTCAACCTCAGCTTGTTGGATTTGGTCCCTGGATCCAGCTTGTCCAGGGCCCTGTGCAGAGCCCTCCTACCCTCCAGCAGATCCACACTCACACCCAGCTTGGTGTCATCTGCAAATTTGCTGATGCTGGACTCAATCCTCTCATCCACACCATCAATGCAGATATTGATATCCACACTGGCTGTATCTGATCACTTGGCCATCCTGTGGGTGCCCTGTGATGGCACTCAGGATCATCTGTTCCATAACCTTGCCGGGCACCCAGGTCAGGCTGACAGGACTGGAGCTCCTCCTTCCAGCCCTTCTTGGGGATGGGCTCACACTGGCACCTCCTGTCGCACCTCCCTGGTGAGCCAGGACTGATGGTAAATGATGGAGAGCAGCTTGGGGAGCTCATCTACGGCTCCCTCATCCCCCTAGCATGCATCCCATCCGATCCCACACACCTGTAAGCATCTGAGTGGCTCAGCAGGTCACCAGCTGCTTCCTCCCGTATTACAGGGGGCTGTTCTGCTCCCCGTGCCCATCTACCAGCTCAGGAGAACTCTTGTCCTGAGGACAACCTGTCCTAATACTGAAAATTGAGACAAACAATATGGTAAGTGTCAGCCTTTTCTTTATCTCTAGTTACTATATTCCCCACTGCGTCCAATAAAGAGGAGAGGTTCTCCTTATCCCTCCTTTTGCTCTAAGTTGTTTTATAGAAATATTTTCCATTTATTTTTTGCAGAAGTTGCCAGGTTCATCTCTAATTGATCTTTCACCTCTGTACTTTTCTTTCTGCATAACCTAACAACATCCTTAAACACTTCCTAGATTTCTTGGCCTTCTGCCCAAAATTTATGCACCCTCTTTTTTCCCCTGAGTTTGCACAAAAGCTCCATGGGCAGCCAGGCCAGTCAGTTTCCTCTCTAGCTCATCTTTTGCCACACTGGGACAGGCTGCTCCTTCCCCCTTAAAATTACTATCTTGAAATGTGTCCATCCTTCCTTGACCCCTTTGTTTTTAAGGGCTGTTTCCCTTAAAAAAATCAGTACCTGATTTGGTACTCCCCAAATCTGCATCCTAAATAGGCCAAAGTCTGCCCTTCCTAATTCCAGTGTAGAAGTTTTGTTGCTGCCCTTCCTTCTTTCACAGAAAATTGAACACTTGATTATTCCATGATCACTGTGCCCCAGGCAACCTCTGAGCCCCACATCTGCCACCAGCCCTTCTCTGTTTGTGAACAGCAGCAGACAGAGCTTTCCTTGGCAGTGGGAGTGTCACCAAAAATTCGGTAAAACAGAAAACTCCTTAACCCCAATGCAGCATTAAAAAGCAACATTCTTTATTCTGCTGGATGCATGGGGGATAGCTCCTTCCAAAGCCATGCAGGCTGAGCGCAGGAAAGTTTCTGTTTCTATTCTGTATATTGCACACATATTCATTGATTTTCCCAGACTAAACATAAATATGATAATCATTTCCCCAAAATCATTAAGATATTTCCCCTCCCCTTAACCCATGTGTTCTTCTGTCCTGGGGGTCTCTCTGGTGGTCCCTGGTGGTCGTGTACCCCAATGTTCCAGTGGGGCTGAGCTGGCAGGAGGCTGGTAAACTTTTAGTTCCTCTTCTCACACAATGGGCATTGTGTGGTTTCCATAGGCCTGGGGTTTTGGAGAACAAGCTCCAGGTGTCAGCTCAGCTGGTGTAGATAATTGATCATCTGGTAACATGAGGACACAGAGTGGGCTCTGACATCAGAAAGTGGAGGACAGGAGGTCATGGAGAAGCTACAGCATCAGATACATAGCTACAGATACAGCTACATAGATTGCATTTATGACATCACAGAGCAAGCGGTGACAGCACAGGGCAGCAGTCTGACATCACAGAGCAGACTATGACATCACAGATTTGGCTGTAACATCAGATACCAGCTGTGTGACATTAGATAATGGGCTGTGACATCACAGGGCAGAGGTCTGACATCCCAGAGGGGCTGTGTGACATCCCAGCAGGGCTGTGTCAGGTCGCTGGGTTGGTCACTTCGCCCCAGCTCCCCCTCACAGTTTCTCCCAACAAGTCCAATGCTGTTCATGCCCAGCAGGGTCCCTGTCCCCCAGGATCCCCCCGGCCCACCTGGAGCCACAGCCTCCACCAAAGGATGTTCCACAGGATCCACCCCAGAGCCTGACATGGGGACAAGGGGCCAGGGCTGTGTGACCAGGACATCAAGGACGTGAATTATCCAGGTCACTGAGACCTGGTTTGGGTTGCCCAGGGCAGGAAAGATGTCTGACAGCTGGAGCAGGGTCTGGGAAGCGCCTCCAAACTGGTACTGGAGCCCTTGGGCTGTGAGCAGAGGCTGAAGGAGCTGGGCTGGTCCAGCCTGGAGCAAGGAAGGCTGAGGGGCTCCTCATCCCAGCCTGGCAGTGCCAGCAAGGAGAGGATGGAGAACACAGAGCCAGGCTCTTCACAGGGAGGCCTGGTGGGAGACAAGAGCCAATGGGTGGAAGGGGAAAGAGGGAAGATCAGCCAGGACATGAGGAGGTGAAATGAGTCAGGCTGGTTTCAGCATTTCCTCACCACCAAGAGCAGCCTGACTTCCCTTCTCCATCCACCACTGACAGCTTTGCAAATCAGGAATTGTTTGAGCTGCTCTGCACCCACTCCAGGTGAGCATCCTGATAGAAGAATTTAATTGTGTTTACATCAATCACAGAACTATGTTTGTCTAAATAATTCTGGTACGGAAATCACTTGTGGATGGTGGACTCATCAGATACTGCTGGGATGTTGCACATATCTCAGGGAAGAGTGTGATTGATATTAAATTTTGTCCTGTTCCACTATGGTCTGTTGGCCATGAAGAGAAACTTTCTGTGCCTCTGAGTCTCATCAGTTCCTGCCCCCAAAAGGACACAGACATGATGAGTTATGATTCCCACTCCAGTGGTGGAACTTCCACCTTCCTCCATAGCCAGAGCAGAGCTCCCTTGTCCCAGAAAGTCCCTGGCAATGGAGGGATGATGGAAACAGGACATGCTGTGGGGATCAGGTGCGGGGTAGATCCAGGGACAAGACTGACTTCTGCATTTGATGGAGCTGTGCCTTCCCCTGGCTTTGTTGGCTGACAAGAAATGAACATCCCTCTGTGTCTCAGGCAGCTCCTTCTCCAAGGAAATCAGGTGGGAGTTGGAGCCAAGGAGCTGAAAGCTGCAGGTGCAGCCTGGGCTGGAGGGAGCTCAGATTTGCACAAGGCTGCTCTGAGTGCCAGGGCTGGGATGGGGGAAATGGTGGGGTGGGTGTAGGGACAGAGTCTGATTGATTGTAGGGTCTTGATTTTCATCTTTATTCAAATTGCATGAGGAAGTACTTGGTTTCAATGTCAAGTGGAGATTTCTTATAACAGGGAAAAAAAAAAAAAAACAGGTCCGAAAAAATGTTTTCTCACAGTATTTTTAAATTGAACATATTCAGCTGAACGCACTTCTGAAATCTCCCTTTTTAAACACACAAGATTTGGAAACTGAAATCAGATTATTCCTAGAGGCTTGGTTTGTTAAGATGTTCTGAATGTCAATGAGCCCTGGGACACTGAATTCCTGCACTGAAGAGCTGAAGGCTGAACAAGCCTCTGGAGCAGGAAAATTCAGCAGCAGCCTCCAAGTTGCTGAGGATGTCAGCAGCCCCCACTGAGGCCATCCCTGCCCAGAGACCGTGGGGGAATGGGCAGACAAGGAGAGCGTCCCTGGGGCTGGGGCAGCACAACTCAGAGGCAGCAGCGGCTCCAGCTGGGCAATGGAGTGTGGAATGTGGCTGGGAAAGCCCTGCCTGGGCTGTGCCAAGCAGGACACACAAGCCCTGACTCCCATCCACTAAAAAACTTTCTCAATGAGAGATTTAAAATGAATTGCAATTGTTTTTTTCCTCTGAGTTGGACACAGTGCAGAAATTCTGACGAGATCATCAGGAGCTCAAAAGAACAAGACAGCTTTTACTAGTTATATTAGAAAATTATGGAAACTTGGCAAAAGGTTTAATATGACATTCAATGAAAAAAGAAAAACCACTTTTCAAAGCTTTAAATTGGACCATTCACCTTCACAAATTCTAAGCCTGTGCAGTTTTAAGTTACTCAAGATTTGCAAGAGAATAGAAATAGAAGAAATATACACAGAAAGAGAAAAAAATATACACAGAAAGAGAAATATACACAGAAAGAGAAAAAAAAAAAAAAAAAACATATACAGAAGCACCCACACTGCTACCAAGTCCTGAATTCCAGGACAGTTCAGATGGAAATTCCAAGAGGAGGTAGGGTCAAGATGTGTGCTTGCCTTGTGGTCAGCCTTCAATACCCCTTGGTTTCCCTGGGCCCTTCCCCCAGGTGGGACTTGGGCTCATTTGGTCCCTCAGGAGCTGGGCTGGGGCTGCAGAGGTGGCTGTGTCCCTGCTGTGCCAGGGACTGGCAGCCACTGCTGGGCTGGGATAGAGGCTCTGGGGGGATTGGGGCTCCAGGGCAGGGCAGGGCTGGGGTTCCAGGGCCGGGCAGGGCTGGACCTGCCCCTTCCTCCCCCCCCCGCCCCTGACAAAATGTTTTCAGCCAACAATCTCCAGTCTCTCACAACAGGGAATGTTGGAGGTGAAATCCCAATCTTGGACATGGGCACCTGGACTAGAACGACAGTTCTTTCCCAAAGGAAGGAAAGCACAGAGCCTTCCCCAGTGTTTTGGGGACAGATGAAAGGTGATCCTTGTGAAACCATTACCAGCCAGATTTGTCCTGACAATCTTCCTATTGGAACAATCTCTGGATATATGGAATTTTGGAGGTGAAATCCCAATTCTGGCCATGGGTGTCTGGAGGAGAAGGCCAGTTCTTTTCCATGAGAAGGAAAGCACAGAGCCCCAGTATTTCAATAGCAGATGAGGAGACTCTCAATGTGCCAAGGTCAGCTGGACAATTGCCTGTTGATTACAAGAAGACCTGCAGTGTCACAATGGACCCTTGGTTCAATGAAGTCCAGCATTGTCACAGTGGTCCCTAGGTTTCATAAGGCCCAGTGGTGTAACAACGGTCCCAACGAATCCATGAGGCTTTGCAGTGTCACAATGGTCTCCATAGCTCTCCAGGCCCCACAATATCACGTGACTCCTGTGTTCCATGAGCCCTGAAATGTCACAATGGCCCTTTGGACCCTGGGAGTTTCTAGTGTCACAATGTTCTCCTTTGGGTCAACAGTGTCACAAGGGACCAATTATGACACGAGGCCCCACAATGTCTCAATGGTTGGTTCCATGCAGCCCTGCAATGTCACAAATGCCTCTTGGATTCACAAGGCCCCACAGTATCACAATGGTCCTCATGGTTCTGTAAGGAACCCCAGGGTCACAATTGTCTCACTGGTTCCATGAGGCTCCACAGAGTCATGGTGGACCCTTGGTTTGATGGGGCTTGCCAGTGTCACAATGATCCCTACATTCCATGGAGCCACACACTATCACTACAATTCCCTTATTCCATGAGGCCCAGCAATGTCACAGGGGTCTCCATGATTCCATGAGGCCCCACAGTGTCACTATGGTCCCTTGGTCTCACAGGGCCCCACAGTGTCACAACAGTCCCTTGGTCTCACAGGGCCCCACAGTGTCACACTGGTCCCTTGGTTCCATGGGCCCTGTGCTGCTGCATTCCCCCTCCCCTTCTCAGGCCGCCCTGCCAGCTGAGAAATGCTCCTTGGGCCGCGGCCTTGGCCAACAGCCCCTGGGCTCAGCCCCTCCACAGCTCATCACAAACACTGTCTGCTCCAGGCACTGCTGCTGCCCAAACAGCTCCTGGTTCCTTTACCAGCAGCCCTGGGAGCTGTTTGTGTTCCCTCAGTAACACAACATTCCTGTTCTCACCCTGCCAAAGGAAGCTGTTGATGCCAAGTGCAGTCAGGATGAGCCATTGCTGGGACTGCAGCCCCTCTCTTGGGGCCCTGCAAACAGCGCTCCAAAAGGAGCCCTTGGAGCTCTCCTGGGCCAGCGACTCCCTCTGAGTGGGGCCTCTCCCAGCCGGGAACTCTCCCGTTTGCTGCACTCAGGGATCCTGAGCAACCACAGAGCCTGTGCCGATCCCCCCACTCCTCGAGGCTAAACTCTTCACCCACTGGGGAGATGGCAAAGCATCCACAGGGAGCATTCCCTGCCCTCAGGGGAATTGCTCACCGGTGCCTTGCACTGACTCTTTGTGTCTGTGTGCACACAGGAGTGCCTGTGCTGGGGAGATGTGGCAGAAATGCTGCTCTCTGAGGGGTTGGAGTGCCTTGGACAGCTGAGTCAGTCAGATATCCAGATATCAGTAGGTAAGGTCAAGTCAGAAGGTCTAAACTAAGTTAAATGCTCCTAAGAGTTGCACTGTTTGTAAGTTGTTAAGTTTAAGTTATTAGCTAAGTTAAGGATTGTTAAGTGTTATTCCTCTGTTAATTTCTAAGTCATAGATTTTATTTTGGGTTAAATATTGTTAAGTGCTGCTCTTTTGCTAAATTTTGAAGTTGACAAGATCAGGTAAAGTTAAGGAATAAGTTAAGTCCTGTTAAGTTTGAGCTCTGTTAAGCTTTTGGACCATATTCCTTTTATCCTTGCCCTCATTGTCCTTGTGTCTCACACACACACAGAGGGACAGTTCTCTGTTAAATTTTGGTTTGATTGCCTGGTTTATGTTTGGTGTTGTTGTTGCCTTGTTTCCTTGGTGTGCCTGAAGTGTCCAGTCAGGAGCAGAATGACTCTTCCCAAGGAACTTTGTGCTGCTGTCCCTTAATATTCAATCTGTTTTTTGCTGATCCCTTGCTGGGGATATTTTCAGCGCTCTCAAGGCCTCGTTCGTAACAGGGTGAAGGAGTCCTGTCCCAGGCTCTGGCCCTGGGGGACACGGGGACGCTGCCAGGGGGTCCCTGTCCCCCTGCACCACTCCCAGGGCCCTGGCCCTCTGTCCCCGTGTCAGGCTCTGGGGTGGATCTCATTGAACATCCTCTGGGGGAAGCTTCAGGGCTGGGGGCAGGGGGACCTGGGGGGACAGGGGACCCCACTGTGCACGAGCAGGGTTGGACTGCTGTGGGGGGAACTGTGAGGGGGGCTGGGGCAGAGTGACCTCCCCGGTGACCTTACCCAGCTCCTGTGATGTCACAGAGCCTCCAGTGATGCCACACAGCTTTTTTGCAATGTCACACAGCTCCTGTGATGTCACACAGCCACCTGTGATGTCACACAGCCCCTGTGATGTCACACAGCTCCTGTGATGTCACAGAGCCCTGGTGATGTCACACAGCTTTTTAGCAATGTCACACAGCCACCTGTTATGTCACAGCCCACTCTAGCATGTCACAGAGCACCCTTGTGATGTCACAGAGCCAACTCTGGAATGTCAGCCTGGAATGTCATGCAGTTGCACTGTGATGTCACAAAAGACTCTGTGATGTCAGAAAGCCATAAGGTGATGTCAGAATCTGTTCTGTGATTTCACAACCTGCTCTATGATGTTACACAGCCACCTAGTGATGTCACAATCCATTCACTCATGCCACAGAGCCACCCTCTATGATGGCAGGATCTCCTCTATGGCCAGACACCCTACTCTATGATGTCACAGAAGCTTTATGATGTCACAACTCCCTCAGTGATGTCACAAAGCGCTCTCTGTGATGTCATACTGTTATGAGTAGAAAAGTTGCCCATTTTATTAAAAGGTTGCAGAGTTCCCAGGTTGGGCCAGTTGCTGCCAGGGTGGAGCTCTAACTGTTTGTGGTTGTAATCACCTGTTGTTAATAGTTTTTCATTAACTACCTGTTGTTGATGGTTGGGAATCCCCTTTTTGTCGAGTGGCACCCTGCCGCTTCCTGGAGGATGGCACCCGGGACAGTGAAGAGGAGGGGACAACCAAGGATGGGACAATAATTTGATTGGCATGCAAATGACATTGGGGTTGGCAAGCAAATGAGGAAGCCCCTCACCAAACCTAGCCAAAAACCCCTAAAAACAACAAACCAACATGGAATTGAGGGGTCAAAGTGATGTCTAGATGGGAAGAACAGAATCCAGTGTCCGCTAAGACCCTTTTTACCACTCACCGTAACCTAAAAACATGTTGGCTGCAAAGAGGACCTCGAATGTCAAACCAAAATACTGGGAATCAACTCGTGCTCTCGTGAGGAAGGAACCCCCAGCTCTGCCGGCACACCAGTGGACAAACTGGACTCTTCCTCCTCCTCTGTGCCACTTCTGGGGGCAGCGGCAGTGTGAGACCCATCGGATCACCCCACCTGAGCTGATTTTTAATAAAGACATTAAAAAGGAGAAAGATCTCCTGCCCTATTTATTTCGTTTATATTAAAAAACCAATGCATTTTTAGGAACGAAAAAAATTATTGGTCATTGTTTCTAAGTAATGCAATGCCCTTCATTCATTCGTTAATCTCCATTGGCTATTTATTTATTTCCCTTTTTGGTAACTAGTAATATTTGAGTCTTTTTGTCACCTTTTTTATCATCGTTTTCTCAGAAAGGGTCAAGGGGGGCACTTTGGGGTCCCTGGTGACATTTCTGGGGCACATTTGGGGCAGTTCAGGGTCTGGAGAGGGAATTCAGAGACAACTTGAGGGTCTGGAGGACACTTGGGGGAGGCGGGTGGGCACTTGGAGGGGCATTCAGGGATTCTGAAGGACAGTTCGGGGTCCGGGGCAGCACTTGGGGGTCCAGGGGGGCCCTTGGAGGTCAGGGAGGGAAATCTGGGGCCCTTCGGGGTCTGGGTGGACCCTTGTGGGGCTTGAACAGGGCTCTCTGGGGCGCGGGGGGTGATGGGAGTTGAAAACGTGGGTGTAATACTGTTAAACGGGGCCACGGAGCATCACGGGAGTTCGAGGCGCAGCTGCAATGGCTCTCGGTGGAGGCGCGGAGCATGACGGGAGATGAAGTCCTGGCTCCAAGAGCACTGGACATGCACCACGGAGCATGATGGGAGCCATAGTTCCGGAAGTGGCTGGAACGCTTTGGTAGTGGGTCCGGGAAGGCTCTTGGGGGACACTGCTGCGTCCGAGTTGCGACTTGAGATCCTCGGGGGAACATAAACAGTTCGGGAACACTTGCGGGGAGCTCGGTCATCTCTAACCGGGCTCTTTAGGGTGCAGGGCACGGCAGGAGTTTTAGTCACAGGATTTTTCTGAGGGCCTCTGGGGTCGCGGGGTATGAGAGGAGATGAATTCCCAGAAGTGGCTATACTGGGCATCTGTGGGGTTGGGAGCACTCAGGGGTCCAAGCATGCTTTTGGGAGTCCTGAATGGGTGCTGAGGGGGCACTGAGAGATCCTGGAGGATCTGGGGGACACTTAAGGGACAGGTGGGGGACAATCCCGGGGTTCTGTGGAGTGCGGGGCATGGTGGGCGTTGTAGTCCAGCTTCAATGGGTCTCAATCAGGCCATGGGGCATGACGGGAGTTGTAGGCAAAAAAAAGTCGTGCCAATATCAGGCACTGCTTGCGAGATCCTAAACCAGGTGCTGATTGGCTTTGGGCAGTAATGGGCAGAAACCTCGGCAAATGGGATGCGGCAGAGGCAGGAACATCCAATTCAACCTCTCCAGTCCCTCCCAGTACACACCAGTATAACCCCAGTACAGATCAGTACAACCCCAGTACAGACCAATTGACCCCAAGTAAAACCCAGCACAACCCCAGTGCCCCTCCAGTCCCTCCCAGTACAGTCCAGTCCCTCCCAATACACCTGTGCCCATTCCCAGTCCCTCCCAGTTCATCCCAGTGACATCCACAGGATGCCCCAGTGTCCTCAGTCTTCTCTGCAATGACCCCAGTATTCCCAGTTGTGGTGGTTGGACCGGAAATGGGATTTCTGGGATGCTGGGGTCACTACCATCAGGCCAATGGATGCTCAGATTCTAGGACCGCCTCTGAGAAAAACACAGGGGTTAAAACCCAGAGCTGCGCCCGCCCAGAGTCTCTTGGGACTTCTGTCAGGAGAGGCTTTGGATCTCTCCCCCTGTCCCAGCTGCCGGCTGGGCGAGGGAGGGGAAAAGCCATGGAGCCATGAGGTAGGCCCAGCCCAAGGATGGAAGGGTGGAAGAGCACCAAGAGACATCGGGCAGCCATTCCCCCCTAGGAGAGAGAGAGGGAGAGCCGGAGTCTGAATTCAATAGCGGCGCTGGCCCAGGAGGAGAAGCGGGGGGAGTTCGAGGGCAGTGTGGGAGTGCCAGAGCTCTGGGACAGGCAGACACTGAAATTTTTAACCCTTTTTCTTGCATGATTGAGACCTTGCAAATGCTGATCCTCCTAGGAGCTGAATAAGAAGAAAGATAGGAAATGAGATAACCAAGAACTAGGCCCAAGGGACATGGAGACGACTGGCTGAGTGGGGGGAGATTATTGTAGTGGCCTTTTGGCTGGACTTTTCTTGTGTAGCCGTAGACTCACCCAGTTTTATTCCTGTGACCCAGAGCCTGCATTTAGGGGGAGGCAGTGCCTCAGAACCAGGAGGGTTGAGTGTGGGTACCCCTCAGCCCCAGAGGGTGAAAAAATGGGGGGGACAGTCCCAAAGGAGAGGCTGTGCCTTTTTTTGGAGTGAGACAAGGCATCCTTGAAAGACAACTCTAGAAGCAGCTCTGGTCCATGCACAGTGGTGAGAGCACTGGGCATGGAAGGAAAGGTTTCATGATGGCAAAGCACTTTCCGGGCGGTGCTGAGTGACATGGAAGCACACGAGGTTTCAACGTGTTTCCAGGGGAAGCCTATGGTGCAAGAAGGACTCCTCTCCTCTTCATGAACTGAAGATTGAGTAATCTAAAGGGTTGTGCTGGACTGAGAGTTGGTGATTTTGGGGGAATGTAATGCATTGGGAAATTTGGTGGGGGGGAGGAGGAAAGTTTTTCATTTTTTCCCTCATGTTTTTTTTTTCTTTCTTCTTTTCTTGTAGTTTAGTTAACAAGGTTATCTTTATTTCTAAGCAGGAGCCTACTTTTCTTATTCCTGGTCACATGTGGGATCTCAGCACATCAGACCTGATATGCAGAGACACCGAGATAACCCTTGGGGGACTCGGAGGTCCTGGAATGTTGCCAGAAGTGTCTGGTGGCTGGACTTTGATCTTGCACAGGAGACGACACCTGTATGAGGATGGGAGGATCTCACTGGGATAAATGGTGAAGGGATAGGTTAATTAGAGTGTGAAACACAGGTTTTAGAATTTCGGTACAGGGGTGTCTAGAGAGGTAAGATGGAGGAATTGGGGCATGTCCTGTCCTTCTTCTTCTTCTTCTTGGCCTCCATCTTCTGTGGTGGTGGTGGCACATTGGGATTGGTTCTTACTAAAAGTGCACTTGTCAATAAGGGTGAAAGGTATTGGGGAAAATAGGTAAATATCTTATACGTAGTTTTGGGTATAAAGATAAGTGACCGCCCTGGGGGCTCACAGTGTGCTCATGGCTGGCTTGCTGTGCAGACCTCTGTTGGGCCGAGAGAAAATCTTGTAGATAAAAACTAATAAACACTGAAGACCGAGAAAAAACCTGAAGACTCTTTTCGTCCTTTGGAGCGCAGGCTGTCCAAGGCCATCCCGAGCCTTTCCAGGCCATAAAAAACAGCCGAGAACAGGACAGTCACATCTCACAACAGACACCAGGGAGAGGGTATTCTCATGGAGGCGCCGGCTTTGTGCCAGGGCAAACCATGACACCTCCCTTGTGCTCCCAATCTAGATCCATCTTGGGCAACTCTATCTTTGCAGCCCGATCTACCTGCTGATTGTTTTGGTGCTCCTCATTGGCCCTACTCTTGGGGACACGGGCATCTACATGGCAGACTTTCACAGGTAGCCTCCCCACCCTGGTAGGGATGTCTTTCCACTCATCAGCGGCCCCGATCATTTTCCCTCTACGTTACCAGTTAGCCTCTTTCCAGCTCTCCAGCCATCCCCACAGAGCATTGGCTACCATCCATGAATCAGTGTAGAAGTAGAGCTTTGGCCATTTCTCTTTTTCTACAATGTCCAGGGCCAGTTGAACAGCTTTGAGTTCAGCAAGTTGACTTGATCCACCTTCTCCTTCAGTAGCTTGTGCAACCTGTCGTGCGGGGCTCCATACAGCTGCTTTCCACTTCCGGTTCATCCCTACGATGCAATAGGAACCGTCAGTGAAAAGAGGGTAGAGTGTTTCCTCTGGTGGCAGTTGGTTATAGGGAGGAGCTTTTTCAGCCTGTGTCACAGGCTCTTGTTCTTCTTCTGTGACACCAAAATTCCCACCTTTGGGCCAGTTTGCAATTAACTCCAAAATCCCAGGGCGATTCAGTTTACCTATACAGCCACGCTGAGTGATAAGAGCAATCCACTTGCTCCATGCAGCACTGGTGGCATGGTGAGTGGAAGGAACCTTGCCTTTGAACATCCACCCCAGCACCGGTACTCGGGGTGCCAGGAGGAGTTGCACTTCTGCACCAATCACCTCTGAGGCAGCTTGGACTCCTTCATAGGCAGCCAAGATCTCCTTCTCTGTGGGAGTGTAGTTGGCTTCAGAACCTCTGTAGCTAAGACTCCAAAATCCCAGTGGTCGACCTCGAGTCTCCCCAGGCACCTTCTGCCAAAGGCTCCAGGACAAGCCATTCTTCCCGTCTGCAGAGTAGAGCACGTTCTTTACCTCTGGTCCTGTCCTGACTGTGCCAAGGGCTACTGCATGAGCAATCTCCTGCTTAATCTGGACAAAGGCTTGTTGCTGCTCAGGGCCCCACTGGAAATTGTTCTTCTTGTGGGTGACCAGGTAAAGAGGGCTCACGATCTCACTACTCAGGAATGTGCATTCTCCAAAAGCCTATGGCACCTAGGAAAGCTTGTGTCTCCTTCTTATTGGTGGGTGGAGACATTGCTGTGATCTTGTTGATGACGTCTGTAGGAATGTGTCACTGTCCATCTTGCCACTTCACTCCCAGGAACTGAATCTCACGAGCTGGTCCCTCTACTTTAGTCTTTTTGATGGCAAAACCAGCTCTCAGGAGGATTTGGATGATTTTTTTCTCCTTTCTCAAATATTTCTCATTTCTCAAACATCTGCGGTTGTGTTCCCCCACACAATGATGTCCTCAATGCACTGCAGGTGTTCTGGAGTCTCACCCTTTTCCAGTGCAGTCTGGATCAGTCCATGGCAGATGGTGGGGCTGCGCTTCCACCCCTGGGGCAGTCGGTTCCAGGTGTACTGCACGCCCCTCCAGGTGAAAGCAAACTGAGGCCTGCATTCTGCTGCCAGAGGAATGGAGAAAAATGCATTGGCAATGTCAATGATGGTGAACCACTTTGCTGCCTTGGACTCCAGCTTGTACTGGAGTTCCAGCATGTCCAGCCCAGCAGCACTCAGCAGTGTAGTCACTTCATTAAGCCACGATAGTCCACAGTCAATCTCCATTCTCTGTCAGACTTGTGCACAGTCCAGATGAGGGTGAGTGAGTCTTGCTGATCACCCCTCGGCTCTCCAGCTCATGGATCATTTTGTGGATGGGAATCACAGCATCTCGAGTTGTCTGATACTGCTGACAGTGCACTGTAGAGGTGGCAACTGGCCCTTGTTGCTCTTCCACCTTCAGGAGTCCTACTGCAGATGGGCTTTCTGATAGTCCAGGCAAAATGTTCAACTGCTTAATGTCTTCGGCCTCTACAGCAGCTATGCCAAAAGCCCATCTGAGTTCTTTCGGGTCTTTGAAATACCCACTGCGAAGTACTCCATGCCCAAAATACATGGGGCCTCTGGCCCACTCACAATAGGATGTTTCTTCCACTCATTCCCAGTCAGGCTCACATCAGCTTCCACCAAAGTGAAATCCTGGGATCCCCCTGTCACATCAGCAATAGAAACAGACTCTGTCCCCACATGTCTCAATGGGATTAATGTACACTGAGCACCAGTATCAACCAAAGCTTTATACTCTTGTGGTTCCGATGTGCCAGGCCACCGAATCCACACAGACCAGAAAACAAGATTTTCCCCAGCCTCTACCTGGCTAGAGGCAGGGCCCCTCTAAGCCTGGTTATCCTTCTTTCACTGGACATATGTCTTGGATGTGCCTTCAAGGGGATCAGACATGTCATCATCATCATACCCGGCAGTTCGGCTATGGGCAACTGGAGCTGTTTTCCTTCTCGTGGCTTCCTTCAATTCATGCACCCGTCGTGCCAGAACAGCAGTAGGTTTTCCATCCCACCTTCTCATGTTTTTCCCCACAATCACACAGGTAGAACCACAGCTCAGCTCATGGGGTGTACCTTCTCTCTCCATCTGGGAAATATCTGCCTTGGATACCAGAACCTCTGACCTGTACTGCTGAGATTTGGAGAAGGTCTTCTTTAATCTCCTCTCTGAGCTTCTTATGATTCTTCTCTATCTTATCCTCTAATTTCTGCAGACGTGTTTCTACCGCTCTGATTCTGGCATGTGTCGGGCCATGTACAGCATCTGCATATGCTCGGAGCTTCCTTGCCATGTCAAGCACAGTCTCATCCCTCTCATCCCTCTTCATGATGGCTGAAGCAGAAGCATATTCATGTGGCCCAAGTCGTACGAGTTTTCGCCACATCACAGACGTGCATGGTACCAAGTCTGGGTTCCTAGTTGTTACATCATCTGAGAAGACAATCTCTGCCACTGCCATTTCTCTCAGGTGTTGGATCCCTTGCTCTATGGTCTTCCACTGGATTTGCTGCATATAGAGATCATCTGCACACAGGTATCTTTGTGCAACACTTTCCAAGACCCCTGCCCAGAGGCTGTGAGCGTTAGCCCGCCTCATCATTCCTTGGTCAATAACAGGATCATGTAACAGGGATCCCAAATGCCTTGCTTCAGTGCCATCCAGAATTGTAGCCTCTCCTGCAACATCCCAGAGACGGACTAACTAGGGTGTAAAGTCTTGGTGTTTCGCAGGTCCCAGTCTGGAGCAGGCCCAACTAATTATGGATTCATCAGGTCGTTGAGTGTAATCCTTCCTTAGGCCATGAAGGTCCTTCAGGGAAAAGGACTCAATATTGGCTTCTGATCTTACATCTGCTGCTTTGACTACTGATTTTATGTCAGGAGGCATTGAGGGTCCTTCTCCTTCACCATCACCATCACCATCATCATCATCATCATCATCATCATCCACTGGTCAATTGGTCTTGTCCGTGCACTTTCCACTTCTAGTGCTGGCAGCCACAGCCATTGGTTGAGGTTTATTGTCTGGTTTAGCTGCTGGCTTAGGCTCACTGTCTGGTTTGGCTGCTGGCTTCGAGCCTGGGCTGTTGGCTGCAGCCTGAGTCACTGGGATAGCTGCTGATTTATCTCCCTGCCCCCCTGCCTCTGTCTGCTGCCCGACAGTATCTAGCAGTGTGCAATAAGCATAGGCCAGGGCCCAGCTCACTGCAATGATCTTCCTCTCCTTAGGCTCATCCTGGTACTTCTCTTTCAGATATTTCCCCACCTCAGCTGTGTTCTGAATTTGTTCAAGGGGAAAATCCCAGACTATAGGGTCAGAGAATTCCTTCAGGATTTGGCCCATATCCTCCCATTTTCCACACCATTTAGGATTTTCCACACTGGGGTCTACTTCTGAGTCAGGGGTCTCATCAGCCCGTCTAGAAATCTCAGCCCTCATTCTAGAGAAGCAGCAGGCTGTATAGAGGAAGGTTACCAAATTGAATTCCAGAAAGATGGTTTCTTTAACATTGAGGGGAAACTGAATATCCTTCACTAGTGATGCAACTGATTCCTAGGAGAAGGAAAGCAGAGGCTGAAAAACCTCATTCCCTCCTGCTCCTCCTGCAACAAACTGGATGCATAACCACAGCCATGAACCATTCATACCTGGAGCAGACCCTAGCATGTTTATAAACTTCTTGCACATCATTGCCACCAAGCCCAGCAGGATAGCTACTCTGGTCACTGCCCCTCTGCTGTAAAAACTACGTATTAGGGACAATACTAAAGCTATTTCTGGATAAGAAAATAAACCTAGGGACCAGAGAGGTATCAAAATCTCTAAAAACCCTAGGGACCAGAAATGCATGCAAACCTTCACCCCAATAGACATTATGAATTCAAAAAGCATGGCTATTAGCTGATTTAAATGAACACAGATTAATAGCAACAAAAATGCAGTCAAAACAGGGTTTTTCCACTCTCTCGAGCCCCCAGGATGGGCACCAATATTTGTCCTGGTTTAGGGCAAATTTGTTAAAGAATCTGCAAAGGAGGGCCCCTCCAGAAAGCAAACCCACACGGCCCCTCCCCCCAAATGCTTTGGGAGGAATTCCTAGGAGAGAGGTAGAAAGAACCTGTTTATTGACAGGCACAGCACCCCCCAGCACAAAAAATGAACAATACCCGATGACACCGCTCTGAGAAAGATGACAAAATCAGAAAGTCTCTTTCGGAGGTGGTTGCTCTGCTCTCAGTCACTCCGGCGCTGGGGCAGCTGCTGCAGCCAAACGGTGCCAACCCTCGGTGTTCCCAGGCCCCAGTCCGGAGCAGGTTCGAGATGGTCGAAGAAAAGGAGAAGAGAAAGAGTCCAGGAAGGAATTTGGACTGTTTAGCTAAACTAGCTAATAAGCAGAGGCCAAAGCAGAGCAGAAGCGAGAGCAGAAAGAGAGCAAGCAAAGCAGCAAGCCGAAAGCAAGAAGCAAAAAACAGCCCTATGTACTGCCTGTCTCTGTGTCCCTGATAGGAGAAACCAAAAAAAAACCTTCCACTCTTCAAAGCTGGTCTTAAAGGCACAGAACAGATGAATGGGGATACAAGCATCATAATGTCACCCCAGGACAAGCTGTCACAAGGTGACAGGACAAGGACGGACAAAGAGAAAAATGATTCTCACATTTGACAAAGGCCCCCAGCCTGTGAAAAAGCAAAGGAGGAAGATCAAGGCAGTGAGAGGGACAGAGCACTCCCCTGACGTGGGTGCAAGTGTGACAT
Organism: Melospiza melodia melodia; assembly: GCF_035770615.1. Taxonomy (NCBI): domain Eukaryota; kingdom Metazoa; phylum Chordata; class Aves; order Passeriformes; family Passerellidae; genus Melospiza; species Melospiza melodia. The sequence continues at coordinate 3,988,397 of NC_086200.1, forward strand.
TGTCCCCTGTGTATGTGGCCTTCCCAGGGTGGAGGTTTACACCTGAGCCAGTTTGGGTAAGGGGGGTGGTGTTCACCCCCTGAGCAGCGATTACCCCACTCCTTCAGGTTGAAATATAAGATGTAACCAAATGCATGTTTTCAATCCCCATCTTCATCAACTGCTATAAACAGGTGGGGCAGTGTTCTTTATCTCTTCCATGACTCACCCCTGATAACGCCCTCCAAGGGAGATATCTTCTGTGAATGGGCCATTGAATGTCACTGCAGGACTGATAAAATTCCATCATCCCATTGTGGGAGGCTCCACCCAGGGGGAGGATCCAAGCATTCCTACCTGGATATAAGCTGAGGCTTGAAGCACCAGGAGCACCTTGCCTACTGGATTCCCAGAGGACAAGAGCTCCACAACCACCACTGGACCTTGAGAGAAAGACCAGACCCTTCTGCAGGATCTGCTTTGACAGAATCACCTTGATCACTCCAACAGGACTGCCGGCACCATATGATGGGACTGCTACCACCACCGTGACCAACAGGGTGTCAGGTTATATCCTGACTCTGTCAGTTTAAGGCAGTGTTTCTGTATCATTGTCTTGATCTAAATTTTTTTATTAAATTGTAATTCTGGTTTAGACCCTCCCCAGGTTTGCCTTACAACTAGTACAAAAAACAGTGTGCTCATCCCTTGTTTTCCTCCCTAAACAGGATTTCCCATCCCCAAACCTTTGCCAGATGGAGGAGGAGGATGCGAGGAACAGGAAGGAGCCCTGGGATACCCAGGCAGGTGAGGAGGAATTCAGTGCCCCTTTCCCTCTCTCTCCTGCTCCATCTCCCAGCCCAGCACAGCCTCCAGCTGCAGGACAACCCTGCTGCCAATGCCGTCCTCCCAGGGATGCACTGGGGGAATCTCCTTCCCCTTCCCTCTGGCACGGAGGCAAATCCCATTGTCTCCTTGTCCTTCCTCCCCCAGACAAGGAAGTGGGGGTGGAGACTAGGCAGGACAAATCCCCATGGCAGAACCTCAAGGAAGAGGCCATTTTGAGTGACTCCAGGGAACCGGAATCCAACAGGGAAGAAAAGCCAAAGAGATCCTGCATGAGGGTGGGCTCCAAACCCAGCACAGGATGCTCTTAGGAGGAAAGACCCACCCTGAGCCAGGAAGGTGGAGAGATCTTCAGCCAGAGCTCGAAGCTGGTGGTCCATGAGCAGCTTCATCATGGGGAAAAGCCCCACAAGTGCTTGGAGTGTGGGAAGAGCTTCAGGCAGAGCAGCACCCTGATCAGCCACCAGATGATCCACACCAGAGGATGGCCCTATGAGTGTGGGGAATGTGGGAAGGCCTTCAGCTACCAATCCATCCTCGTCATCCATCAACCCATCCACACCAGGAACAGGACCCATGAATGTCCCAAGTGTCAGAAGAGGTTTCCGACCAGCTCCAATCTCCTCCTGCACCAGCGGATTCACACCCAGCAGAGGCCCTTCCACTGCCCCGACTGCAGGATGGGCTTCAAGCAGAAATCCCACCTTATCAGACACTGGCGCATCCACACTGGGGAGAGGCCCTATGAGTGTCGGGAATGTGGGATGAGCTTTAGCCAGAGCTCCAACCTTATCTACCACCAGAGGACCCACAGCAGGGAACGTCCCTAAGAGTGTGGGTAATGTTGGTAGAGCTTCAGGCAGAAGTCCCACTTGATCTGCCTCATAAGGATCTACACTGGGGAGAAGCCCTACCAGTGTCCCCAGTGTGGGAAGAGCTTCACCATGAGCTCTCACTTGACCAGACACCTATGGACGCACTGGTAAGGGAAGCCCTGCAAATGCCCCAATTGCAGGAAGAGCTTTGTGCACCGCTCCAGCTCCATCCCCCATGGGAGGATCCACGTCAGGCAGAGCCCTGGTGACCTACATTCCCTGTGATTTGCACTGGGAGGACACCTGGCTGGTTATCCTTTTGGTTTGGCCCCTGGCCAAATTTTCTTCTGATTTTTCTTTATCACTTAAAAACACCTGAAATAGGACTAAAATGAAAGATATTGATCAAAGACATCTTAAGTTCCATCAGTTAACAGTTACTTGAGCAGGAATTTATTGTTTTGGGGCATATTCTGGAAGATTTGTGGGTTCTTGGGGGATTTCAGGAAGTGTTCTCCATATCTTTGCACTCCAAAAGTCAAGATGGATTGATCTGTCACCTCAAAACGACTGAGTCCTACGGAAAACACCACAATCTTACCCCAAAGGGCTCAATCCAACTTCAAATTGCCTTGTTCCCACCTCAAAAAAACTCTGTCCCATGCCAAATTTACTCAGTTCCATAGCCTCCAGGATGAGATGGGGTTGGAAGGAGATTGGGAGAAGTGGCATACAAATTTGAGGGTGTGGGATCAGGAGTGTAGGTCTGGGTGTGTGTGATCTATTTTGATAGTAAATAAAACTTCCAGAATTATTGATTTCTGTCCCAATCCTTTTCCATCAATTCCGGTTTGTTTTTCAGAATGCCACCTTCTCAGCTGATTGTGTTTGTGCACTCCTTTCTCTCTTGCCTTTCTTTCCATGCTCTGTTTCTCTCTCAGTGTCTTCCTTGACCAAGGGCAGCTCCCACAAAAGACCCTGTCCTGAGTTAATTTCCAATCCACGAGCTACAACAACCATGGGAGAAGTTATGAAGGCTGGCAGTGAAATATCACTGTAGGATCTTACTCCACTTGGCTTTCAGCCCTTTCTTGAGAGCTTTGTCTTCAAGGGCAGGAAAATATTTTCCTGGCTGGTAACTGGAATTCCATCCCCTGGCAGTGTGTGCCGTGGATCCTGGGCATTCCTGAGGCTCCCAGGGTGCTGCTCCTGCCGTGCCTCCCAAGGAGCTGTGCAGAGCCAGGGCACAAGGTCCAGCAGCTCTGTTGGTTCTGCAGTGCCACAACAGCCCCTGGTTCCATGAGTTTCCCTACTGCCAAATGCGGTTCCTTGGTTCCCATGGATGTGTCACCATGGATATTTGGTGTCATGAAGTTCTTCAGTGTCACAATGGCCTCCCTCGCTCCATGAGCTTCTGCAGTGTCACAATGGACTCCTTGGATTGGGCACTGTAACCATGGACCATTGGCTCCATTCAGCCCCACTGGGTCACCATGGACTCCTTGGTTCCAGGAGGTTCTGGGGGTGTCTCCATGGTCTCCTTGGATCCACAGTGTCACAATGGACCACTGGATCCACGTGGCCCTGCTGTGTCACCATGGCCCCTTGGTTCCATGGGACTCGAGTGTCACAATTGATTCCTTGCTTCCACATCACCCCCTCACTGCAAAAAAGGGGCTCTTCGTTCCTTGAGGAACACAAAAGTTTTGTAGAAACAAGGAAAAATCCCGCTTAATACACCTGGAAATATATGTTTGCATTCAAGAGAGATGTTAACGGTGAGGATGGCACCAGCAGCTTCTATCTGCAACAGAGATCCAGGGAAAGGACAGGGACAGAGAATTCAGCTGGGAGACTCAGAGAATTTTGCTCCCAGAGATCATTTCTGCTCACACTGTCCCTTGGAGAAAGGTGACACAATTCCAGGCAGCCTGGACTGAGCAGGTGGTTCCTGAGTGGGGTTTGTTGTTTAGGAAACCTGCTCAGGCTTTTCCATTCTTTCCTTCCCAAAAGGAAAACTTCTCCTGGGCCTGTGTGGAGGTAGAGCCCTGAGGAGAGCAGGTGGGACATGGTGCAATGGGCTGGACATGGAGCTGCAGAGCTCAGGGGACAAGGTTCTGCTGCGGGGCACAGGGATGCCAGTGCCAGGTGGGCCATGTCAGACATGGTGAGGCTGGGGGTGAGGAGCAGCTTGTCCAAACAGGGTCAGCCCTCAAGGGGCTCATTCTTCTCTGGGCCCAGACCTCCTAAGGAGACATTCAGCATTAGGATCACCTGGAGAATACTTCTCTCAGCTCTTCTCTGATCTGGAAAATAATAAATACTCACTTGATTAAAGAAAAAAAGTATGTGGTGCATTTTGAAATCTTCCTCCTTAGCAGAACTCCAAACTGACTCCAATCAGCTGCACAAACCCTGGAGACGGAAGGAAGGAAGGAAGGAAGGAAGGAAGGAAGGAAGGAAGGAAGGAAGGAAGGAAGGAAGGAAGGAAGGAAGGAAGGAAGGAAGGAAGGAAGGAAGGAAGGAAGGAAGGAAGGAAGGAAGGAAGGAAGGAAGGAAGGAAGGAAGGAAGGAAGGAAGGAAGGAAGGAAGGAAGGAAGGAAGGAAGGAAGGAAGGAAGGAAGGAAGGAAGGAAGGAAGGAAGGAAGGAAGGGAAGGAAAAGAGCTCCTGAGGGCTTTCTGTATTTTGATGATCGTCACAGTGGATTTGGGGTTGAGTCCAGGACCCTCAGGCACTGAGAGAAGGCTGAAGAAGCTGCTCAAGGAGTCAGAAGCAAAACTCCAATTGCCTTGGAGCATTGCTGGGCCCCACTGAGGGCAGGGAGTGCCAAAGGCTCCCCAGGGACTGGTGAGAGCAGATCCTTGAGGCCAGGATTGCAGGGAGTCAAAGGCTCTGAGCAGGGAACTGCAATGCTGCGCAAGACCTGGGCTGGCTGGGGAAAGCAGAAAGGCCAAGCCCTGAGCCCAGCCTGGGCCAGCAGGGCCTGTCCCTCATGAGTGGCTTGGGGCTGTTTATGGGGCAGGGGGATGTGAGGAGCAGCAAGGATGAATGTCATAAAACTATGTGACACTCCAGATCCTTATGGAACCAAGGGACCAGTGGGACACTGTGGGAAGTTGTGGAACCAAGGGGATCATTGTGGCATTGTTGGGGCCCGTGGAACCAAGGGGCCAGTGTGACACTGTGGGGCCTATTGGGAACAAGAGGCCATTGTCAGCCTACAAGGCTGGAACGCCCCAGAACACTGAAATGCTGGGGGTAACCAAAGGTTCCTTGATTTGTGTTTGGTGCACAGGAGAAACACCAACCAGATATTGTCAACATGGGCAGATGCAAAGAATATTATTGGTAGGAAGGGACCCACAAGAATCATCAAGTCCACCTCTTTAGTGAATGGCCCACACAGGGATTGAACCCACAGCCTCGGTGATACCAGCACCATGCAAAAACCAGCTGAGCTAAGATGACCAAATGACACAAAATTTTACTGGCAAAATATCGACAGTCAAGGAACTTGGGCAAAGGGTTTATTACAACATCCACTTCAACATAAAACTCTTATCAAAGCATTAACTACATTAACTTAGCCCATTTAACCAAAAGACCTTCAACCCTTAAGATGTTTAGTTACCCAAAATGTTCCAGGTAAGTAGGATTAGAAGGAGAACAACTAGAGAACATCAGAAAGACAGAAGATCCATAGAAAGACACACACATAGGTACCAACTACTCAGATTCCAGCTACACCAACAGAGGAACCCCAGGAGAAACTGGGATGCACGCCAGGGGCTGGCCTTGTGCTCTGGCTTTTAACCTCGCGGGGCCTTCATAGGCCCACCCCTGGGGTGGGACTGCCAGTTGCTTGTCCAATCAGGTTTAGGGTAGGCACCGGCTGGTAGTGTGTGATTGATTGACAGCTCAGCCAATCAGAGTGGGGTTGGCACAGCATCTGCTATGTGATTGACAGCTCTGCCAGGTCAGGGCTGTTGGTGGGGTTCTGTCCCACCACAAACCAAGGCCTGACCCAGCCCTGGCCCCACATGGGTGTTCCGAGCATCCGAAGGTGTCTTGGGACATTGATCTCATCTAGCCTCTGACAGCGACCACGGTGGCACTACGGAACCTCATGGGTCAGTTGTGACAATGCAGATCCAAGGACACCATGGTGACACTACAGAACCTCAAAGAATCAAGGGTACTGTTGTGCAACTCAGGGGGCCCTGTGGAAGGAAGGGTCAATAATGAAACTGTGGGACCAATATATCAAAGGAACCATTGTGACACAGCGGGGCTACATGGAGACAATGGACCCTTGTGACTCTGTTGGGGCTCATGAAACAAAGACGCCATTGTGACATTGCGAGACCTCATGGAATAATGAGACCATTGTGACAGTATGGGGATCCATGAAATCAAAAGAACATGGAACAAGTCTGCCTGGTTTGGCCTCCTGGAGGCTGTCTGACAGGTCCCACTGAATTTGACATGTCAAGGGCCACTTCCCATCTGACTGCGAAGCACTGGGGCTCTGTTCTTTCCTTCCTGTGGGAAAGAACTGCCTTTCTTGTCCAGGCGCCTTCACCAAAATTGGGATTCCATGTTTAAAATTCTCTATATCCAAGGGTTACTCCCAGACAAAATCTGCCCATACAGTCAAACCTGGCTAGACTTGGCCTCTGGTGACTGCCTCTCATCTGCCCCTGCACCACTGGGACTCACTTGTTTCCTTCCTATGGAGATTTTTGATTGTTGTGACACTGTAGAGGATTGTGGAACCAATGGGCCATGGTGACACTGCAGGCCCTTGTGCACCCTGTTCCACTGTAGGAACTTGTGGAACCAAGGGGAACATTTTGATCCTGCAGGGTACCATGGATCCAAGGGGCCACTGTGACACTGTGGGGCCTTGTGGAACCAAGGGCATAATTGTGGCTCTGTTGAGCTGCATGGTCCCAAGGGGCCAGTGTGAAGCCGTGAGGCTTTGTGGAACCAAAAGACAATTGTAGCATTTTAGGGCCTCATGGAGTCAAAGGGCCATTGTGATCCTGCAGGGCACCATGGATCCATGGGGAACATTGTGGCATTGCAAGGCCCATTGGAATCATGGAGACCATTGTGACCCTGCAGGGCCTCATGGAAGGATGGGCCATTGTGACACTTTGGGAACTTGTGGAACCAAGGGAATCATTGTTGCACTACTGGGCCCCAATGGAACCAAGGGGCCATTGGACACAGCGAGCCTTCATGGAACCAATAGACCATTAACATACTGGTCACTATATTGTTGCTTCGCCTTTATCTCACGTCTTTGAATCCCAACCCTTGTACTGTGCTTGACTTCTTTTGGGCAACTCCATTGATCCTGCTTGTAGGATCCCTGGGGGCTAGGACGGTTGGGACGGACAGAGACGAGATATCTGAAGCCAGGTCTTGGAACTTGTGGTTTATTGCAAAGGGTGTGGGTGCAGGGGCCTTGTTTGGAGCTGCCAGCCCCAGCTCGGAGCAGGCCTGAAGGAGGAGCTCGAAAGAGACACCCAAAATGGATGCCCAAAAGAGGAGGGGACTTCCCAATACTATACAATAAATCTTCTACTGTGCTGCATATTCTAATTTTCACTAACCAATCTAGTACAAGATACAAATCTTATAGCATTTATATACAGCCTATAAGAATGATTACATTACCATACTGTGCTACATTTTAAACCCTAAAAACTACTCTTTAGACTCCTTCTGCCAAGCTAGTAGGGTCTGCTCTGACCCTTGGACCTGTCTGCAAGCAGAGGGTATTGTTTCATCAAAGGAAGATTACTTTCAGCTGGCCATACCATTCTTTTCCAGTTGTTCAGTAACTAAGGCTTGGTGTCTCAAAGCTTGATTTCATTTTAATCTCACTTATAGTTTCCATATTCTCAAAATCTTTTGCCAGGCAATCATATTTATAAGGCTTTCCTGTCTCATCTTCCCCAGCATCTGCTTCTTTTCGTTTTCACCACCCTTGCCCTGAAGCTGGGGAACCAGAAAGGTTTGTCACAGCCAACCTCATTGCGACCTTTGCCGCCCAGAGACCCTGACATTTAGTCTCGTCAGAGTGGTTAGCTGATGGATAGACCAGTGCTCCCCAGGATTTTGGATTGTGTCAGGCTGGCAGATTCATCATTGTTTTAAGGGATCTCGGCCAGGTTCCCAGGGACAACGACAGTTTGACCTGTGTAGGATTGCAGGTGGGTTTAGTGCCCATTTTGCCACTGTGTTTTTACAATATGCACCCACGTCCCATTATTGATTTGGGGTGTTCCAGTGGCTGTTCCAGCTAAGGTGGAGAAAGAGAAAAATGGGCAGCCAAATCTCCAAAGTAGAAAGGTGCATATATGGATGCTCTAAGTTAATTCTCACTGATCATGACCAAATATCTTCAAAGAACAAATAAAAATCAATTGTGAAGTGGATCATTAAAAATTTTCCAGATGCCCCTGAGCCTGACTGTCCTCCCTCCATATTGGCTCCTCCAATTCCTGCTACCACAACCTTCTCTTCCACCCTGAATGAACCTCCAGACTCCACCCCCAGAACTGCAGGTCACGCCCCCACTCTCAATCATTCCACCTTCAGCCTGGGCCATGCCTCCAGAATGCCAGCCTGTGGAAGGGGCTAGCAGCGGGCCTGTTAGCTAAAGGAGCGAGAAGTAAGAAGAAGAAGAAGCTGATAAGGAGCTTTCTCCAAGGCCGTAACCAAGGAGATCGAGAGAAGGAAGGTAAGAGCATTCTTCAGCTGGATGAAGCATTTTTAGAAAGTTAGGTGGAGTCAGAGTAACTTTTCACCAATGGCATGGTATTGAATTATTGTGGCCAATAGCTAAGGTAGAGGAAGGGTAAACAACTGAAAAGTGTATAAAAGATCAGCCATTTTCATTAATAAACTGTTGCCAAGTGTTACTAACTGAGACTGCTTGTGGTCTCTGCTTTATGTCGTGACCGCCTCGACTGCGACACCAGCCCAGGGGTATACCATCCTAAATCAAGACCCTTCCTCCTCAACACCTGAAAAAATGGCAGTGCCTTTTGCCTCACCCTCCAGCAACAATATAACCCCATGGTCACAGATACTAAACCCAACTGTCACACTATTTCTAATCCAAATGTTTCTCCTCCAAGTTATTCTTCCTCCTTAAAAAACAGTTTGGATTCCCCAGAGCCACCTTGCCCCTCAACCCCAGAAGATCCCCAGGAAAGGATCCAGAAAGAAGCAGTAAAGGAAGGAGACTGGCAAATAGTCTCAAAACTCCTCATTGCCCCGGTATGTTATGAAAGAAGGGGGCAGAATCCCAGGTATCAGCCATTGGTTTACAGGGAAATCAAGGATCTGTGTAGGGCAAATAAAGACCATAGGAAGGACTTACCTTGTTTTAATGGACTAATGAGGGCCATGTTTACAGCACATGTCTCAACATCATATGATTTAAAATATATTATGACCATGTTGTTGTCACCTACAGAATACACCCTTTGGGAAGGGGGATGGAAGTGTTTACTAAATCAATTAATAGCAGACTATGCTAATAATGAGGCAAGGGCAGAATTGACAAACAATCATCCAGCTGGAGAAGGACAACACAGCCTACCAGATGATCAAGCAGCAGGTGTCCTGAGAGAAGTATTGGATGATATCAAAGAGATGGCTTTGCAAGCTTTAATCCAGGTATCAGATGGTAGCACCCCCAATGTGGACTGCCTTGGGTGGCTGCAGCTAAAGCTTTAGGACAATCAGACCATCCTGGGTGCCTGTTAAGTAAGCAAATCAATGCTACCTCCCTCACACTGAGTGGCCTGCTCTCAGACATAGAGTCCATCAGACATGCCACCTTGCAGAACAGCGATAGAGTTTTTACTTTGGGCACAGGGGCATGGCTGTGTAGACTCTGAAGGCATGTGTTGCATGAACCTCTCCATCCAGAGCGAGTCAATCCACAGGAGCATTCAGGTACTGAAGGAAGGATTGAAGAAGCTTCAAGTGGAAAAAAAATATTGGTTCAATAAACTCTTCCAATCCTGAGGACTAAAGGGTTGGATGATGTCTAGCTAAAACAGGACTATTAATTCTCTTAGTGGTTGTTGTTGTGTTGTTAATTGTCCCATGTTTGTTTGGATGCTTTTAGAAAGTCTTACAAAATTCTTTCAGTTCCATCTTTGTTGTACAAGAGAAAAGGGGGAAGATACCCAACCCTGGATCCTCATGGACTCCTTGGAGGAGAGAACTGGAGGACAGGATGGCACAAAAACCTCTCAGACACTCAATTTTGGAAGGAAATTCCTTAAAAGTCCCTAAAAGTATCCTTAAATCCATAAAGTACCTTAAAAACCTTGAGTATCTCAAAGTGCTAATGAGCCCTACTGAGTGTCAGTGCAAAGCTCTCAAGGGACTTGTTAAACCAGATAATTGGGGCCATGATTGTAAAACCTCTCACACAGTGTGTATCAAAAGGGAAACACCAAGTACCTTAAAATAACTGAAGTACCTTGAAGTATTAATGCGTCCCACTGAGTGTTGTTACTGACAAAGCCTCTCCAGGGACTAAGTACAGCAGATAATTGGAGGCCAGGATAGCAGAGACATCTCAGAGACTCAAGGCAAAAGCCAAACCCAAAGTCCTTTCAAAATCCTGCAGTCCCTGGGAACATTCAGGAGCCCCCAGGGCCATTGCTGAGCAAGGCTCCCCAGGGACTCCTTCCAGCAGATCCTTGAGGTCACTGGGATGTGGGCTAGGGGTGGATGCTGAGGGCAGGACAAGGGGCTGACAGTGCCCAGCCTGGCTGGGGCTGTGCCAGGAGGCCCCAGGGCCTCAGGACAAGGGGTCTCTTCCCAGGCCTTGGTGGCACAGACACTGCTGTGCTCCAAGGCACCAAGACTTGGCTTCTCTTCGTCCCCACCTGTCATCACTGCCTCCAGTTCTCTGCTCTGCCTGGGGCCTGGGGACACTTTCTCAGTCGTGTTTCTCAGTGGGACCCATTGAAAGTCCAAGAAATTTTGGAGTTGGATTCTGACTTGGAGTTCTGGAGAGGTTTCTTCAGCTCCCTCTCAGGGACTGATGGTCAGAGCCTGAGCACAAAGCCCCAGAGGCTCATTAAAGGCCGTTGTGCTGTGTCTGTGCTGCTGAGCTGGGCTGGGCTCCTGGCACAGAGGCAGCTCCTGGTAACCAAGAAGAGCTTCAAAAGCACATTTCTCTTGATGAGCAGCTCTTCTGCCAGACCAGCAGGGCTGGGACACTGCCTGCAGCCATTCTGGGCACAGCACAGAGGCACAGAGAGCTTCAATCAGTCAGGGCTGGGAAGGTGCTGAGAAGTGCCTGGGGCAGAATCACTGCCAGCCCTTGGCACAGGAACCTCTGGCTGCAGCACAATGCAGCTGCAGCACCTGCAGTGAACTCCTAAAGCTGGAACATCCTACTGCCTACAGACTCTGTGAGTACAACTCTGGGTATTTCTGGTGCAGGGGAGGTGAAATGCTCGTGAAGGTCTAAAATTCTGAGGGGTTCTGATCAGTCATACAATATTTCCAAGATAAAGATTTTGGCAAAAAAAAGGACATTTCCTAATACTTTGTCCTCAGTTTCCTACGCGTGGAGAATGGCAGGGAGGAGAGATAAATATTAAAGGTTGATTATGAATTTTGACAAATTCCTGAGACATCTGAACTGTTACTTTGAGTGATCAATAAGTTCACAGAGTTTTGTGGTCTGTGAGTGCTGGCAAGGAGTGATCAGGCACAGGGAAACACCTGCAGGAGGGAAATCTCCAGGAAGCAGAGAGAAGATCAGGCAAGGAGACAAAACAACACCCAGCAATGCTGTGGCAGGGAGAGTTTAGAGATGCCCACAGGATCCCCTCCAGTGCAGCCCCTCCCTCTGAACAAGCCCCCTCCCTCCTGTGCCCCCAGCCAAGCCTCTGTCCTCAGGGCTGGGGCTCCAAGGCGTGCAGCCCTTCCTGTGCAGGCAGAGCTGCAGCAGAGCCGTGGAGCAGCTCTGCAGCCCCGGGCCCAGTTCCCTCTGCAGAGCACAGGGCTGGGAGCAGCTGACTGGCCCTGGGGGCTCTGGCAGGGGGCACAGCTGGCTCAGGGTGACGCTGTCCCCACTGCCCGGCTCTGGGCAATGCTGTCAGTGCAGCCAGGGAAGGAGCTGCATCTCCCTTCATCCAATGTCAGCATAAGGACACTTGGGAGTGTCCCTGAGATTTCAGTCCAAGCTGGGAGCTTCAATCCAGGGTGCAAATCTGTCCTAGAGCATCTCTGAGTTATAAGATTTAAGAGGAGATGCAGAGGTGTTCTGACACTGAAAATGCTTCTGGGTTGGAAAATGAGCAATATGAGGTTTTGGCTTCAAATGTGGAGCTGGGCTGTGGTGGATCCATCTGCTCTCACCAGGACCTGGTGACATTATAGGGGAATCATTGGAATGTGGCCCCCCTCCACCTGAGAAAGGTTAAAGCGCAGAGAAACTCTGAACAGGTCAGAATGTGAGACCATCTACCCGCACTTTACATTCATCACTTTGCCTCACAGAATGCACTCTGTTTCCCTGGGGGCAGCGGAAATTCTGAGGCTTTCTGATATCCAAGAACAGCAGCAGAGAAAGGGAGAAGCTTTTTAAAAGAACCCCAGAACACCAAAGAAAAAAAAAAAAGAGTGTGTGTGTCTATTCCAGAGGAGGGTATATGGGAAATGGCTTTTATTTTGGTGACAGGTACCTCCTCTAAATCTTTGCTGTCCTTTCTTCATGAACAGGTCCCCATGGCCAGCGGCAGCAAATGTCCAACAGCAGCTCCATCAGCCACTTCCTCCTGCTGGCATTGGCAGACACGTGGCAGCTGCAGCTCCTGCACTTCTGCCTCTTGCTGAGCATCTCCCTGGCTGCCCTCCTGGGCAACGGCCTCATCATCAGCGCCGTAGCCTGTGACCACCACCTGCACACGCCCATGTTCTTCTTCCTGCTCAACCTGGCCCTCAGCGACCTGGGCTCCATCTGCACAACTGTCCCCAAAGCCATGCACAATTCCCTCTGGGACACCAGGGACATCTCCTACACAGGATGTGCTGCCCAAGTCTTTCTGATTTTTTTTTCTTGCAACAGAGATTTGTCTCCTGACCATCATGTGCTACGACCGCTACGTGTCCATCTGCAAACCCCTGCACTACGGGACCCTCCTGGGCAGCAGAGCTTGTGCCCACATGGCAGCAGCTGCCTGGGCCAGTGCCTTTCTCAATGCTTTGCTGCACACAGCCAATACATTTTCCCTGCCCCTGTGCCATGGCAATGTCCTGGGCCAGTTCTTCTGTGAAATCCCTCAGATCCTCAAACTCTCCTGCTCCAAATCCTACCTCAGGGAACTTGGGCTCATTGCAGTTAGTGTCTGTTTTTTATTTGGTTGTTTTGTGTTCATTGTTTTCTCCTATATGCAGATCTTCAGGGCTGTGCTGAGGATCCCCTCTGAGCAGGGACGGCACAAAGCCTTTTCCACCTGCCTCCCTCACCTGGCCGTGGTCTCTCTTTTCTATAGCACTGGCACGTTTGCCTACCTGAAGCCCCCCTCCATCTCCTCCCCATCCCTGGATCTGGCCCTGTCAGTTCTGTACTCAGTGGTGCCTCCAGCCCTGAACCCCCTCATCTACAGCCTGAGGAACCAGGAGCTCAAGGCTGCAGTTTGGAGACTGAGGACTGGATGGTTTCTAGAACATTAAACCTCTGGCCAGTATTTGCAAATCACTTGTAATAAAAGTAACCTTTAATACTTCTTGTTATTTTCATTTTGGAGGTTCTTTGTCCTTGTTTAAAATTTTAAATATTTTCTACAAAGTGATGTCATTGTTTGTGCCAACTTGGTGTTGCCAGTGCTGCTGCCGTGGCCCTGCCCCACTGCCCTGGTGGCCCTGGTGTTACTGTAGGGCCTGAGTGCTCTCGGGGCCGGGCACAGCCCTGGGGGTGGCAGTGCCGGGGCTGCAGCAGGGACAGGCCATGGGCACTGCTGGGGCAGCAGTGACCCCTCAGCCCAGGCCCTGGGGGCTCCAGGCTCCTTGCCCAGGCTCTCTCAAGAACACGCCCAGGCCAATGCTCAGCACAGAAAAGTCCTGTGAGCAGCCCCAGGCTGGCTGTGGGCAGGCTGGGGGCAAACAGCATGGCTGGGGCTCTGCAAGGGCCCTGGGGCAGATGGGAAGGAGCAGCAGAGCAGGGGCTGATCTATCCCCAGTGCGCTGCACAGCCCAGGGCAGCATCCCAGGGCATCCTCATGGAGCTGCCAACAACATCCCCCCTCTGCAGACCTGGCCTCTCCCCCAGCTCACACAGGTGCCCCATCCTTGCAGGCACAGACACGGCAACACTGGCTGAGGAGCCCCTGTTTGCATTGCACACAGCAGGGGGAGCACACCCATGCTGTTGGTGTGGGGACATGAACCTGAGGCAGCACAAATGCCATCAGCCCCTGGGGCCAGCAAGGGCTGTGGGGTCACCAGGGAAACCACTCAGGTTTGTTGTGGCATCTGCAGTCAGCCAGAAAGTTTGTTCCCATCAGCTGGGAGTTTCCTGTCCCACTGCAGACGCTGTTGCTCAGAGCCAGGGCTGCCTGGCAGCCACCCCCAAACTGCCCTGAGCATTTCCTTGGCTTCACTTTCCTTTACTTTCTTTACTCTTTGCTTTCTTTACTCTTCCTGCTACAAATTTCTTTGCTTTCTTTACGCTTCCTACTACACATTTCTTCTTATTTCCCACCCCTCTTCCCTGCCCTGCAAACAGCCCATCCCTGTTTGCCCTTTCCTCTCTGGCCCCACTCCCATTGCAGTTCCTAACTTGGCACCATGGGAACGTCCCTTGGGCAGCAGGATCATCCTACAAGTGCTGCAGGAATTTTCTGCAGGCTCCTGCAGTGCCTGGTGCTGCTCCCTTGCCAGAGGCACCCCAGGCCAGGGGGGCACATCTGGGCTGCTGTGTCTGGCTCTGGGGCTCCCGGTTCTGGGCAGTGAGGAGGGGCTGCAGAGGCTCTGCTGGACTGACAGGATGGGCTTTGGGGCTGGCAGGAGAAGCTGAGGGACCTGGGCTGCTAGAGCTTCTGAAGAGGAGGCCCAGGGCTCCTCCTGCAACTGCTCCAAGGGTGGTTCCAGAGAGTCACAGAATCAGCGATGTTGGATAAGACCTTGGAGATCATCAAGTCCAACCTGTGCCCTGACACTGCCTTGTCTCCCCTGAGCCTCCTTTTACCCAGGATAAACAACTGCAGGTCCCTCAGCTGCTCTTCACAGGAGTTGGTAGTTTGTGTTCCAGACGCCTTCCCAGCCCTGTTGCCCTTCTCTGGACACGCTCCAGCCCCAGCCCTGTTGCCCTTCTCTGGACACGCTCCAGCCCCTCCATGTCCTTCCTAAATTGGGGGACCCACAACTGAACACAGCACTTGAGGTGCTGCCCAAGCAGTGCTAAGCAAAGGGGAAGAATCACTGCCCTGCTCCTGCTGGCCACACCATTCCTGACCCAGGCCAGGAGCCATTGGCCTTCTTGGCCACCTGGGCACACTGCTGGCTCATGTCCAGCCTGCTGTCCATCAGTCCCTGCAGGTCCCTTTCTGCCTGGCTGCTCTCCAGCCACTCTGTCCCCAGCCTGTAGCACTGCAGGGGTTGTTGTGGCCAACATGCAGGGCCCAGCACTTGGACTTGTTAAACCTCACCTTGTTGGATTTGGTTCCTGGATCCAGCCTGTCCAGGGCCCTCTGCAGAGCCCACCTACCCTCCAGCAGATCCACACTCACACCCAGCTTGGTGTCATCTGCAAATTTGCTGATGCTGGACTCAGTCCCCTCATGCAGATCATCAGTGCAGACATTGAAATCCACGCTGGCTGGCTCTGATCCCTTGGCCATCCTGTGGGTGCCCTGTGATGGCACTCAAGGTGATCTGTTCCATAACCTTGCTGGGCACCCAGGTCAGGCTGATAGGCCTGGAGTTCCCCAGATCCTCCTTCCAGCCCTTCTTGGGGATGGGCTCACACTGGCACCTCCAGTGCTCTGGGCCCTCCCTGCTGAGCCAGCTCTGATGGTAAATGATAGAGAGCAGCTTGGGGAGCTCATCCACAGCTCCCTCATCCCCCTGGGATGGATCCCATCTGATCCCACACACCTGTGAGCATCTGAGGGGCTCAGCAGGTCACCAACTGCTCCCCCCTGGATTACGGGGGTCTGTTCTCTTCCCTGTGCCCATCTACCAGCTCAGCAGAGCACTTGTCCTGAGGACAGCCTGCCCTAATATCGAAAATTGAGAGAAACGAAATGTTAAGTAGCTCTGCCTTCTCCTTATCTTTAGTTTCTATATTCCCCACTGCATCCAATAAAGAGTAGAGGTTCTCCTAATCCCATGTTTTGCTATTAATTTAATTGTGGAAACTTTGTCTATTTTTTTTTTTACAGAAGTGGTCAGGTTAAACTCTAATTGAGCTTTCACCTCTTGACTTTTTTTCTGCATGACTTCACAACATCCTTAAACATTTCCTAAGCTGCTTGACCTTCTGTCCAAAGTTGATGCACCTCTTGTTACCCTTGAGTTCCCACAAAAGGTCCATGGGCAGCCAGGCCAGTCATTTTCCGCACTAGCTCATCTTTTGCCACATTGAGACAGGCTGCTCCTTCCCCTTAAGATTACTTCTGTGAAACATGTCCATCCTTCCTGGACCCCTTTGTTTTTAAGGGATGTTTTTCTTCAAAAAATCAGGACCTGATTTGGTACTCCCAAAATCAGCATCCTAAACAGGTCAAAGTCTGCCCTTCCTAATTCCAGTGTAGAAGTTTTGTTGCTGCCCCTCCTTCTTTCCCAGAACATTGAAAACTTATTTATTTCGTGGTCACTGTGCCCCAGGCAACCTCTGAGCCCAACATCTGCCACCAGCCCTTCTGTGTTTGTGAACAGCAGCAGACAGAACTTTCCTTGGCAGTGGGAGTGTTACCAAAAATTTGGTAAAATAGAAAACTCCTTAACCCCAATGCAGCATTAAAAAGCAGCATTATTTATTCAGGGGGATGCACGGGGGACAGCTCCTCCCTAAGCCCTGCAGGCTGAGTGAAGGAAAGTTTCTGTTTATATTCTGTATATTGCACACATATTCATTGATTTTCCCAGACTAAACATAAATATGATAATGGTTTCCCCAAAATCATTCACATATTTCCCCTCCCCTTCACCCATGTGTTGTTCTGTCTTGGGGTCTCTCTGGTGGTCCCTGGTGGTTGTGGATCTCAATGTTGCAGTGGGTCTGGCTGAGCTGGCAGGACACTGAGGCTGCTGAACTTCCAGTTCCCCTTCTCACACAATGGGCATTGTGTGGTTTCCACAGGCCTGGGGTTTTGGAGAACAAGGTCCGGGTGTCAGCTCACCTGGTGGAGACAATTTATCATCTGGTAACATGAGGTGACAGAGTGGGCTATGATATCACAGAGTGGGTTATGTGAGGTGTTTGAGCAGCTATGACATCATATACTGCCCCTGTGATATCACAGAGCCATCTGTGACATCAGAGGGCAGAGGTCTGACATCACAGAGCAGACTGTGACATCACAGAGTTGGCTGTGACCAGCTGTGACCAACCATCAGAGATCAGCTGTGTGACATTGGAGAATGGGCTGTGACATCACAGAGCAGGCTGTGACATCAGAGACCAGCTGTGTGACATCACAGAGGGGCTGTGTGACATCCCAGCAGGGCTGTGTCAGGTCGCTGGGTTGGTCACTCCGCCCCAGCTCCCCCTCACAGTTTCTCCCAACAAGTCCAATGCTGTCCATGCCCAGCTGGGTCCCTGTCCCCCGGGATCCCCCCGGCCCACCTGGAGCCACAGCCTTGTTTTGCAGAGAAAAGATGAAACCTCCCAACTTCGTAAAAGTTGTAAAGTTCGGTATGCTTTATTACGACAGGCGCCGGACGCAAGCCTCCCCAATAGGCAAGCGTACCTCTGAAGACCTCGGGTCTTCTTTTATCCCCCTCCCAAATGCATATGCATACAGTTTCACAATAAGTTCATACATATTCATTCCGCGTGACATTTAGCACTAGTTCTTCTTTATCAGAGGAATTCCTAGGTCTGGGGCAGATCGACCTTGCGGTAATTTCTGTTTTCCTTTCTCTGTCTCCTTGCTGTCTCTGGAATGCGGCCTTTCCTTCAGCTTTGGCCCCACAGACCTCTCACCTCTTCCCGGCACTTCACCTAATTCAGAATGGATCCCCAATTCGTCTCAGCCTCCACCAAAGGATGTTCCACAGGATCCACCCCAGAGCCTGACATGGGGACAAGGGGCCAGGGCTGTGTGACCAAGACATCAAGGACGTGGATTATCCAGGTCACTGTGGCCTGGGTTGGGTTCCCCAGGGCAGGAAAGATGTCTGACAGCTGGAGCAGGGTCTGGGAAGGGCCTCCAAGGTGGGGCTGGAGCCCTTGGGCTGTGAGCAGAGGCTGAGGGAGCTGGGCTTGTCCAGCCCAGAGCAGGGAAGGCTGAGGGGCTCCTCATCCCAGCCTGGCAGTGCCAGTGAGGAGGGGATGGAGAACACAGAGCCAGGCTCTTGACAGGGGGCTGGGGGGAAAAGAAAAAGCCAATGGGAAGAAGGGGAAAGAGAGGAGATCAGCCAGGACAGGAGGAGATGAAATTAGTCAGGCTGGTTTCAGCATTTCCTCAACACCAAAAGCAGCCTGACTTCCCTTCTCCATCCACCACTGACAGCTTTGCAAATCAGGAATTGTTTGAGCTGCTTTGCACCCAATCTAGGTGAGCATCCTGATACAAGAACTTAATTCTGTTTACATCAATCATAGAACCATGTTTGTCTAAATAATTCTGGTACGGAAATCACTTGTGGATGGTGGACTCATCAGATACTGCTGGGGTGTTGTACATAGCTCAGGGAAGAGTGTGATTGATATTAAATTGTGTCCTGTTCCACTATGGTCTGTAGGCCATGAAGAAAAACTTTCTGTGCCTCTGAGTCTCACCAGTTCCTGACCCCCAAAAGGACACAGACATGATGAGTTGTGATTCCCACTCCAGTGGTGGCACCTGGACCTCCCCCTGTAGCTAGAGCAGAGCTCCCTTGTACCACAAAGTCCCTGACAAAGGAGGGATGAAGGAAACAGGACAGGCTGTGGGGATCAGGGGCAGGGCAGAGCCCAGCAGAGGAATGACTTTTGCATTTGATGGAGCTGTGCCTTCCCTTGGCTTTGTTGGCTGAGAAGAAATGAACATCCCTCTGTGTCTTGGGCAGCTCCTTCTCCAAGGAAAGCAGGTGGGAGCTGGAGCCAAGGAGCTGAAAGCTGCAGGTGCTGCCTGGGCTGGAGGGAGCTCAGATTTGCACAAGGCTGCTCTGAGTGCCAGGGCTTGGATGGGGGAAATGGTGGGGTGGGGATAGGGACAGAGTCTGATTGATTGTCAGCCATGAAAGGTCTTGATTTTTATATCTTCAAACTGCATGAGGAGGTACTTGGTTTCAATGTCAAGTGGAGATTGCTATTAACACAAAAAAAAAAAAATAAACAGGTCCAAAAAAATGTTTTCTCACAGTATTTTTAAATAGAACATATTCAGTTGAATGCACTTCTGAAATCTCTCTTTTTAACCACACAAGATTTGGAAACCGAAATCAAATTATTCCCAGAGGCTTTGGTTGTTAAGGTGTTCTGAATTTTAATGAGCCCTGAGACACTGAATTCCTGCACTGAAGAGCTGCAGGCTGAACAAGCCTCTGGAGCAGGAAAATTCAGCAGCAGCCTCCAAGGTGCTGAGGATGTCAGCAGCCCCCACTGAGGCCATCCCTGCCCAGAGACCGTGGGGGAATGGGCAGACAAGGAGAGCGTCCCTGGGGCTGGGGCAGCACAACTCAGAGGCACCAGCGGCTCCAGCTGGGAAATGGAGTGTGGAATGTGGCTGGGAAAGCCCTGCCTGGGCTGTGCCAAGCAGGACACACAAGCCCTGCCCCCTAAACGCCAAACAATTCTCTCAAGGAGACATTTGAAAAGAATTACAGTTGCTTGGGTACTGTGAGCTGGACTCCCTAGAGATATACGAACTGGGGATTCTCAGGAACTCAAAACAACAAAACAGGCTTTACTGGCAATTTTGGAAAATCAGAGAAGCTTTGACAAAATGTTTTTTATGGCACTGTAGTGCTTTTTGTATGTTAATTATAGATCTTTCTAATCTTGAGATTTCCTAATTAATGTACTGATGAATATGTTGGGTTTTAGTGCTGGGTAATTATTTATGTATTTATCTTATTTTGAGATAGGATTACAAGAAAGGTATAGTGGGCTTAAAATTTTAAAAGGGTATGAAAAAAAATTTATTAAAAGTAAAATTAAATAAAAGGTAGTAAGAATTAAAATAAATTTTTTAGAATAATTTTTGTTTCTTTACATCTTTTTCATTTTACTGAAAATGTAAAGAAAGTAAACTAGAAATTTCTAGTCAGTTCACTATTTCTAGAATCAACTTTTTTAGTTTACTGTGGGGAGAAGTTTTTCTTATAAGGTTAAGGAGATTTTTTTACAAGAGGAAAAAATAGGTTGTTTTTTGTTCTTAGTTTTGTCATGGATAACAGTTGTCTCGGGATCTTTGTTATTGTGATGTTGTTTTTATTGCTACAAGCTTTTTTACAGCTTGTTGATGGGTCATGTCAAATTAAGGGGTATTGTTTTAAAGATGAGTTGTTTAAAGGTAATTTTTTTTATTTTTTATTTTTAAATTATTTTTATCTCTGACAATGGAGATCTTCTCTTGGGGATACTGGATTACCTTTTTTTCCCCCTGTTTTGTAAAATTACAGTTATTTTAACATTTATTTATTTAACATGCAGGTTTTTCTTTGATTAATTTGAAATATTTTGAATAATTTGAATTTTTTATAGTTTTATGTGTTATTAAGAAAAAGAGTTTTTTCTTTATAGTTAATAAGAAGATTTTAGTTTTAAGATAAAGGTATTTTTTCTTCTTTTTTGGGGGAGGGATTTAACTTTTTACTGACTTTTATGTTTTTATGGGGTTTTTTTTTGGTTGGTTTTTTTAATTTTTTTATTTTAGTTGAGGGAGGGTTGAAGTATTGAAAGGATTTACACCTGACCCGCTGATAACTTGTGGGGGAAGTTGTGGTTGAGTTGTATTAGGATTGCTTTTATGACTGGTTTGGGGCTTTTTATTGTGTTTAATATTAGTTATAGGGTTATTTTGTGTGGGTTGTAGGTTCTGGGGGTTTTAGTTTTAATTGTCTTGGGGGAGGGGACTTGATGGTAAGATTTTAATAGCTGTGGCCAGCTTTTTTCTGGTTGGGGTTTTGTAGCCTCTTTTGTTTTCCTTTTTGGTAGCTGTTGGGGTTTGGTTTGGTTAGAATGACACCAATGGCGGGGGGACGGGGCAGCCTGGGGAGGGGGAAGGGGCTCAGCCCACGGCAGGGTTGCTTGGTTTGGTTTGGTTTGGTTGAAATGGGGGCTGGGGCCAGGGCCCGCTGCTTCTTTGTTGACTGGAAAAGAAAGAGGAGGTTCCTGGGTTTTTTCATCTTTACCTATGTGATCACAGAGGCGTGTTCAGTGTCTTTGTGTTTAAACAGATTGTCAGTTACACAAAATTTTTGTATTACTTTTTAAAATTCTTCTCATGTCAAACTACAACAGACATTCAATCAACAAAAAACACATCTCAAAGCATTGACTTGGCCCATTTGACTTCACAAACTCTAAGCCTGTTCAATTTCATGTTATTCAATATCTGCAGAAGCAAAGAAACATAAGAAGACATGGAAAGAGAGAAAGACAAAAAAGATTTAGAGAAGCACACACAGAGCTACCAATTCCTGGATTCCAGCAGTGTTCAGATGGAAATTCCAAGAGGAGGCAGGGTCAAGATGTGTGCTTGCCTTGTGGTGAGCCTCAAATACCCCTTGGTCTTCCTGGGCCCTTCCCCCAGGTGGGCCTTGGGCTCATTTGGTCCCTCAGGAGCTGGGCTGGGGGCTGCAGAGGTGGCTGTGGAGCATTGCCTGTGCTGTGCCAGGGACTGGCAGCCACTGCTGGGCTGGGATAGAGGCTCTGGGGGGATTGGGGCTCCAGGGCAGGGTCTGGACCTGCCTCTTCCTTCCCTCACACATGAAAATTTGTATCCAACAATCTCCTCCAGTCTTTCACAACAGGCAATGTTGGAAGTGGAACCCCAGTTCTGGCCATGGGCACCTGGCTGAGAAGGACAGTTCCATAGGTAGGAAAGCACAGAGACCCAGTTTTTGGAAAGCAGCTGAAAGGCTCACTAGGCCAAGGCCAGCCAGACTTGTCAGGAATGGCAGATTTTGTCGGGAAGCAGTCTTTGGATCTAGGGAGTTGTGGAGGTGAAGCACCAATCTCACCCATGGAAACCCGGAGATGCAGCACAATTCTTTCCCGTAGAAAGGAAAACACGGAGCCTTCCCCAGTGTTTTGGGGAAAGATGAGAGGTGACCCTTGCAAAACCACTGCCAGAAAAACTTGTCCTGGCAATATTCCAGGGAACAATCCCTGGATAAAAGGAAGTTTGGAGGTGAAATCTCAATTCAGGCCATGGGTGCCTGGAGAAGAAGGACAGTTCTTTTCCATCAGAAGGAAAGCACAGAGCCCCAGTATTTCAGCAGCAGATGAGAAGCAACCTTCCACATGCCAAGATCAGTTGGACCAGTCAGGCAGTCCATGGGAGGCAAAACCAGCCAGACCTGTTCTGTGTTCCCTTGGCTTTATGGTGCTCCATAGTGTCACAATGGCGCCTTGGTTCCATAAGGCCCCACAGTGTCACAATGGTCCCAATGATTCCATGAGTCCCTGCAGTGTCACAATGGTCTCTGTGGTTCCCTGTCAGGACCCAGGACATCCCTCTGGCTGTCCTGAGCAGCCAAGACCCCTGTCAGGGGTCTCAGAGACCCTGGCACAGAGCCCAAAATGCCCCTGTGGTTTTGATTATGACCGTGGAGCAAATTACCAACCTTGTATGAAGATCAGCAAGCCACAACAGTTTAAATAGAATATTAGTGAAGTTTTCACAGGGTGGAAAAGTAGATTTGTGCGTTTTTGGTATGGGGGCAAGATGGAGGGAACTAAGTGTGTCCAGCCTTTCTCCTTCTTCTTGGCCTCCATCTTCTGCTGTGGTGTTGGCACTTACAGATTGGTTTAGAGTAGAAGCTCAATGTCTAACATAGGTGATAGGTTTTGGAAAGTAATTGTGAACATTGTATACATAGTTTTTGTATAAAAACATAACACCGCCCTGTGGGCAGGCAGAATGCTTTGGACTGTCTTTGTGAGCTGACCTCAGCAGGGCACTAGAAAATTTTTAATAGATAAGATAAAATAAACAACCCTGAGACCGAGAAATTAAGAGCCCTGACTCCTTCTTCAAGCACCGGGCTGGGAAAAGAGACTTTCAAACTTTTCTCGGGGTCACTCTGACAAGCTAATGATCCCGACAGTTCCCCAGGCCCTACAATGACACACGATTCCTCTGTACCAAGCAGCCTGCAATGTACAATTGACCTTTGGATCCTGGGGGTTTGTGGTGTCACAATGGTCTCCCTTTGGCTGCACAGTGTCACAATGGACAATTGATAACAGGAAGCCACTCTGTGTCACCCTGGAGCTTTGGTTCTCTGAAGCCTGCAGTGTCACAATGAACCCTTGGTTCGATGGAGTTCCACAATGTCACCATGGCCCCTCGGTTCTATGCAGCCTGCAGTGTCACAATGGTCTTCTTTGGTTGCCCAGTGTCACAATGGACCACTGATGTCATGAGGCCTTGCAATATCACCCTGGACCTTTGGTTCCATGCAGCCCTGAAGTGTCACAAAGGCCTCTTGTTTTCACAAGGCCCCACAGTATCACAATGGTCTTCTTGGTTCTGTGAGGATCCCCAGGGTCACAATGGTCTCACTGGTTCCATGAGGCTTCAGAGTGTCACAATGCTTTCCTTATTCCATAGGGCCTCACAGTGTCCCAATGATTCTATGGATTCCCTCAGTGTCAAAATGGACCTTGGTTCCATGAGGCTCTGCAGTGCCCAAATGGTCTCTCCATTAGGTTCTATGAGGTCTTGCAATGTCACAACGGACTGTTGGCTCCATGGGGTCTTGCAGTGTCACAATGGCCCCTTGGTTTGATGGGGCCTCTCAATGTCACAATGATCCCTACATTCCATGGAGCCACACAGTGTCAGTACTGTCCCTTTGGTTCCATGAGGCCCAGCAATGTCGCAGTGCTCTCCATGATTCCATGAGGTCCCACGGAGTCACAATGGTCCCTTGGTCTCACAGGGCCCCACAGTGTCACAATGGTCCCTTGGTTCCATGGGCCCTGTGCTGCTGCATTCCCCCCTCCCCTTCTCAGGCCGCCCTGCCAGCTCCTTGGGGCTCGGCCTTGGCCAACAGTCCCTGGGCTCAACCCCTCCGCAGCTCATCACAAACACTGTCTGCTCCAGGCACTGCTGCTGCGCAACCAGCTCCTGCTTTCTGGAGCAGCAGCCCTGGGAACTGTTTTTGTTATCTCAGTAACACAACATCCCTGTTCTCACACTGCCAAAGAAAGCTGTTGATGCCAAGTGCGGCCAGGATGAGCCATTGCTGGGACTGCAGCCCCTCTCTTGGGGCCCTGCACACAGTGCTCCAAAAGGAGCCCTTGGAGCTCTCCTGGGCCTGCGACTCCCTCTGAGTGGGGACTCTCCCAGCCGGGAACTCTCCCGTTTGCTGCATTCGGGGATCCCAAACAATGATGGAGCCTGGGCCGATCCGCTCCCCCTCCTCCAGGGTCAACCCTTCACCTGCTGGGGAGATGCCGAAGCATCCACAGGGAGCATTTCCTGCCCTCAGGGGAACTGTTCCCAAGTGCCTTGCACTGACTCTTTGTGTCTGCGTGCACACAGGAGTGCCTGTGCTGGGGAAACGTGGCAGAAGTGCTGCTCTCTAAGGGGTTGGAGTGCCTTGGATACCTGAGTGAGTCAGATATCCAGATATCAGTAAGTAAGTATAAGTCATGAGGTCTAAACGAAGTTAAATGCTGCCAAGAGTTGCTCTTTTTCTAAGTTGTTACATTTAATTTATTAGCTAAGTTAAGGATTGTTAAGTGTAATTCCTCTGTTAAATTTCTAACTCATAGGTTTTAAGTTAGATTAAATAGTGCTAAGTGCTGTTCTTTTGCTAAATTGGGGAGTTGAAGGTACCAGTTAAAGTTAAGGTATGAGTAAAGTCCTGTTAAGTTTGAGCTCTGTTAAGCTTTTGGCCCATATTCCTTTTATCTTTGCCCTCACTGTCCTTGTGTCTCACACATACCCAGGAAGAGTTCTTGCCTGATTTCTGGTTTGATTGACTGGATTTTGCTTGGTTTTGCTGTTACTTTGTTTCATTGGTGTGCCTGAAGTGCCCAGTCAGGAGCAGAGTGACTCTTGCCAAGGAACTTTGTGCTGCTGTCCCTTAATATTAAATCTGGTTTTTGCTGCTCCCTTGCTGGGGATTTTTTCAGCACTCTCAAGGCCTCGTTCGTAACAGGGTGAAGGAGCCCTGGCCCAGGCTCTGGCCCTGGGGGACACATGGACGCTGCCGGGGGGTCCCTGTCCCCCTGTGCCACCCCCAGGGCCCCGGCCCTCCGTCCCTGTGTCAGGCTCTGGGGTCGATCTCATGGAACCTCCTCTGGGGGAGGCTGCTGGGCTGGGGGCGGGGGGACCCGGGGGGACAGGGGACCCCACTGTGCACGAGCAGGGTTAGACTGCTCCTGGGGGAACTGTGAGGGGGGTCGGGGCAGAGTGACCTCCCCAGGGACCTCACACAGCCATCTGTGATTCCACAGCCCCCTATGATGCCACACAGCCCTTTTGCAATGTCACACAGTCATCTGTGATGTCACTGCCCACTCTGGGACATCACGCAGCACCCTTGTGATATCACAGAGCCAGCTCTGGGATGTCACCCTGGAATGTCATGCACCTGCACTGTGATTTCACAGAAGACTCTGTGGTGTCAGAAAGTCACTATGTGATGTCACAGCCCATCCTATGATGTTACATAGCCACCCAGTGATCACAGAATCACAGAATCACAGAAATTCAAGGCTGGAAGAGACCTGTAAGATCATCAAGTCCAACCCATGTTCTAACAATTCAACTAGATCATGGCAGCAAGTGCCACATCCAGTCTTTTTTTGAACTCTTCGAGGGATGATGACTCCACCACCTCACTGGCTAGATGATTGCAGTATCTGACCACTCTTTCTGTAAAATACTTCCTTCTTAATTCTAACTTGCATCTTGAGACTGTGTCCTCTTGTTCTCTCTGTTGTCGCCCGGAGAAAGAGACCGACCCCCAGCTCACCACAGCCACCCTTCAGGAAGTTGTAGAGAGTGATAAGGTCACCCCTTAGTCTCCTTTTCTCCAGGCTAAACAACCCCAGCTCCCTCAGTCATTCTTCATATGGCTTGTGCTCCAAGCCCCTCACCAGCCTCGTTGCTCTCCTCTGGACACGCTCAAGCAACTCAACGTCCCTCCTAAAGTCAGGGGCCCAGAACTGGATGCAATACTCCAGGTGAGGCCTCACCAGTGCCGAGTACAGGGGAAGAATGACCTCCCTGCTCCTGCTGGCCACACCATTCCTGATACTGGCCAGGATGCCATTGGCCCTCTTGGCCACCTGGGCACACTGCTGGCTCATATTCAATCAACTGTCAACCAGCACCCCCAGGTCCCTTTCCACCTGAGCACTGTCCAGACACACCGTCCCCAGCTTACATCGATGCAGGGTGTTATTGCGGCCGAAGTGCAGTACTCGGCACTTGGACTTATTGAAGTTCATCCCATTTGATTCTGCCTATCCATCCAACCGTTCCAAATCTCTCTGCAGAGCCCTACGTCCCTCTAGCAGATCTACACACGTTCCCAATTTAGTGTCATCTGCAAATTAACTAATAAAAGACTCTAAACCCTCATCCATATCGTCAATAAAAATATTGAACAGAACTGGCCCCAGCACAGACTCCTGAGGGACACCACTGGTGACTGGTCGCCAGCTGGATGTGACACCATTCACCACCACTCTCTGGGCCTGGCCATCCAGCCAGTTCTGAACCCAGCAAAGGGTATTCCTGTCCAGACCACGGCCTGCGAGTTTGTCTAGGAGTACGCTATGGGAAACAGTGTCGAAGGCCTTGCTGAAATCCAGAAAAACAACATCTACAGCCTTCCCTGCGTCCACTATCCGGGTTACCTGGTCATAAAAGGTGATCAGGTTAGTCAGACGTGATCTACCCCTCCTAAATCCGTGCTGGGTGGGTCTGATACCCTGGCCATCCTGCAAATTTTACATGATGACACGTAATATAAACTGTTCCATTATTTTGCCAGGTATAGAGGTCAGGCTGACTGGTCTATAATTGCCAGGATCTTCCTTTGCACCCTTTTTGTGAATGGGTATCACATTGGCCAGCTTCCAGTCATCCGGAACCTCACCAGTAATCCATGACTGTTGGTAAATGATAGAGAGTGGCTTTGCAATCTCATTTGCCAGCTCTCTCATTACCCTGGGGTGGATCCCGTCTGGTCCCATAGATTTATGAATGTCCAAGCATTTCAATAGTTCTATAACAGCCTCCTCTTGGATAATGTGGGGACCATTCTTTTCCCTAAAACCATCAACCAGCCTAGACAGACGGGAGTCTTGAGGGCAAGTCATCTTCCCATTAAAAACCGAGGCAAAATAGGCATTAAACACTTCTACCTTCTCCTCGTCTGCAAATACTAACTTCCCACCTTTGTCCAGTAAAGAACAAAGGCTGGTCCTACCTTTCTTCCTACTATTAATATATTTATAAAAACATTTTTTATTATCCTTAACAGCAGTCGCTATCCTGAGTTCAAACTGAGCTTTGGCCTCCCTAATTTTTTTCCTGCATACTCTAGCAGCCCTCTTGAATACTTCCTTGGAGACCTGACCCTTTTTCCAACTCTGATATGTCCTCTTTTTATTCCTAAGTTCCTCCAAGCTCTCCTTTCCCAGCCAGGCTGGACGTTTGCCCCGTTGACTGATCTTTCGGGATACAGGAATGGTTTGTTCCTGCACCCTCAAGATCTCTGCCTTGAAGTAAGCCCACCCTTCCTGAACTCCTTTATTTTTAAGGGTGGCTTCCCAAGGGACGCTCTGAATTAATCTCTTAAACAGGCCAAAGTCCGCCCTCCGGAAGTCCAGTGTACGAGTTTTACTGGTGCTCTTCCTAATATCGCCAAGTATTGAAAACTCTATTATATCATGGTCACCCTGCCCCAAACGACCTCCAACCATCACATCCCCCACCAGCCCATCCCTATTTGTAAATAACAGATCTAATGTAGTCCCTTCCCTGGTGGGTTCATCTACCAGCTGTAACAAAAAGTTATCCTCCATAGATTCTAAGAATTTTCTGGATTGCCCCTTTACTGCTGTATTAAGTTCCCAGCAGATATCTGGTAGATTAAAATCACCAACAAGAACAAGGGTTGATGATCTTGAAACATTGCACAACTGCTTATAGAATAAATCATCTACTTCTTCTTCTTGATCGGGTCGACGATAACAGACTCCCAATATGATGTCGGCGTTGTTGGCCTTCCCCTTGATTCTTATCCATAAACCTTCAACACCTTCTTCCTTTGTTTCAATTTCAATGGCATTGAAGGTTTGCTTAACATAAAGAGCTACGCCACCTCCTCTTCTTCCTTTTCTATCTCTCCTGAAGAGTCTGTATCCAGCCAATGTAGTACTCCAGTTATATGAGTCATCCCACCACGTTTCCGTGATGGCAACTACATCATAGCTTTGCAGTTGTACCATGGCCTCCAGCTCTTCTTGTTTATTGCCCAAACTGTGTGCATTGGTATACATGCACCTCATCTGGGCAACTGAGTTCACCCCTATCTTACACTTGCAATTCTTGGGCCTATTTCCAGTTAGCTCAGCTGGTTCCCTTTCCCCCTTCAAGCTTAGTTTAAAGCAGTTTAAAGCTCGCTCAATGAGGTCTGCCAGTTCATGAGCTAAAATTCTTTTGCCCTTAATGGAGAGGTGTACCCCATCTGATTCCAGCAAAGAAGATGCTGTAAAAGTTTCGCCATGGTCATAAAATCCAAAATTATGTCGATGACACCAACCCTTAAGCCACTTGTTAATGATACGAATTTTTCTATTTCTTTCATCATTATCCTCCACCACCAAAGGGACTGAGCACATCACTACCTGTGCTCCTGCCTTGTCAATTATCTGACCCAGTACCCTGAAGTCCTTCCTGATTTCCTTAATGCTCCTCTTCTCGATCTCATCACTGCCAGCCTGAACTATCAGCAGTGGATAATAATCAGAGGGCTGAATAAGTCCAGGAAGTCTCTCAGTAATATTTTGTACCCGGGCCCCAGGGAGGCAACAAACTTCCCTGTGGGATGGGTCTGGTCGACATATAGGGCCTTCAGTTCCTTTCAGGAGGGAATCACCTACGACGATTACCCTTCTTTTCTTCTTGGTACTAGAGGTAATAACTCGTGTTGCAGGTGAAACATAATTAGGAGGTTCACTAGGCAGACAATTCTCTCCTAAACCATCTAGTTGTATCTCTGGATCCAATAACTCATACCTGTTCTGTAGTGGTACTTGGCTGGATGATGGAGGGGGGCAGATTTTTCCATTTTTACCACCCCTCACAGGGACCCATTCCCATTCCTCTTCATCCACCAAATGCCCTTCTAGCGTCTGAGAGTGGGAGGCATATAAATCCTCAGTCTCTTGATTAGTAACCTCCCTTAAAGATGATAGGGCTGAACTCCACCAACCTATTTCCCTTTCACTTTCCCTAATACTCCTTAATCTTTCTACTTCCTCCCTAAGCTCAGCCACCATTAAAAGGAGGTCGTTCACTTGTTCGCAGTGTAAACAGTTCTCCTCCACAGCACTCCCTGATGCCACCAATAAACTCAAACATTCTGGGCAGGGGTGGGTCTGTACACTCACATCCTTTTTGGAGGGCCCAACTTGATCACTTATACCAGCCACAGCTTTTGATCTTGTAGAAACCATTGTTAACAAACACCCCAGAAACAACCAGACAGTAGGGGATTCAAAATCCGGAGGTTCAGCAATCCGGGAATTCAGGAATCCGAGAGTTTAGGAATCCAAGGATTCTAAAATCCGAGGTTACAGGAGTCTAGGGGTTTAAAAATACAGAGATTTGGAAATTAAGGATCTAAAAATCCAGGGTTTCAGAGTTCCAGGAATTCTCCAGCAGTAAGTAGGCACCACAGAGCTGCTAAGGTAGTAGCAGCTTCGAGGGATGCAGAATGCAGGGAAAGGGAGCAAAGCACAGCTCCACAGAACAGCTCCACGACACAACTCCGCGGTACAGCTCCGAAGCTCACCTCCGCAGCACAACTCCACGGCACACCCCCACGGCACAGCTCTGCGGCCCAGCTCCGAGGCCTGGCTCCGCAGCACGGCTCCGCGGCACAGCTCCGCAGCACAACTCTGCGGCCCAGCTCCGAGGCCCAGTTCCGCGGCTCAGCTCCGCAGCACGACTCCGCGGCCCAGCTCCGAGGCCCAGTTCCATGGCTCAGCTCCGCAGCACGACTCCACGGCCCAGCTCCGAGGCCCGTTCCGCAGCTCAGCTCCGCAGCACGACTCCGCGGCCCAGCTCCGAGGCCCGTTCCGCGGCTCAGCTCCGCAGCACGACTCCGCGGCCCAGCTCCGAGGCCCGGCTCCGCGGCACAGCTCCGCGGCAGTACTCCGCGGCCCAGCTACAAGGCCCGGCTCGGCGACACAGCTCCTCGGCACAGTTCCGTACCACAGCTTAGTGCAGGGTCACTGTCTTGTCCGCCATTAAAAAAAAAAAAAAAAAATTCTAACTGCAGTTGGAGAAAAACACATCCTACACTTATCCAGGCCACCCACACACATGACTGAACAATGTACAGATGACTTGAAAGCCTGAAAGTTTCAACGACCACAGGATTTGGAAAAGATGCTACAAAAGAATGGAAGAGAAGAGCTGTGTTTAAAAAATGAAAAAGCAAGCAGAACTGCTTGGGCATTGCTTTGGTAGTGGGTTTTTTTCTCTTTTCCTTTTTTGTTAAGTTTTCTTTTTCCTTTTTTCCTATGTTTTCTATGAAATTAAAACTGGGAAGGTCTAACCTCTATTTCTCAGGATATTTATCACATGTCTACCCTGTCCACTGAAAAATTCTTGTCCCTCAGAAACAGAGTTCCAACATTGTTCAAAAAACAAGTGGGAAATGTCAGGCATGGCTGGAGGCCAAAATGGCAGGTTTCTGAACTGGTTAGGTTTCTGAACTGCCACTTCCCTTTCTGATACAACCAAAGCTACAGCAGATGCTGCTGTGCTGCAGGGGCATTTTTAGAAGGGGACCTTGGTGGAAGTGGTGCCAGCAGATGGCAATGGGATTTTGTCCAATGGCACACACAACATGGGACAGGTGAGAAAGACAGTGGGATCAGTGAGTATTTGCACCTTACCAAGACAGGGGTTGCATTCCAGGAAGGAACTTCTCGTTCCACCATTTCGATGCCCACAATTCCCAAAGACCATATGTCCACTTTGGGGCCACATGGTTGACCTGCCACCACTTCAGGCGCCAGCCACCCAGCAGCGCCGGCCACGGAGCTCCGTCTGCCCTGCTCAGGGCTGAGCTGAGCAAAGAGGCCAAAGTCAGCTGTGGAGAAAACAACAAACCATGAAAGCCAGCTCCAGTTAGGAAACCAAGCAAAAGAATTCCCCACTCTCAGGCTAACAATGTGCTGTTGGATCTCCTGGAGAACTGTCCATGCTCGATTTCCTTGGGGATTTAGCCAAGGGAGTATGGAATTGGCCACTTCCAAAAAATCCCAGGTTTCTTAACGCTCCTCACAGCAGTGGACTTCATTCCCCTGAAGCTTTAGATTGTAGCTCCCTCTGTCTGGAAGGGACACACACAGAGCAAGGCCACTCTTGACTGCTTGTGGCTCCTTCTACCTCTGTGCACGTTGCAACTGTGCCCTCAGCTCGCAGCAGGGGTCTCTGCACTGCCACCAGCACCATTTCTGGGGAGCTGGCAGTCACTCCAAGCAGCCCCACACCCACATCCCTGGAACGCTGCACCTGACCAAGAATATACTGACCCAGCTTGACAGAACCATCAGTTCTGAGAAGGATGTTGCTACTCTTCACATCTTGGTGGATGACGTGGTTTGAATGAAGAAAGTCCTTGCAGGCACTGAGAGAGAAAACAGAAAGAGGAGGGCAAAAATGAGTGATGTGATTTCATCACACAAGAAAGGAAGCAAAGAATCTAAAAGATTCCCTCTCCAGGGGAATGGGGAGTAATGGCAGAACAGTAATGGCCACTGAGAGGAAGAGCTTGCTGCTCCAACACTTGCAGAGCAGGACCTTTCTGAGGAAAGGCACGTCAGCTTTTGAAAGAGCAACAGCACCTGCTGGTGTAGGCTGTCCCCTGCAAACCAGCCAGGACGACTCCTGCTGCAGTGGACGTGCTTTTTCCATGCAGAGGACAAAGGAGGGGTTTTGAAAGGAAAAGTCCCTCCCTTTGGTGTTTAGGGGATCACGTTTGGGTGGGAGGCTTCATGACAAAGATTTTCTTGCTGGCCTCAGCACAGGCGTGTAAGTATCACATCAGTCACCTCCCGCAAGCAAAGAGCATTTTGGCTGCACTTCTATCCTTTTCAGCTGAGGACTGTGAGAAATGAGTCTTTTTTCTTTGCTGGTCATTTCATATCCTGCCACCAGCTCCTTTGCTTTTACTGGCAAGGAATGCAGTGAAGACAGACTCCAGGCAAATGTTTAGAGAGGCAAGGTAGAGAACAGCAAATAAAAAGACAAATACAAATACAAGAGACAGAGTGAGAATACTACAGCAGGAGATAAGAGTATTGGCACTGAGTACAGGGAGTGAAGGGGCAATGGCAGGCCTTTCACTTGAGATGCTTTTACTTGCCCATAGAATAGCAGCAACACAGAAACAAAGCTTGGCACGGGAAATCACTCCAGCTCTGAGCCCCCGTTTCCCAGACAATCCTGCCCAAGCCCTTGGAAACACAGATGGGATTGCTGACCTCCCGACTGATGGCTGCCATCTCATCTTCCGACAGGTAGGTCTGGCTGATGACATTGCTCAGAGTGTCTCCATCCATGTACTCCATAACCAGGGACAGTTCCTCACCCACAAGGTAGCTGAAAGAAGGAAACAAGGGCATGGAGATGAATGTTCATGGCTAGGTTGCTGTTTGGAAAAGAAGGGTTGATTCTTCTTTTCAGGTCCCTTTGAGACAAAGACAAAAAAAAGGAATAGACATTCCCTCTTGGCTGTGCATTGTTTGCCATCTGTGCAGTCTCAAGGAGAAAGGCACAGCTGCAAAAAAGGAGATGTCTTAGATGGGCAGTAAGCAAAATGTGCAGTTTAGAAACAGCCCAGGTAAAAAACCTGTCATGCATGGTGTTTCTGGAAAAAAGCACCTAGCCTTCCTGGCATGCATAGCAATGAAAACCAGTGGCAACAATCCAAGGGAAATCCTTGCTAGTTTACCTGGACATAGGAAGACACTTGAAAAAAATCAAGCTCTAAAATGAAGTGGTGGCTGTGAATATAGAGATCATTGATTTAGTAAGACACAAATCATCCGGGTTTTTGAACAATTTTCAAATACCATGTGCCAGCAAAGACTCATGCAGACAAAATGCAATCTCTTCCCATCCACTGGAGATGAAAAGAGCAATAATAATTAGCCAATAATTACAGCTCTATTTTCTGCCACTGACCAAATTGGGATTTTACCTTGCATGTTTACAATATGTAAACAAACATTCATGGGACAAAAGCTCAACTCACCTGTCTAAACAGTTAACCAGGTTGGGATTTCTATTCACCTTCATGACCATGAGTTTGTTGACTTTTAGTTCCTCCTTCCTCAGTCCTTGAAGCTGTATTTTCTTGATGGCCACCTAAAATGACATTGAAAATCAGTAATTTGAGAGGTTGGTGGCACGAGACCACAAGGCACGTGGAGCAAGTGATTTTGCAATGACACAGCTGAGCTGTGCCAAACTGCCTTGTGATCAGGCACTGCAGTAATTAGGAACTGACATTCCAACAGCCCATTTCTCTGCTCCTTTGGGAGCCAGTTACAGGACATGTGGGGGCACTGACATTTTGCCGTGACCACTTGGTAACAGCAGTGTCTCAGTTATCATCCACAAACCTCTGACCACACTCTCTGCTGCTTGGTTTGGGATTCAGAAGAAGTAATCCATGTCTTAATACTCTGTGGATACATCTTGTGATATGGGCAGGGCTTAGGGCTTTCAGGGACGCCTTGCAGATCTCTCCCTATGTGCAGTTCCCAAGTGCAGCACTGCAGGTGTCTAAGGATCTGCCAGTAACTTTCAGATGGATTTGCTGGCAGAAATGAGAATTCAGGACTCTGAAGCTGTAGCCCCAAAGAGCAGGGAGGTGCTCACAGGCACCACCTTTGTTTTAGCAATGGAGAGCGAGCGAGCGCGGCCTTCTCTGAAAGGAACCGCTGCCCTCCGTGCCTTCCTTCCGGCAGCTGAGGAGGACAAAGTCCCAAATGTGTTTTGTGGGCTGGCACCAGTCTGTGCTTCTTGTGCCTTTTCAGCACAGCTCTGCCCAAAGCTCCAGCCACAGCTCACACCAGAGGGGAAAGCCCTCGAGTGCAGCAGAGTCTGCAGGGGCTGTTGACATTTACCTCTCCTCCTGTGGCACTGTCGAGTGCTCTATAAACGTCTCCAAAACTCCTAGAAACAAAACAGAAGCAAAGAAAGGAGAAGCCATTTAGACCTTGCAGTGAAAGCCAGCCCACACAGGAGATCTCTGCTGTAAATGCCTGCAGGACACTGGAAGCATGAAGATGTCTTTGACAATGCCTTCTGAGCACACCTAGAAATTCTGATCAGCACTGACAATCTAAGCCCAGTGCCTGAACACATTTGCAGTTTGTCCGACTTCACACTTGATACCTATTCCACCAGCAAAACACCTGATGCATAGTTTTGTACCATTAACATTGCTTGGACTCACCCACTGCCAATATTTTCCAGTTCAATGTATTTTAGAATAGGACTTTCCATCTTCACCATTCTCCCTGAGGGAAACAAAATGCAAGATGTTCACTTTAAAGCAGAGATCCCAGCTTCCAGGAGATACAAAAGGCAGCCCCACTGTCTGGTGGCTCTGAGCCTCCCTTGGTGGACAGCTGGCTAACAACAACAGGAACAGCAAGAAAAGAACAGCAGGCCCACAGCACAAGTGGCTGGCACAGAGACTGATTTCCAGCATCCTTTGAAGTGAGAGACATCTTGACAGCAGGCACACAGGGAAGCACAGGGAGATACATTCAGAGGAGACTGAGACCAGAAGAGAATACCTACCTAGGCAAGTAAGTTTGTCATCTAGAAACATTAAGGAGAGCTGGAACTAACAGTGCCTTTGTTTTCTTGGGAATAAACACTGTGAGATTTAGAAAAAGTTTCCTACTTGCTAAGATTAAATGCACCTGGACATGTAGAATCAATTCCTCTGAACAGATGCCAAGTTCAGAACAGGAGGAATATTGCCAAGTGTTCCCATCTTTTGCACCTTGCAGCAGTTTGCCAGAAGAATGACTCTGCATTTGTAAACCAGAGCAGCTCATGCTAGAACCAATCCCCACAGGGCTTTCAGCATCAGGACCCTCACCCTTTATGAGCAGGCTGAGCTCAAAGACGCCCTTGCCCGTGCCCCGCGTGAAGAACCGCGCTGCTTCTCTTCACCCTGACAGCGCGGATCAGTCGCTCCCATTGCACTCACCCTCTCTGCACTGCACACGTCCCCATCTTCCCAACCCAGCACGGCGGGCACGGGCACAGAGGACAGCAGTGCTCCTCAGGCGTCCCTGTGACACAGAGAGCTGCCCAGAGGAGATGCTGACCCTCTGGTGAGTCCAGGCCGTGCGAGGCAGAAGCCGGCCCAGAGCAGGGGCTGCGGCCTCAGGCAGCTCCGCGCTGCAGCAGCCGGGCAGCAGCGGGACCCTCCCAGCCAAGGAAGGCTCCAGTCTCTGCATTCCCACCAGCCCTCAGGGGCAGGGCAGTGACCACAGCAAGGCTGGCACAGCCCCAGCATGAGCACTGACAGGCACTGATGGGAAGAAGCCAGAGTGAGCCTGAGCCCCGGACAAGCTGGTGCCCCCATTCAGGACACAACAGGATGGGCTTTGAGATCAGCCACACCCAGGCACAGATCAGTGCCCTTTTTGTCCCAACAGGTGATGGTAGACACAGAATCCACTGGGCTCTCTTCTCAACCCTACCAGATCTTATCTGAGAGCACAGCACTGGCAGCCATTAAGGGCAAGAAGCAGATTCATTGGGTTGTGCTGCAGAATCACAAAGGGCTTGATGTGTTCTCCTAGAGACTGATCTCAGCAGGGCCTCTGCCAGTGGCTAGGACTCAAGCAGTCACAGCCTTCTGCTGATCCAGGAACAATCCCTGCTTCTGCCTTCAGGAGAGAGAAGGGAAGCCCAGGAAAACTCCAGCCAGTCTAAGCTGCCCTCAGAGGCAGCAGGAACACCCAGAGCTCTCTCTTGCTGCCTCGGAGCACTGCCAGCACTTCTGTGACACTAAACTGAGGAGAAGCCTTTGGTACAGCTGTGCTGACACGTGCACACAACTCACTGTCCCTCAGATAAGAAAGATACCAGACGCACTCTGTTGCTCCAGGGAGTCACCCACCATCTCCTGTTGCTGAGCAGCAGCTGGGTCAGCACGGGAGGTGAACCAAGGGCTCAGGCTCCACTTCTTCAGCTGGGGAGCAAAGGCTCCTTGGGATGGCACTGCTGCTTCTGCAGCAGCTTCACTGTCAAAGTCGGTGTAGATCTGAGACAAGAAATGAGTTGATGTCAGGAAGGTGTGGCAGAGATTGCCCTGAAATGCAAGAGAGATTGCCATTTGAAATGCAAGCCCTTAGGAAGCTGCTGTCAGCCACATGCAGAGCTCTTCAAATGGATTGCTTTGGATGTCCACTTGTGAAACCAAATGGTCAAAACCAAAGGCTGGTTTTACTCGAGTTCATAGCCAGTTTCTTGTTCTAAAGGATGACTGCAGCAATGACCGCTCCACTTCTCCCAAAAACTCCTTTCCCCCTCCTAGGTCTGCAGATACATTTGCAGCTCCTCATTCTAATGTTCTACCTCCTGCCATGAAATTCTCTTTTTCTGCACCTTCCTCGGGACGTGCTTATCCTGCAGCATCTCTGGATGGGTCAGTTTCTGGGCCTCATGCCAGCCTCGGGGCTCTTGGTTGCCCGTCATTTGCTGGAACTCTCTGCAGGCTGCCAGGTAGGATGGCGACACTTCCACCTCAAGTCAAACAGAACAAAGCAGTCAGAGACTACAGCTTGTGCCCGCCAGCCAGGAGCCATCGACTGGGAAGAAAGGAAAGTACAGGAGCAGATTTGCAAGGGATACAGACAGCTTGTAGCTCGTATTCCAAATCTATGTGAGTGACCATGTTCACCTGCAAAAACACCTCAAGAAACAAGGTCACCTGGAAGAAGCCAGCAGGAGTTCATTCGGATGACTGCTGGCTAAATGGCCAGAGGAGTAATGCCACTGCCTAGAGCATCAGCTGAGATCCAGCAGAGCAGGAAGTGTCCTTGAGAGCAGCTCTGACAGAGGCCTCATCAGGATGGCACTCAGAGGCATCACCCACCCCCTGCTGCTGCTCTGCACTGGAAAGGCAGGGCAGGCAGAAACCACCCCTTGGGTGACTGCAGTGTCTAGTGCTATTTCACTCGCTTTTCTAGAGCCTTTTGCTCCTGAAGGAGGTGATTCATTTTCTCTTTGATGATTTTAATTTTTTCATCTAGCCTCTTCTTCCTTGCCTTTATCCTAGTCTCAGTTTCTTGCAGCTGTGCCTCCATCTGTTCATCAATTTTCTGTAAACAACAATGGAAAGGACTCTCTTTCATGAGTGGAGTGGCTGCCATTCCTTCATTCACCTGTTTTTGTTGATTGCCCCTCTGCATAGGGAGATTCTTCTCCTCTTGGATGTCTTCATTCCTCCTCTTCACTGCCATGATGGCACTCTGAGCTTCAGGCAGCTCTGCTTGTGGCTCTGCCTTGATGTTCTGTGCACACAAAAGCAGAGCAAGTGACTGAGAGCTGCCATCAAGCTCAGCTTTTCCCTCTTTTAGCCTCAAAATCACATTTATTCAGCCCCTTCTTTCTGCTTTTCCACTCAGCTCTGTTTCCACTGTAACCTTCCTGTCCTGGTGCTGATCTCTGCAGATTCCAAGGCTCTGTGCTTTCAGTGGCTGTGGGACTCCTGGCCTCCTCAGTCCCAGGAGCTCTGGTTTATGCCCCTCTTCCTGCCCTTCCCTCTGTCCCCTGGCCAGTCAGGCTTACCTGGCCATTCTCCTGTGGCTCTTCCACCTGCTGCCTGATCTGCTCTTCCTGCTCTCGGGCTGGGAACAGCTCTCCCTGAGTCTGGCATGGCATCTCAGATGAGGCAGTGTGCTCCTGCTCTTTCTCTAGAAGCACCTGCACAGAAAGAAAGAGAAGATGGGTTTCAACTTCCCATACGCCCTTTGTGGGCCAAGACTCACAGACTGCTGGGCTCACACGTTCCCAAAGCACTGTGCTGCTGCTCTCCTGGGTCGTTCTCTGCCCGAGGGGAGGCACAGATTCCACAGTGACCCTGTCCCTACAATCAGGAGCCATCTGGGACTGAAGCTCCAGCAGCCTCTCAGGCAGCTGACAGGGAAGGGGTGGCATTTCTCAAGGGTCTGGTGAGGGCCTCCCTCTGCTTCTGCCATGTCCTGTTTGTCTTTCAGTAGTGACTGACACCCTGCCCTGTCCCACAGCTCCATCCTGGCTCTGCAGGGGCTTCCTGGGTGAGCTCACTCCTTGTGAGAGACACTTCTGGAGTTCATGTTCTCTTCAGGCCTGCACCAGCATTCCTCCTTCCTGACATCCACACTCTCGTTAGAAAACCGGGTCATTCAGGAGATAAGGATGCACGCAAAGATCTCTGATGGAAGTCAGAGAACCCCTATGGCCACCTCAGTATATGGAGGAGGACCAAGGTGTTTCTTCTTCCTCTTTTGTCAACTGAGAATTCTGACCAGCACTAACAGAGTTTCTCATAAGGCCCCATTAATGAATGCACTTACAAAACCCTGGGGATGCCAGTGTAGGAAACCATGTGTCATGTAATGCAAACCATGTGTCATGTATGAGCAAAGTCACCAGACCCCAGCTACAGCATGGGATAATTCTACTTCCTCAGGACATGCAAAAATTTAAAGGATAAAAAGAAGGCTTCAGGGCACAAGAGGCTGGAGGAGGAAAACATGAGGGGAAAAAACAACCATCTCTGGAGGGGGAAACATCTCTGCCTACTCAGGATCAGTCAATGGAACTTGTCTCTACTTCTCTCCTGAAGGGATGCCTTTAGGTGAGCTTTGCATCTTCCACTGGTTTGGAGCTGAGCCAGGAAGATGCAATAGAAAGATAGACAGATCTCACTTTTTTAATCTCTCTTTACTGTGCTGTGACATTTACATTCTTTGAATACAGAGAGATATAGTTCCTCTCTCTCTCCTAGGTTTTTTTTAAGGGAAGGTAGTGAGAAACTTAGAGAAGAAGAGAAAACAATTATCTCTACTGGCTGTTCTTGTTGTTTAGTACATGTAGAATGTGTTATAGTGATTGTTTACTGAAAGTGATTTGTTAATTGGATTTTAGTGGTAGTTGTTTAGCTTGATTAGCTAATTAGATAAAATCTGTGTTGTGACTGTCTGGAGACAGTCACGAATTTTTCTTTTGTAGCTTTTTAGTATAGTATCTCTATAGTATAGTTTTAATATAGTACTAGTGTAATATAACATAGCTTAAGAAAGCATTTGTTTAACCTTCTAAATCATAGAGTCAAAGCACATTATTCACCACGTGGGGGTCACCCTGAATCAATCCTGTCCTTTCTGTCGCTGCACACATCAGCACTCGGTAGCAGTGCCCCGATCAGCAGCCATCCTGAACTTGCTCTCCTGTTGCTTCAGTAACCCACACTCTTGGGGAATCTGGAGCGTGTGGGTCCTTATGGAATGCAATCAGACCCAGAGCATTGCACTGGGAACTGCACTCTTTGTGCATCTGTCCTTGGGCAAGTTCTTCTCTTGGACTCGACCACAGTGATGGGGCTAAAGTGGCTGGAATCCGAAATGCAGCCCAGCCCCTCCCAGCTCCTGTGATCTCTGAGCACCAGCTGGAATGCAAGGGCATTGATTTCCTGCTCAGTTCCCAAACACATCACACACTGATTCCCTGGGCTGCCAAAAGACACGGGAGTCATTAACCTGAAAGTGATGTGTTTCTGTCAGTGCTGGAAAAGGGCAGGAAAGATTGAGTAAAAGCTCCCTTGCTCCCTGGAGAAGGAGAAATTGCACAAGGCTTCTCCTTCTAGCAAACAAACAAATAAACAAAATATGCAAGTGTTACCTACTCCAGTGTCTAAAGCACTTGGATGCAGTGAAGAGATGTTTGGCAGGGAAACAACCCTTGTGCTGAGCATTGGCTCTATGGATCTAAGGCAGGGATCAATGGAAATCTGCCTGAAGGTCCCTCATGAGCCCCCATTGTCCAGGCTAAAGCTCCCTCAGCACCTCCTCCCTGGCCTTGTGCTGCACCCCTTGCCCAGCTCCCCTGTCCCTCTGTGCCCACGCTGCAGCCCCTCCATGACTTTCTGCTTCCCAGGGCCCACAGCTGCACACAGCACTCCAGCTGTGGCCGCAGCGCTGCCCAGCACAGGCCACGCTCCCTGCCCTGCTCCTGCTGCCCCACTGCTGCTGGCACAGCCACCGTGCCCTTGGCCTTCTTGGCCCCCTGGCCCCACGCTGCCTCATCTTCAGCTGCTCACGGCCGCCAGCCCTGCGTCCTTTGGGCCCACGCAGCTCCCCAGCCACAAAGGTGCCCATTGCACTTCAGATACAGCAGGCACCATTGCAAGATGGCCTTCCTGTTCTACAACAATATCTTCTAAGTAGATATCATAAAGTTTGATAGGAATAGAATTCTAAGGGACTCTGACTAAATTAAAATGGTCTAATTCAACTGTACAGGAAATTGCTCCTAAGTAAATATTCCACCCTATCTGTCGTCAGCAAGCAAGGTTCTCTCTTCAAAACTAGGTTTGTAGTTCTTCAAAGCTCTGATATAGAAATTTAAAATATCCATTTCGCACTTTGTTATTTTTCTTCAGGCACGAAAATGGATTTTCTTTCGGCCTTCCTAGCTGGCCCTCTACACTCTACTGCTACTGGCCCAGCTCACATCATGTTCTACAATTCTTAAACACCAGGAACTTGAAATGTTCCTTTCTCACTCACCTCAGGATCTTCAGCACTGCTGAATACACGCTTCAGGTGACCTGTAGTAGGAAGGGAAAATGAACCAGATGCTGTCAGAAAACTGCCTGGGCTGCTGAATCCCACAGAACAAGTCAACCCAAACAGAGATGATTTCCCGTTTCACAACATCCCTCCAGCAGACACATTTCATTCACACAGCCAGCAAGGAATCAGGACAATATTCTTGCTTGTGCGTACAAATTGGCCTGTTTTGCCAGTAAATGAATACAAATATGACCAAGAAAATGCAAATTGTTCTTTACCACTCAGTGCTCCTGTTCTACCAAAGACATAAAACAGCTTCTGAAATCCTCTCCTTGAGGTTCTTTTTTTTTTTTTTTTAATCAGTTGCATGCACCGGTTCTCATTAACTTGCTTGAAACAGTTGCTCAGAAAAGCTTCCCTAAAATCCCCCTGAGCTGTGGCAGACACTCACTGCTTTGGAGTTTGCATTTCCTTGCAAAGGGAATCACTATTTTAGTACTTTGAAAAAGGTCAAGTTAGACAGTCAAATCCTTTCATGACAAAATTTAAAAAGAAATAAGCCTTCTCTGAATTCTGGGAACAACTGCAGAATTTTTAGAAGGCCTTCCAAAAAGCTCTGCCAGTCTACAATCTCAAAGGTGTCTTGCTTGTCCCAGCAAACTGAGGAAATGACAGACACTGCTGCCACAGACTCTCCCCTGGAGGGAACGGAAGCCCTGCAGGTTCCCCTGCAAATGCTGCCCCTGTGGCTACAGACACCCCCTTTTTAGCTGAATGCCTTGACAGGAGCTTTACCAAACCACTGGCATCCTAATGCTCTTTCTCTTTCAAAATCAGAAACTCAGCCACCAGC
The DNA here is from genome assembly GCF_035770615.1 of Melospiza melodia melodia. Lineage (NCBI taxonomy): Eukaryota > Metazoa > Chordata > Aves > Passeriformes > Passerellidae > Melospiza > Melospiza melodia. Next base: position 4,030,345 of record NC_086200.1, read on the forward strand.
AGGAAGACATACAAAAGCCAGGTTAGGGTACACCCTAACCTAAGTAGAATGGAAAACTCTACTTACGTGCAAAGTGTGTAACGTAATACGCGGAAAAACAAACACCATAAGCAGCAAAAGCTGCTGTGGCCAGATGGTGGATCATATTCCCAGAACTGTGCCAGTCTTCTCCAACACTAGAAAAACAAATGGCCTCTTAGAGTGCAACTACCCACTGACCAATGCTCCAGCCAGGAGGGTTCTCCTAATGTGAGCAAGGCTGCTCTGACACTCAGGCCTTCTGTGCACCAAGGCAACCTTCTGATGTCACCACAACGATGTGGCAACCATGCCGTGACATCACAAAGCAAAGTATGACAAAGAAAAGCATCACAAAGCATGTTGATCTGTGAATTTATGCAAAGCAATAATCAACCTTCCCTACAGCAAACACAAAAGAGCCTGGGAAGTTCTTCTCTGTCACAAAGCAGCACAAATTCCCCTCATGGGTAAAACCCTGTTGTTCAGGAATCCAATAGGAACTCCAAGGGTGCCTCAAGCACCTACAGCCTGTACCCCAGTTGAGCACTCAGATGGGACACAAGCAAAGGAAACCAGACCAAGACAATGGCCCACAGCATTGCACATGTGAGAAATGACCCTCACTTTTAACATTTTCAAGGTTTAGTAAACCTTAACAAAGGACTGAATAAGGAAAAATTGCAGCATTGGGAGTCTCTGTGACTAGCAGCCACGTTCTCATCTACAAAAAGGATGTTCTGCCTTTTATACCCTTAGCCCCTCCAAAAGTTTTGTCAGTCAACTCTTTCTCTGCTGTCCATTGGTGGAGATTACTTTCTTGCATCCTGACTGGAGGTCAGGTGTTGTTACACCCTGCCTGCTGGTCACAAGCCAGCCCTCCCCAAATGCCCTGACTACCAAGGCTGTTACAAGGGGGACTGGAAAGAGGACTATGGGAGGATATATTACAATACCATCACTACACATTTGAACATCCACATAACATCTGCTTCTTAATTGTCAGAGCCAACCATTGCATTACTCGTCCAGAACACACAGAACCAGGAGAGAAGCCACTGTTGGCATCACAGCTGAAATGTTTCCTAACAAATCTCCCCACATATTTGCTCCTTTATTGGACATGCCCAGGGCTCCGGTGTGTGTACATCTCTGCCTTTCTTCCCCTTTGGCAGCAGTTGAAATGGCAGCATCTGCCCGCCAGCAGCAGCTGCTCCAAGCTGGGAACGCCACTGGCAGTGCTGATTTCCGGAGGCTTCTGGGAAGCCAAGGCAGGAGCGGGTTGAACGTTGCTGGCACTGCTGCTGCTCTGTGCCAGAGAGCCCCGGCTGGGCAGGGCATGGTGCCCACTGCGCTGCGGGCTCCTTCTCCTGCCACAGCTGGGCACACCTGGGAACAAGGCATGACAACCTGTGGGCAAGCCAAGGGGTGTCTGGGGCTGCACTGTTCTGCACACACCCAGCACACATGCAGCACAGAATTTTAACCCTCAAACAGGTAAACCAAAGGGAAACAACTGGAAAAGATTTCATTTCAACCATTCCTTATGCTTCAATAGAAATGACCAAAATGAACGTTACCGAGCAGGGCCCAATCCACACTGCCAGCTCAGTGTGAGAAAAGAGGCATTACTTTATTTCAGTGCTGGGTACGTGAGGAATCACTTCCCTGAAACATGCACACCCACGTGTTAGTATCCACAGAACTAAGACATTTCTTTCATTACTTTTATTCATTACTTTGCTCAAACTCACAGGCTAAACATTCTCACAAAGTGTTTGACATGTTTAAATCACTTCCCCAAAATTACTGACATTTAGAGTAGGGGTCACTTGAGGGTCTCTGGTGGTCATGGGGTGAACATCCCATTCCTCAAATTCTCCTTCCATGGTTAAGAGCCTTCTTCTGCTTGAATGCATTGCAGCTACCTCCTCAGTAGGCCCACTGTCTTTATTCTCAAGGCTAAGACATCCACTTGCACACATTAACCACTGCTGTGAGGGAAGGTACAACTAAGCACTGCCTGTTAAAGCTTAACAAATTCACAATTTGTTGCAGGTCAACACTTCCCCAATGTCTCTCGTTCCTTCTCTGGGAATCAAACACAAGCATTTTGTGATCCCTGAGCCCAAGGCCGCCTCCAACCCTCCTGTCACCCAGCAGCCCTTCTCTCCTCACAAACAGCAGGCCCAGCAGTGCCTTCCCTCACTGGCTCAGTCACCAGCTGTGTCAGGAGTTCTCTGTCACACACTCCAGGACCATCCTGGACTGTTTGATCTCCGCTGCACTCTGTTGCCAGCAGACATCCCTACCCTGTTCCATGCCCCTTGCAGAACCTGCACCTGCTGTCCATGGGCACCTGGAAGGGGAGGCACTCACGGCAGAGATGCACCAGCTGCACTGGGCAGGAACCAAATCCTCTGGGGCACAGCTGCTGGCCTGGGTCTGGCACAGCTCTGCACACCCCACTCCTCACGGGCTCTGGGCTGGAAATGCAATTTCACTTTCTGCCCCATGGAGAAAGAGCAGGGCTGCACAAACAACGGCCAGCAGGCCACATCCCAAAGGCACTGCAGCATGGAGCTGAGAAGGAAGAAGACCCTTCCCCAGTTCCTAACCACACCAAAACCACCATCATTGGGACTTTTAATCTGCTGAATGTAGAATTGATTCACAGGGTGACAAGGGAATCTTCCAATGGAGTTGAAGTTTGGTAGAGTTTTTATTCTGAGTCCTACTCAGACTGTTGATTTGAAAATTTATTTTAAAATATTTTTTAAAAGGCTGTGCAGTCATATGGTTTTGTTCTAATACAAAATGGCTGGATGAAATGTACTGGCATTTTAATTACATCCAAACTGATTAGTCTGTAAAAGCTTTCCTGCAGAATAGCCACTAAACAAGAAATGAAAATCTGTGGACTGTTGACTTTGCAAATTTCTACTAAACTTATCAGACAATGAGGCATTTTTAGGTAGATCATAGAGCTAATTAATTCCTATGGATAACTTGATTTGGATAAACCTGTTGATTTCAAATTAAAACTGCCAGCACGTACTAAGTGGAAATCTGAATACTCACTTCTATGAGCTCTGAATTATTAGATAGTCATTGTCTGCCATATTAACAAAAAATTATCATTCTGGCTATTTTTTTTACTTACAGTCAGCTCTTCAACACTCTTTGTAACACCAGAAAGAGAGTTTGTAGCAATGTGAACCATGGGTTGGTAGAGCATTGCAGAAGGCTCCTATGTCAGCACTAATTGTTCACATTTACCATGGCATCCCTTCTTGCCTTTAATTCCAAGCTACAGCTCAGTTCCTGCAGTATAGATTCACACTTGTAGTCTGTATTTGCAGCTCGTTCTTACTTCCCTGTCCAGAAATAAATCATGCTTGGATCTCAAATCAAAATAAAATGAGGAGAGAGTCAGGTTCTGGATAGGTATAGCAAGAACTAAGAGATTTTTTTGCAAATATGTTGAAAAGTTGTTTATACATCCTGCAAAAACAGAAGATTAAAGACTTGCACTCTAACTTGCAAGCTGAGGTTTGCCTGTTCTCTCTGGACTGATTTCTTGAGGCCAGACACTGAACCTAATCAGTAAGAAAATCAAAACCACAGGAGTAGTTTGGAGAATATTGTAAATTATTCTGTCATGATGCTTTTTGCCTAAAAGTTCTGGCCATCATCCAATTGGAGTAATTAGAGGAGATCGAAGCCATCATACTGTGCCTGGGCACACAATTCCTTCCCAGGAGTAATCCATGAAGCAACGCTGACAAATCCACGCCAGCAGCTGCTGCCACACAGCCATGAAGCAGAGAATATGTATTTCTGCTACACTTGGACAGCTGAAGATGCCTCTGCTGAGCTAATTTTAGTGACTGCCCACCACAGATGAGACCTTGTGGTCAGTCTCCAGCAAGTCAGGGCAGTTAATATTCTGCCTAGATGAAGTAAGTCTAGGAATACATAGACCATGGAGCCTGAGGAAAGCCAGCAGCTGTGGGAAATTTAATTTGTTTCCGTATCTTTTTTTTTAGTCATTAATTACAATCAGTTATTTAAAGAATGGAAACTTTTGGCATATCATTGGCTGGAAGGTTGGTCAGTCTTCCATTCATGACTCCTCCGAAAGCATCACCCCAGTGTTTTTATCAGTAACTCTTCCATCATCATGGCTCACACAGCATTTCCTGCAGCTCTTGCTGGAGCCAGGGGAAGGCACCAGGAGAAGGGGGAGAAAGCTGTGTGCAGAGACTGTGTCAGCTGAAGAGACATTTGTTTCCTCTGATTTGGCTGAATGGCTGCAGGGACCTTGCTGGCACTGCTGGCGGGGTGGCCTTTTGCAGGGCTGGGCAGAGTTTGGGGCCCAGGATCCCTCTTCTCGGTGGGACACCAGGGTGAGCAGCCCCTGTCCCAGGCAGGAGCAGAGGTTCTGTGGCTCTGCCCGGGGCACAGGGACCTGCCACTGCCATGAGCTCCTGCCGCGGCTCCTCTGGGGCAGCTCCTGCTCTGCAGCGATGATGGGCGCAGCTGGGGGGGGCTGCAATGGAGGGGGGCTTCCAGTGGGCTCTGCTGGTCTGCCACACTGGAGCCAGCAGAGCTTCTGGAAGGAGTCTCCTCTTGTGAGCTGCTGGAGCTGGAGCTGGCACTGGCCACAGAGCCACTGTGTTCATCCCTGACAGGCCCAGAGCACAGCAGCCTCTGGGCCTCCTTGCTGCACGATGGCAGTGAGGAGGCCATGGACCAGAGGTTCAGTATGGATGACTCAGTTTCCTGATAAACTGTGCTAAGAAAACCCTGCATCCCTCCTGCCAGATCTAAGACACTCCAAGAAATCTGTTGGCACATTGGGAACTCAGAATTGTTTGAATTTTGAACAGTTGTCCTGTGAGCGCTTTTGATGGTTTTTGTCATTTTGTGTTGATTCAGTTGATCCTTCAGAGAAGCTTTCCTAATAATATAAAACAGGAGGAATTGTGGAGACCCTGGGGGGGCATTCCCTCGTCTAGGGAGACACCAGAAGCTTCCCCCAAAAAGCTGTTAGACCCCATTGGCTCCTTCCCCTGTTCCTGTGTCTGTTCCTGTACTCCTGAGCTACACCTTCCCTATTCCCTGATTGGCCCCCTTATCTTTGTACTGCCCCGAGATCAGGGTCAGCCCCCGGGCCCCTGTGGAGACAAAGTGAGACCCTCTGTGTGTGAGTGCTGGGAGCTGAACATCTCCCTGCACAGCTGAATAAAACATCTGTGGAGATTATGCAAAGGTCCTTTTTGCTTCTTTACCCTGGACTATGCTAGCAGGAATTCAGACTGCTACAGAGGAGAAGCTGCAGTACTGGCACCAAGAGTTTGGCAACTTGACCATAGGCACAGAGGGCGTGCAGGATGCTGCTCCATGAATTCCTTAACCAGCCATCTCTGGTGCTGGCATATTCCCTGCAGCTTCTGGTGCAGCCAGGGCCACCTTTGGTCCAGTAGATGACATTGTTATTTGAAAAATTAGGCCACTCCTTGGGCAGGAGGCCATCCACAGGCTCTGGTCCTGCAGCCCCTGCTCAGCTGGGGACAGTGTTCCCTGTGGGGAAGATGGAGCAGCCATCACAGGGTCTTGGGGGCTGCTTTCAGCAAGGTGGCCAGGCTCTCTCCCTGCTGGGCTCTAGCAATTGTTTGGGGGAGCTGATGGCAAATTGTATGTAGTCCTGTTCATCCTACTCAGAACACCTGACAGCTTCTATCACTCTTCTGCAGAGTGGGCTGGATTTCTCTTTGCCCACTGCAGGATGCAGCCCAGGCAGAACTGGTGGTGACAGTCGTTCTTAGTGCCCTGGCAGATGGGGCAGCTCCATTCTGTCCCCATGGCCATGTCTGTCTGTCCCAGCAGCAGGGAAGAGCTGAGGACCATGAGGTGCTCTCATCAGCAATCTTGCTTGGCCAGAGCCCAAGCTCCAGCCAGAGTGGTCCAGGCTCTGTCAGTGCCCAAACATAAGCAGAAAGGGATGTTGTATCACAATCCATTCCTTGGTGAAGGAGGTCCATAGCAGCCTCAAGAGGCACCTCAGACACTCAACAGTCAAGGCAGTAACATATGGACAGGACACAGATGGCAGTTCCTGGCTGGGAGAGCATTCGTAGGCATATCCAAGGACAAATTTCCCAGGAATTCTCCACAGCTCTGGGATCTGCCCACCAGCTCTGTCAGAAGCTTCAGCAGAACAACCAAAGTCCTAAAAAGCAGCTCCCAGACACTTTTCCTACCATCCTGCCCGAGTAGCCGGGTTGCTTGCTGCAAAACACTCTTTTTCACCTCTTCCCCAATGCCCTGTGGACACTTGCGGCCAAAATAAAAAGCTCCTGGCCCTCTGTGTGATGTGATAACACAGTTTTTATATTTCCATGCTGTGATGAAAGAAAGCTGTGCTGTGGGTCAGGAAAGGCCAGGACCCACTTGGCCTTCCTGCAGGCTGAGGTGGTCCCAGCAGATATCCTGCTGCTTTTTGGGGAATGTGTGAGGGGGAGTGGAGGGGGAGACAGAGAGGCCGAGATCACAGAGTGGAAACTCACCTCCAGAGTGGCAGTGCAGACTCTCCCTGCTGAATGCCTGCTGGGGCTGGCAAAGAAGGAAAATGCCCCAATAACAGCCCGGTGGCACTGTGTCTCAGGGACAGGTACAGGGAGGTGACAACAAACAGCAGCATGGCCCGGTCTCACAGCTCCTAGGAAGCGGTGACAGAGGAGCCTCATGTGCCAGAGATTTCAGAAAGGCTGTCTTCTCAAATGGCCACTCTAAAACCCCTCTCTTTGCCTCTTGGGTTTGTGAATGCTTTTGACAGCCACAGCATCCTGGGGCAACGCGTTCCACGATTTCATTAAGCACTCCTTGAAAAGCACCTCCCATTGTTCAACTGAGCTGCCAGCCTGGTCATTTCAGAGGGTGCGGCCTTGGTGGAGAGAAAAATCAATCTTCTGCCTTTCAGGGAGCTGAAGGAGGAGGGACTCTTCACCATCAGACACCTGGCTGGGTCCCATTCAGAGGTCCTGCTTTGCAGACTTGGTGAGGTTTGCTTGGCAGTTGCCAGCGAGGTGAGAACATTGTTCTGAATTGTCCCCCATACTTCATACACAGTGTGTAGAGTAGGTATGTGCTTGTTCATCTCCATGTGTGCTCAGGGTCTGCCTTCATTTCTGGTTTTAGACCTGATATTTCCAATGTCTGTCAGCTGTCTGTAGGATCTGTGGGCACATGCAGCTGTATTTACTGGCAGGTTGGGTATCTGACACTCATCTTTGAGTGTGGAGCCTTTATAATGCAATGTGCAAATGCAGAAACTGAGACACTAATCATGTTATTTGCCAGAGTCCCAGTCTCTGCCCAAGCTATAATTCAACGCTGCAAATTATTCTGTAGACCTGAGCCTGAGTTTTCTGTTTCCTGGCATAGTACTTGAGCTGCTGGTGTTGATTTTTTGAACAGGAGCATCTGACTCTTTTACCTTTATGACTTTTTCCTTCATGATTTGAAAGCAACTCTTTATTTATTTTCTAGTAAAAGGGCCTAAAAACAAAGATGTGGACATTTAAGAAGGATTAAATAGAACACTTAATGAAATTTTTATTTACGCCTGCAGTGAGCAGGTCTGAAGCCAGAAATTGGTGCCAGAGTAAGAGCCTTTCTGTGCTTGTGCTCTCCTGCTCTTCCTGTCCTTGTATGCTCCTCTGGACACAGTGGGATGTGTTGTCATTTCCTGGGACTTCTGTTGAAGGCAACTGGTTTTCTTTCCAAGGTGATTCTTATGTTTCCCCTCATGGCTTCCCCAGGTGACCAACCTCGGTTCCAAAGTGTCCTGCTCTGCCATTGTCACTCTGGGAGAGCTCTTTGTGACCTTGAAGAAGGACATGGACTCTGAGGTGGATGAGGTCGCTCGGGTCCTTCTCCAGATGGTGTCCAGCTCCCCAGTATTTGTTCAGAAAGCAGCCAGTCAGAGCCTGGGGATCCTGGTGGAGAATGTGACTCCTGCACGAGCAATGACTGCTCTCATGGACATGGGAGTCAAGTAGGTTCTTCTTCTTTTAGTGATGTTCTTCACCTTTGTGTGTGTGGGAGGGAGAAGGGATGAGACAGAGAATGGGAATGGTGGGAGGGAAGGGTCCTGTGTCCTGCATCTTCTGTGAACTCGGTGACTTGATTCTCCAACCATCCTCACTTCTCCCCTCTTGTCACCTATTTCTGCCCTCCTGCAGCCCATTACTTCTCAGAATCGCAGAAGTGTAGAATGTGGGGAGTTGGAAGGGGCCCATCAGGACCATCGAGTCCAGCTCCTGGCCTTGCCCAGAACAGCCCAAGGGTCACACCAAGTGCCTGAGATTGTTGTCCAAATGCTCCTTCAACCCTGTCAGGCTTGGTGCTGTGACCACTGCCCTGGGGAGCCTGTTCCAGTGCCCAACGACCCTCTGGGTGAAAAACCCTTTTTCCTGATATCCAAACTAAAGCTCCTCTGACTCAGCTTCCTGCTGCTCCCTGGAGTTCTCCCAGTCTGTCAGATTTTCCTAGATGTGGTGACTGATGGGGAAGGGAAAGGGCCTGCAAAGGCCAAGGATAGAGCCTTGTGCTTTTGTGGGCAGAGGGACAATTGCAATTGCAGCTGTGAGCAGTGTTTGGTATTTCACAGTGCTAACCACAGAGGCCCTGGGAAAACCATGTCTCTCATGATGCCATTAACTTGAAAAATAAGGAGGGTCCTTGCCCCCATGGAGCACATGGGGGACAATCTGCTGGGTGTGGCACAGCCTGCACAGCAGGTGCAGCTCCTGCCAAAGGAGCCTTGTATGACTGCCCTGGCCTTAGAGCTCTACTTTCTATTCAAACTGATGTTTCATGTTAGCCTTGACATGATGAATCACTTTACAGGCACCTCCACAGGCTGACTGCCATGGGACAGTTGAAGCAAATGCTGCCTTAAATGTTGGTGCTGGGCCTGATAGTTCCCAAGAGACACTCTCTAGAATAGGACAGCCTGGCTAAACTGCCTGCCACCCTTTCCTCAGCTTTGCAATAGGGTAAAACATTCAGATGGATCCATTGCCAAGCCCCACAGGAGAAACAGGCTGCATTGCTGGATATTCTGCAACTTCATAGCCCACAACCTGTTCTCCCTGCATTTGTTGTTTTCCAAAGTTCTGTAGATTTGGGGATACATGGGTGAAAAGAGCCTCAGTCCTGCTGCAGGTCTCTGTGGTGTGCATCTGCCCCTGCTCTCTCCATTGCCCTTCCTGCTCATGGCATGGGGGGCCTGAAGCAGCTCCAGATTGAGGACAAGGTGAAGGCAATCGTGGCTCAGCCTCACACAGAGGTGAGGGGGGAGCTGGGCCAATCTCTGCCGGCAGGAAGGGTCTTGTGGCAGCCCAGAGAGGCTGTGCACATTGCCAGGGAACAGCTGTGCCCTGCACGTGCCCCTGCAGTGATCTGTGCTGCTGCCAGTGCCCCTGGAGCTGTGGGGCTGCTGAGCTGTGGGGCAGGCAGAGGAGCAGGAGGGTGCATGTGCAGCTGAGCCATTCCTGGGGAGCACAGGGCTCTGGGCTCCCTGCTGTCCCAGGGCAGCCCAGAGGCCAGGCTGTGCCTGTGCCACATCTGGGCAAGTGGCTCAGGGTTTGCCCTGGCCTGCCTCAGTGTCTGCCAGCAGGAGCATGTTTCCCTGTGCAGCTGTTTGGACATTTCCAGGAAATGTGTCCCATGAAATATGGAGCTTCAGATGCTTTAGGTTTGCATGGTGGCCTCTGTTAAACTTTGTGTCTCCGCTTTGCAGATCTGACTGGTTACAGTCTTACCGAGAAGTTTCCTTGGGACACTTCTCTCACCCACCAAGTCCTTGCCTCCCATCCAGAAGAGCTCTCTTTCCTCCAAGCTCAGGAAGAAGCTGATGCCTGTATGAAGAGTGTTTGAAGAATAGGATTGACGCGTTAGGCTTGATAGTTACAGATGTACATATGTTCTGATCTTTAGATGTAGTTTTGAACTAATGTGTTTTGATTCTGTCTTTAAGTTTTGATGACATATTTTTAATCGTATATATTTTATTTTGATGATGAAAAAAAAAAAATAAATAAACCAAGAGGAGAATGTCAGACCAGGACATGCCAGCCTAGAGATTATGGGAGTGCAGCTCACTCAATGTGCCAGTGTCTCACCACATCCTTTCCTCATTGGGCCTCTCCTCTTCCTCTTTGGCCATCTTTTCTTTGTGTCATTTGTGCTGCTGTTTTCAACTTGTCATTGTAACAGGGCCACACATTGACACGTTTGGGGGACAATGGATCCAAAAGATCCTGTCTAGTCAAAGGTTTTCTACCCAGGTGTGTTCTGTGCTCACCAAAGGCCTGAGCAAAGAAACCAAGAGAAGTGTGCCCAAATCCCAAAGCTTTGCTCCTTTGCAATCTCCCACAGATCTGGCTCACAGGTGTCTTCAATCACAATTCCATAGGTAAGAAGAGGTCATGGATTTCACTGGGAAAAGATGCACTGCTTTGGCAAAATCACCTGTATGTATATTTACCAGTGACAGCACTCCAGCTGTGTTGTTTGCCCCTTGTTTGCAGAAGGATGAGCACAATGGGAGGCCAATAACAAGTGACAAGGGTTCCTCAAATCTGCACTGCAGCCTGGGTGCCATTCAGCCCAGAGCTAGGGGATCATTTGTTCCCATGGAGCAGTGCTTGCCAGTGGAATGAATTCCTGCACAGCTGGAAGAAGCAATTCTGGATTCAGCTCCAGCTCTTGGTGGGCTGCATGATCATTGACAATGCTGCCCTTCCAGAAATTATTCTGCAGTTTCCTTTCATAGTCATTTGAAGCTTTGAAACTTCACATTTCAATTTGCTTTGCCTTAGGGAAAAACACTTCTGGGCCCGGTGCAAACTGTAACCTTTTCACAGCAAAGTCCTCGTGGTTGCCAGCTTCTGATGTTACACAATGTCACCTGGCTGCCTGTGTTTGCTTAGCTCTGGGTCTAGTCCCGGCCTAGTAAAGCCCAGGCAGGGTGGCACATTGCAGGGAAAATTGGTTCGTGAGCTTATGGGGTTGCCATCAGCAGCAGAGTGAATGTGCCCTTTGGGGATTCCTCTGGAGACAAAATTAGGGACCTACCCCATGCCACAATATTCTCTTAGATCTTTCTAAAATATCCTAGAAAAGGCTGTGAAACTTCACATCTCCTTGCACACCCACTGTTTGGAGAGGGGCGTTTTTGTCCCTCCTCAAAGTCATTGCTCTTGCAAATCAGAAGCATGAACATCCACCAACAGGAATGATGCATGGTCCTGCTGCTGCTGCTGCAGAGCTCTGGGAAGGTCAGACCTGGGTGTTACCAATATGAACACTTAGTTAGCATTTCATACTCCTTCAAGCTGTCCAGATCTCAGGGCTTTTTGTTTCAAAGCAGCCACTGCACCATCTCTAGGGATAAACAGGAAATGGGAAACAGCCACTGCCAGCCTTGCAAGGGTGTAGGGGAAAACCTGAGGTGTCTGCATCAAAAGATGAATGGGAAGAGTGTAATTGCTAAAGCAAATGCTCTGTTAGGACAGCAGGAGCAGTTCTTTACTGCATGCTTGCATGAAGATCATTTGGAATCTCCTTTTTGTATCTCATGCAGAAAAGGAGCTCTTAATAATACCACGCCACTTAAACCAGATTGGGATGCAGCTCTGTAGTGGTTCACAATGAAGCAGACGGCCTGCTGTGCTGCTGCCAGCCCTGCTGAGCCTGCGAGGGACCAGAGTGCATCCCATGCCTGTTTTACCTCCAAGCAGAGCTTGGTTTTCCTCATTAGTGTGGAGTAAATACAAGAGTAATAAAATGGACAATTAGACTGGCCACTTTGGAGGATATGCTCATGCTTTCACACATCAGTCCTGCACCTCATGCTCCCAAGCCTTGTTACTCATCATGAAGTATTTGAACAAAAAAACCTCTGCTCTCATGTTACATCTGAATAAAATTGCACAAGATCATCAAGAATTCTGCTGTCAGGAACAAGACAAGAGCCTTCTGACACTCACTTGCAGCTGTCCTGGATTGCTGCAGCCCTTTGTGAAAAGCTGCTGCAGACAAAGTGTTTGGAGTTGGTTTGGGCCTGTATGAAAGATCTGTGGAGCGGTGTGCAGGGCTCTCCTGGCAGGAAACTGTTTGTCCGAGCCCAGGGACACGGTGCCGGCAGGAGCGGAGCGGCCCCGCTCCCAGCCCGAGAGTCTGTGGGCTGAGCCACGCCGGGAAGAAAAGGCAGCGAGGGGCTCCAGCCCAGCTGCTTCACTGCCCTGCCCGCCCCATGGAGCTCTGCCGCGGGAGAAAGCCGACGCCGGACGAGCCCCCGAGCTTCCATCAGCTGCTGGAACTGCTCCGTGACAGCTCCTGTTCTTCCGAGAGAGACCCCAGCGCCTTCTTGTAACGCGTGTCATGGGGGGATTCTGTTTGTTAATAAACTGTTGGGGGTTTTCCACTTTCATCATCAGTAATAATTTCCTATTGCTGGAAAGGGGTTGTTGGAACCCTTTAGAGGAGATGACTTATTGCACAATATCCTGTTTGAAGTTGTCTCAAACTGTGTGAGACAGATGGCTTCACACAGGAGCATCCCCAAGGCTGCTGAGGGGAAGGCACAGAGGAGGACAAACCCAGTATTTCTGAGGGAAACTCCTTGACACCAAACCAACCTGAGCTGTCAAACAGCAGACCTGATGTTTCGAGACATGGGCCAAAGGGGAAACCTTTCAGTGTGTTTGGTCCAGGCTGGGCTATACTCGAGGCAAAGGTGTGTCAGTGTGTTGGATAATACTCTTTTCTTGACCTAGAGATGGGGCAACTGAGAGGTGTTTTAAAAACTTTTATTCAATTTTCAGTCTTATGAGAAGGGTGAGACAATACAGATGTTATAATTCACGCCGTCACAATCAGAAGCCAACTATTTCCTAATTATAATACATTATAATTAGGTTTTTTGGTCTATCGGCCTTTTGCCATGCCACGTTGTGAATGCCTTAAAGCCAGTTATTAAAACTGCCCCTCGTGGGTCCCACTACAATGCATCTTTCATAGCTCTGTTTTTCCAAAATCTTATTTGCAAGGCCATCTTTTGCAACTTTTTTCCAGCTCCATTTCTCTCTCAACAATATCTGTCCTATTCCATGGCATTTTTAAGTTAGCATTTCTTGTCTCAAGGTTTATATACAGATTCATACTCTCTGGGCATTCTACTAGGCCCTAAAAGCTTTCTAGATATCCATTTCCCACATCAGTGCACTTGGCTCCTTCTCTCCTCATTGTACCTGGCAAGCACAGGAGCCCAGAGCTCCTGCAGAACCCATCACAGCACTCAGTGGGAGCAAACTTGTGTCCAGTCCCCACCTGGAGCTGCGGTGCCCAGCATTCCACCACACTGCAATGAGGAACTGTTCCTGCCCTTTCAGAAGGAGCTAAGGAGGTTTGGCCTTCAGACCAATTGTCTGCAGGCTCCTGCAGTGCCTGGTGCTGCTCCCTTGCCAGAGGCACCCCAGGCCAGGGGGGCACATCTGGGCTGCTGTGTCTGCCTCTGGGGGTCCCTGTTCTGGTCAGTGAGGAGGAGCTGCAGAGGCTCTGCAGGACTGACAGGATGGGCTTTGGGGCTGGCAGGAGAAGCTGAGGGACCTGGGCTGCTGGAGCTTCTGAAGAGGAGGCCCAGGGCTCCTGCAACTGCTCCAAGGGCGGCTTCAGAGAATCCCAGAATCAGCAAGGGCGGAACAGGCCATGGAGATCATCAAGTCCAACCTGTGTCCTGACAACGCCTTGCCTCCCCTGAGCCTCCTCGCCTCCAGGATAAACAACCCCAGCTCTCTCAGCCGCTCCCCACAGCTCTTGTGCTCCAGACCCTTCCCCAGCCTTGTTGCCCTTCTCTGGACACACTCCAGCTCCTCCATGTCCTTCCTGAATTGGGGGCACCAGAACTGCAAACAGCACTCGAGGTGCTGCCCAAGCAGCGCTGAGCACAGGAGAAGAATCCCTGCCCTGCTCCTGCTGGCCACACCATTCCTGAGCCAGGCCAGGAGCCATTGGCCTGCTTGCCCACCCGGGCACACTGCTGCCTCATGTCCAGCCTGCTGTCCATCAGTTCCTGCAGGTCCCTTTCTGCCTGGCTGCTCTCCAGCCCCTCTGGCACCTTGTTGAGGGAGGCGGGCAGGGAGGGAACGGGTCCAGATCCAGTCCTTCCTGAAATGTGGTGTTTGCTGGCACTGCCAGTTCCCAGATTTTGATATTTCCCTATTCTGGCACAGCCCAAGTGTAGCCACTTGCTGGCAAAGAAAGTCAAAACCAAGCAAGGATCTGGTACCTACAGCAACCCTATCTTGGATTTGCTGACACCCCCAGTACCCAGATCGGGAATGTTTCAGATGCCTGCACAGCCTAACTCCAGCAATTTGCTGGCAGAGAAAATAAGCATCTGGCAATTTCTCAGTGCCGGCACATTCCACACCAAGATCTGGCAGTGCCCACATCTGGCAATTTCCCTCTTCTGGCACCACCCATATCCAGAATTTGCAGGCAAAGAAAGCTAAAACCTGGCAATTTCCCCTTGCCAGCACCGCCCAATCTGGAGTTTGCTGGCAGCAGGATCCCAAGAAAGATGGAAGGAAAGAAGGAAAGAAAAGAGGAAGGCAACCAGACCCAGTCCTTCCTGGAGCCTGGAGCCTGAAATGGGCTGTTTGCTGGCACTGCCAGTGCCCAGATCTGGAAATTTCCCTATTCTGGCACAGCCCAAGTGCAGCAATTTGCTGGCACAGAAACCCAAAACCTGTGGCAGCTTCCTGCTACTGGGTCTGGCACCGCCCCCACATCTTGTGTTTCCTGCACCAGAACCCAGATTTGGAGATTTCTCAGTGCCAGCAGAGCCCAAATCTGGCAGATTTCTGTCGTTGGCAATGACACCACCCAGATCTGGTGTTGGCTGGCAGTGCCAGCGCCCAGATCTGAAAACTTCCTGGTGCCGGCACTGCCCAAGTCCGGGGATTTGCTGGCACAGAAAGCCAAAATTTGGAAATCTGCAGGTTCTGGCACCAGCATCATCCAGCTCTGGTGTTTGCTGGGACTGCCAGGGCCCAGATTTGGAAATTTCCTGATGCCTTCACAGCCCAGGTCTAGCAATTTGGTTTTAGCTAGCTTAGGAAGAGAAGTTCCTTGGACTGTGGCTTTCCTTTTTCTTGGAACTGTTTAAACCTGCTCTGGACTGAAAACCCAGAAAAACACAGGCAGCAGCTCACACCTGTGGTCCACCAAGCTCTGGGACGCTGCATTCCAGCACCAGAGGGACTTAAAAGAGACTGAGTGAGCCAACTACAACCCACAAAAAGGACTTTCTGAATTTGCCATCTCTTCACCACTGTCAGAGGTTTGATTTAATATTATTCATTTTTCATGTTTGTGAATACTTTACTTGTTAAATAAACTGGGGTTTTTTTCACTTTTCTTGAGGGAAGTCTTTTCCTGAACTAGTAGGGGGAGGGGCCGCTTGAACTTTCTTTCTAGATGAACCCCTTTTGGAGATTTCCTCCCAAAATTTGCCCTAAGCCAGCACAAACAGTTACAATGAAAATTTCACCAGTGGCATCATTTCCTGGTGGCAAATCTTGTGACAGAAAATTGACCCTATTCTCCATGACAGATTCTTGGGAAGAGCAGACAGGAGAAGATTCCTGGAAAATTGAAACAGCTTTCCAGAAGTGAAATGAAAATGAAAGAAACAATCCAAGATGCTTTCCTCTATTTATTTCTATGTTCCCCTTTTCCATGTTGCACTACTTTTCCATCCCAGTAATTCCAGATGCACTGCACCTCTAAGATCGGTGACTTAGTGATTTTTAGACACTAAAATACCGTGAGCTACACAGTTTTCCTTCCCCTGTTTTTACAGGAAAGCAACACTGGAGGTGTCAGTGCAGTGCTGGGCTCAGGTAGGAATCCTACCCCAAGGGAAGGTGTCCCGACAGTGTTTGACGCTCAGCAAGGACAATGCACAGCAGCAAGCCAGGGCATCGCTGTGCCAGTGTGCAGGAGCCAGGGCTCTGCATCTGGGCTCAGCGCTGCAAAGTTCCCGTGTTTGGGCAGACGGAGGGGCTGTCCCCGGGGCGCGCGGGACTCGAACGTGGGGCTCGTGGGGCGAGCGGGGAACGGACACGGGGACGAACGGCCCCGGTGCTTCAGTTGCAGCGGCGGCAGCAGCGGCAGCAGCAGCAGCAGCAGCAGCGGCGACAGCAGCAAAAGCAGATAGACTAGAAAAATCGTTCTTTCTCTTTCTCTCGCTCTTTCTCTTTCTCTCCCTTTCCCGCTGTCGGGCACCCTTCTCTCGGGGTCCCTTGCCCGGCGTCCCTCTCCTCTCCCCGCCTCCCTCTCCCCTGCCGGGCTGGGCCATGCCCCCGGCCCGCCCCCGGCCCCGGGCGGGGCTGTCCCGTGCCCGGCCCCGGCCGTCCCGCCGCGGTCTCGCCTCCGCCCGGCTCTGGCTGTACTGGCGGTGGCGCTGCTGGGCGGGCATCAGTGCCTGGGGCGGGGGCGGCATTGCCGCCTTTTGCCTCCGCCTGGCCCGAGCCCGGCCCCAGACCCGACGCAGGGTCCGGTCCCGACCCCGACCCCGACCCCGGCCCCGGACCTGCCCCCGACCCCGGCCCCGGCCCCGGCCCCGGCCCCGGCCCCAGCCCCGGCCCCGGCCCCAGCCCCGGCCCCGACCCCGGCCCCGGCCCCGGCTCCTCCCGGGGCCCGCGGAGGACACACGCGGCGCGGCCGCTCCCGCCGCCTCCGCTGCGGCTTCCCCGGCCCGAGCTCCGCCGCTCGGCAGCGCGGCCGCCGGCCCCGAGCCTCCCGTGCCGCGTTCCCGGGAGCGAACGCCTGGGCATGGCCGGCCCGGGGCGGGTGAGCGGCGCTCGGGGGTCGTTGCTGGCCCCGGGCCGAGCGCTGACAGCCGCGTCCCGCCCGCAGGGACGGCGCAGGAGGCCCTGCAGGAGCGGTACCGGCTGGGATCGCTGCTGGGGCGCGGCGGCTTCGGCAGAGTCTTCGCGGCCACGCGGCTCTCGGACGGCGCCCCGGTGAGCGGCGCGGCCGGCGGCGGGCGCAGGAGGAGGGGATGGAGGAGGAGGAGGGCGGAGGGCGGAGGATGGGGCTCGCAGTGCGGGCGGCGAGCTCACCCCGCTGCTGCCCTTGGCTTGCAGGTGGCCATCAAAAGGGTGCCACGGAACCGCGTCCGGCACTGGGGCGAGCTGGTGAGTGAGCGGGGCCAGCAGCCGGGGCTGCCGGCCGGGGATGAGCCGGGGCCCGGCGCGGTGGGAGCCGCCAGGACGCCCCGAGGGAGAGCGGGCGTGGGGCCAGCGCAGGGCGCAGAGCATCCCGGGCTGGCTGAGGGCTTCCCCAGGCCTGGCACGGCATCGGCTCCACTGATGGCATCATGCTCCTCCCGCAGCCCGACGGCGCCAGCGCACCCTTGGAGGTCGTGCTGCTGGCCAAGGTGTCCACTGGCTTCCCCGGTGTGGTCCAGCTGCTGGAGTGGCTCGAGCTCCCCAACTGCATCGTGATGGTGCTGGAGCGGCCAGAGCAGTGTCAGGACCTGCATCGTTTCATTCGGGCACGGCGGTTCCTGCCCGAGGAGGTGACGCGGGAGCTGTTCCGCCAGGTGCTGGAGGCCGTGCGGCGCTGCACCAGCTGCGGGGTCCTGCACAGGGACATCAAGCCAGAGAACATCCTGGTTGACCTGGACACCGGGCAGGCCAAACTGATTGACTTTGGCTGTGGCACCTACCTGCAGGACACAGTCTACACTCACTTTGCAGGTGAGCCTACACAGGGCTGTGCTCCCGGTGCTAACATCTCATGGCCCAACATCTCCCAGCCCAAGCTGGCTGTGGCAGCGGGAGTTCTCCCTTTTGCTGCCAGTCAGGGCACTGAGTCTTCAGCTGAGTTGCTTTAGAGCGGGGCTGGGTGGGCAGCCATCTTCCAGCCCTGCTGGCAGCCTTTGCCAGCCACTCTGCCCAGTGCAGCCAGCCCAACCAAAACCCCCGTGGGTGGGGGTAGCAGTGAGGGGGGCTGGAATCTGTGCCCCAGCCACTTTGGTGTGCAGACGAGAGGAAGGGCTTGGACTGCTCCACTCGCGCTGTTTGCCTTGGCTTCATAATATTTTGGGGGCAATGCAGGCAGGGAGGATAAGGGTGGGTTTTTTCCCCAGCATGGAGTGGGTTTTTCCTTTGCATGTCATGGTCGGGCCTATCAAGGGCTCCCCTCTTCCAGCACCAGAGGCTTCTTTTCCAACCCTAACTTTGTGCACAAGTCCCAGGTGCTGGCGAGAGGGCAGTGGTCACCCTGTGTGCAGGCGCAGGGATGCTGGGGCCAGGCTCTGGGAGCAGCAGCATCCCCCTGATGAACTCCATCTGTATTCCATAGGAACACTGTCGTACAGCCCCCCAGAATGGAATGACTTTGGCTGGTACCACGGTGAGCCAGCTACCATCTGGTCCCTGGGCATCCTGCTGCACCAGATGGTCTGCGGGGAGCACCCTTTCAGGAGGGGCCAGAACCTCAGCTGGGGCCAGCTCCCGCTGCCACAACGGCTCTCTCAAGGTGGATCCTCTTCTCTGGGCACGGGGGGAATGCCAGTGCTGGGAGACAGCAGCGGGGTCGTGGGCATCCCGCTCTGGCAGCTGCTGAGGAGGTGGCACATGTCCTGCTCTCCTCCAAAACAGGGAATTGATGGGAAAGTTTAGGCCCAGCTCTGAGCACATCCTGCATGGCCTGGGCATGGGAATAGTGAGGCAAAGCAGACAGGAGCCTTCTCTGTCTGACCATCAGTTTCTGCTTTCTCTCCCCAGAGTGCAAAGATCTGATCAGGTGGTGTTTATCCGTGAACTCCTTGGACAGACCCGCACTGGAAGACCTGTTCTGTCATCCTTGGGTGTGGGATATTCCTCTGCCATAGAAGAAGGGAGAGAGCCACAGGCACACTTTGATCCAGAGCCCTGGTAAGTTCCTGCTCTACATATGCCTTGGCAGTCAGAAGCAAAGGAACCCAGAGCTTTTTGTGCTGCCTGTGTCACTGCACCGGGGTCATGGGATGGGAACACACAGCCCTTGTGCTGGAGCTGAGCTGCTCTGCCCAGCACTGGTGGCCGCCATCCCAGCTGGTTTTGCTTGTCCTGGTTCCCTGACAGCTGGGGCCCTGGGCAGAGCCCTGAGAGCCTGGTCTGACCCCAGGGAAGGAGAAGGAGCCCCTGGAGAAGCTGTACCAGGTGGGGATGCTGCTGCTGCTGCTGCTGCTGCTGGAGACAGCGAGGGTGACATCAGGGATGACAAGCTCTTCCTCAACCTGGCCACAGGAGGCTGAAGGTGATGCACTTTGATTCTGGGACCTTCTTCAAAGCCAAACTCCACAGGGAATTTGCAGATGAGTCCCCACCCAGGGAAATTCTGTCAGATTTGGGCATTGCCCAGCATCGCGGGGACCCAAAGGCTCCCCCTTTGCTGGGGCAGATGCAGCTCATTCTTCAGTGGCTGCCCAGCTGCTTTTGGCAGGGCTGGGAGGATGGGCTGGGGTGGGTACGAAATGGGAGTGGGCTCCTGGCTCTGCCAACAGCCCCCAGCACCCACCGTGCCCCGGGCTGGGGCTGGGGCAGCCAGCCCAACACAAACAAAGCCCCATGGTGGGAGCAGAGGTGGGGCTCCAGAACCTGTGCACAGCTGCTTTGCTGTGCAGGCAAGGAAGGGCTGGGCTGCTCCACTGCCCTTGTTTGCTTCGGGGTCACCGTGATTTTGGGGGGCAGTGCAGGGAGGAAGAGAGAAAGTGTGGGCTTCCCTCACCAGTGGGTGGGTTTTTCCTTGGCATGCAGGGGTTGGGCCTTCCTCAAGGCCCTGACAGAGATAAGAGTTTTTAGCATTTTTCTTGTTTTCCCTTTTTGTCTCTAAACTCTTTTCAATAATGTGTTGTTTGTTATTCCAGAGGAAGCGTTCCAGGTGGTCCAGTGTGGATGGGGAAGTGCTTGGGAGCAGCTGTGGCGTGGATGGGCCGTGCCCTTGGAGAAGGCTGAGGCCATGGTTTGGGAGCAGCTTTTCTTGCAGCCGTGGGTGGTGTGAGGTGGGTCCCTGTGTGCTTGGCAGGGTGGGATCAGAGCTTTTGGGAGCTGGCAGCGAGCACAGGAGCATCCTGCTCTGGGCAGCTGCTGAGGGCTGGATGTGCCATGGCTGGCTGCAAGCTGGGCACATGTCCTGCCCTCCTGCTCTGTGCCAAAGGCAGCAGGGATGGGCAGCTCTGGGCACAGCTCTGGGCACAGCCAGCATGGCCTGGGCACCGCAGGCCTTGGCACAAGGGCACAGGAGCCCTCAGCTGACGGGCGGTTTCTGCTTTCTCTCCTTGCAGCCGGGCTCTGCGGGTGCTGAGGCTGCTCTGGGCTCTGCCAGGGCTCTGCTGGGCTCAGCCCTGGGCCCAGCTGGGCTGGCTCTGCCCTCACATTGCTCTGACAGCTTTGCATCAGACGAGCCCATTGCGAGCACAGCGCCTGAGCTTTCTGCTTTGGCCGGTGAGTGAGACTCTGCTGCAGGCCCAGAGATTGCAGCTGGGGACACGCATCCAACTGGCAAGGACCCAAACTCTCCACAGTCCGGGCTGAACGCCTGGATCTACACAGGGTGTTTTGTCTGTCCCATTCTTCCTTCTTGATTGGCTGGAATTGTGCAATTGCACTTTGTTCCTCCTCTGGCAGTGCCACGAGTGCACCAAAGCTGGCGAGTGGGCCGTGCTCCTGAGGCAGTGCAGTCTGGAGCTAATGGATGGAGAATTGCCCTTCTGCACTTCCAAACCTGAGCAAAAAGCTGTCAGTAGGACTTTGTGACTCTAAGAAATCCCTGACAGTTTCAAAGGGAATGTGCAGCTCATTCCCAGGCTGAGAAGGAAGGTCATCTTCTAAAGGATTTGGGCTTTGACAGTGTTTCCATTCCCAGTCCTGCTTGGAGCTGGAAGGGCACAAAGCAATTTCCTCTTGCTTCGAGCACAATTTCAAATACCAGTGTTGGGGACAAAGCCCAAAATCTTTTAAGAGGCTGCTGAGGTCAGTAAGATGGATCCATGCCATCAGCACATTTACAATGTAAATGACTGAGTTCTCTTTTTAAAAAGATCATTTACCTCTTAATGCAAATAATGTAACTTTGCATTTATGTTTTGTTTTTTTCACTGACATGTTATGTGTTTTCACTAACACTTGGATTTTATTCTTATCTTTTACAATTTACCTATTTTTTTTCCTTTTTCCTTTTTTTCCCTCTAAATAGAAAACATGTCCTACAAAAGGAATGTCCTTTGCTCCTGGTTTCCGTGTGGAGCAGCTCCCTTCCTGCTGGCTGAGCTGCTCAGGCACAGCCCGGCAGCTCCTGGCCCTGCAGGGCTGAGGCTTTTCCCCATTGCTGGGCACAGACTGATGGAGCAGCACTGCTGAACACGGGCACACAGAGGGACCAGCAGCAGCTGCCTTTGGCCACCTGAGGCTCCAAGGCCCAAACTCTGAGCAGCCAGGGCTGGAAGAGACTGGCAGGATCTGATCCCTGACTCTGGGCCAGGGCTGCACAAATGACCCCACAGCAGCAGCAGCAGCAGCACATGGAGCTGACTCTGAGCACAGCCCCTGCCCTTCTTCCCTCCCGTGTGCAGCGGTGTCACAGCAGCCTGAGGCACCTGGGAGCCCCCGGTGCCAGCAGGGACTGGAGATGGCAGCCCTGGGCTCCTGGAGGCTGTGCAGGGAATGGAGCTGGGCACTCCCTGTCCATGGGGAGCTTCCAGGTGGAAAAGGCTGCTGTGCCCAGGCAGCTGCAAGGGCACAGAAAGGAGGCTCTGGAGAACTGGATCTGTGCCAGTGCCACAGTCCTGGGCAGCAGCCAGCGAGCCCTGGGGGAACAGAGGGCACAGCAAGAGGGACAGAAGCAGGCAAGGGCAGAGACTGGAGAGAGCCAGGCCTGGGAGCAGGAACAGCTGCTCCATTGCACTCTTGGAGAAAGCTCTTGGCTGGTTCAAAGCAGTGAAAGGCGTGAAGGGCAGAGAGGAGGCCACAGCAAACAAGCTCCTGTTTGCACAGCCTCCCCTCTCCGTGTCCCAGAAGGAATTGCATGGACTGTGTTCTTCTCTTCAAGCCGACTCGTTCAGCATGAGCAGCTCAGCACCAGGAGCTGAAGGAGCTGAAGCCTCAGGCCACAGGAGCTGGGCAAGTGGGAACTTTTGGAGCAAAGTACTGCTGCTAAAATAGCCCCAGCTGAATGCTGTGGATATAATGATGGAATCACAGGATCCTTTCTGTTGGAAAAGCCCTCTGAGCTCACCCAGTGCAGCCGGTCACCCAGCAGTGCCAAGCCCAGCACTAAACCACGTCCCTGAAGTGCCAAGGCCTGGACACCAGCCCTGAGTGAGGCCTGGACAGCAGGCCCTGAGCCAAAGGTGGCCTCTGGATGAACCTTCCAAGCAAAGGTTATCTTTGTGTCTGCTCCCTGATGAAATATGCATGGTCATTAGCAGTGTGATAGATGTAGCCACTCATTAGTGAAACATGGATTGACCTTTGTGTATTTAGAAGCCAGACAAGGCCATGAAATCTTACATCTGGCCTTGTTTGGGGCTGAAGGATCAAAGTCAGCTCCCTTGGTTCCTCCTTGAGCCCTGGCCAGGCTTTGGGAGGGACCCAAGAGGAGGATGAAAGCAGATGTTGCCACGCTAGCAGTGCTGTCAGTTTGTTCATTCAGCACTGTCAGAGCTGGGCCCTCTCCCAGCGGGGTTGGAGCCTCACCTGGGGCTGGAGGCACCTGCAGGAATTCCCAGTGGCCAGGAGTGGCTCTGCAGCCCTTGGCTGTGACAGCTTTCCCAGCTGCTGTGTGGGTCTGGGGGATGGTAAAGGCTGAGGGTAAATGCTGCTGGATCTTTCTTAATCACGGCAGGCAATCTTTGGTGGGGATGGTTGGGTGCATTGCTGAGCTGCTCCTTTTGTGATTCTTTGCTGCTCTGAGCTGCAGGAAATTACACTGATTCCTTCAGTTGGAGTCTGTGTCTTTGGTGCTGACTTTGGCCACTGGTAAAACAAAACTGGCCCAGTCTGGCCAGATCCCAACAAAATATCACTTGTTCAGTGTCAGTGTGAGGAATCAGTCCCATCAGAAATTCCCAGCTGGGAAGCCCTTCCCTGGAGTTCCCTGGCTCTAGTGTTGGCTGAGGTTGGAGCCTCGTGTGAGCGGTGGGGCAGTCGGGTAAAAGAAGCTGCACCTCTGGATGGCTTCAAATGCATCCAAAAATTGCACATGGAAAAGGAAAAGACCTTGTGGGTTTGGGCAGACAAAGATGAATTTGTTGAGAGTACATAGGAAACAGCACCTTCAGAAGGAACAATTATGGTTGGAATGCTCCCACATGGAGCAAGAGAAGAACGTTTTAATCTTGAGCTCAGATGCATTTGTGCAAGTGAAATATCTATATACATAATAATTATATATGTATTTATAGTATAATAAGACCTCAATATATCTATTTATATATATTTATGTCTGTATCTATCTATATTTCTATATCACTATCTATGTATAAAATTATATAATAATGTGAAATAGTGCTGACAATACTAATTTGGTAGCTTTGGCTGCTCAGGGATGTAACACTAAATACCCTACAGAACAGAATTAACCAGAACCCTCATGTCAGTGGTCAACTTTTTGCGATTGTATACAATGAAAAAGGGAGAAAGGGAGGAAATTGGCTATTTTTGCAGGGGTTGCTGATACTGTGATGTAGAGTGCTTTGTCTGTTCCTGTGAAAAATACAGTGATTTTGCCTGTAGGGTTTTCCATGTACCAGATTATGCACAAGCTGCAGGATTGGTTGAACAGGTGAAGGGGTTGTTAAAAGAGCAGTTGGAAAAATGAGGAGATGGGAACCTTTTTCCATGGAGAACCATCTCCCAGATGTGCTCCATGCCCTTCACAATGGCCCACTGGGAAAATGAAACCCCCTGGCTGTGCACGGCTGCCCCCAGTTTGCAAATCCAGCCATGGGCAGTGAGGCTTGGGCTGCCTGGGAAATTGTTCTGGCTGTGATGGCCCCTGGCAGGGCCAGCCCAGAGGCTGCAGGGCTGGGCCTTCATGCACTGGAATTCATTAGGAAAAATTCAAGGCAAATGAGATCTATCAGTACTGAAACAGGAGTTCAGATTCCTCCAGGACACTTTGCTTTGGTAACTGCTCCCTTGGAGCTTGGCCTTGCAAAGTGTTTCTGTCATGGCAGGAGGAACTGATGCAGAATATCAAGGAGAAATTACAGTAATTCTGTAAACAATAACAAACAAGATTGGATTGTTCAACCCCATGACAGGGTAGCACAATTATTGATTTTGCAATTTTAAGAACGATTGTGAAAACAGGAGATCCACCTCCAGTCACCACCGTTTGTGGAGATAAAGGGTTTGGATGCAGCAGTCCTAATAATGGAGCCAGAGTGTGGGTCTGGAGGCCAAATGGCCCCCCCGAGGCAGCTGAAGGAGCAGCTCCTGGGAAAGACAACTCTGAGTCCTGAACCCTGGGCAGGAACAATGGGAATGTGTCCCTGCAGCCAGGGATTCTGTGTGAGAACAAGTAGATCTGACAGGATATTGTTTTACACATCCTGCCAGACCAGATCTCCCTGTTTGCCACAAGGGCCCCTTTGGGAAATGCTCTGATCCACAGGGCTCCATGGGAAGGCTGCTGTGACACTGAGGGACTTGCACAGGAATTCCATCCAGGAGCCTGGGTGCCCCTCAGGGACTGGGACCCGGCCCCTTCCAGCCAGAGGGGAAAGGGCCCCCCAAGCCTTGTTAGCCACAGACAGCATGGTAAAGCTGAACAGCAAAGGGCCTGGGGGCATTATTCTGGAATTAAAAAGGTGCCAGCTCCACGGCCAACAGAATTCTTGTTCCTAATTGGAATGAGATTGAAAAGAAAGAATGAAGAACAGTGTCACTAAAGTACTGCTGATGTCTGTAATGTGTACCTTGATAGTCAGCCAGAATCTTTGTCTGCCACAAACACCTCTAGTGTTTCACGAAGGAATTGGTCATGAAAATGTAATGATAGGTTATGATGGATTGCTGAGCTTCTTTTGTAATTCTTTGCTAATGATGATGTGCTTTGCTGAGCATATCCTTTTGTAAATCTCTGCAGCTGTGCATGATATAAATGACACAATTCCTTGAGTTGGTGTCTGTGTCTTTGGTCGTGACCCTGCCCACTGGTGAAACAGGGCCCCTTCTTGCCTAAGTGTTCCCTGGGAAGGCAAAAGCCCTCACTCCAAAATTCCCTCCTTCCTCCCTGTTCCCCCCTTCACACCCTGAGCATGATGTGCTCTGGTCTGGGGTATGCCCGGGGTCAGTTGGGGTCCCCTGTCCTGGCTGTGTCCCTGCCCAGCTCCCCCGCAGCCCCAGCCTCTCCCCAGCGTGGCTGGACGAGGGGCAGGACAGGCCTTGGCTGTGCTGCAGCTCAGCAAGAACAAAACCATCTCTTTGTGCCCAGCCCTGTGCTCAGCACCCGGCCCAGCAGTGTCTCAGTGCCAGGGCTGTGCCCTCAGTCCCTGCCAGGGGTTTCCATGGCAACTGCTAGGCCAGGTGACCCAGGGGTCCCCCCAGTGCCCATTGCCATGGAAACAGTGCCCAGCCCTGCCCCTTTCTGTCTGGCTGACCTGGCCTTTGGCCCTGGCAGTGCCGGTGGCTGCTGGTTCCTGGTGCCTGAGCGGCCAGCGCGGCATGGGGCAGGTGGCCATGGCACAGCCCCCAGCAAGGGATCCCCTCTGGCTCTGGGCACTGACACCAGCCCTGAGCAAGGGCCCAGGGCAGCTTTCCATGGCCACCAACCATCACAATGGCTCCGGGCACTGGTTGCCATGGCACCAAACCAAGGACCGGGTCCCCGTGGCCGTTGCCATGGCACCTGGTGGCACCAACAAGTGTCACTGCAATTGTACCTGGAACTTTCTCACAGGGTTGCCATGGCAGCCAAGGACAGCAACAGCTGGGGCTCTGCAAGGTCCCTGGGGGAGATGGGAAGGAGCAGTGGAGCAGGGTCTGATCCATCCCCAGAGCGCTGCACAGCCCAGGGCAGTGTCCCAGTGTGTCCTCATGGAGCTGCCAACAACATCCCCGCTCTGCAGCTCTGGCCTCTCCCCCAGCTCACACAGGTGCCCCATCCTTGCAGGCACACACACGGCAGCACTGGCTCAGCAGCCCCTGTTTGCATTGCACACAGCAGGCAGGAGCACCCCCATGCTGTTGGTGTGGGGACATGAACTTGAGGGAGCACAAATGCCATCAGCCCCTGGGGCCAGCAAGGGCTGGGGGACACCAGGGAAACCACTCAGCTTTGTCCTGGCCTCTGCACTCAGCCAGAAAGTTTGTTTCCATCAGCTGGGAGTTTCCTGTGCCACTGGCTGCCTGGCACTGTCCTGGGGTGATGTTATGATGCTTGTATCCCCATTCATCTGTTCTGTGCCTTTAAGACCGGCTCTGAAGAGTGAAAGTTTTGTTTGGGTTTCTCTTATCAGGGACACAGAGACAGGCAGTACATAGGGCTGTATTTCACTTCTTGCTTTCAGCTTGCTGCTTTGCTTGCTCTCTTTTCTGCTCTCGCTTCTGCTCTGTTTTTGCTTCTGCTTATTAGCTAGGTCTAGCTAAACAGTCCAAATTCCTTCCTGGACTGTTTCTCCTCTCTTATTTCTGTGACCATCTCGAACCTGCTCCGAACTGGGACCCAGGAACACCAAGCGTTTGCACCGTTTTGGCCTGCAGCTCCTGCCCCAGCGCCAGAGGGACCAAGAACAGAGCAACCACCCCCGAAAGAGACTTTCTGATTTTGTCATCTTTCTCAGAGCGGTGTCATCGGGTGTTAATTTTGTGTGCTGGGGGGTGCTGTGCCTGAAATAAACAGGTTCTTTCCACCTCTCTCCAACGAATTTTTTCCCGAACCGGTTGGGGGGAGGGGCTGTGTGGGTTTTGCTTTCTGGAGGGGCCCTCCTTTGCAGATTCTTTAACAAATTTGCCCTAAACCAGGACAGTCCCCAAGGTCCCCAACATCCCCAGTGCTCCCAAGGTCCCCAGTGCCCCAACATCTCCAGTGCCTCCAATGTCCCCAAGGTCCCCAAGGTCCCCAGTGCCCCAACATCTCCAGTGCCCCCAAGGTTTTCCAAAGTCCCCAAGGTCCCCATCACCCCAACATCTCCAGGGTCCCCAATGTCCCCAGTGTCCAAACATCTCCAAGGTCCCCAAGGTTTTCCAATGTCCCCAAGGTCCCCATCACACCAACATCTCCAATGTCCCCAGTGTCCCATCACCCCAACATCTCCAATGTCCAAACATCTCCAAGGTCCCCAAGGTTTCCAATGTCCCCAAGGTCCCCATCACCCCAACATCTTCAAGGTCCCCAAGGTCCCCATCACCCCAACATCTCCAAGGTCCCCAAGGTCCCCAACGGCCCCAACACCCTCCATATTCACAAGGTCCCCAAGGTCTCCAAGGTCCCAAACATCTCCAGTGTGCCCAAGGTCCCCATCATCCCAATGTCCCCAGGGTCCTCAAGGTCCCCATTGCTCCAACATCCCCAATGTCCCCAGTGTCCTCCATACTCCCAAGGTCCTCAAGGTCCCCAACATCTCCAATGTCCCCAAGGTCCCATCACCCCAACACCTCCAATGTCCCCAAGGTGCCATCACCCCAACATCTCCAAGGGCCCCAACACCCTCCATATTCCCAAGGTCCCAAAGGTCCCCAACATTCTCCAATGTCCCAAAGCCCCAATGTCCCCAAGGTCCCCAATGTCCCCATTGCCCCCAAAGGTCCCCAACGTCTCCGAGGTCCCCGAGGCCCCATCACCCCAACATCTCCAACGTCCCCAATGTCCTCCATATTCCTGAGGTCCCAAAGGTCCCCAGCTGTCTCCAATGTCCCAAGGTCTCCAATGTCCCCAGTATCCCCAAGGTTCCATCACCCCAACATCTCCAAGGTTCCCAATGTCCCCAAAATCCCAAAGGTCCCCAACATCTCCAATGTCCCCAAGCTCCCTAAGGTCCCCAAGATCCCCATCACCCAACATCTCCAATGTCCCAAAGGTCCCCAACATCTCCATGATTCCCAAGGTCCCCATCACCCCAACATGCCCAATGTCCCCAAGGTCTCCAAGGTCCCCAACATCTCCAATGTCCCCAGTGTTCCAATGTCCCCATCACCCCAACATCTCCAATGTCCCCAGTGTTCCAATGTCCCCATCACCCCAACATCTCCAATGTCCCCATCACTCCAACATCACCAATGTCCACATCACCCCAACATCTCCAGTGTGCCCAAGGTCCCCATCATCCCAATGTCCCCAAGGTCTCCAGTGTCCCCATCACCCCAACATCTCCAATGTCCCCAGTGTCCCACCACCCCAACATCTCCAATGTCCCCAGTGTCCCATCACCCCAACATCTCCAGGGTCCCCAATGTCCCCAATGTCCAAACATCTCCAATGTCCCCAACGCCCTCCATCATCACAATGTCCCCAGGGTCCCCAATATCCCCATCACCCCAACATCTCCAGTGTCCCCAGTGTCCCAATGTCCAAACATCTCCAATGTCCCCAAGGTTTCCAATGTCCCCAAGGTCCCCATCACCCCAACATCTCCAAGGTCCCCAATGTCCCCAACGGCCCCAACACCCTCCATGTTCACAAGGTCCCCAAGGTCTCCAAGGTCCCAAACATCTCCAGTGTGCCCAAGGTCCCCATCATCCCAATGTCCCCAGGGTCCTCAAGGTCCCCATTGCTCCAACATCCCCAATGTCCCCAGAGTCCTCCATACTCCCAAGGTCCTCAAGGTCCCCAACATCTCCAATGTCCCCGAGGCCCCATCACCCCAACATCTCCAATGTCCCCAAGGTCTCCAATGTCCTCAGTATCCCCAAGGTCCCATCACCCCAACATCTCCAGTGTCCCCAACATTCTCCAATGTCCCCAAGGTCCCCAAGGCCCCATCACCCCAGTGCACCTGATGTCCCCAGTGCCCCCGATGTCCCCAAGGTCCCAAAGGTCTCCAACATCTCCGATGTCCCCAAGGTCCTCAAGGTCCCCATTGCCCCAACATCTCCAATGTCCCCAGTGTTTTCCAATGTCTTTAATGTCCCATCACCCCAACATCTCCAATGTCCCCAACATCTCTAATGTCCCCAAGGTCCCAAAGGTCCCCAACATCTCCAATGTGCCCAACAACCTCCATATTCCCAAAGTCCCCAATGTCCTCAAGATTCCCAAGGTCTCCAACATCTCCAACATCTCCAAGGTCCCCAGTGTCCCCAAGCTCCCCAAGGTCCCCAAGATCCCCATTACCCCAACATCTCCAACATCTCCAAGGTCCCCAAGGTCTCCAAGGTCTCCTCACTCGTGTCCCCTCTCCCCCAGGCTTGTCCCCGGTGTCCTGCCACCCCGTCCTGGTCGGTGACGCGCTGCTCCTGGTGGTGGCCCAGCTGCCCCGGGTGTTCTTGTGGGGGGCCGGTGGCTTCGCACCGCACGCAGACATCCCGCACAGGGACATCCCACACGTGGACTTCCCACACGTGGACATCCCGCACAGGGACATCCCGCACATCCCGCACAGGGACATCCCGCACATCCCACATGGGGACATCCCGCACAGGGACATGTGGTTATGGGGGTCCATCAGGGTTATGGGGTCATGTGGTTATGGGGGTCCATCAAGATCATGGCAGTAACCAGGGTCATGGTGTTATGGGGTTCCATCAGGGCCATGGGGTCATGGAGCTCCATCAAGGTCATGTGGTTATGAAGGTCTATCAGGGTCATGGGGTTATGGGGGTCCATCATGGTTATGGGCTTATGGACGTCCATCAAAGTAATGGGGTTACGGACGTCCATCAAGGCCATGTGGTTATGGGGGTCCATCATGGTTATGGGGTTATGAAGGTCTTTCAGGGTCATGTGATTATGGAGGTCCATCAAGGTCATGGGGATTTATTGCGGTTATGGGGGTCCATCATGATTATGGGGTTATGGAGTTCCATCACGGTCATGTGATTATGAAGGTCTATCAGGGTCATGGGGTTCCATCATGGTTATGGGATGGATCATGGGGTTATGGAGGTCCATTAAGGTCATGGGGATTTATTGGGGTTATGGGGGTCCATCATGATTATGGGGTTATGGAGTTCCATCACGGTCATGTGGTTATGAAGGTCTATCAGGGTCATGGGGTTCCATCATGGTTATGGGATGGATCATGGGGTTATGGGGGTCCATCAGGGTTATGAGGTTATGGAGGCCCATCAAGGCTATGGGGTTATGGGGGTCCATCAGGGTCATGGGGGTCCATCAGGGTCATGAGGGTCCATCAAGGTCATGGTGGGTCAGCAGGATCATGGGGTTATGGAGTTCCATCAGGGTCATGGGGTTATGGGGATCCATCAAGGTTATGTGGTTATGGGGGTCAATCAGGGTCATGGGGGTCCATCAAGGTCCTCGGGGTCCATCAAGGTCATGGGGTTATGGGGTTCCATCAAGGTCATGGGGTTATGGGGGTCCAGCAGGGTGATGTGGTTATGGAGGTCCATCAAGGTCATGGGGTTATGGGGTTCCATCACGGTCATGTGGTTATGGGGTTCTGTTGTAGGAAGGAGACCAGGACACCAGGTGGTTCATCACAGGTCCCGTTTATTGAAGAAAGCATCAAACACTTATACAGCAAATAATAAGCTCATGAATATTCTGTAAGCCAAGCAATCTATTGGTTAAACTATACCATGAACTCTTCCTCATTCCTTAGGGGTTACATCTCTCTTTTCTCATGTCTCTTTCACTATTTGTTATCCTACTGCAGCTAGGCCCAAGGACACGCTATCTCACAGGTGCAGGACTTGGAATTAGCCACGGCTTTGTACTTTTCCAATCTCCAGCCTCCTAAATTTCCCAACACTTCCCCTGTTTTTATTTTTTATGAAAAGCAAAATTCTATGGGCTAACTGTGTTCACACTCTTTGCAACACAAAAATAGGCAATTCTAACAACTAAACAATATTTCAAACAGTGTTCTCAGCTAGCAAGGTTTCTCTCTTACAAGGGATCTAAGCCAGGGAAACAAACCAAAAAGGCTGTCACTTTTTATAGGATATGCTATATAACAGATACAAAAAGGATTCTATGTGCTACAAGGCTCAAACCAAACTCAGGTGTGCTAATACAAACGACAAAAATAAGCTAAAGGAGTAACATGTGCGCAGGTTTCACCCGTGTCAATTGCCTGGTCAGTTTGCTTTCTATTCTCAAACAGCAGATATACTTCAAACAGGAATGGCTCTACTCACAAATGCTTCTGATTGTCCTTTTTTAACTAGAGTTTCTCTGATGTTCACAACAACACTTTACACACAAGTGATAAAAATAAACGCCTATCATAAAAGGATAAATCTAACATCACTTAAACTTAATAGTACCTAGACTTAAAATACTTAAACTTCAAATATTTAAACTTAATAGAACTTAACATTACTTAAACTTATCTTTACTTAAACTTAACAGATTTTTAAATCAACAGAACTTACATGTAAAATCACTTAAATCTAACAAAACTTTAACAAAACTTAACTGACTTTAAATTCTACATAACTTAAACCTAATATAATTTAAACAGAATCTAGCTCTACTTAAACTTAATAACACTTAAACTTAACAGGAGATAAACTTAACAAAACTAAACCTTAACAGTATTTAACATTTAATGGCACTTAATAGATAATTTAACTTAAACTACTTAACAACGGATAATACTTACTATAGAAAGAGAATATAGTATTTACTATACCTTACTTACAGGCCTGATTCTAAAACACTTAGCTAAAACAAGTTTCTTCATGTATTTGCTGCAGCATTTTTATACTTGAATGCACTTAAACATAAGAAGTTTGTTCAAGGTATACCTGTGGAAAAATTCTTTTAAATTCATTGCTTGCTTTTACTTTTATCACATCTAAACAAAGCTTTAAAAATACAAAAACCACACTCATTACATCTTACTTCTACAACCACTTTAACACATTTTTAACATTTTTAAATTTTTTCAAAATATAATTCCAGAGTTTAATGTTCTACTGACTGAGTTAGTTGGGCTTCTGATATTTAAAGTCTCTTTCACAGTCTCTGCTAGGAAAAAGAAAAAGTCCTTTTAACTTAGGTGAAAAATGTCTTGACAGTAATGGTCCTCGGTGTCCTTTGTTTATTATCACTGGCTTCTTAATTGCAGTAGAAATCTTTCTTTTGTTGACAAGAGTCACATTTATTAAGCTGTTAGGTCTCACACTGAAGCTTTTGCAGGCTGCGGGGCGGAGGGAGAGTGCTCCCGCTGGAAGAAGCGCTCCGGTCCGCGGCGCTTGTGTCGGAGGGGGTGAAACCCCCCACAGCTGCTGCCGCTGCCGCCACTGCAGTGCAGCATTTCAGGCGACCGCTCGCCGCGGCTGCTCCCCATGGCGGAGCGCCCATGCCAAGTTCGGAGCAGCACAGCCTCGCAGCCGCCCTGAGCCACAGCTGCTGCTTTGCACTCAGAGACATGCTGAAGTGTATTGTATATCACCCGCCATGGCTTGCTCGGTTTCTTTGCTGACTTATCATCTTCTAACACTGCTTCCCACAGTATATCCCCAGATTTTCTCCATTCTGAAAGTTCATGTGCGTTAAGGAAAGTTTCTTCAGCGTATCCGTAGGCTAATAACAAATCTATCCTCTTTATCCCTCGCCATTCTAGATACGCGGCAGATAACTTATATGCTGCTTGCCTTTTCATACCTCTTTCGTGCGCAGTCTTGCAGCTTTCCAGGCTCCGTCAGCACATAAATGGCTTGAGTCACCGATGTGAACCCCAAGGGTGCTTCAAAATTCTGGCACCATCCTGGCTGCTCAGGACCCAACTCCAACTTCCTCGACCGTGGCGTGTTCTCCCCCTTTTTCTTTTAGTTGAGATGAGGGGGTCAGTGTTCGGGGTCAACCATTTGTCACAGGAAGGACACCAGGACACCAGATAGTTCATCACAGGTCCAGTTTATTGAAGAAAGCATCAAACACTTATACAGCAAATAATAAGCTCATGAATATTCTGTAAGCCAAGCAATCTATTGGTTAAACTATACCATGAACTCTTCCTCATTCCTTAGGGGTTACATCTCTCTTTTCTCATGTCCCTTTCACTATTTGTTATCCTTCTACAGCTAGGCCCAAGGACACGCTATCTTACAGGTGCAGGACTTGGAATTAGCCACGGCTTTGTATTTTCCATTCTCTAGTCTCCTAAATTTCCCAACAGTATCCGCCAAGTGGAGTTGGAACTCTGGCCAAGTTCTGTCTCTACTTAGATGGAATACCAGTCAACCCAGAACTTTTCCTGCGCCAACGGGTCCAAAGGGTGTTTTGGGGAGAACATGAGTCCAGACATGGGCTCTCCAAAACACCCTGGTTTTAAAGTCAAACAGATTACAGATTCTGGGAGGAAAATTTGGTGCTATGATGACAACACATAAGCTGAGCAAGTCCTGCAAGAATGCCCGAAGTCACAGTTCAATCAGCCCCCTGACAGATCGCCCTCTGTTTTAAATAAGTTCATTTTTTTTTTTCGTAGAAAACCAGTTAGAGGTAATTAGTTTTTTGTGTGCGTTACATTGTTTAACTTTTCATTTGTTAAATATTTACACTCACAAGTTTGTTAAAAGTTGCTACAGTTGTTTGTTTTGTTGCAATTACAAGTTTGTTACTGTCCACTAGGCAGTTTTAACATTACCGTTTCCTATGTTTTTAATAGGTCATGAAGGGGGGGGGGAATGTGGGTTTAATATATCATGTTATTTGGGAGATCTCGCGATATTATACCTAACCCCTCTCCCTTTACCGTTGCCCTGCCGTTACCCCCGTTACAAATTACCCCTGTTGGCAGTTAATAAACACCATTTCACTGTCCACCACATTGGTGTCAGCGTGTCTTGGTCCATGTGGCACGGGTGCTGCCACAGAGCCGTGCTTGACCCGGGACACCACACCATAGCCCCTGTAGTGGCGGCATCTCTGTGATGTCACAGCCCATTCTCTAATGTCACACAGATGGTCTCTGATGTCACAGATGGAAACCACACAATTCCCCATTGTGTGAGAAGAGGAACTAAAAGTTTACCAGCCTCCTGCCAGCTCAGCCTGCCCCACTGGAACATTGTGGTCCACGACCACCAGGGACCACCAGAGGGACACCAGGACAGAAGAACACATAGGAAAAGGGGAGGGGAAATATGTTAATGATTTTGGGGAAATTATTATCATATTTATGTTTAGTCTGGGAAAATCAATGAATATGTGTGCAATATACAGAATATAAACAGAAACTTTCCTGCACTCAGCCTGCAGGGCTTTGGGAGGAGCTATCCCCCATGCATCCAGCTGAATAAAGAATGCTGCTTCTTAATGCTATACTGGGGTTAAGGAGTTTTCTGTTTTGCTGAATTTTTGGTAACACTTCCACTGCCAAGGAAAGCTCTGTCTGCTACTGCTGTTCACAAACAGAGAAGGGCTGGTGGCAGATGTGGGGCTTTGAGGTTGCCTGGGGCACAGTGACCATGAAATAATCAAGTGTTCAATGTTCTGTGAAAGAAGGAGGGACAGGAAAAAAAACTTCTACACTGGAATTAGGAAGGGCAGACTTTGGCCTATTTAGGATGCTGATTTGGGGAGTACTGAATCATGCACTGATTTTTTTTAAGGAAAACATCCCTTAAAAACAAAGGGGTCCAGGAAGGATGGACACATTTCAAGGAAGTAATCTTAAGGGGGAAGGAGCAGCCTGTCCCAGTGTGGCAGAAGATGAGCTGGTGAGGAAAATGACTGGCCTGGCTGGCTGTGGAGCTTTTATGGGAACTCAGGGGGAAAAAAAGGACGCAACTTTTGACAGAAGGTCATGAAACTTAGGAAGTGTTTAAGAATGTTATTTGGTGATGCAGAAAGAAAAGTTGAGAAGCCAAAGCTCAATTAGAGCATTACCTGACCACTTCTGTAAAAAATAATAAAAAATGTTAGTACAAAAAAACTAATAGCAAAACATGGGATGAGGAGAACATCTACTCCTTTTTTGGATGCAGTGGAGAATACAGTAATTAAAGAAAAAAGGCTAAGCTACTTAACACCTTGTTTCTCTCAATTTTCGATATTAGCACAGGTTTTCCTCAGGACAAGTGTTCTCCTGAGCTGATAGATGGGCACAGGGAGCAGAACAGTCCCTGTAATCCCTGAGGAAGAAATTGTTGACGTGCTGATCCTCTCAGATGCTCACAGGTGTCTCCGGGACTAGATGGGATCCATCCTAAGGGGGTGGGCGAGCTGGTGGATGAGCTCCCCAAGCTGCTCTCCATCATTTCCCATCAGTGCTGGCTCAGCAGGGAGGTCCCAGAGGACTGGAGGTGGCAGTGTGAGCCCATCCCCAAGAAGGGCTGGAAGGAGGATCTGGAGAACTCCAGACCTGTCAGCCTGACCTGGGTGCCCGGCAAGGTTATGGAACAGATCACCTTGAGTGCCATCACAGGGCACCCACAGGATGGCAGAGGGATCAGAGCCAGCCAGTGTGGACTTCAATATCTGCACTGATGATCTGCATGAGGAGACTGCGTCCAGCATCAGCAAATTTGCAGATGACACTAAGCTGGGTGTGAATGTTGATCTGCTGGAGGGTAGGAGGGCTCTGCAGAGGGACCTGGACAGGCTGGATCCAGGGCCCAAATCCAACAAGGTGAGGTTTTACAAGTCCAAGTGCCGGGTCCTGCACTTTGGCCACAACAACCCCTGCAGCGCTACAGGCTGGAGACAGAGTGGCTGGATGGCAGCCAGACAGAAAGGGACCTGCAGCACTGTTGGACAGCAGGCCAGACATGAGGCAGCAGAGTGCCCAGGTGGGCAAGAAGGCCAGTGGCTGCTGGCCTGGATCAGGAATGGTGTGGCCAGCAGGATCAGAGCTGATGGACTCAGCACTGATCTGGCCCACGCTCTGCACTCAGACAGTGCTGCTGCAGCTCCAGACAAGGAAACACAAGGGGATCACTGCAGAAAACTTCGCTGGGAGATCATTTAGCTCCTTTAAAGACACCAAGAGCACAGACCCTCATTGACACAGTCTGTGGACACAGGGAAGGTGCAGAGAAACTAAATGAGAAATGGCACAAACAATGGTTTTACTTTGTGAACAATAATAAAAAACTAAAACACAGGGGGAAAAAAGGACAAATCCAAAAGAACTATCAAAGATGATTTATATTACAAATTATTTATATTACTTGGCCTGTCCCTGCTGCGCCCCACTGCCACTCCCAGGGCTGTGCCCAGCCCCAAGAGCACTCAGGCCCTGCAGCAACACCAGGGCCACCAGGGCAGCAGGGCAGGGCCATGGAAGCAGCACTGGAAACACCAAGTGCTGCTGCAGCTGGGCACAGCTGCTGTGCCAGCACTGATCTGCCCCCAGCTCTGCACACAGACATTGCTGCTGCAGCTCCAGAGAAGGCAACAAAAGGGCATCTCTGCAGAAAACGTGGCTGGGACATCCTTTATTTCCTTTAAAGTCACCCAGAGCGCAACCCCTCATTGACAAAGTCTGTGGCCACAGGGAAGTTGGAGAGAACCAAAATGAGAAATGGCACAAACAAAGACATTTATTTGTGGACAATATGAGAAAACTAATATAAAGGAAAAAAAAAAACCTACAGTCAAACCAACAATAAGATGATTTCGATTACAAGTGGTTTGCAGCAATTGGCCATCAAATTAATGTTCCTGAAAGCATCCAGTCATCAGTCTCCACACTTCAGCCTTGAGCTCCTTGTTCCTCAGGCTGTAGATGAGCGGGTTCAGGGCTGGAGGCACCACTGAGTACAGGATTGACAGGGCCAGATCCAGGGATTTGGAGGAGATGGAGGGGGGCTTCAGGTAGGCAAAGGCTGCAGTGCTAACAAACAGGGAGACCACGGCCAGGTGAGGGAGGCAGGTGGAAAAAGCTTTGTACCGTCCCTGCTCAGAGGGGATCCTCAGCACAGCCCTGAAAATCTGCACATAGGAGAAAACAACGAACACAAAACAACCAAATACAAAACAGACACTAACTGCAATGAGCCCAAGTTCCCTGAGGTAGGATTTGGAGCAGGAAAGCTTGAGGATCTGTGGGATTTCACAGAAGAACTGGCCCAGGGCATTGCCATGGCACAGGGGCAGGGAAAATGTATTGGCTGTGTGCATCAGTGAATAGAGAAAGGCAGTGGCCCAGGCAGCTGCTGCCATGTGGGCACAAGCTCTGCTGCTCAGGAGGGTCCCGTAGTGCAGGGGTTTGCAGATGGACACGTAGCGGTCGTAGCACATGATGGTCAGAAGGGAAAGCTCTGCTGAGATGAAGAACATAAAGAAAAAGAGCTGTGCAGCACATCCTGTGTAGGTGATGTTCCTGGTGTCCCAGAGGGAATTGTGCATGGCTTTGGGGACAGTGGTGCAGATGAAGCCCAGGTCGCTGAGGGCCAGGTTGAGCAGGAATAAGAACATGGGCGTGTGCAGGTGGTGGCCACAGGCTACGGCGCTGATGATGAGGCCGTTGCCCAGGAGGGCAGCCAGGGAGATGCCCAGCAAGAGGCAGAAGTGCAGGAGCTGCAGCTGCCGCGTGTCTGCCAATGCCAGCAGGAGGAAGTGCCTGATGGAGCTGCTGTTGGACATTTTCTTTGTCTTGGCATGGGCATCTGTAAGAAAAGTAATCATGGAATAGTTGGGTTTGGAGAGGACTTGAAATATCCCAGCACAGCCTTGGGGCACTTTCCCCCCACTGCCTGTCCAGGGCTCTGCTGCCTGGAGCTGTCCCTGCCAGCAGCTGCTTCCCTGTGCCCAGGGCTGGGCCCTGCCAGTGCTGCCAGAGCCCAGCCCAGCCCTGGGGGCTCAGCTCTGCCCTGCAGACACCTCCCAGCTCTGGCACTTCCCAGGGACAGCTCTGGCTCTGCAGGGTTATGGCAATATCAGTGCAACCCTGAGGAGGCTGGAAATGTTTGATATTGACACTGCCTGTGAGTTGTCCTGTGCTGATTTCTGTCACTGCCTGCTTTATTCAGGGCTGAGATAAAATTTTTTATTTTTTCTAAACATGAACTGAGAGATGAATATCTACGTGCAATTTTCCATCCCAGCAACCCAAAGCAGTAGATTAATAAAGTTTTCCCTTTTATGCAGCCCCTGCCTTGCTGTGCTCCCTGCATAATCTACTTGGAAATATTCTGCAGTTAAATTAAAAGATGGGAGCAGTCCTGGACAATGCAGCATCATCACAACACAAGGAGAACACTTCCAAGCCTGACCAGCTGTCTCCTCCCACCCAGATCTTGTCCCCCAGTGCTGGGAGCAGCTGCCAGGGCTGGCTGAGAGCTGTCCCTGGCAGGCAGCAGAGTCCCTGCCCCAGCACAGTGCCCTGGGCTGCGGGACCCTGCTCTGCAGGACAGCCCTGGGCACCCCTGGCTGCTCTGCACAAGAGACAATCAGAGAATGTACTCACAGGGTCTGTAGGCATTGGGATGTTTCAGCTTTAGGAGATGGCTCCAGGAGCTGCAGCTGCATTGTCCTGCAGCCAGAGGTTCCTGTGCCAAGGGCTGGCAGTGATTCTGCCCCAGGCACTTCTCAGCACCTTCCCAGCCCTGACTGATTGAAGCTCTCTGTGCCTCTGTGCTGGAGCTGGGGTGGCTGCAGGCAGTGCCCTAGCCCTGCTGGTCTGGCAGAAGAGCTGCTCATCGAGAGAAATGTGCTTTTGAAGCTCCTCTTGGTTACCAGGAGCTGCCTCTGTGCCAGGAGCCCAGCCCAGCTCGGCAGCACAGACACAGCACCAGGACTTTAATGAGCCTCTGGGGCTTTGTGCTCAGGCCCTCAGCATCAGTCCCTGAGAGGTGGCTGAAGAAACGTCTCCAGAACTCCAAGTCAGAATCCAACTCCAAAGTTTCTTGGACTTTTAATGGGTCCCACTGAGGGGCACAACTGAGAAAGTGTCCCCAGGCCCCAGGCAGAGCAGAGAACTAGAGACAGTGATGACAGGTGGGGACAAAGAGAAGCCAAGTGTTGGAGCCCTGGGGAGCAGGAGGGTCTGTGCCACCAAGGGTTGGGAGGAGACACCTTGTCCTGAGGCCCTGAGGCCTCCTGGCACAGCCCCAGCCAGGCTGGGCACTGTCAGCCCCTTGTCCTGCCCTCAGCATCCCCCCCTAGCCCACATCCCAGTGGCCTCAAGGATCTGGTGGAAGGAGTCCCTGGGGAGCCTGGGTCAGGAATGCCCTTGGGGGCTCCTTCATGCTCCAAGAGACTGCAGGTTTTTCAAAGAACTTTGGGTTTGGCTTTTGCCTTGGAGTCTCTGAGAGGTTTGTGCAATCATGGCCTCCAATTATCTGCAGTAATTATTCCCTGGAGAGGCTTTGTCCGTAACAACACTCAGTGGGGCTCATTAATACTACAGGGTACTTCAGTTATTTTAAGGTACTTGGTTTTTCCCTTTTGATACACACTGTGTGAGAGGTTTTGCAATCATGGCCCCAGTGATCTACTTTATTGAGTCCCTGGAGAGCTTTGTACTGACATTCAGTGGGGCTCATTAATGCCTTGAGATACTCAAGGTTTTTAAGGTACTTTATGGATTTAATTATACTTTTAGGTACTTTTAAGGAATTTCCTTCCAAAGTTGATTGTCTGAGAGGTTTTTGTGCCATCCTGGCCTCCAATTCTCTTTTCCAAGTGGTCCATGAGGAGCCTGTGTTGGGTATCTTCCCCCTTTCTGTTTTACAACAAAGATGGAACTGAAAGAATTTTATAAGACTTTCTAAAATCATCCAAACAAACATGAGAGAATTAACAATACAACAACAATTAAGAAAATTAAATGTCCTGTTTTAGCTAGACATCATCCAATCCTTTAGTCCCTTTGATTCAAAGAGTTGTTTGACCCAGTCTTTGTTTTCCACTTGAAACTTCTCGAACCGTTCCTTCAGTACCTGAATGCTCTTGTGGATTTACTCGCTGTGGCTGGAGAGGTTCATGCAACACATACCCTCAGAGTCTACACAGCCATGCCCATGTGCCCAGAGTAAAAACTCTATCGTTGTTCGGAGAGGTGGCATATCTGATGGTCTCTATGTCTGAGAGCAGGCCACTCATTGTGAGTTAGGTAGCATTGGTTTGCTTACTTAACAGGCACCCAAGATGGTCTAATGGTCCTAAAGTTTTAGGTGCAGCCATCCAAAGTATTTCAAATTGAGGGTGCTGCCATGTGATACCTGGATTAAAGCTTTCAAAGCCATCTCTTGGATATCATCCAATACTTCTCTGAGGATACCTGCTGCTTGGTCATCTGGTAGGCTGTGTTGTCCTTCTCCAGCTAGATGGTTGATTGTCAATTCTGCCCTTGCCTCATTATTAGCATACTCATTGCTGTTAGCATAATAAACACTTCCATCCCTCTTCCCACCAGGTGTATTCTGTAGGTGACAACAACATAACATATTTTAAATTATACGTGGTTGAGACATGTGCTTTAAACATGGCCCTCATTAGATCATTAAAGCAAGCTATGTCATTCCTATGGTCTTTAGAAACAAAGATCCTTGATTTCCCTGCAAACCAGTGGCTGATACCTGGGATTCTCCCCCCTTTTTTCATAACATAACAGGGCAATGAGGAATTTTGAGGCTATTTGCCAGTCTCCTTCCTTAACTGGAGGCATGGTCCAGGGTGGAGAGGAAATGATTGACAGTGAAGGCAGGACCTGCAGTTGTGTGGTTGGAGTCTGGAGCTTTTCTCAGGGCAGAGGTGAAAGTTGTGGTAGCAGGAAGTGGAGGAGCCAAGATGGAGGGAGGGTGGTCAGG
This sequence comes from Melospiza melodia melodia, assembly GCF_035770615.1. NCBI lineage: Eukaryota > Metazoa > Chordata > Aves > Passeriformes > Passerellidae > Melospiza > Melospiza melodia. The sequence continues at coordinate 4,071,327 of NC_086200.1, forward strand.
CTCCTGAGCCATATTTTGGCTCGTTCTGTCTTGAGTCTCCAGGGCATGATGCTCTAAGACAGCATGGCCATTGCCTTCTTGGACCATCATTAAAGGTTTGAGAAAGGCAGGTTTGAAGGGAGGTCCCGAGTTAGGAGTTACCAACGGATTGAGTTTTCAACACACTGCTTCCTGGTCAAGTGTGGTGTGGAAGATGGGGAGCACGCAGGGTGCAATGGGGTCCCTTTTGATCAAAAATTGTACAGTTTAAATCCCACTGAGTCAAAAAATTCAGTGGTATGGATTTCATCAGCAGAGGCATCTGGAAAATTGGTAATGATCCACCTCATGATTGATTTTTATTCGTTCTTTGAAAATATTTTGTCATGATCAGTGAGAATGAAAGCATCCATATATGCTGCTTTCTACTTTGGACATCTGGCTGCCCATTTTTCTCTTTCTCAGCCTTATGGGGAAGAGCCACAGGAACACTACAAATTAATTATGGGACATGGGTGCATACTGTAAAAACAGAGTGACTAAATGGGCAATGAATGTCTTGCATTTCCCCAAACCCACCTGCAATCCTATGCAGGTGAAACTGTCATTGTCCCTGCTGATCCTGGCCAAGGTCCCTTGAAGTAACGATGAATCTGCCTAGCCTGGCACAATCCAAAATCCCAGGGAGCTCTGACCTATCCATCAGCTAACCCCAGCTGACATGACTGACACAGGGAGCCCTGAATGTCATGGTCCCTGTTCGGGCGCCAAATGTCACAATGAAGGTGGCTGCAATAAACCTCTCTGGTTCCCTGACTTCAGGGCAAGGGTGGTGAAAATGAAAAGGAGCAGGATCAATGCAGTTGTTTAAAAGGAACTTTAATAACAGGGTGAAAAACAATAAACATGGAGAAGTCCAGCACAGTACAAGGGGTAGGATCGTAAAACCTGAGTCAAGGAGGAATCAGCAACATAGATACTTGGGGCTTGAAAACTAGAACAAGAGCCTATAGGAGAAATAAGTAACTAATAAACCAATAGGGGAGTAGAACTTGGACAACTTAGCATAACAACACTAAAGGCTTATGGGGGACTTCTCAAGCTCACCCTAAGTTAAAAGAATGACTCCTAGGACTTGAAACTCACACCCAGTTCTTCCGGGGTAAAATCTGTCTGACTCTGAGTTACAGCTGGGCTAACTCTCACATTGCTGATTTGCAATGGTCCCTTGGGGCCATGCAGCCCAACAGAGCCACAATGATGTCCTTGGTTCCTCGAGGCTTCACAGTGTCACAATGTCCCTTGGATCCATAGTGCTCTGCAGTTTCACAATGGCCCCTTCATTTCACAAGGCTCCCAAATGTCACATTGGTCTCCATAGGAAGGAAACCACGGAGCCCCATGATTCAGAAACTGATGAGTAGAAACCACCAAAGGCTAAGGCAAGCCTGAACTGTCTGTCCTGGCGGGTTTGCTTGGACCAACCCTTGGATATTTGAAATTATAGATGTGGAATCTTAATTTCAGACATTTGTGCCTGGAGAAGATGGATGTTTTTCTTCCATAAAAAGAAAAGCACAGAGCCCTTTCCAGTGTTGGCAAAACTAGTAAGTGCTGGCACTTGGGAGTCAAAGACCAGGACCTGTCTGTCCTGGCAACTTTTGTCTGGCAGTATTCCTTGGATACACAGAAACTTTGAGGTAGAATCCAAATTTTGGCCATGGATACCTGGAAAAGATGGACAGTTCTTTTCTATACAAAGGAAAGCCCAGAGCGTCAGTGTTTCAGGGGCAGATGGGAGTGGCCTTCCACATTCCAAGGTCGGCCAGACCTGTCAGGTGAACCCTGGGAGTCCATGCCAGTCACACCTATTTCATGTTGCCTTGGTTCCACAGGGCCCTGCAGTGCCACAATGGTTCTCTTGCTTCCATGATGCCCTCAGGTGTCATAATGGCCCCTTGGTTTACACAAATCTTTAAGGATCTAAATGGTCTCCATGGTTCCAAAAACCCAGGCTATCATAATGATCTATTGATTCCATGAAACTCCTCTGTGTCACCATGGCCCCTTGGTTCCATGGGCTCCAGTGGCACCACAATTATCCCCTTGGTTCCACAACTTCCCATAGTGTCACAATTGCCCCTTCCCTCCATGAGGCCCTGCAGGGTCACAATGGTCTCCATGATTCCATGGGGCCTTGCAATGCCACAATTTTCTCCACGGATCCATGGTGCCCTGCAGGATCACAGTGACCCTTTGGCTCCATGAGGCCCTGAAATGCTACAATTGTCTCTTGGTTCCACAAAGCCCCGTGGCTTCACATTGGCCCCTTGGGACCATGCGGCCCAACAGAACCACAGTGATGTCCTTGGTTCCATGAGGCTCCACAGTGTCACAATGGTCCCTTGGATCCGTGGTACTCTGCAGTGTCACAATGTTCCCTGCATTTCAGAAGACCTCAAAGTGTCACAATGGCCCCCATAGTTCCTCAAGAGTCCACAGTGTCATAATGGCCCCTTGGATCCATGGTAATCACAGTGTCACAATGATTCCCTTGGTTCCATGAGTTCCTACAGTGTAACAATGCCCTTTGGCTCCACAGCTCCCCACATTGTCACAATGGTCTCCATATGTAGGAAACAACCGAGCACCGGGGCAGATGAGAGTCAGTCACCAGAGGCCGAGTCTCGCCACACTTGAGTATATTGGCAGATTTTGTTTGGTAGAAACCCTTGGATATAGGGAATTTTAGAGGTGGAATCCTAATTTCAGGCATAGAAGACTAGACAAGAAAGAGAGCTCTTTTCCATAGGAAGGAAAGCACAGAGCCCCAGTGCTTCACAGTCAGATGAGAAGTGGCCCTTGACATGTCAAATTCAGTGGGACCTGTCAAACAGCCCCCAGGAGGCAAAGCAGGCAGACCTGTTCCATGGTTCCTTGATTTCATGGGTCCCCGCACTGTCACAGTATTCTCCTTGATTCCATGAAGTCTTGCAGTGCCACAATGGCTTCTTGGTTTCATGAGACCCAGCAGAGTCACAGGTTTCCCTTGGCTCCATGCGGCCTCGCTGTGTCACAATGGCTCCTTGTTTCTATGGGCCCCAGAGTTTGATTTTTCACCCCTGCATCCATACTGCCCCTGAGTTCCACAATGGTCTCCTTGATTCCATGAGGCACCATGAGGTCACAACTGACCCTTGATTCCATGAGGTTCTGTACTATCATTGTGGTTGCTGTCAGAGGCTGGATGAGATCGATGTCCCGAGACACCTTGGGATGCTCAGAATGCCCATGTGGGGCCAGGGCCGGGTCAGGCCTTGGTTTGTGATGGGACAGAGGCCCGCCCCCAGCTCTGGCCTGGCAGAGCTGTCAATCACACAGTATGGGCAGTGCTAACATAGTTCTGATTGGCTGAGCTGTCAATCAATCACACACAAGCCGCTGGTCCCTACCATAGCTCTGATTGGACATGCAACTGGCAGTCTCACACCAGGGGCGGGCCCATGACAGCCCAGGATGTTAAAAGCTGGGGCACGAGGGCCGTCCAGGGTCTGGATCTTGCCTTCTCCTGTGGTTCCTCTCTTTGCGATGCTGGAACCCCAGCAGTTGGTACCTATGTGCATGTTGTTCTATGGATCTTCTGTCTTTCTGTTGTTCTCTCTTTCTCCTCCTTCTAATCCTACTTACCTGGAACATTTTTGGGCAACTTGACATCTTAAGGGTTAAGGGATTTTAGGTTAAATGTTTCAGAATCCAAGGCACAGGGAATATTTCTCTGTCTGCTCTGAGGGGTCCTGACCCCCAGAGAAACACTGCCTTTCAACTTCACCCATGGAGAGGACTTCCAAGACTTTGAGATAGATTAGAATTTACCAAAGTGTGAAATAGGTAATAGAGAGTACTATAGTATGTTCCTTGGGTGAGAAATTTAGGTTTTGGGGTTATTAGTATGGTGCAGATATGAAGCAAGATGGAGGAATTGGGGTGTAGTCCCTGTCTTCTTCATCTGCTCTATTTTCTGCATTGTTGGTAGCACAGGGTGATTGGTCATGGAAAGCACAGTGCAGAGGTTATGTGGACAGTCAAGGGATGAGTTATTGGTAGATAAGTAGAAATAATGCACCTTTCAAGTGTTTATTGGATGAGACAATGTTAAAAGAGCTTGAAACTGTACGTTTTGGAGCCATTTTGCAGTGCTTTTCCAGTGCACTGAGCCTGGTGTGGACAGCAATGCAAAACTTTAGATAAGATAACAGTAAACAAGAAGCTGAAGACTGAAAAAGTCCCATGCATCTCTTTTTACCTGGCATAGAACTGCTACAGGAGGGATTCCCCCATCCAGGGACCCCCAAGAACGGCCCAACATAAAACAAACATCAATAAATGGTGTTATCTGAGTGGATTTTTGAGGAAACACTTGGCTGACAATGTTTGGAATAAGTTGGCTTTTTTCCATAAAATTGTTTACTGAAGGGTGTTGTCTTAATTGGCCAATCATGTGAAATGTGTTGATTATAGGACCAGTGAGGTCCACCTGTAGCAAACCAAGGTATAAAAGAAGAGGATTGAAAAAACAGGTGGCTTTTAGCCCTTAGCCTTCTGCTCTGAGTCTGTGTCATCTCTGATTCAATGGTGACGTTTGGGCATCTATGGGGGCTATTGGGAATCCTTTCTGCACGTTGTGACCCAACAGGAGTTTCCCTAATAAATTTTGCCCGAAGGTCTCACTGTGCCCATGACATGAACCCCTGTGAGTGTCTGGGACATCCTGGCTCTTTGGCAGCCTGGGAACTCCTGGGATGTCACCGTGGAGCCCCCGTGAGTGTCTGTGACAGATCGGTTCCTTTGCAGCCCAAGGTCCCCTGGAATGTCACCATGGAATGGCTGTGACTGCCTCTGACCACACGGCCCTTTACAGTCCCCAGAAATTCCTGGCAGGTCTCCATGGAGCCCCTGTCTGTGCCTGTGACATTCCAGCTCTGGAACAGCCTGGAGACTCTTGGAAAGTCCCCATGGAACCTCTCTGAGGACCTCTGACAAATCTGACCCTTAGCGGGCAACCATCACCAGGACCCTGTTGCTATGGTCAGGTTCCATGGCAATCATCACCAGGACCCTGTTGCTATGGTCAGTTTCCATGGCAACTGTCACCACCCCCCTGTTGCTATGGTCAGTCCCTTGGCAGCTCCATTGAGACCCCTTGCCAGGGGTGGTTGCCATGGACACCAGCATTGATTGTCATCCATGAGGAGTCTTGATTTTCGTATCTGTTCAAAATGCATTAGAAGGTGTTGGAGGCCAATATAAATTGGACATTGCTGATATCAACCAAAACTGGAAAAGACAACTAAACAGGACAAAACAGTTCTCTCTTCATTGTTTTCAATTTAGTATATTCATTTTGAATACACTTCTGAAATGTGACAAATTAACCACGAAATAATTGAAAACTTGAATGATTCCCAGAGACTTGTCTTGTTTGGGTATTTTGAACAAATATTTATGAGCTTTTCTAACTGAATTCCTGAACTGAGAAGCTCAAGAACAAAGAGGCCTCTGGAGCAGTAAAATTCATCATCGTCCTCCAAGTGGCTGAAGATCCATCCCCATTAGAGCAGCAATGAACAGAAATGGGCAGAACAGCTTTGTGGCTCCCCGAGCTTTGGCATGGGCCCTGAGCCTGGAGCAGGAGCAGCTCTTGAAGGCCCTAAGGCCGAGGCTCTTGAAGGCCCTGGGCAGATGGGATGGCAGCAGGGGTTGCAGAGCTCTCAGCACTTCAGCCCGAGAGCAGCAGGGCAGCCAGGGAGCCTCCTTTGGCCTTGGCCAAGCCCCTTCCCCCATGGCTGGGGCTGAGTCCTGTGGCAGCTGCAGCTGCTGCTATGCCCTTGCCAGGGGCTGAGGCTGTGGGGCAGTGCCCAGAGCAGCCTGGCCTGAGCAGAGCTGTGGGGCCAGAGCCGGCTGGGCTGGGCTGGGCTGGGGAGAGGCCCTTGGTGCTGCCCAGAGCTCAGGGCAGCTGGCAGAGCTTGCAGGGAGCTGGGCTGGGCTCAGAGAGCCTGGCCCAGAAACCAGCAGTGTCCATCTCAGCCTGGCTGAGCGTGCAGGGGCAGGACTCAGGCCAGGCCTTGTGGGGCAGGGCCAGCACCTGTGCAAGGCATTGCAAACAGGCAAGTGGCCCAGAGAGGAGGCTGCTCTGTGCCCTTGGTGGCATAGGCAGAGCAGGGAGGTGGCCCAGGACATTTGTCAGTGCCAGCCTCTGTGCCCAGCCCTTGGCAGCCCTGGCTGCTGAGCCCAGCTTTGGCCTGGGCTGAGTTTGGCTGTGGCCCAGCTCCATCCTCCTGCAGGGCTCATGGCTTGTTCTCAGCCATGGCCAGCCCTGGCTGCCTCTCTGTTGGCCCAGAGGCCGGCAGAGCCTGGGGCAGGGCTGTCTGTGCAGCCCCACAGGTGCCACAGGCTCTGCAGGAGGTGGCAGAGGCTGCCCAGCAGGGAGGCCATGGGGCACAGAGCCCCAAGGCTGCTGTGGGCACCACGGCACAGGGGCCGTTCCCAGCCGCAATGCTCCTGGCCTGGGCTGGGCCTGCACAGGGGCTGGGCCACCATGGCTGGGCCAGCACAGGGCCACAAAGGGGCCACGCAGCCGCTGCCGGGGCAGACAGCAAGGCCAGGCACACACAAGCAATTGCTGAGCATTGCCTGCGCTGGCCAGCCTGACTGTGCCAAAGGCAGAGCTCAGCTGCCCTTGGGGGCTGCAGCAACAGTCCAGATCCCAAAGAGCCTCCATGGCTGTGCTGGAAACCAAGGCTGCAGGAGGGAAATGCAGGGCTGCTGCGGGATGGGGAGGACATTGAATTCCAGCACACACCTCAGCTCTCTGATGATCCTGGCACCATGCTGGTCCCTGTTTCAGACTGGAGCAGAGCAGATATTGATCAGACAGGAGCCCTGCGGGTCTGTCAAGAACCTGCAGCTTGCAAGGTACTCTGCTTTCCCTCAGGTGCTCTGAGAGATCCAATCCCAGCTGGGCACCTCAGGGCAAAAGCGGCACTGCGTGTTCATGGCCACACAGCTTATGTCTGCCTGTAAAGGGGCACAGGTTTTTAAATACCTGTTAGTTTCCTAATATACAAGCAAATCTTTATTATCTGACTCACTTGAGAACTTTTAGGAGATGGTATATTTTTCCACAAGGAACACGAATTTTCTGGATCTACTGGATTCTTGTACTGATTCCAGGAAAAAATATCAGACTTCTTCTCTATGTTAGTCACCAACATTTAGTCTAATATTTCATGATCCTCTTCCTTCCAGTGTTTCCAGCTCTCATGTTTAAATGGCCACATCTAAGGACATCTCTTCACTTGACCAGCCTGATCTATGACCTTCCCATTGATCACAGATTTCCTTCTTCAGATGCTCTCTGGTCATTCAAGCGCCTCTCAACTGAATGGCTTCATGCTTTGAACTTTAGGGAATTGTCCAGACATTCTGATTTTCAAATATATATCACATTAGACAACAACCTAATTGTCATTATATCTATCACAGAATTACATTTTTTATGTCTCTGTCTAAAACTGTTCCAGAACAGAGATCTCCTGGGGATGGTGGACATGTCAGATGCTGCTGGGACATCACAAAGAGCTGAAGTAAGAGCTGTGATGGTTATTAAACTGTTCAAATGTTCAACTTGTATTTGTTGACAAGAAACCTTCCTATGCCTCTGAGTGTCACCAGACCCTGAGCCCAAAGGACACAAACCTGATGAGTTGTGGTTCCCACTGCAGGGGCTGCACTTGGACCTTGGCTCTGCACAGGAGAGCTCTTCATCCCCTTTCTCTCTTTTCCTCCCTCTGGTCATGGAGGGAGCTCCTGAATTCAGCCTGTGACTCGTGTGTGCAAAGAGCAAATCTGGGCAGAATTGGGGGAGGGAGGGTTTGGGGGGAATTTGGGATCTGTGCTGGGCACAGAAGGTGTTTTCCATTCCTTTGAGAGTGTCTTCTGTGCAAAGTGGATTTAATATCCAGCAGAGGAATGGCTTTTGCATTTGATGGAGCTGTGCCTTCCCTTGGCTTTGTTGGCTGACAAGAAATGAACATCCCTCTGTGTCTTGGGCAGCTCCTTCTCCAAGGAAAGCAGGTGGGAGTTGGAGCCAAGGAGCTGAAAGCTGCAGGTGCAGCCTGGGCTGGAGGGAGCTCAGATTTGCACAAGGCTGCTCTGAGTGCCAGGGCTGGGATGGGGTAAATGGTGGGGTGGGAGCACGGACAGAGTCACATTGATTGTCAGCCATGGAGGGTCTTGATTTTCGTATCTATTCAGACTGCATGAAGAGGTACTTAGATTCAGTGTCAGCTGGAGATTACACGTATCAATAAATTAACAGGAAGAAGAAACCTAAATTAGACCTAGGAAATCTTTTCTCACTGTCTCTTTAAATAGAATCTATTCAACTTGAATACACTACTGGAATTCGTTTAATTAACCACAAATATTTGAAAATTAAATCAAATTACCCCCAGAGGCTTGGCTTGTTCAGGTGTTCTGAATGTTAATGAGCCCTGGGACACTGAATTCCTGCACCCAAGAGCTGAAGGCTGAACAAGTCTCTGGAGCAGGAAAATTCAGCAGCAGCCTCCAAGGTGCTGAGGATGTCAGCAGCCCCCACTGAGGCCATCCCTGCCCAGAGACCGTGGGGGAATGGGCAGACAAGGAGAGCGTCCCTGCGCCTGGGGCAGCACAACTCAGAGGCAGCAGCGGCTCCAGCTGGGAAATGGAGTGTGGAATGTGGCTGGGAAAGCCCTGCCTGGGCTGTGCCAATCAGGACACACAAGCCCTGACTCCCATCCCCGAAAGCATTCTCTCAAGGAGACATTTAAAGGAATTACAGTTGTTTGTGTATTCTGAGTTGGACTCACTGGAGAAATACCAACAAGAGATTCTCAAGAGCTGAAAAATATCTAACAGGCTTTACTGACAACTTCAGAAAATCAGAGAAACTTTCGCAAATGGTTTATTATGACATTGTAGTGGTTTTTGTTTGTTAATTGAAGATTTTTCTAAACTTGAGATTTCTTAATTAGTGGACTGATGAGTGTTGTGGGTTTTAGGGTCAGTTAATTATATATGGGTTTTTTTTGTTGTTGTTGTGTGTTAGGATTACAGGAAAGGTAAAGTAGGCCTAAAATTTTCAGAGTAGAAAGACAATTTTGTTATAAAGAATTTTTAAAAGAAAAAAGATTGTAAGAATTAAAATAAACTCTTCCGAATATTTTTTTTTCTTTACAACTTTGTCTTTTTTATGACAATGGAAACAATGTAAACTTAAAATTTCTAATTAGTTTACTATCTCTAGAATAGTCTTTTTAGTTTACTTAGGGAGAGAAATTTTTCTTGTTAAGTTTATGAAGAGTTTTTATAAGGGGAAAAATTAGTTTTTTTGTGGTTCTTAATTCTCTCATGCATAACAGCTGTCTGGGGAAATTTGTTATTATGAATCTATTTTTATAATTGCTTCAAGCTTTTTTACAGCTTGTTGATGGGCCATGTAGACCTATTGTGTTTTGTTTTAAAGATGAGTTATTTAAAGGAAAATGTTTTCATAATTTACTTTTAAAAGTATTTTTAACTCTGGAAATGAAATTACATTTATTTTAACATTTGTTTTTTTAATAAAGAGTTTTTTGTTTGATATTGTTTTGACTATTTTAATTTTTTATCGTTTTATGTGTAATAAAGAAAAAGAGTTTTTTCTTTATAGTTTAAAAGCAGATTTTACTTTTAGGTTCAAGGTATATTTTTCTGTTTTATTTGGGATTTAATTTCTTCTTTACTGACTTTGATGCTTTTATCTTTTTTTTTTTTTTAATGTTTGTATTATGTTTCTTCCCTTACTTGAGTGACGATTGAAGTATTGATAGGATTAACACCGGACCAGCCAGTAACTTTTGGTGGAAGTTGTGTTCGGATTAGTTTTATGGTTGGTTTTTTGGTTTTCATGTGTTTAATTTTAGTGGTAGGGTTATTTTGTATGGGTTGAAGGTTGTAGGAGTTTTTAGTTTTAATTGTGTTGGGGGGGTGGGGAGAGACTTGACAGTAAGATTTTAATAGCTGTGGGTTCCTTTGTGCTGCTTGGGGTTTGTGGCCTCTTCTGTTTTCCTGTTTGTTAGTTGTTGGGGTTTAGTTTGGTTTGAATGGGGCCGATGGGGAGGGGACAGCCTGGTGAGGGGAGAAGGGGCTCAGCCCATGGCAGGGCTGCTTGGTTTGGTTTGGTTTGGTTTGGTTTGGTTTGGTTTGGTTTGGTTTGGTTTGGTTTGGTTTGGTTTGGTTTGGTTTGGTTTGGTTTGGTTTGGTTTGGTTTGGTTTGGTTTGGTTTGGTTGAGATGCGGGCCGGGGCCAGGGCCCACTGCTTCTTGGTTGACTGAAAAAGAAAGAGGAGGTTCCTGGATTTTTTTGTCTTTAACATATGTGTTTTACAGAGGCGTGTTCAGTATCTTAGTGGTTTAACAGGTTGTCAGTTACACAAAAACTTTTGTACTACTTTTAAAAATTCTTCTCATGTCAGACTATGACAGATATTCAGTCAACAAAAAACACTTCTCAAGGCATTGACTCGGCCCTTTCAACTTCACAAACTCTAAGCCCATTCATATACTTGTTAATCAAAATTTGCAGGAGCACAGAAACAGAAGAAGAAGACACAGAAAGAGAGAAAAACATAAAAGATTTAGAGAAGCACACACAGAGCTACCAACTCCTGCATTCCAGCAGTGGTCAGATGGAAATTCCAAGAGGAGGTAGGGTCAAGATGTATGCTTGCCTTGTGGCCAGTCTTCAATTCCCCTTGATCTTGCTGGGCCCTTCACCCAGGTGGGACTTGGGCTCATTTGGTCCCTCAGGAGCTGGGCTGGGGGCTGCAGAGGTGGCTGTGGAGCATTGCCTGTGCTGTGCCAGGGACTGGCAGACACTGCTGGGCTGGGATAGAGGCTCTGGGGGGATTGGGGTTCCAGGGCAAGGCAGTGCTTGGGTTCCAGGGCGGGGCAAGGGTGGACCTGCCCCTTCCTCCCCTCACATGCAGTGTTTCCAGCCAACAATCTCCTCCAGTCTGTCACAATGGAAAATATTCGAGGTGAAATCCCAATTCTGGCCATGGGCACCTGGATGAGAAGGAAAGTTCTATTCCATAGCCTTGAGCCCCAGTGTTTGGAAGGCAGGTGTGAGCCTCACTAGGTCATGGCCAGCCAGACTTGTCATGAATGGCAGATTTTGTCTGGAAGCATTCTTTGGACATAGGGAATTTTAGATGTGGAAGCCCAATCTTGGCCATGAGTGCCTAGAGAAGCAGAACAGTTCTTTCCCATAGGAAGGAAAGCACACAGCCTTCCCCAGTGTTTCGAGGACCAATGAGAGGTGATCCTTGTGAAACCATTGCCAGCCAGACTTGTCCTGACCATATTCCTATGGGAACAATCTCTGGATATAAGGAAATTTGGAGGTGAAATCCCAATTTTGGACACAGGTTCCTGGAGGAGGGGGAGAGTTCTTTTCCATGGCAAGAAAAGCATGGAATCCCAGTGTTACAGCAGCAGAAGATAAGAGACCCTCAACATGCCAAGGTCAGCTGGACCAGTCAGGTGGCCCCTGGGAGGCTGAACCAGCGAGACCTGTTCTGTGTTCCTTGGTTTTGTGGGCCCCCATAGAGCCAAAATGGATTAATGCAGCCCCACAGTGCCAAAATGGGGACTTGTTTCCATAGAGTCCCACAGTGTCACAATGGTCCCTTTGATTACGAGAAGTCCTGTAGTGTCAAAACGGACTCTTGGTTCAACGCGGTCCCACAGTGTCACAGCGGTCCCTGGGTTCCAGAAGGCTCTGCAGTGTCACAATGGTCCAAATGATTCCATGAGGCCTTGCAGTGTCACAATGGTCTCCATGGTTCCCCAGGCCCCACAATGTCACATGACTCCTCTATTCCATGAGCCCTGCAATGTCACAATGAGCCTTTGGACCCTGGGGGTTTGCAGTGTCACAATGGTCTCCTTTGGCTACACAGTCTCACAATGGATCATTGATGACATCAGGCCCTGCAATGTCACCATGGCCCTTTGGTTCCATGCAGGCCTGCAGTTTCACAAAGGTCTCTTGGTTTCACTAGGCCCCAGAGTATCACAATGATGCTTTTGGTTCTGTGCGGACCCCCAGGGTCACAATGGTCTCACTGGTTCCACAAGGCCTCACAGTATCACAATTCTGTGCTTATTCCATGGGGATTCATAGTGTCACAATGGTCTCCATGATCCCATGAGTCTCCTCAGTGTAGCAATGGTCTACTTGGTGCCATGGTGCCCCACAGTGTCACAATGGCCCCTTGGGTCCATGAGGCTGTAAACTCACTTAATAGTGTCTCCATTGTTCCATGGGGCCTTGCAATGTCACAAGTTACCTTCAGTTCCATGGAGTCTTGCAGCGTCACAATGGCCCCTTGGTTCCATCACACCCTAAAGTGTCATAATGGTCTCCACAGTTCCATGAGGCCTCGTGGTGTCACAAATGGACCCTTGGTTTGCTGGGGTCTCACAGCGACACAATGATCCCTACATTCCATAGAGCCACACAGTGTCAGTACAGGCCCCTTTGTTCCATGAAGACCAGCAATGTCACAGTGGTCTCCACGATTCTGTGAGGCCCCACAGTATCACAATGGTCCCTTGGTCTCACAGGGCCCCGCAGTGTCACACTGGTCCCTTGGTCTCACAGGGCCCCACAGTGTCACAATGGTCCCTTGGTTCCATGGCCCTCTGCTGCTGCATTCCCCCCTCCCCTTCTCAGGCTGCCCTGCCAGCTGAGAAATGCTCCTTGGGGCTCAGCCTTGGCCAACAGCCCCTGGGCTCAGCTCCTCTGCAGCTCATCACAAACACTGTCTGCTCCAGGCACTGCTGCTGCCCAGCCAGCTCCTGCTTTCTGTAGGAGCAGCCCTGGGAACTGTTTTTGTTCCCTCAGCGGCACAACATCCCTGTTCTCACATTGCCAAAGAAATCTGTTGATGCCAAGTGCAGCCAGGATGAACCATTGCTGGGACTGAAGCCCCTCTCTTGGGGCCCTACAAACACTGTCAGGACCAGAGTGACTCTTGCCAATGAACTTTGTGCTGCTGTCCCTTAATATTAAATCTAGTTTTTGCTGATCCCTTGCTGGGGATTTTTTAAGCACTCTCAAGGCCTTGTTCATAACAGGGTGGACGAGCCCTGGCCCAGGCCCTGGCCCTGGGGGACACAGGGACGCTGCCAGGGGCTCCCTGTCCCCCTCTGCCACCCCCAGGGCCCTGGCCCCCCGTCCCCATGTCAGGCTCTGGAGTCAATCTTGTAATGAATATCTCTGTTCACTAAACCCCAATATGGGCAACCATGTGATTGAGAAATATATGGGCAACTATGTGATTAAGAAATATATGGGCAACCATGTGATTAAGAAATACATAACCCAAAATAATATATCAGCTATTGCCTGTGTAGACATTACCCACGCATTGCGCAAATATTAACCATGCGAAAAGCTAAGTTTTAGGAACTAAGAAGAGCCAGCCGAGAAATAGAAATCAGCCAAACACCACCACTATATAAGGAAGGTGAGAGTTCCGAGGTCAAGAGTACAGGCTTGAGGAAGACTTTGAGCCTTTATCCAGCGACCAGCAGGGGATAGAAGAAGACCCTCTAGCAACAATTGGAGCATGTGCCAAGGGAAGAACACGTATACGGAAATGGACTAGTATAAGAAGGGGACTTGTTAGATACTGGGTGCGGCTGTTGGTGGAGCGAAGACTACCCAGTCGCCCAGCGCTGCTTTGCTTATTACCTTTGCTTGCTATAATTAATAAATTCCAATTGGACAACTTGACTCGTTGCAGAGTTAAATTTATACCAGATCTCATTGAACATCCTCTGGGGGAGGCTGCGGGGCCGGGGGCGGAGGGACCCAGGGGGACAGGCGACCCCGCTGTGCACGAGCAGGGTTGGACTGCTCTGGGGGAAGCTGTGAGGGACCCCAGGGCAGAGTGACCTCCCCAGTGACCTCACACAGCCCCTGTGATGTCACACAGCCCCTGTGGTGTCACACAGCATCCTGTGATGACACAGAAAATGCTGATGTCAAAAAATCACAATGTGATGTCACTGTCTGTTCTGTGATGTCACAGCCTGTTTTATGATTTTACACAGCTACCCAGTGATGTCACAACCCACTCTCTGACGTCACAGAGGCACCCTCCATAATGGTAGGATCTTCTCTATGGCCTCACACCCTACTCTATGATGTCACAGCCAACTTTGTCATGTCACAACCCTCTCAGTGATGCCACAAAAGCCTCTCTGTAATGTCATTCTGCCACTCTGTAATGTCACAGCACACACTTTGACCTCAAAGCCCACTCTTTAATGTCACACAGTCATACCATGATCTCACACAACCCACTCTGTGCTGTCACACAGCCCCTTGCTGACATCACAGCTGCTCTGTGCCTCTATGACACAGCCACAGAGGTGCTGCTGTGACACAGCCCCCTCTGGGCCATCCCACCGCCCCTGCCAATGCTGAGCCCCTGTGAGCTCTCTCTGTGCCCTGCTGGTGTCCCTGAGAGGCCCCAGCAGTGCCCCAGCCCTGCTGGGCTGTGCACAGGAGCTGCTCCTGGCCAGAGCTGTCTCTCTGCAGCGCTGCCCTTGCCAGGAGCTGCCTCTGGGCCAGGAGCCCGGCCCAGCTCAGTAGCACAGACACAGCTCAGGGACTTTAATCACCCTCTGGGGCTTTGGTGCTCTTTGCATCAGACCCAGTCCCTCAGAGAGGGCTCAAAAGTTTTTTCAAGAACTCAAAGTGAGATTGAAACACTGAAGATTCTTGTTCTTTAAAAAGATCCTTGTGAGGCACAAGACTGACAAAGTGTCCCCAGGTTCCAGTTAGAGCAGAACACTGGAAGCAGTGGTGACAGCTGGGGATGAACAAGGGAAAGGTGTCTCTGGTACTAAGCAAAGCTGGATGTGTTTCAGGAATGCAAAGGGGCCAAGTCCTGAGCCCCAGCCCCTGGCCAGGCAGATCCTGTCCCTCCCTACTTGCTTAGGGCTCTTCCTGGGATGGGCACTGGCATGTGGGGATGTGCAATGCCAAGGGCAGGACCATGAGGCGGCCCCTGCCAGGCTGCTGAGCAGGGACAAGGAGGCAATGAGGCCCCAGCCCTGCAAGGGTCACTTGTCTCCTGCTCCTGCCTCAGGCCCAGGCCCAGGAGCCATGGTCAAAGTGCCGCCCAAGTTGGCTCTGGCAGGGCTGTCCTGCAGCTGCTGCCCATCCCTGTGCCCTGTGCAGCCCAGGCAGTCCTACGGTGTCCCTGCCCTGCCTCTGTCCCTGCAGGCTGTCGGCATCCCCTGACTGCCCCACCTGGCTGGGCCCTTTCTGTGCTGACAGCTCTGCCTCCTGCCTGCCTCTGCCTCACCACACAAAGCCTTGGCCTTGATATCAAAAGGATTAATTCAATTTTTACTGTGCCTGTGAACTTTTAGCACAGGAACAAGGCATGCAGGGGCTGCTTTCCCAGCAAGGATGGTTGGAAGAGAAGACATCTGTCTCAAAAATGTAGCGACAGAAAATCGAAGGACTGAATCTGGGAACCTAGGGTGGGTTTTATGGAAGTGAGTAAATTGTAATACACACTTGCTGATGCTGGTAGAATAACATGTCCACATAAGGTTAGAAGTTATCCCTCACTAGATCTCAAGCCTGAATAAATGATCCCTTCTTAAAAAGCAAATTAGTGTTAACGGGTCTTATTCTGATATTTTGGAGATTTGGTGATGGCGAGGCCTCACAGAACAAGGAGTCAACTGTGACACTGAGCAAACTCATGGAACAAATGGTCCATTATGACACAGCAGAACCCCATGGAACCAAAATCCATTTTGGCACATTGGTGCCACATGGAAGCAATGGTCCATTGTGATACTGCAGATCCAAGGAGACCATTGTGACCCTGAGAAACCTCTTGGAACCAAGGGGCCATTGTGACACAGCACGACCTGGTGGAACCATGGCTCCGTTGTTAAACTGCAGAACCTCACGGAACCAAGGTGACTGTGTTCTACTGCGTAACCTCATGGAACAAAGGGTCCATGGTGACACTGCAGAACCAAGGAGACTGCTGCTGGCAGTGTGACAGCTCATGGAACCACACATCCCTTGTGACACAGCAAGGCCTCATGGAACCAAGGGTCCCTTGTTAAACTGTGTGGCCTCATGGAACCATGAGCCATTGTTACACAGTGTGGCCACATGGAACCAAGGGGCCACTGTGACACTGCGGATCCAAGGAGACCATTGGGACTGAGGAACCTCATGAAACCAAGAATCCATTGTTCCACTGTGGGGCCCTGTGGAAACAAGGGGAGTATAGGGACATTGTGGGGCCTTATGGAATAATGGAGACTGTTCTGTCACTTTGGGACCCACTGGAACCAAGGGGCCTGTAGAGCATGGCAGGGCCTGGTGGAATCAAGGGGACTGCAGGGAACACTGTGGGTGTCCATGGGATGAAGGGTCCATTCTGACACCGTGGGACCAGGGATACCATTGTGAAACTCTTGGGCATCATGGAACCAAAGGTCTATTGTGACACAGCAGGGTCTCATGGAACCATGGAGGCCATTTTATACTTGGAGGCCTTGTGGAACCAAAGGGCCATTGTGGCACTTCAGAGCCTTGTGAAGCCAAGAGGACTATAGTGACACTGTGGGGCTCCATGAAACCAATGGTCTGTGGTGACACTGCAAGGCCTTAGGGAATCATGGAGACCATTCTGACACTACAAGGCCTCATGGAAGCAAGAAACCATTGTGAGACTGTGGGGTCTTGGCAGGCCAAGGGGCAGTTGTCACACTGTGCGGCACCATGGAACCAAGGAGTTCATTGTGACACTCCAGGGCCCCATGGAAAGAAGGATTCATGGAACAGTGCAGGACCCCATGGAACCAAAGGTCCATTGGGACATTGCGGGGCCTCATGGAATCCTGGAAGCCATGATGACATTTGGAGGACTTTTTGAATCAAGGGGCTCTGCAGGGCCTCATGGAACCAAGGAGACCCTTCTGACATTGTGAGGCCCCATGGAACCAAGGGTCCACTGTGATACTGCAGCACCAAGGAGACCCCTGTGACACTGCCAGCCCTCATGGAAGCCAGGGAGCATTGTGACACAGGGGACCTCATGGAACCAAAGGAGCATTGTGACACAGCAAAGCCTCATGGAACCAAGGGCACAATAGTGACACTGTGGGGCTCCAAGGGACCAAGGGGGGATTCTTAAAGTGCAGAATCAATGAGACCATTGTGACACTATAAGGCATCAAGGAACCAAAGGCCATTTTTACACAGGAGGACGTCATGGAACCTTGGAGGCCATTTTCACACTTTGAGGCCTTGAGAAACCAAAGGGCCATTGTGGCACTTTGTGTCTCCATGCAACCAAGGAGTCCGATGTGACACTATGAGGCCCTGTTGGGCCAAAGGACAATTGTCACACTGTGTGGCACCATGGAACCGAGAGACCATTGTGACACTACAGGGCCCCATGGACCTAAGGATTCTTGGAACAATGTGGGACTCATGGAATCAAAGGTCCATTGTGACTTTGCGGGGCCTCAAGGAATTAAGGGAGGACAATTGTGATACTGTGGGGCACCATGGGACAAAGGGGCCATTGTGATACAGGTGGGCCTCATGGAACCATGGGAGACCATTATGACACACGGGGCCTCATGGAAACAAAGGAGCATTGTGACACAGCAAGGCCTCAATGAATCAAGGGGAGACAATAGTGACACTGTGGGGCTCTATGGGACAAAGGGGCCATTCTGACACCGGCTCAGGGAGTCATGGGTCCATAGTGACACAGCAAGGCCTTATGGAACCAAGGACACCATTGTGACATCATGGAAACTCATGGAACCAAGCGTCCATTGTTAGAGTCCAGAACCAAGGAGACCATTGTGACAGTACAGAACCTCAAGGGACCAAGATTCCATTGTTATGCAGTGGAACCAAGGAACCACTGTGACACAGCAGGGCCACATTGGTCCATGGAGATACTGCGGATCCAAGGAGACCATGGTGATGCAGTGGAACTTTGTGGAACCAAGGGGCCATTGTGAAACTGTGGGGGGCCCGTGGAAGCAAATATTCATGGTGACACAGCGGGGCTGCTTGTGACCAATTGTCCATTGTGACACTGCAGATCCAAGAGACCAGGGTGACATTGTGGCAGTTGATGGAACCAAGGGGCTGTTGTGACACACCAAGGCCTGGTAGAACCAAGGAGAGCATTGTGGCAGTGCAGAACCAAGGAGGCCATTTTGACAGTTTGGAACCCAGTGGAACCAACGGTCCATTGTTATACAGAGGGGCCTCATGGAACCAAGGGGCCATTGTGAAACTGTGGGGCATAATGGAGTCAAGGACACCACTCATACTGAAATCCCCTGGATAGACACTTCTGAACACAGTTTTGAGTATTTGAAAGCAGGTGTTCTTTATTACAGCATGGTGGTCACTTGGGCCGTCCTTCCTCCATTGGAGTGCACTGAGCATTGAATGAACAGAGTTTTTATAACACACACTGATTATGTATCCATTAGCTATCCCCACTTCCTTTGTGTTTATTTTACATAGTTGCACCCCTTATCACAAATCCTTTCATGGTTCTTTGGGTTTTGTCTTCAACATCCAGTGTCCTTTTGAGGTGGCTGTTCCTCGACCCCTCCTTTTGAGTAAGGGCAATATTATTGTTCTGCATAACTTCTGTTTTGTCAGCCTTGCAGAGCTGAGCTGGCATCCTGCTTGCATTTCTTGGGACTTCTGTTTGCCAAAGGTACATCCTCAATTAGTTTCTCCAAGGCTGGGCTGTTCTGTTCTACTGTCCTTGACAAGAGTAAATGTTGTTCTGTTCTCCTGTTCCTGTCTCAGTGCTCGCCCCACATGAGGTGTCTGCAACTCCCCCAACCTATGGGCCTGGGGTGGGCAAGTGTTCCTGGGGAACAGGGATGGGACAGCTGGGCTGGACTGACCCAAGGGATGTTCCGTTCCATGTCACACCATGATCAGCAATCAACTGAGAGAAGCAGGGGGACAAGGGAAATAAGGGATTAATTTTTTTTTCAGACATTTTTCTTTCCAAACAGCACCAACACATGGAGAATCCTCTCCTGCCACAAGGTGGTTAAACATTTTCTGATGATAGGAGATTTCCTGTGAATTTGCTTATCTTCTGTTTATGGCTTTTTCTTTTTGAGGTTGGTTTGTTTGTAGGGTTTTTGTGTTGTTGAAGGTGGGTCTTGCTTTGGTTTTTTGATTGGGTTTGTGAGTTTTTTTGGTCAGGCTTGGGTTTTTCCCTATTGAACTGCCTTTTTTTCTGATGCACAAGTTTTTTCTGCCCTTTCTTGGGGCTTACTTGGCGCCTGATGGCAAGATAAATTTACCCAACTCAGTCATCTTGCCCAATTATGTTTTGCAGTCACCATTAACTAGATGAGTTGAGTCACAGTCACACATCAGTTCAGTCCCTGCAATTTGGCAGCATCCACAAAGGAATTGAAAGTACATTTCACGGCACTGTAGAGACAATAGAAATATTCCACAGTGGTGGCCAAGGGCTGGTCACTGAGGGATGTCACCAGGGCATGGCTGCCAAGAGGACTCTGTATCATGGATGATATTTGACCCTCATTGTTTAGCCAAATTCCCACCCAGCCCACGTTCCACTCCATCAGCCCAGGTCTCTCCAGTCTGGCTCTGAGGAGACCACAGCAGACCCTGTCCCAGGCCTGGCTGAACTCTGGGCACACAACAACCCCTCCTTTTCCCTCCCACATGGGTTCTGCAGTCTCTGCCCTGTCCTGCCAGTGCCTGGAATGGCTGCAGGAGGATTTGCCACATCCCCTTCCCTGCTGAGCCTGAGCAGGCTGTGACTCTCCCAGTCCCCCTCCCTGCCCTGTTTGCAGACTGGTTCCATGTCTGCCCTTCCCAAGTGCCCAGGACCCTCTGGGATGGCTCTGGCCTTTCCAAGGGGTTTGAGAGAGGTCCCACAGTGACACTGCCCAGCCTTCCCAACAGCCCTGACACCAAAGGCCTTTTCAACCTCCCTCAGTTCCAGGTCAGTGCCCAGAACACAGCACAGTCCTGTCAGGTCCTTGGGCTGGTTCAGAAGGGAGGCAGCTCTGATTTCTCCCCACAGACCCTCACTCTATCCAATGTCTATCTATGCAGTCCATGGTGGCCCTGAGCATTTTTTCCTGGAGCCTCCCTGCCTGGGATATTTCTCTCTGTGCAGTCCTCACCACAACACCACAAAGAATTCAGGTGTTCACCCAGAGGACGTTACTCTCAGAGTGAAGTGGCCTCTAGGCCCTGTTTGTGCCACTGGAACTGTGCCAGCCCCAGGTGCTGCTGATGGTGTTTGTGCTCACTGGGGTTCCTCTCTCCCCCCACACACGATGCACTGCTGAGATCTCCTCAGCACAGAGCAAACATGGCCTGCTGGCCTGGTCACTTGGTGTCCCTCCGTGCAGGGACAAACAACCTCCTGCAGGTGGGGAGAGGCCAGTGCTGGCAATGGTGGTTGCAGGGGCTGGTGTGGGACAATTGCCCTGGCCCACCTTCCCAGGCTGCCCCAGAACAAAGACACAGCCCAGGCCCTGCTCTGCTGCTGCCTCAGGTCCATACCAGGAGCTCTGGCTGTGTCAGGACACTGCTGTGAGCCCCCCCCTGCACACTCCGACCCTGCCCCAGGCCCTGGGCTTTGCTGTGCCAGGGCATTCCTGGAGCACATTGCTGACAGCAGCTCTGGAGGGGAGCAAAGCCTCCCTGCCCTGCCCTCAGGAGATGCCCTTTGGTGCTGGAGCTGCTGTGCTGGAGCCCAGCTGTGTCCCAGCAGTGCCCACGGCCTGGCCCTGCCTGTGGCCACAGCAGGGACACGCAGCAGGACAGTGACCAAGCTGCCAGAGCACTCTGGCCTTACAGCCACAGCAGGGCTGGCAAGGACAGGGTGCAGTTGGGCAGAGCAGATGTGGGAAGAGCCAGGGCCATTATCCCTGGCTGTGCTGCTGTGCTGGGAGGCTCTACCCTGCAGCCCTGCTCACAGGCACTGCCCCTGCAGGGAAAGAGAAGGGCTCAGGAAGAATTCCGGGCACACAGGTCAGGGCAAGCACTTGTTTTTATTTAAATCTCAAGGGAAAAAGCCTCTTGCAAGTCTTCATATTTCAAAAGAAGGTAGATGTTAATGTAGAAATGCTAAGTGCACTACTGCAGTATTTTGTAAAAAACATACCAACAATAGAAAAAAGTTACCAAATAAAAACAGAGACATAGGGGAAAAAAGGATGAGATTCTAAAGAGTTACATTCTGAAGGCTCTGCATCAGAAAATGGTTCTGAAATGCTTCTGAAAATAGAGTACAATCAATTTTCTCAGAGCCTCCTTGAGCTCCTGGTTCCTCAGGCTGTAGATGAGTAGGTTCAGGGCCGGAGGCACCACTGAGTACAGAAGTGACAGGGCCAGATCCACAGATGGGGAGGAGATGGAGGGTGGCTTCAGGTAGGAAAAAAACCCAGTGCTGAGAAACAGGGAGAGCACGGCCAGGTGAGGGAGGCAGGTGGAAAAGGCTTTGTGCCGTCCCTGCTCAGAGGGGATCCTCAGCACAGCCCTGAAGATCTGCACATAGGAGAAAACAATGAAAACAAAACAAGCAAAGAATAGAAGAGCACTTAGCACAAGAAGCCCACGTTCCCTGAGGTAGGATTTGTAGCAGGAAAGCTTGAGGATCTGTGGGATTTCACAGAAGAACTGGCCCAGGGCATTGCCACGGCACAGGGGCAGGGAAAATGTATTGGCTGTGTGCAGCAGAGAATAGAGAAAGGCACTGGCCCAGGCAGCTGCTGCCATGTGGGCACAAGCTCTGCTGCCCACGAGGGTCCCGTAGTGCAGGGGTTTGCAGATGGACACGTAGCGGTCGTAGCACATGACGGTCAGCAGATAAAACTCTGCTCCAATGAAGAACGTAAAGAAAAAGAGCTGAGCAGCACATCCAGTGTAGGAGATGTTCCTGGTGTCCCAGAGGGAATTGTGCATAGCTTTGGGGACAGTGGTGCAGATGGAGCCCAGGTCACTGAGGGCCAGGTTGAGCAGGAAGAAGAACATGGGTGTGTGCAGGTGGTGGCCGCAGGCTACAGCGCAGATGATGAGGCCGTTGCCCAGGAGGGCAGCCAGGAGGATGCCCAGCAAGAGGCAGAAGTGTAGGAGCTGCAGCTGCCGCGTGTCTGCCAATGCCAGCAGGAGGAAGTGCCTGATGGAGCTGCTGTTGGACATTCCTTAACTCTGGGCATTGTGGACTGTAGAAACAAGACATTGAAAAGCTGAGACCAAGCTCTTGGAATCAACCCTCTAGGGTTATTTTAGGAATTCCCTCAAAACTACTTCTCTACCTGTGGGGAAACTTCACTCAATATGTTTATTCTTGAGCTTGGGTTTATGCTCCTGATTTACTGATTCATCTTAAGCACTGCTCTCAGCCTGAACCCTGGGGAAGCCCACAGGGAAAACAGGGCTCACTCAGCCCCATTGCAGTCAGACTTGCTGGTCCCCACACAGGTGCACTTTGCCCATTCCACCTCTCTCTAGTTCAGGGTGATCCAACATAAACTGAGCTTGAAAAATTAAGTAGAGCTTTTAAAGACTCCAGTTTAAAAGTCAATTTCTCTAAGCCCTTCTCTCTTTCCCTACAGAGCTGGACAGGGAGGGATGCCAAGGGTTGGTCTGGCTCTCTGCTGCCTCGAGTTGTGCCTACTGCGAGCTGTTTCTCTCTATCCAAGCCCTGTCCCTGCCAGTGCTGCCAGAGCCCAGCCCAGCTCTGGGGGCTCAGCTCTGCCCTGCAGACCCCTCTCAGCACAGGGCACTGCCCAGGGCCATCTCCCTGGCTGCAGGGCCTTAAGGGCAGGGCAGACAAACAGAGATGCTGCAAGCCAAGGGTGCTGCTGCTGCTGTCTATAGGGAGAGGAGGCTGAGGAGGCACTTTCTGAGGGAGATCTGAGGCCCATCTGCTGATGGCCAGGGTGACAGTGCAGGAGTCTCAGTGACACAGCCAAAGATGACAGCCCCTTTCCCTTCCCTTCAGGAGAAAGCTGAGACCAGCCCTGGCCATGCAGCACCATCTCCAGAGCAGGAGGAATCTGCCCTGATGGGGGTGGCTCCTTCCACCTCCAACTTCTCCCCTGCAGCATCCATGGGGAGCTGCCAGGCAGGCTGAGAGCTGCCCCTGGCAGGTGGCACATGCCCTGGTCTGGCCAAGAGCCCTGAGGGCTGCAGGAGCTGCTCTGCAGGACAGCCCTGGGCAGCCCTGGCTGAAGCCCCAGCTTCACCCCCTGCAGCCATCCCTGGCAGCCGGAGCCGTCCTGCCCTGTCCCTTTGACAGTGCCCAGGGCAGCCCCGCCCTGCAGCACATCCTCCTCCTCCTGCTCCTGTGCCACAGAGAAATGGGGAGAGTCCTCCTGACACATCCCCCAGGCTGTGGGGTGTGCTGGCTTCAGGAGATCCCTCTAGGAGCACAGGGGACATTGCCCTGCACCCACACACTCACCATGCACAGGGCTGTGAAGATCTTTCCCCAAGTGAAGTCTCAGCTCAATGTCTTCCCAATCCTGATTGCCTTCAGCCTGTCTCTGCCTGGCTCCTGTCCCCTCAGTGCCTGCAGGCAGAGCCCTCAGCCCTGCTGGGCTGGGAGAGGAGCTGGCCCTGGCGAGAGCTGTTCCTTTAAAGCTCAGCAGCACAGACACAGCACAAGGACTTTAATGAACCTCTTGGGACTTTGGTGTTGTTTACAACAGACTCAGTCCCTGAGAGAGTGCTCAAAAACTTCTCAAGAACTCAAAATTAAATTGAAACTCTGAAATTTCTTGAAGATTTAATGGTTCCCACTGAGGAATGCGACTGAGAAAGTGTCCCCAAGTTCCAGTTAGACCAGAACCCTGGAGGCAGTGATCACAGTTTGCCTTCCCGTGTTTTTGTTGGAAAGCAATCACTGTGCTTGGTCTCCATGGAACCATGCCAGGAGCAGCTGCTGAGCTCAGAAGCCATTGCAGCCCCTGCCCTGCCCCAGAGCCCCTTGGCAGGGTGGGCTCCTGCCCTGGCTCTGTGTGCCAGGAGCCGGCAGCGCTGGGTGCAGGGAGCCCAGGGAGGGCACAGAAACGCTGGGTGAGAAATGCTGGGGCACAGCGAGATGGGCGAGTGCAGCCCGCCAGGGCAGAGGAGCAGCACGCACAGGGGGCACAGCCTGCAGGACAGATGGCCAAGGGGAGAAAACAACAAACTGCTCAGGAGGGTGGAGAACAAACTTTTAGTTGCAAACTTCAGAGAATGAGGTACTTGGGAAATCTTAAACAGCATTGAATTATAGTAAAGCACTTCATATAGCACTGACTTAGCAAACTCTAACCTGTCCAATTGCAAGTTAACCAGATTTTGAGAAGAGGAAGTCAGGAGAAGAGAGAGAGGGAGAGAAAGATCCACACTCAGCCTTGGATCTCAGCTGCTGTGAGCTCTGGGGCCGTGGGACATGTCAGTGTAACACCCGTGTCACAGCCTGACCTGCTCTTGTCCCTCTCCCAGGTGGGGTTTTCAGGGTGCCAGGGGCTTGGCAGCCACTTTGGGGCTGGGCCAGAGGCTGCAGTGGCTGGGGTGGGGCAGTGACCACCCCATCTTTGCAGAACTCTCCCTACCCCCAAACACAGACTGGAGATGTCTGGGGCCATTCATCATTTCTCTGCTCTCCAGCACTGAGGCAACGGACTCTGGATACAGCTCTGAGCTTGTGCCCAAGACAACCACCCCTGGCAATGGGGCTCCATGGAGCTGCTCTCAGGAAAGACCCCCAAGAGGTGGGGAGTGCCCCAAAACTGCCTCAGAAACATGAGAGACCTCAAAATCTCATCAGAAATGTGGATTTTTAAAAAACTCACTCAGTAATGGGCTCCCCATCACTTCATCATACCCAAACTTTGGCTGTCTCATTTCAGACCCCAATCCACCTCCCCAGTCCCTACCCCAACTCATCCCACTACTCCTGGACATCAACACCCCCTTCCCAAGACATATTTCCCCCATTTTCCACCTCTCAAACACCACTCCACCCATCCAGCCCCACCCAATGCCCATCTCAACCCTCCTGATTTGAAGCCATCTTTGCTCAATCCCCTTCCAACCCCATTCCATACCAAAGAGCAGTGGAATCAAGGAATTTTGGGGTGGGATTGAGTAGTTTTCAGTGGCATTGAGGTGACAGATTGAACCCTTGTCGAAGGAAGGGGACCTGGACACCAGGTGGTTCATCACAGGTCCGTTTATTGAAGAAAGCATCAAACATTTATACAGCAAATAATAAACTTATGAATATTCTGCAAGCCAAGCAATCTATTGGTTAAACTATACCATGAACTCTTCCTCATTCCTTAGGGGTTACATCTGTCTTTTCTCATGTCTCTTTCACTATTTGTTATTATACTACTGCTAGGCCCAAGGACACACTATCTCACAGGTGCAGGACTTGGAATGAACCACGGCTTTGTACTGTTCCAGTTTCTAGCAGCTAAATTCCCAACATCCCCTCTTGTCTCTTTGAGTGCCAAGAAAAGGGAAACGAGTACACCAAATACCCCCCAAAATGCCAAATTCTCCCAATTATTTCCCTGAATCTCAGATTCCCCTGAAACACAAGCAAAAAGTGAGGCTTTATATGCCTTTGATGAATTTATTGATTTTTACCCCAATTTCCTCTGGTTTAAAGGGATGAAGATGAATGCAAAGAAAAGTAGGGCCAAAATAAAAGAATAACCAGCCCAGTGTCTTCCCAACATGGATCCCAGGGAATGTGGATCGCCAGGGCTCTGACCAATGTGGGTCCTCCCATGGGGGATGAAGCTGGAGCAGTGCATGAAGCTCCTCCTGCAGTTGGGGCACTCACAGGGCTGCCCTTACTGGTGACTCTGTTGGTGTCAGGTAAAGAACGAGCGGTCTGAGAAGCTCTGCCCACACTGGGGACACTCGTAGGGCCTCTCCCTGTTGTGGATGCGCCGGTGCCTGATGAGGGTAAAGTTGTGCTTGAAGCCCTTCCCGCAGTCAGGGCAGCGGAAAGGCCTCTCCTCTGTGTGAATGCGCTGGTGCAGGAGGAGATTGGAGCTGGTCTGAAACTTCTTCCCACTCATAGGGCCTCTCCCCAGTGTGGATGTGCTGGTGCCTAACAAGGTGGGAGCTGCACTTGAACCCCTTCCCGCATTCAGGGCAGGTGAAGGGCATCTCCTCAGTGTGAATCTGCTGGTGGCAGAGGAGGTCAGAGCTGGTGTGAAACCTCTTCTGACACTGGGGACACTCGTAGGGCCTCTCTCCAGTGTGGGTGTGTTGGTGGGTGACAAGGACGGAGCTGCAGCTGAAGCCCTTCCCACATTCCCCACACTCGTAGGGCCATTCCCCGATGTGGATCATGTGGTGGCTGATGAGGTGGTTGCTCTGCATGAAGCTCTTCCCACACTCCAAGCACTTGTAGGGCTTCTCCCCATTGTGAATCTGATCATGGGCCACCAGCTCTGAGCTCTGGCTGAAGCTCTGTCCACCTTCTTGGCTCAGGGTGGGTCTTTCCTTCTCAGAGAACCCTGGGCTGGGTTTGGAGCCCATCCTCCTGTGGGATCTCTGGAACTTTTCCTCCCCATTGGAATTCTGCACTGTGGCACTGCTCAAAACAGCCTCTTCCACGAGGTTCTGGTGCAGGGATTTGCCCTCCCTGGTCTCCATCCTCAGCTCCTTCTCTGGGGTAGGAAGGACAAGGAGAGGAATGGATTTGCCTCCATGCCACAGGCAAGGGGAAGGAGATCCCCCCCGTGCATCCCCAGCAGGATGGCGTTGGCAGCAGGGTTGTCCTGCAGCCGGGGGCTATGTTGGGCTGGGAGATGGAGCAGGAGAGAGGGGGAAAGGGGCACTGACTTCCTCCTCACCTGCCTGGGTGTCCCAGGGCATCTTCCTCTTCCTTGTAGCCTTCTCCTCCTCCATTCAGCCAAGGTTTGGGAATGGGAAATCCTGGTTTGGGAAAAACATGGTGTGAATCCCTTGGATTGGGAATTCCTCCCAACCAAATCCATCTCCAGAAGTCATCTGGTGTCCATAAAAACTTCCAAAAATCAAGAAAAAAAAAAAACCACCAGGAGTGTCCCATTTCCAGTCTCATCCCTCTGGGTTTCTGGTGGTTCCCCTCCTCAGGAATGCTGGGAATCCCATGGGTCCTGGGGATCCCTCTCTCCAGGGTCCTGCTTAGTGATGCTGGGGGAATTTCAGGGTGCCCCTCTTCAGCGTCCCCCCATTCCAGCCACTTGGAGGTCCTCTGTCTTCCCACCACCCTGTCCTGGATTTGGGCAAATTTGAGAGAAAACCTCCAAAAGGGTTTTCTCTAAAAAGCAAATTCAAGCAGCCACTCCCCCAACCAGATCAGGAAATGATTTCCTCAGAGAAAATGGGAAAAAAACCTGTTTATTTAACAGGCAAAGTATTCATCAGCAAAAAAAATGAACAATATTAAACAATAAAACCTCTTGCTGCTCCAAAAGAGATGACAAACTCAGAAAGTCCCTCTGTGGGCAGTAGCTCAGCTCAGTCTCTTATCAGTCCCTCTGGCACTGGAAATGCCACAGCCCAGGCTCAGCCTAGTGGGCCACAGGTGCAAGCTGCTGGTGCGGTCGGGGTGTTCAGTGCAGAGCAGGTTTAAACAACTCCAAAGAAAAAGAAAAACCACAGTCTAGGGAACTTCTCTGCCTCAAGTGATCTAAAAACTAACTAAAAGCAAAGGAGAGATCTTTCCTGCTGTCTGTCTGTCAGCAGACAACTGATACCTTAGGTTTTAAGTTTTTCTATTGTGTTTTGGTGTGCAGCTTTTAGCTGTATATTAAGTGCTACTAATATCTTTTCACAGAGTGGTGAAGACAAAACAATCCTGTTCTAGCTGGAGACTCAAGGACAAGCTCTTCAAACTTCAGGCCCAAAGCATAAACAACATGAAAAGAGGAGGGCAGGCAAGCAAGCAAGGAAGACAAAACTTCATAATTTGAAGCTATTGAAGCTATTAACTGGGCAGTTAACTCCTATATATAAATGTACTAAAATTTACAAAAATGTGAGATCTCGTGACCAAGCCCTCTTTTGCTCCCATCTCAGAGACATCCAGGCAGAGCCACATCTGTGGCTCCAGTACTCCCAGGGTGTGACCTTTGAAGGCACTACAATAAATATCTAATTTACTCCACTTAACTCCGTCTGGCCTCTATTCCATCTCCTTAAGGCATCACAACACTCCAGGAGCCGGAATGTGGAGGAGTGAGTGCAGTATCTGAAAACAAACTGCAGCTTCTTCCTCCTGCCCTTCACTCTCAGAGCCAGCCTTCAAGGTGCAGAACTCATTTCTGGGCTAAACGGACTGATGGGGTATGAGCATCATGAAGCCACCCCAGGACACGCCCCTGTCAGGGTCAGGGGTCCCATCCCCGCCTCATCTCCGGGCTGCCGGGGGTCCCTCAGCTCTGGTATCGCCCCTTCCCCTCTCCCCGCCCCAGGGGTCCCCCGTTCCACAGCCTTGGCTCTCAAGGGGATCCCCAAAACCAATGTCCTGCCCCGTTTGTACCAGGCCATCCCCACATGGACCCCCCGGGACCCCCCTGAGGGGTGATCGCGGCTCCTCTTGCCCCGAAAAAGCTCCTCTTAGGCAGCCCGGAGATATCCAGGGCTCGAGTCCGGGTTCTGCTGGCTCCGAACACTCACCAAAAAAATCCTCCTGGAGACCCCTGGCTGGAGTTATTTGGGAATTTAGCTACTTGAGCTGGGCTTCTTCTGGGACTTTCAGCAGCCTTGTGTTCCTCACCTTGGAGTGAATGAACCTTGTCAGTCTTGCTGGTATCATTTGCTCCCTTTCCTCCAGTGATTTTAACAAACTTTTCAAGGAAGGACAAGAAAATATTTTCTTTTTCATTGGCCATCCAAAAAAGCCATTTTCCTCATAAGTTCTCCCATAAGTTCCCCAGGATGAAGGAGGGACTGTGTCCAAGTTTCCAAGAGTTCTTCCAGAAAGAACCACAATCTCCTCAGAGGAAGGAACCATGCTGTTGTCAAAGGCACTTGGGGTCAAAGAACAGTGCCTGAACTCACTGTGCCAAAATATTGTTGCAATATGGTTAAGAATACTGGTAGAGAGATGCCTCTGCCCCAATTAAGGTGCTAACGAGACCAAATCCAAAGTAGATTTTATTAAACAGTAAATGTGAAGTAGAGAGAGATATCGAAAAAAGGGAAAAGGAGGGGAGAGCAAGGGAGTGACAGGGACAGAGTGGAGCAGGGCAAGTGTGACATTGTCCCCCGTGTGTGTGTTGCCATCCCACGGTGGGGGTTTTACAGCTGAGCCAGTTTGGGTAAGGGGGGTGGTGTTCACCCCCTGAGCAGTGATTACCCCACTGTTTCAGGGTGCAGTGTAAGATGTAACCAAATGCATGTTTTCAATCCCCATCTTCATCAACTGTTAGAAACAGGTGGGGCAGTGTTCTTTATCTCTTCCATGACTCAGCCCTGATAACGCCCTCCAGGGGAGATATCTTCTGTGAATGGGCCATTGAGTGTCACTGCAGGACTGATAAAATTCCATCATCCCATTGTGGGATGCTCTGCCCAGGGGGAGGATCCAAGCATTCCTACCTGGATATAAGCTGAGGTATGAAAGACCAGGAGCTGCTTGCCTACTGGATTCCCAGAGGACAAGATCTCCATAACCAGCACTGGACCTTCAGAGGAAGACCAGACCCTTCTACAGGATCACTGCTTTGACAGAATCACGTTTATCACTCCAACAGGACTGCACCCACCATTTAATGGGACTGCTGCCACCACCCTGACCAACAGGGTGTCATGTTATATCCTGACTCTGTCAGTTTAAGGCAGTGTTTCTGTATCATTGCCTTGGTCCTAATTTTCTTATTAAATTGTAATTCTGACATAGACTTTCCCTCATGTTTGCCGTCAAACCAGTACAAAACTCAATGTGCTCATCCCTTGTTTTCCTCCCAAAATAAAATTTCCCATTCCCAAACCTTCACCTGATGGAGGAGAAAGCTGCGAGGAAGAGGAAGATGCCCTGGGACACCCAGGCAGGTGAGGAGGAAGTCAGTGCTCCTGTCCCCCTGTCTCCTGCTCCATCTTCCAGCCCAGGTCGGCCCCCAGCTGCAGGACAACCCTGGTGCCAATGCCATCCTGCCAGTGATGCACTGGGGGGATCTCCTTCGCCTTCCCTCTGGCACGGAGGCAAATCCCATCCTCTCTTTCTCCTTCCTTCCCCAGGTAAGGAGCTGAGGATGGAGACCAGGGAGGAAAAATCTCCACATCAGAACCTTGTGAAAGAGGCCGTTTTGAGCAACTCTAGTGCAGAGGAATCCAACATGGAGGAAATGCCACAGAGATCCCACAGGAGGAGGGGCTCCAAAGCCAGCCCAGGATTCTCTGAGGAAGAAAGAACCACCCAGAGCCAGGAAGGGGGACAGAGCTTTAGGCAGAGCTCAGAGATGGTGGTTCATGAGCAGCTTCGTGTTAGGGAGAAGCCCCTCAAGTGCTTGCAGTGTGGGAAGAGCTTCAAACAGAGCAAGCACCCGGTCAGCCACCAGATGATCCACACCGGGGAATGGGCCTACGAGTGTGGGGAATGTGGGAAGGGCTTCAGCTACAGATCCACCCTTGTGACCCACCAAGGCATCCACACTGGGGAGAGGCCCTATGGGTGTCCCCAGTGTCAGAAGAAGTTTCACACCAGCTCCAGGCTCCTCCAGCACCCACAGATTCACTCGGAGGAGAGGCCCTTCTGCTGTCCTGACTGTGGGAAGGGCTTCAACCACAGCTCCCACCTCATCAGGCACCATCGCATCCACACAGGGGAGGGGCCCTACCAGTGCGCCACATGTGGGAAGAGGTTTCACACCAGCTCCCATCTCCTCCTGCATGAGCGGATTCACACAGATGAGAGGCCATTTTGCTGTCCCGACTGTGGGAAGGGCTTCAAGCACAACTTCACCCTCGTCAGGCACCGGCGCATCCACACTGGGGAGAGGCCCTTCAAGAGTCCCCAGTGTGGGAAGAGCTTCACCCAGAGCTCTCACTTGACAAGACACCAACAGAGCCACCAGTAAGGGAGGCCCTGCAAATGCCCCAGCTGCAGGAACAGCTTCATGCACTGCTCTATCTTCATCACCCATAGGAGAACCCACATTGAGAAGAGCCCTTGTGATCCATTTTCCCTGTGATCCATGCTGGGAAGACACCTGCCTGTCGTCCTGCCCCTGCCCTTGATATGATGTGGGATTGAAGAACATGAGGGTCTGGCCATGGCCCTGTCATTACATTCACTCCCACCTCAGGTTATTGCCAGGGGCAGGAAAGGAACTCTCTATGTCTCTTTCCCTGAGGAGAGGAGTGCCCTTTCCAGGCAGGGGGAAATTGTGGCCAGGGAGACCCAATAAGTTGTGTTTTAGTTTTCCCTGTAAAGTTTTATTTATCCCTTCTGTTATCAATATTGTTTCTGTTCTGTATGTTTCTTATCTCGTTGGTGTTGCCAATAAATTGTTCTTATCCCAGCCTGGGATCTTTGCCTTTTGTTCTTTCCACAAGAGGTGGGAGGGCAGCGAGGGCAGTGTGGTTTTAGCGGGAGCAGGAAATTGGGGAATCCCATTCCTGAACCCCGGCCCGTGGAAACCGAGCATCCCAGCTGGTCCCAGCCCTGGTGGCCATGGCAACAGCCTTGGGAGCGGGTCCCTGGCTGGGGCTGCGGGAACCTCTTCCCTCTGGTGCCCAGGGACAGGAGTGGAGGGAATGGCTGCAGCTGAGTCGGGGCAGGCTCAGGTTGGATGTCAGGAAAAGGTTTTTGCCCAGAGGCTGCTGGGGCCCTGCCCAGGCTCCCCAGGGAAGGGTCCCAGCTCCAGGGCTCTCTGAGCTCCAGCAGTGTTTGGACAGTGCTGCCAGGCCCAGGCTGGCATTGTTGGGGTGTCCTGTGCAGGGCCAGCAGTTGGACTGGGGGATCCTGATGGGTCCCTCCCAGCTCAGCCAATTCTGTGGTTCTGGGATCCCATGAGCCTGGGGATGGGGCTGCCAATGGTTTCCATGGCAACGGGCTCTGGCTGCAGGCCTGAGCTGGAGTCCATGGCAACCACTCCAGGCATGGGGTCTCCATGGAGCTGCCAAGGGACTGAGCATAGCAACAGGGGGCTGGTGATGGTTGCCCTGGAAACAGACCATAGCAACAGGGTCCTGGTGATGGTTGCCTTCCACGGATCAGATTTATCACAGACCCTCAGAGGGATTCCATGGGGACTTTCCAAGAGTCTCCAGGCTGTTCCAGAGCTGGAATGTCACAGGCACAGACAGGGGCTCCATGGAGACCTCCCAGGGCTTTCTGGGGATGGTAATGAGCTCTTTGGTCAGAGGCAGTCATGCCATTGCATTGTGAGATCCCAGGGCACCTTGTGCTGCAAAGGCACCAATCTGTCACAGGCACTCACGGGGGCTCCACAGTGACATCCCAGGAGTCCCCAGGCTGCCAAAGAGCCGGGATGTCCCAGACACTCACAGGGGTTCCTGTCATGGGCACAGTGGGAGCTTCAGGCAAAAGCTTTATTTCTTTATTGGAAAAACTCCTGCTAAATCATGACGTGGAGAAATGACACTGAACAGCCACCATGGATCCTCCAACCCCTGCAGGGCCCCCAGACTTCTACAATTCCTTCAATGAGAGGAGACTGTAAGTGACTGGATCCAATCCCAGCCCCAGACTTTGTCAAAGGTGTAAAGGACTGGAGAGGTGGAATTGAACCTTTAACCCAATTTGTCCCACAGAATTAATGATGGGATACCCGATAGATTCATATAAATATTCCTCTAATTGATTCTAATCATGATTAGAAGAAAGAACTTAACCACATTCATTTACTCCACAGTTCAGGAGCTATAACTAATATTAGAATAAAGTGCTCTAGGAAGCAGTTTTGAAGTCAACAGGGCCCTGCTGGAGTTGTTGGAGCCCATTGCAAGCAGAGCCTCCTGCTCCAGCAGGAACTGCCTTTCCTGTGCCATGAGCAGGGCAGATCCCGCTGCAGGAAAAGCCCCAGACCAGCCCCAGCACAGGGAAGGGCTCGGGCACAAGGGCAGAGTGCCATGCTGGGAGCTGTGCCAGGGAGAGCCTGAGGCACCAAAGTCACCTTGGCAGCAGCAGCTGCTTGCAGGCCATGGCCAGAAGCCTCCCTTGGCAGCCCGGCCTGGTGGCCACCACTGCAGAGCTGCTGACTCAGGGCTCATTCCTGGCTGGGCTCTGAAAAGCCACTTCTGCTCCAGGAGCCTGACTGGGAAGCCATTGGCCCCAGCACCTTGGGGAAGAGATATTAATGACAAAATTCTTAATGGCAGCAGAGCCAAGGCAGGGGCAGAGGAAAGGGGAGAGCCAGGCCCAGGGGACAGGGCTGCCATGGTGATGGCTGTGAGGCCACTGCCCCTGCAGCAGCCTGGCTGCCCTCAGCAGACATTCTTGCCAGAAGCGCTGTGAGGGCACCCAGCACATCAGAGAACACAGAGAACGGGAATTCTGTCCTTAGGGATGAGAGGGTTTCAGTGGGTCAGGTTGCAAAAAAGTCCCGCTCTTGGACAATTCCTGGGATGGGGAATCCACTTCTCTGGGAAATCAGCTGCAGTTTCGACCCACCCTCATACTTGTAAAATATTTCCTCCTTCTAAGATATATAAATCCACCCTGATTCAGTTTAAAGATATTGCCCCTTGTTCTGTCATTGCAAGATTGTGGAGAAAATAACTTTGATCACTATTTTTCCATTTTCACAGACCTTGGAGAAGACACAAAAATCTCCCAGGATGGGGTTTGGAGGCCTCATGACAAAAGCAGCTGGAAGAGGCTGAGGGCTCTGGACTCAGTGGTGTGCAGACTGAGGGTAGAATAGGAGCAGCCTGAGAGGGATGGAAGGGTGGTTTCAGAGAGGCTGGAGCTTTTTTTTCATAGTGGGAATGATCTTGAAGAAGCCATAATAGCACCAAGGGCAGCTTGGGAGGCCCAGACTGGACATCAGGAGAAAGTAATTCCACTGCCCGGGCAGGGCTGTGGTGCAGCACTTCCCCAGCAGGAGCCTGGAGCAGGCCAAGGCTCTGTGTGGGCAGGCAGAGGCAGGCAGGAGGCAGAGGTGTCAGCAAAGGAAGGGCCCAGCCAGGTGGGGCAGCCGGGAGATGCCGACAGCCTGCAGGGACAGAGGTGCAGCTTTGCTCAGCATCAGAGACACCTTTCCCTTGCTTGTCCCCATCTGTCATCACTGCCTCCAGTGTTCTGCTCTAACTGGAACCTGGGGACACTTTCTCAGTCCTGTCCCTCAGATGAATCTATTTATATTATGAGAAATTTCAGTGTTTCAATCACTTTTGGAATTCCTCAGAAATTTTTGAGCACACTCTGAGGGACTGAGTCTGATGCAAAGAGCACCACAGCCCCAGAGGGTGATTAAAGTCCCTGAGCTGTGTCTGTGCTGCTGAGCTGGGCCGGGCTCCTGGCCCAGAGGCAGCTCCTGGCAAGGGCAGCGCTGCAGAGAGACAGCTCTGGCCAGGAGCAGCTCCTGTGCACAGCCCAGCAGGGCTGGGGCACTGCCAGGGCACCTCAGGGACACCAGCAGGGCACAGACAGAGCTCACAGGGGCTCAGCACTGGCAGGGGCTGTGGGATGGCCCAGAGCGGGCTGTGTCACAGCAGCACCTCTGTGGCTGTGTCATAGAGGCACAGAGCAGCTGGGATGTCAGCCAGGGGCTGTGTGACAGCACAGAGTGGGCTGTGTGAGGTCACAGATTGGGCTATGACATCACAGACTTCTTTGTGTGAGGTCATTGAGCAGCTACAGCATCATAGAGGGGATTCTGTGACACCACAGAGAAGGCTTTGACATCATGGCATGGCTGGATGACATCCTAGAGAAGCCTGTAAGGTCAAAGTGTGTGCTGTGACATTACAGAATGCCAGTATGACATTACAGACAGGATTTTGTGACAACAGAGATCTGGCTGTGACACCACAGAACAGACAATGACATCACTTGGTGACTTTTTGACATCACAGAGTCTTCTGTGACATCACATCACAGCTGTATGACATCACAGAGTGATACTGCAGAGCTGGCTCTGACACATCACAAGGGTGTGATGTGATATCCCAGAGTGGGCTGCGACATCACAGGAGGCTGTGTGATATCCGAGGGGCTGTGTGACATCACAGGGACACTGTGACATCACAGGGGCTGTGTGAGGTCCCTGGGGAGGTCACTCTGCCTCGCCCCCCTCACAGCTCCCCACAGAGCAGTCCAACCCTGCTCGTGCTCAGCGGGGTCCCCTGTCCCCCCAGGTCCCCCCGGCCCCCAGCCCCGCAGCCTCCCCCAGAGGATGTTCCACGAGATCGACCCCAGAGCCTGACACAGGGACGGGGACCAGGGCCCTGGGGGTGGCACAGGGGGACAGGGACTCCCCGACAGCGTCCCCGTGTCCCCCAGGGCCAGAGCCTGGGCCATGGCTCCTTCACCCTGGTACGAACGAGGGCTTGAGAGCGCTGAAAAGATCCCCAGCAAGGGAGCAGCAAAAACCGGATTTAATATTAAGGGACAGCAGCACAAAGTTCCTTGGCAAGAGTCAGTCTGCTCCTGACTGAACACTTCAGGCACACGAAGGAAACAAAGCAACAACAAAACCAAACAAAATCCAGTCAATCAAACCAGAAATCAGGCATGAACTCTTCCTGGGTATGTGTGAGACACAAGGACAGTGAGGGCAAAGATAAAAGGAATTTGGCCCAAAAGCTTAACAGAGGTCAAACTTAACAGGACTTTACTTATACCTTAACTTTAACTGGTACCTTCAACTCCCCAATTTAGCAAAAGAACAGCACTTAACACTATTTAATCTGACTTAAATCTTATGAGTTAGAAATTTAACAGAGGAATTACACTTAACAATCCTTAACTTAGCTAATAAATTAAATGTAACAACTTAAAAAAAGGGCAACTCTTGGCAGCATTTAACTTCGTTTAGACCTCGTGACTTATATTACTTACTGATATCTGGATATCTGACTGACTCAGCTATCCAAGGCACTCCAGCCCCTCAGAGAGCAGCATTTCTGCCACATTTCCCCAGCACAAGCACTCCTGTGTGCACACAGATGTCGAAGGAAGAAGACCAGGACACCAGCTGGTTCATCACAGGTCCGTTTATGGAAGAAAGCATCAAACACTTATACAGCAAATAATAAGCTTATGAATATTCTGTAAGCCAAACAATCTATTGGTTAAACTATACCATGAACTCTTCCTCATTCCTTAGGGGTTACATCTCTCTTTTCTCATGTCTCTTTCACTATTTGTTATCCTACTACAGCTAGGCCCAAGGACATGCTATCTCACAGGTGCAGGACTTGGAACTAGCCACGGCTTTGTACTTTTCCAGTCTCTAGCAGGTAAATTCCCAACACACAGACACAGAGTCAGTGCAAGGCACCTGTGAGCAATGCCCCTGAGGGCAGGAAATGCTCACTGTGGATCCTTTGCCATCTCCCCAGCACTCGAAGGGTGTAGCCTGGAGGAGTGGGGGGATCGGCCCAGGCTCCGTCGTTGTTCAGGATGCCTGAGTGCAGCAAACGGGAGAGTTCCCGGCTGGGAGAGGCCCCACTCAGAGGGAGTCGCTGGCCCAGGAGAGCTCCAAGGGCTCCTTTTGGAGCGCTGTTTGCAGGGCCCCAAGAGAGGGGCTGCAGTCCCAGCAATGGCTCATCCTGACTGCACTTGGCATCAACAGCTTCCTTTGGCAGGGTGAGAACAGGGATGTTGTGCCACTGAGGGAACAGAAACAGTTCCCAGGGCTGCTGCTAAAGAAACCAGGAGCTGGCTGGGCAGCAGCAGTGCCTGGAGCTGACAGTGTTTGTGATGAGCTGCAGAGGAGCTGAGCCCAGGGGCTGTTGGCCAAGGCCGAGCCCCAAGGAGCATTTCTCAGCTGGCAGGGCTGCCTGAGAAGGGGAGGGGGGAATGCAGCAGCACAGGGCCCATGGAACCAAGGGACCATTGTGACACTGTGGGGCCCTGTGAGACCAAGGGACCATTGTGACTCCGTGGGGCCTCATGGAATCATGGAGAGCACTGCGACACTGCTGAGCCTCATGGAACCAAAGGGACAGTACTGACACTGTGTGGCTCCATGGAATGTAGGGATCATTGTGACACAGAGAGGCCCCATCAAACCAAGGGGCCATTGTGACACTGCAAGACCCCATGGAGCCAAAGGTCCCTTGTGACATTGCAAGACCTCATAGAACTTAATGGAGAGACTACTTGGGCACCGCAGAGCCTCATGGAACCAAGGTCCCTTTTGACACTGAGGGAATTCATAGAATCATTGGGACACTGTGAGGCTCTATGGAATAAGGAAAGCATTGTGACACTCTGAAGCCTCATGGAACCAGTGAGACCATTGTGACCCTGGGGATCCTCACAGAACCAAGAAGACCATTGTGATACTGTGGGGCCTTGTGAAAACAAGAGGCCTTTGTGACACTTCAGGGCTGCATGGAACCAAAGGTCCAGGGTGATATTGCAAGGCCTCATGACCTCAGTGGTTCATTGTGACACTGGGCAACCAAAGGAGACCATTGTGACACTGCAGGCTGCATAGAAGCGAGGGGCCATGGTGACATTGTGGAACTCCATTGAACTAAGAGTTCATTGTAACACTGCAGGCTTCATGGAACCAAAGCTCCAGGGTGACACACAGTGGCCTCCTGTTATCAATGGTCCATTGTGACACTGTGCAGCCAAAGGGAGACCATTGTGACACCATAAACCCCCAGGATCCAAAGGCCCATTGTAACATTGCAGGCTGCTTGGAACAGAGGAATCATGTGTCATTGTGGGGCCTGGGGAACTGTCGGGATCATTAGCTTAGCAGAGTGACCCCGAGAAAAGTTCGAAAGTCTCTTTTCCCAGCCCGGTGCTTGAAGAAGGAGTCAGGGCTCTTCATTTCTCGGTCTCAAGGTTGTTGATTTTATCTTATCTATGAAAAATTTTCTAGTGCGCTGCCGAAGTCAGCTCACAAAGACAGTACGAGGCATTCTGCCTGCCCACAGGGCGGTGTTATGTCTTTATAGAAAAACTATGGATACAATGTTTACAATTTCCAAAACGTATCACCTATGTTAGACCTTTAGCTTCTACTCTAAACCAATCTGTAAGTGCCAACAACACAGCAGAAGATGGAGGCCAAGGAGAAGGAGAAAGGCTGGACACACTTAGTTCACTCCATCTTGCCCCCATACCAAAAACGCAAAAATCTACTTTTCCACCCTGTGAAAACTTCACTAATGTTCTATTGAAACTGTTGTGGCTTGCTGATCTTCATACAAGGTTGGTAATTTGCTCCACGGGTCATAATCAAAACCACAGGGGCATTTTGGGCCCTGTGCCAGGGTCTCTGAGACCCCTGACAGGGGTCTTGGCTGCTCAGGACAGCCAGAGGGATGTCCTGGGTCCTGACAGGGAACCACAGAGACCATTGTGACACTGCAGGGACTCATGGAATCATTGGGACCATTGTGACACTGTGGGGCCTTATGGAACCAAGGCGCCATTGTGACACTATGGAGCACCATAAAGCCAAGGGAACACAGAACAGGTCTGGCTGGTTTTGCCTCCCATGGACTGCCTGACTGGTCCAACTGATCTTGGCATGTTGAAGGTCGCTTCTCATCTGCTGCTGAAATACTGGGGCTCTGTGCTTTCCTTCTGATGGAAAAGAACTGTCCTTCTTCTCCAGGCACCCATGGCCTGAATTGAGATTTCACCTCCAAACTTCCTTTTATCCAGGGATTGTTCCCTGGAATATTGCCAGGATAAGTTTTTCTGGCAGTGGTTTTGCAAGGGTCACCTCTCATCTCTCCCCAAAACACTGGGGAAGGCTCCGTGTTTTCCTTTCTACGGGAAAGAATTGTGCTGCTTCTCCAGGTGTCCATGCATGACATTGGTGCTCCACCTCCACAACTCCCTAGATCCAAAGACTGCTTCCTGACAAAATCTGCCATTCCTGACAAGTCTGGCTGGCCTTGGCCTAGTGAGCCTTTCAGCTGCTTTCCAAACACTGGGTCTCTTTGCATTCCTTCCTATGGAACTGTCCTTCTGAGCCAGGTGCCCATGGCCAGAATTTGGGTTCCCTCTCTAACATTTCCTGTTGTGAAAGACTGGAGGAGATTGTTGGATCAAAACTTTTCATGTGTGGGGGATGACAAGGCAGGTCCAGCCCCTGCCCTGGAACCCCAATTCCCCCAGAGCCTCTATCCCAGCCCAGCAGTGGCTGCCAGTCTCTGGCACAGCACAGGCAATGCTCCACAGCCACCTCTGCAGCCCCAGCCCAGCTCCTGAGGGACCAAATGAGCCCAAGGCCCACCTGGGGGAAGGGCCCCGGAAGACCAAGGGGTATTGAAGACTGACCACAAGGCAAGCACACATCTTGACCCTGCCTCCTCTTGGAATTTCCATCTGAACACTGCTGGAATCCAGGAGTTGGTAGCTCTGTGTGTGCTTCTCTGTATCTTTTTTGTCTTTCTCTCTTTCCATGTCTTCATATGTTTCTTTGCTTCTGCAGATATTGAATAACATGAAATTGAACAGGCTTAGAGTTTGTGAAGTCAAATGGGCCAAGTCAAGGCTTTGAGATGTGTTTTTTGTTGATTGAATGTCTGTTGTAGTTTGACATGAGAAGAATTTTAAAAAGTAATACAAAAATTTTGTGTAACTGACAATCTGTTAAACCACAAAGACACTGAACACGCCTCTGTTAAACACAAATGTTAAAGATTAAATAAACCAGGAACCTCCTCTTTCTTTTCCAGTCAACAAAGAAGCAGCGGGCCCTGGCCCCAGCCCCCATCTCATCCAAACCAAACCAAACCCAAACAAACCAAACCAAACCAAACCAAACCAAACCAAACCAAACCAAACCAAACCAAACCAAACCAAACCAAACCAAACCAAACCAAACCAAACCAAACCAAATGAAGCAACCCTGCCATGGTCTGAGCCCCTTCCCCCCTCCCCAGACCGCCCCCCTCCATTGGCCCCATTCTAACCAAACCAAACCCCAACAACTCCCAAACAGGAAAACAAAAGAGGCTACAAAACCCCAACCAGAACAAAGTTGGCCACAGCAATTAAAATCTTACCATCAAGTCCCCTCCCCCAAGACAATTAAAACTAAAAACTCCTGCAACCTATGACCCATGCAAAATAACCCTACAACTAATATTAAACACAATAAAAAGCCCCAAAGCAGTCATAAAAGCAATCCTAATAAAACTCAACCACAACTTCCCTCCACAAGTTATCAGCGGGTTAGGTGTAAATCCTTTCAATCATTCAATCCTCCCTCAACTGAAAAAAAAATACAAACCAAAACAAAAAACCATAAAACCATAAAAGTCAGTAAAAAGTTAAATCCCTCCCCCAAAAAAGAAGAAAAAATACCTTTATCTTAAAACTAAAATTTTCTTATAAACTATAAAGAAAAAACTCTTTTTCTTAATAACACATGAAACTATAAAAAAATTCAAATAATCAAAATATTTCAAATTAATCAAAGAAAAACCTGCATGGTAAATAAATAAATGTTAAAATAACTGTAATTTTACAAAAAGTTTAAACAGGGGGGAGAAAAAGTAATCCAGTATCCCCAAGAGAAGATCTCTATTGTCAGAGATAAAAATAATTTTAAAAGAAAACAATAAAAACTTTTACCTTTAAACAGCTCATCTTTAAAACAATACCCCTTAAGTTGACATGACCCATCAACAAGCTGTAAAAAAGCTTGTAGCAATAAAAACAATACCACAATAACAAAGATCCCCACACAACTGTTATCCATGACAAAACTAAGAACAAAAAACAACCTATTTTTTCCTCTTGTAAAAAAATCTCCATAACCTTAACAAGAAAAACTTCTCCCCACAGTAAACTAAAAAAATTCATTCTAGAAATAGTGAACTGACTAGCAATTTCTAGTTTAGTTTCTTTACATTTTCAGTAAAATGAAAAATATGTAAAGAAAAAAAAAGTATTCTAAAAATTTATTTTAATTCTTATTACCTTTTATTTAATTTTACTTTTAATAAATTTTTATTTACACCCTTTTAAAATTTTAAGCCTACTATACCTTTCTTGTAATCCTATCTCACAACAAGATAAATACATAAATAATTAACCAGCACTAAAACCCAACATATTCATCAGTACATTAATTAGGAAATCTCAAGATTAGAAAGATCTATAATTAACAAACGAAAAGCACTACAGTGTCATAAAAAACATTTTGCCAATGTTTCTCTGATTTTCCAAAGTTGCCAGTAAATGCTGTTTTGTTGTTTTGAGATCCTGAGAATCTCCAGTTTGTACGACTCTAGGGAGTCCAGCTCACAGTACAGAAGCAATTCTAATTCTTTTCAAATGTCTCCTTGAGAGAATTGTTTGGCGTTTAGGGGTCAGGGCTTGTGTGTCCTGCTTGGCACAGCCCAGGCAGGGCTTTCCCAGCCACATTCCACACTCCATTGCCCAGCTAGAGCCGCTGCTGCCTCTGAGTTGTGCTGCCCCAGCCCCAGGGACGCTCTCCTTGTCTGCCCATTCCCCCACGGTCTCTGGGCAGGGATGGCCTCAGTGGGGGCTGCTGACATCCTCAGCACCTTGGAGGCTGCTGCTGAATTTTCCTGCTCCAGAGGCTTGTTCAGCCTTCAGCTCTTCAGTGCAGGAATTCAGTGTCCCAGGGCACATTAACATCCAGAACACCTTAACAAGCCAAGCCTCTGGGGGTAATTTGATTTATTTTCAAATCTTTTGTGGCTAATTAGATGCATTCCAGTAGTGCATTCAAGTTGAATAGATTCTATTTAAAGAGACAGTGAGAAAAGATTTCCTGGGTCCGATTTAGGTTTCTTCTCCCTGTTAATTTATTGATACGTGCTATCTCCAGCTGACACTGAATCCAAGTACCTCCTCATGCAGTTTGAATAGATATGAAAATCAAGACCCTTCATGGCTGACAATCAATCAGACTCTGTCCCTACCCCCACCCCACCATTTACCCAATCCATGCCCTGGCACTCAGAGCAGCCTTGTGCAAATCTGAGCTCCCTCCAGCCCAGGCTGCACCTGCAGCTTTCAGCTCCTTGGCTCCAACTCCCACCTGCTTTCCTTGGAGAAGGAGCTGCCCAAGACACAGAGGGATGTTCATTTGTTGCCAGCCAACAAAGCCAAGGGAAGGCACAGCTCCATCAAGTGCAAAAGCCATTCTTCTCCCTGTCTCTACCCTGCCCCTGATCCCCACAGCCTGTCCTGTTTCCATCATCCCTCCATTGCCAGGCACTTTCTGGGACAAGGCAGCTCTGCTCTGGCTACAGAGGGAGGTGGAAGTGCCACTACTGGAGTGGGAAGCACAGCTCATCAGGGTTTGTGTCCTTTGGGGGTCAGGAACTGCTGAGACTCAGAGGCACAGAAAGTTTCTCTTCATGGCCAACAGATTATAGTTGAACAGGATAAAATTTAATAACAATCACAGCTATGTGCAACCTCCCAGCAGTATCTGATGAGTCCACCATTCACAAGTGATTTCCATACTAAAATTATTTAGACAAATATGGTTCTATGATTGATGTAAACACAATCAAGTTCTTGGATCAGGATGCTCATCCTGGAGTGGGTGTAAAACAGCTCGAATGATTCCTGATTTGCAAAGCTGTCAGTGGTGGATGGAGAAGGGAGGTCAGGCTGATTTTGGTCTTGAGGAAATGCTGAAACCAGCCTGACTCATTTCATCTCCTCCTGTCCCAGGTGGGTGTCCTCTTTCCCCTTCCACCCATTGGCTTTTTTTTCCCACCAGCCCCCGGTGAAGAGCCTGGCTCTGTGTTCTCCATCCCCTCCTTGCTGGCACTGCCAGGCTGGCATGAGGAGCCCCTCAGCCTTCCCTGCTCTGGGCTGGACCAGCCCAGCTCCCTCAGCCTCTGCTCACAGCCCAAGGGCTCCAGCCCCACCTTGGAGGCCCTTCCCAGACCCTGCTCCAGCTGCCAGACATCTTTCCTGCCCTGGCCAACCCAATCCAGGCCACAGTGACTGGAGAACCCACGTCCTTGATGTCCTGGTCACACAGCCCTGGCCCCTTGTCCCCTGTCAGGCTCTGGGGTGGATCCTGTGGAACATCCTTTGGTGGAGGCTGTGGCTCCAGGTGGGCCAGGGGGATCCCGGGGGACAGGGACCCTGCTGGGCATGGACAGCATTGGACTTGTTGGGAGAAACTGTGAGGGGGAGCTGGGGTGGAGTGACCAACCCGGTGACTTGACACAGCCCTGCTGGGATGTCACACAGCTGGTCTGTGATGTCACAGCCTGCTCTGTGATGTCACAGCCCATTCTCCAATGTCACACAGCTGATCTCTGATGGTTGGTCACAGCTGGTCACAGCCAACTCTGTGATGTCATAGTCTGCTCTGTGATGTCAGACCTCTGCCCTTTGATGTCACAGATGGCTCTGTGATGTCACAGGGGCACTATATGATGTCATAGCTGCTCAAACACCTCACATAACCCGCTCTGTGATGTCAAAGCCCACTCTGTGACCTCATGTTACCAGATGATAAATTGTCTCTACCAGGTGAGCTGACGCCTTGACCTTGTTCTCCAAAACCCCAGGCCTATGGAAGCCACACAATGCCCATTGTGTGAGAAAGGGAACTGGAACAGCAGCCTCAGTGTCCTGCCAGCTCAGCCAGGCCCTCTGGAACATTGGGGTCCACAACCACC
Organism: Melospiza melodia melodia; assembly: GCF_035770615.1. Classification (NCBI taxonomy): domain Eukaryota; kingdom Metazoa; phylum Chordata; class Aves; order Passeriformes; family Passerellidae; genus Melospiza; species Melospiza melodia. The sequence goes on from NC_086200.1 coordinate 4,115,280, forward strand.
AGGGAGCACCAGAGAGACCCCAAGACAGAACAACACTTGGGTGAAGGGGAGGGGAAACAACAACCCCTGCAGTGCTACAGGCTGGGGACAGAGTTGCTGGAGAGCAGCCAGGCAGAAAGGGACCTGCAGGGACTGATGGACAGCAGGCTGGGCATGAGGCAGCAGTGTGCCCAGGTGGCCAAGCAGGCCAATGGCTCCTGGCCTGGATTAGGAATGGCATGGCCAGCAGGAGCAGGGCAGTGATTCTTCCCCTGTGCTGGGCACTGCTTGGGCAGCATCTCGAGTGCTGTGTCTAGTTCTGCGTCCCCTGGGGTGGGGAATTAGAAGAAATTTGTATCAGGAAGAGTAAAGAAAGCAAAGGTGAAGCAAAGGAAATGCTCATGGCAGTTTGGGGGTGGCTGCCAGGCAGCCCTGGCTCTGAGCAACAGCGTCTGCAGTGGCACAGGAAACTCCCAGCTGATGGGAACAAACTTTCTGGCTGACTGCAGAGGCCCGGACAAAGCTGAGTGGTTTCCCTGGTGTCCCCAAGCCCTTGCTGGCCCCAGGGGCTGATGGCATTTGTGCTCCCTCAGGTTCATGTCCCCACACCAACAGCATGGGGGTTCTCCCCCTGCTCTGTGCAATGCAAACAGGGGCTGCTGAGCCAGTGCTGCCATGTCTGTCCCTGTATGGATGGGGCACCTGTGTGCGCTGGGGGAGAGGCCAGGGCTGCAGAGGGGGGATGTTGTTGGCAGCTCCATCAGGACGCTCTGGGACGCTGCCCTGGGCTGTGCAGCGCACTGGGGATGGATCAGCCCCTGCTCTGCTGCTCCTTCCCGTCTCCCCCAGGGCCCTTGCAGAGCCCCAGCCATGCTCTTTGCCCCCAGCCTGCCCACGGCCAGCCTGGGGCTGCTCACAGGGGTTTCTGTGCTGAGCATTAGCCTGGCTGTGTTCTTGAGAGAGCCTGGGCAAGGAGCCTGGAGCCCCCAGGCCCTGGGCTAAGGCGTCAGCGCTGCCCCAGCAGTGCCCATGGCCTGTCCCTGCTGCAGCCCGGCACTGCCACCCCCAGGGCTGTGCCCGGCCCCGAGAGCACTCAGGCCCTGTAGCAACACCAGGGCCACCAGGGCAGCGGGGCAGGGCCACGGCACCCACAGTGGCAACACCAAGTGCTGCTGCTGCTGGGCACAGCTGCTGAGCCAGCACTGATCTGCCCCCAGCTCTGCACACAGACATTGCTGCTGCAGCTCACAAGATGGCAACAAAAGGGCATCTCTGCAGAAAACTCTGCTCGCAGATCCTATACTTCATTTAAAGGCACTGAGAGCACAGCCCCTCATTGACAGAGTCTGGGGTCACAGGGAGGGTGCAAAGAAACAAAAGGAGAAATGGCACAAAAAATGATGTTTATTTGTGGACAATACTTAAAAAGTAAAACAAAAAAAAATAACCCTCAAAATGATACCAAGAAGAACTATCAAAGATAAATTGTATTACAAATGGTTTGCAAAAATTTGTTAGCAGTTTAATGTTCCTGAAACCATCCAGTCATCAGTCTCCACACTGCAGCTTTGGGCTCCTGGTTCCTCAGGCTGTAGATGAGGGGGTTCAGGACTGGAGGCACCACCGAGTACAGAAATGACAGGGCCACATCCAGGGATGGCGACGAGATGGATGAGGACTTTAGGTTGGCAAATATGCCAGTGCTGATGAACAGGGAGACCACGGCAAGGTGAGGGAGGCAGGTGGAAAAGGCCTTGTGCCATCCCTGCTCAGAGGGGATCCTCAGCACAGCCCTGAAAATCTGCACATAGGAGAAAACAATGAACACAAAACAGCCAAATACCAAACAGGAACTTACAGCAATGAGCCCAAGTTCCCTGAGATAGGATTTGGAGCAGGAGAGCTTGAGGATATGTGTGATTTCACAGAAGAATTGGTGCAGGGCATTGCCATGGCACAGAGGCAGGGAAAATGTATTGGCTGTGTGCAGCAGAGCATTGAGAAAGGCACTGGCCCAGGCAGCTGCTGCCATGTGGGCACAAGCTCTGCTGCCCAGGAGGGTCCCGTAGTGCAGGGGTTTGCAGATGGACACGTAGCGGTCATAGCACATGACGGTCAGCAGATAAAACTCTGCTCCAATGAAGAACACAAAGAAAAAGAGCTGAGCAGCACATCCAGTGGAGGAGATGTCCCTGGTGTCCCAGAGGGAATTGTGCATGGCTTTGGGGACAGTGGTGCAGATGGAGCCCAGGTCGCTGAGGGCCAGGTTGAGCAGGAAGAAGAACATGGGCGTGTGCAGGTGGTGGCTGCAAGCTACGGCGCTGATGATGAGGCCGTTGCCCAGGAGGGCAGCCAGGGAGATGCCCAGCAAGAGGCAGAAGTGCAGGAGCTGCAGCTGCCGCGTGTCTGCCAATGCCAGCAGGAGGAAGTGTCTGATGGAGCTGCTGTTGGACATTTTCTGTGTCTTGGCATGGGAATCTGTAAAAAAAGGAACCATGGAATAGTTGGGTTTGGAGAGGACTTGAAATATCCCAGCACAGCGTGGGGGCACTTTCCCCCCACTGCCTGCCCAGGGCTCTGCTGCCTGGAGCTGTCCCTGCCAGCAGCTGCTTCCCTGTGCCCAGGGCTGGGCCCTGCCAGTGCTGCCAGAGCCCAGCCCAGCCCTTGCGGCTCATCCGTGCCCTGCAGACCCCTCCCAGCTCAGGCACTTCCTAGGGACAGCTCTGCTCTGCAGGCTCTGATGGCAACATCACAGCAACCCTAAGGAGTCTGGAAAAGTGACACTGATGCTGCCTCTAAGGGCTCCTGTGATTATTTCTGCATTGCCTGGTTTATTAAGATCTGAGTGAAAATATTTTGATTCTTCTCCGCATGAAATGAGAGATGAATACCTATGGGCAATTTCCTATAATGGCCACCCAGCGTAGTAGAATATAAAAGCAGGATTTTCCCTTTTATGCAGCCGTTAGCTTGCTGTGCTCCCTGTATAATCTCCTTGGAAATGTCATGCAGTTAAATGTCAGGCTGGGAGCAGTCCTGAACAATGCAGCAACCTCCACACACAAGGAGACACTTCCAAGCCTTACCAGCTGTCTCCTCCCACCCAGATCTTGTCCCCCAGTGCTGGGAGCCGGTCCAGGGCTGGCTGAGAGCTGTCCCTGGCTGGCAGCAGAGTCCCTGCCCCAGCACAGCGCCCTGGGCTGCAGGACCCTGCTCTGCAGGACAGCCCTGGGCACCCCTGGCTGCTCTGCACAAGAGACAATCAGAGAATGGACTCACAGGGTCTGTAGGCATTGGGATGTTCCAGCTTTAGGAGATGGCTCCAGGAGCTGCTGCTGCATTGTCCTGCAGCCAGAGGTTCCTGTGCCAAGGGCTGGCAGTGATTCTGTCCCAGTCACTTCTCAGCACCTTCCCAGCCCTGACTGATTGAAGATCTCTGTGCCTCTGTGCTGTGCCTGGGGTGGCTGCAGGCAGTGCCCCAGCCCTGCTGGGCTGGCAGAAGAACTGCTCATCAAGAGAAATGTGCTTTTGAAGCTCTTCTTGGTTACCAGGAGCTTCCTCTGTGCCAGGAACCCAGCCCAGCTCAGCAGCACAGACACAGCACCAGGACATTAATGAGCCTCTGGGGCTTTGTGCTCAGGCCCTAAACATCAGTCCCTGAGAGGGAGCTGAAGAAACCTCTCCAGAACTCCAAGGCAGAATCCAATTCCAAAGTTTCTTGGACTTTTAATGGGTCCCACTGAGGAGCACAGCTGAGAAAGTTTCTCCAGGCCCCAGGCAGAGCAGAGAACTGGAGGCAGTGATGACAGGTGGGGACAAAGAGAAGCCAAGTCTTGGTGCCCTGGGGCACAGCAGCAGGGTCTGTGCCAAAAAGGGCTGTGAGGAGACACCTTGTCCTGAGGCCCTGGGGCCTCCTGGCACAGCCCCAGCCAGGCTGGGCACTGTCAGCCCCTTGTACTGCCCTCAGCATCCCCCCCTAGCCCACATCCCCGTGGCCTCAAGGATGGCCTTGAAAGAGTCCCAAGGCTCCCTGGGGAGCCTTGCTCAGGAATGGCCCTGGGGGCTCCTTCATGCTCCAAGAGACTGCAGGTTTTTTAAAGAACTTTGGGTTTGGCTTTTGCCTTGGAGTCTCTGAGAGGTTTGTGCAATCATGGCCTCCAATTATCTGCAGTAATTATTCCCTGGAGAGGCTTTGTCAGTAACAACACTCAGTGGGGCTCATTAATACTACAGGGTACTTCAGTCATTTTAAGGTACTTGGTGTTTCCCTTTTGATACACACTGTGTGAGAGGTTTTACAATCATGGCCCCAATTATCTGGTTTATTGAGTCCCTGGGGACCTTTGTACTGACACTCAGTGGGGCTCATTAATGCTTTGATATACTCAGGGTTTTTAAGGTACTTTATGGATTTAAGTATACTTTTAGGTACTTTTAAGGAATTACCTTCCAAAATTGAGTGTCTGAGAGGGTTTTGTGCCATCCTGACCTCCAGTTCTCTCCTCCAAAGAGTCCATGAGGAGCCTGTTGGGAATCTTCCCTCTTTCTGTTTTACAACAAAGACAAAACTGAAAGAATTTTGTAAGACTTTCTAAAAGCATCTAAACAAACATGAGACAATTAACAATACAACAACAACTAGGAAAATTAAATGTCCTGTTTTAGATAGACATCATTCAACCCTTTTATCCCTTGGATTGGAAGAGTTTATTGAACCAGTCTTTGTTTTCCACTTGAAGCTTCTTGAACTCTTCATTCAGTACTTGAATGCTCTTGTGGATTGACTCGCTGTGGCTGGAGAGGTTCATGCAACACATGCCCTCAGAGTCTACACAGCCATGCCCATGTGCCCAGAGTTAAAACTCTATCACCGTTCTGCAAGGTAGCATGTTTGATGGTCTCTCTGTCTGAGAGCAGGCCACTCAGTGTGAGGGAGGTAGCATTGGTTTGCTTACTTAACAGGCACCCAGGATGGTCTGCTTGTCCTAAAGCTTTAGCTGCAGGCACCCAAGGTAGTCCAAATTGGGGGTGCTGCCATCCAATACCTGGATTAAAGCTTTCAAAGCCATCTCTTTGATATCATCCAATACTTCTCTGGGGATTCCTGCTACTTGTTCATCCGGTAGGCTGTGTTTTCTTTCTCCAGCTAGATGGTTGATTGTCAATTCCGCCCTTGCCTCATTATTAGCATACTCATTGCTATTAGCATAATAAACACTTCCATCCCTCTTCCCACAGGGTGTATTCTGTAAATGACAACAACATAATATATTTTAAATCATAGGTGCCAGAATTTTGAAGCACCCTCGGGGTTCACGTCGGTGACCTGAGCCATACGTGCTGCCGGAAGCCTGGAAAGCTGCAAGAGCGCTCACGAAAGAGGTATGAAAAGGCAAGCAGCATATAAGTTATCCGCCACGTATCTAGAATGGCGAGAGGTAAAGGGGATAGATTTGTTATTAGCCTACGGATACGCTGAAGAAACTTTCCTTAACCCACATGAACTCTCAGAATGGAGAAACTGGGGATATACTGTGGGAAGCAGTGTTAGAAGATGATAAGTCAGCAAAGAAACCGAGCAAGCCATGGCGGGTGATATACAATACACTTCAGCATGTCTCTGAGTGCACAGCAGCAGCTGTGGCTCAGGGCGGCTGCAAGGCTGTGCTGCTCCGAACTCGGCATGGGCGCTCCGCCATGGGGAGCAGCCGCGGCGAGCGGCCGCCTGAAATGCTGCGCTGTAGCGGGGGCAGCGGCGGCAGCCACAGGGGGTTTCGCCCCCTCCGACACAAGCGCCGCGGGACCGGAGCGCTTCTTCCAGCGGGAGCGCTCTCCCTCCGCCCCGCAGCCGGCAAAAGCTTCAGTGTGACACCTAACAGCTTAATAAATGTGACTCTTGTCAACAAAAGAAAGATTTCTACTGCAATTAAGAAGCCAGTGATAATAAACAAAGGACACCGAGGACCATTATGGTCAAGACGTTTTTCACCTAAGTTAAAAGAACTTTTTGTTTTTCCTAGCAGAGACTGTGAAAGAGACTTTAAATATCAGAAGCCCAACTAACTCAGTCAGTAGAACATTAAACTCTGGAATTATATTTTGAAAAAATTTAAAAATGTTAAAAATGTGTAAAAGTGGTTGTAGAAGTAAGATGTAATGAGTGTGTTTTTTGTATTTTTTAAGCCTTGTTTAGATGTAATAAAAGTAAAAGCAAGCACTGAATTTAAAAGAATTTTTCCACAGGTATACCTTGAACAAACTTCTTATGTCTAAGTGCATTCAAGTATAAAAATGCTGCAGCAAATATGTGAAGAAACTTGTTTAATTTAGTATTTTAGAATCAGGCCTGTAAGTAAGTTATAGTAAATGCTATATTTTATTTCTATAGTAAGTATTATCCGTTGCTAAGTAGTTTAAGTTAAATTATCTATTAAGTGCCATTAAATGTTAAATACTGTTAAGGTTTAGTTTTGTTAAGTTTATCTCCTGTTAAGTTAAGGTGTTATTAATTTTAAATAAAGCTAGATTGTTTAAATTATATTAGGTTTAAGTTATGTAGAATTTAAAGTCAGTTAAGTTTTGTTAAAGTTTTGTTAGATTTAAGTGATTTTACATGTAAATTGTGTTGATTTAAAAATCTGTTAAGTTTAAGTAAAGATAAGTTTAAGTAATGTTAAGTTCTATAAGGTTTAAATATTTTAAGTTTAAGTATTTTAAGTCTAGGTACTATTCAGTTAAAGTGATGTTAGATAGATTTATCCTTTTACGATAGGCGTTTATTTTTATGACTTGTGTGCGAAGTTTTGTTGTGAACATCAGAGAAACTCTAGTTAAAAAAGGACAATCAGAAGCATTTGTGAGTAGAGCCATTCCTGTTTGAATTATATCTGCTGTCTGAGAATAGAAAGCAAACTGACCAGACAGTTGACATGGGTGAAACCTGCACACATGTTACTCCTTTAGCTTATTTTTGTAGGTTGTATTAGCACACCTGAGTTTTGTTTGAGCCTTGTAGCACATAGAATCCTTTTTGTATCTGTTATATAGCATATCCTATAAAAAGTGACAGCCTTTTTGGTTTGTTTCCCTGGCTTAGATCCCTTGTAAGGGAGAAACCTTGCTAGCTGAGAATATTGTTTAGTTGTTAGAATTGCCTATTTTTGTGTTGCAAAGAGTGTGACACAGTTAGCCCATAGAATTTTGCTTTTCATAAAAAATAAAAACAGGGGAAGTGTTGGGAAATTTAGGAGGCTGGAGATTGGAAAAGTACAAAGCCGTGGCTAATTCCAAGTCCTGCACCTGTGAGATAGCGTGTCCTTGGGCCTAGCTGTAGCAGGATAACAAATAGTAAAAGAGACATGAGAAAAGAGAGAAGTAACACCTAAGGAATGCGGATGAGTTAATGGTATAGTTTAACCAATAGATTGCTTGGCTTACAGAATATTCATAAGCTTATTATTTGCTGTATAAGTGTTTGATGCTTTCTTCAATAAACTGGACCAGTGATGAACCACCTGGTGTCCTGGTCCCCTTCCTACCCCCAGAGAGAAGAAGATCCCTCCCCCAGAAGTTGGGTGGAGTTGAAGTAACATGAGGCCTAACCCAGGCTGTCTGTCCCTCTGGGTTCGCCACCAGCATGGGCCACAGGCTCAAGTAGCATTGCGCTGTCCCTCCCAGACCCACGACAGATGTCCCCACTGGATCCAGGGGCCACTCTGGGGGCCAGGCAGCAAGGGAGAGAACCATGATGTCAGCACCGCTGTTGAGAAGCCGGCGGAGGTGGATTTCCAATGGCGTCGCACCAGGAACAGACAGGGTACACAGCATCTTGGGACGGTCCTTGGTCAGGACAGCAGTCCAGCGAACTTGAGGCGGTCCAGTGTATCCAAAGCCACCAGCTACACGCAACCGGTCAGCTGTCCTGCAAACAGAAGACTTAAAAGGCACAAGTTGAGCAAGTTGCGTCCCTTTCGGGATCGTGACGGGAGGGGGTGGGTGTGGAGACCATGACACAAATCTGCCCTGTGAAATCTGCATCAATGAGCCCCAGGGGCACAATGATGCCCTGAAGGGTGGCACTAGATCTCCCCATCAGGAGAGCACTCATGCCCCCACCCAAGGGATCAAAGGAATCCAGGGGAACCTTGTGTATTTTACAAGATTCTAAGACAACTGTTGCTGTGGTGCAGACATCCACACCTTCTGATCCATGGGTGCTGGCTACAAGCCGGCAAAGGAGACCTCCATTGGCTGCAGGGTCTGGAGAGAAGCTTGTGTCTGGGCATGTCCCTGCTGCGCGCTCTGCTTCACATTTGCCGAGCCTGGTAAAGCCTGGCCATTAACATGAACAGTCCCCTTGCAGTATTGGACATGTGATTCGACCTACCACACCGACCACATAAGAACATGGGAAATCTGAACTTCTGTGCTTTCTTCCTCTGCTTCTTGCCAGCTGCGCAGTCCCCTGCTGTGGCCGCCCACCCTGCGGTGCTGCCCAGACTGGCTGCACAGCGGCAGCCACGTCAGCCAACTTCTGACCCAAGGGGATGATGTCCGCACAGGTCTCCGCCATCTGAGAGACAGTAGGAAAACCAGGCAGAGCCACTATGACCCTCCTACAAGCATCATTCCAATTACACTTCACATGGTTTTCAAACACAATCCTCTTTGCCACAGGATCAGGCACCTGCCCCTAATCAGATGCAGTCAGCCTTGCCGCAAATGCCATGAAAGGCTCATCATCCCCCTGGACAATGGTTGCAAACGGCTGCCTCGGAGCAGCCATTTCCAGGGTCTGAACAATCGCTGCCATGCCCAATGTGTGGCACTGATCAAGCACAAGGGGATCGAAGCCAACGTGCCCCTGAGCATTTTCATAAAGCCCTGTGCCCAGCAGCATGTCAGTGACATCCACACGCCTGGGGTTCTGCGGCGCCAGCGCAGCATTCTGCACCACTGCTTGGGCCGCCAAACGAGCCCACTTGGTCTCAAAAACATCAAACTGCACAAAGTCAAAAAGCGAATGTGCTACACGACAGAGGTCATGAGGTGTCAGCACATCCATAACAAACTTCCGGAGAGTCTGCATAACCTCAGCAGACTCCAAACCATGCTGAGCAACCACATCATGGACTTCCCTCTCCAGCTTATACACAAGCGGTTCATGTGTGTTATGAGTAACACCCCTGAGCATAGGGAAAGCCTGGGGACCTTCCAACAAAGCCACAGCACCTGCCGTGTCCCGGCCCTTGGGCCCCACAGGGACAAGAGGAGATGATTGACAGAATGCCAACTCAACACCACTTGCCCCTGCACACCTTGCAGCCAGAGAAGCCCCCTCCATGACCCAGCAGATGCCATGAGGAGGCAGGCTCAGACATCTCATCGGACTTGGTTTTGGCTGCTTGCCAGAAACGCTCAGGGTTCCTCGGACGCACGGTCACCTGGCACGAGGAAAGTGTCCACAAATTCGGTGAGGAAGCGCCACGGCCCCAGGCACCCACCGGCCTCCCACCTGCCATGTTGGCATTCACACTAAAGGTAAATACCTCAGCGCCCTGTCGCGCCACAGCCCTGGCAGGGGGTGCCTTGGCGGGCACAGGTGCCAGCACGGCCTGCAAACCCAGTGTGGACTGGGACAATGTGACAGTGGTCACAAGGATTTTCAGGATGAGAGAGAGACAAGAATGTTGACTCCATGATCAGAAGGCTTGATTTATTATTTTATTATATATATACTATATTTTAACTGTACTAAAAAGTAATAGAAAGGGAAAGGTTTCTCGGAAGGCTAAGCTAAGTATACAATCGAAAAGAATGAATAACAAAGATCTGTGTCTCATCAGAGAGCAAGAGCAGCTCTGCCGTGAGTGGTCAGTAAATCCAAACATCCACAGGAGGCTAATCACGGATCCACCTGTTGCATTGCACAGCGGCAGATAACCATTGTTTACACTTTGTTGCTGAAAGGTCTCAGCTTCAGGAGGAAAAATCCTAATGAAAGGATTTTAATGAAAAGTTACCTGCGACAGGATGAGACCAGCGCGGGGCCCCTGTCCCCGACATGGAGGAGGGGAGGGGTGCCGAGAGAGGTGCAGCCTGTGGAGCCGCATCACTGCAGAGCAGCACAAGGGAGCCTGGCACCGCCAAATCCACCCCAAGGGAACCATTGCCATTCCCCAGTTGGACCTGTCCCCTAGCACACCGTCCCAGGGTGGGGAGAGAGCTCCACATTGCACAGAAACTCAAACTTCCCCTCGTCCATGTCCAAGACAGAAGGGCTCCACTGGGAACTCCGAGGGGTACAAGAACCAGACCCCCGCCAAAGATCCTCACACTTTTTCCACCGCACCAGCAGTGACCCCACATCTACGGTGCAATCATCAAAGAGGGCCTCCATGGGGCGGACCCCCACAAGAGACCACTCCTCCTTGGAGAACGGCTTTGCAGAGTCTGAAAAGAGCCCTCACAGAAACAATCGCTCAAAATCATTCCAGGAAATAGAAACCTGTTTCCACTCCAGGACCCCCCCTCCAGAGATCCAAAATGAGGAAATCCTCCTTGAAACCCACAGCAGTTGCCATTACCCCAAGAACAGCAGGCAAAGCACCAAAGAGGGGTGACAATAAAAGCTCACCGGCAATCTGCACTTTGTCTCAGCCTACACTGCAGTACATTTGGCCGTCACCAGATGTCACTAGAGGACAGAAAAGAACAGAAGCACACGTGGCTGTTCTCAAGGTGAAGAAAAAACGTGAAGTTTATATTCTGACTCCAACATTTATAGTTTTCCAAAAGTGACAGAGGATTGGATGGTGACAGTGACACCTCTCCAATGACACTGATTAAACCAACAGCCCTTCAACTCTCTCCTCCTCCATAAAAGGAATGCGAAACAAGGAGTTATTTACAAGAAAGTGTGTGAGAAAGTTCAATACAAGAATGTCAACATGAGAAGGCTTAGAAAATCTTAAAAAACCAGGATGACACAAGTTGGGCTAAACTTGGCCACTGGTGACTGCTTCTCTGGTGACTGCCCCTGCACCACTGGGGCTCACTTTTTTCCTTCCTATGGAGACCATTGTGACACTCTGGGGCCTCGTGGAACCAAGAACATCTTTCTGTTCTCTTCGAACCAAGAACATGTGGCCCAGTTGGGCCTCACGGTCCCAAGGGGCCAGTGTGAAGCAGAAGGGCTTTGTGGAACCAAGAGGCTATTGCTGCATTTCAGGGCCTTGTGGAGGCAAAGGGCCATTGTGATGCTGCAGGGCACTTTGGATTCATGGAGAACATTGTGGCATTGCAAGGCCCCATGGAATCAGGGAGACCATTGTGACCCTGCAGGGCCTCATGGAAGGAAGGGGCCATTGTGACACTAAGGGAAGTTGTGGAACCAAGGGAATCATTGTTGCACTACTGGGCCCCAATGGAACCAAGGGACCATTGGACAAAGTGGGACTTCATGGAACCAATAGACCATTATGGCACTGTGGGGCCTTGTGGAACAATGGAGACCATTAAGATCCTTAAGGACTTGTGTAATCAAGTGACTGTTATGACACCTGAGGGCCTCATGGAAGCAAGGAGTCATTGTGACACTGCAGGGCCCTGTGGAACCAAGGGAACATGAAATAGGTGTGGCTGCCTTGGCTTCCCAGGGGTCACCTGACAAGTCTGCCTGACCTCGGAATGGAGAAGGCCATTCCCATCTGCCCCTGAAACATTGGGGCTCTGGGCTTTGCTTTTTACAGAAAAGAACTGTCCATTTTTCCAGGCATCCATGGCCAAAATTCCAATTCCACCTCCAAATATCTGTATATTCAAGGATTGCTGCCAGACTAAAGTTGCCAGGACAGACAAGTCTGGCTGGTCATTGACTCTTAAGTGGCAGCACTCATCTATTTTCCAAACACTGGAAAGGGCTCTGTGCTTTTCTTTGTATGGAAAAAAAATTCCACTTTTCCAGGCACAAATGTTCTAAATTAGGACTCCGCATTCGTGATTTTAAATATCCAAGGGTTGCTCCAAGCAAACCTGCCAGGACAGACAGATGAGGCTTACCTTGGCCTCTTAGATGGCTGCCGTTCATCAGCTCCTGAAACATTGGGGCTCTGTGGTTTCCTTCCTATGGAGACCAATGTGACATTTGAGAGCCTTGTGAAATGAAGGGGCCATTGTGACACTGCAGAGCCTTGTGGAACCAAGGACAGCATTGTGGCTCTCTTTGGCCGCATGGTCCCAAGGGGCCAGTGCAAAGCAGCGGTGTGGGAGTTAGCCCAGCTGTAACTCAGAGTCAGACAGATTTTACCCTGGAAGAACTGGGCGTGAGTTTCAAGTTCTAGGAATCTTTCCATTTACTTAGGGTGAGCTTGAAACTTTTCCCATAAGCCTTTAGTGTTGTTATGCTAAGTTGTCCAAGTTCTACTCCTGTATTGGTTTATTGGTTACTTGTTTCTTCTATATGGTTATTGTTCTAGTTTTCTAGCCCCAAGTGTCTATCTTGTGACTTCCTCTTTGTCTCAGGTTTTAGGATACTGCCCCTCATACCGTGCTTGACTTCTCCATGTTTATTATTTTTCACCCTGTAATTAAAGTTCTATTTTGGGAAACTCCATCAAACCCACTCCTTTTCATTTTTGCCACCCTCGCCCTGCTGAAGTCAGGGACTCAGAGAGGTTTGTTGCAGCCACCCTCATTGTGACATTTGGCACCCGAACAGGCACCATGACATTCAGGCCTCCCTGTGTCAGTCATGTCAGCTGGGGTTAGCTGATGGATAGGTCAGTGTTCCCCGGGATTTTGGATTGTGCCAGGCCTGGCGGATTCATTGTTGCTTCAAGGGACCTCGGCCCGGGATCGGCAGGGGCAAAAACGGTTTGACCTGTATAGGATTGCATGTGGGTTTGGGGAAATGCAAGACATTTATTGCCCATTTTGCCACTGTGTTTTACAATATGCACCCAAGTCCCATTATTGATTTGGTGTGTTCTGGTGACTGTTGCCCCTAAGGTGGAGAAGGAGAAAAATGGGCAGCTAGATGTCCAAAGTAGAAAGGAGCATATATGGATGCTTTAAGTTAATTCTAACAGATCGTGACAAAATATTTTCAAAGAACAAACTAAAATCAATTGTGAGGTGGATCATTAAAAATTTCCCAGATGTCTCTGCTGATGAAATCCATGCCAGTGAATTTTAGGACTCAGTGGGACCTAAACTGTACAACCTTTCGATCAAAAGGGAGCCCATTGCAGCCCACATGCTCCCCATCTACCACACCATCCTTGAGACCCTTCACCAGCAAGCAATGTCTCAAAAACTCAATCCGTTGGTCACTCCTAACTCAGGACCTCCCCTTAAACATGCCTTTCTCAGACCTTCCACAATAGTCCAAGATGGCAATGGCCACGCAGTCTTGGAGCATCATGCCCTGCAGACTCAAGATGGAAGGAGCCTGAATGTGGCTTGGGAGCCGGATCATCCTCCCTCCATCTGGTGTCCTCCACTTCCTGCTACCACAACCTTCTCTTCTGCCCCGAACAAACCTCCAGACTCCATCCCCACAACTGTGGGTCATGTCCCTACTGTCAATCATTCCACTTTCACCCTGGGCAATGCCTCCAGAACTCTACCCCAGAAGTCCTCCATTGTAAATCAAGGCCCTTCCTCCCCAACACCTGACAAAATGGCAGTGCCCTTTGCCTCACCCTCCAGCAATAATATAACCCCATGGTCAAATATACTAAGCCCAACTGTCACACTATTTCTAAACCAAATGTTTCTCCTCCAAGTTATTCTTCCTCCCTCATTGCCCCCGTATGCTATGAAAGAAGGGGGCAGAATCCCAGGTATCAGCCATTGATTTACAGGGAAATCAAGGATATGTGTAGGGCAGCTAAAGACCATAGGAAGGACTTTGTTTTAATGGCCAAATGAGGGCCATGTTTACAGCACATCATAACTCCCTATGATTTAAAATGTATTAGGACCATGTTGTTGTCGCCTACAGAATACAACCTGTGGGAAGGGGGATGGAAGTGTTTACTAAATCAATTCATAGCAGACTATGCTAATAATGAGGCAAGGGCAGTGTGGAGAGATTTATTCATAATTGGTTAGCTGAGAAAGGCCATACTGACATAATGCCACTGGTTAAGCTGAAGGAAGAAAGTCAGCAGTCAGCAAGCTGAAAGGAAAGGTCAGCAGTGACCTTGCTGCAACATGAGGATAGGGAGTAGAGATTAGTCCTGAATATATCCTGAGAATATGTAGAAAGTATCAAAAATAGAACCATAGGAATGCAAAAGTAGGCGTAGGTGCTGATATGTAACTGACCAATCCTGAGCTCAACTTTTGCAATATGTATGAAGCTCATTATTAACTGTATTTAACCCGCCGTACTGATCAATAAAATTGAGCCTGTGATGATCAAACTGATGTCCTGGTTCCCTTCCGTCGACAAATGGTGGAGAATGCTGACAAAACCGAATCTCTGCCCTTTTTTCTCGGATTAAAAGAAAAAGGGGATTACGCCATGGTCAAGGAAGTTGGGTTTGGGTCCTTGCAGCCGGGATGGTGCCGGGATTTGAAGCACCCTTAAGGTTCACAACTGTGACTCAAGCCAATACGTGTCCGCCGGAACCTGGAGAGCTGCAACAGCGCGCGCTGTTTAATAGGTATGGATAGGCAAGCGGCATATGATTTATTCGCTGGTTATTTAGAGCGGCGAGGGATAAAAGGGATAGATTTAAAAAAGGAGTTACCAGGGTTATTAGCCTATGGCCATGCTAAGGGTATCTTTTCTAACCCTCATACAGTTCATGAGCTAGCAGAGTGGAAGAAGTTGGGGGAAATACTGTGGGATACAGTGCTAGAGGATGATAAGTCAGCAAAGAAATTAGGAAAGTTATGGCGGGTGGTGTATAACACGTTACTTCAGCAGGTCTCTGAGAGAAAGGCAGCACAAAGGGCGACAGAAGCTCCTAAGAGGAATATAGGGTATGGTCGTGAGGATGATCCCCTGGCACCTTCTGTAACTAAGGTACTTATGCCTAAGAGTCCCCAGCAAAGTGGTGTGGAGGATTTTTCTATAGGCGCAGAGGAACCGTCTACACCTTTCCTGTCAGAGGGGGAGGGCGAGTCGGATGGTGGGGGTAAGAGCAAGCCAGCTTTGCCTCCGCCACCAGCTTCAGGTGGGTCGGATGGTGGGGGTGGGAGCAAGCCAGCTTCGCCTCCGCCGCCAGCTTTGCCTCCGCCGCTTCCTCTCAGCGAGCCGGCTCTGGTTACTGCTTCGGTGGGGGAAGAGTCCATTTCCCCGCCAGAGCCGGCTACAGCGGGGGGGCGGATTGCCCCCCGCAGGCTGGCTCCGCGTGAGCCGGCTCCAGTTTCACTGTCAGCTCCAGCGGGGGAGGGGGGGCTCCCGCTTCCCCCGCACGAGCCAGCCTCTGCTTCACTGCCACCCCCGCGCGAAACCTCGGTGTCTGCACCGAAGCGCCACCAGCATAGCACCCTTAAAGGGCCAGATCCCATCCCAGGGGCACGCCGTGATCCATGGGGGGAGATGGCTAAACAGAGGAGGGAAGCTTGGGCTGCTTTGGCGAAAGAAGTAATGCAAATGGGGGATGGTGAGGCGGTGGAAATAGCTTCTAGTCTTGCATGTCCAGTTACATACACACCACAGTATGATGCACAGGGGAACCTTACGCATAATATAGCAGAATATACTCCCTTAGATTGGAAGCTGTTAACTCAGCTACGTTCTACGGTTAGTCAGTTTGGAGTAAAAAGTGAACCTGTTAAGCAAATGTTAGATTATCTTTTTAATACTCAGGTTTTATGTCCTAATGATTTAAGAGGAATAGTTCGGTTGATATTAACTCAGCATCAGCAGTTATTGTTTAATGCACATGACCCATTACATGGACTAATAGTAGAGGAGCAGATGGGCTTAGGGGCATTTTTGCGTACAGAGGCACAGATGATATCGGGAGCAGATAAACTTACAGAGTCTATGTGGTTAGTGCGTGCTGCAATAGACATGGTTAAAGAGCCAGGAGGGTTACCGGCTTATATGGGTATTAAGCAAGGAAGGGAAGAATCATTTGGAAATTTTATTGATAGAGCAGCTACTGCTATAGATCGGGCTGTTGTGGCAGATTACATGAAGGGGGCGCTATTTAAGCAGGTGTGCTTTGCAAAATAGCAATCCAGCTAATTGCTAAAGTAATTAGCTAAAGTAGCTAAAAAATTTAAATTAGCTAAAGTAGCTAACCCAAAGAGTGTTAGCTACTTTAGGGGCAAACTGGACTATTGAGGAAGCATTAGAGTGAATGGCATTAATGCCAACAGCTTCACAGGCATTTATAGCAGAAGCCTTAAAGGAATTAGGATTAGGGTTGCAAAAGCATAGTCTACTCAAAATCAGGTGTTAGCTGCTCTTGCTCCTCTCCAAAGCGGCTCACTGGCAGTCACGTAAAGAGGCTCGAGACCATTCATCAAGTGTTACCGATGCGGCAATGAGGGACAGACACAAGTTACTGCCGTGACATCGGAGACACCAGCTGCTGCCATAACATCGTTGCTACCTCCTGTCTGCAACCCACAACAACACGGAGCCTCGGCTTGGACTTATCAGCAGCAGTAGACGTCACACTAATTACAAACCAGCCTGAGAGGATACCCACTGGAATAAAGGGTCCTCTTATATTAAATGGACAAACATGTGGAGCATTATTGCTGGGACGTTCCTTTATAACTATATTGGGATTATTTGTTTTGCCTGGTGTTATCGATGCGGACTTTACAGGGGAAATACAAATTATGGCTTATACCCTTTATCCTCCGATTAAAATTACAAAAGGACAACGCATTGCACAATTGGTACCACTGTCACAAATGACATCAGGAATGCAATCATTTACTGGGCAAGCACGGGATGAAAAAGGTTTTGGCTCTACTGGTGTTACACTTTTAACTGTGGATTTACAAAATAGACCAAAACAAATGGTTGAAATTACCTATGGGCATCAAAGCATAACCCTTTATGGATTATTGGATACAGGAGCAGATACTAGCATCATTTCTCCAGAAGCCTGGCCACAACATTGGCCTCTATTTCCCTCATCAAACATGCTCACAGGAGTGGGAGGATTTACATTGGCAAGCAGGTCGCCGTCTTTGTCTGTGTGCATTGAGAATCAACAAATATCTGCTGTGTTTTCAATTGTTCAACTGCCTCCTACAGTTTCCTGCTTAATTGGAAGGGACATTTTAACACAATTGGGAGTGGTGTTAACTAATCAGCACCCTTTGGGGTAATTGCCATTGCTTGGACTTTCCCCATTCCACTCACCTGGAAAACGGATACACCGGTGATGGTTAAGCAATGGCCATTAAAAGGGGAGAGTCTTATGCATGCCCATGAATTGGTACAGGAACAATATACAAAGGGACACCTGCGACTGTCCACAAGCCCTTGGAATACACCTATTTTTGTAATCAAAAAGAAATCAGGGAAATATCGTTTGATACATGATTTGAGGGCTGTAAATGACCAAATGGAACCAATGGGGGCCTTACAGCCTGGTCTTCCAAATCCAGCTATGATTCCAGAACACTGGCCACTTTTAATTATTGACCTAAAGGATTGTTTTTTCACTATTGGCCTGCATCCTGATGACATGAAGAGATTTGCTTTTACTTTACCAGCAATAAATCGTGGGGAACCAGATAAAAGATTTGAATGGACATCTCTTCCGCAGGGCATGCGCAACTCTCCCACTTTATGTCAGCTTTATGTTGATGCAGCATTACAGCCACTACGTCGTAAATGGCCAGCAACTATAATATATCATTACATGGACGATATTTTGTTTGCACAGCAACAGCCATTCTCCTCTTTACAGATTAACACCATTAAAAATACTCTTGCTGCATATTCACTTGTTATTGCTGCAGAGAAAATTCAGACTACAAAGCCCTGGAAATATTTGGGATGGACTTTGACAGATCAAATAGTGATACCACAAAAACTGGAATTACAATTGGACATTAAAACTCTACATGATGCACAGAAGTTGCTGGGAGACTTACAGTGGCTGAAGCCTATTGTGGGAATACCAAATCACTTATTAGAAGCCCTACGACCTTTGTTAAAAGGTGTGGACCCTACTACTCCTGTACACCCGACAAAGGAGCATCATCTTGCCTTGCAGCAAATTAGTAACTGTGTACAGCAAGGGTATGTGTCTCGTCGACAACTCGACCACCCCATTGACCTTACTATTTGGAATAGCCCTTGCCACTTGCTTGGTGCTCTCTCTCAGTTGCAAAAGAAAACGGGGGAGATACGGGTGTTGGAATGGTTGTCACCACCACTACAGCATAAGAAAACAATATCTTCAAAAATTGAACAATTGGCTGCATTAATCAAAAAGGGGCGTCTCAGAATTCTTGAAGTGGATGGTAGAGAACCTGCTACTATTAGATTACCTATGGAAAAAGAAACCTTGGACTGGTACTTGATAAATTCAAAGAATTTACAAGAAGCATTATTGATGTCACCTGCTAAAGTAGAGACTAGTAAATTAGTGCCTAGAGTTTTGCAATGGATGACAGAATGGAACTGGATTACTCGACCTTTGAGAGAAGAAAACCCCATAGAAGGAGCTATTACAGTTTTTACAGATGCAGGAAAGAAATCAAGGCGTGCTGCTGTTACCTGGCAAGAAAAAGGACAATGGAAGCATCAACTCCTCACAGCAGACCCTGCAGATAGCTTACAAACTTTGGAATTGTTAGCAGTAGTATGGGCGGTGTCCAACTTACAGGAGCCTTTAAATGTGGTCACAGACTCTATGTATGTTGCAGGAGTAGTCAAACGAATAGAGGAAGCAGCAATTAAGGAAGTGAATAATAAACGATTGTATGAGTTACTGATACAGTTAAGGAAGGCTTTACGAGAAAGAAAGGCAGCATATTCTGTGATTCATATTAGGAGCCATAAGTGGTCTGAAGGTTTAGGAGAAGGGAATGAACGTGCAGATAAATTGGTTACCCTACCCATTGATAATTCTTGTCCTATTGACAAGCACACATTGGCCAGAGAAGCACATAGTAGATATCATCAAAATGCAAGAGGTTTAGCAAAACACTTTGAGCTGAGTTTGTCACAAGCCAAGGCCATTGTCAGAGCATGTCCAACATGTAGTTATCATAATGGTGGGATAGGTCTAGGCATCGGGGTTAATCCTCGAGGTTTAAAAATAAATGAGATATGGCAAATGGATGTTACACACGTAGCTAGATTCGGTAAAGTCAAGCATGTGCACATCACCATAGACACATATAGTCATTACATATGGGCTACGGCTCAGGCAGGACAGAAAGCTATACAGGTTATCAGACATCTGTTAAGTTGTTTCGCTGTTATGGGAGTTCCAAAAAGTATCAAAACAGATAATGGTCGAGGTTATGTAAGTGCTAGGGTCCGGAAATTTTTGAATCAGTGGTCTGTTAAGCACGTGACAGGTATTCCACACTCTCCTACTGGACAGGCAATAGTGGAAAGAGCAAACGGTACCCTTAAGCAGTATATTGAAAAACATCAAGATTTGACAGATCCACAAGCATGTTTGGCTAAGGTTTTGTATGTGATTAATCATTTATGCATTTTTGGGGAAGATGATACCCCCCCTGCAATGAAACATCATCCAAGGTCAGGTCAGGAAAATACTAAGGAAACAGAGGTCTGGGTTAAGTATAAGAACCCAAGCACAGGATTATGGGAAAAACCTGCAAAAGTATTATATTGGGGTCGGGGCTATCTTTGTGTTTTCTCACCTACAGGGCCTTTGTGGGTGCCTGCTAAGTGGACTAAACCTGTTTTTGATGCAGCCTCTGGTGGATTGCCTTACAGAGGAGGACAAGGAGCGACTGGGGAAGAAACTGCTTCTACTCCTACAACCACTACTGTTTCAATTGAAGGGGTACTCGGAAGCGGTGGACAGAGCACTGACACGTCACTACTGGACGGCCCAGGAGTTGATTGGTTTCATTGACTCATTATCAACTTTTCACTTAACAGATCCAGCGAAACTACATTGCCTTGACTGTCACAATCCACATTGTGCTGCCTGGATAGCTCTACGTTGTGGGGGTTGTAAAAGAACTTTTTGGATAGAACAATCATTATTACGGGATTTGTGGTGTCATACTTGTGAACACGAGCATACGTGGGGAAAAAGCTGGCAAGATGAATTAAGGAGACAAACGGGGCAAAACGCATATATAGCTTTAAATCTTTATGAGTCTCCTGAACAGAAGGTTCTTGCTTATTATCGATGGGAAATACAATGTATTGTAAATAGAATTAAGGTTCAAAGTAAATCACGTATAGTTTCTATAAGGTGTAGGAAATTAGTGCCTTTAACACAGCATTCAGTTGTAGGACCCTTCCAAGGGGATCCTGATAGAGCATTAGATTGCTGCATTGATAAGTTGCAAAAATTAAGTTTGAAAGGGACAGGACCAGTGAAATTAGGAGCAGCAAGATTGAAGACTGATAAGAAAAAGAAGGCAAAAAAGGGAACGGTCCCATTTGAATAGGGGTATCAGTGATTGCTAATTAATTTTCTATGATTAGAGCAATTTTACTGTTGTGGGACCCTCGGGAGGATATAGTTGTTGAGGAGGATAACGAACAAGAACTACGATTACGAAATAAGATACACCTTGTGTTAAAGAAAGACCTTGAGCTGTTAGCCTCATATAGTAAAAAGGCTGAAGAGGCTTTGCGATCACCACCATTGAATTGGTTGCTTTGGGTTGAAGATACACAATTTTATACTGGTCCTTACTTACATTCGCTTCCTTGTTATGTTTGCAAAAAGGATAAAGATAAATGCTATGCATGGGTAGCTTTGCATTGTGCAGATTGTAATCAGGTTTATTGGTATTCACAGAAGTCATTAGGATATTTATGGTGTACATCTTGTTTTGGAAAGTGGATTCGAAATCATATCTGGGTTAGAGCTCTTGAACAAAGTACTGGCCTGCCAGGACGGACAGGATTACAGCTCTTTGAGAGTGCAGAACAAGTGGTTATAGCATATCTTAGGTGGAAGTTACAGGAAAACCTTAGAATATTTGAAATTACTAAAGCCTCACGCATCATAGCAGCTCGCTGCAAAGCTGATTTGCCTTCAAACTTACCTCGTGCTATACTTGTGAGCAAGGATGCTGATTTAGAATTAGATCAGAATATTCAAGAATTGACTCAGCCTTACAATAGACAATCTAGCAAACCAGGGAAAAGACAGCGAAGAAAAAAAAAAAAAAAAAAAACAACGTAAGCAGAAGGAAGAAAAGGAGAAGCAAAGCAAGCAGAAAGAAAAATGAGGTTTGTTTTTGTTATACTGCTCAATGCTGTAGCAAGTGAAGCAGTAGGAGTAACACACTTTAGTCAACCAAGGGAAAATTTATGGGTAACACTTGCTAATCAAACTAACCAATCATCACTTTGTCTTAGTCTTGGAGGAGTCACTAACCCATTTCGAACATGCCTGGTGGGACTTCCGGTGTGGTCTCCTGGAGAATTTTGTAGTTTGATAAACAATCAAACCTTATGTATGTCTAACATGTCAAACCTCACATTGCCGGTGCAACAAGGGTATACTGCAGGTCAGAGTGATGGCTATCGTCAATGCTTACTAATCCAATCACTTAACACCTCTTTGCATTCTCCTCCTGAAGAATTGGATCTTTTTGGAAGTACAAATGACAGCATATCTAACACTACAGCTGGTGGATGGTTTAGCTTCAAACTTTTGGGTGCTCAGAATTTAAACCAACCTAAAGAAACATGGGCCACCCTAGATTCATCCCTGAATGTGAGTGAATTCTCTCCACAGCATTACAGTCAATGTAACGGCACAAATATCACAGCACCAATGAAATTAGCCACAGGAATATTTTTGATTTGTGGAGACAGGGCATGGAATGGTATACCAGCTAAACCACAGGGTGGACCCTGTTTTTTGGGAAAATTGTCACTGTTTCATCCTAATGTGTCCTTGCTAATGCAGCTGAGTCAAAATTCAAACAGGAGAAAACGTAGCATACATGACTTAGACTGCAGCAAGATAGGAGATCCACGGTTTTGGGGCACATTCAAACAGGTGGTAGTTTCAACTATCTTACCAGGAGGATCTGCCAATAAAGCCATGAATTTAGCAAAACAATTGGGATGCTGGGCAAGGGATGAGCTGAACAAGACATCACAAATTCTGGACATGCTAACTGCAGATGTGCAAAGTGTTAACCATGCTGTTTTGCAAAATAGAGCTGCTGTAGATTTTTTGCTCTTAGCACAAGGGCATGGATGTGAAGAGTTCGAGGGAATGTGTTGCATTAATCTGTCTGATCATTCAGTGTCCATTCACACTAAGATAAAAGAATTACAACAGGGACTTCACAAACTTAAGGAAGAAGACGGTTTAGGAATTGACGAATGGCTTAAAGGCCTGGGACTCGGACCGTGGCTGAGGAACCTTGTGATCTATGCTATAGGATTGCTGGGTGTAATTTTACTGGTTTTGCTTATTTTGCCTTGTATCTTTAACTGTATCCAAAACATGGTCAGCCATACAATAGCAAAAACATGGCAAACTAATCTCCTTGCTCAAGAAGAAAACGGGGGAAATGTGGAGAGCATTATTAATAATTGGTTAGCTGAGAAAGGCCACACTGATATAATGCCACTGGTTAAGCTGAAGGAGAAAAGTGAGCAGTCAGCAAGCTGAAAGGAAGAGTCAGCAGTGACCTTGCTGCAACATGAGGATAGGGAGTTGAGATTAGTCCTGAATACATCCTAAGAATATGTAGAAAGTATCAAAAGTAGAACCATAGGAATGTAGAAGTAGGCGTAGGTGCTGATATGCAAGCTGACCAATCCTGAGCTCAACTTTTGCAATATGTATGAAGCTCATTATTAACTGTATTTAACCCGCCGTACTGATCAATAAAATTGAGCCTGTGATGATCAAACTGATGTCCTGGTTCCCTTCCGTCGACACATGATTGGTTAAATCCTTTTTACGCACGCATTTTGATATTTCAGTTAATTTTAGTTAGTCTTTCTTCTTCATGCATCTCGCTGTGGTTTTCTTGTCTGCCTTTGCATCCTGAACCGTCTGCTGCTGAGCGTGTTCTCCTTCTTTTGTGTCCTTCAAGGGCATGGTGACCTCACTCAGGTTCTATGAAGGCTGGATTGTGAACATGTTACATATGTCCATTGTCCTCCAAAAAACCCTCAGCACTCCTCCCGGTGCTTTCTGGTCATTCAAGTGCCCTTCAGCTGACTGGTTTCATGCTTTGAGCTTCAGGGAATTGCCCAATCTTTCTGAAGCTGAAATAAATATCATATTAGTCAACATCTTAATTGTGTTTATATCTCACAGAATTGCCTTTTCTTTTGCCTTTGTCTAAAACGGTTCCTGTGCGGAAATCTCTGGGGGATGGTGGACATGTCAGATGCTGCTGGGACATCCCAGAGCACTTGGACCTTGGCTCTGCACAGGAGAGCTCTTCATCCCCTTTCTCTCTTTTCCTCCCTCTGGGCATGGAGGGAGCTCCTGACTTCAGTGTGTGACTCGTGTGTGCAAAGAGCAAATCTGGGCAGAATTGGGGCAGGGAGGGTTTGGGGGGACCTTGGGATCTGTGCTGGGCACAGAAGGTGCTTTCCATTTCTCTGAGGCTGTCTGCTGTGCAAAGTGGATTTAATATCCAGCAGAGGAATGACTTTTGCATTTGATGGAACTGTGCCTTCCCTTGGCTTTGTTGGCTGAAAAGATACAGAGGAGCACACACAGAGTTACCAACTCCTGGATTCCAGCAGTGTTCAGATAGAAATTACAACAGGAGGCAGGGTCAAGATGTGTGCTTGCCTTGTGGTCAGCCTTCAATACCCCTTGGTCTCTCTGGGCCCTTCCCCCAGGTGGGCCTTGGGCTCATTTGGTCCCTCAGGAGCTGGGCTGGGGCTGCAGAGGTGGCTGTGGAGCATTGCCTGTGCTGTGCCAGGGACTGGCAGCCACTGCTGGGCTGGGATAGAGGCTCTGGGGGGATTGGGGCTCCAGGGCAGGGCAAGGCTGGACCTGCCCCTTCCTCCCCCCCACACAAAATGTTTAGAGCCAACAATCTCCTCCAGTCTGTCACAACAGGGAATGCTGGAAGTGAAATCCCAGTTGTGGCCATGGGCACCTGGCTGAGAAGGACAGTTTTGTTCCATAGGAAGGAAAGCACAGAGCCTCAGTGTTTGGAAGGCAGGTGAGAGTCTCACTAGGCCAAGGCCAGCCAGACTTGTCAGGAATGGCAGATTTTTTTTGGGAGCAGTCTTTGGATTTAGGGAATTCTGGAGGTGGAAGACCAATCTCAGCCATGCATGCCTGGAGAAGTAGGACAGTTCTTTCTCATAGGGAGGAAAGCACGGAGCCTTCCCCAGTGTTTTGGCGACAGATGGGAGGTGACTCTCCTGAAAACATTGCCTGCCACACTTGTCCTGGCAATATTCCTATGGGAAAAATTTGGAGTTGAAATCCCAGTTCTGGCCATGAGTAATTAGAAGAGATTGACAGTTGTTTTCACAGCAAGGAAAGCACAGAGCCGCAGTGCTCCAGGAGCTGACGAAAGGCAGCCTTTGAAATTCCAACATCAGCCAAAGCTGTCCGGTGGCCCCTGGGAGGCCAAGCCAGCCAGGCCTATTCCACGTTCCCTCAGTTCCATGAGACCCAATGGTCCCTTGCTTCCATGTGTCCCTGAGGTGCCATAATGCCCCCTTGGTGACACGAGGCCCTGAAGGGTCCCAATGGTCTCCATGGTTCCATCAGGCCCCACAGAACCATAATGGTCTCTGGGTTCCATGAAGCCCCGCTGTGTCACCAAGGCCCCTCGGTTCCATGGGCTCCAGGGGTGCCACAATGATCCCCTTGGTTCCATGAGGTTCCATAGTGCCACCACGGTGTCCTTGGACCTGCTGGGACTCTCAGTGTGTTCCCAGACACCCCCAGCATGGTTACAGACACTCCCAGTATATCCCAGTTGCCTTCAGCACACTCACAGTCATTCCCAGTCCCACATCCACTTGGCCCAGTAAGATTCCACTTCCCACCAGTATGATCCCAGTCACTCCCAGTGAAGGGAACGGACCGGGATGGACTGGGACAGGCTGGGATGGACTGGGACACCGGGATACACCAGGCAGGATACACTGGGATACACCAGGATAAACTGGGATACACTGGGATACACTGGGACACACTGGGATACACTGGAACACACTGGGATATACTGGGATACACCAGGACATACCAAGACACACCAGGATATTCGAGGATACACCAGGACACCCTGGGATTCACCGTGCCCAGCACTGGGACCCACTGGGAGCAGGATCAGAGCACACTGGGACTCAGCAGGGCCAGAACTGGGGCAAAAGGGATCATAGTGGGACCCACTGGGATATACTGGGAGTGACTGCAACCATACTGGGGATGACTGGGAACACACTGAGAGTGACTGGAGTCACTGAGTCTACATTGGGGGCAACTGGGAAGACTGGGATCACAGTGGATTCCTACCGGGGTCATACTGGGAGTGACTGGGTCTGTGCTAGGGTGTCGTGGTTTTGGTTTGCTAATATAAGATCTCTTTAATTTTGAGATTTTTTTTTGGCTAATGCACTAAAGAATGTGGTGGGTTTGGTGTTGGTTAATTACTAATACACTTATTTTTGGTTGTGAGATAGGATTAGGAGAAAGGTAAAGCAGGCTCAAAACTTTAAAAGGGTAGAAAGAAAAATTTTAATAATAGTAAGTAAAAAGAAAAAAAAAGGTAGTAAGAATCAAAGCAAACTTTTTAGAATACTTCTCCCCACAACTTTTTCTTTCTCACTGACAATGTAAAGAAACTAAACTTAAGATTTCTAGTCAGTTTACTACCTCTCAAAGAGTCTTTTTTTAGTTCACTTAGGGAGAGAAGTCCCTCTTGATAAAGTTATGGAGACTTTTCTACAAAAGGAAAAAAACAGTTTTCTCGTGGTTCTCAATTTTGTCATGAATAACAACTGCCAGGGGAACCTTGCTATCGTAAAATCTTTCTTATTTCTACAAACCTTCCCACAGCTTGGAGATGGGCTATGTTGATTGATGGGGTATTGTTTTAAAGATGAGCTGTTCAAAGGCAAAAGTTCTCATTATCTATCTCTAAAATCATCTTCATCTCTGGGAGCACAGATCTTCATTTTTAGAAGCACAAGACTGTGCTCTTTCTTTGTGCAAACTTCTCATGAGATTACAGCTATTTCAACATCTGCTTACTTTAACATAGAAGCCTTTACCTAATATCAATTCAAACACTTTCATTTCCTTATAGTTTTATGTGTTATAAGGGAAAAGAGTCTTTTCTTTATAGCTTACAAGAGGATTTCAGCTCTAAAAACAAAGCATCTTCTCCCCCTCCCATCTGGGCCTTACTTACCTTCTTCTTTATTACCTTTAATATCTTCATCTTGTTTTTAATATACTTGCATGTTGTTCTTTTCTCTCACTCAGAAGAAGACTGAAGCACTGAAAAAGTTAACATCACGCCTGAAGCCTACCTAACCCACCAATAACTACTAACAGAAAGCTGTGGCTCAGTTGTGTTCAGATCAGCTTTGTAGTGTTTAGTTTTCTACACCAGCCACAGAAGTCTCTGGTCTCAGCCAGGCTAAGAAGAAGCAGCAGCAGCCTGACAGCGAGATCTTCGCAGCCACAGCCAGCCCTGCTCTGGCTAAAGCTCCGCAGCCTCCCCTGTCTCCTTGCCCGGCAGCTGCTGAAGCCCAGCCCGGCCAAACCAGAGCCCATGGAGAGAGAAGCCAGCAAGCAGCCCAGGAAATAGAAAAGAAGCCCAGCCTGCAGCAAGACGGCCCAGCCCAGCCCAGACACAGAGCTGAAGCCCAAACCGAAACCCAGCAGCTCCCTGCCGACCAACAAAGAAAAGAAAAGTTTCTGAATTTTTTGGTCTTTACCATGTGTGTTTCACAAAAGCGTGTCTAGCTTTTCAGCAGCTCAACAGACTGTCAGATACACAAAAAACTTTGCATCACTTCCCTACATTTCCTCCCATTCCCAAACGTAACACAGGGGCCACTGGGAACAACTGGGATCAGACTGGGAGCAACTGGGAGCAGCTAGGACCAAGCTGGGAGCAACTGGGATCATCATGGCATCAGAGTAGGATCATACTGGGAGGGACTGGGTCTGTGCTAGAGGCAACTGGGATCACACTGGGAGGAAATGGGGACATGCTGGGGACCAATGGGATCATACTGGGAGCAACTGGCACCACACTGAGGGTGGCTGGGATCCTTCTGGAATCATACTGGAAGTGACTAGGGGCAGGCTGAGGGCAATTGGGACCATGTTGGGGCAACTGGGATATACAGGAAATGACAGGAATCATGCTGGAGGTGACTGGGAGTGGCTGTGAGCAAATGGAATCATACCGGAAGCTACTGGGAGCAACTGGGAGTGAGTGGAAACACATTAGGGACAACTGGGATGTACTGGGAGAGACCAGGAGTGACTGGAATCACAAAAGAACCATAAAGGAAGTCACTGGAATAATACTGGGAGTATCTGGGATTGACTGGAATCCTACTGGGCGTGACTGGAATCCTACTGGGTGACTTGGAGTGACTGGGACCATACTGGGGGCAAATGGCACTGTACTGAGAGTGACTGGGTTCATCCTGGAATCATACTGGGAAGGACTGGAACCATACTGGGAGTGTCTGGAACTATAGTAGGGCTGAATGGGAACACCTGGGATCATACTGGGAGTGACTGGGATGATACTGGGATCACACTGAGTGTAACTGGAAGTGACTGGGACCATCCTGGGGGTGACTGGGAGCCACAGGGCCCATGCTGGGAGTGACCTGGGGGGAACTGGGGGAACTGGCCCGGCTGGGGCTCAGGGTTGTTCTCCCCCAGGGCTGCCCTGGCTCCTGCTGCCACCCTGGGCCCCACAGAGCCGAGGGACAGGGGACAGCTGAGGGACAGGAGACAGGGGCAGGGACGTGGAGAGGTAGAAGGGAGTTCCAGGGGGTCCTTGAGCCCAGGAAAGGGGAGTCCAGGGTTTCCCAAAAAGGGGGGACAAGGGTGGGGACAGCAGGGATGCTCAAGAACGAGGAGTTCAGGGGGTCTCTGGTTTTGCACACAGCTGGGGCTGGGGGCTGGGAAAGGCAGGAATGGGGGACCAAGGCATTCCAGGGCATCCCAGGGTCAAGCCAATGGCCAGTCTGGAGGCTGGGAGCCATGGGATGGCCGGGAAAAGGGGAGCAGAGAGCCCTGATGTCCAGGAATGGGGTGTGAAAAATGCATGTATTTTATGATTGGCTTTTCACAAATATTAAAATGAATATTATATGTGTTGTATTAGAAAGCAATGCTGTATTAATTTTCTTAAGTACTGTGTTAAATATAGTTTTAGGTTATAAAAATTGTTAAAATAGAACTATGCTATGTAAGATGCTTTGTTTAAAAGAAAGGACTTGCAGCAAGATAACTTGCAGCCACAGGACACCTAGATCTTTCAGAGAAAAAGAATTTACGGCCTTCTTATCAGAAGAAACAAACTTCTTCCCACCTTGGAGGTGCTATTAGGATTAGAGGGAAGAAGTTGACACTGGTCAGACAGAATCCTGTGTTTGAATGGAATTTATGCATCATGTATGAAGTATATGAATATGCAACGGGCTGTTGTTTTTAAGGGTTAATCCTTTGTTACCAGGGGTCCTTTTTTGGGCCGTGATGCCCAGAAAAAGGTACCTGGACGTCCATAACTCTTTGTTTTTATTGTCTCATATTGTCTTAATTCAATTTGTCCAAATTGTTATTACTCTAATTGTGTTACTATATAACCATCTTATTACTATTAAACTTTAAAATTTTTAAAAACAAGTGATTGGCGTTTTTCACAATTTGGTAGCAGAGGATGGTTACTAACTCCTCGCTGCCGGTGCTTTGGGAGAGTCAGAGTGGGGAAGGCGCGCCCTGCCCTCTTTGGCAGCCTCGCTCTGCTTCCCCTGAAGTGACCGACAGACGCAGGTTACGATCTGTGGACAAAAGGAGACAATAAAACAAAGAGAACAGGAAAAGGGTCCCTACAACTGCTGTAATTTGCCCCCTAAGAGCAGTAGTGCGCACGAAGAACCCGGGAAGGAAAAAGGATTGGTAAGTATTTCTCGGGGGGCAGGTACGGGGGGATGAATGTGTGTGAATGAGAGGCGGGCTGGTTGTCCCAGACCTGCCAAGTGAGTGCGGAGTCTCCCACGCTGCGTTTCCGACTTTGCGCTGGAAAAGCGGCCAGTAAAGAGACAAAGCGACTCATAAGAGAGTGAAAGAATCCCCGGGGGTGACTGGGACTGGGTCTCAGGGAGGGGTTGGACCCCTCGGTGGTGGGGAGCAAGGTTTCCTAGCCCAATCCACTAGGAAACAGGACAGGAGGGGCTCCTAAAACCTGCTGGGTTGAGGGATTTATATTCCAAGAGCATCCAAGAGCAGGGTTGAGCAGAATTCTGTCCGAGTGAGGATATGCCCGGGAACACTCAGGGTGGGACAACACAGCTAGATTGGGGGATAAAAAAATGCCCAAGAACATCCAGGGTTGGACAACACAGCAGAACAAATTAAATGCCAAAGAGCATCTGTAGTTGTACCACACCGCTGGGTTGAGGGACAGAAAATGCCCAAGAGCATCTGAGGTTGAACAACACAGCTGGATTGAAGGAAAATTACCCGAGAGCATCTGGGGTTGGACAACACGACAGGATTGAGGGAAAAATTGCCCAAGAGCATTTGGGGTTGGATAACACAGCTGGGTTGAGGGATATCCAATAGCACCGGGACTGGCCAGTAACACCTAAACTTGTAATAGGCGATGTGAAAGTAAAAGGTACCTTATTGTTGTTTTGTGGTGTGTGAGAGTGACACACACACAGAGCCAGCCTCAACTTCCTGGGCAGGTGGGAAGGGGGAGGTGTGGAAAGAGCGAGTGACCTGCACACCAGGCTGCAGCTCCCGGCTGGGTGGGGGCTTCTGGGCCCAAGAGGAGCGAGTGACCTGCGAACCAAGCTAGCGTTCCCTGGGCGTGTGAGGGGCCGTAGCTGAAGAGTGTGAAAGACACGCAGACAGCCTCACAGGGGAACGGGCACCAGAGGCAGCCAGAGTCAGGGCCCTTCTAGGGGGCCTGGTGACACTGAGACCTGGAGGTAAACGCCAAAGCGAAAGAGGGGGCCACAAGGACCTGTGATTTCCTAGCAATAAGGATCCACTCTGTGTCTTGAGAGTGTGAAGGAATGTGTGAAAGTGAATGAGAAATAAAAGTGAGTGAATGTAGACGAATGAAAGTATAGGTAATGTCGATTGTGCATTTTAAGCCTTACCGTATCTCCTTGAGGGAGTTGGATTGTATTGAAAAGCAGTGTGAGAAAAAGGGGTTTTTTTGGGTGTAAGTAGTTGAAAGAAAAGTGGTATTTAAGTTGTTAGTAAAAAGTGAAAAACAGAAGCAGGGGACGAATAGATAGAAAACTGAAAAATGAGACAGAAATTCAGTAAGGTGGATACAGGAAAAGAAAAGCAGAAAAAAACTACCAACAGAAATACCCCAAGACAGCACTTTAGGAGTTATGTTAACAAACAGAAATACAACTCATTGCAAAATACAGGGTATGCAGAAGTTGATGAGAAAAAACATGCAAACTTGTGAATTATATACTTAAAAACAGCATTAGAAAATTTAACACAAAAGAGTTATACATTGATTCAAGGTATGCCTTTAGAGTAGCACATACCTTAAGAAAAATTTTAAAAGGGAGATTGCTTAATTAAAGAAGAAAAAGATTAGTACATGAGAAACTTATTTTCGAGGTTTTAGAGGCATTACAATTACCTAAGAGAGATAGCAATAGTACGTATTAAAGGACACCAAAAGGTAAAGACCTAGAAATAAGAAGAAATAAAATAAATAACTGGCAGATCAAGAAGCTAAAGATGCAGCAGAAAATAGAGCTGAAAGAGTTAATATTAACTCCAAATGAAGAAAAAAAAAGGGGGGGGATTAAAACAAGATTGTGGCGAACAAGATAAATCGGGGAAATAGAAACATCTTGATATGGAAGACAATTAGATAATAAAACGCTTACGAGGGAATAGCAGAGGACGTGTATCAAAAAGCCCGGTGGGATACACAGGCTAGGTGTGATCATTTTTTTAAAAGAACTATGGGTGCATTGAGACTTTTAGAGTAAAAAAACAAGTACCTGAAACATGTATAATTTGCCAAAAGATAAATAAAAGGGTGATGAGCAAAACAATATGAGAAGGTCGTCAGTTAGCTCGTCGACCATTTCAAAGCATCCAAAAAGCAAAACGGGGAAAGTACAGAGCTGAGAACAAATTACCTCATCCATTCCCGTTCGTTCCCCGACTCGTTCGCACCAGCCCTCCCAGCCCCTGTGCCGGCTCCGGCACAGTCCGTCTGTCCCGGTCCGTCTGTCCCGGTCCGTCTGTCCCGGTCCGGCCGCCTGGCCCGCGTTCTTGCCGGGGGTGGGGGTCTGTCCTGCCGTGTGCACCGTGGTTACCGCGCTGATCGCACCGAGGGGGTCCCGTCTGTCCCATCCCCGGCTGCCCTGACTCTGTCGGCTCCCGCCGCTGCAGCCGGGGTCAGTCCCGGCTTTGTCTCTGCCGGATCAGCCACCGTGAGCCGAGTGAGGGCGATCCCCGCTCCAGCTCGGTCTGCACAGGAACAGCCCCTCGGGCGATCCCAGCCACAGACCCCGCCTCTGGAGCCCCCAGACCCTGAGCTGTGCCGATCCCCTCGGGCCATCCCAGCCACAGACCCCGCCTTTGGAGCCCCCAGACCCTGAGCTGTGCCGATCCCCTCGGGCCATCCCGGCCGCAGACCCCGCCTTTGGAGCCCCCAGACCCTGAGCTGTGCCGATCCCCTCGGGCCATCCCGGCTGCAGACCCCGCCTCTGGAGCCCCCAGACCCTGAGCTGTGCCGATCCCCTCGGGCCATCCCAGCCACAGACCCCGCCTCTGGAGCCCCCAGACCCTGAGCTGTGCCGATCCCCTCGGGCCATCCCGGCTGCAGACCCCGCCTCTGGAGCCCCCAGACCCTAAGCTGTGCCGATCCCCTTGGGCGATCCCGGCTGCAGACCCCGCCTCTGGAGCCCCCAGACCCTGAGCTGTGCCGATCCCCTCGGGCCATCCCAGCCACAGACCCCGCCTCTGGAGCCCCCAGACCCTGAGCTGGGCCGATCCCTTCGGGCCATCCCAGCCACAGACCCCGCCTTTGGAGCCCCCAGACCCTGAGCTGTGCCGATCCCCTCGGGCCATCCCAGCCACAGACCCCGCCTCTGGAGCCCCCAGACCCTGAGCTGTGCCGAGCCTCCCCGTCCTGCCCTGAGCTCCATTCCCTTGGTAACCACAGCTCCGGCTGCTTAAGGAAACTCTCTAAAGGAATCACTTTATTGAAACACTAAAAATCAGTTAGAAGAAAGCCCTCTCCTGATTCTTCCTAAAAATACGTGAGAAAGGCTGTAGAAGATAAAAATCCAAAAAGAATGGGATAAAGAGATTGGTCTATTTCCATTAAGAGAGATTCTCAAAGGGGGGTGATGGATCAGAGTTTGTAAATGCTTCTTTGACTTTGTCTGTGGTCTGAAATTTTAAGAAATAAATAAAAGAGATATTTGGAGAATCCCATAGGCATAGCTGAACAATTAGACCAACTTTTAGGTCCAAACATGTATACTTGAGAACAGATGTGGTTGGTAATGAAAATAATATTTTTCTCAGGAAGAAAAGCAATTAATCAGAGCAACTGAAATAAAAGCTTAAGAAAAAGATAATCTGCAGGGACCCCCAGAGAAGACGAAATGCCAACTGTACCTCCTGAATGGGGTTAAAATAATGAGGAGGGGAGTAAACACATGAACAGTTATTGTAATTACATAACCAAGAGAATAAATGAGACAGCATATCAAAGGCGAAATGTGAAAACAAAAGATTTTTGAGAGACAGCTTTTAGAGGGGTGTCGTGGGTTGACAGCCTTTATCCCAATATCGTGTGTTGTGTCTGGCAGCTGTGCCTTTTCTCTCTTCCCCCCCCCCGGCCGTCTTGCTGCGGCGGGGCGGGGAAGAGAGGGGGGGAGTGTTTGACCAGGCCTTTTTGCTTTTGGCTTTTTGCTGCTTGGCTTGGCTAGCCGCTTTGCTTGCTTGCTTTCTGCTTTTTGCGCTGTTTTTTTCTTTTCTTTTGTTCCCTCTTTCTTACCCTCCCCTGAAGATACTGGACCGGCTCCGGACCTGACCTGAGACGTCCAGGACACCTGGAGCTTGCGAGAGAAGCTCAGCGCCCTCACCACACAATCTGTTTCTTTCCTTTTCTTGTGTTGGGGAGTGTTCTTTTGTTACTTGTAAATAAATAGGTTTTGTTTTCCACTTTGCTCCTCCGAGAAATTCCTTCCCGAACCCGGTGTTGGGGGAGGGGTGGTTGGAGGTTTGTTTTGTTTTGGGGGGCTCCCTTTTGGAGATTTCCCCTAATTTGTCCTAAACCAGGACAATATACCTTTTGGTGCGTTGGCCGGGAAACGGAGGCCAAAAAAACAGTGGAAAAAACCTATAACAATAATATTTTGGTTTTGGCTATTTTGGTGGGCATATTGGTAATTCATAATGTCATTTGGAGTGGAAGCTTGCCGGTATTTCTGGTCCCTAGGGGTTTTTGAAGTTTTAATACTTTTGTGGTCCCTGGGGTTATTTCCTTACCCAAAAATAGCTCTGATGTTGTCCCTAATAAGTAGCTTTTGTAAGCGGGGGGCACTAACCAGAATAGTCATTGTGCTGGTCTTATGTGTGATGATGTGTCGGATAAAAATGCTGGACTTTATTTCAGGAATGTATGGATTGGTGTTATGGCTGTTTACTCAGTTTGTTTGGGGAGAAGAAGGGGAAGGGGCTTTTCAGCCTTTGTCTTCCTTCTTGTCCTCCAAATTTGTTGACATCTCTATTAGAAAATACTGAATTTCCCCTGAGTTTGAAAGAAACCATCTTTCTGGCATTTAATTTATTAAGCCTTTTCTATACTGTCTGGAGTGTGTATAAAATGAAGACTGAGATTTCTAGAGGGGTTAGAGACACTCCTGACTTAGGAGTAAAACAAAGCAGGAAAAATCTTGACTGGAGTGGGAAATGGGAGGACATGGGCCAGACTTTAAAGGAATTTTCCGATCTTATAGACTGGGACTTTCCATCTGATCAAATTCAGGATCCAGTCGAGGTGGCAAAGTATTTGAGGGAGAAGTGCCATGGTAATACTAAGGAGGAAAGGGTTACTGCAGTGAGCTGGGCCTTGGCATTTGTTTACCGTACTCTGCTAGATACTGTGGAGCAGCAGATAGCAGAAAGGGAACAGGGAGATAAGTTAGTTACTATCCCAGTGACCCAGGCTGCAGCTAACATCCCAGGCTCCAGGCTGGCAGCTGAATCAGACAGTAGGCCCCAAACCATGGCTGTTGCAGCTAATACAAGAGGTGGAAAGTGTAAAGGCAAGACTGATCGAAAGGTGGAGGATGATGATGATGATGCAGGAGAAGGACCCTCATCAAAATCAGAGGCCACATCAAGGGGCACAGAATCTGGAGCTAATATTGACTCCTTTTCTCTGAAGGACCTCAGAGGCCTAAGAAAGGATTACAGACGACAACCTGACGAATCTATAATTAGTTGGTTAGTCCGCCTTTGGGATGCTGCAGGGGAGGTTACGATTTTGGATGGTACTGAAGCGAGGCATTTGGGATCCCTGTCACATGATCCTGTCATTGATCAAGGTATGATGAGGGGGGCTAACCCTCACAGCCTCTGGGAACGGGTCCTAAGAAGCGTAGCAGAACGATACCTGTGTACGGATGATCTCTATATGCAGCAGACACGGTGGAAGACCATAGAACAGGCGATCCAACGCCTGAGAGAGATGGCGGTGGCAGAGCTCATTTTCTCAGATGATACAACAACTAGGAATCCGGACCTGGTACCATGCACACCTGTAATGTGGAGGAAACTTGTGCGACTTGGGCCACCTGAATACGCTTCTGCCCTAGCAATAATGAAGCGGGATGATACATATGAGACTGTGCTCGATATGGCAAAGAAGCTTCGAGCGTATGCAGATGCTGTGCATGGCCCAACTCATGCCAGAATTGCAGCAGTGGAAACCCGACTGCAGAAACTAGAGGACAAAATAGAGGAGAATCATAAGAAACTCCGGGAAGAGATTAAGGAGGACCTTATTCAAATCTCAGCTGTACAAATTAGAGGCCCTGGTGTCCAACGCTGGCGCTCCTTTGATGGGGAGAGAAGGTACACCCCACGGGCTGGGTTATGGGCTTTTCTGCATGAGTCTGGAGAAGACATGAGGAGATGGGACAGAAAACCCACCGCTGCTTTGGCACAACGGGTGCGTGATTTGAAGGAAAGAGAGAGTATCACCAAAAGGATAGCAGCTCCGGTCGCTCGTAGCCGAGATGTTAAGTATGCTGATGACGATGACATGTCCAACCCCTTGAAGGAACTTCTAAGGCATATGCCCAAGGAAAGAAGGACAATCTGGCTTAGAGGGGCCCTGCCTCCAGCCAGGAAGAGGCACGGGAGAACCGGGTTTTCTGGAAGGTGTGGATCAGATGGCCTGGCACATCAGAGCCACAAGACTATGAAGCATTGGTTGACACTGGATCACAGTGTACCTTAATGCCATCGGAACACGTGGGGACAGAACCTGTTTCCATTGCTGGAGTGACGGGGGGATCACAACAGTTGACTTTGTTGGAAGCTGAGGTGAGTTTGACTGGGAAGGAGTGGCAGGAACATCCGATTGTGACTGGTCCAGAGGCTCCGTGTATTTTGGGCATAGACTTCCTCCGGAATGGCTATTACAAAGATCCTAAGGGATTCAGGTGGGCTTTTGGAATAGCTGCAGTGGAGATAGAGGGTATTAAACAATTGAATACCTTGTCTGGACTATCAGAGAACCCATCTGCAGTAGGACTCTTGAAGGTAGAGGAACAACGAGTGCCAATTGCCACCTCAACAGTGCACCGCAGGCAGTACCGGACGAATCGAGATGCCGTGATCCCCATCCACAAAATGATCCGAGAGCTGGAGAGCCAAGGGGTGGTCAGTAAAACCCACTCACCCTTCAACAGCCCCATTTGGCCTGTGCGAAAATCTGATGGAGAATGGAGACTGACTGTGGACTACCGTGCCTTGAATGAAGTGACTCCACCACTGAGTGCGGCTGTACCGGACATACTGGAACTGCAGTACGAGCTGGAGTCCAAGGCAGCAAAGTGGTACGCGACCATCGATATTGCTAACGCGTTTTTCTCCATCCCTCTGGCAGCAGAATGCAGGCCCCAGTTTGCTTTTACATGGAGGGGAGTGCAGTATACCTGGAACCGACTGCTCCAGGGGTGGAAACACAGTCCTACCATCTGTCATGGACTGATCCAGGCTGCACTAGAAGAGGGTGAGGCTCCAGAACATTTACAATATATTGATGATATCATTGTTTGGGGGAACACGGCAATAGAAGTGTTCGAGAAAGGAGAGAAGATAATTCATATTCTCTTGGAAGCCGGATTTGCCATTAAGAAGAGCAAAGTCAAGGGACCTGCCCGAGAAATTCAGTTTTTGGGGGTGAAGTGGCAAGATGGACGGCGTCAGATTCCTGCGGATGTTATTAACAAAATCACTGCTATGTCCCCACCAACTGAAAAGAAGGAAACACAAGCTTTCTTAGGTGCTATAGGTTTCTGGAGGATGCACATCCCTGAGTATAGTCAGATTGTGAGACCCCTTTATCTGGTTACCCGCAAGAAGAACAACTTCCATTGGGGCCCTGAGCAGCAGCAAGCTTTCATCCAGATCAAGCAGGAGATCGCTCATGCTGTAGCCCTTGGTCCAGTCAGGACTGGACCAGATGTGAAGAACGTGCTCTACTCTGCAGCCGGGAGCCATGGTCTGTCCTGGAGCCTTTGGCAGAAGGTGCCTGGCGAGACCCGAGGCTGACCATTGGGATTTTGGAGTCGGAGCTACAGGGGGTCTGAAGATAACTATACCCCAACAGAAAAGGAAATCTTGGCCGCCTATGAAGGAGTCAAAGCCGCCTCAGAGGTGATTGGTACAGAGGCACAACTCCTTCTGGCACCCCGACCACCGGTGCTGGGATGGATGTTCAGAGGAAAGGTTCCCTCTACCCACCATGCCACCAATGCTACTTGGAGTAAGTGGATTGCCCTCATTACGCAGCGCGCTCGAATTGGGAAGTTAAATCGCCCTGGGATCCTGGAAATAATTACAAATTGGCCCGAAGGTGAAAGCTTTAGTGTCGCGGATGAGGAACAAGAGCCAGTGACCCGGGTTGAGGAAGCTCCGCCATACAATCAGTTACCAGCAGAAGAAACGCGTTACGCTCTATTCACCGATGGTTCTTGTCACGTCATAGGGATGAAACGGAGGTGGAAAGCAGCTGTATGGACTCCCGCTCGACGAGTTGCAGAGGCTACTGAAGGAGAAGGCGAATCCAGTCAATTTGCTGAAATCAAAGCTATTCAACTGGCCCTAGGTATTGCAGAGAGAGAGAAGTGGCCAAGGCTCTATTTGTATACCGACTCTTGGATGGTAGCCAACGCTCTATGGGGATGGCTGAAGAGATGGAAAGAGGCGAACTGGCAGCGAAGAGGAAAACCAATTTGGGCTGCGTAAGAGTGGAAAGATATCGCTACTCGGTTAGAGAAGTTACCTGTGAAGGTTCGCCATGTAGATGCCCATGTCCCCAGAAGTAGAGCTAATGAAGAGCAGCAAAACAACCAGCAAGTCCATCAGGCTGCAAAGATAGGGGAGTTGAAGATAGATCTCGACTGGGAGCATAAGGGAGAGTTATTCTTAGCACGATGGGCCCATGATGCCTCAGGCCACCAGGGTAGAGATGCCACCTATAAGTGGGCACGAGACCGAGGGGTGGATCTAACCATGGACAGTATCTCTCAGGTTATTCGTGACTGTGAGACGTGCGCTGCCATTAAGCAGGCCAAGCGGGTGAAGCCCCTCTGGTATGGGGGGCGGTGGTCTAAGTACAAATACGGGGAGGCCTGGCAGATTGATTGCATCACACTGCCTCAAACCCGCCAGGGCAAGCACTATGTACTAACCATGGTAGAAGCCACCATGGGATGGTTGGAAACCTACCCTGTGTCTCATGCTACAGCCCGTAACACTATCTTGGGCCTTGAAAAGCAGGTCCTTTGGAGGCACAGTACTCCCGAGAGAATTGAGTCAGATAATGGGACTCATTTTAAAAACAATCCTATTAATACTTGGGCTAGGGAACATGGCATCGAGTGGATATACCATATCCCCTATCATGCACCAGCTGCAGGGAAGGTGGAAAGGTATAATGGATTGTTAAAAACCACCTTAAAAGCATTGGGTGGGGGGTCTTTAAAAAACTGGAAGCAGCATTTAGCAAAGGCTACCTGGTTAGTTAACACTCGAGGTTCCACCAGCCGAGCAGGTCCTGCTCAGTCTGAGCTCCTTAATATAGTAGATGGGGATAAAGCCCCAGTGGCCCATGTCAGAGGTTTGTTGGGAAAGACAGTATGGATCAACCCTGCCTCGAGTACAGACAAACCCATCCGTGGGATTGTCTTTGCTCAAGGACCAGGTTATACATGGTGGATAATGCAGAAAGATGGAACAACACGGTGTGTACCTCAGGGAGACCTGATTGTGGGATGAGACTCGTATATGAATGTCATTGTTTGTTGAATGTGAGACAGAAGGAAACTGTAAGTGTCAAAGGTCTGAGCAAGTAATATGAGAGGAATGCGTAAGTGTCAAAGGTGTGAGTAAGTGAAATGAAAGTTTTTATTGTATATTCACGATATGGGATAAGGGGTGGAGTGTCGTGGGTTGACAGCCTTTATCCCAATATCGTGTGTTGTGTCTGGCAGCTGTGCCTTTTCTCTCTTCCCCCCACCCCCGGCCGTCTTGCTGCAGCGGGGCGGGGAAGAGAGGGGGGGAGTGTTTGACCAGGCCTTTTTGCTTTTGGCTTTTCGCTGCTTGGCTTGGCTAGCCGCTTTGCTTGCTTGCTTTCTGCTTTTTGCGCTGTTTTTTTTCTTTTCTTTTGTTCCCTCTTTCTTACCCTCCCCTGAAGATACTGGACCGGCTCCGGACCTGACCTGAGACGTCCAGGACACCTGGAGCTTGCAAGAGAAGCCTGGTGCCCTCACCATACACAGTCTGTTTCTTTCCTTTTCTTGTGTTGGGGAGTGTTCTTTTGTTACTTGTAAATAAATAGGTTTTGTTTTCCACTTTGCTCCTCCGAGAAATTCCTTCCCGAACCCGGTGTTGGGGGAGGGGTGGTTGGAGGTTTGTTTTGTTCGGGGGGCTCCCTTTTGGAGATTTCCCCTAATTTGTCCTAAACCAGGACAAGGGGAAAGAAAAAACTCCAACTAAATAGATAAACAAACTTTAGAGAAAAAGGAAAATGGTCCTAAGTAAGCAGAAGATCTGAAAATCTTTAAAGAAATGGGCCCATAAAAAAAAAAAAAAAAGTCATAGGCTTTAATTTTTTTGGGGGGGAACAAATACCATCAGGAGCCTGTGATAACTTTAAAAGTGGGTCCCCAAGAAGAAGAATTGGAATTTGTTACAGACACAGGGGCAGAGAAAACCTGCCTGTTAAACGTTCCAAAAGGTTATAGTGTGAGCAAACATATAGTGAAAGTAACAGGGGCAAAAAGAGGAAGTTTTACATTTCTGGTCATTAAAGATGTGGTAATTGAGGGAAGAAACTAAAATTTAGGTGGGAGATGTGTTATTGGTCCCAGGGGCAGGTAGCAATTTATTGGGAAGAGTCTTACAAGTGCAATTAAGAGTAAGAGTTATATCAGAAAATAAGAAAATGACAGCTAGAGTTTTGAAATTAAGCCAAGAGGATGAAGAAAAAAAAATCAACAAAGAAGTTTGGGCTGGAGAAAGAAATAGGGGAAGAATAAATATCGACCCCATAAGGGTTACAACTGAGAGAGGAGAAAGAGAGAAGTTGAAGTAGAGAAGTAGTTAGGAAACTCTGAGATGTTAGAATGTGAAGTGATGACATCTTGGTGCTAGAAGAGAGCAGAAGTGTGAATGCAAGTTTTTTGCATGAAAGGCAGAGAAGTATCTTAACACATGGTTGTTAAGAGGTTATTCAATGCCACACTGGGGTCCGGAAAAGCCTTAGCAGAACGGGCCCTCCTTGAAGAGAAAAGAGGCTAAGTTGACGAGAGAAAGAGAAAGAATGTCAGGAGCACCTGGGCACGCCAGGTTTGGGGTTGTCAAGGCTGGGAGGTGTCTGAGCGCTCCCTGCGATCGGCGGGGTCTCGGGGGCTGCGGCAGGGACCGATCCATGGAGGTGCCCCGGGCGGGGCTGGCAGCAGAGGACACAGGTTTGCGGCCAGGAGCGGGCTGGCTCCGGGGCAGAGCTCCTGGGGGGCTCCCAGACTGTCGGGGTGCCGAGCCCAGGATGGCAGCGTCAGCCTGGAAGTAGGCCGAGAGAGAGAAGGGGAGAGAGAGAGAGAGAGAGGGAGAGGGAGAGGGAGAGGGCAAAAGAGACCCAGGGCAGCCCCCAGGGTCCCCATGCCCGGGGCTGCTCTCCCCTGCCCCGGCCCTGCAGCCAAGGGGCCGCACCGGGGGAAGGGCCAAGAACAGCCTTGACAGCAGGGCTGTGAAAAGAGGGGCAGGGGGGACTAGCACTAAA
This sequence comes from Melospiza melodia melodia, assembly GCF_035770615.1. Classification (NCBI taxonomy): domain Eukaryota; kingdom Metazoa; phylum Chordata; class Aves; order Passeriformes; family Passerellidae; genus Melospiza; species Melospiza melodia. The sequence continues at coordinate 4,156,152 of NC_086200.1, forward strand.
AGATAAAATCAAAGCAGAGATTGCTGACTCTCCAAACCTCACAAAGCGGTTTGTTTTTCTTAAGTAAGAAGTTTTTTGGTTTTTTTTTCTTTTGTGTGTTTTGTTTGCCGTTAACGAGAAGGCTTTTTTCCTGAAGAAGAGGCTGCTGTAGAGAAAGCTTTTAGCTAAACCCAGAAAGTTTAGAAGGAAAGCGAATAGTAAAAGTTAATGCAGTATTATCTTTCTTTTATTATCTATGCTATTAAGAAGTCCTTTCCAGGTACTACTGAAGCAACAACCAAAATCAAGGAAAGAGAGTGAATTCATGCCAGCAGAATCAAAGGACTTGTGAAGAAACTTGAGGAACGGACTATCATATTTAAACCGGCTGATACTGAACTGACTTTCCAATGGGGACTGAGTGGTAATGGTTTGAGAAAACCCAAATGATCCAAGAAATGTACAAAGAATAACACTGAATTAAGAAATAAGATAATGCTTATATCACTGGATTTGAGCACTGCCTGAATAAAACATCTCCTTGGGGGAGGAATACCTCAGATAGAAAGATCAAGAACGTTTTTGTATTCTGACCTTAGCCCTAGAATTGTACAAGGGAGAAGGGGAATTACTATTTCCATTAGTAAACTTTACTTGATTCATTCCAATACTGGACATGCTAGGTGGGTTATAAGTAAATGCTTAAATTGTAAGAGTAATTAGTGTTGTGATTCACAAAATTTATGCTCTTATTGCAAAAAGTGTTAAAGTACTGACTTGGTTTTGTGGATGGGAATTATTAGTGCCTGTTAAATGAGAGATACCTGAGGAACAGTCAGAGACCACAGTTAAAGAGTGTCAAAAACAATTTGCCTAGCAATTAGTTAAGAGAAAGTGACAAGAAAATAGAGGGCAAGACCAGATTGGCCTCTGTATTTCACCACCAAGAAGATCAAATAAACCTGCTGTGGGTTGCAACCTCACAGGCATGGGAGGTGGGAGTATAAGCCATACTGGACCTCTGTTATTCCTGTTTCTGGCACTCACTTGTTGTCTTTTCCCTTTCGGGATACCAGCAGGATTGTGTCACAAATGCTACAGAAAGCATCACATAGAAAGAAACCAAAGTTCCTCCTTTATTACACACACCTATGTCAACAGCCACTGTTATAACCCAGCCAAATTAAGAACTTGTAGGCAAAACAGAGTAAATTATTAGATTACAAGAAACTTAAGAAAAAGTGGCAATAGATTTAGAACTGAATGTCCAAAAGGAGAGAGATGGATTTGTTTTAAATTTAATCTTGAAGATGCGGTTCAAGATTTGGAAAAAAAAAACCCCAAATAATAAAGGAAAAGGTAAAACCAGCACAGCAATCTAACTCTGTATTGACTCCAAATTATCTGTTGAATTGTATTACAAGACTCCAAGCAGTTACAGAAATGATAGCAAATAAGGCTGCCCAGGCATTAGAGTTAACATTAAGTCAGCTAAGCCAAACAAAAACTGTAGGGTATCAGAAAGGTTCGCTTTAGACTGTTTATTGGCCAAAGAAGGGGGTGTTTGTGGAAAGTTCAATATATCAGATCGTTGAAAATTGATGACCACAGAAAAGTCATTCTAGCAAAAGCAAAAGAAATCAAAAAGAAAAATATATACGCGTATACCAACCCAGGTACCAGTCCAAAAATTAGAAAACAATGTTAAAATCTAGCTGGTGGGGTAATGTATTAGAAGAAATTAAGATCTTTCATTTGTGTTACAACTGTTTTTATATTTCTTTCTTGTGTAACCCCGTGTTTTATTTTACCAGCATAGTCCAGAAGATATAAGTAGAAAAAAAATATGGCTCAAGCCAAATGATTTACAAAGAATAAGAGTGGGGATTGTGAAAAATGCATGTATTTTATGATTGGCTTTTTGCAAATATTAAAATGAATATTATATGTGTTGTGTTAGAAAGCAATGCTGTATTAATTTTCTTAAGCACGGTGTTAAATATAGTTTTAGGTTATAAAAATAGAAACTATGCTATGTAAGATGCTTTGTTGAACAGAAAGGGCTTGCAGCGAGATAGCAGCCACAGGACATCTAAATCTTTCAGAGAAAGGGAATTTATTGCCTTCTTATCAGAAAAAATGAACTTCTTCTCACCTTGGAGGCACTGTTAGGATTAGAAGGAAAGAAGTTGACAATGACCAGACACAATCCTGTATTTGAATGGAATTTATGCATCATGTATGAAGTATATGAATATGCAACAGGCTATTGTTCTTAAGGGTTAATCCTTTGTTAATGGGTGTCCTTTTTCAGGCTCCTGATGCCCAGAAAAAGGTACCCGGACATCCGTAACTCTTTGTTTTTATTGTCTCATATTGTCTTAATTCAATTTATCCAAATTGTTATTACTCTAATTGTGTTACTATTTTTATAACTATTTTATTACTATGAAACTTTTTAAAATTTTAAAAACAAGTGATTGGCGTTTTTCACACTGACTGTTCACCGCTGCCAATGCTCACAGTATTCTCCTAACACACTTGAGCTTCCTGTCTTTCAGTGAGAGAAAGATTCAGCTAAAGTCAAGGAAAGAGGGCAGGGGAGATGGAAACCTTCCCTTGGGATGCTTTTAGGAAGGCCTGAAGGGACCCTGCCTTTCCTTGGAACAGAGGTGGTCACCATGCATGGTGTTGCCTGACCTGCCCTAGGTGCTCCTCTATTCCAGAAGGACTTTTGCCCACTTCATCACTTGTCTGTCCCTCCAATTCCAGGGCCTCAAACCTGCTCTGTGAGATACTAAACCTGTAAGTCAGCTGTAAGTTTTCAGAATATGGCACTGACCATGGCTCTAAGTAAGTTTTTTAATCAGGCTTACAATATATTTTGAGAAGAAGAAGGAACAGAAGGGGTAGATACCACACAAGAATCCAGCAGAGTCTTCCCAGCTTTTTTGTCTGGGTTCTATGAAGCACAATGCCCAGTGCTTGCATTATGCTGTCTTTTCATGTGTTCTGGTGACCAGAACCATCCCATGGCCAGGCCCAGGATAATTTGGGTGCCAAAGTCCCATTGCCTGCAAACATCACACTCTTTTTTACCCAGCTGGTGCTCAGCTCAGCATATTTGCTGAGACAACTTTAGGACTGTTTTCCTTAACTTGGCAGTTCTAGCAGATGTCCTTATGGCCCCTAAATTCTGCATCCTTTGTGTCCACTATCAATGGGCATCCTTCTTCCCAAGCTTTGTCAACCTCCCTCTGGGTCTGAGATCAGTGAAACGGGCCCAGCCCTGAGTCTTAAAGACAATTCTAGCAACAACTACTTTGCTTTTCTAATACCTGGCCATCACTTCGAGCTTGTAGGCTGCTATGTGTGTCACAGGTTAAATGTCTCTTCCTGTTGATCAGGCTTGGAAGTGCGGACAGCCCAGGCATGACAGGATATGTTTTCTTCAGGAAATGGGACGTAGGGCCCAGCTTGCACCAGGTCCAGGCCCGCGCCTTCCAGAGCGCCAGAAGGTTCGCGGCGCCATTGCAGGGCTCAGGGCGCCTCCTTGTGGGCAAGAGTCGCCTCGACAGCGCGGGCGCCGCGCGGCGGGGCCAGAGGCCAGGAAAGGGCGGGCGGGTGTGAGGGGCGGGGCGGTTCGTGCCGAGAGCCGAGCCCGCGCTGTACCTCGGCGCCTTCCCGGCTCGGTGTTGGGAGCGAGCCGCCGCTGCTCGGGCTCTGGGAGAAGCGTGCGGCCGCTGCGGAGTCCCAGCCCGCAGATCTGGCTGCTGGCCGAGGCTGCAGTGCAGAGCTGCCATGCCAGAGCTGCCGTGCGCCGTGGCACTGCCAGAGCCCCTGGCAGAGCCGGGCTGGAAGTGCCGACAGCTGAGGGAAGCCCTGCCATGGCAGCGCCCCAAGCTCTTGTTTATCCCACAGAAAGAGAGGATCAGCACCTGGAGGTGACTGCGTCATTCCTGGAAAGGGACTATCTGCTTACAGTTGCGATGTCTGGCAGCAAGCAGGACGGCGCTGGTGCCAGGGCGCCAAGTGAGGGCAAAGCAGCCCTGTGACAGCCTGGCCCAGGGGCTCTTGTGGCAGCAGGCAGCGTGGGGATCAGAACAGAGGCAGGGGGAGGCAGGAGCTGCTCGGCCATGCCAGGGCTGGGAGCCTCCTTCCTGCCCAAGTGGGGCCCAGCTGGGCCAGGGGGCAGCTCCTGGGACAGCCGTGCCCGCAATGGCCCCCGCTCTGCAAGGCCTCCAGCGCTGCCCATCAGCCAGGCAGGGACAGAGCAGCCTTGGGGCCGATGCTGCTGCAGGCTCAGAGCCCCGCACAGCTGCTCATGCCCGGTGCCATTGGCTCTGTCCCCTGCAGCCTGCATGCTGTGTCACCGTGCAGAGGCTGAGCCCTGTGCCTCCCCTGGCCCTGGCAACTGCTCCTGTGCTGCTCCTGCACTGCCCAGGGCACCCACGGGCCCTGCTTGGGCCGCACGCAGACCAGAACCAGCTGGGGCTGTGACAGCTCTGCTGCTCTGGGCCCAGCCCTTGGGCAAAGCGCCCGCCTGTCCCTGGGCTGGGGGCAGTGCCCAGGCTGGGCTTGGCAGAGCCCGTCCGCTCCTGGAGGGCTGGGGGCACTGCTCTGGCCTGGCCTGGCCGGGCCCTGGGGTCCCTTGGCATTCCTGCTTGCCCTTGCATCCACCAGGGATGGGCTGCAGCTCAATGGCCCCGGCCTGGCCGCACACTCAGGCCTGGAGCCTTCCCTGGCTCCCCAGGGCACGAGAGCCTCAGCCCCAGCTCCCAAACACGACCTAACAGGGTTTGCTGATATTGATCCCTGTTAGACCTTTGAAAGCATTTTGAAAGTAACCTTGTTTGGCAACTCCTTCAAGGAACAAACGTGATTCGCTTCTAATCAGTAAAAATTTTATTGGTTTGCTTGCACTTCCTATAGGGTATCCTAATGCTTCCTTTGGCGTTCCAGAAAATAATGAAAATCTAACAAATTCTAAAGAGAAGTTCTTGAATCCACTATGAGGAGAAGTCTCTACATTCACTATCCTTACATACACTTAAGTAGCTGCTCCTGTAACACACAAAGATGTAGTGGTTTACCTGACTGGACCACACAACAGGATGTTATACACACCGCTACACTAAAAAACTTCTCTTCCCTGTTCATCACAAATCTAAAGCTCTTCTCGAGGTCCTGACTTAAATTTACATGCACATTCATACCTGCAATCCCTCCCCATGCTCAGTTTTCACCTAGACTTACCAGGGAACAGATGTTCCATACTTACCTCAAGCAATAATCTACGTCTGTCTTCCTAACCCTCTTTTTCTTCACTGACTTCTACTAATCTACAAAATAACTTGGACCCTCTGCACAAAAGAAACATCCAATTAATAGCCTTAAACACTTGTGATTGTGCTGCTACTTCTAACAATCTTGACCACCACAGCACTAAAATCAGAAATCAATTCTTCACATCCTTCCTGTTCTCCTGCCCCCACCACGCCTTGGCTCCAGCAGAAATGTTCCCTACTGCAGCCTGGTGTGCTAAGAACAATCAAAGGCAGCAGCACTTTTCCTCAACATGCTGCAATCTGAATTGCAGTGAAATTGCAGCTGTTGCATTAGAAGCTCAGCACCAGCACCCCACATCTTCCCCCAGAACTGAGGCCTGCTGAGGCCTGAGCTCTCCATTTCAACACACCCTGTAAATCAGGCTGCCTGGAAGATTGCAGGCTGGTAACTGTGTGAACACAGCAGTGCATTTCAGCAGAGTTATGGAATCAGTCTCATGGAAGGCACATCCTTTAAGCTTAAGACTCTATTCTACAAAATCTAGCCAGCAATTGTTTTGGTGGCCTGTGCAGGTTTTGGGGACTGTGCATGTTTCCTTTGGATGTTGTTTTCTTTGTTTCTAAATACAAAATTCACTGGATTCAGAAGCGAAACCCCAGATTCATTAGAACAAAGAACCACAGGGACATATGTGGCTGACAAGAACACTCCTCATTTCTAATGATAACACCAGAAAGAGAGAAAAAAGATAAAGATGATTTAAATACCCGAAAGGATCCGAAATGTCTACATAAGCTGTCAAGTGACTAAGATTTTGGTAAACTCTAAAAGTCCAGATTCCTATTCGGTAATTGTCTGAAAGAAAAGAAAGCCAGAAAATCTGGTTGACCTTTATATTGCCAGGACTTTCTCACGGGATTCTACCACAACTTGGATCACAAGTGAGGGTGGCAAATTTTGACTAGAAAACTTTGATAACTAGGCAGCATTTTTTCCTCCTCACTGAATTACAGGAAGGGTTTAAAAGGAAAAAAAAATATAAAAGAGCGTAAAGAAATTCTATCATACCTCTTAGGCGTTCATCATCTTTGGAGAACAAAAAAAAAAAAACTCTAGCACTTCCTGTGCATGGTAAAGAAAGAAACCTAGAAAAGGACAAAGGGATTTGAGCATCCTAAATTGTACTATCAAATTTCATGAACACAAGTTAATCCTGTAGTGCTTCAGAGAAATGCCATACATTGAAAAGCTTTATTCCCTAGAAACCAAATAAATCTTTTTATTTTCCAAATCCTCTTTTAAAGAGAAAACTGACTGTGTCTTTGGCTTTTGGCCAAACTCAGTTTGGAGTTGGTCAAACCAAAATGACCCAGTTAATTTCCTGTGCTCTGCTCTTTCTTTCCATATTCCCATTCACATCCAATGGGTTGCTGGGAGTTTTGACTCTGTGCAGCACAAACGGTTTTCTAAGATGACTTTCATTGCTCAGAGGTGTGCAATGTCAGTTTCCCATTCCCTGAGTGCTGCTATTAATATTCCCACAGCATCCAACTACTACAGCCAAGTAGACAACAAAGAGAAATGGAACTTGCATTTCTTGGTCCTGTTCAATTTCTGACATCTCAGGCTCATCGTCACCCTCAGAACTGCTGTCCTGGAAATGTGGATCCTCTTGCCATGTGGCTTTTACTGGCTTTATTGTCCCAAGCGCGTGAGGCTCTGCAATGACAGCACCAATAGAGAAAAAAAGCCAAAACCAGATTATTCCTCTAATCATCAGGAAGAATTCCTCCTTTCATGTGAAATACTTACAGTGGAGAAGAGAGATTTAGGAAGGACAGAATCTGACCCTGCCAGATTTTCTAAGCTACATTTCTGCTCCACTTTGTATTTTCCACTTTGTTCCAGGGATCCCTTATGTATTCTTAAACATTTCTCATTGCATTCAGAAGACACTGAATACCTTTTCAGTTCAGCGCAAGTCTGGGGGGCTCATTGCTTTGTGCTGTTGCGTTGGGTTTTTTAATATTTTGGGTAACTTCACGGGGTTTCTTTTCTCTCCTACATGACTGGGACCTGAGTTAATGTTGTTTCATCTTCATTTCAGACGGCCTCGTTTTATCTAAGGTTAGGACACCCCAATGATCATGTGTCATTCCATTTCCTTTTTCTAAAGGTCCAAGAGTAGAATTCAGTAACAAACAGAATGTTCGTGGATCTTGGGGCCAGCTCTCGGACTTTGCTCCTCCCTCTACATTAACGCACATTTCCTTAAAAGCCTTGTGAGTTCCTATGAAACTTGATATGACTGGTGTGTCACCTTTTTCCCTGTTTGAGGAATTCAGGGCATGAGAACAAGCTTTTTCACCACTCAGCAAAAACCCCCAATGCCTTCTCAAAGCATGCCTTTCAGAATTCCTGAGATGCAAGCATGAGGCACCTCTCAATAATCTACCACAACCCTAGCAAGCAGAAATGAAGATCAAAATGCTTCTGCCTAATTACTGACTTCTGTTGCTGAAAATCCCCTGCATCCTGACCTTTTTTACACCATATTGCCCTACAGTGCCTGCCAGAAGCTCTTCCTTAGCAATGGCACTGTTAGAAGGGTTCTGCTGTTACCTTCTTTGATGCCCAACTCCTCTGTGCCTCCAAAGAAAGAAAACTTGAAGTAACTCGTCTCCTGAGCTGCATCATCCTCAGGCAAAGGTCCCAAATGGTCATCTGGGGCAGAGTCCTGTGCATCCTCTTTGTCCCAGGGTATTTCCTCAGTCTGGTTTGCTCTTTGAAGGTCTTTCAAAGAATAAACCAGAATAGACGGAGGAAATACCGTCTATTCTGGTTTGTTCTTTGAAAGGCCTCTTTCAAATCCACAGCAATGGTGTAGGAGTTGTCTTCAGACAGTGAGGCAGTGTCTCATCTCTTTCTTCTTTTTTTGGCTTTACTGAAATGAGATTGTTCAAGGATAGCAACACAGCACACATCCTTTTCGGACACAGCTTCCCTAAGAGCCACCTTGCTCTGAATGTCTCCCTAAGTATATCCAAGCCCATTAAGGAGTGGTTCATTATCAAGGGTAAGCAGTGGGGAAACATCTGAGGTTGAAGTCTAAAGGCAGGAACAAGAGTCCTTTTTAATTAGCCACATCCTTAAGTGACTTTTCACTGAATACACAGTTACACAGAAATCAAGGTATTTAGCCCAGACTTCTTCCTGCCAGTAGAAACATCAAGAGCTAATAGGGTTTGCCCACAGAGCTGCACATCTCAGGGTCCCTGCATTGACCGTTCTCACCTTCACTTCTGGCAAGGAACACACGGCCTAGAAAGAAAAGATGACGGCACTACGTGCTGCTGTTGGAGGTCCCAGTTGAGGTCCGACGTCGCTGGTGGGAGCGGCTGCTCCTGCGGGATGTCCCCGACCATGTCCCCCTACGCCTGGGCCTCTCAGCACTCGCTGCTGTCCTCCTGCTCCTGTCCTGGCGACTCCTGGACCGCACAGTTTGAGTCGAGGCCCGGCGCTGCTGACGGGAGCGGCTGCGTCTGGGGAATGGCCCTGACCATGTCTCCCTTCGCCTGGGCCTCTCAGCCCTTGTCCCTGTCCCACTGCTGCTGCCGCGGCGACTCCTGGAGCGGACAGGTGGACTCTGGGCCCAGCCTTGCTGGCGGGAGCGCCTGCGTCTGGGGGATGGCCCTGACCATGTCTCCCTTCGCCTGGGCCTCTCAGCCCTTGTCCCTGTGCCACTGCTGCTGCCGCGGCGACTCCTGGAGCGGACAGGTGGACTCTGGGCCCAGCCTTGCTGGCTGGAGCGCCTGCGTCTGGGGGATGGCCCGGACCATGTCTCCCTTCGCCTGGGCCTCTCAGCCCTTGTCCCTGTCCCACTGCTCCTGTCACAGCAGCTCCTGGAGCGGACAGGTGGACTCCGGGCCCAGCCTTGCTGGCTTGAGCGCCTGCGTCTGGGGGATGGCCCTGACCATGTCTCCCTTCGCCTGGGCCTCTCAGCCCTTGTCCCTGTCCCACTGCTCCTGTCACAGCAGCTCCTGGAGCGGACAGGTGGACTCCGGGCCCAGCCTTGCTGGCGGGAGCGCCTGCGTCTGGGGGATGGCCCTGACCATGTCTCCCTTCGCCTGGGCCTCTCAGCCCTTGGCCCTGTCCCTCTGTTCCTGTCATGGCAACTCCTGGAGCGGACAGGTGGACTCTGGGCACGACCTTGCTGGCGGGAGCACCTGCGTCTGGGGGATGTCCGTGATGGTGTCTCCCTTTGCTTGGGCCTCTCAGCCCTTGGCCCTGTCCTACTGTTCCTGTCACGGTGACTCCTGGACCGGACAGGTGGACTCTGGGCGCGACTTTGCCGGCGAGAGGAGCTTCGCCTGCGGCTGGGCCCAGCACGTCTGGAATGGACCCTGTCCTCAGGGTCAGGGGACGTGCTGCGTGTTGCCCTTGATCTGCTGATGCTGCTGGTGTCCAGTGAGGAAGATGGCAGCGCCTGCTGCCATGCTGCGTGTTGGGGCCTGCTGTGGCTGCCCATCTCTGGAGATGGAGGTGGGGAAACCAGCACCAATGGCACAGGGCTGTGGGAGCTGGGGCTGATGGCCTCAGATTCTGACCAGCCACGAGCAGATTGTAGTCCTGACTGTCTGGCCGGCCTGGGGCCATTGAGCTCTGTCTCATCCCTGGAGGCTGTAAGGGCAAGCAGGAATGTCAAAGATCACCCAGGCCCCGGCCAAGCCAGGCCAGAGCAGTGCCTCCAGCCCTCCAGCAGTGGATGCTGCGCTCTGCCAAGCCCGGCCTGGGCACTCCCCTAGCCCAGGGACACCGGGGACTTTGACTCATACATGTTCCGAGCCCAGCACAGCTGTCACACTCCCATCTCTGTGTGCTGTTCCTCAGGCCAGAGCAGCGCCTGTGGGTGCCCTCAGCAGCACAGGAGGAGCACAGGAGCAATTGCCAGGGCCTGGGGAGGCAAACAAGCTCATAGCACTGAGAACAAAAAGTGTACCAGCACGTGGTTGTCTAGCCAAGCGCTTCTGCTTCTTCCTGCTTTGAGCCCTTGTCAAGACACAGGTTCCCTGCAGAGCCCCAGGTGCAGCTTCCCAACTTACCCCTGTTCCTCTGCCTCCTCCCTGCCCCCAGGGTAAAGGCAATCCCTGGCATTGCATTGGCCGTGCCTCACTCCTAGATCTGCGAAGGCATCGTTGTCCTCCCACGTTGGCTGTCTGATGGAGAAAGGAAGAGATGATGAATTTCTGCTGCTCTCCCTCACGGAGGTCCAGGGTGTCCCAGCTCTTTCTTCAGCACTTTTCCAAGTTGGGGGTGAAGCTGAAGCCCAGACTCACAGGACAGGGCAGGGCCAGGGCTCCTGGGGCAGGGCCTGGCACAGCACAGCACTTGCACCCTCCTGGCTGGTGGGCCAGGCAGAAGGACACCAACCTGAAGGGGACTCGGATCCCCAAGATGAACATTTCAACAGGGAATTCCCCACTGTCTCTGCACAGGGGGCACTGGAAATAGAAAGCACCAGCGCGCAAGGCCTGTCCCTGCAGGGCAAACACAGGCAGGGTGAGCGAGGCCCTGCTGCTGCTGCTGCTGCTGCTGAGCACCTGCTGTGCCCCAGGGCTCAGGGGAGGGCTCCTACCTGGATGCAGTCCCTGTGGAACCAGGCCTTTTTGCACGCTGGGCACACCAATGTTGTGAAGGTCTTTCTGTCCTCCACAGGTTCCATGCAGATGAGGCAAACGGTGTCCGGCTCAGGAGTCACATCCACCTCCTGCTCTGGACGGTGCTCAGGGCAGAAAGAGCTGGGGGCAAAGGGATGGGGAAAGTGAGAAATGCTGGATCATTCCCCAGGGGTGGCCATAAAGAGAGATGAGGTACCTGAACGGAGTAACGTATAGATTGACACAGCCGCCCTCCTTGGTACAGGGCAAGTGGAACCATCTGTCACAGTTCTCCCTGCAGCACATGATGGTTGCCCCGCTCTGGCCGCAGACGCAGCAGCGCTGGAAAGAGCCAAGCAGCTGCATCAGCAGCAGCAGCAGCAGCAGCAGCCTCGAGGCCTCCCCAGGCAGCCCCAGGGCTAAGGGCAGGGCGCAGGACGTGGCCGCTGCCGGCTCCCAGCCCACAGAGCCGCCAGCTGGAGGAGGGAGGCTGCTGTGCCAGGGCCTCTGTGCCAGAGCTGCTGGGAGCCAGACTTTGTCCCGACTGTTGGGCCGGCCTTTCTTTCCTGCAGTCTGGGCTAAGCTCTGGCAAACCTCGCCAGGCACAAATCTCCCTGCTCTTGTCAGGCTCTCACCTTCTGTGCCGCCCGCCGCACTGCAATTAGGAGATCTCGAGGGAGAAAGTCCATGAGTCCCCCGCGGTCCGTCTCTTGCCGAAATAGTAGAGTGGCGAAGAACTGCAGCCAAGGGGAGAAGCTGATGAGGAGGGGGCGGGAGGAGCTGCCCATTGCAAAGGTGGAGGGAGCGCCCGGAGCCACTCACCATGCAGAACACGTGGGCACAGAGCCCACCCTTCTGCAGTTTGTCACCGCACATGTCCGGGTCAGCCTCGGCACGGCGACACAGCATGCAGGCTGCAGGGGACAGAGCCAATGGCACCGGGCATGAGCAGCTGTGCGGGGCTCTGAGCCTGCAGCAGCATCGGCCCCAAGGCTGCTCTGTCCCTGCCTGGCTGATGGGCAGCGCTGGAGGCCTTGCAGAGCAGGGGCCATTGCGGGCACGGCTGTCCCAGGAGCTGCCCCCTGGCCCAGCTGGGCCCCACTTGGGCAGGAAGGAGACTCCCAGCCCTGGCATGGCCGAGCAGCTCCTGCCTCCCCCTGCCTCTGTTCTGATCCCCACGCTGCCTGCTACCACAAGAGCCCCTGGGCCAAGCTATCAGAGAGCTGCTTTGCCTTCACCTGGCTCCCTGGCACCAGGACCCTCCTGCTTTCTGTCAGACATGGCGGCTGTCTACGCTGAGTCTATCTCCTCGAAGGACGTGGTCACTTCGAGGTGCCGTTCCTCTCTGTCTATGGGAGAAAGAAGGGGGGGGGGGGAGTTTGCAGAACAGGCCCAGAACCACGAGGCTCTACTCCCTGCTCAGCCCTGCGTGAGCCCTGCTCCTGTCTGTTTCTCCTCCCGTCGTCGCCTTGAGTAACACTGCAGTGTCCTCTGGCTGTTCCTCTGCTGATTCTGTGATTTTGGGAAGGGAGAGGCAGGTGAGCCTGCAGCACAGGCCCAGAGCCCCGAGGTGTGGGGCCCCTCTGGTCTCTGGGCAGCCACATCCCCGCCCTACCTTCTCCTCCCATTGTCAGGTCGCACTGACACTCGGCTTGAGCCCCGCGTTCCCTTTTGTGGCCTTGGTGGCACAGGTCACAATGGCCACTCTGACATCAGCACCGTGTACCCAAAATCGGGGCAGCCATGGCCCCAGGTCCCTGGCAACCACTTGTGGCGGCCCCCTTGGGCACCGAGCTTCTAAAATGGTCCGAGCGTTTGCTCAGGGTGGAAGCAGGGCCAGGACTCCTGCAGCAAGTGCAGGGTCAAATGCCAGGCCCTGGGGCAGCCATCCAGGGTGGCACTGTAGGCAGGGAGGTGCTGTTCAGGCACTGCCACACTAGGGCTCCGGCCCCGGCCAAGGGAAATTTCTGCTCCTGCCCCTGGCAGGCGGTGGCCCAGAGAGCCCGTGCGGAGTCAGCTGCACTACAGGGATTCAAACCCTGCTCTAGGTGAACTGATGTTTTCATCAAGAGCTGTCTGCAGAAAACTAAGATGAACCTGATTTGATGCTGCTGCTGATCACCATTGGGTACAGGAGATAAACCTGGACACCACCACAGCTGCCTCCGTTATCCTGCCATCATATGAACTAACAACTTTGACTTTCCATATAAATGGAAAAATTAGTATTAAGCTTCTGAGAAGTGTCATCTTTTATACTGACTCAGCAGAAAGACAGAAAATTCACTGAGAATTTTCTGTGTACCTTTGACAGGAGAGCTTGCAACTGTCCTCAACTCAAGTCAAATACAGGAGGATGCTTTTCCTACATTATAGGAACTTTGCCAGTTTGGTCCATGCTTTCCTACTAGAAAATACATTGGAAAAAATTAGGAAGAGAAGCACAAACAATTCTTGTCAATTTTTCTCTTTCGTGTCTTTGCAAACATGCTCCTGGAAATGCAGATCCATGACTTGTGGAACAATCAGTGGCATCTCTGGGAAGCAGGGCAGGGACTGACAGGCAAGGACACACTGCACCTGCCTGATGCTGGGGCAGCAGGAGTTTGCCCATTTTCCTGTCTCCATGGGAGAGCCACCTTGGCTGGGAAACGATCCCTTCACTGCTCTAGGAGGGAGGCACAGCCAGTGCAATGCCAGGGAGTGCCTTTACCCTGGAGGCAGGGAGGAGGCAGAGGAAGAGGGGGGAAGTTAGGAAGCTGCACCCGGGGCTCTGCAGGGCTCCCGGCTAGGTCTCGAAGCACAAGGAGCCAGAAGAGCTTGGCCGGACAATCCCGAGCTCTGGACACCTTGTCCTCAGCACCGGGAACCCGTTTGCTTCTCCAGGCCCTGGGCACTGCTCCCGTGCTGCTCATGCAATTACACACAGACACAGAGCTACCTGCTCTGTCTCAACCCTCTTCAGCACTGAACAGCACAACACAGTAACATGTTCTCTTCAGTACATGGTCTAATTATTAATAGTCCTGCAAAGACTCACATGCAAAGCACACACAAAAACCCCAAACCCTGGTACAAACCTTGCATCAACACAAAATGCATGTTGCTGTTCAGAAACACAGGGCAGCACTTTTGGCCAATGCTTTTTCCTATAAGATCTTTCAAAGGATTGCAAAAGTGACATTGTTTGGCAACTTCTTCAAGGAACAGACAGGAGAGGCTTCTGAGTTTTTAAAGATTTATTGGTTTGCTTTCACTTTCCTTTTGGCATCCTTACACTTCACCCAGCATTCCAGAAAATCGTGAAAATCCAAAATAATATCAGGGGAAGTTTCTGAATTCATTCATGTTTCTCCCAAAGACTTTCTTGACATACATACAAGTGACTGGTCCTATGACATACAGAGACGCAGTGGTTTCCCTGACTGGACATTACAAGACAACGTTATAGACTCCACTATACTAAAACACTTCTGTTGCCTGGTAATTACAAAGCCTGAAGCTCTTCTAGAGGCTTTTCCCAGTGCAACTTCATTAGGTTCCTCTCTGCCCAACTCTCGAGCCTCTCCAGGTCTCACTGAAGGGCAGCAGAGCCTTGTGGTGCCTCAGGCCCTGCTCCCAATTCTGTCCCATCAGCAAACACCGAGGGAACACTCTGTCCCTTCTGCCAGGTCACTGGGGAATAAGGCAAACAAGGCTGGGCCCAGCACGGCGCCCTGAGCTCACAGCTACCTGAGTTTGGAGCTCCCCTGTCCACTTCTCTGCCCCACTGTCCCTGAGCTGCCTCAGGGGCCTGTTATGGGAGGCAGGGACAAAGCCTTGCTGAAGTCCCAGCTGGCAACAACCACTGCTCTCCCCTCACAAGCCCAGCCAGTCACTGCAGCACAGGTGGCTATGGGATTGGTCAAGCATGGTTTCCATTCCTGTTATTCCACAGGCTTAGAGATGGCATCCAAGAGGAGCTGTTCTGTCACCTTTCTGGGGATGGAGCTGAGGCTGATGGCCCTGCAGTTTCCTGGCTCTTTCTTGGTGCCCTTTTGCAAGACTGCAGTGATGTTGGCTTTCCTCCACTGCTCATGCCTCTCTCCAGGGCTGTCTCCTTCCCTGACCTGCTGGCAGAGCACCCTGTGCCAGAGGCAGGAGCAGAGATTTCCCTTGGCCCCAAAAGGGAACACTGGGCTCAGGCCGAGTGTCAGTGCGACCTGACAACGGGAGGAGAAGGCATGAAGGAGCAGAGCTCACACAGGGCTGAGCAGGCAGTAGAGCCCTCATGGCTCTGGGCTTGCTCTGCAAGCTCCTTGGCCTCTACTTTCTCCACAGAGAGAGAGGAACAGCACCTCAAAGCGACCAGGAAACCCGGCCATGGAGCGAGGCTGGGACTGTGACACCTCAGGGAAACCGGACACGGAGCGGGACTGGGGCTGTCAGCCCTCAGGGAAACCGGCCATGGAGCGGGACTGGGGCTGTGACACCTCAGGAAACCGGCAATGGAGCGGGGCTGGGGCTGAGACACCTCAGGGAAACTGGCCATGGAGCGGGACTGGGGCTGTGACACCTCAGGGAAACTGGCCATGGAGCGAGACTGGGACTGCCAGCCCTCAGGAAACCGGCCATGGAGCGAGACTGGGACTGCCAGCCCTCAGGAAACCCGGCCATGGGGCTGGGGCTGCAGCTGTGACACCTCAGGGAAAGCAGCCATGGGTGTGGCTTGGCCTTTGACACCTCAGGGAACTCACCATGGCAGCCACCTCCAGGGGTTTTGAAGTACTTGTTTCTTGGTTTAATGCCCTTCCAAGATCAATTTTCCTGATCCTTATCCATGTTTTGGACAAGTATTGCCTCCTGAACAGGCCACCTCCTGGATGTGCAATGATTCCATCTGATCCAGCTGTGCCTCTTCCTTTCTCAAGGGATGGACAGAGGGGTGGCATTGAAGGTGGCATTTCCTGCAGGAAGGGAGGCGATGCCAGACACAGCCACAGGAGGTAGTTGCTCTGCTTCTGGGCCTGAGCCCTGCTGAGGCTTGAGCTGCCCTCTCTGCTGCTTGGCACTGCGGGCACAGCCCAGATAAGATGGGCACAGCCCAGAGGAATTGTCCCGAGCAGGCTCAGGGCACTCGGGTACTGAGCTGTCCTGCTGGGCTCCCTCCGTGGGAGACATGTCCCGAAACCTGGGAGCGGCTGCACAGGGTGCCCGTGGTGGGGAAAGGGCAGAGGGGGAGAGCAAGGCTCCAGTGTGTCCTGAGAGGGCCTGGCTGTGTGCCCGTGGGCTGTGGGAGCTGTTCCATGGGCAGGTGGGCAAGCAGGAGGGAGGGACGGAGGTTGGGAGTGACAGCTGTGGCACTGCAGATTTCCCCAAGCATTTAGTGAGGGTTTCCTGTGTGGCAGGGAGAGAGCCCCAGGGCCCTGGGCTGCTCCAGCTGCCCCTCCAGGCATGTTGCACAGGACCTGCAAAGAGCGTACAGAGTGACCAGGAGCCACAGGCTCCCGCAGCCTTACCCCACCCCCTTGCAGTCCCCAATTCCCCAAGGGAGAAGGGGATCCCAACACACCATGGAAATGGTTCTGTAGCATCTGTGCTCCCTTCTCGACTGGGATCATGACTTGGATTACTTGGAAATGCTGGTGAATGGTGCTTTGAAGACCTTGTCAGATGTTGGAGGCATGTTCTGAATGTACCTTTCCTGACAGAATAATCTGTGTCAGTATGCCAAGAGCTTACCATGAGCCAGTTCCCTTAAATTTCACTGAAGGTAGATCAGTTCTGGAAACCTTACCCTGCTCCCTTCTGGAGCCCTGAGGGATCCCACAGGATCACTGTCAGTGGGAGGAAGGGGCATTTGGCTGTCCATCCTCCTCCCGTGTGCAATGCCACTGTGTCCTTCTGTGTGCTCTGTGCAGCCACAGAGAAGAGCAGAGAGGGAAGGGGCTGGGCCCAGGGCTGTGCCTGGGGGCTGAGCCTTTCTCAGCTCCTTTGCAGCCCCCAGGGAGCCCGAGCTGCTTCTGCTGCCACTGCTAAGCCCTGGCCCTGCCTGGGGCTGGGTTTCAAGCTGCTGGCTGCTCCAGGGAGTCCTTTCTGCCCCGACTGCCCCGCAAGGGGCTCCTTCCATCCCAGTGTGGGGCCACTGCAGGCACGAGGTCCCCCTGGCCCTGCTCCTGAGTGGAAGGCAGAGCCAAGGGAGTGCCTTGGAGGGCACCAATCACCCAGATGCCCTCACTGCCACTCGGGCCTGAAGGAGAATCTTCAGCAGTGCCATTGGAGCTGTTGTGTCCTGCCTTTCTTTGCAGCTGAGCCTGTTGCTCAAGGTGATCTGGCTTCCCAGCCCATGTTCAGGATTGAGCCTCTGGGAGATGGTGAGGGTACGCCAAGGCCTTTCCCCTGTGAGACCTGCCAGCTCAGAGCCCAAAGCTCGGCCAGGGGGGCATCGCTGCAGGTGCCAGGACAGAGCCATGCATGTGTGTGCCCTCACCCTGCACGATCCACTCACAACTTCTGCTCAGCACTGGCAGGTGTTTGAAGGACGGTGGGCCATGGCCCAGCTGAAAAAGCCCAGATGATTTGTTGATTTTATCCGATTTTGCATAAGCATGACGTTCTGAACATGCCATTAAAGAAATGGAGAATTTCTCCATCTTTTAAGGTGTACTTTTTGTTTCTCAAGTGATGGGCCAAAAGTCAGGACAGAAGGAGGTGTTTCCCCAAGAAAGCAGAGGCCAATTGGCAGCCCCTGCTGCAGGAAGGAAGTCCGAGCCAAACACAGGCATGGGCACAGGCACAGAAGGTAATTGCTGTGCCAGGCTCAGCAGGGCTCAGCCATTGGCAGAGCTGTGTGGCTGCAGCTCTTCTTCTTCTACCAGGGCCTCCCTTGCACAGCCCGGCAAAGCTGGAGGTGCCTTTGGAGCTCGTTCACAGCCCGGGGAAAAGGGGACTCGTGCACCAACGTCCCTCCCGCTGCAGCTGCTCTGGAGCTGGCCCTGAGTGCCCCGAGGCCCAAGGCACAGAAGCAGCCCCGAGCGGGAGCCCTGCCGTTTGCCCAGGGCCAGAGCCAGCCTTGGCTCCTGACTGGGCAGGGGCTGCACTGGGTCCTGACAGGGCCTGACTCTGTGCCCTGGGGCTGGGGGAGCTGTCACGGGGCAGGGAGGGCCAGGGCTGGCAGGGGCTGCTCAGGGATGGCTGTGGCCCGTGTCCCTCCAAGCAGCGACTGCCCAAAAAGCTGCGCTGCCCCCGGGCTCTCCTCTCGGCCTGCTGGGCTTTGTTGGGTGGCACAGCCTGTGCCACGGGGTGGCAAGGTCCCTGCAGGCCCCAGCTCTGGGGGAAGCGGAGAATGTCCTGCCCGCATCCACCGTGCTGCCAGCTCAGCAGTGCAGCACAGCACGGGCTGACGATCCCCATCGCTCCCACAGGTGCAGCTGGAACCACAGCACATGTTCCCGATTCCCAGAAGGGCCTTGGAAGGGGTTTCTGTCAGGGAACAAGCTTCTGGCTATGGTTACTGGCAGGCCTGCTTGTCTTGGAGCTGATCTTCATCTTATGCTCTGTCCGAAGTTGGACTTGCTGGAAGAGAAAAGAGTGAGTGTTTAGTTCACCTTTCCCTCAAAGAGCTTCTTTTGAAAGTCTACGTCAGACAGAAAACATTCCCAGTGAGGTTGCAGTGTAGGGGTGGCCAGTCCTTGATTGTCCAAAGAACTCTGCTGAGGGTTCTGCTGCTGCCCAGAGCTTTCATTGGCCTCCTAATTGCTGGGCCTTGTCCCGGGGCCCCGCTGGGGCTGCAGCCAGTGCTGGCTCCCACTGAGGCTGCCTGGCCAAGAGCAGCCCCAGGGGCACTGGGCAGAGGCAAAGCACGGTGGGGAGGAGAAAGAGCAGGGACGAGATTGCCCTTGAAAGGCAGAGGCGCTCTGGGGCCCGCTCCTGGCCAGGGAGCCTGCCCAGAGCCGTGCCCTGCGGGCCGGCGCCTTGAGGGACAGCTGTGCAGCTGGGCCAAGCTGTGCCAGCAGCTCCAGCCGTGCTGGGGAGCTTTGCCAGCTCTGGGCCCGGCTGTGCAGGAGGCTCCCTGTGTGCCACTGGCAGCTGGGGCCCCAGCCACCTCTTCTTTCCACAGTTCCACCTCTGGACAGGAGTTTTAAGATGGTGGCTGCATGTCACACCCAAACAGCAGGAGCACCTCCTCCAGCAGTTAGAAGGGCCTGGGCAGCCCTGTCATGAGTTCTGAGAAGAAGACTGCAGAACAGCCATCGACAAGGAAATCTCCTATTCTCCTGGATATCCCACTGCCACCTCCTCTCCCCATGTACATCCCCAAGCTACTTCCATCTCCTTTTTAATCCTCCTCTGTCCTGTCCCGACTTCTTCTATAGACCCCAGGAGCAGCCCAGCACCCTCCTGCCCCTCCTGAGTCCAACATGTCCCTTCCTCTGCCCCTGAGCCCCCTGGGCCTGCCCTCTAAACCACACTGAAGTTATCCCTGCTCTCTGCCAGGCCAGGTGATGGCCCTTTCTTTAGTTGCACTAAAGGGAAGGTGCCGTCACCCCAGTGTTTGGGTGGCAGCAGCAGCAAAGCCCGGCCGGCAGCACCACTGGCTGAGCTCCATGGCCAGGAGCAGCCGTGGATGCCCACGGTGTGGGCAGGCAGGAGCCAGGCAGGGGCTGCTGTGACCAGCGGCGGGGTCCCGAGGGCTGGGGGAGCCCAGTGGGCAGGCAGCAGCATGGGGCTCCCGAGAAAAAGCAAACCCATTTTCTTAATTTTTCACTTTTAGATATTAGAAATTTGTAGAAATATTTCAAAATATTTTTTCTGTAGACAGACACCCCCAAATATTTCTTCCCAATTCCTATAGTACTTAAAGATTTTTTAAAGTAGTTTTAGAATCCAAAAAAATGACCTCATTTTGTCTTCAATTCTCATTTTTAAAAATATTTAGAAATATCTCTTGTGTAGAGAAATCCTCATATGTTTCATTCCTTTTTCCACAACACATCTGTATTTTTGAAACTGGTTTTAGAGGTCTGGAAAATATTTTCCCCTTATACAATAAAAAATAAAATTGCATTTCACTGGTAATCTTTATTCTAGGAAGAAGTAAGACCCCTTCAGCCAGCCAGCCTGCTGCAGAGGCTCTTTTCCCACAGGAGCTTTGTACCTAGTCACAACCAACATACATAAAACCTTTTCCCAGATATTTCCTGGGATTTTTGACAAGCTCACGTCCTAATCTTCTCAGACAAATTTTGAGCACAGTGGGAATGTCTTCAAATTACCATCTTTGTTTGCCTCTGGTGGAACTCCCTCCGTTCTAGAGCAGGGCCTTCTCTCAGCTTCCTGCTGCGCCCGGGCTCTCCTCCCGGCCTGCTGGGCTTTGTTGGGTGGCACAGCCTGTGCCACGGGGTGGCAAGGTCCCTGCAGGCCCCAGCTCTGGGGGAAACGGAGAACGTCCTGCCCGCATCCACCGTGCTGCCAGCTCAGCAGTGCAGCACAGCACGGGCTGACGCTCCCCATTGCTCCCACAGGTGCAGCTGGAACCACAGCACATGTTCCTGATTCCCAGAAGGGCCTTGGAAGGGGTTTCTGTCAGGGAACAGGCTTCTGGCTAGGGTTACTGGCAGGCCTGCTTGTCTTGGAGCTGATCTTCATCTTATGCTCTGTCCGAAGTTGGACTTGCTGGAAGAGAAAAGGGTGAGTGTTTAGTTCACCTTTCCCTCAAACAGCTTCTTTTGAAAGTCTACGTCAGACAGAAAACATTCCCAGTGAGGTTGCAGTGTAGGGGTGGCCAGTCCTTGATTGTCCAAAGAACTCTGCTGAGGGTTCTGCTGCTGCCCAGAGCTTTCATTGGCCTCCTAAATGCTGGGCACTGTCCTGGGGGCCCGCTGGGGCTGCAGCCAGTGCTGGCTCCCACTGAGGCTGCCTGGCCAAGAGCAGCCCCAGGGGCACAGGGCAGAGGCAAAGCACGGTGGGGAGGAGAAAGAGCAGGGACGAGATTGCCCTTGAAAGGCAGGGGAAGGGAGAATGTTGCTTATCGGAAGAAGCCCCAAAGAGCGGCTGGAAGGGGTGCTGCCTGATCAAGGACCCCCGAGAAGCGGAGGGAGGGCGTATCGGCTGATGGGGTGTCCTGAGGAGCGGCTGGGGAGAGTGGGGGTGTCCCTTAGTGGGGAGGAGCAGCTGGAGCGCTTGCACGGTCTGGTGGTGGGGAGGCCGGCGGGGCAGTCGGAGTAGGCTCAGCCCGGCCGGTGGGCACGGCTCACCCTGCCCGCCCACAGGACCACGGTGCAGTTCCTGTTGGAGGTGGACCTGCACGGGCTGCTGAAGCTGGACACGCTGATCCCGAACGCGCTGCCTGCGCCATGGCAGCGCAAGGCCAAGGAGAGCGGCCCGGGGCCCAGCCCTGTCGGCGTGTCCCCCATAAAGCCGGCATGTCGCTCCCACAGCCCCAGCAAGACGCCATCCAAGACACCCGGTGAGCGCCGGCCACCGGCGGCAGAGGTTGAGTGCGGGAGCCTGGCCCAGGCTGCTTGTCCGTAGCCACGGGGCCCTGGGCTCCCTGCTACGCTGCCCTACCGGCTGCTGCTCAGGCAGGAGGAGGTGGGCTGTGCTCCTGACAGCCACCCACCTCCTTGCCAGCATGAGGGGCAGAGCTCTGAGCACTGGGGCTGGCGAGCTGCTGTTCGGCCAGCTGAGCCTTGCTGGCACAGCTGGATGCTAGGACGAGTGTGGGCAGGACTGTCAGCTGACAGCTTTACATCCTGTGAGCGTCTTTGTATCTTCTCCTTATCTCTGGACTCTGGAATTGTTGCACTAGACCCAAGGAGTTGCACCACACAGTCCCTAACCAACTTGGTGGCAGGGAGGAAAATATAAGTTAGTTGGGACTGGGTGGCATGAGACCTTAGAGTCCTACTTGTCTGGTGGGTGTGATGTGGAAGAGTGTTGGGTTTGCTCCCGTGAAAGCTCGAATACAGGCTGTTAAATAGCTGTAAGACAATATTTTCATATGTGAATGCAGGTAAATCTGGATCCAAAATTCAAAGCACCCCCACAAAGGCTGGGGGGGATCGCTACATTCCCAAACGCAGCACTATGCAGATGGAGATGGCAAATTTCCTCCTAACCAAAGAGAATGACCCTGCTGAGGATTCCCCTACCAAGAAGGTGAGCATGTTGCTAAGTTACAATTACTTAAACAACCGCTACTCCTTCCTGCCCCTTTACAGAGCAGTGAACAATAGGTTCTATCAAGGGGGCACACGGCACTGACAAGTCCCAGCCATCACTACTTGCAGCTCTGGGCTTCAGGAGCCTAGGATGAGACTGAAGCTGTAGAGACTGCCATGCACTCGAAGCCTATGCTGCTTCTGGTAGCAAAATTTAGCTTTTGACTAACGAGGCTTTAAAATGTAGCAGGCAACAAAAACACAAAGCTGTAAGCCTATGCAAAGTGAAACTGCTGGTGGTAGCTATTCTAGGACAAGGTCTCCACAGGGAACACTTCTGGAATGTTTTACACTGTCTTCTGAAATCTGTTTGTGAAGCATTTGGTCGCTTTGTGGCTGTGGCTTTTCCCTCTGGCAATGACACTGAATTTGCCATTGTTTGAAAATGTGAGCAGGACAATGTATGAAAGTCTGAGGAAAACTGCTTTGACCTGCCTCTGTGTGACTGACCCTTGCAGCACAGTCAAACATCTTCAGATTCTAAGAGAAGGGGACTTAGATGTCTGTTTAAATTGTAGTGTGGGAATTGTTTTAAATGCATTGCACTGAGGGTGATTTGTCTCTGTAGGAGCAACAGAAAGCCTGGGCAGTGAATCTGAATGGTTTTGATGCGGAAGAGGCAAAAATCCTCCACCTCAGAGGAAAACCACAGAATGCTCCAGAAGGTATGATACAGGCTCTGTGTGAGCTGAATCAGCAGGAGGGATCAGGTCAGGGGAACAGCAACACAGAGGCTCTGTGTGTGGTCACAGGAGAAATCAACTGGTTTCTGAGAGCTGTACAGGCTGGAGTCTCCTTTCTTAAGGTTCCTGAGGTCGAGGGAGGGCATAACAGTTAAAGTGAATTTATTTAGGAGAGTTGCTATGACTGCCAGTTGGTCACCTGTCACAGGGCTTGCAAGGGTCTTCAGGGTGGAGAGAGAGATGAGAATCTTGACCTCATGTTCAGAAGGCTTGATTTAATATTTTATGATATATATTACATTATTACTATACTAAAAGAAATAGAAGGAAAGTTCTCAGAAGCTAGCTAAGCTAAGAATAGGAAAAGAATGAATAAACAAAGGGCTGTTTCTCAGCAGAGGGTGAGACCCAGCTCCGCTGTGAGTGGTCAGTAAATCCAAACATTCACCCAAGACTGATCACGCATCCACCTGTTGCATTCCCCAGCAGCAGATAACCATTGTTTACCTTTTGTTGCTGAGGCCACAGCTTCTCAGAAGGGGGAAAAATCCTAAAGAAAGGACTTTTATGGAAAGATGTCGGTGACAGTTACCGGTACTGCAGGTTCCAAACGTTCATGAAGTCTGTAAGAGCATCAAAGCCTCTGCTGTGCACTTTCTAGCTTAAACTGCAACTAAATATAATGGGATTCAAAAACCCAAGTGTTTGTTAAATTTGTTTCCATGAATGAGGAAATTGTAGCTCACCCCTGCTCAGCAGTTCATTCTGCCAGTGATTTTAGTGCACTGCAGGCTTGTGAGTGTTTCTCTTAGGACTTTATTTTCACTCCAAGGGATTCCTAGTTGGGTGAGCAGCACTCAGCTGGGAGGAAACTAACTCAGGTTAACAAACCTGTTCCCCTGCACACAGACTATCAGAATAACCTGAAAGTGCTCTACAGTCAGAAAATGGCACCTGGATTGAGCAGGAAGAAGAGCAGATATATTCCCTCAAAGCCAGAACGGGTCTTGGATGCACCAGAGATATTCAACGACTACTGTAAGTAGGCTACAGGGTTGAGTGCTGGGCATCCAGAACATTCTGCACTGGATTGCTGTTCCTAGGACAGAGTAACTGGGCTGTCTGTATTATTTTGTGTACCCAGGCTTGCACAGACCACTTCTGGAGTGTCCCTGTGTGGCCTTACAGGCACAGTGGTCTAGGGCACTGTGTAGGTGCCTTGGAGCAGGGTACCTGGCCCCAGCAGCTGGGCATAGTGACACTCAGAAGGCTGCCCCTCACCTGCACGTGTGTGTGTGCACATGTGCACCCACACCTGCTGCAGCAGCACGGGTGAAGGGCAGGGCTCTCTAGCCATCATGGTGTGACCTGCATTGCTCTTTCAAAGTGTAGATCTGAATCTCATAGACTGGAGCTCCCAGAACTTCCTGGCAGTGGTTCTGGATGACACTGTTTATCTGTGGAATCACGCTACTAGGGAGATTATCCCCCTGCTGCAGACGGAGCATCCAGATGTTTACATTTCCTCTGCATCATGGATTAAAGAAGGAGACTACCTTGCTGTTGGCACAAGTAGTGCTGAGATTCAGGTGAATGCAGGAGTAAAACTAGAGGTGTTTTCTAGGGATTGACAGAACTGTGGGGCCTGGGGACAAAACCTTGGCTGGCAGAGGAAGGATGCCATGCACCTGACTTGTCTTCCCTGGTGTGGGGTGGAACTGCCCAGTGTGCAAGGCAGGGTTTGATTTGGGCGTTTTCTGATAAGCAGCGTTACCTTCTGTGCTATAGTCATGAGATACATATTTTCTCTGTTCCCTGACTGAGAAAGCTGAATGCCAGAGCCTGTGCAGTGAGGTTCCTAGGGCATAGAAACAGGATTTGGTTTCTTCTGAAGAACTTTTTACTTTGCCTCTCCAGCTATTGTTGCATTTTTATTGTTGTATATCATATTTCTAGGGTCTCATACCTTCTGGATGGTTTTCTCACAGCAGCTCTTCACAGCAGTGCTGTTGTTCCTTCTCAGCCAGGGCTCCTCTACAGCCCTCCCTGAATGCCTCACCCCATTTTATCCCAGCTACCTCCACAGGCTACTGCCCAATCAAGGACAGTGCAGCTGCAGCCCATTTACAATAACTAGAATCAGGGCAGGGTCACTTATACAATACAGAGATCTTTTACTGCAATACATATATTTACTCAGGCCCCTATAAGCTATGGGACGTTGAGCAGCAGAAACGTCTCCGAACCATGACCAGCCATTGTGCCCATGTGGGAACCCTCAGCTGGAACAGCTGCATCCTCTCCAGATAAAGCAGTGGGTCAAGGGCAGTTTCCAGTTGTTGCAGACTCCTATCCCTCAATCTATGTGTGGCATGGGTTAGGGATGGCAGAGAAGTTTGTCCTGGCTTGGGATTCTTACTCAGCCTTATCTGTTGGGGCTGTGAGGAGAAGGCCTCTTTCCTGTATTGCAATTTATGCTGAAGCTGTAAAGAGCTTGTGTGGGTGTTTCACTCACACCAACAGACCTGTGTTGCTGGTAACACTGGTTGAAACCCAGTGGCAGGTATAGCAGTTTGCAACAACAAAAATGGATTTGGGTGAAAATGTGCAGCCTGGGGCTGGCTCTGGCATAACGCCTGATGCAAAACAAAAGGTTAGCTCACACTGCAACACCCAGCCTGGATGTCATGCAAGAGCCACGCAAAGCACCACCAACCCTGTGCTCAGCCTTCAGTCATGTATTCTTCCAACAACTCTGATCTCCCTTCCCCTCCTGCTGACAGGAGGCCCTGGTGCCTCACTGAGGCTTCATGCAGGGGAGCAAGCACCAGGGCTCAGCTGACATTTATTGGAGCTTGACTCCCCTACACTTGGAAAAATGCCTTTTTTCCAGGCTGAACTGTGCTGGAGCAAGTTGCAGGAAATATATTTGAGCCCTTACCTGACCAACAACCAGCTCAGCCACGCTGCTTTGCACGGCGGAGCCGCAGTGTCTGAGCAACTCCACCAAGCCTGTGCCTCCCATCAGCCCTCAGTGATTAGCTGAGGGTGGATTATTAACTGTTTTCACCTTTCCCTCAGCACAGTACCACACTGTGCCTAGCACCAGCTCTGCCTCCTGCGCCTCACAGCAGCTGGAACCTTCAAAGGTTCCGACTTGTGCTCTGCCAAGGCCAGTGAGTGTGTAACCACAGCCACCAGAGCACCCCCCCCCCACACACACACACATAAAGCTGATATGGGGGGCACAGTCTCAAAAAACAGCCACTGAGCCAGCACCTTCCCAGCAGTGCTGCTGGTGCATCCCCATTTGGCCACTTGGGAAAGATCAGGAGGTCCAAGGATGGAGCTCTCCCTCAGACGCAAATCCTAGGGCCACAGCTGTCTCCAAAGGGGCAGCAGGCAGGAAAAGACTGAAATGCTCTCTTTATGGGCAAAAGAGCTGGTGCAGTAATTCAAATGCCTGGTACAAAAATTCTGTTTAATATTTAGCTCCTATTTAAAACACAGCTTTTCATTTCATTCTATTTACAGAATACTTTCATTTCATTTGTTTCTTTAAAATTACTTAGTTCTCACCTGTTGTATGTCTAGGAATATTTTCTTCCAAAAATAGAAAAAAATAGATGATATCTTTTCAGCAGAAAACATTGGTTGATACAATTTTAAACCATCATGATAAGGAAGAATTGTTCTGTCCCTCTCTAAGGTGGAAGAAGCATTTGGATCACAGATCATCTACAATGAAATACTTGACATGTTTAAGATGCTTTCAATCAATTGTGATCGTCAATTGCTTATTCGTTGTAAACAGTAATTTTTCAGTGAAGGGAAAGTGTGTGTGGTATATCTACATGATGTGTTCAAAGCCAGTTCCTACTAATGGCCAGGCTGAATTCCAGTCCATAATGTCCCGAATGATATTTTGCCGCCTTCTTTGGCACTTCATGAAATCTTACCATGATGAAGTGCTGAAACACAGAGATTTTCTCTTAGAGAGTGTCTCATGTTGTAACCCATCCCGTGGATTTTATGCTGTAATTCTTATCTCTTTTAAAATTTGCTATCTTCTGTACAGTTTTCATGAACCTTTCTGTTACAGTAGTGAATAGCACAGATAAATGTCATTTTGTACAACTTTGAATTTACCCCAAGAGCTGAGAGAAAACTTGCTCCTATACTTCAATCCGAGTTTCTTCTATAGTCCAACTTTGTTTCTCTACCATCAAGCTTCTCCTTTGTTGCTGCTCCAAGCCCCGTCCAAGCTGACCTTGAATACTTTCAGGCATGGGACATCCACAACTTCTCTGGGCAACCTGTTCCAGTGTTCCAGCACTCCCTCAGTAAAAAAGGCCTTCCTTTCATCTAATATGTGTAGGAAATCATAAATCTAGGCATAGAAACTTGGAGTGCAAATTTGAAATTCTTTTGATTTGAAGCACATTTTATATGAATACTGACTTACAGATGACTAAAAGATGTAGATGGGCATTTGAGCTGACAAGTTTTGAAAAAGTGCACGGAAATTAAAATTGAAACCACTAAAATTAAAAACTTCTTGCCATTTTCTTTTTCCTCTCCAATTCAAAATTGCATATGTCAGATATCAGTGCTTCATGCAAACCTCTCAGATGCTCTCAGAGAAAAAGCTTTTCTTTCAGACTAAGTTGCGGTTGACGTAGAACACTAGCAGGAGTGAAAGATTTTCTGGGCATTGGGCAGCACCTTCTCCTTGGATTTGTGTGCAGAATGCATTTTATCCAAACTGGAAAATAGATCCCAGCTCTGTTTTATTCATCGATCTTACTGCATCAGGCCTGAAGATTCTGTGAAAAGTTGCCTGTGGACCTTGAAGATAGCGCATGTGAAACAGATGAGAGGTGATGGAGAAGTTGAGGGAGAGAAGAAAGAGCATATGGGCCAGTACAGACACCAGAAAGTATTTCTTCATGTGATCATGGGAGATTGCAGGAGCCACTTGGTACTATCAAACCAGCCCGACTTGGCACTGGAGCCACCTTGGGTCTGGGAACCATCCTGCGTATCGTAGATTTTCAGGAGCCAGCCGGTCACTCCCAGCCACAGGCCCTCAAACATAATCAACAGCCCTTTTCCCTGGCAAACAAAATTCAGCTGCCCCGCTTCTGGATGGCAGATTGCAGGAGCCACTTGGTACTATCAAACCAGCCCAACTTGGCACTGGAGCCACCTTGGGTCTGGGAACCGTCCTGCGTATCGTAGATTTTCAGGAGCCAGCCGGCCACTCCAGGCTATAGGCTCCCAGACACAAACCTCGGCCCTTTTCCCTGGCAAACAAAACTCACCTGCCCCGCTTCTGGATGGCAGATTGCAGCAGCCACTTGGTACTATCAAACCAGCCTGACTTGGCACTGGAGCCACCTTGGGTCTGGGAACCATCCTGCGTATCGTGGATTTTCAGGAGCCAGCCGGCCACTCCCAGCCATAGGCCCCCAGACGCAAACTTCCGCCCGTTTCCCTGGCAAACAAAACTCACCTGCCCCTCTTCTGGATGGCAGATTGCAGGAGCCACCTCTTACTGTCAAACCAGCCTGACTTGGCACTGGTGCCACCTTGGGTCTAGGAGCCATGCTGCGTATCGTGGATTTTCAGGAGCCAGCCGGCCACTCCAATCCACAGGCCCCCAAACAAAAACCACGGCCCCTTTCCCTTGCAAACAAAACTCACTTGCCCCGCTTCTGGATGGCAGATTGCAGCAGCCACTTGGTACTATCAAACCAGCCCGACTTGGCACTGTGTTGAAAGCGAAGGGAAGCCTATCCACCTTGTCGTTGATCAGCATTGACTCCAATTTATTGATTAAATTAGCCATTTTATATAACAGTGTTAATTAACTTCATGCATATTGCAAAATCCAAGCTCACTATAGGTTAACAGAGAAAACTCTAACCCCTCCTTTTGTTTTACCATACCCATGATTGTTTATTGGAAACAAGACCAGCGTTCCCACTGTGATATTAAAGTCAAGTATTGGAGAGTGCTTTTGTTACTTCTTTAGAAGTTTAGAATATGCCAAAAAGATGCTAGCTGGGGACTTGCAATTAATGAATTATTTGCTGTAAGTAGGTCAAATGACATTAGCTTTCAAAAATGAAAAGTAGTCTTATTCCACGTGCCAATTCTAAAGTAGATTAATAAGCCTTAAGCAGAAGATGGATGTGAAGAGGGATATGACATGAAAGGTTAAGCAACACTGCTGACAGCAAAAGGCTTACCTGCTGCAGATACAGGAGACAAAATACTATTTTGACACAAACATTGCTATTCAGACGACAGCAAAATTTACTCAGTCATGACAGTAAAATTTGCTCACATCAAAATGTGCTAATCAATTCTTAGTGTAAGCTAAGCACCTTAAGCAAAGGGTAGTTCAAGCGTAACTGGTATTTGATGGCAAAAAAGGCAACTTGGCCTGCGTTTCTCACCTCTACTCCATTCAAAAGCTTACTCTGTCTCAGATTCCTTCGGAGGGATACCAACGCAAGCCGCGAAACTGCACGAAAATGATGATTGAAAGAAAGATAGATTAGAAAAATGGAATAATGGTTCATGTTCTTTTCCTTCCAACTGCTTTGTTTGCCATTTTAAATTTTTGAAGTCCTTTCTGGTGTCACCATGGTTGCACTGCAGCAAGTGTTCGGCTGTAAGCTGTCCATATTGCCAGCTTCTGGACTGCCTTCAGAAAACTTCCCACTGGTTTTGTATAGAAATCACAAGCAGTAGAGATGACAAAGACTGCAGAAACCTTCTCATCTCCTTCTAGAGCAAGACCATGTCTTTCACCCACTCTTAAGTAGACAACTTTCATCAGTCATGAGGGAGTCTCATGTTCAAGAGCTAGGCAGTGACAGCTGTAACTGACAAAAAGCAGACTGAAATTCTCTTGGGACTCCAGCAGAGAGCAATGAAGGAGGTTGAATTCACCTTCTTGGGAAGTTCTAAAATGCACGTTCACTTGAGCCCAGGAGCTAAGCCATCGTAACCTTTGTTGAGTATGTCTGCGTAGACAGAGTTTCCATCACTGCAGAAGCAATGTTATTTAACCCACGTTATCATCTCTAGCTGCTAAGCTGCACTTATTGCAAAGTATCTGCAACGTATTTTACAGGGTGGGCTTTTATGTGTAATCCCTGAGTAATATTGCAAAGAGAAGTACTTGGGGTGTGGGGTGGGGGGGAAACCGCAACTCTTAGGTTTTTCAAATCATGGTTCCATTTGAAAGTCAAACAAGATGTCAAACTTTTCTTTCCTAGATGTATTACCAGCACAAACTGTACCAGAAATTTATGACCCGTAACTGTACCATGGACGCTCTTTCTCTGGACTATTCCTTAAGAAACAAAGTCCTCACTAGAAATAAAACAAAATTAGCCAAAGTATTGGCCTGGATTAGTTCCAAGGCTCTGTACTAAAGGCCAAACACATGTAATAATAGTAATAATAATAGAATGGACTAAAAGTTAAATCAATAGAGCATTACTCAGTTCAAAGACATCTTGTGTCCTAATGTTCTCACAGAAGACTGTAAAAACCTGTCTATTTTTGTGGGTTTCTTTTATCCATTTAGCTGTACCTTCTACTTCTCTCCACTGTCTGAGAACATTGATGGTAAGGTTGGATGACCTCATGTCAACTTGTAGAAGTAAAGAAAGAGAAGCCAGTAAAGAAAGGCAAATTTGTTAATTGCAGGTGGAAAGAGGGAGGCCAACAAGAGAAAACAAAAGAACAGTAATAATGAAATGCTCCCCTGTCTTCTGTGAAAAGTAAAGGCACAGACAAGAAAGAACAAGAGCAAAATTCTCACTAGAGAAACGCACTTGATCTGACTCAAGTATTTTGCGGTACATTTCTTGCTGTTTTCTCATGCCAAACATATTAACCGTTGAAGGTATCCCTTTCCTCTTTCTGGAATACAGCGAGGAAGATGGCTGTGTCATTGCTGACAAGCTGCTATTCTCAGAGGTGTCCAGCTGAAAGTCCTAGATCAATTGATTTGCTCTGTCACTTTGATATGGCATGACTTACAGTTTCAGCACCTGAACTGGCCAGCCCTGCAATTCTTTGCCCCTTGAATGGTTAGATAGGCTCCTTGGCAACTGGCATTTGTAAGGACATGAAACTATGCAGAATTTGCACCGTGAGATGATGCCAAATGAGTCACGCCGGTAGATTAACTAGGGCATGCAAGGCAGAGAGAGGGAAATGAGAGCACAAGAAGAGAGTACACAAGAAGAGAGTACAATCTCCTTTTTTCTGAAACATTGTAGAGATCAAAGTGAACACAAATCCTCCTAGGGGTAGTTCTTGCAAAAGACTAAGAGTTCTTTTTGTGTTCACAGGCCTGGAATCACAGGCCTGGAAGCTTTGGATCACGGCAAAATGCAGATGACAAAACGAGGCCTTGAAGTCACATCCAGTATGAAGCAGTATGAAAGAGGAAAGAAAGCAGCTGAGAGCGTCAACCCTGCTAAGTAGTCTCAGTATTCTTCTTGACATGAGCAGAAATTTGAAATGAGTCTCTGAAAATGGCAAAGGAGGCAGAAGAAAAGGGAGCGATGACTCCTCTGGCATAGTGTTTCCTAACAGGGATCTTCAAAATGGAAAGGTTGTATCATCCTTTCAACTGAAGGAAGGTATGAAAACAACAGGAAGGAAATGGCATCAAATACTCTGGGCAGTGTACTTCTAGACAGAAAGGCCACTGATGGAAAACCAACTAAACTGGCACCAATGCAGCAGCATTGTAACTAAAGCCAGAAATGTCCAGCGCTTCGCTCTCTGCCATTCCATTCAGATGCACACAGCAGCTCTGCAACATTCCTACTGATCATCTCCTTGGCAAACTGGCAGTGAGGGTCCGTGGTGATGCAGAGTCTCCAGGCAGACGCAAAGGAGAGCTGCTTTCTTACAAAAACCAGGCTTTTGAAACACTTAGGCCTTTCTCAGTTCCATAGCTTTAAGCCATAACAAACACAATTCAACCAACCACCATGCGCCACGCTGTGAACACACGATGGTTCTAGAACTTGTTGATCTACCTCGAATTCAGCTGCCTCACCTTCCCACAGTCCTTTTCTACTTAGCCAAAGTAATGGGCCTCAGCCCAAGGCCTTCCTTTTGTAAGCTTCTAGCTCTATGCAGCAGCAAACCACTACTTTCTTCTGTGCCAAGACTTCAGGTAGACCATTTGCATCTGCCCTTCCAGTGAAACCTAATGAGGAGAGAAAAGCCTCTCAGAGATGTTCAGTCATTCCATTTTCTAGACAGGCCAAATCCAAAGAAAAGCAAGCTATGGGATTGTGTACTTGCTCTTACAAAACACCTGCTGCCCTCTGACAATCAACTAGCAGAAAACCAGCCAAACTGAGACTTGAGGCAAACAACCCTTGGAAGGGAATAATGATGTGATCAATAAAGACAACACTTTTCCAGGCTACCGAGATATTGGAAATGTCAGCAAAGGCTTGAGAGCAAAGGCTGAACTAATGGGGAAAGGGTAAAAGAATCGCAAGAAAAACATGACCAAAGGTTAAAACAATTCCAAGAAAAACATAGGCAACTAACCTGTTGAAGCCTTCAGGAAATCAGTGGCCGCTGATTTACATAGGCCTTTTTCGGCACCATAGGGTGAATTGAGACCATGGAATCACAATTCCTTGGATTCTGTTCTTAACTTTAGGAGAGAAGTACAGCAGCTGAAGTACCTGTTACTGATGTGAAACCCAAAAACACAGAGTTGACACATTTCATTCTTGGCCAATCACAACAAGCAAGACTAAGAGGATAAGGCTGGCTTATTTTCATGACACTTTTCTTCTTTTACAGCCTGCTCTGATTCCGGTGAAACTTTTCCATTAGCTTCTCTCTAAAAGGAGAAAGTCCAGTTCAATGTCCCGCCCTACTGCTGCAAGTATACCATTTCGTTTGTCGAGCCTAAAAATAGAATGGGAAGGTACGGTGCTCTCTGGAGCTAAGGGTCGCTCCCGGCGTCTTTCGGCAGAAGCCGCGCTAAGGAGAGCACTGTGAGCGGCACAATCGTCTTTGTGCGAAGAAGCCGCTTCTTCCCCTCCAGGAGCCGGAGAGAGCGGCAGCTTCGGAAAGGTGAAGAAGGAAGCTGTACAACACTGGGATTGTGTGCGCAGCTTGCCAACTGATAGAAAACAGTACCTTACCACTCTCCTGACTTTTCCAATCACATGAACATTCAATTGGAAGCTGTTTTGGACAACTTTCCTTTTCTCCCTGCCAAACACTTGGCAGATCTCCGTGCAAACTCTAGAACACGATGGGAGATGTTTTCTGTGCTGGCAGAGTTTCTCCCTGCCAGAACTAGTGGATTTTTAGTGGTTTTTAAACCAGAAAGCCCTGAGTTCCAAGAACACAGCAGCTGCCAAGGACTACCCAAGAGGAGCGCAAAAGTACCACAACATGCCTGCCTCCACAGCTTTTTCCCTGGGACCATGCCTACCCCTAGGCTTATTTACATGCCTCCAGTTAGGGTTAGAGATAGGGTTTTTAAAGCAAGAGGCCCTGAGCTCCAGGAACACTGCAGAGCTGCGAAAGTCATCCCAAGGGGAGAGCAAAAGTGGTGCAACATGGCTGCCTCCACCTCTTTTTCCTTGGCAACATCCCTATACCTAGTCTGATTTACCTGCCTCCAGTGCAGGATAGGGAAAGGGTTTTTTAAATGAGTAAGCTCTGAGCTCCAGGCCCACTGCAGCTGCGAAAGACTTCCCTAGGGCAGCGCAAAATTGCCTCAACTTGCTCCCTCCAGGGCTTTTTCCTTGGGAACATCCCTAATCCCAGCCTGATTTACCTTCCTAGGGTTAGCCATAGGGATAGTCGTAGGATTATGATTTTTATAATGAAGAAGCCCTGATCTCAAGGCACACTGCAGCTGCGATAGACATCCCAAGGGGAGCTCAAAAGTGCAACAACATGCCTGCTTTCACAGCGTGTGGAGAGCATTATTAATAATTGGTTAGCTGAGAAAGGCCACACTGATATAATGCCGCTGGTTAAACTGAAGGAGAAATGTCAGCAGTCAGCAAGCTGAAAGGAAGAGTCAGCAGCGACCTTGCTGCAACATGAGGATAGGGAGTTGAGATTAGTCCTGAATACATCCTAAGAATATGTAGAAAGTATCAAAAGTAGAACCATAGGAATGTAGAAGTAGGCGTAGGTGCTGATATGTAAGCTGACCAATCCTGAGCTCAACTTTTGCAATATGTATGAAGCTCATTATTAACTGTATTTAACCCGCCGTACTGATCAATAAAATCGAGCCTGTGATGATCAAAATGATGTCCTGGTTCCCTTCCGTCGACAAATGGTGGAGAATGCGGGCATAACCGAATCTCTGCCCTTTTTCTCGGATTAAAAGAAAAAGGGATTACGCCACGGTCCGGAAGTTGGGTTTGGGTCCCAGCAGCCGGGACGGTGCCGGAATTTGAAGCACCCTTAAGGTTCACAACTGTGACTTAAGCCAATACGTGTCCGCCGGAGCCTGGAGAGCTGCAACAGCGCGCGCTGTTTAATAGGTATGGATAGGCAAGCGGCATATGATTTATTTACCGCATATTTAGAGCGGCGTGGGATAAAAGGGATAGATTTAAAAAAGGAGTTACCAGGGTTATTAGCTTATGGCCATGCTAAGGGTATCTTTTCTAATCCTCATACAGTTCATGAGTTATCAGAGTGGAGAAAGTTTGGGGAAATATTGTGGGATACAGTACTAGATGATGATAAGTCAGCAAAGAAATTCGGGAAGTTATGGCGGGTGGTGTATAACACGTTACTTCAGCAGGTCTCTGAGAGAAAGGCAGCAGAAAGGGCAACAGAAGCTCATAAGAGGAATATAGGGTATGGTCGTGAAGATGATCCCCTGGCACCCTCTGTAACTAAGGTACTTATGCCTAAGAGTCCCCAGCAAAGTGGTGTGGAGGATTTCTCTATAGGCGCAGTGGAACCGTCTGCACCTTTCCTGTCAGAGGGGGAGGGCGAGTCGGATGGTGGGGGTAGGAGCAAGCCAGCTTTGCCTCCGCCACCAGCTTCAGGCGGGTCGGATGGTGGGGGTAGGGGCAAGCCAGCTTCGCCTCCGCTGCCAGCCTTGCCTCCGCCGCTTCCCCTCAGTGAGCCGGCTCAGGTTACAGCTTCGGTGGGGGGGTCACCTCCCCCGCCCGAGCCGGCTCCAGCGGGGGGGCGGATTGCCCCCCGCAGGCCGGCTATGCTCGAGCCGGCTCTGGTTTCACTGTCAGCTCCAGCGGGGGAGGGGGGGCTCCCGCTTCCCCCGCACGAGCCAGCCTCTGCTTCACTGCCCCCCCCCCGCGCGAAACCTCGGTGTCTGCACCGAAGCGCCACCAGCATAGCACCCTTAAAGGGCCAGATCCCATCCCAGGGGCACACCGTGATCCATGGGGGGAGATGGCTAAACAGAGGAGGGAAGCTTGGGCTGCTTTGGCGAAAGAAGTAATGCAAATGGGGGATGGTGAGGCGGTGG
Source organism: Melospiza melodia melodia (assembly GCF_035770615.1). Lineage (NCBI taxonomy): Eukaryota > Metazoa > Chordata > Aves > Passeriformes > Passerellidae > Melospiza > Melospiza melodia. The sequence goes on from NC_086200.1 coordinate 4,191,499, forward strand.
AAATAGCTTCTAGTCTTGCATGTCCGGTCACATACACACCACAATATGATGCACAGGGGAACCTTACGCATAATATAGCAGAATATACTCCCTTAGATTGGAAGCTGTTAACTCAGCTACGTTCTACGGTTAGTCAGTTTGGAGTAAAAAGTGAACCTGTTAAGCAAATGTTAGATTATCTTTTTAATACTCAGGTTTTATGTCCTAATGATTTAAGAGGAATAGTTCGGTTGATATTTACTCAGCATCAGCAGTTATTGTTTAATGCACATGACCCATTACATGGGGTGACAGTAGAGGAGCTGATGGGCTTAGAGGCATTTTTACGTACAGAGGCACAGATGATATTGGGAGCTGATAAACTTACAGAGTCTATGTGGTTAGTGCGTGCTGCAATAGATATGGTTAAAGAGCCAGGAGGGTTACCGGCTTATATGGGCATTAAACAAGGTAGAGAAGAATCATTTGGAAATTTTATCGATAGAGCAGCTACTGCTATAGATCGGGCTGGTGTTGCAGGGCGCTATTGAAGCAGGTGTGCTTTGCAAAATAGCAATCCAGCAACCCAAAGAGTGTTAGCTACTTTAGGGGCAAATTGGACTATTGAGGAAGCATTAGAGCGAATGGCATTAATGCCAACAGCTTCACAGGCATTTATAGCAGAAGCCTTAAAGGAATTAGGATTAGGGTTGCAAAAGCATAGTCTACTCAAAATCGGGTGTTAGCTGCTCCTGCTCCTCTCCAAAGCGGCTCACTGGCAGTCACGTAAAGAGGCTCGAGACCATTCATCAAGTGTTACCGATGCGGCAATGAGGGACAGACACAAGTTACTGCCGTGACATCGCTGCTACCTCCTGTCTGCAACCCGCAACAACCGGGAGCCTCGGCTTGGACTTATCAGCAGCAGTAGACGTCACACTAATGACAAACCAGCCTGAGAGGATACCCACTGGAATAAAGGGCCCTCTTATATTAAATGGACAAACATGTGGAGCAGTATTGCTGGGACGTTCCTGTATAACTATGTTGGGATTATTTGTTTTGCCTGGTGTTATCGATGCGGACTTTACAGGGGAAATACAAATTATGGCTTACACCCTTTATCCTCCGATTAAAATTACAAAAGGACAACGCATTGCACAATTGGTACCACTGTCACAAATGACATCGGGAATACAATCATTTACTGGGCAAGCACGGGATGAAAAAGGTTTTGGCTCTACTGGTGTTACCCTTTTAACTGTGGATTTACAAAATAGACCAAAACAAAAGGTTGAAATTACCTATGGGCATCAAAGCATAACCCTTTATGGATTATTGGATACAGGAGCAGATACTAGCATCATTTCTCCAGAAGCCTGGCCACAACATTGGCCTCTATTTCCCTCATCAAACATGCTCACAGGAGTGGGAGGATTTACATTGGCAAGCAGGTCGCCGTCTTTGTCTGTGTGCATTGAAAATCAACAAATATCTGCTGTGTTTTCAATTGTTCAACTGCCTCCTACAGTTTCCTGCTTAATTGGAAGGGACATTTTAACACAATTGGGAGTGGTGTTAACTAATCAGCACCCTTTGGGGTAATTGCCATTGCTTGGACTTTCCCCATTCCACTCACCTGGAAAACGGATACACCGGTGATGGTTAAGCAATGGCCATTAAAAGGGGAGAGTCTTATGCATGCCCATGAATTGGTATAGGAACAATATACAAAGGGACACCTGCGACTGTCCACAAGCCCTTGGAATACACCTATTTTTGTAATCAAAAAGAAATCAGGGAAATATCGTTTGATACATGATTTGAGGGCTGTAAATGACCAAATGGAACCAATGGGGGCCTTACAGCCTGGTCTTCCAAATCCAGCTATGATTCCAGAACACTGGCCACTTTTAATTATTGACCTAAAGGATTGTTTTTTCACTATTGGCCTGCATCCTGATGACATGAAGAGATTTGCTTTTACTTTACCAGCAATAAATCGTGGGGAACCAGATAAAAGATTTGAATGGACATCTCTTCCGCAGGGCATGCGCAACTCCCCCACTTTATGTCAGCTTTATGTTGATGCAGCATTACAGCCACTACGTCGTAAATGGCCAGCAACTATAATATATCATTACATGGACGATATTTTGTTTGCACAGCAACAGCCATTCTCCTCTTTACAGATTAACACCATTAAAAATACTCTTGCTGCATATTCACTTGTTATTGCTGCAGAGAAAATTCAGACTACAAAGCCCTGGAAATATTTGGGATGGACTTTGACAGATCAAATAGTGATACCACAAAAACTGGAATTACAATTGGACATTAAAACTCTACATGATGCACAGAAGTTGCTGGGAGACTTAGAGTGGCTGAAGCCTATTGTGGGAATACCAAATCACTTATTAGAAGCCCTACGACCTTTGTTAAAAGGTGTGGACACTACTACTCCTGTACACCCGACAAAGGAGCATCATCTTGCCTTGCAGCAAATTAGTAACTGTGTACAGCAAGGGTATGTGTCTCGTCGACAACTCGACCACCCCATTGACCTTACTATCTGGAATAGCCCTTGCCACTTGCTTGGTGCTCTCTCAGTTGCAAAAGAAAACGGGGGAGATACGGGTGTTGGAATGGTTGTCACCACCACTACAGCATAAGAAAACAATATCTTCAAAAATTGAACAATTGGCTGCATTAATCAAAAAGGGGCGTCTCAGAATTCTTGAAGTGGATGGTAGAGAACCTGCTACTATTAGATTACCTATGGAAAAAGAAACCTTGGACTGGTACTTGATAAATTCAAAGAATTTACAAGAAGCATTATTGATGTCACCTGCTAAAGTAGAGACTAGTAAATTAGTGCCTAGAGTTTTGCAATGGATGACAGAATGGAACTGGATTACTCGACCTTTGAGAGAAGAAAACCCCATAGAAGGAGCTATTACAGTTTTTACAGATGCAGGAAAGAAATCAAGGCGTGCTGCTGTTACCTGGCAAGAAAAAGGACAATGGAAGCATCAACTCCTCACAGCAGACCCTGCAGATAGCTTACAAACTTTGGAATTGTTAGCAGTAGTATGGGCGGTGTCCAACTTACAGGAGCCTTTAAATGTGGTCACAGACTCTATGTATGTTGCAGGAGTAGTCAAACGAATAGAGGAAGCAGCAATTAAGGAAGTGAATAATAAACGATTGTATGAGTTACTGATACAGTTAAGGAAGGCTTTACGAGAAAGAAAGGCAGCATATTCTGTGATTCATATTAGGAGCCATAAGTGGTCTGAAGGTTTAGGAGAAGGGAATGAACGTGCAGATAAATTGGTTACCCTACCCATTGATAATTCTTGTCCTATTGACAAGCACACATTGGCCAGAGAAGCACATAGTAGATATCATCAAAATGCAAGAGGTTTAGCAAAACACTTTGAGCTGAGTTTGTCACAAGCCAAGGCCATTGTCAGAGCATGTCCAACATGTAGTTATCATAATGGTGGGATAGGTCTAGGCGTCGGGGTTAATCCTCGAGGTTTAAAAATAAATGAGATATGGCAAATGGATGTTACACACGTAGCTAGATTCGGTAAAGTCAAGCATGTGCACGTCACCATAGACACATATAGTCATTACATATGGGCTACGGCTCAGGCAGGACAGAAAGCTATACAGGTTATCAGACATCTGTTAAGTTGTTTCGCTGTTATGGGAGTTCCAAAAAGTATCAAAACAGATAATGGTCGAGGTTATGTAAGTGCTAGGGTCCGGAAATTTTTGAATCAGTGGTCTGTTAAGCACGTGACAGGTATTCCACACTCTTCTACTGGACAGGCAATAGTGGAAAGAGCAAACGGTACCCTTAAGCAGTATATTGAAAAACATCAAGATTTGACAGATCCACAAGCATGTTTGGCTAAGGTTTTGTATGTGATTAATCATTTATGCATTTTTGGGGAAGATGATACCCCCCTGCAATGAAACATCATCCGAGGTCAGGTCAGGAAAATACTAAGGAAACAGAGGTCTGGGTTAAGTATAAGAACCCAAGTTCAGGATTATGGGAAAAACCTGCAAAAGTATTATGTTGGGGTCGGGGGTATCTTTGTGTTTCCTCACCTACAGGGCCTTTGTGGGTGCCTGCTAAGTGGACTAAACCTGTTTTTGATGCAGCCTCTGGTGGATTGCCTTACAGAGGAGGACAAGGAGCGACTGGGGAAGAAACTGCTTCTAGTCCTACAACCACTACTGTTACAATTGAAGGGGTACTCGGAAGCGGTGGACAGAGCACTGACACGTCACTACCGGACGGCCCAGGAGTTGATTGGTTTCATTGACTCATTATCAACTTTTCACTTAACAGATCCAGCGACACTACATTGCCTTGACTGTCACAATCCACATTGTGCTGCCTGGATAGCTCTACGTTGTGGGGGTTGTAAAAGAACTTTTTGGATAGAACAATCATTATTACGGGATTTGTGGTGTCATACTTGTGAACACGAGCATACGTGGGGAAAAAGCTGGCAAGATGAATTAAGGAGACAAACGGGGCAAAACGCATATATAGCTTTAAATCTTTATGAGTCTCCTGAACAGAAGGTTCTTGCTTATTATCGATGGGAAATACAATGTATTGTAAATAGAATTAAGGTTCAAAGTAAATCATGTATAGTTTCTATAAGGTGTAGGAAATTAGTGCCTTTAACACAGCATTCAGTTGTAGGACCCTTCCAAGGGGATCCTGATAGAGCATTAGATTGCTGCATTGATAAGTTGCAAAAATTAAGTTTGAAAGTGGCAGGACCAGTGAAATTAGGAGCAGCAAGATTGAAGACTGATAAGAAAAAGAAGGCAAAAAAGAGAACGGTCTCATTTGAATAGGGGTATCAGTGATTGCTAATTAATTTTCTATGATTAGAACACTTTTACTGTTGTGGGACCCTCGGGAGGATATAGTTGTTGAGGAGGATAACAAACAAGAACTACGATTACGAAATAAGATACACCTTGTGTTAAAGAAAGACCTTGAGCTGTTAGCCTCATATAGTAAAAAGGCTGAAGAGGCTCTGCGATCACCACCATAAAATTGGTTGCTTTGGGTTGAAGATACACAATTTTATACTGGTCCTTACTTACATTCGCTTCCTTGTTATGTTTGCAAAAAGGATAAAGATAAATGCTATGCATGGGTAGCTTTGCATTGTGCAGATTGTAATCAGGTTTATTGGTATTCACAGAAGTCATTAGGATATTTATGGTGTACATCTTGTTTTGGAAAGTGGATTCGAAATCATATCTGGGTTAGAGCTCTTGAACAAAGTACTGGCCTGCCAGGACGGACAGGATTACAGCTCTGAGAGTGCAGAACAAGTGGTTATAGCATATCTTAGGTGGAAGATACAGGAAAACCTTAGAATATTTGAAATTACTAAAGCCTCACGCATCATAGCAGCTCGCTGCAAAGCTGATTTGCCTTCAAACTTACCTTGTGCTATACTTGTGAGCAAGGATGCTGATTTAGAATTAGATCAGTATATTCAAGAATTGACTCAGCCTTACAATAGACAATCTAGCAAACCAGGGAAAAGACAGCGAAGAAAAAAAAAAAACAAAAAAAAAAAAACAACGTAAGCAGAAGGAAGAAAAGGAGAAGCAAAGCAAGCAGAAAGAAAAATGAGGTTTGTTTTTGTTATACTGCTCAATGCTGTAGCAAGTGAAGCAGTAGGAGTAACACACTTTAGTCAACCAAGGGAAAATTTATGGGTAACGCTTGCTAATCAAACTAACCAATCATCACTTTGTCTTAGTCTTGGAGGAGTCACTAACCCATTTCGAACATGCCTGGTGGGACTTCCGGTGTGGTCTCCTGGAGAATTTTGTAGTTTGATAAACAATCAAACCTTATGTATGTCTAACATGTCAAACCTCACATTGCCGGTGCAACAAGGGTATACTGCAGGTCAGAGTGATGGCTATCGTCAATGCTTACTAATCCAATCACTTAACACCTCTTTGCATTCTCCTCCTGAAGAATTGGATCTTTTTGGAAGTACAAATGACAGCATATCTAACACTACAGCTGGTGGATGGTTTAGCTTCAAACTTTTGGGTGCTCAGAATTTAAACCAACCTAAAGAAACATGGGCCACCCTAGATTCATCCCTGAATGTGAGTGAATTCTCTCCACAGCATTACAGTCAATGTAACGGCACAAATATCACAGCACCAATGAAATTACCCACAGGAATATTTTTGATTTGTGGAGACAGGGCATGGAATGGTATACCAGCTAAACCACAGGGTGGACCCTGTTTTTTGGGAAAATTGTCACTGTTTCATCCTAATGTGTCCTTGCTAATGCAGCGGAGTCAAAATTCAAACAGGAGAAAACGTAGCATACATGACTTAGACTGCAGCAAGATAGGAGATCCACGGTTTTGGGGCACATTCAAACAGGTGGTGGTTTCAACTATCTTACCAGGAGGATTTGCCAATAAAGCCATGAATTTAGCAAAACAATTAGGATGCTGGGCAAGGGATGAGCTGAACAAGACATCACAAATTCTAGACATGTTAACTGCAGATGTGCAAAGTGTTAACCATGCTGTTTTGCAAAATAGAGCTGCTGTAGATTTTTTGCTCTTAGCACAAGGGCATGGATGTGAAGAGTTTGAGGGAATGTGTTGCATGAATCTGTCTGATCATTCAGTGTCCATTCACACTAAGATAAAAGAATTACAACAGGGACTTCACAAACTTAAGGAAGAAGACGGTTTAGGAATTGACGAATGGCTTAAAGGCCTGGGACTCGGACCGTGGCTGAGGAACCTTGTGATCTATGCTATAGGATTTCTGGGTGTAATTTTACTGTTTTTGCTTATTTTGCCTTGTATCTTTAACTGTATCCAAAACATGGTCAGCCGTACAATAGCAAAAACATGGCAAACGAATCTCCTTGCACAAGAAGAAAACGGGGGAAATGTGGAGAGCATTATTAATAATTGGTTAGCTGAGAAAGGCCACACTGATATAATGCCACTGGTTAAGCTGAAGGAGAAAAGTCAGCAGTCAGCAAGCTGAAAGGAAGAGTCAGCAGCGACCTTGCTGCAACATGAGGATAGGGAGTTGAGATTAGTCCTGAATATATCCTAAGAATATGTAGAAAGTATCAAAAGTAGAACCATAGGAATGTAGAAGTAGGCGTAGGTGCTGATATGCAAGCTGACCAATCCTGAGCTCAACTTTTGCAATATGTATGAAGCTCATTATTAACTGTATTTAACCCGCCGTACTGATCAATAAAATTGAGCCTGTGATGATCAAACTGATGTCCTGGTTCCCTTCCGTCGACACATGATTGGTTAAATCCTTTTTACGCACGCATTTTGATATTCCAGTTAATTTTAGTTAGTCTTTCTTCTTCATGCATCTCGCTGTGGTTTTCTTGTCTGCCTTTGCATCCTGAACCGTCTGCTGCTGAGCGTGTTCTCCTTCTTTTGTGTCCTTCAAGGGCATGGTGACCTCACTCAGGTTCTATGAAGGCTGGATTGTGAACATGTTACATATGTCCATTGTCCTCCAAAAAACCCTCAGCACTCCTCCCGGTGCTTTCTGGTCATTCAAGTGCCCTTCAGCTGACTGGTTTCATGCTTTGAGCTTCAGGGAATTGCCCAATCTTTCTGAAGCTGAAATAAATATCATATTAGTCAACATCTTAATTGTGTTTATATCTCACAGAATTGCCTTTTCTTTTGCCTTTGTCTAAAACTGTTCCTGTGCGGAAATCTCTGGGGGATGGTGGACATGTCAGATGCTGCTGGGACATCCCAGAGCACTTGGACCTTGGCTCTGCACAGGAGAGCTCTTCATCCCCTTTCTCTCTTTTCCTCCCTCTGGGCATGGAGGGAGCTCCTGACTTCAGTGTGTGACTCGTGTGTGCAAAGAGCAAATCTGGGCAGAATTGGGGCAGGGAGGGTTTGGGGGGACCTTGGGATCTGTGCTGGGCACAGAAGGTGCTTTCCACTGCTCTGAGGCTGTCTGCTGTGGAAAGTGGATTTAATATCCAGCAGAGGAATGACTTTTGCATTTGATGGAACTGTGCCTTCCCTTGGCTTTGTTGGCTGAAAAGATACAGAGGAGCACACACAGAGTTACCAACTCCTGGATTCCAGCAGTGTTCAGATAGAAATTACAACAGGAGGTAGGGTCAAGATGTGTGCTTGCCTTGTGGTCAGCCTTCAATACCCCTTGGTCTCTCTGGGCCCTTCCCCCAGGTGGGCCTTGGGCTCATTTGGTCCCTCAGGAGCTGGGCTGGGGCTGCAGAGGTGGCTGTGGAGCATTGCCTGTGCTGTGCCAGGGACTGGCAGCCACTGCTGGGCTGGGATAGAGGCTCTGGGGGGATTGGGGTTTCAGGGCAGGGCAAGGCTGGACCTGCCCCTTCCTCCCCCCCACACAAAATGTTTAGAGCCAACAATCTCCTCCAGTCTGTCACAACAGGGAATGCTGGAAGTGAAATCCCAGTTGTGGCCATGGGCACCTGGCTGAGAAGGACAGTTTTGTTCCATAGGAAGGAAAGCACAGAGCCTCAGTGTTTGGAAGGCAGGTGAGAGTCTCACTAGGCCAAGGCCAGCCAGACTTGTCAGGAATGGCAGATTTTTTTTGGGAGCAGTCTTTGGATTTAGGGAATTCTGGAGGTGGAAGACCAATCTCAGCCATGCATGCCTGGAGAAGTAGGACAGTTCTTTCTCATAGGGAGGAAGGCACGGAGCCTTCCCCAGTGTTTTGGGGACAGATGGGAGGTGACTCTCCCGAAAACATTGCCTGCCACACTTGTCCTGGCAATATTCCTATGGGAAAAATCTGGAGTTGAAATCCCAGTTCTGGCCATGAGTAATTAGAAGAGATTGACAGTTCCTTTCCTAGCAAGGAAAGCACAGAGCCGCAGTGCCCCAGGAGCTGATGAAAGGCAGCCTTTGACATTCCAACATCAGCCAGAGCTGTCCGCTGGCCCCTGGGAGGCCAAGCCAGCCAGGCCTGTTCCATGTTCCCTCAGTTCCATGAGACCAAATGGTCCCTTGCTTCCATGTGTCCCTGAGGTGCCATAATGCCCCCTTGGTGACACGAAGCCCTGAAGGGTCCCAATGGTCTCCATGGTTCCATCAGGCCCCACAGAACCATAATGGTCTCTGGGTTCCATGAAGCCCCGCTGTGTCACCAAGGCCCCTCGGTTCCATGGGCTCCAGGGGTGCCACAATGATCCCCTTGGTTCCATGAGGTTCCATAGTGCCACCACGGTGTCCTTGGACCTGCTGGGACTCTCAGTGTGTTCCCAGACACCCCCAGCATGGTTACAGACACTCCCAGTATATCCCAGTTGCCTTCAGCACACTCACAGTCATTCCCAGTCCCACATCCACTTGGCCCAGTAAGATTCCACTTCCCACCAGTATGATCCCAGTCACTCCCAGTGAAGGGAACGGACCGGGATGGACTGGGACAGGCTGGGATGGACTGGGACACCGGGATACACCAGGCAGGATACACTGGGATACACCGGGATAAACTGGGATACACTGGGATACACCGGGACACACTGGGATACACTGGGACACACTGGGATATACTGGGATACACCGGGACATACCAAGACACACCAGGATACTCCAGGATACACCAGGACACCCTGGGATTCACCGTGCCCAGCACTGGGACCCACTGGGAGCAGGATCAGAACACACTGGGACTCAGCAGGGCCAGAACTGGGGCAAAAGGGATCATAGTGGGACCCACTGGGATATACTGGGAGTGACTGCAACCATACTGGGGATGACTGGGAACACACTGAGAGTGACTGGAGTCACTGAGTCTACATTGGGGGCAACTGGGAAGACTGGGATCACAGTGGATTCCTACCGGGGTCATACTGGGAGTGACTGGGTCTGTGCTAGGGTGTCGTGGTTTTGGTTTGCTAATATAAGATCTCTTTAATTTTGAGATTTTTTTTGGCTAATGCACTAAAGAATGTGGTGGGTTTGGTGTTGGTTAATTACTAATACACTTATTTTTGGTTGTGAGATAGGATTAGGAGAAAGGTAAAGCAGGCTCAAAACTTTAAAAGGGTAGAAAGAAAAATTTTAATAATAGTAAGTAAAAAGAAAAAAAAAGGTAGTAAGAATCAAAGCAAACTTTTTAGAATACTTCTCCCCACAACTTTTTCTTTCTCACTGACAATGTAAAGAAACTAAACTTAAGATTTCTAGTCAGTTTACTACCTCTCAAAGAGTCTTTTTTTAGTTCACTTAGGGAGAGAAGTCCCTCTTGATAAAGTTATGGAGACTTTTCTACAAAAGGAAAAAAACAGTTTTCTCGTGGTTCTCAATTTTGTCATGAATAACAACTGCCAGGGGAACCTTGCTATTGTAAAATCTTTCTTATTTCTACAAACCTTCCCACAGCTTGGAGACGGGCTATGTTGATTGATGGGGTATTGTTTTAAAGATGAGCTGTTCAAAGGCAAAAGTTCTCATTATCTATCTCTAAAATCATCTTCATCTCTGGGAGCACAGATCTTCATTTTTAGAAGCACAAGACTGTGCTCTTTCTTTGTGCAAACTTCTCATGAGATTACAGCTATTTCAACATCTGCTTACTTTAACATAGAAGCCTTTACCTAATATCAATTCAAACACTTTCATTTCCTTATAGTTTTATGTGTTATAAGGGAAAAGAGTCTTTTCTTTATAGCTTACAAGAGGATTTCAGCTCTAAAAACAAAGCATCTTCTCCCCCTCCCATCTGGGACTTACTTACCTTCTTCTTTATTACCTTTAATATCTTCATCTTGTTTTTAATATACGTGCATGTTGTTCTTTTCTCTCACTCAGAAGAAGACTGAAGCACTGAAAAAGTTAACATCACGCCTGAAGCCTACCTAACCCACCAATAACTACTAACAGAAAGCTGTGGCTCAGTTGTGTTCAGATCAGCTTTGTAGTTAGTGTTTAGTTTTCTACACCAGCCACAGAAGTCTCTGGTCTCAGCCAGGCTAAGAAGAAGAAGCAGCAGCCTGACAGCGAGATCTTCGCAGCCACAGCCAGCCCTGCTCTGGCTAAAGCTCCGCAGCCTCCCCTGTCTCCTTGCCCGGCAGCTGCTGAAGCCCAGCCCGGCCAAACCAGAGCCCATGGAGAGAGAAGCCAGCAAGCAGCCCAGGAAATAGAAAAGAAGCCCAGCCTGCAGCAAGACGGCCCAGCCCAGCCCAGACACAGAGCTGAAGCCCAAACCGAAACCCAGCAGCTCCCTGCCGACCAACAAAGAAAAGAAAAGTTTCTGAATTTTTTGGTCTTTACCATGTGTGTTTCACAAAAGCGTGTCTAGCTTTTCAGCAGCTCAACAGACTGTCAGATACACAAAAAACTTTGCATCACTTCCCTACATTTCCTCCCATTCCCAAACGTAACACAGGGGCCACTGGGAACAACTGGGATCAGACTGGGAGCAACTGGGAGCAGCTAGGACCAAGCTGGGAGCAACTGGGATCATCATGGCATCAGAGTAGGATCATACTGGGAGGGACTGGGTCTGTGCTAGAGGCAACTGGGATCACACTGGGAGGAAATGGGGACATGCTGGGGACCAATGGGATCATACTGGGAACAACTGGCACCACACTGAGGGTGACTGGGATCCTTCTGGAATCATACTGGAAGTGACTAGGGGCAGGCTGAGGGCAATTGGGACCATGTTGGGGCAACTGGGATATACAGGAAATGACAGGAATCATGCTGGAGGTGACTGGGAGTGGCTGTGAGCAAATGGAATCATACCGGAAGCTACTGGGAGCAACTGGGAGTGAGTGGAAACACATTAGGGACAACTGGGATGTACTGGGAGAGACCAGGAGTGACTGGAATCACAAAAGAACCATAAAGGAAGTCACTGGAATAATACTGGGAGTATCTGGGATTGACTGGAATCCTACTGGGCGTGACTGGAATCCTACTGGGTGACTTGGAGTGACTGGGAGCATACTGGGGGCAAATGGCACTGTACTGAGAGTGACTGGGTTCATCCTGGAATCATACTGGGAAGGACTGGAACCATACTGGGAGTGTCTGGAACTATAGTAGGGCTGAATGGGAACACCTGGGATCATACTGGGAGTGACTGGGATGATACTGGGATCACACTGAGTGTAACTGGAAGTGACTGGGACCATCCTGGGGGTGACTGGGAGCCACAGGGCCCATGCTGGGAGTGACCTGGGGGGAACTGGGGGAACTGGCCCGGCTGGGGCTCAGGGTTGTTCTCCCCCAGGGCTGCCCTGGCTCCTGCTGCCACCCTGGGCCCACAGAGCCGAGGGACAGGGGACAGCTGAGGGACAGGAGACAGGGGCAGGGACGTGGAGAGGTAGAAGGGAGTTCCAGGGGGTCCTTGAGCCCAGGAAAGGGGAGTCCAGGGTTTCCCAAAAAGGGGGGACAAGGGTGGGGACAGCAGGGATGTTCGAGAACGAGGAGTTCAGGGGGTCTCTGGTTTTGCACACAGCTGGGGCTGGGGGCTGGGAAAGGCAGGAATGGGGGACCAAGGCATTCCAGGGCATCCCAGGGTCAAGCCAATGGCCAGTCTGGAGGCTGGGAGCCATGGGATGGCCGGGCAAAAGGGAGCAGAGAGCCCTGATGTCCAGGAATGGGGTGTGAAAAATGCATGTATTTTATGATTGGCTTTTCACAAATATTAAAATGAATATTATATGTGTTGTATTAGAAAGCAATGCTGTATTAATTTTCTTAAGTACTGTGTTAATAATAGTTTTAGGTTATAAAAATTGTTAAAATAGAACTATGCTATGTAAGATGCTTTGTTTAAAAGAAAGGACTTGCAGCGAGATAACTTGCAGCCACAGGACACCTAGATCTTTCAGAGAAAAAGAATTTATGGCCTTCTTATCAGAAGAAACAAACTTCTTCCCACCTTGGAGGTGCTATTAGGATTAGAGGGAAGAAGTTGACACTGGTCAGACAGAATCCTGTGTTTGAATGGAATTTATGCATCGTGTATGAAGTGTATGAATATGCAACGGGCTGTTGTTTTTAAGGGTTAATCCTTTGTTACCAGGGGTCCTTTTTTGGGCCCGTGATGCCCAGAAAAAGGTACCTGGACGTCCATAACTCTTTGTTTTTATTGTCTCATATTGTCTTAATTCAATTTGTCCAAATTGTTATTACCCTAATTGTGTTATTATATAACCACCTTATTACTATTAAACTTTAAAAATTTTAAAAACAAGTGATTGGCATTTTTCACAATTTGGTAGCAGAGGATGGTTACTAACTCCTCGCTGCCGGTGCTTTGGGAGAGTCAGAGTGGGGAAGGCGCGCCCTGCCCTCTTTGGCAGCCTCGCTCTGCTTCCCCTGAAGTGACCGACAGACGCAGGTTACGATCTGTGGACAAAAGGAGACAATAAAACAAAGAGAACGGGAAAAGGGTCCCTACAACTGCTGTAATTTGCCCCCTAAGAGTAGTAGTGCGCACGAAGAACCCGGGAAGGAAAAAGGATTGGTAAGTATTTCTCGGGGGGCAGGTACGGGGGGATGAATGTGTGTGAATGAGAGGCGGGCTGGTTGTCCCAGACCTGCCAAGTGAGTGCGGAGTCTCCCACGCTGCGTTTCCGACTTTTCGCTGGAAAAGCGGCCAGTAAAGAGACAAAGCGACTCATAAGAGAGTGAAAGAATCCCCGGGGGTGACTGGGACTGGGTCTCAGGGAGGGGTTGGACCCCTCGGTGGTGGGGAGCAAGGTTTCCTAGCCCAATCCACTAGGAAACAGGACAGGAGGGGCTCCTAAAACCTGCTGGGTTGAGGGATTTATATTCCAAGAGCATCCAAGAGCAGGGTTGAGCAGAATTCTGTCCGAGTGAGGATATGCCCGGGAACACTCAGGGTGGGACAACACAGCTAGATTGGGGGATAAAAAAATGCCCAAGAACATCCAGGGTTGGACAACACAGCAGAACAAATGAAATGCCAAAGAGCATCTGTAGTTGTACCACACCGCTGGGTTGAGGGACAGAAAATGCCCAAGAGCATCTGAGGTTGAACAACACAGCTGGATTGAAGGAAAATTACCCGAGAGCATCTGGGGTTGGACAACACGACAGGATTGAGGGAAAAATTGCCCAAGAGCATTTGGGGTTGGATAACACAGCTGGGTTGAGGGATATCCAATGGCACCGGGACTGGCCAGTAACACCTAAACTTGTAATAGGCAATGTGAAAGTAAAAGGTACCTTATTGTTGTTTTGTGGTGTGTGAGAGTGAGACACACACAGAGCCAGCCTCAACTTCCTGGGCAGGTGGGAAGGGGGAGGTGTGGAAAGAGCGAGTGACCTGCACACCAGGCTGCAGCTCCCGGGTGGGTGGGGGCTTCTGGGCCCAAGAGGAGCGAGTGACCTGCGAACCAAGCTAGCGTTCCCTGGGCGTGTGAGGGGCCGTAGCTGAAGAGTGTGAAAGACACGCAGACAGCCTCACAGGGGAACGGGCACCAGAGGCAGCCAGAGTCAGGGCCCTTCTAGGGGGCCTGGTGACACTGAGACCTGGAGGTAAACCCCAAAGCGAAAGAGGGGGCCACAAGGACCTGTGATTTTCTAGCAATAAGGATCCACTTTGTGTCTTTAGAGTGTGAAGGAATGTGTGAAAGTGAATGAGAAATAAAAGTGAGTGAATGTAGACGAATGAAAGTATAGGTAATGTCGATTGTGCATTTTAAGCCTTACCGTATCTCCTTGGAGGGAGTTGGATTGTATTGAAAAGCAGTGTGAGAAAAAGGGGTTTTTTTGGGTGTAAGTAGTTGAAAGAAAAGTGGTATTTAAGTTGTTAGTAAAAAGTGACAAACAGAAGCAGGGGACGAATAGATAGAAAACTGAAAAATGAGACAGAAATTCAGTAAGGTGGATACAGGAAAAGAAAAGCAGAAAAAAAATACCAACAGAAATACCCCAAGACAGCACTTTGGGAGTTATGTTAACAAACAGAAATACAACTCATTGCAAAATACAGGGTATGCAGAAGTTGATGAGAAAAAACATGCAAACTTGTGAATTATATACTTAAAAACAGCATTAGAAAATTTAACACAAAAGAGTTATATATTGATTCAAGGTATGCCTTTAGAGTAGCACATACCTTAAGAAAAATTTTAAAAGAGAGATTGCTTAATTAAAGAAGAAAAAGATTAGTACATGAGAAACTTATTTCCGAGGTTTTAGAGGCATTACAATTACCTAAGAGAGATAGCAATAGTACATATTAAAGGACACCAAAAGGTAAAGACCTAGAAATAAGAAGAAATAAAATAAATAACTGGCAGATCAAGAAGCTAAAAATGCAGCAGAAAATAGAGCTGAAAGAGTTAATATTAACTCCAAATGAAGAAAAAAAAAGGGGGGGGGAATTAAAACAAGATTGTGGCGAACAAGATAAATCGGGGAACTAGAAACATCTTGATATGGAAGACAATTAGATAATAAAACGCTTACGAGGGAATAGCAGAGGACGTGTATCAAAAAGCATGGTGGGATACACAGGCTAGGTGTGATCATTTTTTAAAAAGAACTATGGGTGCATTGAGACTTTTAGAGTAAAAAAACAAGTACCTGAAACATGTATAATTTGCCAAAAGATAAATAAAAGGGTGATGAGAAAAACAATATGAGAAGGTCGTCAGTTAGCTCGTCGACCATTTCAAAGCATCCAAAAAGCAAAACGGGGAAAGTACAGAGCTGAGAAGAAATTACCTCATCCATTCCCGTTCGTTCCCCCACTCGTTCGCACCAGCCCTCCCAGCCCCTGTGCCGGCTCCGGCACAGTCCGTCTGTCCCGGTCCGTCTGTCCCGGTCCGTCTGTCCCGGTCCGGCCGCCTGGCCCGCGTTCTTGCCGGGGGTGGGGGTCTGTCCTGCCGTGTGCACCGTGGTCACCGCGCTGATCGCACCGAGGGGGGTCCCGTCTGTCCCATCCCCGGCTGCCCTGACTCTGTCGGCTCCCGCCGCTGCAGCCGGGGTCAGTCCCGGCTTTGTCTCTGCCGGATCAGCCCCCGGGAGCCGAGTGAGGGCGATCCCCGCTCCAGCTCGGTCTGCACAGGAACAGCCCCTCGGGCGATCCCAGCCACAGACCTCGCCTCTGGAGCCCCCAGACCCTGAGCTGTGCCGATCCCCTCGGGCCATCCCAGCCACAGACCCCGCCTTTGGAGCCCCCAGACCCTGAGCTGTGCCGATCCCCTCGGGCCATCCCGGCTGCAGACCCCGCCTCTGGAGCCCCCAGACCCTGAGCTGTGCCGAGCCTCCCCGTCCTGCCCTGAGCTCCATTCCCTTGGTAACCACAGCTCCGGCTGCTTAAGGAAACTCTCTAAAGGAATCACTTTATTGAAACACTAAAAAATCAGTTAGAAGAAAGCCCTCTCCTGATTCTTCCTAAAAATACGTGAGAAAGGCTGTAGAAGATAAAAATCCAAAAAGAATGGGATAAAGAGATTGGTCTATTTCCATTAAGAGAGGTTCTCAAAGGGGGGTGATGGATCAGAGTTTGTAAATGCTTCTTTGACTTTGTCTGAGGTCTGAAATTTTAAGAAATAAATAAAAGAGATATTTGGAGAATCCCATAGGCATAGCTGAACAATTAGACCAACTTTTAGGTCCAAACATGTATACTTGAGAACAGATGTGGTTGGTAATGAAAATAATATTTTTCTCAGGAAGAAAAGCAATTAATCAGAGCAACTGAAATAAAAGCTTAAGAAAAAGATAATCTGCAGGGACCCCCAGAGAAGACAAAATGCCAACTGTACCTCCTGATTCGGGTTAAAATAATGAGGAGGGGAGTAAACACATGAACAGTTATTGTAATTACATAACCAAGAGAATAAATGAGACAGCATATCAAAGGCGAAATGTGAAAACAAAAGATTTTTGAGAGACAGCTTTTAGAGGGGAAAGAAAAAACTCCAACTAAATAGATAAACAAACTTTAGAGAAAAAGGAAAATGGTCCTAAGTAAGCAGAAGATCTGAAAATCTTTAAAGAAATGGGCCCATTAAAAAAAAAAAAAAAAAAAAAGTCATAGGCTTTAATTTTTTGGGGGGGGAACAAATACCATCAGGAGCCTGTGATAACTTTAAAAGTGGGTCCCCAAGAAGAAGAATTGGAATTTGTTATAGACACAGGGGCAGAGAAAACCTGCCTGTTAAACGTTCCAAAAGGTTATAGTGTGAGCAAACATAGAGTGAAAGTAACAGGGGCAAAAAGAGGAAGTTTTACATTTCTGGTCATTAAAGATGTGGTAATTGAGGGAAGAAACTAAAATTTAGGTGGGAGATGTGTTATTGGTCCCAGGGGCAGGTAGCAATTTATTGGGAAGAGTCTTACAAGTGCAATTAAGAGTAAGAGTTATATCAGAAAATAAGAAAATGACAGCTAGAGTTTTGAAATTAAGCCAAGAGGATGAAGAAAAAAAAATCAACAAAGAAGTTTGGGCTGGAGAAAGAAATAGGGGAAGAATAAATATCGACCCCATAAGGGTTACAACTGAGAGAGGAGAAAGAGAGAAGTTGAAGTAGAGAAGTAGTTAGGAAACTCTGAGATGTTAGAATGTGAAGTGATGACATCTTGGTGCTAGAAGAGAGCAGAAGTGTGAATGCAAGTTTTTTGCATGAAAGGCAGAGAAGTATCTTAACACATGGTTGTTAAGAGGTTATTCAATGCCACACTGGGGTCCGGAAAAGCCTTAGCAGAACGGGCCCTCCTTGAAGAGAAAAGAGGCTAAGTTGACGAGAGAAAGAGAAAGAATGTCAGGAGCACCTGGGCACGCCAGGTTTGGGGTTGTCAAGGCTGGGAGGTGTCTGAGCGCTCCCTGCGATCGGCGGGGTCTCGGGGGCTGCGGCAGGGACCGATCCATGGAGGTGCCCCGGGCGGGGCTGGCAGCAGAGGACACAGGTTTGCGGCCAGGAGCGGGCTGGCTCCGGGGCAGAGCTGCCGGGGGGCTCCCAGACTGTCGGGGTGCCGAGCCCAGGATGGCAGCGTCAGCCTGGAAGTAGGCCGAGAGAGAGAAGGGGAGAGAGAGAGAGAGAGAGAGAGGGAGAGGGCAAAAGAGACCCAGGGCAGCCCCCAGGGTCCCCATGCCCGGGGCTGCTCTCCCCGGCCCCGGCCCTGCAGCCAAGGGGCCGCACCGGGGGAAGGGCCAAGAACAGCACTGACAGCAGGGCTGTGAAAAGAGGGGCAGGGGGGACTAGCACTAAAAGATAAAATCAAAGCAGAGATTGCTGACTCTCCAAACCTCACAAAGCGGTTTGTTTTTCTTAAGTAAGAAGTTTTTTGGTTTTTTTTTCTTTTGTGTGTTTTGTTTGCCGTTAACGAGAAGGCTTTTTTCCTGAAGAAGAGGCTGCTGTAGAGAAAGCTTTTAGCTAAACCCAGAAAGTTTAGAAGGAAAGCGAATCGTAAAAGTTAATGCAGTATTATCTTTCTTTTATTATCTATGCTATTAAGAAGTCCTTTCCAGGTACTACTGAAGCAACAATCAAAATCACGGAAAGAGAGTGAATTCATGCCAGCAGAATCAAAGGACTTGTGAAGAAACTTGAGGAACGGACTATCATATTTAAACCGGGTGATACTGAACTGACTTTCCAATGAGGACTGAGTGGTAATGGTTTGAGAAAACCCAAATGATCCAAGAAATGTACAAAGAATAACACTGAATTAAGAAATAAGATAATGCTTATATCACTGGATTTGAGCACTGCCTGAATAAAACATCTCCTTGGGGGAGGAATACCTCAGATAGAAAGATCAAGAACGTTTTTGTATTCTGACCTTAGCCCTAGAATTGTACAAGGGAGAAGGGGAATTACTATTTCCATTAGTAAACTTTACTTGATTCATTCCAATACTGGGCATGCTAGGTGGGTTATAAGTAAATGCTTAAATTGTAAGAGTAATTAGTGTTGTGATTCGCAAAATTTATGCTCTTATTGCAAAAAGTGTTAAAGTACTGACTTGGTTTTGTGGATGGGAATTATTAGTGCCTGTTAAATGAGAGATACCTGAGGAACAGTAAGAGACCACAGTTAAAGAGTGTCAAAACCAATTTGCCTAGCAATTAGTTAAGAGAAAGTGACAAGAAAATAGAGGGCAAGACCAGATTGGCCTCTGTATTTCACCACCAAGAAGATCAAATAAACCTGCTGTGGGTTGCAACCTCACAGGCATGGGAGGTGGGAGTATAAGCCATACTGGACCTCTGTTATTCCTGTTTCTGGCACTCACTTGTTGTCTTTTCCCTTTCGGGATACCAGCAGGATTGTGTCACAAATGCTACAGAAAGCATCACATAGAAAGAAACCAAAGTTCCTCCTTTATTACACACACCTATGTCAACAGCCACTGTTATAACCCAGCCAAATTAAGAACTTGTAGGCAAAACAGAGTAAATTATTAGATTACAAGAAACTTAAGAAAAAGTGGCAATAGATTTAGAACTGAATGTCCAAAAGGAGGGAGATGGATTTGTTTTAAATTTAATCTTGAAGATGCGGTTCAAGATTTGGAAAAAAAACCCCAAATAATAAAGGAAAAGGTAAAACCAGCACAGCAATCTAACTCTGTATTGACTCCAAATTATCTGTTGAATTGTATTACAAGACTCCAAGCAGTTATAGAAATGATAGCAAATAAGGCTGCCCAGGCATTAGAGTTAACATTAAGTCAGCTAAGCCAAACAAAAACTGTAGGGTATCAGAAAGGTTCGCTTTAGACTGTTTATTGGCCAAAGAAGGGGGTGTTTGTGGAAAGTTCAATATATCAGATCGTTGAAAATTGATGACCACAGAAAAGTCATTCTAGCAAAAGCAAAAGAAATCAAAAAGAAAAATATATACGCATATAACAACCCAGGTACCAGTCCAAAAATTAGAAAACAATGTTAAAATCTAGCTGGTGGGGTAATGTATTAGAAGAAATTAAGATATTTCATTTGTGTTACAACTGTTTTTATATTTCTTTCTTGTGTAATCCCGTGTTTTATTTTACCAGCATAGTCCAGAAGATATAAGTAGAAAAAAAATATTGCTCAAGCCAAATGATTTACAAAGAATAAGAGTGGGGATTGTGAAAAATGCATGTATTTTATGATTGGCTTTTCGCAAATATTAAAATGAATATTATATGTGTTGTGTGAGAAAGCAATGCTGTATTAATTTTCTTAAGCACTGTGTTAAATATAGTTTTAGGTTATAAAAATAGAAACTATGCTATGTAAGATGCTTTGTTTAACAGAAAGGGCTTGCAGCGAGATAGCAGCCACAGGACATCTAAATCTTTCAGAGAAAGGGAATTTATTGCCTTCTTATCAGAAAAAATGAACTTCTTCTCACCTTGGAGGCACTGTTAGGATTAGAAGGAAAGAAGTTGACAATGACCAGACAGAATCCTGTATTTGAATGGAATTTATGCATCATGTATGAAGTATATGAATATGCAACAGGCTATTGTTCTTAAGGGTTAATCCTTTGTTAATGGGTGTCCTTTTTCAGGCTCCTGATGCCCAGAAAAAGGTACCCGGACATCCGTAACTCTTTGTTTTTATTGTCTCATATTGTCTTAATTCAATTTATCCAAATTGTTATTACTCTAATTGTGTTACTATTTTTATAACTATTTTATTACTATGAAACTTTTTAAAATTTTAAAAACAAGTGATTGGCGTTTTTCACACTGACTGTTCACCGCTGCCAATGCTCACAGTATTCTCCTAACACACTTGAGCTTCCTGTCTTTCAGTGAGAGAAAGATTCAGCTAAAGTCAAGGAAAGAGGGCAGGGGAGATGGAAACCTTCCCTTGGGATGCTTTTAGGAAGGCCTGAAGGGACCCTGCCTTTCCTTGGAACAGAGGTGGTCACCATGCATGGTGTTGCCTGACCTGCCCTAGGTGCTCCTCTATTCCAGAAGGACTTTTGCCCACTTCATCACTTGTCTGTCCCTCCAATTCCAGGGCCTCAAACCTGCTCTGTGAGATACTAAACCTGTAAGTCAGCTGTAAGTTTTCAGAATATGGCACTGACCATGGCTCTAAGTAAGTTTTTTTAATCAGGCTTACAATATATTTTGAGAAGAAGAAGGAACAGAAGGGGTAGATACCACACAAGAATCCAGCAGAGTCTTCCCAGCTTTTTTGTCTGGGTTCTATGAAGCACAATGCCCAGTGCTTGCATTATGCTGTCTTTTCATGTGTTCTGGTGACCAGAACCATCCCATGGCCAGGCCCAGGATAATTTGGGTGCCAAAGTCCCATTGCCTGCAAACATCACACTCTTTTTTACCCAGCTGGTGCTCAGCTCAGCATATTTGCTGAGACAACTTTAGGACTGTTTTCCTTAACTTGGCAGTTCTAGCAGATGTCCTTATGGCCCCTAAATTCTGCATCCTTTGTGTCCACTATCAATGGGCATCCTTCTTCCCAAGCTTTGTCAACCTCCCTCTGGGTCTGAGATCAGTGAAACGGGCCCAGCCCTGAGTCTTAAAGACAATTCTAGCAACAACTACTTTGCTTTTCTAATACCTGGCCATCACTTCGAGCTTGTAGGCTGCTATGTGTGTCACAGGTTAAATGTCTCTTCCTGTTGATCAGGCTTGGAAGTGTGGACAGCCCAGGCATGACAGGATATGTTTTCTTCAGGAAATGGGACGTAGGGCCCAGCTTGCAACAGGTCCAGGCCCGCGCCTTCCAGAGCGCCAGAAGGTTCGCGGCGCCATTGCAGGGCTCAGGGCGCCTCCTTGTGGGCAAGAGTCGCCTCGACAGCGCGGGCGCCGCGCGGCGGGGCCAGAGGCCGGGAAAGGGCGGGCGGGTGTGAGGGGCGGGGCGGTTCGTGCCGAGAGCCGAGCCCGCGCTGTACCTGGGCGCCTTCCCGGCTCGGTGTTGGGAGCGAGCCGCCGCTGCTCGGGCTCTGGGAGAAGCGTGCGGCCGCTGCGGAGTCCCAGCCCGCAGATCTGGCTGCTGGCCGAGGCTGAAGTGCAGAGCTGCCATGCCAGAGCTGCCGTGCGCCGTGGCACTGCCAGAGCCCCTGGCAGAGCCGGGCTGGAAGTGCCGACAGCTGAGGGAAGCCCTGCCATGGCAGCGCCCCAAGCTCTTGTTTATCCCACAGAAAGAGAGGATCAGCACCTGGAGGTGACTGCGTCATTCCTGGAAAGGGACTATCTGCTTACAGTTGCGATGTCTGGCAGCAAGCAGGACGGCGCTGGTGCCAGGGAGCCAAGTGAGGGCAAAGCAGCCCTGTGACAGCCTGGCCCAGGGGCTCTTGTGGCAGCAGGCAGCGTGGGGATCAGAACAGAGGCAGGGGGAGGCAGGAGCTGCTCGGCCATGCCAGGGCTGGGAGCCTCCTTCCTGCCCAAGTGGGGCCCAGCTGGGCCAGGGGGCAGCTCCTGGGACAGCCGTGCCCGCAATGGCCCCTGCTCTGCAAGGCCTCCAGCGCTGCCCATCAGCCAGGCAGGGACAGAGCAGCCTTGGGGCCGATGCTGCTGCAGGCTCAGACCCCGCACAGCTGCTCATGCCCGGTGCCATTGGCTCTGTCCCCTGCAGCCTGCATGCTGTGTCACCGTGCAGAGGCTGAGCCCTGTGCCTCCCCTGGCCCTGGCAACTGCTCCTGTGCTGCTCCTGCACTGCCCAGGGCACCCACGGGCCCTGCTCGGGCCGCACGCAGACCAGAACCAGCTGGGGCTGTGACAGCTCTGCTGCTCTGGGCCCAGCCCTTGGGCAAAGCACCCACCTGTCCCTGGGCTGGGGGCAGTGCCCAGGCTGGGCTTGGCAGAGCCCGTCCGCTCCTGGAGGGCTGGGGGCACTGCTCTGGCCTGGCCTGGCCCGGCCCTGGGGTCCCTTGGCATTCCTGCTTGCCCTTGCATCCACCAGGGATGGGCTGCAGCTCAATGGCCCCGGCCTGGCCGCACACTCAGGCCTGGAGCCTTCCCATGGCTCCCCAGGGCACGAGAGCCTCAGCCCCAGCTCCCAAACACGACCTAACAGGGTTTGCTGATATTGATCCCTGTTAGACCTTTGAAAGCATGTTGAAAGTAACCTTGTTTGGCAACTCCTTCAAGGAACAAACGTGATTTGCTTCTAATCAGTAAAAACTTTATTGGTTTGCTTGCACTTCCTATAGGGTATCCTAATGCTTCCTTTGGCGTTCCAGAAAATAATGAAAATCTAACAAATTCTAAAGAGAAGTTCTTGAATCCACTATGAGGAGAAGTCTCTACATTCACTATCCTTACATACACTTAAGTAGCTGCTCCTGTAACACACAAAGATGTAGTGGTTTACCTGACTGGACCACACAACAGGATGTTATACACACCGCTACACTAAAAAACTCCTCTTCCCTGTTCATCACAAATTTAAAGCTCTTCTCGAGGTCCTGACTTAATTTTACATGCACATTCATACCTGCAATCCCTCCCCATGCTCAGTTTTCACCTAGACTTACCAGGGAACAGATGTTCCATACTCACCTCAAGCAATAATCTACGTCTGTCTTCCTAACCCTCTTTTTCTTCACTGACTTCTACTAATCTACAAAATAACTTGGACCCTCTGCACAAAAGAAACATCCAATTAATAGCCTTAAACACTTGTGATTGTGCTGCTACTTCTAACAATCTTGACCACCACAGCACTAAAATCAGAAATCAATTCTTCACATCCTTCCTGTTCTCCTGCCCCCACCACGCCTTGGCTCCAGCAGAAATGTTCCCTACTGCAGCCTGGTGTGCTAAGAACAATCAAAGGCAGCAGCACTTTTCCTCAACATGCTGCAATCTGAATTGCAGTGAAATTGCAGCTGTTGCATTAGAAGCTCAGCACCAGCACCCCACATCTTCCCCCAGAACTGAGGCCTGCTGAGGCCTGAGCTCTCCATTTCAACACACCCTGTAAATCAGGCTGCCTGGAAGATTGCAGGCTGGTAACTGTGTGAACACAGCAGTGCATTTCAGCAGAGTTATGGAATCAGTCTCATGGAAGGCACATCCTTTAAGCTTAAGACTCTATTCTACAAAATCTAGCCAGCAATTGTTTTGGTGGCCTGTGCAGGTTTTGGGGACTGTGCATGTTTCCTTTGGATGTTGTTTTCTTTGTTTCTAAATACAAAATTCACTGGATTCAGAAGCAAAACCCCAGATTCATTAGAACAAAGAACCACAGGGACATATGTGGCTGACAAGAACACTCCTCATTTCTAATGGTAACACCAGAAAGAGAGGAAAAAGATAAAGATGATTTAAATACCCGAAAGGATCCGAAATGTCTACATAAGCTGTCAAGTGACTAAGTTTTTGGTAAACTCTAAAAGTCCAGATTCCTATTCGGTAATTGTCTGAAAGAAAAGAAAGCCAGAAAATCTGGTTGACCTTTATTTTGCCAGGACTTTCTCACGGGATTCTACCACAACTTGGATCACAAGTGAGGGTGGCAAATTTTGATTAGAAAACTTTGATAACTAGGCAGCATTTTTTCCTCCTCACTGAATTACAGGAAGGGTTTAAAAGGAAAAAAAAAATATAAAAGAGCGTAAAGAAATTCTATCATACCTCTTAGGCGTTCATCATCTTTGGAGAACAAAAAAAAAAACTCTAGCACTTCCTGTGCATGGTAAAGAAAGAAACCTAGTAAAGGACAAAGGGATTTGAGCATCCTAAATTGTACTATCAAATTTCATGAACACAAGATAATCCTGTAGTGCTTCAGAGAAATGCCATACATTGAAAAGCTTTATTCCCTAGAAACCAAATAAATCTTTTTATTTTCCAAATCCTCTTTTAAAGAGAAAACTGACTGTGTCTTTGGCTTTTGGCCAAACTCAGTTTGGAGTTGGTCAAACCAAAATGACCCAGTTAATTTCCTGTGCTCTGCTCTTTCTTTCCATATTCCCATTCACATCCAATGGGTTGCTGGGAGTTTTGACTCTGTGCAGCACAAACGGTTTTCTAAGATGACTTTCATTGCTCAGAGGTGTGCAATGTCAGTTTCCCATTCCCTGAGTGCTGCTATTAATATTCCCACAGCATCCAACTACTACAGCCAAGTAGACAACAAAGAGAAATGCAACTTGCATTTCTTGGTCCTGTTCAATTTCTGACATCTCAGGCTCATCGTCACCCTCAGAACTGCTGTCCTGGAAACGTGGATCCTCTTGCCATGTGGCTTTTACTGGCTTTATTGTCCCAAGCGCGTGAGGCTCTGCAATGACAGCACCAATAGAGAAAAAAAGCCAAAACCAGATTATTCCTCTAATCATCAGGAAGAATTCCTCCTTTCACGTGAAATACTTACAGTGGAGAAGAGAGATTTAGGAAGGAAAGAATCTGACCCTGCCAGATTTTCTAAGCTACATTTCTGCTCCACTTTGTATTTTCCACTTTGTTCCAGGGATCCCTTATGTATTCTTAAACATTTCTCATTGCATTCAGAAGACACTGAATACCTTTTCAGTTCAGCGCAAGTCTGGGGGGCTCATTGCTTTGTGCTGTTGCGTTGGGTTTTTTAATATTTTGGGTAACTTCACGGGGTTTCTTTTCTCTCCTACATGACTGGGACCTGAGTTAATGTTGTTTCATCTTCATTTCAGACGGCCTCATTTTATCTAAGGTTAGGACACCCCAATGATCATGTGTCATTCCATTTCCTTTTTCTAAAGGTCCAAGAGTAGAATTCAGTAACAAACAGAATGTTCATGGATCTTGGGGCCAGCTCTCGGACTTTGCTCCTCCCTCTACATTAACGCACATTTCCTTAAAAGCCTTGTGAGTTCCTATGAAACTTGATATGACTGGTGTGTCACCTTTTTCCCTGTTTGAGGAATTCAGGGCATGAGAACAAGCTTTTTCACCACTCAGCAAAAACCCCCAATGCCTTCTCAAAGCATGCCTTTCAGAATTCCTGAGATGCAAGCATGAGGCACCTCTCAATAATCTACCACAACCCTAGCAAGCAGAAATGAAGATCAAAATGCTTCTGCCTAATTACTGACTTCTGTTGCTGAAAATCCCCTGCATCCTGACCTTTTTTACACCATATTGCCCTACAGTGCCTGCCAGAAGCTCTTCCTTAGCAATGGCACTGTTAGAAGGGTTCTGCTGTTACCTTCTTTGATGCCCAACTCCTCTGTGCCTCCAAAGAAAGAAAACTTGAAGTAACTCGTCTCCTGAGCTGCATCATCCTCAGGCAAAGGTCCCAAATGGTCATCTGGGGCAGAGTCCTGTGCATCCTCTTTGTCCCAGGGTATTTCCTCAGTCTGGTTTGCTCTTTGAAGGTCTTTCAAAGAATAAACCAGAATAGACGGAGGAAATACCGTCTATTCTGGTTTGTTCTTTGAAAGGCCTCTTTCAAATCCGCAGCAATGGTGTAGGAGTTGTCTTCAGACAGTGAGGCAGTGTCTCATCTCTTTCTTCTTTTTTTGGCTTTACTGAAATGAGATTGTTCAAGGATAGCAACACAGCACACGTCCTGTTCGGACACAGCTTCCCTAAGAGCCACCTTGCTCTGAATGTCTCCCTAAGCATATCCAAGCCCATTAAGGAGTGGTTCATTATCAAGGGTAAGCAGTGGGGAAACATCTGAGGTTGAAGTCTAAAGGCAGGAACAAGAGTCCTTTTTAATTAGCCACATCCTTAAGTGACTTTTCACTGAATACACAGTTACACAGAAATCAAGGTATTTAGCCCAGACTTCTTCCTGCCAGTAGAAACATCAAGAGCTAATAGGGTTTGCCCACAGAGCTGCACATCTCAGGGTCCCTGCACTGACCGTTCTCACCTTCACTTCTGGCAAGGAACACACGGCCTAGAAAGAAAAGATGACGGCGCTACGTGCTGCTGTTGGAGGTCCCAGTTGAGGTCCGACGTCGCTGGTGGGAGCGGCTGCTCCTGCGGGATGTCCCCGACCATGTCCCCCTACGCCTGGGCCTCTCAGCACTCGCTGCTGTCATCCTGCTCCTGTCCTGGCGACTCCTGGACCGCACAGTTTGAGTCGAGGCCCGGCGCTGCTGGCGGGAGCGGCTGCGTCTGGGGAATGGCCCTGACCATGTCTCCCTTCGCCTGGGCCTCTCAGCCCTTGTCCCTGTCCCACTGCTGCTGCCGCGGCGACTCCTGGAGCGGACAGGTGGACTCCGGGCCCAGCCTTGCTGGCGGGAGCGGCTGCGTCTGGGGAATGGCCCTGACCATGTCTCCCTTCGCCTGGGCCTCTCAGCCCTTGTCCCTGTCCCACTGCTGCTGCCGCGGCGACTCCTGGAGCGGACAGGTGGACTCTGGGCCCAGCCTTGCTGGCGGGAGCGCCTGCGTCTGGGGGATGGCCCTGACCATGTCTCCCTTCGCCTGGGCCTCTCAGTCCTTGGCCCTGTCCCTCTGTTCCTGTCATGGCAACTCCTGGAGCGGACAGGTGGACTCTGGGCCCAGCCTTGCTGGCGGGAGCACCTGCGTCTGGGGGATGGCCCTGACCATGTCTCCCTTCGCCTGGGCCTCTCAGCCCTTGTCCCTGTCCCACTGCTCCTGTCACAGCAGCTCCTGGAGCGGACAGGTGGACTCCGGGCCCAGCCTTGCTGGCGGGAGCGCCTGCGTCTGGGGGATGGCCCTGACCATGTCTCCCTTCGCCTGGGCCTCTCAGTCCTTGGCCCTGTCCCTCTGTTCCTGTCATGGCAACTCCTGGAGCGGACAGGTGGACTCTGGGCACGACCTTGCTGGCGGGAGCACCTGCGTCTGGGGGATGTCCGTGATGGTGTCTCCCTTTGCTTGGGCCTCTCAGCCCTTGGCCCTGTCCTACTGTCCCTGTCACAGTGACTCCTGGAGCGGACAGGTGGACTCTGGGCGCGACTTTGCCGGCGAGAGGAGCTTCGCCTGCGGCTGGGCCCAGCACGTCTGGAATGGACCCTGTCCTCAGGGTCAGGGGACGTGCTGCGTGTTGCCCTTGATCTGCTGATGCTGCTGGTGTCCAGTGAGGAAGATGGCAGCGCCTGCTGCCATGCTGCGTGTTGGGGCCTGCTGTGGCTGCCCGTCTCTGGAGATGGAGGTGGGGAAACCAGCACCAATGGCACAGGGCTGTGGGAGCTGGGGCTGATGGCCTCAGATTCTGACCAGCCACGAGCAGATTGTAGTCCTGACTGTCTGGCCGGCCTGGGGCCATTGAGCTCTGTCTCATCCCTGGAGGCTGTAAGGGCAAGCAGGAATGTCAAAGATCCCCCAGGCCCCGGCCAGGCCAGGCCAGAGCAGTGCCTCCAGCCCTCCAGCAGTGGATGCTGCGCTCTGCCAAGCCCGGCCTGGGGACTGCCCCCAGCCCAGGGACACCGGGGACTTTGACTCATACATGTTCCGAGCCCAGCACAGCTGTCACACTCCCATCTCTGTGTGCTGTTCCTCAGGCCAGAGCAGCGCCTGTGGGTGCCCTCAGCAGCACAGGAGGAGCACAGGAGCAATTGCCAGGGCCTGGGGAGGCAAACAAGCTCATAGCACTGAGAACAAAAAGTGTACCAGCACGTGGTTGTCTAGCCAAGCGCTTCTGCTTCTTCCTGCTTTGAGCCCTTGTCGAGACACAGGTTCCCTGCAGAGCCCCAGGTGCAGCTTCCCAACTTACCCCTGTTCCTCTGCCTCCTCCCTGCCCCCAGGGTAAAGGCAATCCCTGGCATTGCATTGGCCGTGCCTCACTCCTAGATCTGCGAAGGCATCGTTGTCCTCCCACGTTGGCTGTCTGATGGAGAAAGGAAGAGATGATGAATTTCTGCTGCTCTCCCTCACGGAGGTCCAGGGTGTCCCAGCTCTTTCTCCAGCACTTTTCCAAGTTGGGGGTGAAGCTGAAGCCCAGACTCACAGGACAGGGCAGGGCCAGGGCTCCTGGGGCAGGGCCTGGCACAGCACAGCACTTGCACCCTCCTGGCTGGTGGGCCAGGCAGAAGGACACCAACCTGAAGGGGACTCGGATCCCCAAGATGAACATTTCAACAGGGAATTCCCCACTGTCTCTGCACAGGGGGCACTGGAAATAGAAAGCACCAGCGCGCAAGGCCTGTCCCTGCAGGGCAAACACAGGCAGGGTGAGCGAGGCCCTGCTGCTGCTGCTGCTGCTGCTGAGCACCTGCTGTGCCCCAGGGCTCAGGGGAGGGCTCCTACCTGGATGCAGTCCCTGTGGAACCAGGCCTTTTTGCACGCTGGGCACACCAATGTTGTGAAGGTCTTTCTGTCCTCCACAGGTTCCATGCAGATGGGGCAAACGGTGTCCGGCTCAGGAGTCGCATCCACCTCCTGCTCTGGACGGTGCTCAGGGCAGAAAGAGCTGGGGGCAAAGGGATGGGGAAAGTGAGAAATGCCGGATCATTCCCCAGGGGTGGCCATAAAGAGAGATGAGGTACCTGAACGGAGTAACGTATAGATTGACACAGCCGCCCTCCTTGGTACAGGGCAAGTGGAACCATCTGTCACAGTTCTCCCTGCAGCACATGATGGTTGCCCCGCTCTGGCCACAGACGCAGCAGCGCTGGAAAGAGCCAAGCAGCTGCATCAGCAGCAGCAGCAGCAGCCTCGAGGCCTCCCCAGGCAGCCCCAGGGCTAAGGGCAGGGCGCAGGACGTGGCCGCTGCCGGCTCCCAGCCCACAGAGCCGCCAGCTGGAGGAGGGAGGCTGCTGTGCCAGGGCCTCTGTGCCAGAGCTGCTGGGAGCCAGACTTTGTCCCGACTGTTGGGCCGGCCTTTCTTTCCTGCAGTCTGGGCTAAGCTCTGGCAAACCTCGCCAGGCACAAATCTCCCTGCTCTTGTCAGGCTCTCACCTTCTGTGCCGCCCGCCGCACTGCAATTAGGAGATCTCGAGGGAGAAAGTCCATGAGTCCCCCGCGGTCCGTCTCTTGCCGAAATAGTAGAGTGGCGAAGAACTGCAGCCAAGGGGAGAAGCTGATGAGGAGGGGGCGGGAGGAGCTGCCCATTGCAAAGGTGGAGGGAGCGCCCGGAGCCACTCACCATGCAGAACACGTGGGCACAGAGCCCACCCTTCTGCAGTTTGTCACCGCACATGTCCGGGTCAGCCTCGGCACGGCGACACAGCATGCAGGCTGCAGGGGACAGAGCCAATGGCACCGGGCATGAGCAGCTGTGCGGGGCTCTGAGCCTGCAGCAGCATCGGCCCCAAGGCTGCTCTGTCCCTGCCTGGCTGATGGGCAGCGCTGGAGGCCTTGCAGAGCAGGGGCCATTGCGGGCACGGCTGTCCCAGGAGCTGCCCCCTGGCCCAGCTGGGCCCCACTTGGGCAGGAAGGAGACTCCCAGCCCTGGCATGGCCGAGCAGCTCCTGCCTCCCCCTGCCTCTGTTCTGATCCCCACGCTGCCTGCTACCACAAGAGCCCCTGGGCCAAGCTATCAGAGAGCTGCTTTGCCTTCACCTGGCTCCCTGGCACCAGGACCCTCCTGCTTTCTGTCAGACATGGCGGCTGTCTACGCTGAGTCTATCTCCTCGAAGGACGTGGTCACTTCGAGGTGCTGTTCCTCTCTGTCTATGGGAGAAAGAAGGGGGGGGGGGAGTTTGCAGAACAGGCCCAGAACCACGAGGCTCTACTCCCTGCTCAGCCCTGCGTGAGCCCTGCTCCTGTCTGTTTCTCCTCCCGTCGTCGCCTTGAGTAACACTGCAGTGTCCTCTGGCTGTTCCTCTGCTGATTCTGTGATTTTGGGAAGGGAGAGGCAGGTGAGCCTGCAGCACAGGCCCAGAGCCCCGAGGTGTGGGGCCCCTCTGGTCCCTGGGCAGCCACATCCCCGCCCTACCTTCTCCTCCCGTTGTCAGGTCGCACTGACACTCGGCTTGAGCCCCGCGTTCCCTTTTGTGGCCTTGGTGGCACAGGTCACAATGGCCACTCTGACATCAGCACCGTGTACCCAAAATCGGGGCAGCCATGGCCCCAGGTCCCTGGCAACCACTTGTGGCGGCCCCCTTGGGCACCGAGCTTCTAAAATGGTCCGAGCGTTTGCTCAGGGTGGAAGCAGGGCCAGGACTCCTGCAGCAAGTGCAGCGTCAAATGCCAGGCCCTGGGGCAGCCATCCAGGGTGGCACTGTAGGCAGGGAGGTGCTGTTCAGGCACTGCCACACTAGGGCTCCGGCCCCGGCCAAGGGAAATTTCTGCTCCTGCCCCTGGCAGGCGGTGGCCCAGAGAGCCCGTGCGGAGTCAGCTGCACTACAGGGATTCAAACCCTGCTCTAGGTGAACTGATGTTTTCATCAAGACCTGTCTGCAGAAAACTAAGATGAACCTGATTTGATGCTGCTGCTGATCACCATTGGGTACAGGAGATAAACATGGACACCACCACAGCTGCCTCCGTTATCCTGCCATCATATGAACTAACAACTTTGACTTTCCATATAAATGGAAAAATTAGTATTAAGCTTCTGAGAAGCGTCATCTTTTATACTGACTCAGCAGAAAGACAGAAAATTCACTGAGAATTTTCTGTGTACATTTGACAGGAGAGCTTGCAACTGTCCTCAAGTCAAATACAGGAGGATGCTTTTCCTACATTATAGGAACTTTGCCAGTTTGGTCCATGCTTTCCTACTAGAAAATACATTGGAAAAAATTAGGAAGAGAAGCACAAACAATTCTTGTCAATTTTTCTCTTTCGTGTCTTTGCAAACATGCTCCTGGAAATGCAGATCCATGACTTGTGGAACAATCAGTGGCATCTCTGGGAAGCAGGGCAGGGACTGACAGGCAAGGACACACTGCACCTGCCTGATGCTGGGGCAGCAGGAGTTTGCCCATTTTCCTGTCTCCATGGGAGAGCCACCTTGGCTGGGAAACGATCCCTTCACTGGTCTAGGAGGGAGGCACAGCCAGTGCAATGCCAGGGAGTGCCTTTACCCTGGAGGCAGGGAGGAGGCAGAGGAAGAGGGGGGAAGTTAGGAAGCTGCACCCGGGGCTCTGCAGGGCTCCCGGCTAGGTCTCGAAGCACAAGGAGCCAGAAGAGCTTGGCCGGACAATCCCGAGCTCTGGACACCTTGTCCTCAGCACCGGGAACCCGTTTGCTTCTCCAGGCCCTGGGCACTGCTCCCGTGCTGCTCATGCAATTACACACAGACACAGAGCTACCTGCTCTGTCTCAACCCTCTTCAGCACTGAACAGCACAACACAGTAACATGTTCTCTTCAGTACATGGTCTAATTATTAATAGTCCTGCAAAGACTCACATTCAAAGCACACACAAAAACCCCAAACCCTGGTACAAACCTTGCATCAACACAAAATGCATGTTGCTGTTCAGAAACACAGGGCAGCACTTTTGGCCAATGCTTTTTCCTATAAGATCTTTCAAAGGATTGCAAAAGTGACATTGTTTGGCAACTTCTTCAAGGAACAGACAGGAGAGGCTTCTGAGTTTTTAAAGATTTATTGGTTTGCTTTCGCTTTCCTTTTGGCATCCTTACACTTCACCCAGCATTCCAGAAAATCGTGAAAATCCAAAATAATATCAGGGGAAGTTTCTGAATTCATTCATGTTTCTCCCAAAGACTTTCTTGACATACATACAAGTGACTGGTCCTATGACATACAGAGACGCAGTGGTTTCCCTGACTGGACATTACAAGACAACGTTATAGACTCCACTATACTAAAACACTTCTGTTGCCTGGTAATTACAAAGCCTGAAGCTCTTCTAGAGGCTTTTCCCAGTGCAACTTCATTAGGTTCCTCTCTGCCCAACTCTCGAGCCTCTCCAGGTCTCACTGAAGGGCAGCAGAGCCTTGTGGTGCCTCAGGCCCTGCTCCCAATTCTGTCCCATCAGCAAACACTGAGGGAACACTCTGTCCCTTCTGCCAGGTCACTGGGGAATAAGGCAAACAAGGCTGGGCCCAGCACGGCGCCCTGAGCTCACAGCTACCTGAGTTTGGAGCTCCCCTGTCCACTTCTCTGCCCCACTGTCCCTGAGCTGCCTCAGGGGCCTGTTATGGGAGGCAGGGACAAAGCCTTGCTGAAGTCCCAGCTGGCAACAACCACTGCTCTCCCCTCACAAGCCCAGCCAGTCACTGCAGCACAGGTGGCTATGGGATTGGTCAAGCATGGTTTCCATTCCTGTTATTCCACAGGCTTAGAGATGGCATCCAAGAGGAGCTGTTCTGTCACCTTTCTGGGGATGGAGCTGAGGCTGATGGCCCTGCAGTTTCCTGGCTCTTTCTTGGTGCCCTTTTGCAAGACTGCAGTGATGTTGGCTTTCCTCCACTGCTCATGCCTCTCTCCAGGGCTGTCTCCTTCCCTGACCTGCTGGCAGAGCACCCTGTGCCAGAGGCAGGAGCAGAGATTTCCCTTGGCCCCAAAAGGGAACACTGGGCTCAGGCCGAGTGTCAGTGCGACCTGACAACGGGAGGAGAAGGCATGAAGGAGCAGAGCTCACACAGGGCTGAGCAGGCAGTAGAGCCCTCGTGGCTCTGGGCTTGCTCTGCAAGCTCCTTGGCCTCTACTTTCTCCACAGAGAGAGAGGAACAGCACCTCAAAGCGACCAGGAAACCCGGCCATGGAGCGAGGCTGGGACTGTGACACCTCAGGGAAACCGGACACGGAGCGGGACTGGGGCTGTCAGCCCTCAGGGAAACTGGCAATGGAGTGGGGCTGGGGCTGAGACACCTCAGGGAAAGCGGCCATGGAGCGGGACTGGGACTGTGACACCTCAGGGAAACTGGCCATGGAGCGGGGCTGGGGCTGAGACACCTCAGGGAAACTGGCCATGGAGCGGGACTGGGATTGCCAGCCCTCAGGGAAACCGGCCATGGAGTGGGACTGGGGCTGTGACACCTCAGGAAACTGGCCATGGAGCGAGACTGGGACTGTGACACCTCAGGAAACCGGCCATGGAGCGGGACTGGGGCTGTCAGCCCTCAGGAAACCCGGCCAGGGAGTGGGACTGGGGCTGTCAGCCCTCAGGAAACCGGCCATGGAGTGGGGCTGGGGCTGTGACACCTCAGGAAACCAGCCATGGAGCGAGACTGGGACTGCCAGCCCTCAGGAAACCCGGCCATGGGGCTGGGGCTGCAGCTGTGACACCTCAGGGAAAGCAGCCATGGGTGTGGCTTGGCCTTTGACACCTCAGGGAACTCACCATGGCAGCCACCTCCAGGGGTTTTGAAGTACTTGTTTCTTGGTTTAATGCCCTTCCAAGATCAATTTTCCTGATCCTTATCCATGTTTTGGACAAGTATTGCCTCCTGAACAGGCCACCCCCTGGATGTGCAATGATTCCATCTGATCCAGCTGTGCCTCTTCCTTTCTCAAGGGATGGACAGAGGGGCTCTATTGAAGGTGGCATTTCCTGCAGGAAGGGAGGCGATGCCAGACACAGCCACAGGAGGTAGTTGCTCTGCTTCTGGGCCTGAGCCCTGCTGAGGCTTGAGCTGCCCTCTCTGCTGCTTGGCACTGCGGGCACAGCCCGGATAAGATGGGCACAGCCCAGAGGAATTGTCCCGAGCAGGCTCAGGGCACTCGGGTACTGAGCTGTCCTGCTGGGCTCCCTCCGTGGGAGACATGTCCCGAAACCTGGGAGCGGCTGCACAGGGTGCCCGTGGTGGGGAAAGGGCAGAGGGGGAGAGCAAGGCTCCAGTGTGTCCTGAGAGGGCCTGGCTATGTGCCCGTGGGCTGTGGGAGCTGTTCCATGGGCAGGTGGGCAAGCAGGAGGGAGGGACGGAGGTTGGGAGTGACAGCTGTGGCACTGCAGATTTCCCCAAGCATTTAGTGAGGGTTTCCTGTGTGGCAGGGAGAGAGCCCCAGGGCCCTGGGCTGCTCCAGCTGCCCCTCCAGGCATGTTGCACAGGACCTGCAAAGAGCGTACAGAGTGACCAGGAGCCACAGGCTCCCACAGCCTTACCCCACCCCCTCGCAGTCCCCAATTCCCCAAGGGAGAAGGGGATCCCAACACACCATGGAAATGGTTCTGTAGCATCTGTGCTCCCTTCTCGACTGGGATCATGACTTGGATTACTTGGAAATGCTGGTGAATGGTGCTTTGAAGACCTTGTCAGATGTTGGAGGCATGTTCTGAATGTACCTTTCCTGACAGAATAATCTGTGTCGGTATGCCAAGAGCTTACCATGAGCCAGTTCCCTTAAATTTCACTGAAGGTAGATCAGTTCTGGAAACCTTACCCTGCTCCCTTCTGGAGCCCTGAGGGATCCCACAGGATCACTGTCAGTGGGAGGAAGGGGCATTTAGCTGTCCATCCTCCTCCCGTGTGCAATGGCACTGTGTCCTTCTGTGTGCTCTGTGCAGCCACAGAGAAGAGCAGAGAGGGAAGGGGCTGGGCCCAGGGCTGTGCCCCAGGGCTGAGCCTTTCTCAGCTCCTTTGCAGCCCCCAGGGAGCCCGAGCTGCTTCTGCTGCCACTGCTAAGCCCTGGCCCTGCCTGGGGCTGGGTTTCAAGCTGCTGGCTGCTCCAGGGAGTCCTTTCTGCCCCGACTGCCCCACAAGGGGCTCCTTCCATCCCAGTGTGGGGCCACTGCAGGCACGAGGTCCCCCTGGCCCTGCTCCTGAGTGGAAGGCAGAGCCAAGGGAGTGCTTTGGAGGGCACCAATCACCCAGATGCCCTCACTGCCACTCGGGCCTGAAGGAGAATCTTCAGCAGTGCCATTGGAGCTGTTGTGTCCTGCCTTTCTTTGCAGCTGAGCCTGTTGCTCAAGGTGATCTGGCTTCCCAGCCCATGTTCAGGATTGAGCCTCTGGGAGATGGTGAGGGTACGCCAAGGCCTTTCCCCTGTGAGACCTGCCAGCTCAGAGCCCAAAGCTCGGCCAGGGGGGCATCGCTGCAGGTGCCAGGACAGAGCCATGCATGTGTGTGCCCTCACCCTGCACGATCCACTCACAACTTCTGCTCAGCACTGGCAGGTGTTTGAAGGACGGTGGGCCATGGCCCAGCTGAAAAAGCCCAGATGATTTGTTGATTTTATCCGATTTTGCATAAGCATGACGTTCTGAACATGCCATTAAAGAAATGGAGAATTTCTCCATCTTTTAAGGTGTACTTTTTGTTTCTCAAGTGATGGGCCAAAAGTTAGGACAGAAGGAGGTGTTTCCCGTACAAAGCAGAGGCCGATTGGCAGCCCCTGCTGCAGGAAGGAAGTCCAAGCCAAACACAGGCATGGGCACAGGCACAGAAGGTAATTGCTGTGCCAGGCTCAGCAGGGCTCAGCCATTGGCAGAGCTGTGTGGCTGCAGCTCTTCTTCTTCTACCAGGGCCTCCCTTGCACAGCCCGGCAAAGCTGGAGGTGCCTTTGGAGCTCGTTCACAGCCCTGGGGAAAGGGGACTCGTGCACCAACGTCCCTCCCGCTGCAGCTGCTCCGGAGCTGGCCCTGAGTGCCCAGAGGCCCAAGGCACAGGAGCAGCCCCGAGCAGGAGCCCTGCCGCGAGCCCAGGGCCAGAGCCAGCCTTGGTTCCCGACTGGGCAGGGGCTGCACTGGGTCCTGACAGGGCCTGACTCTGTGCCCTGGGGCGGGGGGAGCTGTCACGGGGCAGGGAGGGCCAGGGCTGGCAGGGGCTGCTCAGGGATGGGTGTGGCCCGTGTCCCTCCAAGCAGCGACTGCCCAAAAAGCTGCGCTGCCCCCGGGCTCTCCTCCCGGCCTGCTGGGCTTTGTTGGGTGGCACAGCCTGTGCCACGGGGTGGCAAGGTCCCTGCAGACCCCAGCTCTGGGGGAAGCGGAGAATGTCCTGCCCGCATCCACCGTGCTGCCAGCTCAGCAGTGCAGCACAGCACGGGCTGACGATCCCCATTGCTCCCACAGGTGCAGCTGGAACCACAGCACATGTTCCTGATTCCCAGAAGGGCCTTGGAAGGGGTTTCTGTCAGGGAACAGGCTTCTGGCTACGGTTACTGGCAGGCCTGCTTGTCTTGGAGCTGATCTTCATCTTATGCTCTGTCCGAAGTTGGACTTGCTGGAAGAGAAAAGGGTGAGTGTTTAGTTCACCTTTCCCTCAAACAGCTTCTTTTGAAAGTCTACGTCAGACAGAAAACATTCCCAGTGAGGTTGCAGTGTAGGGGTGGCCAGTCCTTGATTGTCCAAAGAACTCTGCTGAGGGTTCTGCTGCTGCCCAGAGCTTTCATTGGCCTCCTAATTGCTGGGCCCTGTCCTGGGGGCCCGCTGGGGCTGCAGCCAGTGCTGGCTCCCACTGAGGCTGCCTGGCCAAGAGCAGCCCCAGGGGCACTGGGGAGAGGCAAAGCACGGTGGGGAGGAGAAAGAGCAGGGACGAGATTGCCCTTGAAAGGCAGGGGAAGGGAGAATGTTGCTTATCGGAAGAAGCCCCAAAGAGCGGCTGGAAGGGGTGCTGCCTGATCAAGGACCCCCGAGGAGCGGAGGGAGAGCGTATCGGCTGATGGGGTGTCCCGAGGAGCGGCTGGGGAGAGTGGGGGTGTCCCTTAGTGGGGAGGAGCAGCTGGAGCGCTTGCACGGTCCAGTTGTGGGGCGGCCGGCGGGGCAGTCGGAGTAGGCTCAGCCCGGCCGGTGGGCACGGCTCACCCTGCCCGCCCGCAGGACCACAGTGCAGTTCCTGTTGGAGGCGGACCTGCACGGGCTGCTGAAGCTGGACACGCTGATCCCGAACGCGCCGCCTGCGCCATGGCAGCGCAAGGCCAAGGAGAGCGGCCCCGGGCCCAGCCCTGTCGGCGTGTCCCCCATAAAGCCGGCATGTCGCTCCCACAGCCCCAGCAAGACGCCGTCCAAGACACCCGGTGAGCGCCGGCCACCGGCGGCAGAGGTTGAGTGCGGGAGCCTGGCCCAGGCTGCTTGTCCGTAGCCATGGGGCTCTGGGCTCCCTGCCACGCTGCCATACCGGCTGCTGCTCAGGCAGGAGGAGGTGGGCTGTGCTCCTGACAGCCACCCACCTCCTTGCCAGCATGAGGGGCAGAGCTCTGAGCACTGGGGCTGGCGAGCTGCTGTTCGGCCAGCTGAGCCTTGCTGGCACAGCTGTATGCTAGGACGAGTGTGGGCAGGACTGTCAGCTGACAGCTTTACATCCTGTGAGCGTTTTTGTATCTTCCCCTTATCTCTGGACTCTGGAATTGTTGCACTAGACCCAAGGAGTTGCACCACACAGTCCCTAACCAACTTGGTGGCAGGGAGGAAAATATAAGTTAGTTGGGACTGGGTGGCATGAGACCTCAGAGTCCTACTTGTCTGGTGGGTGTGATGTGGAAGAGTGTTGGGTTTGCTCCCGTGAAAGCTCGAATACAGGCTGTTAAATAGCTGTAAGACAATATTTTCATATGTGAATGCAGGTAAATCTGGATCCAAAATTCAAAGCACCCCCACAAAGGCTGGGGGGGATCCCTACATTCCCAAACGCAGCACTATGCAGATGGAGATGGCAAATTTCCTCCTAACCAAAGAGAATGACCCTGCTGAGGATTCCCCTACCAAGAAGGTGAGCATGTTGCTAAGTTACAATTACTTCAATAACTGCTACTCCTTCCTGCCCCTTTACAGAGCAGTGAACAATAGGTTCTATCAAGGGGGCACACGGCACTGACAAGTCCCAGCCATCACTACTTGCAGCTCTGGGCTTCAGGAGCCTAGGATGAGACTGAAGCTGTAGAGACTGCCATGCACTCGAAGCCTATGCTGCTTCTGGTAGCAAAATTTAGCTTTTGACTAACGAGGCTTTAAAATGTAGCAGGCAACAAAAACACAAAGCTGTAAGCCTATGCAAAGTGAAACTGCTGGTGGTAGCTATTCTAGGACAATGTCTCCACAGGGAACACTTCTGGAATGTTTTACACTGTGTTCTGAAATCTGTTTGTGAAGCATTTGGTCGCTTTGTGGCTGTGGCTTTTCCCTCTGGCAATGACACTGAATTTGCCATTGTTTGAAAATGTGAGCAGGACAATGTATGAAAGTCTGAGGAAAACTGCTTTGACCTGCCTCTGTGTGACTGACCCTTGCAGCACAGTCAAACATCTTCAGATTCTAAGAGAAGGGGACTTAGATGTCTGTTTAAATTGTAGTGTGGGAATTGTTTTAAATGCATTGCACTGAGGGTGATTTGTCTCTGTAGGAGCAACAGAAAGCCTGGGCAGTGAATCTGAATGGTTTTGATGTGGAAGAGGCAAAGATCCTCCACCTCAGCGGAAAACCACAGAATGCTCCAGAAGGTGTGATAAAGGCTCCGTGTGAGCTGAATCAGCAGGAGGGATCAGGTCAGGGGAACAGCAACACAGAGGCTCTGTGTGTGGTCACAGGAGAAATCAACTGGTTTCTGAGAGCTGTACAGGCTGGAGTCTCCTTTCTTAAGGTTCCTGAGGTCGAGGGAGGGCATAACAGTTAAAGTGAATTTATTTAGGAGAGTTGCTATGACTGCCAGTTGGTCACCTGTTACAGGGCTTGCAAGGGTCTTCAGGGTGGAGAGAGAGATGAGAATCTTGACCTCATGTTCAGAAGGCTTGATTTAATATTTTATGATATATATTACATTATTACTATACTAAAAGAAATAGAAGGAAAGTTCTCAGAAGCTAGCTAAGCTAAGAATAGGAAAAGAATGAATAAACAAAGGGCTGTTTCTCAGCAGAGGGTGAGACCCAGCTCCGCTGTGAGTGGTCAGTAAATCCAAACATTCACCCAAGACTGATCATGCATCCACCTGTTGCATTCCCCAGCAGCAGATAACCATTGTTTACCTTTTGTTGCTGAGGCCACAGCTTCTCAGAAGGGGGAAAAATCCTAAAGAAAGGATTTTTATGGAAAGATGTCGGTGACAGCTACCGGTACTGCAGGTTCCAAACGTTC
The DNA here is from genome assembly GCF_035770615.1 of Melospiza melodia melodia. Classification (NCBI taxonomy): domain Eukaryota; kingdom Metazoa; phylum Chordata; class Aves; order Passeriformes; family Passerellidae; genus Melospiza; species Melospiza melodia. The sequence continues at coordinate 4,231,285 of NC_086200.1, forward strand.
ATGAAGTCTGTAAGAGCATCAAAGCCTCTGCTGTGCACTTTCTAGCTTAAACTGCAACTAAATATAATGGGATTCAAAAACCCAAGTGTTTGTTAAATTTGTTTCCATGAATGAGGAAATTGTAGCTCACCCCTGCTCAGCAGTTCATTCTGCCAGTGATTTTAGTGCACTGCAGGCTTGTGAGTGTTTCTCTTAGGACTTTATTTTCACTCCAAGGGATTCCTAGTTGGGTGAGCAGCACTCAGCTGGGAGGAAACTAACTCAGGTTAACAAACCTGTTCCCCTGCACACAGACTATCAGAATAACCTGAAAGTGCTCTACAGTCAGAAAATGGCACCTGGATTGAGCAGGAAGAAGAGCAGATATATTCCCTCAAAGCCAGAACGGGTCTTGGATGCACCAGAGATATTCAACGACTACTGTAAGTAGGCTACAGGGTTGAGTGCTGGGCATCCAGAACATTCTGCACTGGATTGCTGTTCCTAGGACAGGGTAACTGGGCTGTCTGTATTATTTTGTGTACCCAGGCTAGCACAGACCACTTCTGGAGTGTCCCTGTGTGGCCTTACAGGCACAGTGGTCTAGGGCACTGTGTAGGTGCCTTGGAGCAGGGTACCTGGCCCCAGCAGCTGGGCATAGTGAAACTCAGAAGGCTGCCCCTCACCTGCACGTGTGTGTGTGCACGTGTGCACCCACACCTGCTGCAGCAGCACGGGTGAAGGGCAGGGCTCTCTAGCCATCATGGTGTGACCTGCATTGCTCTTTCAAAGTGTAGATCTGAATCTCATAGACTGGAGCTCCCAGAACTTCCTGGCAGTGGTTCTGGATGACACTGTTTATCTGTGGAATCACGCTACTAGGGAGATTATCCCCCTGCTGCAGACGGAGCATCCAGATGTTTACATTTCCTCTGCATCATGGATTAAAGAAGGAGACTACCTTGCTGTTGGCCCAAGTAGTGCTGAGATTCAGGTGAATGCAGGAGTAAAACTAGAGGTGTTTTCAAGGGATTGACAGAACTGTGGGGCCTGGGGACAAAACCTTGGCTGGCAGAGGAAGGATGCCATGCACCTGACTTGTCTTCCCTGGTGTGGGGTGGAACTGCCCAGTGTGCAAGGCAGGGTTTGATTTGGGCGTTTTCTGATAAGCAGTGTTACCTTCTGTGCTATAGTCATGAGATACATATTTTCTCTGTTCCCTGACTGAGAAAGCTGAATGCCAGAGCCTGTGCAGTGAGGTTCCTAGGGCATAGAAACAGGATTTGGTTTCTTCTGAAGAACTTTTTACTTTGCCTCTCCAGCTATTGTTGCATTTACATTGTTGTATATAATATTTCTAGGGTCTCATACCTTCTGGGTGGTTTTCTCACAGCAGCTCTTCACAGCAGTGCTGTTGTTCCTTCTCAGCCAGGGCTCCTCTACAGCCCTCCCTGAATGCCCCACCCCATTTTATCCCAGCTACCTCCACAGGCTACTGCCCAATCAAGGACAGTGCAGCTGCAGCCCATTTACAATAACTAGAATCAGGGCAGGGTCACTTATACAATACAGAGATCTTTTACTGCAATACATATATTTACTCAGGCCCCTATAAGCTATGGGACGTTGAGCAGCAGAAACGTCTCCGAACCATGACCAGCCATTGTGCCCGTGTGGGAACCCTCAGCTGGAACAGCTGCATCCTCTCCAGGTAAAGCAGTGGGTCAAGGGCAGTTTCCAGTTGTTGCAAACTCCTATCCCTCAATCTATGTGTGGCATGGGTTAGGGATGGCAGAGAAGTTTGTCCTGGCTTGGGATTCTTACTCAGCCTTATCTGTTGGGGCTGTGAGGAGAAGGCCTCTTTCCTGTATTGCAATTTATGCTGAAGCTGTAAAGAGCTTGTGTGGGTGTTTCACTCACACCAACAGACCTGTGTTGCTGGTAACACTGGTTGAAACCCAGTGGCAGGTATAGCAGTCTTGCAACAACAAAAATGGATTTGGGTGAAAATGTGCAGCCTGGGGCTGGCTCTGGCATAAAGCCTGATGCAAAACAAAAGGTTAGCTCACACTGCAACACCCAGCCTGGATGTCATGCAAGAGCCACGCAAAGCACCACCAACCCTGTGCTCAGCCTTCAGTCATGTATTCTTCCAACAACTCTGATCTCCCTTCCCCTCCTGCTGACAGGAGGCCCTGGTGCCTCACTGAGGCTTCATGCAGGGGAGCAAGCACCAGCGCTCAGCTGACATTTATTGGAGCTTGACTCCCCTACACTTGGAAAAACGCCTTTTTTCCAGGCTGAACTGTGCTGGAGCAAGTTGCAGGAAATATATTTGAGCCCTTACCTGACCAACAACCAGCTCAGCCATGCTGCTTTGCACGGCGGAGCTGCAGTGTCTGAGCCACTCCACCAAGCCTGTGCCTCCCATCAGCCCTCAGTGATTAGCTGAGGGTGGATTATTAACTGTATTCACCTTTCCCTCAGCACAGTACCACACTGTGCCTAGCACCAGCTCTGCCTCCTGCGCCTCACAGCAGCTGGAACCTTCAAAGGTTCCGACTTGTGCTCTGCCAAGGCCAGTGAGTGTGTAACCACATCCACCAGAGCACCCCCCCCCCCACACACACACATAAAGCTGATATGGGGGGCACAGTCTCAAAAAACAGCCACTGAGCCAGCACCTTCCCAGCAGTGCTGCTGGTGCATCCCCATTTGGCCACTTGGGAAAGATCAGGAGGTCCAAGGATGGAGCTCTCCCTCAGACGCAAATCCTAGGGCCACAGCTGTCTCCAAAGGGGCAGCAGGCAGGAAAAGACTGAAATGCTCTCTTTATGGGCAAAAGAGCTGGTGCAGTAATTCAAATGCCTGGTACAAAAATTCTGTTTAATATTTAGCTCCTATTTAAAACACAGCTTTTCATTTAATTCTATTTACAGAATACTTTCATTTCATTTGTTTCTTTAAAATTACTTAGTTCTCACCTGTTGTATGTCTAGGAATATTTTCTTCCAAAAATAGAAAAAAATAGATGATATCTTTTCAGCAGAAAACATTGGTTGATACAATTTTAAACCATCATGATATGGAAGAATTGTTCTGTCCCTCTCTAAGGTGGAAGAAGCATTTGGATCACAGATCATCTACAATGAAATACTTGACATGTTTAAGATGCTTTCAATCAATTGTGATCGTCAATTGCTTATTGGTTGTAAACAGTCATTTTTCCGTGAAGGGAAAGTGTGTGTGGTATATCTACATGATGTGTTCAAAGCCAGTTCCTACTAATGGCCAGGCTGAATTCCAGTCCATAATGTCCCGAATGATATTTTGCCGCCTTCTTTGGCACTTCATGAAATCTTACCATGATGAAGTGCTGAAACACAGAGATTTTCTCTTAGAGAGTGTCTCATGTTGTAACCCATCCCGTGGATTTTATGCTGTAATTCTTATCTCTTTTAAAATTTGCTATTTTCTGTACAGTTTTCATGAACCTTTCTGTTACAGTAGTGAATATCACAGATAAATGTCATTTTGTACAACTTTGAATTTACCCCAAGAGCTGAGAGAAAACTTGCTCCTATACTTCAGTCCGAGTTTCTTCTATAGTCCAACTTTGTTTCTCTACCGTCAAGCTTCTCCTTTGTTGCTGCTCCAAGTCCCGTCCAAGCTGACCTTGAATACTTTCAGGCATGGGACATCCACAACTTCTCTGGGCAACCTGTTCCAGTGTTCCAGCACTCCCTCAGTAAAAAAGGCCTTCCTTTCATCTAATATGTGTAGGAAATCATAAATCTAGGCATAGAAACTTGGAGTGCAAATTTGAAATTCTTTTGATTTGAAGCACATTTTATATGAATACTGACTTACAGATGACTAAAAGATGTAGATGGGCATTTGAGCTGACAAGTTTTGAAAAAGTGCACGGAAATTAAAATTGAAACCACTAAAATTAAAAACTTCTTGCCATTTTCTTTTTCCTCTCCAATTCAAAATTGCATATGTCAGATATCAGTGCTTCATGCAAACCTCTCAGATGCTCTCAGAGAAAAAGCTTTTCTTTCAGACTAAGTTGCGGTTGACGTAGAACACTAGCAGTAGTGAAAGTTTTTCTGGGCATCGGGCAGCACCTTCTCCTTGGATTTGTGTGCAGAATGCATTTTATCCAAACTGGAAAATAGATCCCAGCTCTGTTTTATTCATCGATCTTACTGCATCAGGCCTGAAGATTCTGTGAAAAGTAGCCTGTGGACCTTGAAGATAGTGCATGTGAAACAGATGAGAGGTGATGGAGAAGTTGAGGGAGAGAAGAAAGAGCATATGGGCCAGTACAGACACCAGAAAGTATTTCTTCATGTGATCATGGGAGATTGCAGGAGCCACTTGGTACTATCAAACCAGCCCGACTTGGCACTGGTGCCGCCTTGGGTCTGGGAACCATCCTGCGTATCGTGGATTTTCAGGAGCCAGCCGGTCACTCCCAGCCACAGGCCCCCAAACACAAACCACGGCCCTTTTCTCTGGCAAACAAAACTCACCTGCCCCTCTTCTGGATGGCAGATTGCAGGAGCCACTTGGTACTATAAAACCAGCCCAATTTGGCACTGGTGCCATCTTGGGTCTGGGAACCGTCCTGCGTATCGTGGATTTTCAGGAGCCAGCCGGCCACTCCCAGCCATAGGCCCCCAGACGCAAACTTCCGCCCGTTTCCCTGGCAAACAAAACTCACCTGCCCCTCTTCTGGATGGCAGATTGCAGGAGCCACCTCTTACAGCCAAACCAGCCTGACTTGGCACTGGTGCCATCTTGGGTCTGGGAACCATCCTGCGTATCGTGGATTTTCAGGGGCCAGCCGGCCTCTTCCAGCCCCAGGCCCTCAAACATAATCAACAGCCCTTTTCCCTGGCAAACAAAACTCACCTGCCCTGCTTCTGGATGGCAGATTGCAGGAGCCACTTGATACTATCAAACCAGCCCAACTTGGCACTGGAGCCACCTTGGGTCTGGGAACCATCCTGTGTATCGTAGATTTTCAGGAGCCAGCCGGCCACTCCAGGCTATAGGCTCCCAGACGCAAACTTCCGCCCGTTTCCCTGGCAAACAAAACTCACCTGCCCCTCTTCTGGATGGCAGATTGCAGGAGCCACCTCTTACAGCCAAACCAGCCTGACTTGGCACTGGTGCCATCTTGGGTCTGGGAACCATCCTGCGTATCGTGGATTTTCAGGGGCCAGCCGGCCTCTTCCAGCCCCAGGCCCTCAAACATAATCAACAGCCCTTTTCCCTGGCAAACAAAACTCACCTGCCCTGCTTCTGGATGGCAGATTGCAGGAGCCACTTGATACTATCAAACCAGCCCAACTTGGCACTGGAGCCACCTTGGGTCTGGGAACCATCCTGTGTATCGTAGATTTTCAGGAGCCAGCCGGCCACTCCAGGCTATAGGCTCCCAGACAAAAACCTCGGCCCTTTTCCCTGGCAAACAAAACTCACTTGCCCCGCTTCTGGATGGCAGATTGCTGGAGCCACTTGGTACTATCAAACCAGCCTGACTTGGCACTGTGTTGAAAGCGAAGGGAAGCCTATCCACCTTGTCGTTGATCAGCATTGACTCCAATTTATTGATTAAATTAGCCATTTTATATAACAGTGTTAATTAACTTCATGCATATTGCAAAATCCAAGCTCACTATAGGTTAACAGAGAAAACTCTAACCCCTCCTTTTGTTTTACCATACCCATGATTGTTTATTGGAAACAAGACCAGCGTTCCCACTGTGATATTAAAGTCAAGTATTGGAGAGTGCTTTTGTTACTTCTTTAGAAGTTTAGAATATGCCAAAAAGATGCTAGCTGGGGACTTGCAATTAATGAATTATTTGCTGTAAGTAGGTCAAATGACATTAGCTTTCAAAAATGAAAAGTAGTCTTATTCCACGTGCCAATTCTAAAGTAGATTAATAAGCCTTAAGCAGAAGATGGATGTGAAGAGGGATATGACGTGAAAGGTTAAGCAACACTGCTGACAGCAAAAGGCTTACCTGCTGCAGATACAGGAGACAAAATACTATTTTGACACAAACATTGCTATTCAGACGACAGCAAAATTTACTCAGTCATGACAGTAAAATTTGCTCACATCAAAATGTGCTAATCAATTCTTAGTGTAAGCTAAGCACCTTAAGCAAAGGGTAGTTCAAGCGTAACTGGTATTTGATGGCAAAAAAGGCAACTTGGCCTGCGTTTCTCACCTCTACTCCATTCAAAAGCTTACTCTGTCTCAGATTCCTTCGGAGGGATACCAACGCAAGCCGCGAAACTGCACGAAAATGATGATTGAAAGAAAGATAGATTAGAAAAATGGAATAATGGTTCATGTTCTTTTCCTTCCAACTGCTTTGTTTGCCATTTTAAATTTTTGAAGTCCTTTCTGGTGTCACCGTGGTTGCACTGCAGCAAGTGTTCGGCTGTAAGCTGTCCATATTGCCAGCTTCTGGACTGCCTTCAGAAAACTTCCCGCTGGTTTTGTATAGAAATCACAAGCAGTAGAGATGACAAAGACTGCAGAAACCTTCTCATCTCCTTCTAGAGCAAGACCATGTCTTTCACCCACTCTTAAGTAGACAACTTTCATCAGTCATGAGGGAGTCTCATGTTCAAGAGCTAGGCAGTGACAGCTGTAAATGACAAAAAGCAGACTGAAATTCTCTTGGGACTCCAGCAGAGAGCAATGAAGGAGGTTGAATTCACCTTCTTGGGAAGTTCTAAAATGCACGTTCACTTGAGCCCAGGAGCTAAGCCATCGTAACCTTTGTTGAGTATGTCTGCGTAGACAGAGTTTCCATCACTGCAGAAGCAATGTTATTTAACCCACGTTATCATCTCTAGCTGCTAAGCTGCACTTATTGCAAAGTATCTGCAACGTATTTTACAGGGTGGGCTTTTATGTGTAATTCCTGAGTAACAGTGCAAAGAGAAGTACTTGGGGTGTGGGGTGGGGGGGGAACCGCAACTCTTAGGTTTTTCAAATCATGGTTCCATTTGAAAGTCAAACAAGATGTCAAACCTTTCTTTCCTAGATGTATTACCAGCACAAACTGTACCAGAAATTTATGACCCGTAACTGTACCATGGACGCTCTTTCTCTGGACTATTCCTTAAGAAACAAAGTCCTCACTAGAAATAAAACAAAATTAGCCAAAGTATTGGCCTGCATTAGTTCCAAGGCTCTGTACTAAAGGCCAAACACATGTAATAATAGTAATAATAATAGAGTGGACTAAAAGTTAAATCAATAGAGCATTACTCAGTTCAAAGACATCTTGTGTCCTAATGTTCTCACAGAAGACTGTAAAAACCTGTCTATTTTTGTGGGTTTCTTTTATCCATTTAGCTGTACCTTCTACTTCTCTCCACTGTCTGAGAACATTGATGGTAAGGTTGGATGACCTCATGTCAACTTGTAGAAGTAAAGAAAGAGAAGCCAGTAAAGAAAGGCAAATTTGTTAATTGCAGGTGGAAAGAGGGAGGCCAACAAGAGAAAACAAAAGAACAGTAATAATGAAATGCTCCCCTGTCTTCTGTGAAAAGTAAAGGCACAGACAAGAAAGAACAAGAGCAAAATTCTCACTAGAGAAACGCACTTGATCTGACTCAAGTATTTTGCGGTACATTTCTTGCTGTTTTCTCATGCCAAACATATTAACCGTTGAAGGTATCCCTTTCCTCTTTCTGGAATACAGCTAGGAAGATGGCTGTGTCATTGCTGACAAGCTGCTGTTCTCAGAAGTGTCCAGCTGAAAGTCCTAGATCAACTGATTTGCTCTGTCACTTTGATATGGCATGACTTACAGTTTCAGCACCTGAACTGGCCAGCCCTGCAATTCTTTGCCCCTTGAATGGTTAGATAGGCTCCTTGGCAACTGGCATTTGTAAGGACATGAAACTATGCAGAATTTGCACTGTGAGATGATGCCAAATGAGTCACGCCGGTACATTAACTAGGGCATGCAAGGCGGAGAGAGGGAAATGAGAGCACAAGAAGAGAGTACACAAGAAGAGAGTACAATCTCCTTTTTTCTGAAACACTGTAGAGATCAAAGTGAACACAAATCCTCCTAGGGGTAGTTCTTGCAAAAGACTAAGAGTTCTTTTTGTGTTCACAGGCCTGGAATCACAGGCCTGGAAGCTTTGGATCACGGCAAAATGCAGATGACAAAACGAGGCCTTGAAGTCACATCCAGTATGAAGCAGTATGAAAGAGGAAAGAAAGCAGCTGAGAGCGTCAACCCTGCTAAGTAGTCTCAGTATTCTTCTTGACATGAGCAGAAATTTGAAATGAGTCTCTGAAAATGGCAAAGGAGGCAGAAGAAAAGGGAGCGATGACTCGTCTGGCATAGTGTTTCCTAACAGGGATCTTCAAAATGGAAAGGTTGTATCATCCTTTCAACTGAAGGAAGGTATGAAAACAACAGGAAGGAAATGGCATCAAATACTCTGGGCAGTGTACTTCTAGACAGAAAGGCCACTGATGGAAAACCAACTAAACTGGCACCAATGCAGCAGCATTGTACTAAAGCCAGAAATGTCCAGCGCTTCGCTCTCTGCCATTCCATTCAGATGCACACAGCAGCTCTGCAACATTCCTACTGATCATCTCCTTGGCAAACTGGCAGTGAGGGTCCGTGGTGATGCAGAGTCTCCAGGCAGACGCAAAGGAGAGCTGCTTTCTTACAAAAACCAGGCTTTTGAAACACTTAGGCCTTTCTCAGTTCCATAGCTTTAAGCCATAACAAACACAATTCAACCAACCACCATGCACCACGCTGTGAACACACGATGGTTCTAGAACTTGTTGATCTACCTCGAATTCAGCTGCCTCACCTTCCCACAGTCCTTTTCTGCTTAGCCAAAGTAATGGGCCTCAGCCCAAGGCCTTCCTTTTGTAAGCTTCTAGCTCTATGCAGCAGCAAACCACTACTATCTTCTGTGCCAAGACTTCAGGTAGACCATTTGCATCTGCCCTTCCAGTGAAACCTAATGGGGAGAGAAAAGCCTCTCAGAGATGTTCAGTCATTCCATTTTCTAGACAGGCCAAATCCAAAGAAAAGCAAGCTATGGGATTGTGTACTTGCTCTTACAAAACACCTGCTGCCCTCTGACAATCAACTAGCAGAAAACCAGCCAAACTGAGACTTGAGGCAAACAACCCTTGGAAGGGAATAATGATGTGATCAATAAAGACAACACTTTTCCAGGCTACCGAGATATTGGAAATGTCAGCAAAGGCTTGAGAGCAAAGGCTGAACTAATGGGGAAAGGGTAAAAGAATCGCAAGAAAAACATGACCAAAGGTTAAAACAATTCCAAGAAAAACATAGGCAACTAACCTGTTGAAGCCTTCAGGAAATCAGTGGCCGCTGATTTACATAGGCCATTCAAGTTAATTGACCCGTGCACCTTCCACTCCTTTTTCGGCACCATAGGGTGAATTGAGACCATGGAATCACAATTCCTTGGATTCTGTTCTTAACTTTAGGAGAGAAGTACAGCAGCTGAAGTACCTGTTACTGAAGTGAAACCCAAAAACACAGAGTTGACACATTTCATTCTTGGCCAATCACAACAAGCAAGACTAAGAGGATAAGGCTGGCTTATTTTCATGACACTTTTCTTCTTTTACAGCCTGCTCTGATTCCTGTGAAACTTTTCCATTAGCTTCTCTCTAAAAGGAGAAAGTCCAGTTCAATGTCCCGCCCTACTGCTGCAAGTATACCATTTCGTTTGTCGAGCCTAAAAATAGAATGGGAAGGTACGGTGCTCTCTGGAGCTAAGGGTCGCTCCCGGGCGTCTCTCGGCAGAAGCCGCGCTAAGGAGAGCACTGTGAGCGGCACAATCGTCTTTGCGCGAAGAAGCCGCTTCTTCCCCTCCGGGAGCCGGAGAGAGCGGCAGCTTCGGAAAGGTGAAGAAGGAAGCTGTACGACACTGGGATTGTGTGCGCAGCTTGCCAACTGATAGAAAACAGTACCTTACCACTCTCCTGACTTTTCCAATCACACGAACATTCGATTGGAAGCTGTTTTGGACAACTTTCCTTTTCTCCCTGCCAAACACTTGGCAGATCTCCGTGCAAACTCTAGAACACGATGGGAGATGTTTTCTGTGCTGGCAGAGTTTCTCCCTGCCAGAACTAGTGGATTTTTAGTGGTTTTTAAACCAGAAAGCCCTGAGTTCCAAGAACACAGCAGCTGCCAAGGACTACCCAAGAGGAGCGCAAAAGTACCACAACATGCCTGCCTCCACAGCTTTTTCCCTGGGACCATGCCTACCCCTAGGCTTATTTACATGCCTCCAGTTAGGGTTAGAGATAGGGTTTTTAAAGCAAGAGGCCCTGAGCTCCAGGAACACTGCAGAGCTGCGAAAGTCATCCCAAGGGGAGAGCAAAAGTGGTGCAACATGGCTGCCTCCACCTCTTTTTCCTTGGCAACATCCCTATACCTAGTCTGATTTACCTGCCTCCAGTGCAGGATAGGGAAAGGGTTTTTTAAATGAGTAAGCTCTGAGCTCCAGGCCCACTGCAGCTGCGAAAGACTTCCCTAGGGAAGCGCAAAATTGCCTCAACTTGCTCCCTCCAGGGCTTTTTCCTTGGGAACATCCCTAATCCCAGCCTGATTTACCTTCCTAGGGTTAGCCTTAGGGATAGTCGTAGGATTATGATTTTTATAATGAAGAAGCCCTGATCTCAAGGCACACTGCAGCTGCGATAGACATCCCAAGGGGAGCTCAAAAGCGCAACAACATGCCTGCTTTCACAGCGTGTGGAGAGCATTATTAATAATTGGTTAGCTGAGAAAGGCCACACTGATATAATGCCGCTGGTTAAACTGAAGGAGAAATGTCAGCAGTCAGCAAGCTGAAAGGAAGAGTCAGCAGCGACCTTGCTGCAACATGAGGATAGGGAGTTGAGATTAGTCCTGAATACATCCTAAGAATATGTAGAAAGTATCAAAAGTAGAACCATAGGAATGCAGAAGTAGGCGTAGGTGCTGATATGTAAGCTGACCAATCCTGAGCTCAACTTTTGCAATATGTATGAAGCTCATTATTAACTGTATTTAACCCGCCGTACTGATCAATAAAATTGAGCCTGTGATGATCAAAATGATGTCCTGGTTCCCTTCCGTCGACAAATGGTGGAGAATGCGGGCATAACCGAATCTCTGCCCTTTTTCTCGGATTAAAAGAAAAAGGGATTACGCCACGGTCCGGAAGTTGGGTTTGGGTCCCAGCAGCCAGGATGGTGCCGGAATTTGAAGCACCCTTAAGGTTCACAACTGTGACTTAAGCCAATATGTGTCCGCCGGAGCCTGGAGAGCTGCAACAGCGCGCGCTGATTAATAGGTATGGATAGGCAAGCGGCATATGATTTATTTACCGCCTATTTAGAGCGGCGTGGGATAAAAGGGATAGATTTAAAAAAGGAGTTACCAGGGTTATTAGCTTATGGCCATGCTAAGGGTATCTTTTCTAATCCTCATACAGTTCATGAGCTAGCAGAGTGGAAGAAGTTTGGGGAAATATTGTGGGATACAATACTAGACGATGATAAGTCAGCAAAGAAATTCGGGAAGCTATGGCGGGTGGTGTATAACACGTTACTTCAGCAGGTCTCTGAGAGAAAGGCAGCAGAAAGGGCAACAGAAGCTCATAAGAGGAATATAGGGTATGGTCGTGAAGATGATCCCCTGGCACCCTCTGTAACTAAGGTACTTATGCCTAAGAGTCCCCAGCAAAGTGGTGTGGAGGATTTCTCTATAGGCGCAGTGGAACCGTCTGCACCTTTCCTGTCAGAGGGGGAGGGCGAGTCGGATGGTGGGGGTAGGAGCAAGCCAGCTTTGCCTCCGCCACGAGCTTCAGGCGGGTCGGATGGTGGGGGTAAGAGCAAGCCAGCTTTGCCTCCGCCACCAGCTTCAGGTGGGTTGGATGGTGGGGGTTGGAGCAAGCCAACTTCGCCTCCGCCGCCAGCTTTGCCTCCGCCACTTCCCCTGGGTGAGCCGGCTCCGGTTTCACTGTCAGCTCCAGCGGGGGGGCCGCTTCCCCCGTGCGAGCCAACCTCTGCTCCACTGCCTTCCCTGTGCGAAAGCTCGGGGTCTGTACCAAAGCGCCAGCAGCATAGCACCCTTAAAGGGCCAGATCCCATCCCAGGGGCACACCGTGATCCATGGGGGGAGATGGCTAAACAGAGGAGGGAAGCTTGGGCTGCTTTGGCGAAAGAAGTAATGCAAATGGGGGATGGTGAGGCGGTGGAAATAGCTTCTAGTCTTGCATGTCCAGTTACATACACACCACAGTATGATGCACAGGGGAACCTTACGCATAATATAGCAGAATATACTCCCTTAGATTGGAAGCTGTTAACTCAGCTACGTTCTACGGTTAGTCAGTTTGGAGTAAAAAGTGAACCTGTTAAGCAAATGTTAGATTATCTTTTTAATACTCAGGTTTTATGTCTTAATGATTTAAGAGGAATAGTTCGGTTGATATTCACTCAGCATCAGCAGTTATTATTTAATGCACATGACGCATTACATGGAGTAATAGTAAAGGAGCTGATTGGCTTAGGGGCATTTTTACATTCAGAGGCACAGATGATATCGGGAGCAGATAAACTTAGAGAGTCTATGCAGTTAGTGCATGCTGCAATAGACATGGTTAAAGAGCCAGGAGGGTTACCGGCTTATATGGGCATTAAACAAGGTAGAGAAGAATCATTTGGAAATTTTATCGATAGAGCAGCTACTGCTATAGATCGGGCTGGTGTTGCAGAGCGCTATTGAAAACGTGTGCCTTGCAAAATAGCAATCCAGCAACCCAAAGAGTGTTAGCTACTTTAGGGGCAAACTGGACTATTGAGGAAGCATTAGAGCGAATGGCATTAATGCCAACAGCTTCACAGGCATTTATAGCAGAAGCCTTAAAGGAATTAGGATTAGGGTTGCAAAAGCATAGTCTACTCAAAATCGGGTGTTAGCTGCTCTTGCTCCTCTCCAAAGCGGCTCACTGGCAGTCACGTAAAGAGGCTCGAGACCATTCATCAAGTGTTACCAATGCGGCAATGAGGGACAGACACAAGTTACTGCCGTGACATCGCTGCTACCTCCTGTCTGCAACCTGCAACAACACGGAGCCTCGGCTTGGACTTATCAGCAGCAGTAGACGTCACACTAATGACAAACCAGCCTGAGAGGATACCCACTGGAATAAAGGGCCCTCTTATATTAAATGGACAAACATGTGGAGCATTATTGCTGGGACGTTCCTCTATAACTATGTTGGGATTATTTGTTTTGCCTGGTGTTATCGATGCGGACTTTACAGGGGAAATACAAATTATGGCTTACACCCTTTATCCTCCGATTAAAATTACAAAAGGACAACGCATTGCACAATTGGTACCACTGTCACAAATGACATCGGGAATACAATCATTTACTGGGCAAGCACGGGATGAAAAAGATTTTGGCTCTACTGGTGTTACCCTTTTAACTGTGGATTTACAAAATAGACCAAAACAAAAGGTTGAAATTACCTATGGGCATCAAAGCATAACCCTTTATGGATTATTGGATACAGGAGCAGATACTAGCATCATTTCTCCAGAAGCATGGCCACAACATTGGCCTCTATTTCCCTCATCAAACATGCTCACAGGAGTGGGAGGATTTACATTGGCAAGCAGGTCGCCGTCTTTGTCTGTGTGCATTGAAAATCAACAAATATCTGCTGTGTTTTCAATTGTTCAACTGCCTCCTACAGTTTCCTGCTTAATTGGAAGGGACATTTTAACACAATTGGGAGTGGTGTTAACTAATCAGCACCCTTTGGGGTAATTGCCATTGCTTGGACTTTCCCCATTCCACTCACCTGGAAAACGGATACACCGGTGATGGTTAAGCAATGGCCATTAAAAGGGGAGAGTCTTATGCATGCCCATGAATTGGTATAGGAACAATATACAAAGGGACACCTGCGACTGTCCACAAGCCCTTGGAATACACCTATTTTTGTAATCAAAAAGAAATCAGGGAAATATCGTTTGATACATGATTTGAGGGCTGTAAATGACCAAATGGAACCAATGGGGGCCTTACAGCCTGGTCTTCCAAATCCAGCTATGATTCCAGAACACTGGCCACTTTTAATTATTGACCTAAAGGATTGTTTTTTCACTATTGGCCTGCATCCTGATGACATGAAGAGATTTGCTTTTACTTTACCAGCAATAAATCGTGGGGAACCAGATAAAAGATTTGAATGGACATCTCTTCCACAGGGCATGCGCAACTCTCCCACTTTATGTCAGCTTTATGTTGATGCAGCATTACAGCCACTACGTCGTAAATGGCCAGCAACTATAATATATCATTACATGGACGATATTTTGTTTGCACAGCAACAGCCATTCTCCTCTTTACAGATTAACACCATTAAAAATACTCTTGCTGCATATTCACTTGTTATTGCTGCAGAGAAAATTCAGACTACAAAGCCCTGGAAATATTTGGGATGGACTTTGACAGATCAAATAGTGATACCACAAAAACTGGAATTACAATTGGACATTAAAACTCTACATGATGCACAGAAGTTGCTGGGAGACTTACAGTGGCTGAAGCCTATTGTGGGAATACCAAATCACTTATTAGAAGCCCTACGACCTTTGTTAAAAGGTGTGGACCCTACTACTCCTGTACACCCGACAAAGGAGCATCATCTTGTCTTGCAGCAAATTAGTAACTGTGTACAGCAAGGGTATGTGTCTCGTCGACAACTCGACCACCCCATTGACCTTACTATCTGGAATAGCCCTTGCCACTTGCTTGGTGCTCTCTCAGTTGCAAAAGAAAACGGGGGAGATACGGGTGTTGGAATGGTTGTCACCACCACTACAGCATAAGAAAACAATATCTTCAAAAATTGAACAATTGGCTGCATTAATCAAAAAGGGGCGTCTCAGAATTCTTGAAGTGGATGGTAGAGAACCTGCTACTATTAGATTGCCTATAGAAAAAGAAACCTTGGACTGGTACTTGATAAATTCAAAGAATTTACAAGAAGCATTATTGATGTCACCTGCTAAAGTAGAGACTAGTAAATTAGTGCCTAGAGTTTTGCAATGGATGACAGAATGAACTGGATTACTCGACCTTTGAGAGAAGAAAACCCCATAGAAGGAGCTATTACAGTTTTTACAGATGCAGGAAAGAAATCAAGGCGTGCTGCTGTTACCTGGCAAGAAAAAGGACAATGGAAGCATCAACTCCTCACAGCAGACCCTGCAGATAGCTTACAAACTTTGGAATTGTTAGCAGTAGTATGGGCGATGTCCAACTTACAGGAGCCTTTAAATGTGGTCACAGACTCTATGTATGTTGCAGGAGTAGTCAAACAAATAGAGGAAGCAGCAATTAAGGAAGTGAATAATAAACGACTGTATGAGTTACTGATACAGTTAAGGAAGGCTTTACGAGAAAGAAAGGCAGCATATTCTGTGATTCATATTAGGAGCCATAAGTGGTCTGAAGGTTTAGGAGAAGGGAATGAACGTGCAGATAAATTGGTTACCCTACCCATTGATAATTCTTGTCCTATTGACAAGCACACATTGGCCAGAGAAGCACATAGTAGATATCATCAAAATGCAAGAGGTTTAGCAAAACACTTTGAGCTGAGTTTGTCAGAAGCCAAGGCCATTGTCAGAGCATGTCCAACATGTAGTTATCATAATGGTGGGATAGGTCTAGGCATCGGGGTTAATCCTCGAGGTTTAAAAATAAATGAGATATGGCAAATGGATGTTACACACATAGCTAGATTCGGTAAAGTCAAGCATGTGCACGTCACCATAGACACATATAGTCATTACATATGGGCTACGGCTCAGGCAGGACAGAAAGCTATACAGGTTATCAGACATCTGTTAAGTTGTTTCGCTGTTATGGGAGTTCCAAAAAGTATCAAAACAGATAATGGTCAAGGTTATGTAAGTGCTAGGGTCCGGAAATTTTTGAATCAGTGGTCTGTTAAGCACGTGACAGGTATTCCACACTCTTCTACTGGACAGGCAATAGTGGAAAGAGCAAACGGTACCCTTAAGCAGTATATTGAAAAACATCAAGATTTGACAGATCCACAAGCATGTTTGGCTAAGGTTTTGTATGTGATTAATCATTTATGCATTTTTGGGGAAGATGATACCCCCCCTGCAATGAAACATCATCCAAGGTCAGGTCAGGAAAATACTAAGGAAACAGAGGTCTGGGTTAAGTATAAGAACCCAAGTACAGGATTATGGGAAAAACCTGCAAAGGTATTATATTGGGGTCGGGGGTATCTTTGTGTTTCCTCACCTACAGGGCCTTTGTGGGTGCCTGCTAAGTGGACTAAACCTGTTTTTGATGCAGCCTCTGGTGGATTGCCTTACAGAGGAGGACAAGGAGCGGCTGGGGAAGAAACTGCTTCTAGTCCTACAACCACTACTGTTACAATTGAAGGGGTACTCGGAAGTGGTGGACAGAGCACTGACACGTCACTACCGGACGGCCCAGGAGTTGATTGGTTTCATTGACTCATTATCAACTTTTCACTTAACAGATCCAGCGAAACTACATTGCCTTGACTGTCACAATCCACATTGTGCTGCCTGGATAGCTCTACGTTGTGGGGGTTGTAAAAGAACTTTTTGGATAGAACAATCATTATTACGGGATTTGTGGTGTCATACTTGTGAACACGAGCATACGTGGGGAAAAAGCTGGCAAGATGAATTAAGGAGACAAACGGGGCAAAACGCATATATAGCTTTAAATCTTTATGAGTCTCCTGAACAGAAGGTTCTTGCTTATTATCGATGGGAAATACAATGTATTGTGAATAGAATTAAGGTTCAAAGTAAATCATGTATAGTTTCTATAAGGTGTAGGAAATTAGTGCCTTTAACACAGCATTCAGTTGTAGGACCCTTCCAAGGGGATCCTGATAGAGCATTAGATTGCTGCATTGATAAGTTGCAAAAATTAAGTTTGAAAGGGACAGGACCAGTGAAATTAGGAGCAGCAAGATTGAAGACAGATAAGAAAAAGAAGGCAAAAAAGGGAACGGTCTCATTTGAATAGGGGTATCAGTGATTGCTAATTAATTTTCTATGATTAGAACAATTTTACAGTTGTGGGACCCTCAGGAAGATATAGTTGTTGAGGAGGATAACGAACAAGAACTACGATTACGAAATAAGATACACCTTGTGTTAAAGAAAGACCTTGAGCTGTTAGCCTCATATAGTAAAAAGGCTGAAGAGGCTTTGCGATCACCACCATTGAATTGGTTGCTTTGGGTTGAAGATACACAATTTTATACTGGTCGTTACTTACATTCGCTTCCTTGTTATGTTTGCAAAAAGGATAAAGATAAATGCTATGCATGGGTAGCTTTGCATTGTGCAGATTGTAATCAGGTTTATTGGTATTCACAGAAGTCATTAGGATATTTATGGTGTACATCTTGTTTTGGAAAGTGGATTCGAAATCATATCTGGGTTAGAGCTCTTGAACAAAGTACTGGCCTGCCAGGACGGACAGGATTACAGCTCTTTGAGAGTGCAGAACAAGTGGTTATAGCATATCTTAGGTGGAAGTTACAGGAAAACCTTAGAATATTTGAAATTACTAAAGCCTCACGCATCATAGCAGCTCGCTGCAAAGCTGATTTGCCTTCAAACTTACCTCGTGCTATACTTGTGAGCAAGGATGCTGATTTAGAATTAGATCAGTATATTCAAGATTTGACTCAGCCTTACAATAGACAATCTAGCAAACCAGGGAAAAGACAGCGAAGAAAAAAAAAAAACAAAAAAAAAAAAAACAACATAAGCAGAAGGAAGAAAAGGAGAAGCAAAGCAAGCAGAAAGAAAAATGAGGTTTGTTTTTGTTATACTGCTCAATGCTGTAGCAAGTGAAGCAGTAGGAGTAACACACTTTAGTCAACCAAGGGAAAATTTATGGGTAACACTGGCTAATCAAACTAACCAATCATCACTTTGTCTTAGTCTTGGAGGAGTCACTAACCCATTTCGAACATGCCTGGTGGGACTTCCGGTGTGGTCTCCTGGAGAATTTTGCAGTTTGATAAACAATCAAACCTTATGTATGTCTAACATGTCAAACATCACATTGCCGGTGCAACAAGGGTATACTGCAGGTCAGAGTGATGGCTATTGTCAATGCTTACTAATCCAATCACTTAACACCTCTTTGCATTCTCCTCCTGAAGAATTGGATCTTTTTGGAAGTACAAATGCCAGCATATCTAACACTACAGCTGGCGGATGGTTTAGCTTCAAACTTTCGGGTGCTCAGAATTTAAACCAACCTAAAGAAACATGGGCCACCCTAGATTCATCCCTGAATGTGAGTGAATTCTCTCCACAGCATTACAGTCAATGTAACGGCACAAATATCACAGCACCAATGAAATTACCCACAGGAATATTTTTGATTTGTGGAGACAGGGCATGGAATGGTATACCAGCTAAACCACAGGGTGGACCCTGTTTTTTGGGAAAATTGTCACTGTTTCATCCTAATGTGTCCTTGCTAATGCAGCTGAGTCAAAATTCAAACAGGAGAAAACGTAGCATACATGACTTAGACTGCAGCAAGATAGGAGATCCACGGTTTTGGGGCACATTCAAACAGGTGGTGGTTTCAACTATCTTACCAGGAGGATCTGCCAATAAAGCCATGAATTTAGCAAAACAATTAGGATGCTGGGCAAGGGATGAGCTGAACAAGACATCACAAATTCTAGACATGTTAACTGCAGATGTGCAAAGTGTTAACCATGCTGTTTTGCAAAATAGAGCTGCTGTAGATTTTTTGCTCTTAGCACAAGGGCATGGATGTGAAGAGTTCGAGGGAATGTGTTGCATGAATCTGTCTGATCATTCAGTGTCCATTCACACTAAGATAAAAGAATTACAACAGGGACTTCACAAACTTAAGGAAGAAGACGGTTTAGGAATTGACGAATGGCTTAAAGGCCTGGGACTCGGACCGTGGCTGAGGAACCTTGTGATCTATGCTATAGGATTTCTGGGTGTAATTTTACTGTTTTTGCTTATTTTGCCTTGTATCTTTAACTGTATCCAAAACATGGTCAGCCATACAATAGCAAAAACATGGCAAACTAATCTCCTTGCTCAAGAAGAAAACGGGGGAAATGTGGAGAGCATTATTAATAATTGGTTAGCTGAGAAAGGCCACACTGATATAATGCCACTGGTTAAGCTGAAGGAGAAAAGTCAGCAGTCAGCAAGCTGAAAGGAAGAGTCAGCAGTGACCTTGCTGCAACATGAGGATAGGGAGTTGAGATTAGTCCTGAATACATCCTAAGAATATGTAGAAAGTATCAAAAGTAGAACCATAGGAATGTAGAAGTAGGCGTAGGTGCTGATATGCAAGCTGACCAATCCTGAGCTCAACTTTTGCAATATGTATGAAGCTCATTATTAACTGTATTTAACCCGCCATACTGATCAATAAAATTGAGCCTGTGATGATCAAACTGATGTCCTGGTTCCCTTCCGTCGACACATGATTGGTTAAATCCTTTTTACGCACGCATTTTGATATTTCGGTTAATTTTAGTTAGTCTTTCTTCTTCATGCATCTCGCTGTGGTTTTCTTGTCTGCCTTTGCATCCTGAACCGTCTGCTGCTGAGCGTGTTCTCCTTCTTTTGTGTCCTTCAAGGGCATGGTGACCTCACTCAGGTTCTATGAAGGCTGGATTGTGAACATGTTACATATGTCCATTGTCCTCCAAAAAACCCTCAGCACTCCTCCCGGTGCTTTCTGGTCATTCAAGTGCCCTTCAGCTGACTGGTTTCATGCTTTGAGCTTCAGGGAATTGCCCAATCTTTCTGAAGCTGAAATAAATATCATATTAGTCAACATCTTAATTGTGTTTATATCTCACAGAATAGCCTTTTCTTTTGCCTTTGTCTAAAACTGTTCCTGTGTGGAAATCTCTGGGGGATGGTGGACATGTCAGATGCTGCTGGGACATCCCAGAGCACTTGGACCTTGGCTCTGCACAGGAGAGCTCTTCATCCCCTTTCTCTCTTTTCCTCCCTCTGGGCATGGAGGGAGCTCCTGACTTCAGTGTGTGACTCGTGTGTGCAAAGAGCAAATCTGGGCAGAATTGGGGCAGGGAGGGTTTGGGGGGACCTTGGGATCTGTGCTGGGCACAGAAGGTGCTTTCCATTTCTCTGAGGCTGTCTGCTGTGGAAAGTGGATTTAATATCCAGCAGAGGAATGACTTTTGCATTTGATGGAACTGTGCCTTCCCTTGGCTTTGTTGGCTGAAAAGATACAGAGGAGCACACACAGAGTTACCAACTCCTGGATTCCAGCAGTGTTCAGATAGAAATTACAACAGGAGGTAGGGTCAAGATGTGTGCTTGCCTTGTGGTCAGCGTTCAATACCCCTTGGTCTCTCTGGGCCCTTCCCCCAGGTGGGGCTTGGGCTCATTTGGTCCCTCAGGAGCTGGGCTGGGGCTGCAGAGGTGGCTGTGGAGCATTGCCTGTGCTGTGCCAGGGACTGGCAGCCACTGCTGGGCTGGGATAGAGGCTCTGGGGGGATTGGGGCTCCAGGGCAGGGCAAGGCTGGACCTGCCCCTTCCTCCCCCCCACACAAAATGTTTAGAGCCAACAATCTCCTCCAGTCTGTCACAACAGGGAATGCTGGAAGTGAAATCCCAGTTGTGGCCATGGGCACCTGGCTGAGAAGGACAGTTTTGTTCCATAGGAAGGAAAGCACAGAGCCTCAGTGTTTGGAAGGCAGGTGAGAGTCTCACTAGGCCAAGGCCAGCCAGACTTGTCAGGAATGGCAGATTTTTTTTGGGAGCAGTCTTTGGATTTAGGGAATTCTGGAGGTGGAAGACCAATCTCAGCCATGCATGCCTGGAGAAGTAGGACAGTTCTTTCTCATAGGGAGGAAAGCACGGAGCCTTCCCCAGTGTTTTGGGGACAGATGGGAGGTGACTCTCCTGAAAACATTGCCTGCCACACTTGTCCTGGCAATATTCCTATGGGAAAAATTTGGAGTTGAAATCCCAGTTCTGGCCATGAGTAATTAGAAGAGATTGACAGTTCCTTTCCTAGCAAGGAAAGCACAGAGCCGCAGTGCCCCAGGAGCTGATGAAAGGCAGCCTTTGACATTCCAACATCAGCCAGAGCTGTCCGGTGGCCCCTGGGAGGCCAAGCCAGCCAGGCCTGTTCCATGTTCCCTCAGTTCCATGAGACCCAATGGTCCCTTGCTTCCATGTGTCCCTGAGGTGCCATAATGCCCCCTTGGTGACACGAGGCCCTGAAGGGTCCCAATGGTCTCCATGGTTCCATCAGGCCCCACAGAACCATAATGGTCTCTGAGTCCATGAAGCCCCGCTGTGTCACCAAGGCCCCTTGGTTCCATGGGCTCCAGGGGTGCCACAATGATCCCCTTGGTTCCATGAGGTTCCATAGTGCCACCACGGTGTCCTTGGACCTGCTGGGACTCTCGGTGTGTTCCCAGACACCCCCAGCATGGTTACAGACACTCCCAGTATATCCCAGTTGCCTTCAGCATACTCACAGTCATTCCCAGTCACATCCACTTGGCCCAGTAAGATTCCACTTTCCACCAGTATGATCCCAGTCACTCCCAGTGAAGGGAACGGACCGGGATGGACTGGGACAGGCTGGGATGGACTGGGACACCGGGATACACCAGGCAGGATACACTGGGATACACCAGGATAAACTGGGATACACTGGGATACACTGGGACACACTGGGACATACCAAGACACACCAGGATACTCCAGGATACACCAGGACACCCTGGGATTCACCGTGCCCAGCACTGGGACCCACTGGGAGCAGGATCAGAGCACACTGGGACTCAGCAGGGCCAGAACTGGGGCAAAAGGGATCACAGTGGGACCCACTGGGATATACTGGGAGTGACTGCAACCATACTGGGGATGACTGGGAACACACTGAGAGTGACTGGAGTCACTGAGTCTACATTGGGGGCAACTGGGAAGACTGGGATCACAGTGGATTCCTACCGGGGTCATACTGGGAGTGACTGGGTCTGTGCTAGGGTGTCGTGGTTTTGGTTTGCTAATATAAGATCTCTTTAATTTTGAGATTTTTTTTGGCTAATGCACTAAAGAATGTGGTGGGTTTGGTGTTGGTTAATTACTAATACACTTATTTTTGGTTGTGAGATAGGATTAGGAGAAAGGTAAAGCAGGCTCAAAACTTTAAAAGGGTAGAAAGAAAAATTTTAATAATAGTAAGTAAAAAGAAAAAAAAAGGTAGTAAGAATCAAAGCAAACTTTTTAGAATACTTCTCCCCACAACTTTTTCTTTCTCACTGACAATGTAAAGAAACTAAACTTAAGATTTCTAGTCAGTTTACTACCTCTCAAAGAGTCTTTTTTTAATTCACTTAGGGAGAGAAGTCCCTCTTGATAAAGTTATGGAGACTTTTCTACAAAAGGAAAAAAACAGTTTTCTCGTGGTTCTCAATTTTGTCATGAATAACAACTGCCAGGGGAACCTTGCTATCGTAAAATCTTTCTTATTTCTACAAACCTTCCCACAGCTTGGAGACGGGCTATGTTGATTGATGGGGTATTGTTTTAAAGATGAGCTGTTCAAAGGCAAAAGTTCTCATTATCTATCTCTAAAATCATCTTCATCTCTGGGAGCACAGATCTTCATTTTTAGAAGCACAAGACTGTGCTCTTTCTTTGTGCAAACTTCTCATGAGATTACAGCTATTTCAACATCTGCTTACTTTAACATAGAAGCCTTCACCTAATATCAATTCAAACACTTTCATTTCCTTATAGTTTTATGTGTTATAAGGGAAAAGAGTCTTTTCTTTATAGCTTACAAGAGGATTTCAGCTCTAAAAACAAAGCATCTTCTCCCCCTCCCATCTGGGCCTTACTTACCTTCTTCTTTATTACCTTTAATATCTTCATCTTGTTTTTAATATACGTGCATGTTGTTCTTTTCTCTCACTCAGAAGAAGACTGAAGCACTGAAAAAGTTAACATCACGCCTGAGTTTACCTAACCCACCAATAACTACTAACAGAAAGCTGTGGCTCAGTTGTGTTCAGATCAGCTTTGTAGTTAGTGTTTAGTTTTCTACACCAGCCACAGAAGTCTCTGGTCTCAGCCACGCTAAGAAGAAGAAGAAGCAGCAGCCTGACAGCGAGATCTTCGCAGCCACAGCCAGCCCTGCTCTGGCTAAAGCTCCGCAGCCTCCCCTGTCTCCTTGCCCGGCAGCTGCTGAAGCCCAGCCCGGCCAAACCAGAGCCCATGGAGAGAGAAGCCAGCAAGCAGCCCAGGAAATAGAGAAGAAGCCCAGCCTGCAGCAAGACGGCCCAGCCCAGCCCAGACACAGAGCTGAAGCCCAAACCGAAACCCAGCACCTCCCTGCCGACCAACAAAGAAAAGAAAAGTTTCTGAATTTTTTGGTCTTTACCATGTGTGTTTCACAAAAGCGTGTCTAGCTTTTCAGCAGCTCAACAGACTCTCAGATACACAAAAAACTTTGCATCACTTCCCTACATTTCCTCCCATTCCCAAACGTAACACAGGGGCCACTGGGAACAACTGGGATCAGACTGGGAGCAACTGGGAGCAGCTAGGACCAAGCTGGGAGCAACTGGGATCATCATGGCATCAGAGTAGGATCATACTGGGAGGGACTGGGTCTGTGCTAGAGGCAACTGGGATCACACTGGGAGGAAATGGGGACATGCTGGGGACCAATGGGATCATACTGGGAGCAACTGGCACCACACTGAGGGTGACTGGGATCCTTCTGGAATCATACTGGAAGTGACTAGGGGCAGGCTGAGGGCAATTGGGACCATGTTGGGGCAACTGGGATATACAGGAAATGACAGGAATCATGCTGGAGGTGACTGGGAGTGGCTGTGAGCAAATGGAATCATACCGGAAGCTACTGGGAGCAACTGGGAGTGAGTGGAAACACATTAGGGACAACTGGGATGTACTGGGAGAGACCAGGAGTGACTGGAATCACAAAAGAACCATAAAGGAAGTCACTGGAATAATACTGGGAGTATCTGGGCGTGACTGGAATCCTACTGGGTGACTTGGAGTGACTGGGACCATACTGGGGGCAAATGGCACTGTACTGAGAGTGACTGGGTTCATCCTGGAATCATACTGGGAAGGACTGGAACCATACTGGGAGTGTCTGGAACTGTAGTAGGGCTGAATGGGAACACCTGGGATCATACTGGGAATGACTGGGATGATACTGGGATCACACTGAGTGTAACTGGAAGTGACTGGGACCATCCTGGGGGTGACTGGGAGCCACAGGGCCCATGCTGGGAGTGACCTGGGGGGAACTGGGGGAACTGGCCCGGCTGGGGCTCAGGGTTGTTCTCCCCCAGGGCTGCCCTGGCTCCTGCTGCCACCCTGGGCCCCACAGAGCCGAGGGACAGGGGACAGCTGAGGGACAGGAGACAGGGGCAGGGACGTGGAGAGGTAGAAGGGAGTTCCAGGGGGTCCTTGAGCCCAGGAAAGGGGAGTCCAGGGTTTCCCAAAAAGGGGGGACAAGAGTGGGGACAGCAGGGATGTTCGAGAACGAGGAGTTCAGGGGGTCTCTGGTTTTGCACACAGCTGGGGCTGGGGACTGGGAAAGGCAGGAATGGGGGACCAAGGCATTCCAGGGCATCCCAGGGTCAAGCCAATGGCCAGTCTGGAGGCTGGGAGCCATGGAATGGCCGGGAAAAGGGGAGCAGAGAGCCCTGATGTCCAGGAATGGGGTGTGAAAAATGCATGTATTTTATGATTGGCTTTTCACAAATATTAAAATGAATATTATATGTGTTGTATTAGAAAGCAATGCTGTATTAATTTTCTTAAGTACTGTGTTAAATATAGTTTTAGGTTATAAAAATTGTTAAAATAGAACTATGCTATGTAAGATGCTTTGTTTAAAAGAAAGGACTTGCAGCGAGATAACTTGCAGCCACAGGAAACCTAGATCTTTCAGAGAAAAAGAATTTATGGCCTTCTTATCAGAAGAAACAAACTTCTTCCCACCTTGGAGGTGCTATTAGGATTAGAGGGAAGAAGTTGACACTGGTCAGACAGAATCCTGTGTTTGAATGGAATTTATGCATCATGTATGAAGTATATGAATATGCAACGGGCTGTTGTTTTTAAGGGTTAATCCTTTGTTACCAGGGGTCCTTTTTTGGGCCGTGATGCCCAGAAAAAGGTACCTGGACGTCCATAACTCTTTGTTTTTATTGTCTCATATTGTCTTAATTCAATTTGTCCAAATTGTTATTACTCTAATTGTGTTACTATATAACCATCTTATTACTATTAAACTTTAAAAATTTTAAAAACAAGTGATTGGCGTTTTTCACAATTTGGTAGCAGAGGATGGTTACTAACTCCTCGCTGCCGGTGCTTTGGGAGAGTCAGAGTGGGGAAGGCGCGCCCTGCCCTCTTTGGCAGCCTCGCTCTGCTTCCCCTGAAGTGACCGACAGACGCAGGTTACGATCTGTGGACAAAAGGAGACAATAAAACAAAGAGAACGGGAAAAGGGTCCCTACAACTGCTGTAATTTGCCCCCTAAGAGTAGTAGTGCGCACGAAGAACCCGGGAAGGAAAAAGGATTGGTAAGTATTTCTCGGGGGGCAGGTACGGGGGGATGAATGTGTGTGAATGAGAGGCGGGCTGGTTGTCCCAGACCTGCCAAGTGAGTGCGGAGTCTCCCACGCTGCACTTTCGACTTTGCGCTGGAAAAGCGGCCAGTAAAGAGACAAAGCGACTCATAAGAGAGTGAAAGAATCCCCGGGGGTGACTGGGACTGGGTCTCAGGGAGGGGTTGGACCCCTCGGTGGTGGGGAGCAAGGTTTCCTAGCCCAATCCACTAGGAAACAGGACAGGAGGGGCTCCTAAAACCTGCTGGGTTGAGGGATTTATATTCCAAGAGCATCCAAGAGCAGGGTTGAGCAGAATTCTGTCCGAGTGAGGATATGCCCGGGAACACTCAGGGTGGGACAACACAGCTAGATTGGGGGATAAAAAAATGCCCAAGAACATCCAGGGTTGGACAACACAGCAGAACAAATTAAATGCCAAAGAGCATCTGTAGTTGTACCACACCGCTGGGTTGAGGGACAGAAAATGCCCAAGAGCATCTGAGGTTGAACAACACAGCTGGATTGAAGGAAAATTACCCGAGAGCATCTGGGGTTGGACAACACGACAGGATTGAGGGAAAAATTGCCCAAGAGCATTTGGGGTTGGATAACACAGCTGGGTTGAGGGATATCCAATGGCACCGGGACTGGCCAGTAACACCTAAACTTGTAATAGGCGATGTGAAAGTAAAAGGTACCTTATTGTTGTTTTGTGGTGTGTGAGAGTGAGACACACACAGAGCCAGCCTCAACTTCCTGGGCAGGTGGGAAGGGGGAGGTGTGGAAAGAGCGAGTGACCTGCACACCAGGCTGCAGCTCCCGGCTGGGTGGGGGCTTCTGGGCCCAAGAGGAGCGAGTGACCTGCGAACCAAGCTAGCGTTCCCTGGGCGTGTGAGGGGCCGTAGCTGAAGAGTGTGAAAGACACGCAGACAGCCTCACAGGGGAACGGGCACCAGAGGCAGCCAGAGTCAGGGCCCTTCTAGGGGGCCTGGTGACACTGAGACCTGGAGGTAAACCCCAAAGCGAAAGAGGGGGCCACAAGGACCTGTGATTTCCTAGCAATAAGGATCCACTTTGTGTCTTGAGAGTGTGAAGGAATGTGTGAAAGTGAATGAGAAATAAAAGTGAGTGAATGTAGACGAA
Organism: Melospiza melodia melodia; assembly: GCF_035770615.1. Lineage (NCBI taxonomy): Eukaryota > Metazoa > Chordata > Aves > Passeriformes > Passerellidae > Melospiza > Melospiza melodia. The sequence goes on from NC_086200.1 coordinate 4,258,222, forward strand.
TGAAAGTATAGGTAATGTCGATTGTGCATTTTAAGCCTTACCATATCTCCTTGGAGGGAGTTGGATTGTATTGAAAAGCAGTGTGAGAAAAAGGGGTTTTTTTGGGTGTAAGTAGTTGAAAGAAAAGTGGTATTTAAGTTGTTAGTAAAAAGTGAAAAACAGAAGCAGGGGACGAATAGATAGAAAACTGAAAAATGAGACAGAAATTCAGTAAGGTGGATACAGGAAAAGAAAAGCAGAAAAAAAATACCAACAGAAATACCCCAAGACAGCACTTTGGGAGTTATGTTAACAAACAGAAATACAACTCATTGCAAAATACAGGGTATGCAGAAGTTGATGAGAAAGAACATGCAAACTTGTGAATTATATACTTAAAAACAGCATTAGAAAATTTAACACAAAAGAGTTATATATTGATTCAAGGTATGCCTTTAGAGTAGCACATACCTTAAGAAAAATTTTAAAAGGGAGATTGCTTAATTAAAGAAGAAAAAGATTAGTACATGAGAAACTTATTTTCGAGGTTTTAGAGGCATTACAATTACCTAAGAGAGATAGCAATAGTACATATTAAAGGACACCAAAAGGTAAAGACCTAGAAATAAGAAGAAATAAAATAAATAATTGGCAGATCAAGAAGCTAAAGATGCAGCAGAAAATAGAGCTGAAAGAGTTAATATTAACTCCAAAAGAAGAAAAAAAAAGGGGGGGGGGAATTAAAACAAGATTGTGGCGAACAAGATAAATTGGGGAAATAGAAACATCTTAATATGGAAGACAATTAGATAATAAAACGCTTACGAGGGAATAGCAGAGGACGTGTATCAAAAAGCCCGGTGGGATACACAGGCTAGGTGTGATCATTTTTTAAAAAGAACTATGGGTGCATTGAGACTTTTAGAGTAAAAAAACAAGTACCTGAAACATGTATAATTTGCCAAAAGATAAATAAAAGGGTGATGAGAAAAACAATATGAGAAGGTCGTCAGTTAGCTCGTCGACCATTTCAAAGCATCCAAAAAGCAAAACGGGGAAAGTACAGAGCTGAGAACAAATTACCTCATCCATTCCCGTTCGTTCCCCCACTCGTTCGCACCAGCCCTCCCAGCCCCTGTGCCGGCTCCGGCACAGTCCGTCTGTCCCGGTCCGTCTGTCCCGGTCCGTCTGTCCCGGTCCGGCCGCCTGGCCCGCGTTCTTGCCGGGGGTGGGGGTCTGTCCTGCCGTGTGCACCGTGGTTACCGCGCTGATCGCACCGAGGGGGTCCCGTCTGTCCCATCCCCGGCTGCCCTGACTCTGTCGGCTCCCGCCGCTGCAGCCGGGGTCAGTCCCGGCTTTGTCTCTGCCGGATCAGCCCCCGTGAGCCGAGTGAGGGCGATCCCCGCTCCAGCTCGGTCTGCACAGGAACAGCCCCTCGGGCGATCCCAGCCACAGACCCCGCCTTTGGAGCCCCCAGACCCTGAGCTGTGCCGATCCCCTCGGGCCATCCCGGCTGCAGACCCCGCCTCTGGAGCCCCCAGACCCTGAGCTGTGCCGATCCCCTCGGGCCATCCCGGCCGCAGACCCCGCCTTTGGAGCCCCCAGACCCTGAGCTGTGCCGATCCCCTCGGGCCATCCCAGCCACAGACCCCGCCTTTGGAGCCCCCAGACCCTGAGCTGTGCCGATCCCCTCGGGCCATCCCGGCTGCAGACCCCGCCTCTGGAGCCCCCAGACCCTGAGCTGTGCCGAGCCTCCCCGTCCTGCCCTGAGCTCCATTCCCTTGGTAACCACAGCTCCGGCTGCTTAAGGAAACTCTCTAAAGGAATCACTTTATTGAAACACTAAAAAATCAGTTAGAAGAAAGCCCTCTCCTGATTCTTCCTAAAAATACGTGAGAAAGGCTGTAGAAGATAAAAATCCAAAAAGAATGGGATAAAGAGATTGGTCTATTTCCATTAAGAGAGGTTCTCAAAGGGGGGTGATGGATCAGAGTTTGTAAATGCTTCTTTGACTTTGTCTGAGGTCTGAAATTTTAAGAAATAAATAAAAGAGATATTTGGAGAATCCCATAGGCATAGCTGAACAATTAGACCAACTTTTAGGTCCAAACATGTATACTTGAGAACAGATGTGGTTGGTAATGAAAATAATATTTTTCTCAGGAAGAAAAGCAATTAATCAGAGCAACTGAAATAAAAGCTTAAGAAAAAGATAATCTGCAGGGACCCCCAGAGAAGACAAAATGCCAACTGTACCTCCTGATTCGGGTTAAAATAATGAGGAGGGGAGTAAACACATGAACAGTTATTGTAATTACATAACCAAGAGAATAAATGAGACAGCATATCAAAGGCGAAATGTGAAAACAAAAGATTTTTGAGAGACGGCCTTTAGAGGGGAAAGAAAAAACTCCAAATAAATAGATAAACAAACTTTAGAGAAAAAGGAAAATGGTCCTAAGTAAGCAGAAGATCTGAAAATCTTTAAAGAAATGGGCCCATTAAAAAAAAAAAAAAAAAAGTCATAGGCTTTAATTTTTTTGGGGGGGAACAAATACCATCAGGAGCCTGTGATAACTTTAAAAGTGGGTCCCCAAGAAGAAGAATTGGAATTTGTTATAGACACAGGGGCAGAGAAAACCTGCCTGTTAAACGTTCCAAAAGGTTATAGTGTGAGCAAATATATAGTGAAAGTAACAGGGGCAAAAAGAGGAAGTTTTACATTTCTGGTCATTAAAGATGTGGTAATTGAGGGAAGAAACTAAAATTTAGGTGGGAGATGTGTTATTGGTCCCAGGGGCAGGTAGCAATTTATTGGGAAGAGTCTTACAAGTGCAATTAAGAGTAAGAGTTATATCAGAAAATAAGAAAATGACAGCTAGAGTTTTGAAATTAAGCCAAGAGGATGAAGAAAAAAAAATCAACAAAGAAGTTTGGGCTGGAGAAAGAAATAGGGGAAGAATAAATATCGACCCCATAAGGGTTACAACTGAGAGAGGAGAAAGAGAGAAGTTGAAGTAGAGAAGTAGTTAGGAAACTCTGAGATGTTAGAATGTGAAGTGATGACATCTTGGTGCTAGAAGAGAGCAGAAGTGTGAATGCAAGTTTTTTGCATGAAAGGCAGAGAAGTATCTTAACACATGGTTGTTAAGAGGTTATTCAATGCCACACTGGGGTCCGGAAAAGCCTTAGCAGAACGGGCCCTCCTTGAAGAGAAAAGAGGCTAAGTTGACGAGAGAAAGAGAAAGAATGTCAGGAGCACCTGGGCACGCCAGGTTTGGGGTTGACAAGGTTGGGAGGTGTCTGAGCGCTCCCTGCGATCGGCGGGGTCTCGGGGGCCGCGGCAGGGACCGATCCATGGAGGTGCCCCGGGCGGGGCTGGCAGCAGAGGACACAGGTTTGCGGCCAGGAGCGGGCTGGCTCCGGGGCAGAGCTGCCGGGGGGCTCCCAGACTGTCGGGGTGCCGAGCCCAGGATGGCAGCGTCAGCCTGGAAGTAGGCCGAGAGAGAGAAGGGGAGAGAGAGAGAGAGAGAGAGAGAGAGAGGGAGAGGGCAAAAGAGACCCAGGGCAGCCCCCAGGGTCCCCATGCCCGGGGCTGCTCTCCCCTGCCCCGGCCCTGCAGCCAAGGGGCCGCACCGGGGGAAGGGCCAAGAACAGCCTTGACAGCAGGGCTGTGAAAAGAGGGGCAGGGGGGACTAGCACTAAAAGATAAAATCAAAGCAGAGATTGCTGACTCTCCAAACCTCACAAAGCGGTTTGTTTTTCTTAAGTAAGAAGTTTTTTGGTTTTTTTTTCTTTTGTGTGTTTTGTTTGCCGTTAACGAGAAGGCTTTTTTCCTGAAGAAGAGGCTGCTGTAGAGAAAGCTTTTAGCTAAACCCAGAAAGTTTAGAAGGAAAGCGAATCGTAAAAGTTAATGCAGTATTATCTTTCTTTTATTATCTATGCTATTAAGAAGTCCTTTCCAGGTACTACTGAAGCAACAATCAAAATCACGGAAAGAGAGTGAATTCATGCCAGCAGAATCAAAGGACTTGTGAAGAAACTTGAGGAACGGACTATCATATTTAAACCGGGTGATACTGAACTGACTTTCCAATGGGGACTGAGTGGTAATGGTTTGAGAAAACCCAAATGATCCAAGAAATGTACAAAGAATAACACTGAATTAAGAAATAAGATAATGCTTATATCACTGGATTTGAGCACTGCCTGAATAAAACATCTCCTTGGGGGAGGAATACCTCAGATAGAAAGATCAAGAACGTTTTTGTATTCTGACCTTAGCCCTAGAATTGTACAAGGGAGAAGGGGAATTACTATTTCCATTAGTAAACTTTACTTGATTCATTCCAATACTGGACATGCTAGGTGGGTTATAAGTAAATGCTTAAATTGTAAGAGTAATTAGTGTTGTGATTCGCAAAATTTATGCTCTTATTGCAAAAAGTGTTAAAGTACTGACTTGGTTTTGTGGATGGGAATTATTAGTGCCTGTTAAATGAGAGCTACCTGAGGAACAGTCAGAGACCACAGTTAAAGAGTGTCAAAAACAATTTGCCTAGCAATTAGTTAAGAGAAAGTGACAAGAAAATAGAGGGCAAGACCAGATTGGCCTCTGTATTTCACCACCAAGAAGATCAAATAAACCTGCTGTGGGTTGCAACCTCACAGGCATGGGAGGTGGGAGTATAAGCCATACTGGACCTCTGTTATTCCTGTTTCTGGCACTCACTTGTTGTCTTTTCCCTTTCGGGATACCAGCAGGATTGTGTCACAAATGCTACAGAAAGCATCACATAGAAAGAAACCAAAGTTCCTCCTTTATTACACACACCTGTGTCAACAGCCACTGTTATAACCCATCCAAATTAAGAACTTGTAGGCAAAACAGAGTAAATTATTAGATTACAAGAAACTTAAGAAAAAGTGGCAATAGATTTAGAACTGAATGTCCAAAAGGAGAGAGAGGGATTTATTTTAAATTTAATCTTGAAGATGCGGTTCAAGATTTGGAAAAAAAACCCCAAATAATAAAGGAAAAGGTAAAACCAGCACAGCAATCTAACTCTGTATTGACTCCAAATTATCTGTTGAATTGTATTACAAGACTCCAAGCAGTTATAGAAATGATAGCAAATAAGGCTGCCCAGGCATTAGAGTTAACATTAAGTCAGCTAAGCCAAACAAAACCTGTAGGGTATCAGAAAGGTTCGCTTTAGACTATTTATTGGCCAAAGAAGGGGGTGTTTGTGGAAAGTTCAATATATCAGATCGTTGAAAATTGATGACCACAGAAAAGTCATTCTAGCAAAAGCAAAAGAAATCAAAAAGAAAAATATATACGCATATAACAACCCAGGTACCAGTCCAAAAATTAGAAAACAATGTTAAAATCTAGCTGGTGGGGTAATGTATTTGAAGAAATTAAGATCTTTCATTTGTGTTACAACTGTTTTTATATTTCTTTCTTGTGTAATCCCGTGTTTTATTTTACCAGCATAGTCCAGAAGATATAAGTAGAAAAAAAATATTGCTCAAGCCAAATGATTTACAAAGAATAAGAGTGGGGATTGTGAAAAATGCATGTATTTTATGATTGGCTTTTCGCAAATATTAAAATGAATATTATATGTGTTGTGTGAGAAAGCAATGCTGTATTAATTTTCTTAAGCACTGTGTTAAATATAGTTTTAGGTTATAAAAATAGAAACTATGCTATGTAAGATGCTTTGTTTAACAGAAAGGGCTTGCAGCGAGATAGCAGCCACAGGACATCTAAATCTTTCAGAGAAAGGGAATTTCTTGCCTTCTTATCAGAAAAAATGAACTTCTTCTCACCTTGGAGGCACTGTTAGGATTAGAAGGAAAGAAGTTGACAATGACCAGACAGAATCCTGTATTTGAATGGAATTTATGCATCATGTATGAAGTATATGAATATGCAACAGGCTATTGTTCTTAAGGGTTAATCCTTTGTTAATGGGTGTCCTTTTTCAGGCTCCTGATGCCCAGAAAAAGGTACCCGGACATCCGTAACTCTTTGTTTTTATTGTCTCATATTGTCTTAATTCAATTTATCCAAATTGTTATTACTCTAATTGTGTTACTATTTTTATAACTATTTTATTACTATGAAACTTTTTAAAATTTTAAAAACAAGTGATTGATGTTTTTCACACTGACTGTTCACCGCTGCCAATGCTCACAGTATTCTCCTAACACACTTGAGCTTCCTGTCTTTCAGTGAGAGAAAGATTCAGTTAAAGTCAAGGAAAGAGGGCAGGGGAGATGGAAACCTTCCCTTGGGATGCTTTTAGGAAGGCCTGAAGGGACCCTGCCTTTCCTTGGAACAGAGGTGGTCACCATGCATGGTGTTGCCTGACCTGCCCTAGGTGCTCCTCTATTCCAGAAGGACTTTTGCCCACTTCATCACTTGTCTGTCCCTCCAATTCCAGGGCCTCAAACCTGCTCTGTGAGATACTAAACCTGTAAGTCAGCTGTAAGTTTTCAGAATATGGCACTGACCGTGGCTCTAAGTAAGTTTTTTTAATCAGGCTTACAATATATTTTGAGAAGAAGAAGGAACAGAAGGGGTAGATACCACACAAGAATCCAGCAGAGTCTTCCCAGCTTTTTTGTCTGGGTTCTATGAAGCACAATGCCCAGTGCTTGCATTATGCTGTCTTTTCATGTGTTCTGGTGACCAGAACCATCCCATGGCCAGGCCCAGGATAATTTGGGTGCCAAAGTCCCATTGCCTGCAAACATCACACTCTTTTTTACCCAGCTGGTGCTCAGCTCAGCATATTTGCTGAGACAACTTTAGGACTGTTTTCCTTAACTTGGCAGTTCTAGCAGATGTCCTTATGGCCCCTAAATTCTGCATCCTTTGTGTCCACTATCAATGGGCATCCTTCTTCCCAAGCTTTGTCAACCTCCCTCTGGGTCTGAGATCAGTGAAACGGGCCCAGCCCTGAGTCTTAAAGACAATTCTAGCAACAACTACTTTGCTTTTCTAATACCTGGCCATCACTTCGAGCTTGTAGGCTGCTATGTGTGTCACAGGTTAAATGTCTCTTCCTGTTGATCAGGCTTGGAAGTGTGGACAGCCCAGGCATGACAGGATATGTTTTCTTCAGGAAATGGGACGTAGGGCCCAGCTTGCACCAGGTCCAGGCCCGCGCCTTCCAGAGCGCCAGAAGGTTCGCGGCGCCATTGCAGGGCTCAGGGCGCCTCCTTGTGGGCAAGAGTCGCCTCGACAGCGCGGGCGCCGCGCGGCGGGGCCAGAGGGCGGGAAAGGGCGGGCGGGTGTGAGGGGCGGGGCGGTTCGTGCCGAGAGCCGAGCCCGCGCTGTACCTCGGCGCCTTCCCGGCTCGGTGTTGGGAGCGAGCCGCCGCTGCTCGGGCTCTGGGAGAAGCGTGCGGCCGCTGCGGAGTCCCAGCCCGCAGATCTGGCTGCTGGCCGAGGCTGCAGTGCAGAGCTGCCATGCCAGAGCTGCCATGCGCCGTTGCACTGCCAGAGCCCCTGGCAGAGCCGGGCTGGAAGTGCCGACAGCTGAGGGAAGCCCTGCCATGGCAGCGCCCCAAGCTCTTGTTTATCCCACAGAAAGAGAGGATCAGCACCTGGAGGTGACTGCGTCATTCCTGGAAAGGCTCTATCTGCTTACAGTTGCGATGTCTGGCAGCAAGCAGGACGGCGCTGGTGCCAGGGAGACAAGTGAGGGCAAAGCAGCCCTGTGACAGCCTGGCCCAGGGGCTCCTGTGGCAGCAGGCAGCGTGGGGATCAGAACAGAGGCAGGGGGAGGCAGGAGCTGCTCGGCCATGCCAGGGCTGGGAGCCTCCTTCCTGCCCAAGTGGGGCCCAGCTGGGCCAGGGGGCAGCTCCTGGGACAGCCGTGCCCACAATGGCCCCTGCTCTGCAAGGCCTCCAGTGCTGCCCATCAGCCAGGCAGGGACAGAGCAGCCTTGGGGCCGATGCTGCTGCAGGCTCAGAGCCCCGCACAGCTGCTCATGCCCGGTGCCATTGGCTCTGTCCCCTGCAGCCTGCATGCTGTGTCACCGTGCAGAGGCTGAGCCCTGTGCCTCCCCTGGCCCTGGCAACTGTTCCTGTGCTGCTCCTGCACTGCCCAGGGCACCCACGGCCCCTGCTTGGGCCGCACGCAGACCAGAACCAGCTGGGGCTGTGACAGCTCTGCTGCTCTGGGCCCAGCCCTTGGGCAAAGCACCCGCCTGTCCCTGGGCTGGGGGCAGTGCCCAGGCTGGGCTTGGCAGAGCCCGTCCGCTCCTGGAGGGCTGGGGGCACTGCTCTGGCCTGGCCTGGCCCGGCCCTGGGGTCCCTTGGCATTCCTGCTTGCCCTTGCATCCACCAGGGATGGGCTGCAGCTCAATGGCCCCGGCCTGGCCGCACACTCAGGCCTGGAGCCTTCCCATGGCTCCCCAGGGCACGAGAGCCTCAGCCCCAGCTCCCAAACACGACCTAACAGGGTTTGCTGATATTGATCCCTGTTAGACCTTTGAAAGCATTTTGAAAGTAACCTTGTTTGGCAACTCCTTCAAGGAACAAACGTGATTCGCTTCTAATCAGTAAAAACTTTATTGGTTTGCTTGCACTTCCTCTAGGGTATCCTAATGCTTCCTTTGGCGTTCCAGAAAATAATGAAAATCTAACAAATTCTAAAGAGAAGTTCTTGAATCCACTATGAGGAGAAGTCTCTACATTCACTATCCTTACATACACTTAAGTAGCTGCTCCTGTAACACACAAAGATGTAGTGGTTTACCTGACTGGACCACACAACAGGATGTTATACACACCGCTACACTAAAAAACTTCTCTTCCCTGTTCATCACAAATTTAAAGCTCTTCTCGAGGTCCTGACTTAATTTTACATGCACATTCATACCTGCAATCCCTCCCCATGCTCAGTTTTCACCTAGACTTACCAGGGAACAGATGTTCCATACTCACCTCAAGCAATAATCTACGTCTGTCTTCCTAACCCTCTTTTTCTTCACTGACTTCTACTAATCTACAAAATAACTTGGACCCTCTGCACAAAAGAAACATCCAATTAATAGCCTTAAACACTTGTGATTGTGCTGCTACTTCTAACAGTCTTGACCACCACAGCACTAAAATCAGAAATCAATTCTTCACATCCTTCCTGTTCTCCTGCCCCCACCACGCCTTGGCTCCAGCAGAAATGTTCCCTACTGCAGCCTGGTGTGCTAAGAACAATCAAAGGCAGCAGCACTTTTCCTCAACATGCTGCAATCTGAATTGCAGTGAAATTGCAGCTGTTGCATTAGAAGCTCAGCACCAGCACCCCACATCTTCCCCCAGAACTGAGGCCTGCTGAGGCCTGAGCTCTCCATTTCAACACACCCTGTAAATCAGGCTGCCTGGAAGATTGCAGGCTGGTAACTGTGTGAACACAGCAGTGCATTTCAGCAGAGTTATGGAATCAGTCTCATGGAAGGCACATCCTTTAAGCTTAAGACTCTATTCTACAAAATCTAGCCAGCAATTGTTTTGGTGGCCTGTGCAGGTTTTGGGGACTGTGCATGTTTCCTTTGGATGTTGTTTTCTTTGTTTCTAAATACAAAATTCACTGGATTCAGAAGCGAAACCCCAGATTCATTAGAACAAAGAACCACAGGGACATATGTGGATGACAAGAACACTCCTCATTTCTAATGGTAACACCAGAAAGAGAGGAAAAAGATAAAGATGATTTAAATACCCGAAAGGATCCGAAATGTCTACATAAGCTGTCAAGTGACTAAGTTTTTGGTAAACTCTAAAAGTCCAGATTCCTATTCGGTAATTGTCTGAAAGAAAAGAAAGCCAGAAAATCTGGTTGACCTTTATATTGCCAGGACTTTCTCACGGGATTCTACCACAACTTGGATCACAAGTGAGGGTGGCAAATTTTGACTAGAAAACTTTGATAACTAGGCAGCATTTTTTCCTCCTCACTGAATTACAGGAAGGGTTTAAAAGGAAAAAAAATATAAAAGAGCGTAAAGAAATTCTATCATACCTCTTAGGCGTTCATCATCTTTGGAGAACAAAAAAAAAAACTCTAGCACTTCCTGTGCATGGTAAAGAAAGAAACCTAGAAAAGGACAAAGGGATTTGAGCATCCTAAATTGTACTATCAAATTTCATGAACACAAGTTAATCCTGTAGTGCTTCAGAGAAATGCCATACATTGAAAAGCTTTATTCCCTAGAAACCAAATAAATCTTTTTATTTTCCAAATCCTCTTTTAAAGAGAAAACTGACTGTGTCTTTGGCTTTTGGCCAAACTCAGTTTGGAGTTGGTCAAACCAAAATGACCCAGTTAATTTCCTGTGCTCTGCTCTTTCTTTCCATATTCCCATTCACATCCAATGGGTTGCTGGGAGTTTTGACTCTGTGCAGCACAAACGGTTTTCTAAGATGACTTTCATTGCTCAGAGGTGTGCAATGTCAGTTTCCCATTCCCTGAGTGCTGCTATTAATATTCCCACAGCATCCAACTACTACAGCCAAGTAGACAACAAAGAGAAATGGAACTTGCATTTCTTGGTCCTGTTCAATTTCTGACATCTCAGGCTCATCGTCACCCTCAGAACTGCTGTCCTGGAAACGTGGATCCTCTTGCCATGTGGCTTTTACTGGCTTTATTGTCCCAAGCACGTGAGGCTCTGCAATGACAGCACCAATAGAGAAAAAAAGCCAAAACCAGATTATTCCTCTAATCATCAGGAAGAATTCCTCCTTTCACGTGAAATACTTACAGTGGAGAAGAGAGATTTAGGAAGGACAGAATCTGACCCTGCCAGATTTTCTAAGCTACATTTCTGCTCCACTTTGTATTTTCCACTTTGTTCCAGGGATCCCTTATGTATTCTTAAACATTTCTCATTGCATTCAGAAGACACTGAATACCTTTTCAGTTCAGCACAAGTCTGGGGGGCTCATTGCTTTGTGCTGTTGCGTTGGGTTTTTTAATATTTTGGGTAACTTCACGGGGTTTCTTTTCTCTCCTACATGACTGGGACTTGAGTTAATGTTGTTTCATCTTCATTTCAGACGGCCTCATTTTATCTAAGGTTAGGACACCCCAATGATCATGTGTCATTCCATTTCCTTTTTCTAAAGGTCCAAGAGTAGAATTCAGTAACAAACAGAATGTTCATGGATCTTGGGGCCAGCTCTCGGACTTTGCTCCTCCCTCTACATTAACGCACATTTCCTTAAAAGCCTTGTGAGTTCCTATGAAACTTGATATGACTGGTGTGTCACCTTTTTCCCTGTTTGAGGAATTCAGGGCATGAGAACAAGCTTTTTCACCACTCAGCAAAAACCCCCAATGCCTTCTCAAAGCATGCCTTTCAGAATTCCTGAGATGCAAGCATGAGGCACCTCTCAATAATCTACCACAACCCTAGCAAGCAGAAATGAAGATCAAAATGCTTCTGCCTAATTACTGACTTCTGTTGCTGAAAATCCCCTGCATCCTGACCTTTTTTACACCATATTGCCCTACAGTGCCTGCCAGAAGCTCTTCCTTAGCAATGGCACTGTTAGAAGGGTTCTGCTGTTACCTTCTTTGATGCCCAACTCCTCTGTGCCTCCAAAGAAAGAAAACTTGAAGTAACTCGTCTCCTGAGCTGCATCATCCTCAGGCAAAGGTCCCAAATGGTCATCTGGGGCAGAGTCCTGTGCATCCTCTTTGTCCCAGGGTATTTCCTCAGTCTGGTTTGCTCTTTGAAGGTCTTTCAAAGAATAAACCAGAATAGACGGAGGAAATACCATCTATTCTGGTTTGTTCTTTGAAAGGCCTCTTTCAAATCCACAGCAATGGTGTAGGAGTTGTCTTCAGACAGTGAGGCAGTGTCTCATCTCTTTCTTCTTTTTTTGGCTTTACTGAAATGAGATTGTTCAAGGATAGCAACACAGCACACGTCCTTTTCGGACACAGCTTCCCTAAGAGCCACCTTGCTCTGAATGTCTCCCTAAGCATATCCAAGCCCATTAAGGAGTGGTTCATTATCAAGGGTAAGCAGTGGGGAAACATCTGAGGTTGAAGTCTAAAGGCAGGAACAAGAGTCCTTTTTAATTAGCCACATCCTTAAGTGACTTTTCACTGAATACACAGTTACACAGAAATCAAGGTATTTAGCCCAGACTTCTTCCTGCCAGTAGAAACATCAAGAGCTAATAGGGTTTGCCCACAGAGCTGCACATCTCAGGGTCCCTGCACTGACCGTTCTCACCTTCACTTCTGGCAAGGAACACACGGCCTAGAAAGAAAAGATGACGGCGCTACGTGCTGCTGTTGAAAGTCCCAGTTGAGGTCCGACATCGCTGGTGGGAGTGGCTGCTCCTGCGGGATGTCCCCGACCATGTCCCCCTACGCCTGGGCCTCTCAGCACTCGCTGCTGTCCTCCTGCTCCTGTCCTGGCGACTCCTGGACCGCACAGTTTGAGTCGAGGCCCGGCGCTGCTGGCGGGAGCGGCTGCGTCTGGGGGATGGCCCTGACTATGTCTCCCTTCTCCTGGGCCTCTCAGCCCTTGTCCCTGTCCCACTGCTGCTGCCGCGGCGACTCCTGGAGCGGACAGGTGGACTCTGGGCCCAGCCTTGCTGGCGGGAGCGGCTGCGTCTGGGGGATGGCCCGGACCATGTCTCCCTTCGCCTGGGCCTCTCAGCCCTTGTCCCTGTCCCACTGCTCCTGTCACAGCAGCTCCTGGAGCGGACAGGTGGACTCTGGGCCCAGCCTTGCTGGCGGGAGCGCCTGCGTCTGGGGGATGGCCCTGACCATGTCTCCCTTCGCCTGGGCCTCTCAGCCCTTGTCCCTGTCCCACTGCTGCTGCCGCGACGACTCCTGGAGCGGACAGGTGGACTCTGGGCCCAGCCTTGCTGGCGGGAGCGCCTGCGTCTGGGGGATGGCCCGGACCATGTCTCCCTTCGCCTGGGCCTCTCAGCCCTTGTCCCTGTCCCACTGCTCCTGTCACAGCAGCTCCTGGAGCGGACAGGTGGACTCTGGGCACGACCTTGCTGGCGGGAGCGCCTGCGTCTGGGGGATGGCCCTGACCATGTCTCCCTTCGCCTGGGCCTCTCAGTCCTTGGCCCTGTCCCTCTGTTCCTGTCATGGCAACTCCTGGAGCGGACAGGTGGACTCTGGGCACGACCTTGCTGGCGGGAGCACCTGCGTCTGGGGGATGTCCGTGATGGTGTCTCCCTTTGCTTGGGCCTCTCAGCCCTTGGCCCTGTCCTACTGTCCCTGTCACAGTGACTCCTGGACCAGACAGGTGGACTCTGGGCGCGACTTTGCCGGCGAGAGGAGCTTCGCCTGCGGCTGGGCCCAGCACGTCTGGAATGGACCCTGTCCTCAGGGTCAGGGGACGTGCTGCGTGTTGCCCTTGATCTGCTGATGCTGCTGGTGTCCAGTGAGGAAGATGGCAGCGCCTGCTGCCATGCTGCGTGTTGGGGCCTGCTGTGGCTGCCCGTCTCTGGAGATGGAGGTGGGGAAACCAGCACCAATGGCACAGGGCTGTGGGAGCTGGGGCTGATGGCCTCAGATTCTGACCAGCCACGAGCAGATTGTAGTCCTGACTGTCTGGCCGGCCTGGGGCCATTGAGCTCTGTCTCATCCCTGGAGGCTGTAAGGGCAAGCAGGAATGTCAAAGATCACCCAGGCCCCGGCCAGGCCAGGCCAGAGCAGTGCCTCCAGCCCTCCAGCAGTGGATGCTGCGCTCTGCCAAGCCCGGCCTGGACACTGCCCCCAGCCCAGGGACACCGGGGACTTTGACTCATACATGTTCCGAGCCCAGCACAGCTGTCACACTCCCATCTCTGTGTGCTGTTCCTCAGGCCAGAGCAGCGCCTGTGGGTGCCCTCAGCAGCACAGGAGGAGCACAGGAGCAATTGCCAGGGCCTGGGGAGGCAAACAAGCTCATAGCACTGAGAACAAAAAGTGTACCAGCACGTGGTTGTCTAGCCAAGCGCTTCTGCTTCTTCCTGCTTTGAGCCCTTGTCGAGACACAGGTTCCCTGCAGAGCCCCAGGTGCAGCTTCCCAACTTACCCCTGTTCCTCTGCCTCCTCCCTGCCCCCAGGGTAAAGGCAATCCCTGGCATTGCATTGGCCGTGCCTCACTCCTAGATCTGCGAAGGCATCGTTGTCCTCCCACGTTGGCTGTCTGATGGAGAAAGGAAGAGATGATGAATTTCTTCTGTTCTCCCTCACGGAGGTCCAGGGTGTCCCAGCTCTTTCTCCAGCGCTTTTCCAAGTTGGGGGTGAAGCTGAAGCCCAGACTCACAGGACAGGGCAGGGCCAGGGCTCCTGGGGCAGGGCCTGGCACAGCACAGCACTTGCACCCTCCTGGCTGGTGGGCCAGGCAGAAGGACACCAACCTGAAGGGGACTCGGATCCCCAAGATGAACATTTCAACAGGGAATTCCCCACTGTCTCTGCACAGGGGGCACTGGAAATAGAAAGCACCAGCGCGCAAGGCCTGTCCCTGCAGGGCAAACACAGGCAGGGTGAGCGAGGCCCTGCTGCTGCTGCTGCTGCTGCTGAGCACCTGCTGTGCCCCAGGGCTCAGGGGAGGGCTCCTACCTGGATGCAGTCCCTGTGGAACCAGGCCTTTTTGCACGCTGGGCACACCAATGTTGTGAAGGTCTTTCTGTCCTCCACAGGTTCCATGCAGATGAGGCAAACGGTGTCCGGCTCAGGAGTCGCATCCACCTCCTGCTCTGGACGGTGCTCAGGGCAGAAAGAGCTGGGGGCAAAGGGATGGGGAAAGTGAGAAATGCTGGATCATTCCCCAGGGGTGGCCATAAAGAGAGATGAGGTACCTGAACGGAGTAACGTATAGATTGACACAGCCGCCCTCCTTGGTACAGGGCAAGTGGAACCATCTGTCACAGTTCTCCCTGCAGCACATGATGGTTGCCCCGCTCTGGCCGCAGACGCAGCAGCGCTGGAAAGAGCCAAGCAGCTGCATCAGCAGCAGCAGCAGCAGCAGCAGCCTCGAGGCCTCCCCAGGCAGCCCCAGGGCTAAGGGCAGGGCGCAGGACGTGGCCGCTGCCGGCTCCCAGCCCACAGAGCCGCCAGCTGGAGGAGGGAGGCTGCTGTGCCAGGGCCTCTGTGCCAGAGCTGCTGGGAGCCAGACTTTGTCCCAACTGTTGGGCCGGCCTTTCTTTCCTGCAGTCTGGGCTAAGCTCTGGCAAACCTCGCCAGGCACAAATCTCCCTGCTCTTGTCAGGCTCTCACCTTCTGTGCCGCCCGCCGCACTGCAATTAGGAGATCTCGAGGGAGAAAGTCCATGAGTCCCCCGCGGTCCGTCTCTTGCCGAAATAGTAGAGTGGCGAAGAACTGCAGCCAAGGTCAGAAGCTGATGAGGAGGGGGCGGGAGGAGCTGCCCATTGCAAAGGTGGAGGGAGCGCCCGGAGCCACTCACCATGCAGAACACGTGGGCACAGAGCCCACCCTTCTGCAATTTGTCACCGCACATGTCCGGGTCAGCCTCGGCACGGCGACACAGCATGCAGGCTGCAGGGGACAGAGCCAATGGCACCGGGCATGAGCAGCTGTGCGGGGCTCTGAGCCTGCAGCAGCATCGGCCCCAAGGCTGCTCTGTCCCTGCCTGGCTGATGGGCAGCGCTGGAGGCCTTGCAGAGCAGGGGCCATTGCGGGCACGGCTGTCCCAGGAGCTGCCCCCTGGCCCAGCTGGGCCCCACTTGGGCAGGAAGGAGGCTCCCAGCCCTGGCATGGCCAAGCAGCTCCTGCCTCCCCCTGCCTCTGTTCTGATCCCCACGCTGCCTGCTGCCACAAGAGCCCCTGGGCCAAGCTATCAGAGAGCTGCTTTGCCTTCACCTGGCTCCCTGGCACCAGGACCCTCCTGCTTTCTGTCAGACATGGCGGCTGTCTACGCTGAGTCTATCTCCTCGAGGGACGTGGTCACTTCGAGGTGCTGTTCCTCTCTGTCTATGGGAGAAAGAATGGGGGGGGGGAGTTTGCAGAACAGGCCCAGAACCACGAGGCTCTACTCCCTGCTCAGCCCTGCGTGAGCCCTGCTCCTGTCTGTTTCTCCTCCCGTCGTCGCCTTGAGTAACACTGCAGTGTCCTCTGGCTGTTCCTCTGCTGATTCTGTGATTTTGGGAAGGGAGAGGCAGGTGAGCCTGCAGCACAGGCCCAGAGCCCCGAGGTGTGGGGCCCCTCTGGTCCCTGGGCAGCCACATCCCCGCCCTACCTTCTCCTCCCGTTGTCAGGTCGCACTGACACTCGGCTTGAGCCCCGCGTTCCCTTTTGTGGCCTTGGTGGCACAGGTCACAATGGCCACTCTGACATCAGCACCGTGTACCCAAAATCGGGGCAGCCATGGCCCCAGGTCCCTGGCAACCACTTGTGGCGGCCCCCTTGGGCACCGAGCTTCTAAAATGGTCCGAGCGTTTGCTCAGGGTGGAAGCAGGGCCAGGACTCCTGCAGCAAGTGCAGGGTCAAATGCCAGGCCCTGGGGCAGCCATCCAGGGTGGCACTGTAGGCAGGGAGGTGCTGTTCAGGCACTGCCACACTAGGGCTCCGGCCCCGGCCAAGGGAAATTTCTGCTCCTGCCCCTGGCAGGCGGTGGCCCAGAGAGCCCGTGCGGAGTCAGCTGCACTACAGGGATTCCATCCCTGCTCTAGGTGAACTGATGTTTTCATCAAGACCTGTCTGCAGAAAACTAAGATGAACCTGATTTGATGCTGCTGCTGATCACCATTGGGTACAGGAGATAAACCTGGACACCACCACAGCTGCCTCCGTTATCCTGCCATCATATGAACTAACAACTTTGACTTTCCATATAAATGGAAAAATTAGTATTAAGCTTCTGAGAAGCGTCATCTTTTATACTGACTCAGCAGAAAGACAGAAAATTCACTGAGAATTTTCTGTGTACATTTGACAGGAGAGCTTGCAACTGTCCTCAACTCAAGTCAAATACAGGAGGATGCTTTTCCTACATTATAGGAACTTTGCCAGTTTGGTCCATGCTTTCCTACTAGAAAATACATTGGAAAAAATTAGGAAGACAAGCACAAACAATTCTTGTCAATTTTTCTCTTTCGTGTCTTTGCAAACATGCTCCTGGAAATGCAGATCCATGACTTGTGGAACAATCAGTGGCATCTCTGGGAAGCAGGGCAGGGACTGACAGGCAAGGACACACTGCACCTGCCTGATGCTGGGGCAGCAGGAGTTTGCCCATTTTCCTGTCTCCATGGGAGAGCCACCTTGGCTGGGAAACGATCCCTTCACTGGTCTAGGAGGGAGGCACAGCCAGTGCAATGCCAGGGAGCGCCTTTACCCTGGAGGCAGGGAGGAGGCAGAGGAAGAGGGGGGAAGTTAGGAAGCTGCACCCGGGGCTCTGCAGGGCTCCCGGCTAGGTCTCGAAGCACAAGGAGCCAGAAGAGCTTGGCCGGACAATCCCGAGCTCTGGACACCTTGTCCTCAGCACCGGGAACCCGTTTGCTTCTCCAGGCCCTGGGCACTGCTCCCGTGCTGCTCATGCAATTACACACAGACACAGAGCTACCTGCTCTGTCTCAACCCTCTTCAGCACTGAACAGCACAACACAGTAACATGTTCTCTTCAGTACATGGTCTAATTATTAATAGTCCTGCAAAGACTCACATTCAAAGCACACACAAAAACCCCAAACCCTGGTACAAACCTTGCATCAACACAAAATGCATGTTGCTGTTCAGAAACACAGGGCAGCACTTTTGGCCAATGCTTTTTCCTATAAGATCTTTCAAAGGATTGCAAAAGTGACATTGTTTGGCAACTTCTTCAAGGAACAGACAGGAGAGGCTTCTGAGTTTTTAAAGATTTATTGGTTTGCTTTCGCTTTCCTTTTGGCATCCTTACACTTCACCCAGCATTCCAGAAAATCGTGAAAATCCAAAATAATATCAGGGGAAGTTTCTGAATTCATTCATGTTTCTCCCAAAGACTTTCTTGACATACATACAAGTGACTGGTCCTATGACATACAGAGACGCAGTGGTTTCCCTGACTGGACATTACAAGACAACGTTATAGACTCCACTATACTAAAACACTTCTGTTGCCTGGTAATTACAAAGCCTGAAGCTCTTCTAGAGGCTTTTCCCAGTGCAACTTCATTAGGTTCCTCTCTGCCCAACTCTCGAGCCTCTCCAGGTCTCACTGAAGGGCAGCAGAGCCTTGTGGTGCCTCAGGCCCTGCTCCCAATTCTGTCCCATCAGCAAACACTGAGGGAACACTCTGTCCCTTCTGCCAGGTCACTGGGGAATAAGGCAAACAAGGCTGGGCCCAGCACGGCGCCCTGAGCTCACAGCTACCTGAGTTTGGAGCTCCCCTGTCCACTTCTCTGCCCCACTGTCCCTGAGCTGCCTCAGGGGCCTGTTATGGGAGGCAGGGACAAAGCCTTGCTGAAGTCCCAGCTGGCAACAACCACTGCTCTCCCCTCACAAGCCCAGCCAGTCACTGCAGCACAGGTGGCTATGGGATTGGTCAAGCATGGTTTCCATTCCTGTTATTCCACAGGCTTAGAGATGGCATCCAAGAGGAGCTGTTCTGTCACCTTTCTGGGGATGGAGCTGAGGCTGATGGCCCTGCAGTTTCCTGGCTCTTTCTTGGTGCCCTTTTGCAAGACTGCAGTGATGTTGGCTTTCCTCCACTGCTCATGCCTCTCTCCAGGGCTGTCTCCTTCCCTGACCTGCTGGCAGAGCACCCTGTGCCAGAGGCAGGAGCAGAGATTTCCCTTGGCCCCAAAAGGGAACACTGGGCTCAGGCCGAGTGTCAGTGCGACCTGACAACGGGAGGAGAAGGCATGAAGGAGCAGAGCTCACACAGGGCTGAGCAGGCAGTAGAGCCCTCGTGGCTCTGGGCTTGCTCTGCAAGCTCCTGGGCCTCTACTTTCTCCACAGAGAGAGAGGAACAGCACCTCAAAGTGACCAGGAAACCCGGCCATGGAGCGAGGCTGGGGCTCTGACACCTCAGGGAAACCGGACACGGAGCGGGACTGGGGCTGTCAGCCCTCAGGGAAACTGGCAATGGAGCGGGGCTGGGGCTGAGACACCTCAGGGAAACTGGCCATGGAGCGGGACTGGGGCTGTCAGCCCTCAGGGAAACTGGCCATGGAGTGGGACTGGGGCTGTCAGCCCTCAGGGAAACCAGCCATGGAGCGGGACTGGGGCTGTGACACCTCAGGAAACCGGCCATGGAGTGGGACTGGGACTGTGACACCTCAGGAAACCGGCCATGGAGCGAGACTGGGACTGCCAGCCCTCAGGAAACCGGCCATGGAGCGAGACTGGGACTGCCAGCCCTCAGGAAACCCGGCCATGGGGCTGGGGCTGCAGCTGTGACACCTCAGGGAAAGCAGCCATGGGTGTGGCTTGGCCTTTGACACCTCAGGGAACTCACCATGGCAGCCACCTCCAGGGGTTTTGAAGTACTTGTTTCTTGGTTTAATGCCCTTCCAAGATCAATTTTCCTGATCCTTATCCATGTTTTGGACAAGTATTGCCTCCTGAACAGGCCACCTCCTGGATGTGCAATGATTCCATCTGATCCAGCTGTGCCTCTTCCTTTCTCAAGGGATGGACAGAGGGGCTCTATTGAAGGTGGCATTTCCTGCAGGAAGGGAGGCGATGCCAGACACAGCCACAGGAGGTAGTTGCTCTGCTTCTGGGCCTGAGCCCTGCTGAGGCTTGAGCTGCCCTCTCTGCTGCTTGGCACTGCGGGCACAGCCCAGATAAGATGGGCACAGCCCAGAGGAATTGTCCCGAGCAGGCTCAGGGCACTCGGGTACTGAGCTGTCCTGCTGGGCTCCCTCCGTGGGAGACATGTCCCGAAACCTGGGAGCGGCTGCACAGGGTGCCCGTGGTGGGGAAAGGGCAGAGGGGGAGAACAAGGCTCCAGTGTGTCCTGAGAGGGCCTGGCTATGTGCCCATGTGATGTGGGAGCTGTTCCATGGGCAGGTGGGCAAGCAGGAGGGAGGGACGGAGGTTGGGAGCGACAGCTGTGGCACTGCAGATTTCCCCAAGCATTTAGTGAGGGTTTCCTGTGTGGCAGGGAGAGAGCCCCAGGGCCCTGGGCTGCTCCAGCTGCCCCTCCAGGCATGTTGCACAGGACCTGCAAAGAGCGTACAGAGTGACCAGGAGCCACAGGCTCCCACAGCCTTACCCCAGCCCCTTGCAGTCCCCAATTCCCCAAGGGAGAAGGGGATCCCAACACACCATGGAAATGGTTCTGTAGCATCTGTGATCCCTCCTCCACTGGGATCATGACTTGGATTACCTGGAAATGCTGGTGAATGGTGCTTTGAAGACCTTGTCAGATGTTGGAGGCATGTTCTGAATGTACCTTTCCTGACAGAATAATCTGTGTCAGTATGCCAAGAGCTTACCATGAGCCAGTTCCCTTAAATTTCACTGAAGGTAGATCAGTTCTGGAAACCTTACCCTGCTCCCTTCTGGAGCCCTGAGGGATCCCACAGGATCACTGGCAGTGGGAGGAAGGGGCATTTAGCTGTCCATCCTCCTCCCGTGTGCAATGCCACTGTGTCCTTCTGTGTGCTCTGTGCAGCCACAGAGAAGAGCAGAGAGGGAAGGGGCTGGGCCCAGGGCTGTGCCTGGGGGCTGAGCCTTTCTCAGCTCCTTTGCAGCCCCCAGGGAGCCCGAGCTGCTTCTGCTGCCACTGCTAAGCCCTGGCCCTGCCTGGGGCTGGGTTTCAAGCTGCTGGCTGCTCCAGGGAGTCCTTTCTGCCCCGACTGCCCCACAAGGGGCTCCTTCCATCCCAGTGTGGGGCCACTGCAGGCACGAGGTCCCCCTGGCCCTGCTCCTGAGTGGAAGGCAGAGCCAAGGGAGTTCCTTGGAGGGCACCAATCACCCAGATGCCCTCACTGCCACTCGGGCCTGAAGGAGAATCTTCAGCAGTGCCATTGGAGCTGTTGTGTCCTGCCTTTCTTTGCAGCTGAGCCTGTTGCTAAAGGTGATCTGGCTTCCCAGCCCATGTTCAGGATTGAGCCTCTGGGAGATGGTGAGGGTACGCCAAGGCCTTTCCCCTGTGAGACCTGCCAGCTCAGAGCCCAAAGCTCGGCCAGGGGGGCATCGCTGCAGGTGCCAGGACAGAGCCATGCATGTGTGTGCCCTCACCCTGCACGATCCACTCACAACTTCTGCTCAGCACTGGCAGGTGTTTGAAGGACGGTGGGCCATGGCCCAGCTGAAAAAGCCCAGATGATTTGTTGATTTTATCCGATTTTGCATAAGCATGACGTTCTGAACATGCCATTAAAGAAATGGAGAATTTCTCCATCTTTTAAGGTGTACTTTTTGTTTCTCAAGTGATGGGCCAAAAGTTAGGACAGAAGGAGGTGTTTCCCCAACAAAGCAGAGGCCGATTGGCAGCCCCTGCTGCAGGAAGGAAGTCCAAGCCAAACACAGGCATGGGCACAGGCACAGAAGGTAATTGCTGTGCCAGGCTCAGCAGGGCTCAGCCATTGGCAGAGCTGTGTGGCTGCAGCTCTTCTTCTTCTACCAGGGCCTCCCTTGCACAGCCCGGCAAAGCTGGAGGTGCCTTTGGAGCTCGTTCACAGCCCTGGGAAAAGGGGACTCGTGCACCAACGTCCCTCCCGCTGCAGCTGCTCTGGAGCTGGCCCTGAGTGCCCAGAGGCCCAAGGCACAGGAGCAGCCCTGAGCGGGAGCCCTGCCGCGAGCCCAGGGCCAGAGCCAGCCTTGGCTCCTGACTGGGCAGGGGCTGCACTGGGTCCTGACAGGGCCTGACTCTGTGCCCTGGGGCGGGGGGAGCTGTCACGGGGCAGGGAGGGCCAGGGCTGGCAGGGGCTGCTCAGGGATGGGTGTGGCCCGTGTCCCTCCAAGCAGCGACTGCCCAAAAAGCTGCGCTGCCCCCGGGCTCTCCTCTCGGCCTGCTGGGCTTTGTTGGGTGGCACAGCCTGTGCCACGGGGTGGCAAGGTGCCTGCAGGCCCCAGCTCTGGGGGAAACGGAGAATGTCCTGCCCGCATCCACCGTGCTGCCAGCTCAGCAGTGCAGCACAGCAGGGGCTGACGATCCCCATCGCTCCCACAGGTGCAGCTGGAACCACAGCACATGTTCCTGATTCCCAGAAGGGCCTTGGAAGGGGTTTCTATCAGGGAACAGGCTTCTGGCTAGGGTTACTGGCAGGCCTGCTTGTCTTGGAGCTGATCTTCATCTTATGCTCTGTCCGAAGTTGGACTTGCTGGAAGAGAAAAGAGTGAGTGTTTAGTTCACCTTTCCCTCAAACAGCTTCTTTTGAAAGTCTACGTCAGACAGAAAACATTCCCAGTGAGGTTGCAGTGTAGGGGTGGCCAGTCCTTGATTGTCCAAAGAACTCTGCTGAGGGTTCTGCTGCTGCCCAGAGCTTTCATTGGCCTCCTAAATGCTGGGCCTTGTCCTGGGGGGGCCCGCTGGGGCTGCAGCCAGTGCTGGCTCCCACTGAGGCTGCCTGGCCCAGAGCAGCCCCAGGGGCACTGGGCAGAGGCAAAGCACGGTGGGGAGGAGAAAGAGCAGGGACGAGATTGCCCTTGAAAGGCAGAGGCGCTCTGGGGCCCGCTCCTGGCCAGGGAGCCTGCCCAGAGCCGTGCCCTGCGGGCCGGGGCCTTGAGGGACAGCTGTGCAGCTGGGCCAAGCTGTGCCAGCAGCTCCAGCCGTGCTGGGGAGCCTTGCCAGCTCTGGGCCAGCTGTGCAGGAGGCTCCCTGTGTGCCACTGGCAGCTGGGGCCCCAGCCACCTCTTCTTTCCACAGTTCCACCTCTGGACAGGAGTTTTAAGATGGTGGCTGCATGTCACACCCAAACAGCAGGAGCACCTCCTCCAGCAGTTAGAAGGGCCTGGGCAGCCCTGTCATGAGTTCTGAGAAGAAGACTGCAGAACAGCCATCAACAAGGAAATCTCTTATTCTCCTGGATATCCCACTGCCACCTCCTCTCCCCATGTATATCCCCAAGCTACTTCCATCTCTTTTTTAATCCTCCTCTGTCCTGTCCCGACTTCTTCTATAGACCCCAGGAGCAGCCCAGCACCCTCCTGCCCCTCCTGAGTCCAACATGTCCCTTCCTCTGCCCCTGAGCCCCCTGGGCCTGCCCTCTAAACAACACTGAAGTTATCCCCGCTCTCTGCCAGGCCAGGTGATGGCCCTTTCTTTAGTTGCACTAAAGGGAAGGTGCCGTCACCCCAGTGTTTGGGTGGCAGCAGCAGCAAAGCTCGGCCGGCAGCACCACTGGCTGAGCTCCATGGCCAGGAGCAGCCGTGGATGCCCACGGTGTGGGCAGGCAGGAGCCAGGCAGGGGCTGCTGTGACCAGCGGCGGGGTCCCGAGGGCTGGGGGAGCCCAGTGGGCAGGCAGCAGCATGGGGCTCCCGAGAAAAAGCAACCCCATTTTCTTAATTTTTCACTTTTAGATATTAGAAATTTGTAGAAATATTTCAAAATATTTTTTCTGTAGACAGACACCCCCAAATATTTCTTCCCAATTCCTATAGTACTTAAAGATTTTTTAAAGTAGTTTTAGAATCCAAAAAAATGACCTCATTTTGTCTTCACTTCTCATTTTTAAAAATATTTAGAAATATCTCTTGTGTAGAGAAATCCTCATATGTTTCATTCCTTTTTCCACAACACATCTGTATTTTTGAAACTGGTTTTAGAGGTCTGGAAAATATTTTCCCCTTATACAATAAAAAATAAAATTGCATTTCAGTGGTAATCTTTATTCTAGGAAGAAGTAAGACCCCTTCAGCCAGCCAGCCTGCTGCAGAGGCTCTTTTCCCACAGGAGCTTTGTACCTAGTCACAACCAACATACATAAAACCTTTTCCCAGATATTTCCTGGGATTTTTGACAAGCTCACGTCCTAATCTTCTCAGACAAATTTTGAGCACAGTGGGAATGTCTTCAAATTACCATCTTTGTTTGCTTCTGGTGGAACTCCCTCCGTTCTAGAGCAGGGCCTTCTCTCAGCTTCCTGCTGCGCCCGGGCTCTCCTCTCAGCCTGCTGGGCTTTGTTGGGTGGCACAGCCTGTGCCAAGGGGCAGCAAGGTCCCTGCAGGCCCCAGCTCTGGGGAAATGGAGAACGTCCTGCCCACATCCACCGTGCTGCCAGCTCAGCAGTGCAGCACAGCACGGGCTGACGCTCCCCATTGCTCCCACAGGTGCAGCTGGAACCACAGCACATGTTCCTGATTCCCAGAAGGGCCTTGGAAGGGGTTTCTGTCAGGGAACAGGCTTCTGGCTAGGGTTACTGGCAGGCCTGCTTGTTTTGCAGCTTATCTTCATCTTATGCTGTGCCCGAATATGGACTTGCTGGAAGAGAAAAGGGTGAGTGTTTAGTTCACCTTTCCCTCAGACAGCTTCTTTTGAAAGTCTACGTCAGACAGAAAACATTCCCAGTGAGGTTGCAGTGTAGGGGTGGCCAGTCCTTGATTGTCCAAAGAACTCTGCTGAGGGTTCTGCTGCTGCC
This sequence comes from Melospiza melodia melodia, assembly GCF_035770615.1. Lineage (NCBI taxonomy): Eukaryota > Metazoa > Chordata > Aves > Passeriformes > Passerellidae > Melospiza > Melospiza melodia. Next base: position 4,282,723 of record NC_086200.1, read on the forward strand.
CAGAGCTTTCATTGGCCTCCTAAATGCTGGGCCTTGTCCCGGGGCCCTGCTAGGGCTGCAGCCAGTGCTGGCTCCCACTGAGGCTGCCTGGCCAAGAGCAGCCCCAGGGGCACAGAGCAGAGGCAAAGCACGGTGGGGAGGAGAAAGAGCAGGGACGAGATTGCCCTTGAAAGGCAGGGGAAGGGAGAATGTTGCTTATCGGAAGAAGCCCCAAAGAGCGGCTGGAAGGGGTGCTGCCTGATCAAGGACCCCCAAGAAGCGGAGGGAGGGCGTATCGGCTGATGGGGTGTCCCGAGGAGCGGCTGGGGAGAGTGGGGGTGTCCCTTAGTGGGGAGGAGCAGCTGGAGCGCTTGCACGGTCCGGTGGTGGGGAGGCCGGCGGGGCAGTCGGAGTAGGCTCAGCCCGGCCGGTGGGCACGGCTCACCCTGCCCGCCCGCAGGACCACGGTGCAGTTCCTGTTGGAGGCGGACCTGCACGGGCTGCTGAAGCTGGACACGCTGATCCCGAATGCGCCGCCTGCGCCATGGCAGCGCAAGGCCAAGGAGAGCGGCCCGGGGCCCAGCCCTGTCGGCGTGTCCCCCATAAAGCCAGCATGTCGCTCCCACAGCCCCAGCAAGACGCCGTCCAAGACACCCGGTGAGCGCCGGCCACCGGCGGCAGAGGTTGAGTGCGGGAGCCTGGCCCAGGCTGCTTGTCCGTAGCCACGGGGCTCTGGGCTCCCTGCCACGCTGCCCTACCGGCTGCTGCTCAGGCAGGAGGAGGTGGGCTGTGCTCCTGACAGCCACCCACCTCCTTGCCAGCATGAGGGGCAGAGCTCTGAGCACTGGGGCTGGCGAGCTGCTGTTCACCCAGCTGAGCCTTGCTGGCACAGCTGGATGCTAGGACAAGTGTGGGCAGGACTGTCAGCTGACAGCTTTACATCCTGTGAGCGTTTTTGTATCTTCCCCTTATCTCTGGACTCTGGAATTGTTGCACTAGACCCAAGGAGTTGCACCACACAGTCCCTAACCAACTTGGTGGCAGGGAGGAAAATATAAGTTAGTTGGGACTGGGTGGCATGAGACCTCAGAGTCCTACTTGTCTGGTGGGTGTGATGTGCAAGTGTGTTGGGTTTGCTCCCGTGAAAGCTCGAATACAGGCTGTTAAATAGCTGTAAGACAATATTTTCATATGTGAATGCAGGTAAATCTGGATCCAAAATTCAAAGCACCCCCACAAAGGCTGGGGGGGATCGCTACATTCCCAAACGCAGCACTATGCAGATGGAGATGGCAAATTTCCTCCTAACCAAAGAGAATGACCCTGCTGAGGATTCCCCTACCAAGAAGGTGAGCATGTTGCTAAGTTACAATTACTTCAATAACTGCTACGCCTTCCTGCCCCTCTACAGAGCAGTGAACAATAGGTTCTATCAAGGGGGCACACGGCACTGACAAGTCCCAGCCATCACTACTTGCAGCTCTGGGCTTCAGGAGCCTAGGATGAGACTGAAGCTGTAGAGACTGCCATGCACTCGAAGCCTATGCTGCTTCTGGTAGCAAAATTTAGCTTTTGACTAACGAGGCTTTAAAATGTAGCAGGCAACAAAAACACAAAGCTGTAAGCCTATGCAAAGTGAAACTGCTGGTGGTAGCTATTCTAGGACAAGGTCTCCACCGGGAACACTTCTGGAATGTTTTACACTGTGTTCTGAAATCTGTTTGTGAAGCATTTGGTCGCTTTGTGGCTGTGGCTTTTCCCTCTGGCAATGACACTGAATTTGCCATTGTTTGAAAATGTGAGCAGGACAATGTATGAAAGTCTGAGGAAAACTGCTTTGACCTGCCTCTGTGTGACTGACCCTTGCAGCACAGTCAAACATCTTCAGATTCTAAGAGAAGGGGACTTAGATGTCTGTTTAAATTGTAGTGTGGGAATTGTTTTAAATGCATTGCACTGAGGGTGATTTGTCTCTGTAGGAGCAACAGAAAGCCTGGGCAGTGAATCTGAATGGTTTTGATGTGGAAGAGGCAAAGATCCTCCACCTCAGAGGAAAACCACAGAATGCTCCAGAAGGTATGATACAGGCTCCGTGTGAGCTGAATCAGCAGGAGGGATCAGGTCAGGGGAACAGCAACACAGAGGCTCTGTGTGTGGTCACAGGAGAAATCAACTGGTTTCTGAGAGCTGTACAGGCTGGAGTCTCCTTTCTTAAGGTTCCTGAGGTCGAGGGAGGGCATAACAGTTAAAGTGAATTTATTTAGGAGAGTTGCTATGACTGCCAGTTGGTCACCTGTCACAGGGTTTGCAAGGGTCTTCAGGGTGGAGAGAGAGATGAGAATCTTGACCTCATGTTCAGAAGGCTTGATTTAATATTTTATGATATATATTACATTATTACTATACTAAAAGAAATAGAAGGAAAGTTCTCAGAAGCTAGCTAAGCTAAGAATAGGAAAAGAATGAATAAACAAAGGGCTGTGTCTCAGCAGAGGGTGAGACCCAGCTCCACTGTGAGTGGTCAGTAAATCCAAACATTCACCCAAGACTGATCACGCATCCACCTGTTGCATTCCCCAGCAGCAGATAACCATTGTTTACCTTTTGTTGCTGAGGCCACAGCTTCTCAGAAGGGGGAAAAATCCTAAAGAAAGGATTTTTATGGAAAGATGTCGGTGACAGTTACCGGTACTGCAGGTTCCAAACGTTCATGAAGTCTGTAAGAGCATCAAACCCTCTGCTGTGCACTTTCTAGCTTAAACTGCAACTAAATATAATGGGATTCAAAAACCCAAGTGTTTGTTAAATTTGTTTCCATGAATGAGGAAATTGTAGCTCACCCCTGCTCAGCAGTTCATTCTGCCAGTGATTTTAGTGCACTGCAGGCTTGTGAGTGTTTCTCTTAGGACTTTATTTTCACTCCAAGGGATTCCTAGTTGGGTGAGCAGCACTCAGCTGGGAGGAAACTAACTCAGGTTAACAAACCTGTTCCCCTGCACACAGACTATCAGAATAACCTGAAAGTGCTCTACAGTCAGAAAATGGCACCTGGATTGAGCAGGAAGAAGAGCAGATATATTCCCTCAAAGCCAGAACGGGTCTTGGATGCACCAGAGATATTCAACGACTACTGTAAGTAGGCTACAGGGTTGAGTGCTGGGCATCCAGAACATTCTGTACTGGATTGCTGTTCCTAGGACAGGGTAACTGGGCTGTCTGTATTATTTGGTGTACCCAGGCTAGCACAGACCACTTCTGGAGTGTCCCTGTGTGGCCTTACAGGCACAGTGGTCTAGGGCACAGTGTAGATGCCTTGGAGCAGGGTACCTGGCCCCAGCAGCTGGGCATAGTGACACTCAGAAGGCTGCCCCTCACCTGCACGTGTGTGTGTGCACGTGTGCACCCACACCTGCTGCAGCAGCACGGGTGAAGGGCAGGGCTCTCTAGCCAAGCATGGTGTGACCTGCATTGCTCTTTCAAAGTGTAGAACTGAATCTCATAGACTGGAGCTCCCAGAACTTCCTGGCAGTGGTTCTGGATGACACTGTTTATCTGTGGAATCACGCTACTAGGGAGATTATCCCCCTGCTGCAGATGGAGCATCCAGATGTTTACATTTCCTCTGCATCATGGATTAAAGAAGGAGACTACCTTGCTGTTGGCACAAGTAGTGCTGAGATTCAGGTGAATGCAGGAGTAAAACTAGAGGTGTTTTCTAGGGATTGACAGAACTGTGGGGCCTGGGGACAAAACCTTGGCTGGCTGAGGAAGGATGCCATGCACCTGACTTGTCTTCCCTGGTGTGGGGTGGAACTGCCCAGTGTGCAAGGCAGGGTTTGATTTGGGCGTTTTCTGATAAGCAGCGTTACCTTCTGTGCTATGGTCATGAGATACATATTTTCTCTGTTCCCTGACTGAGAAAGCTGAATGCCAGAGCCTGTGCAGTGAGGTTCCTAGGGCATAGAAACAGGATTAGGTTTCTTCTGAAGAACTTTTTACTTTGCCTCTCCAGCTATTGTTGCATTTACATTGTTGTATATCATATTTCTAGGGTCTCATACCTTCTGGGTGGTTTTCTCACAGCAGCTCTTCACAGCAGTGCTGTTGTTCCTTCTCAGCCAGGGCTCCTCTACAGCCCTCCCTGAATGCCCCACCCCCTTTTATCCCAGCTACCTCCACAGGCTACTGCCCAATCAAGGACATTGCAGCTGCAGCCCATTTACAATAACTAGAATCAGGGCAGGGTCACTTATACAATACAGAGATCTTTTACTGCAATACATATATTTACTCAGGCCCCTATAAGCTATGGGACGTTGAGCAGCAGAAACGTCTCCGAACCATGACCAGCCATTGCGCCCATGTGGGAACCCTCGGCTGGAACAGCTGCATCCTCTCCAGGTAAAGCAGTGGGTCAAGGGCAGTTTCCAGTTGTTGCAAACTCCTATCCCTCAATCTATGTGTGGCATGGGTTAGGGATGGCAGAGAAGTTTGTCCTGGCTTGGGATTCTTACTCAGCCTTATCTGTTGGGGCTGTGAGGAGAAGGCCTCTTTCCTGTATTGCAATTTGTGCTGAAGCTGTAAAGAGCTTGTGTGGGTGTTTCACTCACACCAACAGACCTGTGTTGCTGGTAACACTGGTTGAAACCCAGTGGCAGGTATAGCAGTCTTGCAACAACAAAAATGGATTTGGGTGAAAATGTGCAGCCTGGGGCTGGCTCTGGCATAACGCCTGATGCAAAACAAAAGGTTAGCTCACACTGCAACACCCAGCCTGGATGTCATGCAAGAGCCACGCAAAGCACCACCAACCCTGTGCTCAGCCTTCAGTCATGTATTCTTCCAACAACTCTGATCTCCCTTCCCCTCCTGCTGACAGGAGGCCCTGGTGCCTCACTGAGGCTTCATGCAGGGGAGCAAGCACCAGGGCTCAGCTGACATTTATTGGAGCTTGACTCCCCTACACTTGGAAAAATGCCTTTTTTCCAGGCTGAACTGTGCTGGAGCAAGTTGCAGGAAATATATTTGAGCCCTTACCTGACCAACAACCAGCTCAGCCATGCTGCTTTGCACGGCGGAGCCGCTGTGTCTGAGCAACTCCACCAAGCCTGTGCCTCCCATCAGCCCTCAGTGATTAGCTGAGGGTGGATTATTAACTGTATTCACCTTTCCCTCAGCACAGTAGCACACTGTGCCTAGCACCAGCTCTGCCTCCTGCGCCTCACAGCAGCTGGAACCTTCAAAGGTTCCGACTTGTGCTCTGCCAAGGCCAGTGAGTGTGTAACCACAGCCACCAGAGCACCCCCCCCCCCCCCCACACACACATAAAGCTGATATGGGGGGCACAGTCTCAAAAAACAGCCACTGAGCCAGCACCTTCCCAGCAGTGCTGCTGGTGCATCCCCATTTGGCCACTTGGGAAAGATCAGGAGGTCCAAGGATGGAGCTCTCCCTCAGACGCAAATCCTAGGGCCACAGCTGTCTCCAAAGGGGAAGCAGGCAGGAAAAGACTGAAATGCTCTCTTTATGGGCAAAAGAGCTGGTGCAGTAATTCAAATGCCTGGTACAAAAATTCTGTTTAATATTTAGCTCCTATTTAAAACACAGCTTTTCATTTAATTCTATTTACAGAATACTTTCATTTCATTTGTTTCTTTAAAATTACTTAGTTCTCACCTGTTGTATGTCTAGGAATATTTTCTTCCAAAAATAGAAAAAAATAGATGATATCTTTTCAGCAGAAAACATTGGTTGATACAATTTTAAACCATCATGATATGGAAGAATTGTTCTGTCCCTCTCTAAGGTGGAAGAAGCATTTGGATCACAGATCATCTACAATGAAATACTTGACATGTTTAAGATGCTTTCAATCAATTGTGATCGTCAATTGCTTATTCGTTGTAAACAGTCATTTTTCAGTGAAGGGAAAGTGTGTGTGGTGTATCTACATGATGTGTTCAAAGCCAGTTCCTACTAATGGCCAGGCTGAATTCCAGTCAATAATGTCCCGAATGATATTTTGCCGCCTTCTTTGGCACTTCATGAAATCTTACCATGATGAAGTGCTGAAACACAGAGATTTTCTCTTAGAGAGTGTCTCATGTTGTAACCCATCCCGTGGATTTTATGCTGTAATTCTTATCTCTTTTGAAATTTGCTATCTTCTGTACAGTTTTCATGAACCTTTCTGTTACAGTCGTGAATATCACAGATAAATGTCATTTTGTACAACTTTGAATTTACCCCAAGAGCTGAGAGAAAACTTGCTCCTCTACTTCAATCCGAGTTTCTTCTATAGTCCAACTTTGTTTCTCTACCATCAAGCTTCTCCTTTGTTGCTGCTCCAAGCCCCGTCCAAGCTGACCTTGAATACTTTCAGGCATGGGACATCCACAACTTCTCTGGGCAACCTGTTCCAGTGTTCCAGCACTCCCTCAGTAAAAAAGGCCTTCCTTTCATCTAATATGTGTAGGAAATCATAAATCTAGGCATAGAAACTTGGAGTGCAAATTTGAAATTCTTTTGATTTGAAGCACATTTTATATGAATACTGACTTACAGATGACTAAAAGATGTAGATGGCCATTTGAGCTGACAAGTTTTGAAAAAGTGCACGGAAATTAAAATTGAAACCACTAAAATTAAAAACTTCTTGCCATTTTCTTTTTCCTCTCCAATTCAAAATTGCATATGTCAGATATCAGTGCTTCATGCAAACCTCTCAGATGCTCTCAGAGAAAAAGCTTTTCTTTCAGACTAAGTTGCGGTTGACGTAGAACACTAGCAGTAGTGAAAGTTTTTCTGGGCATCGGGCAGCACCTTCTCCTTGGATTTGTGTGCAGAATGCATTTTATCCAAACTGGAAAATAGATCCCAGCTCTGTTTTATTCATCGATCTTACTGCATCAGGCCTGAAGATTCTGTGAAAAGTAGCCTGTGGACCTTGAAGATAGTGCATGTGAAACAGATGAGAGGTGATGGAGAAGTTGAGGGAGAGAAGAAAGAGCATATGGGCCAGTACAGACACCAGAAAGTATTTCTTCATGTGATCATGGGAGATTGCAGGAGCCACTTGGTACTATCAAACCAGCCCGACTTGGCACTGGTGCCGCCTTGGGTCTGGGAACCATCCTGCGTATCGTGGATTTTCAGGAGCCAGCCGGTCACTCCCAGCCACAGGCCCCCAAACACAAACCACGGCCCTTTTCTCTGGCAAACAAAACTCACCTGCCCCTCTTCTGGATGGCAGATTGCAGGAGCCACTTGGTACTATAAAACCAGCCCAATTTGGCACTGGTGCCATCTTGGGTCTGGGAACCGTCCTGCGTATCGTGGATTTTCAGGAGCCAGCTGGCCACTCCCAGCCATAGGCCCCCAGACGCAAACTTCCACCCGTTTCCCTGGCAAACAAAACTCACCTGCCCCTCTTCTGGATGGCAGATTGCAGGAGCCACCTCTTACTGTCAAACCAGCCTGACTTGGCACTGGTGCCACCTTGGGTCTGGGAACCGTCCTGCGTATCGTGGATTTTCAGGGGCCAGCCGGCCTCTTCCAGCCCCAGGCCCTCAAACATAATCAACAGCCCTTTTCCCTTGCAAACAAAATTCAGCTGCCCCTCTTCTGGATGGCAGATTGCAGGAGCCACTTGGTACTATCAAACCAGCCCAACTTGGCACTGGAGCCACCTTGGGTCTGGGAACCATCCTGCGTATCGTAGATTTTCAGGAGCCAGCTGGCCACTCCAGGCTATAGGCTCCCAGACACAAACCTCGGCCCTTTTCCCTGGCAAACAAAACTCACCTGCCCCGCTTCTGGATGGCAGATTGCTGGAGCCACTTGGTACTATCAAACCAGCCCGACTTGGCACTGGTGCCACCTTGGGTCTAGGAGCCATGCTGCGTATCGTGGATTTTCAGGAGCCAGCCGGCCACTCCAATCCACAGGCCCCCAAACAAAAACCACAGCCCCTTTCCCTTGCAAACAAAACTCACCTGCCCCGCTTCTGGATGGCAGATTGCAGCAGCCACTTGGTACTATCAAACCAGCCCGACTTGGCACTGTGTTGAAAGCGAAGGGAAGCCTATCCACCTTGTCGTTGATCAGCATTGACTCCAATTTATTGATTAAATTAGCCATTTTATATAACAGTGTTAATTAACTTCATGCATATTGCAAAATCCAAGCTCACTATAGGTTAACAGAGAAAACTCTAACCCCTCCTTTTGTTTTACCATACCCATGATTGTTTATTGGAAACAAGACCAGCGTTCCCACTGTGATATTAAAGTCAAGTATTGGAGAGTGCTTTTGTTACTTCTTTAGAAGTTTAGAATATGCCAAAAAGATGCTAGCTGGGGACTTGCAATTAATGAATTATTTGCTGTAAGTAGGTCAAATGACATTAGCTTTCAAAAATGAAAAGTAGTCTTATTCCACGTGCCAATTCTAAAGTAGATTAATAAGCCTTAAGCAGAAGATGGATGTGAAGAGGGATATGACATGAAAGGTTAAGCAACACTGCTGACAGCAAAAGGCTTACCTGCTGCAGATACAGGAGACAAAATACTATTTTGACACAAACATTGCTATTCAGACGACAGGAAAATTTACTCAGTCATGACAGTAAAATTTGCTCACATCAAAATGTGCTAATCAATTCTTAGTGTAAGCTAAGCACCTTAAGCAAAGGGTAGTTCAAGCGTAACTGGTATTTGATGGCAAAAAAGGCAACTTGGCCTGCGTTTCTCACCTCTACTCCATTCAAAAGCTTACTCTGTCTCAGATTCCTTCGGAGGGATACCAACGCAAGCCGCGAAACTGCACGAAAATGATGATTGAAAGAAAGATAGATTAGAAAAATGGAATAATGGTTCATGTTCTTTTCCTTCCAACTGCTTTGTTTGCCCTTTTAAATTTTTGAAGTCCTTTCTGGTGTCACCATGGTTGCACTGCAGCAAGTGTTCGGCTGTAAGCTGTCCATATTGCCAGCTTCTGGACTGCCTTCAGAAAACTTCCCGCTGGTTTTGTATAGAAATCACAAGCAGTAGAGATGACAAAGACTGCAGAAACCTTCTCATCTCCTTCTAGAGCAAGAGCATGTCTTTCACCCACTCTTAACTAGACAACTTTCATCAGTCATGAGGGAGTCTCATGTTCAAGAGCTAGGCAGTGACAGCTGTAAATGACAAAAAGCAGACTGAAATTCTCTTGGGACTCCAGCAGAGAGCAATGAAGGAGGTTGAATTCACCTTCTTGGGAAGTTCTAAAATGCACGTTCACTTGAGCCCAGGAGCTAAGCCATCGTAACCTTTGTTGAGTATGTCTGCGTAGACAGAGTTTCCATCACTGCAGAAGCAATGTTATTTAACCCACGTTATCATCTCTAGCTGCTAAGCTGCACTTATTGCAAAGTATCTGCAACGTATTTTACAGGGTGGGCTTTTATGTGTAATTCCTGAGTAACAGTGCAAAGAGAAGTACTTGGGGTGTGGGGTGGGGGGGGAACCGCAACTCTTAGGTTTTTCAAATCATGGTTCCATTTGAAAGTCAAACAAGATGTCAAACCTTTCTTTCCTAGATGTATTACCAGCACAAACTGTACCAGAAATTTATGACCCGTAACTGTACCATGGACGCTCTTTCTCTGGACTATTCCTTAAGAAACAAAGTCCTCACTAGAAATCAAACAAAATTAGCCAAAGTATTGGCCTGGATTAGTTCCAAGGCTCTGTACTAAAGGCCAAACACATGTAATAATAGTAATAATAATAGAGTGGACTAAAAGTTAAATCAATAGAGCATTACTCAGTTCAAAGACATCTTGTGTCCTAATGTTCTCACAGAAGACTGTAAAAACCTGTCTATTTTTGTGGGTTTCTTTTATCCATTTAGCTGTACCTTCTACTTCTCTCCACTGTCTGAGAACATTGATGGTAAGGTTGGATGACCTCATGTCAACTTGTAGAAGTAAAGAAAGAGAAGCCAGTAAAGAAAGGCAAATTTGTTAATTGCAGGTGGAAAGAGGGAGGCCAACAAGAGAAAACAAAAGAACAGTAATAATGAAATGCTCCCCTGTCTTCTGTGAAAAGTAAAGGCACAGACAAGAAAGAACAAGAGCAAAATTCTCACTAGAGAAACGCACTTGATCTGACTCAAGTATTTTGCGGTACATTTCTTGCTGTTTTCTCATGCCAAACATATTAACCGTTGAAGGTATCCCTTTCCTCTTTCTGGAATACATCGAGGAAGATGGCTGTGTCATTGCTGACAAGCTGCTATTCTCAGAGGTGTCCAGCTGAAAGTCCTAGATCAATTGATTTGCTCTGTCACTTTGATATGGCATGACTTACAGTTTCAGCACCTGAACTGGCCAGCCCTGCAATTCTTTGCCCCTTGAATGGTTAGATAGGCTCCTTGTCAACTGGCATTTGTAAGGACATGAAACTATGCAGAATTTGCACCGTGAGATGATGCCAAATGAGTCACGCCGGTAGATTAACTAGGGCATGCAAGGCAGAGAGAGGGAAATGAGAGCACAAGAAGAGAGTACACAAGAAGAGAGTACAATCTCCTTTTTTCTGAAACACTGTAGAGATCAAAGTGAACACAAATCCTCCTAGGGGTAGTTCTTGCAAAAGACTAAGAGTTCTTTTTGTGTTCACAGGCCTGGAATCACAGGCCTGGAAGCTTTGGATCACGGCAAAATGCAGATGACAAAACGAGGCCTTGAAGTCACATCCAGTATGAAGCAGTATGAAAGAGGAAAGAAAGCAGCTGAGAGCGTCAACCCTGCTAAGTAGTCTCAGTATTCTTCTTGACATGAGCAGAAATTTGAAATGAGTCTCTGAAAATGGCAAAGGAGGCAGAAGAAAAGGGAGCGATGACTCCTCTGGCATAGTGTTTCCTAACAGGGATCTTCAAAATGGAAAGGTTGTATCATCCTTTCAACTGAAGGAAGGTATGAAAACAACAGGAAGGAAATGGCATCAAATACTCTGGGCAGTGTACTTCTAGACAGAAAGGCCACTGATGGAAAACCAACTAAACTGGCACCAATGCAGCAGCATTGTAACTAAAGCCAGAAATGTCCAGCGCTTCGCTCTCTGCCATTCCATTCAGATGCACACAGCAGCTCTGCAACATTCCTACTGATCATCTCCTTGGCAAACTGGCAGTGAGGGTCCGTGGTGATGCAGAGTCTCCAGGCAGACGCAAAGGAGAGCTGCTTTCTTACAAAAACCAGGCTTTTGAAACACTTAGGCCTTTCTCAGTTCCATAGCTTTAAGCCATAACAAACACAATTCAACCAACCACCATGCGCCACGCTGTGAACACACGATGGTTCTAGAACTTGTTGATCTACCTCGAATTCAGCTGCCTCACCTTCCCACAGTCCTTTTCTACTTAGCCAAAGTAATGGGCCTCAGCCCAAGGCCTTCCTTTTGTAAGCTTCTAGCTCTATGCAGCAGCAAACCACTACTTTCTTCTGTGCCAAGACTTCAGGTAGACCATTTGCATCTGCCCTTCCAGTGAAACCTAATGAGGAGAGAAAAGCCTCTCAGAGATGTTCAGTCATTCCATTTTCTAGACAGGCCAAATCCAAAGAAAAGCAAGCTATGGGATTGTGTACTTGCTCTTACAAAACACCTGCTGCCCTCTGACAATCAACTAGCAGAAAACCAGCCAAACTGAGACTTGAGGCAAACAACCCTTGGAAGGGAATAATGATGTGATCAATAAAGACAACACTTTTCCAGGCTACCGAGATATTGGAAATGTCAGCAAAGGCTTGAGAGCAAAGGCTGAACTAATGGGGAAAGGGTAAAAGAATCGCAAGAAAAACATGACCAAAGGTTAAAACAATTCCAAGAAAAACATAGGCAACTAACCTGTTGAAGCCTTCAGGAAATCAGTGGCCGCTGATTTACATAGGCCATTCAAGTTAATTGACCCGTGCACCTTCCACTCCTTTTTCGGCACCATAGGGTGAATTGAGACCATGGAATCACAATTCCTTGGATTCTGTTCTTAACTTTAGGAGAGAAGTACAGCAGCTGAAGTACCTGTTACTGATGTGAAACCCAAAAACACAGAGTTGACACATTTCATTCTTGGCCAATCACAACAAGCAAGACTAAGAGGATAAGGCTGGCTTATTTTCATGACACTTTTCTTCTTTTACAGCCTGCTCTGATTCCGGTGAAACTTTTTCATTAGCTTCTCTCTAAAAGGAGAAAGTCCAGTTCAATGTCCCGCCCTACTGCTGCAAGTATACCATTTCGTTTGTCGAGCCTAAAAATTGAATGGGAAGGTACGGAGCACTCCAGAGCTAAGGGTCGCTCCCGGGCGTCTCTCGGCAGAAGCCGCGCTAAGGAGAGCACTGTGAGCGGCACCATCGTCTTTGCGCGAAGAAGCCGCTTCTTCCCCTCCAGGAGCCGGAGAGAGCGGCAGCTTCGGAAAGGCGAAGAAGGAAGCTGTACGACACTGGGATTGTGTGCGCAGCTTGCCAACTGATAGAAAACAGTACCTTACCACTCTCCTGACTTTTCCAATCACATGAACATTCGATTGGAAGCTGTTTTGGACAACTTTCCTTTTCTCCCTGCCAAACACTTGGCAGATCTCCGTGCAAACTCTAGAACACGATGGGAGATGTTTTCTGTGCTGGCAGAGTTTCTCCCTGCCAGAACTAGTGGATTTTTAGTGGTTTTTAAACCAGAAAGCCCTGAGTTCCAAGAACACAGCAGCTGCCAAGGACTACCCAAGAGGAGCGCAAAAGTACCACATGACTGCCTCCACAGCTTTTTCCCTGGGACCATGCCTACCCCTAGGCTTATTTACATGCCTCCAGTTAGGGTTAGAGATAGGGTTTTTAAAGCAAGAGGCCCTGAGCTCCAGGAACACTGCAGAGCTGCGAAAGTCATCCCAAGGGGAGAGCAAAAGTGGTGCAACATGACTGCCTCCACCTCTTTTTCCTTGGCAACATCCCTATACCTAGTCTGATTTACCTGCCTCCAGTGCAGGATAGGGAAAGGGTTTTTTAAATGAGTAAGCTCTGAGCTCCAGGCCCACTGCAGCTGCGAAAGACTTCCCTAGGGCAGCGCAAAATTGCCTCAACTTGCTCCCTCCAGGGCTTTTTCCTTGGGAACATCCCTAATCCCAGCCTGATTTACCTTCCTAGGGTTAGCCTTAGGGATAGTCGTAGGATTATGATTTTTATAATGAAGAAGCCCTGATCTCAAGGCACACTGCAGCTGCGATAGACATCCCAAGGGGAGCTCAAAAGTGCAACAACATGCCTGCTTTCACAGCGCTTTTTCCTTGGCACCATCCCTATACCTAGGCTGATTTATCTGCCTATGTTTAGGGTTAGGGTTCACCCGAGGGCTAGGGTTTTTTAACCAGGAAGCCCTGAGTTCCAGGCTTACTGCAGCTGCCAAAGGCATCCCAAAGGGAGCACAGAAGTGCCACAACATGGCAGCTTTCACAGCTTTTTCCTTGGGAGGAACCCTAATACCAGGCTGATTTCCCTCCCTAGGGTTAGAGGTGGGCTTAGGCCTAGGGCTAGGATTTTTAAAACTAGGAAGCCCTGAGCTGCAGGCACACTGCAGAGCTGCGAAAGGCATCCCCAGGGGAGAGCAAAAGTGGTGCAACATGGCTGCCTCCACCTCTTTTTCCTTAGGAACATCCCTATACCTAGGCTGATTTACCTGCCACCAGTGCTGGATAGGGAAAGGGTTTTTTAAATGAGTAAGCTCTGAGCTCCAGGCCCACTGCAGCTGCGAAAGACTTCCCGAGGAGAGCGCAAAAGTGACAACTCTGCAACTTCTAGAACACGATGGGTGTGGTTTTCTGTACTGGCACAGTTTTTCCTAGCCAGACATAGTGGAAAAACTTTCTGCTAAGATGTAGACTACAAAAGACGCTAAAGACGAAGGTACGATGCTCTCTGGAGCTAAGCGCCGCTCCCGGGCGTCTTTCGGCAGAAGCTGAGATCTGGAGAGCACTGTGAGCGGCACAATCGTCTTTGCGGGAAGAAGCCGCTTCTTCGCCTCTGGGAGCCAGCGAGAGCGGCAGCTTCGGAAAGGTGAAGAAGGAAGCTGTACAACACTGGGATTGTGTGCGCAGCTTGCCAACTGATAGAAAACAGTACGTTACCACTCTCCTGACTTTTCCAATCACATGAACATTCAATTGGAAGCCGTTTTGTACATCTTTTCTTTTCTTCCATCCAAACACTTGGCAGACCTCTCTGCAACTTCTGGAACACGATGAGACATGTTTTCTGTGCTGGCAGAGTTTCTCCCTGCCAGACATACTGGATTTTTAGTAGTTTTTTAACCAGAAAGCCCTGAGTTCCAAGAACAAAGCAGCTGCAATGGACTACTCAAGAAGAGCGCAAAAGTACCACAACATGGCTGCCTCCCCAGCTATTTCCTTTTAACATCCCTAATTCCTGGCTGATTTGGCTTTGAGTCTTAGGGTTGGTTTTAGGCCTAGGGCTAGGATTTTTAAAATCAGGAAGCCCTGAGTTCCAGGCTTAATGCAGCTGCAAAAGGCATCCCAAATGGAGTGCAAAAGTGCCACAACATGGCAGCTTTCACAGCTTTTTCCTTGGGAAGAACCCTAACACCAGGCTGATTTACCTCCCAAGGGTTAGTGGTGGATTTAGGCCTAGGGCTCGGATTTTTAAAACTAGGAAGCCCTGAGCTCCAGGCACACTGCAGCTGTGAAAAGCATCCCTAGGACAGCGCAAAAGTGCCACAACTTGGCTGCCTCCGCTGCTATTTCCATGAGACCCTCCCGAACCATAGGCTGATTTACCTTCCTAGGGTTACGGTTTGAGTTACACCTAGGGTTAGTGGTTTTTAACCAGAAAGCCCTGAGTTCCAAGAACACAGTAGCTGCGAAGGACTACCCAAGAAGAGCGCAAAAGTACCACAACATGGCTGCCTCCACAGCTTTTTCCTTGGGAGCATCCCTTATTCCTGGCTGATTTTCCTTTCTCATCTTACGGTTGGGTTTTGGTCTAGGGCTAGGATTTGTAAAACTAGGAAGCCCAGAGCTCCAGGCACACTGGAACTGTGAAAGACATTCCAAAGGGAGTGCAAAAGTGCCACATCATGGCTACCTGCACAGCTTTTTCCTAGGGAACATGCCTAATCCAAGCCTGATTTTTCTTCCTAGGGTTAGCCTTAGGGATAGTCGTAGGATTTTGATTTTTATAATGAAGAAGCCCTAATCTCCAGGCCCACTGGAGCTGCGAAAGTCATCCCAAGGGGAGCTCAAAAGTGCCACAACATGCCTGCTTTCACAGCGCTTTTTCCTTGGCTCCATCCCTATACCGAGGCTGATTTATCTGCCTAGGGCTAGGGTGAGGTTCACCCTAGGGATAGGGTTTTTTTAACCAGGAAGCCCTGAGTTCCAGGCTTATTGCAGCTGCGAAAGTCATCCCAAAGGGAGCACAGAAGTGCCACAACATGGCAGCTTTCACAGCTTTTTCCTTAGGAAGAACCCCAATACCCGGCTGATTTACCTTCCTAGGGTTACTGTTAGGCTTAGGCCTAGGACTTTTAAAACCAGGAAGCCCTGTGCTCCAGGCACACTGCAGCTGTCAAAGGCATCCCAAGGGGAGCGCAAAAGTGACACAACTTGGCTGCCTCCACTGCTATTTCCATGAGACCATGCCCAACCATAGGCTGATTTTCCTTCCTAGGCTTAAGGGTTGAGTTACGCCTAGGGTTAGTGTTTTTTAACCAGAAAGCCCTGAGTTCCAAGAACACAGCAGCTGCGAAGGACTACCCAAGAAGAGAGCAAAAGCACCACAACATGCCTGCCTCCACAGCTTTTTCCTTGGGGACATCCCTAATTCCGGGCTGATTTGCCTTTCTCGTCTTAGGGTTGGGGTTAGGCCTAGGGCTAGGATTTTTAAAATCAGGAAGCCCAGACCTCCAGGCACACTGGAGCTGTGAAAGGCGTCCAAAAAGGAGTGCAAAAGTGCCACGACATGGCAGCTTTCACAGCTTTTTCCTTAGGAAGAACCCTCATACCCGGCTGATTTATCTTCCTTTGTGGGATCTCAGCACCTCAGGATGGAGGTGCAGAGTGGCCAAGAACACCCTTGGGGGGCTCGGGAGTCCTGGAATGTTGCCAGAAGTGTCTGGTGGCTGGACATTGATCCTACACAGGAGATGACACCTGTATGAGGACTGGGAGGATTTCACTGGGGTGAATGGTGAAGGGATAATTTAATTAGAGTGTGAGACACAGGGTTTAGGATTTCTGTACAGGGGGGTCTAAAGAAGTAAGATGGAGGAATTGGGGCGTGTCCTGTCCTTCTTCTTCTTTTTCTTGGCCTCCATCTTCTGTGGTGATGTTGGCACTTTGGGATTGGTCATTACTAGAAGTTCACCGGTTAATAAGAGTAGAAGGTATTGGAGAAAAATTATAAATATTGTACACGTAACTTCGGGTATAAAGATAAGTGACCGCCCCGGGGGCTCTCAGTGTGCTCATGGCTGGCTTGCTGTGCAAACCTCTGTTGGGCTGAAAGAAAATCTTTTAGATAAACAATTAATAAACACTGAGACCGAAACAAGATCAGAAGTCTCTCCTCGTCCTTTGAAGCGCCGGGCTGTCCAAGGCCACCCCGGGCCTTTCCAGGCCACCTAAACAGCCGAGAAACCGACAAGTGGCGTTCGCTGCTTGGGCTACTCCCCGCCAACCCTTTCGGGGGGGGATCAGCCCTGAAGAGCTGAAGCTCAAGAGCTGAAGAGCCAAGAGGGCAGCTCCAATCTACGACGAGTTCCCAGGAGAGCACTGATAGCTCCTGAGGAGAGAAGCCTGAGGAAAAAGGCAAAAGTTCTCATTATCTATCTCTAAAATCATCTTCATCTCTGGGAGCACAGATCTTCATTTTTAGAAGCACAAGACTGTGCTCTTTCTTTGTGCAAACTTCTCATGAGATTACAGCTATTTCAACATCTGCTTACTTTAACATAGAAGCCTTTACCTAATATCAATTCAAACACTTTCATTTCCTTATAGTTTTATGTGTTATAAGGGAAAAGAGTCTTTTCTTTATAGCTTACAAGAGGATTTCAGCTCTAAAAACAAAGCATCTTCTCCCCCTCCCATCTGGGACTTACTTACCTTCTTCTTTATTACCTTTAATATCTTCATCTTGTTTTTAATATACGTGCATGTTGTTCTTTTCTCTCACTCAGAAGAAGACTGAAGCACTGAAAAAGTTAACATCACGCCTGAAGCCTACCTAACCCACCAATAACTACTAACAGAAAGCTGTGGCTCAGTTGTGTTCAGATCAGCTTTGTAGTTAGTGTTTAGTTTTCTACACCAGCCACAGAAGTCTCTGGTCTCAGCCAGGCTAAGAAGAAGAAGCAGCAGCCTGACAGCGAGATCTTCGCAGCCACAGCCAGCCCTGCTCTGGCTAAAGCTCCGCAGCCTCCCCTGTCTCCTTGCCCGGCAGCTGCTGAAGCCCAGCCCGGCCAAACCAGAGCCCATGGAGAGAGAAGCCAGCAAGCAGCCCAGGAAATAGAGAAGAAGCCCAGCCTGCAGCAAGACGGCCCAGCCCAGCCCAGACACAGAGCTGAAGCCCAAACCGAAACCCAGCACCTCCCTGCCGACCAACAAAGAAAAGAAAAGTTTCTGAATTTTTTGGTCTTTACCATGTGTGTTTCACAAAAGCGTGTCTAGCTTTTCAGCAGCTCAACAGACTGTCAGATACACAAAAAACTTTGCATCACTTCCCTACATTTCCTCCCATTCCCAAACGTAACACAGGGGCCACTGGGAACAACTGGGATCAGACTGGGAGCAACTGGGAGCAGCTAGGACCAAGCTGGGAGCAACTGGGATCATCATGGCATCAGAGTAGGATCATACTGGGAGGGACTGGGTCTGTGCTAGAGGCAACTGGGATCACACTGGGAGGAAATGGGGACATGCTGGGGACCAATGGGATCATACTGGGAGCAACTGGCACCACACTGAGGGTGACTGGGATCCTTCTGGAATCATACTGGAAGTGACTAGGGGCAGGCTGAGGGCAATTGGGACCATGTTGGGGCAACTGGGATATACAGGAAATGACAGGAATCATGCTGGAGGTGACTGGGAGTGGCTGTGAGCAAATGGAATCATACCGGAAGCTACTGGGAGCAACTGGGAGTGAGTGGAAACACATTAGGGACAACTGGGATGTACTGGGAGAGACCAGGAGTGACTGGAATCACAAAAGAACCATAAAGGAAGTCACTGGAATAATACTGGGAGTATCTGGGCGTGACTGGAATCCTACTGGGTGACTTGGAGTGACTGGGACCATACTGGGGGCAAATGGCACTGTACTGAGAGTGACTGGGTTCATCCTGGAATCATACTGGGAAGGACTGGAACCATACTGGGAGTGTCTGGAACTGTAGTAGGGCTGAATGGGAACACCTGGGATCATACTGGGAGTGACTGGGATGATACTGGGATCACACTGAGTGTAACTGGAAGTGACTGGGACCATCCTGGGGGTGACTGGGAGCCACAGGGCCCATGCTGGGAGTGACCTGGGGGGAACTGGGGGAACTGGCCCGGCTGGGGCTCAGGGTTGTTCTCCCCCAGGGCTGCCCTGGCTCCTGCTGCCACCCTGGGCCCCACAGAGCCGAGGGACAGGGGACAGCTGAGGGACAGGAGACAGGGGCAGGGACGTGGAGAGGTAGAAGGGAGTTCCAGGGGGTCCTTGAGCCCAGGAAAGGGGAGTCCAGGGTTTCCCAAAAAGGGGGGACAAGAGTGGGGACAGCAGGGATGTTCGAGAACGAGGAGTTCAGGGGGTCTCTGGTTTTGCACACAGCTGGGGCTGGGGACTGGGAAAGGCAGGAATGGGGGACCAAGGCATTCCAGGGCATCCCAGGGTCAAGCCAATGGCCAGTCTGGAGGCTGGGAGCCATGGGATGGCCGGGGAAAGGGGAGCAGAGAGCCCTGATGTCCAGGAATGGGGTGTGAAAAATGCATGTATTTTATGATTGGCTTTTCACAAATATTAAAATGAATATTATATGTGTTGTATTAGAAAGCAATGCTGTATTAATTTTCTTAAGTACTGTGTTAAATATAGTTTTAGGTTATAAAAATTGTTAAAATAGAACTATGCTATGTAAGATGCTTTGTTTAAAAGAAAGGACTTGCAGCGAGATAACTTGCAGCCACAGGACACCTAGATCTTTCAGAGAAAAAGAATTTATGGCCTTCTTATCAGAAGAAACAAACTTCTTCCCACCTTGGAGGTGCTATTAGGATTAGAGGGAAGAAGTTGACACTGGTCAGACAGAATCCTGTGTTTGAATGGAATTTATGCATCGTGTATGAAGTGTATGAATATGCAACGGGCTGTTGTTTTTAAGGGTTAATCCTTTGTTACCAGGGGTCCTTTTTTGGGCCCGTGATGCCCAGAAAAAGGTACCTGGACGTCCATAACTCTTTGTTTTTATTGTCTCATATTGTCTTAATTCAATTTGTCCAAATTGTTATTACTCTAATTGTGTTACTATATAACCATCTTATTACTATTAAACTTTAAAAATTTTAAAAACAAGTGATTGGCGTTTTTCACAATTTGGTAGCAGAGGATGGTTACTAACTCCTCGCTGCCGGTGCTTTGGGAGAGTCAGAGTGGGGAAGGCGCGCCCTGCCCTCTTTGGCAGCCTCGCTCTGCTTCCCCTGAAGTGACCGACAGACGCAGGTTACGATCTGTGGACAAAAGGAGACAATAAAACAAAGAGAACGGGAAAAGGGTCCCTACAACTGCTGTAATTTGCCCCCTAAGAGTAGTAGTGCGCACGAAGAACCCGGGAAGGAAAAAGGATTGGTAAGTATTTCTCGGGGGGCAGGTACGGGGGGATGAATGTGTGTGAATGAGAGGCGGGCTGGTTGTCCCAGACCTGCCAAGTGAGTGCGGAGTCTCCCACGCTGCGTTTCCGACTTTTCGCTGGAAAAGCGGCCAGTAAAGAGACAAAGCGACTCATAAGAGAGTGAAAGAATCCCCGGGGGTGACTGGGACTGGGTCTCAGGGAGGGGTTGGACCCCTCGGTGGTGGGGAGCAAGGTTTCCTAGCCCAATCCACTAGGAAACAGGACAGGAGGGGCTCCTAAAACCTGCTGGGTTGAGGGATTTATATTCCAAGAGCATCCAAGAGCAGGGTTGAGCAGAATTCTGTCCGAGTGAGGATATGCCCGAGAACACTCAGGGTGGGACAACACAGCTAGATTGGGGGATAAAAAAATGCCCAAGAACATCCAGGGTTGGACAACACAGCAGAACAAATTAAATGCCAAAGAGCATCTGTAGTTGTACCACACCGCTGGGTTGGGGGACAGAAAATGCCCAAGAGCATCTGAGGTTGAACAACACAGCTGGATTGAAGGAAAATTACCCGAGAGCATCTGGGGTTGGACAACACGACAGGATTGAGGGAAAAATTGCCCAAGAGCATTTGGGGTTGGATAACACAGCTGGGTTGAGGGATATCCAATAGCACCGGGACTGGCCAGTAACACCTAAACTTGTAATAGGCGATGTGAAAGTAAAAGGTACCTTACTGTTGTTTTGTGGTGTGTGAGAGTGAGACACACACAGAGCCAGCCTCAGCTTCCTGGGCAGGTGGGAAGGGGGAGGTGTGGAAAGAGCGAGTGACCTGCACACCAGGCTGCAGCTCCCGGCTGGGTGGGGGCTTCTGGGCCCAAGAGGAGCGAGTGACCTGCGAACCAAGCTAGCGTTCCCTGGGCGTGTGAGGGGCCGTAGCTGCAGAGTGTGAAAGACACGCAGACAGCCTCACAGGGGAACGGGCACCAGAGGCAGCCAGAGTCAGGGCCCTTCTAGGGGGCCTGGTGACACTGAGACCTGGAGGTAAACCCCAAAGCGAAAGAGGGGGCCACAAGGACCTGTGATTTTCTAGCAATAAGGATCCACTCTGTGTCTTGAGAGTGTGAAGGAATGTGTGAAAGTGAATGAGAAATAAAAGTGAGTGAATGTAGACGAATGAAAGTATAGGTAATGTCGATTGTGCATTTTAAGCCTTACCATATCTCCTTGGAGGGAGTTGGATTGTATTGAAAAGCAGTGTGAGAAAAAGGGGTTTTTTTGGGTGTAAGTAGTTGAAAGAAAAGTGGTATTTAAGTTGTTAGTAAAAAGTGAAAAACAGAAGCAGGGGACGAATAGATAGAAAACTGAAAAATGAGACAGAAATTCAGTAAGGTGGATACAGGAAAAGAAAAGCAGAAAAAAAATACCAACAGAAATACCCCAAGACAGCACTTTGGGAGTTATGTTAACAAACAGAAATACAACTCATTGCAAAATACAGGGTATGCAGAAGTTGATGAGAAAAAACATGCAAACTTGTGAATTATATACTTAAAAACAGCATTAGAAAATTTAACACAAAAGAGTTATATATTGATTCAAGGTATGCCTTTAGAGGAGCACATACCTTAAGAAAAATTTTAAAAGGGAGATTGCTTAATTAAAGAAGAAAAAGATTAGTACATGAGAAACTTATTTCCGAGGTTTTAGAGGCATTACAATTACCTAAGAGACATAGCAATAGTACATATTAAACGACACCAAAAGGTAAAGACCTAGAAATAAGAAGAAATAAAATAAATAACTGGCAGATCAAGAAGCTAAAGATGCAGCAGAAAATAGAGCTGAAAGAGTTAATATTAACTCCAAATGAAGAAAAAAAAAGGGGGGGGAATTAAAACAAGATTGTGGCGAACAAGATAAATCGGGGAAATAGAAACATCTTGATATGGAAGACAATTAGATAATAAAACGCTTACGAGGGAATAGCAGAGGACGTGTATCAAAAAGCCCGGTGGGATACACAGGCTAGGTGTGATCATTTTTTTAAAAGAACTATGGGTGCATTGAGACCTTTAGAGTAAAAAACAAGTACCTGAAACATGTATAATTTGCCAAAAGATAAATAAAAGGGTGATGAGCAAAACAATATGAGAAGGTCGTCAGTTAGCTCGTCGACCATTTCAAAGCATCCAAAAAGCAAAACGGGGAAAGTACAGAGCTGAGAACAAATTACCTCATCCATTCCCGTTCGTTCCCCCACTCGTTCGCACCAGCCCTCCCAGCCCCTGTGCCGGCTCCGGCACAGTCCGTCTGTCCCGGTCCGTCTGTCCCGGTCCGTCTGTTCCGGTCCGGCCGCCTGGCCCGCGTTCTTGCCGGGGGTGGGGGTCTGTCCTGCCGTGTGCACCGTGGTCACCGCGCTGATCGCACCGAGGGGGTCCCGTCTGTCCCATCCCCGGCTGCCCTGACTCTGTCGGCTCCCGCCGCTGCAGCCGGGGTCAGTCCCGGCTTTGTCTCTGCCGGATCAGCCACCGTGAGCCGAGTGAGGGCGATCCCCGCTCCAGCTCGGTCTGCACAGGAACAGCCCCTCGGGCGATCCCAGCCACAGACCCCGCCTCTGGAGCCCCCAGACCCTGAGCTGTGCCGATCCCCTCGGGCGATCCCAGCCACAGACCCCGCCTCTGGAGCCCCCAGACCCTGAGCTGTGCCGATCCCCTCGGGCCATCCCGGCTGCAGACCCCGCCTCTGGAGCCCCCAGACCCTGAGCTGTGCCGATCCCCTCGGGCCATCCTAGCCACAGACCCCGCCTCTGGAGCCCCCAGACCCTGAGCTGTGCCGATCCCCTCGGGCCATCCCAGCCACAGACCCCGCCTTTGGAGCCCCCAGACCCTGAGCTGTGCCGAGCCTCCCCGTCCTGCCCTGAGCTCCATTCCCTTGGTAACCACAGCTCCGGCTGCTTAAGGAAACTCTCTAAAGGAATCACTTTATTGAAACACTAAAAAATCAGTTAGAAGAAAGCCCTCTCCTGATTCTTCCTAAAAATACGTGAGAAAGGCTGTAGAAGATAAAAATCCAAAAAGAATGGGATAAAGAGATTGGTCTATTTCCATTAAGAGAGGTTCTCAAAGGGGGGTGATGGATCAGAGTTTGTAAATGCTTCTTTGACTTTGTCTGAGGTCTGAAATTTTAAGAAATAAATAAAAGAGATATTTGGAGAATCCCATAGGCATAGCTGAACAATTAGACCAACTTTTAGGTCCAAACATGTATACTTGAGAACAGATGTGGTTGGTAATGAAAATAATATTTTTCTCAGGAAGAAAAGCAATTAATCAGAGCAACTGAAATAAAAGCTTAAGAAAAAGATAATCTGCAGGGACCCCCAGAGAAGACAAAATGCCAACTGTACCTCCTGAATGGGGTTAAAATAATGAGGAGGGGAGTAAACACATGAACAGTTATTGTAATTACATAACCAAGAGAATAAATGAGACAGCATATCAAAGGCGAAATGTGAAAACAAAAGATTTTTGAGAGACAGCTTTTAGAGGGGAAAGAAAAAACTGCAACTAAATAGATAAACAAACTTTAGAGAAAAAGGAAAATGGTCCTAAGTAAGCAGAAGATCTGAAAATCTTTAAAGAAATGGGCCCATAAAAAAAAAAAAAAAAAAAAAAAAGTCATAGGCTTTAATTTTTTTGGGGGGGAACAAATACCATCAGGAGCCTGTGATAACTTTAAAAGTGGGTCCCCAAGAAGAAGAATTGGAATTTGTTATAGACACAGGGGCAGAGAAAACCTGCCTGTTAAACGTTCCAAAAGGTTATAGTGTGAGCAAATATATAGTGAAAGTAACAGGGGCAAAAAGAGGAAGTTTTACATTTCTGGTCATTAAAGATGTGGTAGTTGACGGAAGAAACTAAAATTTAGATGGGAGATGTGTTATTGGTCCCAGGGGCAGGTAGCAATTTATTGGGAAGAGTCTTACAAGTGCAATTAAGAGTAAGAGTTATATCAGAAAATAAGAAAATGACAGCTAGAGTTTTGAAATTAAGCCAAGAGGATGAAGAAAAAAAATCAACAAAGAAGTTTGGGCTGGAGAAAGACATAGGGGAAGAATAAATATCGACCCCATAAGGGTTACAACTGAGAGAGGAGAAAGAGAGAAGTTGAAGTAGAGAAGTAGTTAGGAAACTCTGAGATGTTAGAATGTGAAGTGATGACATCTTGGTGCTAGAAGAGAGCAAAGTGTGAATGCAAGTTTTTTGCATGAAAGGCAGAGAAGTATCTTAACACACGGTTGTTAAGAGGTTATTCAATGCCACACTGGGGTCCAGAAAAGCCTTAGCAGAACGGGCCCTCCTTGAAGAGAAAAGAGGATAAGTTGACGAGAGAAAGAGAAAGAATGTCAGGAGCACCTGGGCACGCCAGGTTTGGGGTTGTCAAGGCTGGGAGGTGTCTGAGCGCTCCCTGCGATCGGCGGGGTCTCGGGGGCTGCGGCACGGACCGATCCATGGAGGTGCCCCGGGCGGGGCTGGCAGCAGAGGACACAGGTTTGCGGCCAGGAGCGGGCTGGCTCCGGGGCAGAGCTGCCGGGGGGCTCCCAGACTGTCGGGGTGCCGAGCCCAGGATGGCAGCGTCAGCCTGGAAGTAGGCCGAGAGAGAGAAGGGGAGAGAGAGAGAGAGAGAGAGAGGGAGAGGGCAAAAGAGACCCAGGGCAGCCCCCAGGGTCCCCATGCCCGGGGCTGCTCTCCCCTGCCCCGGCCCTGCAGCCAAGGGGCCGCACCGGGGGAAGGGCCAAGAACAGCATTGACAGCAGGGCTGTGAAAAGAGGGGCAGGGGGGACTAGCACTAAAAGATAAAATCAAAGCAGAGATTGCTGACTCTCCAAACCTCACAAAGCGGTTTGTTTTTCTTAAGTAAGAAGTTTTTTGGTTTTTTTTTCTTTTGTGTGTTTTGTTTGCCGTTAACGAGAAGGCTTTTTTCCTGAAGAAGAGGCTGCTGTAGAGAAAGCTTTTAGCTAAACCCAGAAAGTTTAGAAGGAAAGCGAATCGTAAAAGTTAATGCAGTATTATCTTTCTTTTATTATCTATGCTATTAAGAAGTCCTTTCCAGGTACTACTGAAGCAACAATCAAAATCACGGAAAGAGAGTGAATTCATGCCAGCAGAATCAAAGGACTTGTGAAGAAACTTGAGGAACGGACTATCATATTTAAACCGGGTGATACTGAACTGACTTTCCAATGGGGACTGAGTGGTAATGGTTTGAGAAAACCCAAATGATCCAAGAAATGTACAAAGAATAACACTGAATTAAGAAATAAGATAATGCTTATATCACTGGATTTGAGCACTGCCTGAATAAAACATCTCCTTGGGGGAGGAATACCTCAGATAGAAAGATCAAGAACGTTTTTGTATTCTTACCTTAGCCCTAGAATTGTACAAGGGAGAAGGGGAATTACTATTTCCATTAGTAAACTTTACTTGATTCATTCCAATACTGGACATGCTAGGTGGGTTATAAGTAAATGCTTAAATTGTAAGAGTAATTAGTGTTGTGATTCGCAAAATTTATGCTCTTATTGCAAAAAGTGTTAAAGTACTGACTTGGTTTTGTGGATGGGAATTATTAGTGCCTGTTAAATGAGAGCTACCTGAGGAACAGTCAGAGACCACAGTTAAAGAGTGTCAAAAACAATTTGCCTAGCAATTAGTTAAGAGAAAGTGACAAGAAAATAGAGGGCAAGACCAGATTGGCCTCTGTATTTCACCACCAAGAAGATCAAATAAACCTGCTGTGGGTTGCAACCTCACAGGCATGGGAGGTGGGAGTATAAGCCATACTGGACCTCTGTTATTCCTGTTTCTGGCACTCACTTGTTGTCTTTTCCCTTTCGGGATACCAGCAGGATTGTGTCACAAATGCTACAGAAAGCATCACATAGAAAGAAACCAAAGTTCCTCCTTTATTACACACACCTATGTCAACAGCCACTGTTATAACCCATCCAAATTAAGAACTTGTAGGCAAAACAGAGTAAATTATTAGATTACAAGAAACTTAAGAAAAAGTGGCAATAGATTTAGAACTGAATGTCCAAAAGGAGAGAGATGGATTTGTTTTAAATTTAATCTTGAAGATGCGGTTCAAGATTTGGAAAAAAAAAACCCAAATAATAAAGGAAAAGGTAAAACCAGCACAGCAATCTAACTCTGTATTGACTCCAAATTATCTGTTGAATTGTATTACAAGACTCCAAGCAGTTACAGAAATGATAGCAAATAAGGCTGCCCAGGCATTAGAGTTAACATTAAGTCAGCTAAGCCAAACAAAAACTGTAGGGTATCAGAAAGGTTCGCTTTAGACTGTTTATTGGCCAAAGAAGGGGGTGTTTGTGGAAAGTTCAATATATCAGATCGTTGAAAATTGATGACCACAGAAAAGTCATTCTAGCAAAAGCAAAAGAAATCAAAAAGAAAAATATATACGCATATAACAACCCAGGTACCAGTCCAAAAATTAGAAAACAATGTTAAAATCTAGCTGGTGGGGTAATGTATTAGAAGAAATTAAGATCTTTCATTTGTGTTACAACTGTTTTTATATTTCTTTCTTGTGTAATCCCATGTTTTATTTTACCAGCATAGTCCAGAAGATATAAGTAGAAAAAAAATATTGCTGAAGCCAAATGATTTACAAAGAGTAAGAGTGGGGATTGTGAAAAATGCATGTATTTTATGATTGGCTTTTCGCAAATATTAAAATGAATATTGTATGTGTTGTGTTAGAAAGCAATGCTGTATTAATTTTCTTAAGCACTGTGTTAAATATAGTTTTAGGTTATAAAAATAGAAACTATGCTATGTAAGATGCTTTGTTGAACAGAAAGGGCTTGCAGCGAGATAGCAGCCACAGGACATCTAAATCTTTCAGAGAAAGGGAATTTCTTGCCTTCTTATCAGAAAAAATGAACTTCTTCTCACCTTGGAGGCACTGTTAGGATTAGAAGGAAAGAAGCTGACAATGACCAGACACAATCCTGTATTTGAATGGAATTTATGCATCATGTATATGTATATCATGTATATCATGTATATGAATATGCAACAGGCCATTGTTCTCAAGGGTTAATCCTTTGTTAATGGGTGTCCTTTTTCAGACTCCTGATGCCCAGAAAAAGGTACCCGGACATCCGTAACTCTTTGTTTTTATTGTCTCATATTGTCTTAATTCAATTTATCCAAATTGTTATTACTCTAATTGTAGGGGGCTGAGTGAATGTGTGTAGGGGGCTGAGTGAATGTGTATCTGGGGGCCTGAGTTAACTTATGTATTGTATGTATGGCAGTTGAAGATCTCTCTATTGTATTAGTGACCCCGCCCTGGTTCTAGTCATTGTAAATGGGCTGCAGCTGTGATGTCCTTGATTGGGCAGCAGCTGTAGCCCATGCAGGTAGCTGAGATAAAAGGGGGCGGGGTGGTCAGGGAGAGCCTGGGAGAGGAGCCCTGACCGAGAAGCAACAACACCACTGCTGTGAAGATCTGCCATGAGAAAACCACCGAGAAGGTATGAGACTCAGGAGATATAATTGTACAGCAATGTGAATACAACATTCTGGTGACCCCGACGTGATTCGAACATGCAGCCACAACGAACATCGAAAGAAGGTATGGAATCCCCCGGACAGCTGCGAGCTGTGGCAGCCAGAGAGCTGGGACAGAAGAAAAGACAGCAGAGAGCTGGAACTAGAGAAGTAAAGACAGCTGCGAGCTGTGGCAGCCTGAGAGCTGGGACAGAAGAAAAGACAGCAGAGAGCTAAAATAGATATGTATATTGTAGTTATAAAGTTGCTAGAAGTAAAAAAGAAAAAAAAAGAGAAAAAAAAAAGAAAAAAAAGAAAAAAAAAAAAAAAAGAAAAAAAAAGAAAAAAAGAAAAAAAAAAAAAAAAAAAAAGAAAAAAAAAAGGAAAAAAGAGGGATATGTATATATTCTATGTATGTATTCAAGACAGCTGCGAGCTGTAGCAGCCAGAGAGCTGGGACTAGATAGCTGCGAGCTGTGGCAGCCTGAGAGCTGGGACTCTAGAAGAAAGGACGGCTGAGAGCTGGGATAGAAGTAAAGACAGCTGCGAGCTGTGGCAGCCTGAGAGCTGGGACTCTAGAAGAAAGGACGGCTGAGAGCTGGGATAGAAGTAAAGACAGCTGCGAGCTGTGGCAGCCTGAGAGCTGGGACTCTAGAAGAAAGGACGGCTGAGAGCTGGGATAGAAGTAAAGACAGCTGCGAGCTGTGGCAGCCTGAGAGCTGGGACAGATATGTATATTGTAACTGTAAAATTGGTAAAAGTAAAGGGGGAAATGTAGGGGGCTGAGTGAATGTGTGTAGGGGGCTGAGTGAATGTGTGTAGGGGGCTGAGTGAATGTGTATCTGGGGGCCTGAGTTAACTTATGTATTGTATGTATGGCAGTTGAAGATCTCTCTATTGTATTAGTGACCCCGCCCTGGTTCTAGTCATTGTAAATGGGCTGCAGCTGTGATGTCCTTGATTGGGCAGCAGCTGTAGCCCATGCAGGTAGCTGAGATAAAAGGGGGCGGGGTGGTCAGGGAGAGCCTGGGAGAGGAGCCCTGACCGAGAAGCAACAACACCACTGCTGTGAAGATCTGCCATGAGAAAACCACCGAGAAGGTATGAGACTCAGGAGATATAATTGTACAACAACATGAGTGCAACATCTAATTGTGTTACTATTTTTATAACTATTTTATTACTATGAAACTTTTTAAAATTTTAAAAACAAGTGATTGGTGTTTTTCACACTGACTGTTCACCGCTGCCAATGCTCACAGTATTCTCCTAACACACTTGAGCTTCCTGTCTTTCAGTGAGAGAAAGATTCAGCTAAAGTCAAGGAAAGAGGGCAGGGGAGATGGAAACCTTCCCTTGGGATGCTTTTAGGAAGGCCTGAAGGGACCCTGCCTTTCCTTGGAACAGAGGTGGTCACCATGCATGGTGTTGCCTGACCTGCCCTAGGTGCTCCTCTATTCCAGAAGGACTTTTGCCCACTTCATCACTTGTCTGTCCCTCCAATTCCAGGGCCTCAAACCTGCTCTGTGAGATACTAAACCTGTAAGTCAGCTGTAAGTTTTCAGAATATGGCACTGACCATGGCTCTAAGTAAGTTTTTTTAATCAGGCTAACAATATATTTTGAGAAGAAGAAGGAACAGAAGGGGTAGATACCACACAAGAATCCAGCAGAGTCTTCCCAGCTTTTTTGTCTGGGTTCTATGAAGCACAATGCCCAGTGCTTGCATTATGCTGTCTTTTCATGTGTTCTGGTGACCAGAACCATCCCATGGCCAGGCCCAGGATAATTTGGGTGCCAAAGTCCCATTGCCTGCAAACATCACACTCTTTTTTACCCAGCTGGTGCTCAGCTCAGCATATTTGCTGAGACAACTTTAGGACTGTTTTCCTTAACTTGGCAGTTCTAGCAGATGTCCTTATGGCCCCTAAATTCTGCATCCTTTGTGTCCACTATCAATGGGCATCCTTCTTCTCAAGCTTTGTCAACCTCCCTCTGGGTCTGAGATCAGTGAAACGGGCCCAGCCCTGAGTCTTAAAGACAATTCTAGCAACAACTACTTTGCTTTTCTAATACCTGGCCATCACTTCGAGCTTGTAGGCTGCTATGTGTGTCACAGGTTAAATGTCTCTTCCTGTTGATCAGGCTTGGAAGTGCGGACAGCCCAGGCATGACAGGATATGTTTTCTTCAGGAAATGGGACGTAGGGCCCAGCTTGCAACAGGTCCAGGCCCGCGCCTTCCAGAGCGCCAGAAGGTTCGCGGCGCCATTGCAGGGCTCAGGGCGCCTCCTTGTGGGCAAGAGTCGCCTCGACAGCGCGGGCGCCGCGCGGCGGGGCCAGAGGGCGGGAAAGGGCGGGCGGGTGTGAGGGGCGGGGCGGTTCGTGCCGAGAGCCGAGCCCGCGCTGTACCTCGGCGCCTTCCCGGCTCGGTGTTGGGAGCGAGCCGCCGCTGCTCGGGCTCTGGGAGAAGCGTGCGGCCGCTGCGGAGTCCCAGCCCGCAGATCTGGCTGCTGGCCGAGGCTGCAGTGCAGAGCTGCCATGCCAGAGCTGCCGTGCGCCGTGGCACTGCCAGAGCCCCTGGCAGAGCCGGGCTGGAAGTGCCGACAGCTGAGGGAAGCCCTGCCATGGCAGCGCCCCAAGCTCTTGTTTATCCCACAGAAAGAGAGGATCAGCACCTGGAGGTGACTGCATCATTCCTGGAAAGGGACTATCTGCTTACAGTTGCGATGTCTGGCAGCAAGCAGGACGGCGCTGGTGCCAGGGCGCCAAGTGAGGGCAAAGCAGCCCTGTGACAGCCTGGCCCAGGGGCTCTTGTGGCAGCAGGCAGCGTGGGGATCAGAACAGAGGCAGGGGGAGGCAGGAGCTGCTCGGCCATGCCAGGGCTGAGAGCCTCCTTCCTGCCCAAGTGGGGCCCAGCTGGGCCAGGGGGCAGCTCCTGGGACAGCCGTGCCCGCAATGGCCCCTGCTCTGCAAGGCCTCCAGCGCTGCCCATCAGCCAGGCAGGGACAGAGCAGCCTTGGGGCCGATGCTGCTGCAGGCTCAGAGCCCCGCACAGCTGCTCATGCCCGGTGCCATTGGCTCTGTCCCCTGCAGCCTGCATGCTGTGTCGCCGTGCAGAGGCTGAGCCCTGTGCCTCCCCTGGCCCTGGCAACTGCTCCTGTGCTGCTCCTGCACTGCCCAGGGCACCCACGGGCCCTGCTTGGGCCGCACGCAGACCAGAACCAGCTGGGGCTGTGACAGCTCTGCTGCTCTGGGCCCAGCCCTTGGGCAAAGCACCCGCCTGTCCCTGGGCTGGGGGCAGTGCCCAGGCTGGGCTTGGCAGAGCCCGTCCGCTCCTGGAGGGCTGGGGGCACTGCTCTGGCCTGGCCTGGCCCGGCCCTGGGGTCCCTTGGCATTCCTGCTTGCCCTTGCATCCACCAGGGATGGGCTGCAGCTCAATGGCCCCGGCCTGGCCGCACACTCAGGCCTGGAGCCTTCCCATGGCTCCCCAGGGCACGAGAGCCTCAGCCCCAGCTCCCAAACACGACCTAACAGGGTTTGCTGATATTGATCCCTGTTAGACCTTTGAAAGCATTTTGAAAGTAACCTTGTTTGGCAACTCCTTCAAGGAACAAACGTGATTCGCTTCTAATCAGTAAAAACTTTATTGGTTTGCTTGCACTTCCTATAGGGTATCCTAATGCTTCCTTTGGCGTTCCAGAAAATAATGAAAATCTAACAAATTCTAAAGAGAAGTTCTTGAATCCACTATGAGGAGAAGTCTCTACATTCACTATCCTTACATACACTTAAGTAGCTGCTCCTGTAACACACAAAGATGTAGTGGTTTACCTGACTGGACCACACAACAGGATGTTATACACACCGCTACACTAAAAAACTTCTCTTCCCTGTTCATCACAAATTTAAAGCTCTTCTCGAGGTCCTGACTTAATTTTACATGCACATTCATACCTGCAATCCCTCCCCATGCTCAGTTTTCACCTAGACTTACCAGGGAACAGATGTTCCATACTCACCTCAAGCAATAATCTACGTCTGTCTTCCTAACCCTCTTTTTCTTCACTGACTTCTACTAATCTACAAAATAACTTGGACCCTCTGCACAAAAGAAACATCCAATTAATAGCCTTAAACACTTGTGATTGTGCTGCTACTTCTAACAATCTTGACCACCACAGCACTAAAATCAGAAATCAATTCTTCACATCCTTCCTGTTCTCCTGCCCCCACCACGCCTTGGCTCCAGCAGAAATGTTCCCTACTGCAGCCTGGTGTGCTAAGAACAATCAAAGGCAGCAGCACTTTTCCTCAACATGCTGCAATCTGAATTGCAGTGAAATTGCAGCTGTTGCATTAGAAGCTCAGCACCAGCACCCCACATCTTCCCCCAGAACTGAGGCCTGCTGAGGCCTGAGCTCTCCATTTCAACACACCCTGTAAATCAGGCTGCCTGGAAGATTGCAGGCTGGTAACTGTGTGAACACAGCAGTGCATTTCAGCAGAGTTATGGAATCAGTCTCATGGAAGGCACATCCTTTAAGCTTAAGACTCTATTCTACAAAATCTAGCCAGCAATTGTTTTGGTGGCCTGTGCAGGTTTTGGGGACTGTGCATGTTTCCTTTGGATGTTGTTTTCTTTGTTTCTAAATACAAAATTCACTGGATTCAGAAGCAAAACCCCAGATTCATTAGAACAAAGAACCACAGGGACATATGTGACTGACAAGAACACTCCTCATTTCTAATAGTAACACCAGAAAGAGAGGAAAAAGATAAAGATGATTTAAATACCCGAAAGGATCCGAAATGTCTACATAAGCTGTCAAGTGACTAAGTTTTTGGTAAACTCTAAAAGTCCAGATTCCTATTCGGTAATTGTCTGAAAGAAAAGAAAGCCAGAAAATCTGGTTGACCTTTATTTTGCCAGGACTTTCTCACGGGATTCTACCACAACTTGGATCACAAGTGAGGGTGGCAAATTTTGACTAGAAAACTTTGATAACTAGGCAGCATTTTTTCCTCCTCACTGAATTACAGGAAGGGTTTAAAAGGAAAAAAAAATATAAAAGAGCGTAAAGAAATTCTATCATACCTCTTAGGCGTTCATCATCTTTGGAGAACAAAAAAAAAAACTCTAGCACTTCCTGTGCATGGTAAAGAAAGAAACCTAGGAAAGGACAAAGGGATTTGAGCATCCTAAATTGTACTATCAAATTTCATGAACACAAGTTAATCCTGTAGTGCTTCAGAGAAATGCCATACATTGAAAAGCTTTATTCCCTAGAAACCAAATAAATCTTTTTATTTTCCAAATCCTCTTTTAAAGAGAAAACTGACTGTGTCTTTGGCTTTTGGCCAAACTCAGTTTGGAGTTGGTCAAACCAAAATGACCCAGTTAATTTCCTGTGCTCTGCTCTTTCTTTCCATATTCCCATTCACATCCAATGGGTTGCTGGGAGTTTTGACTCTGTGCAGCACAAACGGTTTTCTAAGATGACTTTCATTGCTCAGAGGTGTGCAATGTCAGTTTCCCATTCCCTGAGTGCTGCTATTAATATTCCCACAGCATCCAACTACTACAGCCAAGTAGACAACAAAGAGAAATGGAACTTGCATTTCTTGGTCCTGTTCAATTTCTGACATCTCAGGCTCATCGTCACCCTCAGAACTGCTGTCCTGGAAACGTGGATCCTCTTGCCATGTGGCTTTTACTGGCTTTATTGTCCCAAGCGCGTGAGGCTCTGCAATGACAGCACCAATAGAGAAAAAAAGCCAAAACCAGATTATTCCTCTAATCATCAGGAAGAATTCCTCCTTTCACGTGAAATACTTACAGTGGAGAAGAGAGATTTAGGAAGGACAGAATCTGACCCTGCCAGATTTTCTAAGCTACATTTCTGCTCCACTTTGTATTTTCCACTTTGTTCCAGGGAACCCTTATGTATTCTTAAACATTTCTCATTGCATTCAGAAGACACTGAATACCTTTTCAGTTCAGCGCAAGTCTGGGGGGCTCATTGCTTTGTGCTGTTGCATTGGGTTTTTTAATATTTTGGGTAACTTCACGGGGTTTCTTTTCTCTCCTACATGACTGGGACTTGAGTTAATGTTGTTTCATCTTCATTTCAGACGGCCTCGTTTTATCTAAGGTTAGGACACCCCAATGATCATGTGTCATTCCATTTCCTTTTTCTAAAGGTCCAAGAGTAGAATTCAGTAACAAACAGAATGTTCATGGATCTTGGGGCCAGCTCTCGGACTTTGCTCCTCCCTCTACATTAACGCACATTTCCTTAAAAGCCTTGTGAGTTCCTATGAAACTTGATATGACTGGTGTGTCACCTTTTTCCCTGTTTGAGGAATTCAGGGCATGAGAACAAGCTTTTTCACCACTCAGCAAAAACCCCCAATGCCTTCTCAAAGCATGCCTTTCAGAATTCCTGAGATGCAAGCATGAGGCACCTCTCAATAATCTACCACAACCCTAGCAAGCAGAAATGAAGATCAAAATGCTTCTGCCTAATTACTGACTTCTGTTGCTGAAAATCCCCTGCATCCTGACCTTTTTTACACCATATTGCCCTACAGTGCCTGCCAGAAGCTCTTCCTTAGCAATGGCACTGTTAGAAGGGTTCTGCTGTTACCTTCTTTGATGCCCAACTCCTCTGTGCCTCCAAAGAAAGAAAACTTGAAGTAACTCGTCTCCTGAGCTGCATCATCCTCAGGCAAAGGTCCCAAATGGTCATCTGGGGCAGAGTCCTGTGCATCCTCTTTGTCCCAGGGTATTTCCTCAGTCTGGTTTGCTCTTTGAAGGTCTTTCAAAGAATAAACCAGAATAGACGGAGGAAATACCGTCTATTCTGGTTTGTTCTTTGAAAGGCCTCTTTCAAATCCGCAGCAATGGTGTAGGAGTTGTCTTTAGACAGTGAGGCAGTGTCTCATCTCTTTCTTCTTTTTTTGGCTTTACTGAAATGAGATTGTTCAAGGATAGCAACACAGCACACGTCCTTTTCGGACACAGCTTCCCTAAGAGCCACCTTGCTCTGAATGTCTCCCTAAGCATATCCAAGCCCATTAAGGAGTGGTTCATTATCAAGGGTAAGCAGTGGGGAAACACCTGAGGTTGAAGTCTAAAGGCAGGAACAAGAGTCCTTTTTAATTAGCCACATCCTTAAGTGACTTTTCACTGAATACACAGTTACACAGAAATCAAGGTATTTAGCCCAGACTTCTTCCTGCCAGTAGAAACATCAAGAGCTAATAGGGTTTGCCCACAGAGCTGCACATCTCAGGGTCCCTGCACTGACCGTTCTCACCTTCACTTCTGGCAAGGAACACACGGCCTAGAAGGAAAAGATGACGGCGCTACGTGCTGCTGTTGGAGGTCCCAGTTGAGGTCCGACGTCGCTGGTGGGAGCGGCTGCTCCTGCGGGATGTCCCCGACCATGTCCCCCTACGCCTGGGCCTCTCAGCACTCGCTGCTGTCGTCCTGCTCCTGTCCTGGCGACTCCTGGACCGCACAGTTTGAGTCGAGGCCCGGCGCTGCTGGCGGGAGCGGCTGCGTCTGGGGAATGGCCCTGACCATGTCTCCCTTCGCCTGGGCCTCTCAGCCCTTGTCCCTGTCCCACTGCTGCTGCCGCGGCGACTCCTGGAGCGGACAGGTGGACTCTGGGCCCAGCCTTGCTGGCGGGAGCGGCTGCGTCTGGGGGATGGCCCTGACCATGTCTCCCTTCGCCTGGGCCTCTCAGCCCTTGTCCCTGTGCCACTGCTGCTGCCGCGGCGACTCCTGGAGCGGACAGGTGGACTCTGGGCACGACCTTGCTGGTGGGAGCACCTGCGTCTGGGGGATGGCCCTGACCATGTCTCCCTTCGCCTGGGCCTCTCAGCCCTTGTCCCTGTCCCACTGCTCCTGTCACAGCAGCTCCTGGAGCGGACAGGTGGACTCCGGGCCCAGCCTTGCTGGCGGGAGCACCTGCGTCTGGGGGATGGCCCTGACCATGTCTCCCTTCGCCTGGGCCTCTCAGCCCTTGGCCCTGTCCCACTGCTCCTGTCATGGCAACTCCTGGAGCGGACAGGTGGACTCTGGGCACGACCTTGCTGGCGGGAGCACCTGCGTCTGGGGGATGTCCGTGATGGTGTCTCCCTTTGATTGGGCCTCTCAGCCCTTGGCCCTGTCCTACTGTTCCTGTCACGGCGACTCCTGGACCGGACAGGTGGACTCTGGGCGCGACTTTGCCGGCGAGAGGAGCTTCGCCTGCGGCTGGGCCCAGCACGTCTGGAATGGACCCTGTCCTCAGGGTCAGGGGACGTGCTGCGTGTTGCCCTTGATCTGCTGATGCTGCTGGTGTCCAGTGAGGAAGATGGCAGTGCCTGCTGCCATGCTGTGTGTTGGGGCCTGCTGTGGCTGCCCGTCTCTGGAGATGGAGGTGGGGAAACCAGCACCAATGGCACAGGGCTGTGGGAGCTGGGGCTGATGGCCTCAGATTCTGACCAGCCACGAGCAGATTGTAGTCCTGACTGTCTGGCCGGCCTGGGGCCATTGAGCTCTGTCTCATCCCTGGAGGCTGTAAGGGAAAGCAGGAATGTCAAAGATCACCCAGGCCCCGGCCAGGCCAGGCCAGAGCAGTGCCTCCAGCCCTCCAGCAGTGGATGCTGCGCTCTGCCAAGCCCGGCCTGGGCACTGCCCTAGCCCAGGGACACCGGGGACTTTGACTCATACATGTTCCGAGCCCAGCACAGCTGTCACACTCCCATCTCTGTGTGCTGTTCCTCAGGCCAGAGCAGCGCCTGTGGGTGCCCTCAGCAGCACAGGAGGAGCACAGGAGCAATTGCCAGGGCCTGGGGAGGCAAACAAGCTCATAGCACTGAGAACAAAAAGTGTACCAGCACGTGGTTGTCTAGCCAAGCGCTTCTGCTTCTTCCTGCTTTGAGCCCTTGTCGAGACACAGGTTCCCTGCAGAGCCCCAGGTGCAGCTTCCCAACTTACCCCTGTTCCTCTGCCTCCTCCCTGCCCCCAGGGTAAAGGCAATCCCTGGCATTGCATTGGCCGTGCCTCACTCCTAGATCTGCGAAGGCATCGTTGTCCTCCCACGTTGGCTGTCTGATGGAGAAAGGAAGAGATGATGAATTTCTGCTGCTCTCCCTCACGGAGGTCCAGGGTGTCCCAGCTCTTTCTCCAGCGCTTTTCCAAGTTGGGGGTGAAGCTGAAGCCCAGACTCACAGGACAGGGCAGGGCCAGGGCTCCTGGGGCAGGGCCTGGCACAGCACAGCACTTGCACCCTCCTGGCTGGTGGGCCAGGCAGAAGGACACCAATCTGAAGGGGACTCGGATCCCCAAGATGAACATTTCAACAGGGAATTCCCCACTGTCTCTGCACAGGGGGCACTGGAAATAGAAAGCACCAGCG
Source organism: Melospiza melodia melodia (assembly GCF_035770615.1). NCBI lineage: Eukaryota > Metazoa > Chordata > Aves > Passeriformes > Passerellidae > Melospiza > Melospiza melodia. The sequence goes on from NC_086200.1 coordinate 4,319,574, forward strand.
CGCAAGGCCTGTCCCTGCAGGGCAAACACAGGCAGGGTGAGCGAGGCCCTGCTGCTGCTGCTGCTGCTGCTGCTGAGCACCTGCTGTGCCCCAGGGCTCAGGGGAGGGCTCCTACCTGGATGCAGTCCCTGTGGAACCAGGCCTTTTTGCACGCTGGGCACACCAATGTTGTGAAGGTCTTTCTGTCCTCCACAGGTTCCATGCAGATGGGGCAAACGGTGTCCGGCTCAGGAGTCGCATCCACCTCCTGCTCTGGACGGTGCTCAGGGCAGAAAGAGCTGGGGGCAAAGGGATGGGGAAAGTGAGAAATGCTGGATCATTCCCCAGGGGTGGCCATAAAGAGAGATGAGGTACCTGAACGGAGTAACGTATAGATTGACACAGCCGCCCTCCTTGGTACAGGGCAAGTGGAACCATCTGTCACAGTTCTCCCTGCAGCACATGATGGTTGCCCCGCTCTGGCCGCAGACGCAGCAGCGCTGGAAAGAGCCAAGCAGCTGCATCAGCAGCAGCAGCAGCAGCCTCGAGGCCTCCCCAGGCAGCCCCAGGGCTAAGGGCAGGGCGCAGGACGTGGCCGCTGCTGGCTCCCAGCCCACAGAGCCGCCAGCTGGAGGAGGGAGGCTGCTGTGCCAGGGCCTCTGTGCCAGAGCTGCTGGGAGCCAGACTTTGTCCCGACTGTTGGGCCGGCCTTTCTTTCCTGCAGTCTGGGCTAAGCTCTGGCAAACCTCGCCAGGCACAAATCTCCCTGCTCTTGTCAGGCTCTCACCTTCTGTGCCGCCCGCCGCACTGCAATTAGGAGATCTCGAGGGAGAAAGTCCATGAGTCCCCCGCGGTCCGTCTCTTGCCGAAATAGTAGAGTGGCAAAGAACTGCAGCCAAGGGGAGAAGCTGATGAGGAGGGGACGGGAGGAGCTGCCCATTGCAAAGGTGGAGGGAGTGCCCGGAGCCACTCACCATGCAGAACACGTGGGCACAGAGCCCACCCTTCTGCAGTTTGTCACCGCATATGTCCGGGTCAGCCTCAGCACGGCGACACAGCATGCAGGCTGCAGGGGACAGAGCCAATGGCACCGGGCATGAGCAGCTGTGCGGGGCTCTGAGCCTGCAGCAGCATCGGCCCCAAGGCTGCTCTGTCCCTGCCTGGCTGATGGGCAGCGCTGGAGGCCTTGCAGAGCAGGGGCCATTGCGGGCACGGCTGTCCCAGGAGCTTCCCCCTGGCCCAGCTGGGCCCCACTTGGGCAGGAAGGAGGCTCCCAGCCCTGGCATGGCCGAGCAGCTCCTGCCTCCTCCTGCCTCTGTTCTGATCCCCACGCTGCCTGCTGCCACAAGAGCCCCTGGGCCAAGCTATCAGAGAGCTGCTTTGCCTTCACCTGGCTCCCTGGCACCAGGACCCTCCTGCTTTCTGTCAGACATGGCGGCTGTCTACGCTGAGTCTATCTCCTCGAAGGACGTGGTCACTTCGAGGTGCTGTTCCTCTCTGTCTATGGGAGAAAGAAGGAGGGGGGGGGGGGAGTTTGCAGAACAGGCCCAGAACCACGAGGCTCTACTCCCTGCTCAGCCCTGCGTGAGCCCTGCTCCTGTCTGTTTCTCCTCCCGTCGTCGCCTTGAGTAACACTGCAGTGTCCTCTGGCTGTTCCTCTGCTGATTCTGTGATTTTGGGAAGGGAGAGGCAGGTGAGCCTGCAGCACAGGCCCAGAGCCCCGAGGTGTGGGGCCCCTCTGGTCCCTGGGCAGCCACATCCCCGCCCTACCTTCTCCTCCCGTTGTCAGGTCGCACTGACACTCGGCTTGAGCCTCGCGTTCCCTTTTGTGGCCTTGGTGGCACAGGTCACAATGGCCACTCTGACATCAGCACCGTGTACCCAAAATCGGGGCAGCCATGGCCCCAGGTCCCTGGCAACCACTTGTGGCGGCCCCCTTGGGCACCGAGCTTCTAAAATGGTCCGAGCGTTTGCTCAGGGTGGAAGCAGGGCCGGGACTCCTGCAGCAAGTGCAGGGTCAAATGCCAGGCCCTGGGGCAGCCATCCAGGGTGGCACTGTAGGCAGGGAGGTGCTGTTCAGGCACTGCCACACTAGGGCTCCGGCCCCGGCCAAGGGAAATTTCTGCTCCTGCCCCTGGCAGGCAGTGGCCCAGAGAGCCCGTGCGGAGTCAGCTGCACTACAGGGATTCAAACCCTGCTCTAGGTGAACTGATGTTTTCATCAAGAGCTGTCTGCAGAAAACTAAGATGAACCTGATTTGATGCTGCTGCTGATCACCATTGGGTACAGGAGATAAACCTGGACACCACCACAGCTGCCTCCGTTATCCTGCCATCATATGAACTAACAACTTTGACTTTCCATATAAATGGAAAAATTAGTATTAAGCTTCTGAGAAGCGTCATCTTTTATACTGACTCAGCAGAAAGACAGAAAATTCACTGAGAATTTTCTGTGTACATTTGACAGGAGAGCTTGCAACTGTCCTCCACTCAAGTCAAATACAGGAGGATGCTTTTCCTACATTATAGGAACTTTGCCAGTTTGGTCCATGCTTTCCTACTAGAAAATACATTGGAAAAAATTAGGAAGAGAAGCACGAACAATTCTTGTCAATTTTTCTCTTTCGTGTCTTTGTAAACATGCTCCTGGAAATGCAGATCCATGACTTGTGGAACAATCAGTGGCATCTCTGGGAAGCAGGGCAGGGACTGACAGGCAAGGACACACTGCACCTGCCTGATGCTGGGGCAGCAGGAGTTTGCCCATTTCCCTGTCTCCATGGGAGAGCCACCTTGGCTGGGAAACGATCCCTTCACTGGTCTAGGAGGGAGGCACAGCCAGTGCAATGCCAGGGAGCGCCTTTACCCTGGAGGCAGGGAGGAGGCAGAGGAAGAGGGGGGAAGTTAGGAAGCTGCACCCGGGGCTCTGCAGGGCTCCCGGCTAGGTCTCGAAGCACAAGGAGCCAGAAGAGCTTGGCCGGACAATCCCGAGCTCTGGACACCTTGTCCTCAGCACCGGGAACCCGTTTGCTTCTCCAGGCCCTGGGCACTGCTCCCGTGCTGCTCATGCAATTACACACAGACACAGAGCTACCTGCTCTGTCTCAACCCTCTTCAGCACTGAACAGCACAACGCAGTAACATGTTCTCTTCAGTACATGGTCTAATTATTAATAGTCCTGCAAAGACTCACATTCAAAGCACACACAAAAACCCCAAACCCTGGTACAAACTTTGCATCAACACAAAATGCATGTTGCTGTTCAGAAACACAGGGCAGCACTTTTGGCCAATGCTTTTTCCTATAAGATCTTTCAAAGGATTGCAAAAGTGACATTGTTTGGCAACTTCTTCAAGGAACAGACAGGAGAGGCTTCTGAGTTTTTAAAGATTTATTGGTTTGCTTTCACTTTCCTTTTGGCATCCTTACACTTCACCCAGCATTCCAGAAAATCGTGAAAATCCAAAATAATATCAGGGGAAGTTTCTGAATTCATTCATGTTTCTCCCAAAGACTTTCTTGACATACTGTGGAGAGCATTATTAATAATTGGTTAGCTGAGAAAGGCCACACTGATATAATGCCGCTGGTTAAACTGAAGGAGAAAACTCAGCAGTCAGCAAGCTGAAAGGAAGAGTCAGCAGTGACCTTGCTGCAACATGAGGATAGGGAGTTGAGATTAGTCCTGAATATATCCTAAGAATATGTAGAAAGTAACAAAAGTAGAACCATAGGAATGTAGAAGTAGGCGTAGGTGCTGATATGTAAGCTGACCAATCCTGAGCTCAACTTTTGCAATATGTATGAAGCTCATTATTAACTGTATTTAACCCGCCGTACTGATAAATAAAATCGAGCCTGTGATGATCAAACTGATGTCCTGGTTCCCTTCCGCCGACAAATGGTGGAGAATGCGGGCATAACCGAATCTCTGCCCTTTTTCTCGGATTAAAAGAAAAAGGGATTACGCCACGGTCCGGAAGTTGGGTTTGGGTCCTTGCAGCCGGGACGGTGCCGGAATTTGAAGCACCCTTAAGGTTCACAACTGTGACTTAAGCCAATACGTGTCCGCAGGAGCCTGGAGAGCTGCAACAGCGCGCGCTGATTAATAGGTATGAATAGGCAAGCGGCATATGATTTATTTACCGCTTATTTAGAGCGGCGTGGGATAAAAGGGATAGATTTAAAAAGGGAGTTACCAGGGTTATTAGCTTATGGCCATGCTAAGGGTATCTTTTCTAATCCTCATACAGTTCATGAGTTATCAGAGTGGAGAAAGTTTGGGGAAATATTGTGGGATACAGTACTAGACGATGATAAGTCAGCAAAGAAATTCGGGAAGTTATGGCGGGTGGTGTATAACACGTTACTTCAGCAGGTCTCTGAGAGAAAGGCAGCAGAAAGGGCAACAGAAGCTCATAAGAGGAATATAGGGTATGGTCGTGAAGATGATCCCCTGGCACCTTCTGTAACTAAGGTACTTATGCCTAAGAGTCCCCAGCAAAGTGGTGTGGAGGATTTCTCTATAGGCGCAGTGGAACCGTCTGCACCTTTCCTGTCAGAGGGGGAGGGCGAGTCGGATGGTGGGGGTAGGAGCAAGCCAGCTTTGCCTCCGCCACCAGCTTCAGGCGGGTCGGATGGTGGGGGTAGGAGCAAGCCAGCTTCGCCTCCGCCGCCAGCCTTGCCTCCGCCGCTGCCCCTCAGTGAGCCGGCTCAGGTTACAGCTTCGGTGGGGGAAGGGTCCATTTCCCCGCCAGATCCGGCTACAGCGGGGATGCGGATTGCCCCCCGCAGGCTGGCTCCGCGTGAGTCGGCTCCGGTTTCACTGTCAGCTCCAGCGGGGAAGCCGCTTCCCCCGCGCGAGCCAGCCCCTGCTTCACTGCCCCCCCCGCGCGAAACCTCGGTGTCTGCACCGAAGCGCCACCAGCATAGCACCCTTAAAGGGCCAGATCCCATCCCAGGGGCACACCGTGATCCATGGGGGGAGATGGCTAAACAGAGGAGGGAAGCTTGGGCTGCTTTGGCGAAAGAAGTAATGCAAATGGGGGATGGTGAGGCGGTGGAAATAGCTTGTAGTCTTGCATGTCCAGTTACATACACACCACAGTATGATGCACAGGGGAACCTTACGCATAATATAGCAGAATATACTCCCTTAGATTGGAAGCTGTTAACTCAGCTACGTTCTACGGTTAGTCAGTTTGGAGTAAAAAGTGAACCTGTTAGGCAAATGTTAGATTATCTTTTTAATACTCAGGTTTTATGTCCTAATGATTTAAGAGGAATAGTTCAGTTGATATTCACTCAGCATCAGCAGTTATTGTTTAACGCCCATTGGCAAGCGTTGGTAAATGAATCGGTTGCTGTACAACGAGCCCAGGGAGACCCATTACATAGGGTGACAGTAGAGGAGCTGATGGGCTTAGGGGCATATTTGCGTACAGAGGCACAGATGATATTGGGAGCTGATAAACTTAGAGAGTCTATGCAGTTGGTGCGTGCTGCAATAGACATGGTTAAAGAGCCAGGAGGGTTACCAGCTTATATGGGCATTAAGCAAGGAAGGGAAGAATCATTTGGAAATTTTATTGATAGAGCAGCTACTGCTATAGATCGGGCTGGTGTCGCAGACTACATGAAGGGGGCGCTACTGAAGCAGTGTCCCTTGCAAAATAGCAATCCAGCAACCCAGAGAGTGTTAGCTACTTTAGAGGCAAATTGGACTATTGAGGAAGCATTAGAGCGAATGGCATTAATGCCAACAGCTTCACAGGCATTTATAGCAGAAGCCTTAAAGGAATTAGGATTAGGGTTACAAAAGCAAGCAGAGTCCACTCAAAATCAGGTATTAGCTGCTCTTGCTTCTCTCCGAAACGGCTCTTTGGCAGTCACGCAAGGAGGTTCGAAGCCATTCCTCAACTGTTACCGATGCGGCAACGAAGGACATACACACCGAACATGCCGAGCGACTGGCGTATGGTGTCAACACTGCCGATCCAGCTCCCACAACACTACGGCTTGTAGGCGCCGGTCGGGAAACCATTTGCGGAGCGCGAATCATGGGGGCCGCGCCCAGACACAAGTTGTCGCCGTGACATCGGAGACACCAGCAGCTGCCGTGACATCGCTGCCACCTCCTGTCTGCAACCCGCAACAACCGGGAGCTTCGGCTTGGACTTAGCAGCAGCAGTAGACGTCACACTAATGACGAACCGGCCTGAGAGGATACCCACTGGAGTAAAGGGTCCTCTTATATTAAATGGACAAACATGTGGAGCATTATTGCTGGGACGTTCCTCTATAACTATGTTGGGATTATTTGTTTTGCCTGGTGTTATTGATGCGGACTTTACAGGGGAAATACAAATTATGGCTTACACCCTTTATCCTCCGATTAAAATTACAAAAGGACAACGCATTGCACAATTGGTACCACTGTCACAAATGACATCAGGAATACAATCATTTACTGGGCAAACACGGGATGAAAAGGTTTTGGCTCTACTGGTGTTACACTTTTAACTGTGGATTTACAAAATAGACCAAAACAAAAGGTTGAAATTACTTATGGGCATCAAAGCATAACCCTTTATGGATTATTGGATACAGGAGCAGATACTAGCATCAGTTCTCCAGAAGCATGGCCACAACATTGGCCTCTATTTCCTTCATCAAACATGCTCACAGGAGTGGGAGGATTTACATTGGCAAGCAGGTCGCCGTCTTTGTCTGTGTGCATTGAGAATCAACAAATATCTGCTGTGTTTTCAATTGTTCAACTGCCTCCTACAGTTACCTGCTTAATTGGAAGGGACATTTTAACACAATTGGGAGTGGTGTTAACTAATCAGCACCCTTTGGGGTAATTGCCATTGCTTGGACTTTCCCCATTCCACTCACCTGGAAAACGGATACACCGGTGATGGTTAAGCAATGGCCATTAAAAGGGGAGAGTCTTATGCATGCCCATGAATTGGTACAGGAACAATATGCAAAAGGGCACCTACGACTGTCCACAAGCCCTTGGAATACACCTATTTTTGTAATCAAAAAGAAATCAGGGAAATATCGTTTGATACATGATTTGAGGGCTGTAAATGACCAAATGGAACCAATGGGGGCCTTACAGCCTGGTCTTCCAAATCCAGCTATGATTCCAGAACACTGGCCACTTTTAATTATTGACCTGAAGGATTGTTTTTTCACTATTGGCCTGCATCCTGATGACATGAAGAGATTTGCTTTTACTTTACCAGCAATAAATCGTGGGGAACCAGATAAAAGATTTGAATGGACATCTCTTCCACAGGGCATGCGCAACTCCCCCACTTTATGTCAGCTTTATGTTGATGCAGCATTACAGCCACTATGTCGTAAATGGCCAGCAACTATAATATATCATTACATGGACGATATTTTGTTTGCACAGCAACAGCCATTCTCCTCTTTACAGATTAACACCATTAAAAATACTCTTGCTGCATATTCACTTGTTATTGCTGCAGAGAAAATTCAGACTACAAAGCCCTGGAAATATTTGGGATGGACTTTGACGGATCAAATAGTAATACCACAAAAATTGGAATTACAATTGGACATTAAAACTCTACATGATGCACAGAAGTTGCTGGGAGACTTACAGTGGCTGAAGCCTATTGTGGGAATACCAAATCATTTATTAGAAGCCCTACGGCCTTTGTTAAAAGGCGTGGACCCTACTACTCCTGTACACCTGACAAAGGAGCATCGTCTTGCCTTGCAGCAAATTAGTAACTGTGTACAGCAAGGGTATGTGTCTCGTCGAAAACTCGACCACCCCATTGACCTTACTATTTGGAATAGCCCTTGCCACTTGCTTGGTGCTCTCTCTCAGTTGCAAAAGAAAACGGGGGAGATACGGGTGTTGGAATGGTTATCACCGCCACTACAGCATAAGAAAACAATATCTTCAAAAATTGAACAATTGGCTGCATTAATCAAAAAGGGGCGTCTCAGAATTCTTGAAGTGGATGGTAGAGAACCTGCTACTATTAGATTGCCTATGGAAAAAGAAACCTTGGACTGGTACTTGATAAATTCAAAGAATTTACAAGAAGCATTATTGATGTCACCTGCTAAAGTAGAGACTAGTAAATTAGTGCCTAGAGTTTTGCAATGGATGACAGAATGGAACTGGATCACTCGACCTTTGAGAGAAGAAAACCCCATAGAAGGAGCTATTACAGTTTTTACAGATGCAGGAAAGAAATCAAGGTGTGCTGCTGTTACCTGGCATGAAAAAGGACAATGGAAGCATCAACTCCTCACAGCAGACCCTGCAGATAGCTTACAAACTTTGGAATTGTTAGCAGTAGTATGGGCGGTGTCCAACTTACAGGAGCCTTTAAATGTGGTCACAGACTCTATGTATGTTGCAGGAGTAGTCAAACGAATAGAGGAAGCAGCAATTAAGGAAGTGAATAATAAACGATTGTATGAGTTACTGATACAGTTAAGGAAGGCTTTACGAGAAAGAAAGGCAGCATATTCTGTGATTCATATTAGGAGCCATAAATGGTCTGAAGGTTTAGGAGAAGGGAATGAACGTGCAGATAAATTGGTTGCCCTACCCATTGATAATTCTTGTCCTATTGACAAGCACACATTGGCCAGAGAAGCACATAGTAGATATCATCAAAATGCAAGAGGTTTAGCAAAACACTTTGAGCTGAGTTTTTCACAAGCCAAGGCCATTGTCAGAGCATGTCCAACATGTAGTTATCATAATGGTGGGATAGGTCTAGGCATCAGAGTTAATCCTCGAGGTTTAAAAATAAATGAGATATGGCAAATGGATGTTACACACATAGCCAGATTCGGTAAAGTCAAGCATGTGCACGTCACCATAGATACATATAGTCACTACATATGGGCTACGGCTCAGGCAGGACAGAAAGCTATACAGGTTATCAGACATCTGCTAAGTTGTTTCGCTGTTATGGGAGTTCCAAAGAGTATCAAAACGGATAATGGTCGAGCTTATGTAAGTGCTAGGGTCCGGAAATTTTTGAATCAGTGGTCTGTTAAGCATGGGACAGGTATTCCACACTCTTCTACTGGACAGGCAATAGTGGAAAGTGCAAACGGTACCCTTAAGCAGTATATTGAAAAACATCAAGATTTGACAGATCCACAAGCATGTTTGGCTAAGGTTTTGTATGTGATTAATCATTTATGCATTTTTGGGGAAGATGATACCCCCCCTGCAATGAAACATCATCCGAGGTCAGGTCAGGAAAATACTAAGGAAGCAGAGGTCTGGGTTAAGTATAAGAACCCAAGTACAGGATTATGGGAAAAACCTGCAAAAGTATTATATTGGGGTCGGGGGTATCTTTGTGTTTCCTCACCTACAGGGCCTTTGTGGGTGCCTGCTAAGTGGACTAAACCTGTTTTTGATGCAGCCTCTGGTGGATCGCCTTACGGAGGAGGACAAGGAGCGACTGGGGAAGAAACTGCTTCTAGTCCTACAACCACTACTGTTTCAATTGAAGGGGGTACTCGGAAGCGGTGGACAGAGCACTGACACGTCACTATCGGACAGCCCAGGAGTTGATTGGTTTCATCGACTCATTATCAACTTTTCACTTAACAGATCCAGCAAAACTACATTGCCTTGACTGTCACAATCCACATTGTGCTGCCGGGATAGCTCTACGTTGTGGGGGTTGTAAAAGAACTTTTTGGATAGAACAATCATTATTACGGGATTTGTGGTGTCATACTTGTGAACACGAGCATACGTGGGGAAAAAGCTGGCAAGATGAATTAAGGAGACAAACAGGGCAAAACGCATATATAGCTTTAAATCTTTATGAGTCTCCTGAACAGAAGGTTCTTGCTTATTATCGATGGGAAATACAATGTATTGTGAATAGAATTAAGGTTCAAAGTAAATCACGTATAGTTTCTATAAGGTGTAGGAAATTAGTGCCTCTAACACAGCATTCAGTTGTAGGACCCTTCCAAGGGGATCCTGATAGAGCATTAGATTGCTGCATTGATAAGTTGCAAAAATTAAGTTTGCAAGTGGCAGGACCAGTGAAATTAGGAGCAGCAAGATTGAAGACAGATAAGAAAAAGAAGGCAAAAAAGAGAACGGTCTCATTTGAATAGGGGTATCAGTGATTGCTAATTAATTTTCTATGATTAGAACACTTTTACAGTTGTGGGACCCTCAGGAAGATATAGTTGTTGAGGAGGATAACGAACAAGAACTACGATTACAAAATAAGATACACCTTGTGTTAAAGAAAGACCTTGAGCTGTTAGCCTCATATAGTAAAAAGGCTGAAGAGGCTTTGCGATCACCACCATTGAATTGGTTGCTTTGGGTTGAAGATACACAATTTTATACTGGTCCTTACTTACATTCGCTTCCTTGTTATGTTTGCAAAAAGGATAAAGATAAATGCTATGCATGGGTAGCTTTGCATTGTGCAGATTGTAATCAGGTTTATTGGTATTCACAGAAGTCATTAGGATATTTATGGTGTACATCTTGTTTTGGAAAGTGGATTCGAAATCATATCTGGGTTAGAGCTCTTGAACAAAGTACTGGCCTGCCAGGACGGACAGGATTACAGCTCTTTGAGAGTGCAGAACAAGTGGTTATAGCATATCTTAGGTGGAAGTTACAGGAAAACCTTAGAATATTTGAAATTACTAAAGCCTCACGCATCATAGCAGCTCGCTGCAAAGCTGATTTGCCTTCAAACTTACCTCGTGCTATACTTGTGAGCAAGGATGCTGATTTAGAATTAGATCAGTATATTCAAGAATTGACTCAGCCTTACAATAGACAATCTAGCAAACCAGGGAAAAGACAGCGAAGAAAGGAAAAACAATGTAAGCAGAAGGAAGAAAAGGAGAAGCAAAGCAAGCAGAAAGAAAAATGAGGTTTGTTTTTGTAATACTGCTCAATGCTGTAGCAAGTGAAGCAGTAGGAGTAACACACTTTAGTCAACCAAGGGAAAATTTATGGGTAACACTTGCTAATCAAACTAACCAATCATCACTTTGTCTTAGTCTTGGAGGAGTCACTAACCCATTTCGAACATGCCTGGTGGAACTTCCGGTGTGGTCTCCTGGAGAATTTTGCAGTTTGATAAACAATCAAACCTTATGTATGTCTAACATGTCAAACATCACATTACCAGTACATAAAGGGTATACTGCAGGTCAGAGTGATGGCTATCGTCAATGCTTACTAATCCAATCATTTCACACCTCTTTGCATTCTCCTAATGAGGAATTCGATCTTTTTGGAAGTACAAATGCCAGCATATCTAACACTACAGCTGGTGGATGGTTTAGCTTCAAACTTTCGGGTGCTCAGAATTTAAACCAACCTAAAGAAACATGGGCCACCCTAGATTCATCCCTGTATGTGAGTGAATTCTCTCCACAGCATTACAGTCAATGTAACGGCACAAATATCACAGCACCAATGAAATTAGCCACAGGAATATTTTTGATTTGTGGAGACAGGGCATGGAATGGTATACCAGCTAAACCACAGGGTGGACCCTGTTTTTTGGGAAAATTGTCACTGTTTCATCCTAATGTGTCCTTGCTAATGCAGCTGAGTCAAAATTCAAACAGGAGAAAACGTAGCATACATGACTTAGACTGCAGCAAGATAGGAGATCCACGGTTTTGGGGCACATTCAAACAGGTGGTGGTTTCAACTATCTTACCAGGAGGATCTGCCAATAAAGCCATGAATTTAGCAAAACAATTAGGATGCTGGGCAAGGGATGAGCTGAACAAGACATCACAAATTCTGGACATGTTAACTGCAGATGTGCAAAGTGTTAACCATGCTGTTTTGCAAAATAGAGCTGCTGTAGATTTTTTGCTCTTAGCACAAGGGCATGGATGTGAAGAGTTCGAGGGAATGTGCTGCATGAATCTGTCTGATCATTCGGTGTCCATTCACACTAAGATAAAAGAATTACAACAGGGACTTCACAAACTTAAGGAAGAAGACGGTTTAGGAATTGACGAATGGCTTAAAGGCCTGGGACTCGGACCGTGGCTGAGGAACCTTGTGATCTATGCTATAGGACTGCTGAGTGTAATTTTACTGTTTTTGCTTATTTTGCCTTGTATCTTTAACTGTATTCAAAACATGGTCAGCCGTACAATAGCAAAAACATGGCAAACTAATCTCCTTGCACAAGAAGAAAACGGGGGAAATGTGGAGAGTATTATTAATAATTGGTTAGCTGAGAAAGGCCACACTGATATAATGCCACTGGTTAAACTGAAGGAGAAAAGTCAGCAGTCAGCAAGCTGAAAGGAAGAGTCAGCAGCGACCTTGCTGCAACATGAGGATAGGGAGTTGAGATTAGTCCTGAATATATCCTAAGAATATGTAGAAAGTATCAAAAGTAGAACCATAGGAATGTAGAAGTAGGCGTAGGTGCTGATATGTAACTGACCAATCCTGAGCTCAACTTTTGCAATATGTATGAAGCTCATTATTAACTGTATTTAACCCGCTGTACTGATCAATAAAATCGAGCCTGTGATGATCAAATTGATGTCCTGGTTCCCTTCCGCCGACAAGCAAGATATTAGGAAGGTTAAAGCTTAAGAATGGAGCTCTGTGTGTTGTGTTTTAAGGCTTACAAGCAGGTATTGTATTCGAAATAAGCAAGCATTGTTTTAAGCAAAGGTACGCGTGCTTATGGTGTGTGAAAAATTGTAAAAGTTTAGTAGTAATAAAATGGTTCTAAAAATAGTAATACAATTAGAGTAATAATAATTTGGACAATTTGAATTAGGACAATACAAGACAACAAATACAAAGAGTTACGGACCTCTGGGTACCTTTTTCTGGGCAGCATGAGCCCGAAAAAGGACCCCCGCTAACAAAGATTAACCCTTAAAAACAATAGCCCATTGCATATTCATGCACTTCATACATGATGCATAAATTCCGTTCAAACACAGGATTCTGTCTGGTCAGTGTCAGCTTCTTCCTCTGAATCCTAACAGCACCTTCGAGGCAGGAAGAAGTTTGTTTCTTCTGGTAAGAGAGCAATAAATTATTTTTCTCTGAAAGATTCAGGTGTCCTGTGGCTGCTATCTCGCTGGAAGTCCTTTCTTTAAAAAAGTATCCTACGTGGCATCGTTTCTATTTTAACAATTTTTATAACCTAAAACTATATTTAACATGGTACTTAAGAGAATTAATACAGCATTACTTTCTAACACAACACATATAATATTCATTTAATATTTGCGAAAAGCCAATCATAAAATACAGGCATTTTCACATTTACCATATGTATTTTGGTGTATTGATTAGTAGTGCTGTATTAACCGTTTAATAATAAATGTAGTCTTGTAATTAAAAGGTAACTTTTGTAGTTAAAAGAAGAACTATGTCAGTGAGGTTTTTTTAAAGGAAGGAATGAGGCACTCGCATCAGATAGCAGCCACAGGACACCTGAATCTTTCAGAAAAAAGAATTTTTTGCTCTCTTACCAGAAGAAACGAACTTCTTCCCGCCTCAAAGGGGCTGTTAGGATTAGAAGGAAGAAGTTGATGATGGCCAGACAGAATCCTGTGTTTGAATGGAATTTATGCATCATGTATGAGGTGTATGAATATGCAACGGGTTATTGTTTTTAAGGGTTAATCTTTGTTAACCGGTGCCCTTTTTCCGGCTCGTGCTGCCCAGAAAAAGGTACCCGGACATCCATAATTCTTTGTATTTGTTGTCTCGTATTGTCCTAATTCAAATTGTCCAAATTATTATTACTCTAATTGTATTACTGTTTTTAGAACCATTTTATTACTATTAAACTTTTTAAAATTTTAAAAACAAGTGATTGGCGTTTTTCACAGGAGTTGAGTCCCAAATATATTTTGGTGTCGCTGAGAGAGGTATTTTTAATTTATTTGATGAAGGGGGTACTTTTGGATCTCTCAGGAGTGCAAAGGGGAGCAGGGGAAGCGCTGAGTGCCTAGAGTGGGGGGATGCTGGAGAAAGGGGACCCTGGAACACCTGATGTAAAATTTCAATAGCGAATGTGAATTTTACTTCTATACCTTTTATTTTAAAGCAAGCACGCAGCGCTGGGTGGCTGGGGAGTCACTGCTCCACTCATAGCACACACAGTTCAGTAAATTATATATACTGTTTTTAAGCCTACAAAGCATTTTCCAATATGCTTGGTTAGTCCAAATTAGCAAATATCAATAAGCTGGGAGCAGTAATTTCACAATATTTCTAGGTGGTCATTGATTGCTATCCTTCTTGTGATTGTCTGGAGGGAGGCCTTGCACTGGTGTCTGCTACATGATTTGTCAAGTGCATCAAGCTTTTTATTATACATAAGCTTTTAATTGCTTTGTTACAATATCTCTTAGCTTTACCCCAACTTCCTCTATTTTATTCTAAGCATCAGTCGTCTTGCTGCCTCATCTCTTTTGCTCTACTATACTTCTTTGATTTTGATGCTTTATTTGTCTATTTGGTCAGAAAGTTTCAAAACCTTTCTTTGTGTCTTGTTTTGGACACAGCAGATAGAAGCATTTGCTGATTCCATTCCCAATTGGCACGTGTCACAAAAACAATTTCCACAGAATCAGGGGAGGGTGAGCCCTGGGACCCCCAAAACCCCCTCAGCATGCCTGAGCAGGACCCGGGAGAGGGGGAGTGCCCAGGACCCACAGGCCCCCCATCAGCTGTGAGAAGAGGGACCCCCATAAGCCCAAAGTGAGGACACTGGAAACGAGGCACTCCTGGGAGAGGTTTTTGGAATTCTTGATTTTTGGAGGTATTTCTGGCCACCAGACACTCAGTGACTTCTAGAGATGGACTTGGCCAGTGGGACCTTCAAAGCCAATGTCCTGGCTTAGGGCAATTTTGGGAGGAAAAACTCTAAAGGTGTTTCCTGTAGAAGAGCAAAGTCAAGTGGCCCCTCCTCCAGCTGGTTCTGGAAAAGTATTTTCTTTGAGAGAAGTGGAAAAAACTGTTTATTGAACAGGCAAAGCACTCACCAGCCCCAAAAATGAACAGTATTAAACAATAAAATCTCTTGCTGCTCCAAAAGAGATGACAAACTCACAAAGTCCCTCCGTGAGCTGTAGCATGGCTTGCTCAGTCTCTTATCAGTCTCTTATCAGTCTCTCTGGTGCTGGAAATGCCGTGGCCCAGCCCCGGTGAGGCACAGGTGTGAGCACCTGGTGCTCTTCTGGGTGTTCAATCCAGAGCAGGTTTAGACGGGTCCAAAGAAAAGGATAAACCAAAAACCACAGTCCAGGGAGCTTCTCTTCCTCTGCTAGCTCAAACTGACTAACAGCAAAGGAGGGCTCTGTCCCGCTGTCTGTCCATCTGCAGACAAGAGAGGAGCAGGAATGTGGAGGAGTGAGAGAGGTTCTGAAAACAAACTCCGTGCTTCTTCTTCCTCCCTCTCTGCTCTCAGAACCAGTGTTAAAGGTGCAAAGCTTATTTCAGACAAATGGGGATACGAGCATCATAATTTCACCCCTGGGACCCCCAAAAGACCCTCAGCCTGTGTAAGCAGGACCCGGGAGAGGGGGAATGCCCAGGCCCCACAGCCCCCCCAGCAGCTCTGAGAAGAGGGACCCCCATAAGCCCAAAGTGAGGACACTGGAAACAGGGAACTCCTGGGAGAGGTTTTTGGACTCCTTGATTTTTGGAGGTATTTCTGGCCACCAGACGTCCGGTGACTTCTAGAGATGGACTTGGCCAGTGGGACCTCCGAAGGCAATGCACTCACATCTTGTTTTTCCCCCAAATCAGGATTTCCCATTCCCAAACCTCATCTGGATGGAGAAGGCTGTGAGGAAGAGGAAGATGCCCCAGGGCACTGAGGCAGGTGAGAAGGAAGTCAGTGCCCCTTTTCCCCTCTGTCCTGCTCCGTCTCCCAGCCCAGCACGGCCCCAGCTGCAGCACAGCCCCACTGCTGATGCTGTCCAGCCAGGGATGCTCTGGGGGGATCTCCTTCCCCTTCCCTGTGGCACGGAGGCAAATCCCAGCCTCTCCTTGTCCTTCCTCCCCCAGGGAAGGAGCTGAGGATGGAGACCAGGGAGGACAAATCCTCACAGCAGAACCTGGTGGAAGAGGCCATTTTGAGTGGCTCCAGGGCACAGGAATCCACTGGGGAGGAAAAGCCCCGGAGATCCCTCAAGAGGAGGGGCTGCAAACCCAGCCCAGGGTGCTCCGAGGAGGAGAGACTCAGCCTGTGCCTGGAAGGCAGCCAGAGATCTGGCCAGAGCGCTGAAGTGGTGGTCCATCAGCAGCTTGATGATGGCAAGAAGCCCCACCAGTGCTTGGAATGTGGGAAGAGTTTCGGCAGGAGCGACCACCTGCTCATCCACCAGAGGACCCACACCGGGGAACGGCCCTATGAGTGTAGGAAATGTGGGAAGAGCTTCAGGATCAGCTCCCACCTGATTGTCCACCAGAGGATCCACACCAATGAACGGCCCCACAAGTGTGGGGAATGTGGGAAGAGCTTCCGGATCAACTCCAACCTGATCTCCCACCAGAGGATCCACACCAATGAACGGCCCTATAAATGTGGAGAATGTGGGAAGGGCTTCAGGAGGAGCTCCAGCTTGAAACTCCACCAGATGATCCACACTGGGATACGACCCTTTGTGTGTGGGGAGTGTGGGAAGGGCTTCCGTGACAGCTCCCGCCTGATCATCCACTAGACAATGCACACTGGGGAGTGCCCCTACACGTGCTCAGAGTGTGGGAAGAGCTTCATTGAGAACTCCAGCCTGATTCTGCACCAGAGGATCCACACTGGGGAGAGGCCCTACAAGTGCAGGGAATGTGGGAAAAGCTTTAGGCAGAGCTGCCATCTGAATGCCCACCAGAGGATCCACACTGGGGAGAGGCCCTATAAGTGCAGGGAATGTGGGAAAAGCTTCATCGACCCCTCCGGCCTGAGTGTCCACCAGAGGATCCACACTGGGGAGAGGCCTTACAGGTGTGGGGAATGTGGGAAAAGCTTCAGTCAGAGCACTAGGCTGATTCTGCACCAGATGATCCACACCAGGGAGAGGCCTTACAGGTGTGGGGAATGTGGGAAATGCTTCAGGCAGAACTCTAGGCTGATTGCCCACCAGAGAATCCACACTGGGGAGAGATCCTATGAGTGTTCTGAGTGTGGGGAGAGGTTTCAGAGCCGATACCGTCTCCTCAAGCATCAGCAGATTCACACAGAATAGAGGCCCTTCTGCTGCCCTGACTGCAGGAAGGGCTTTTAGAAAAACTGCACTCTCGTCACCCACCAGTGGATCCACACTGGGGAGAAGCCCTGACAGTGTCCCAAGTGTGGGAAGAACTTCTCCCAGAACTCTGCCGTGACCCAACACCAAGGGAGGCAGCAGTAAGGGATGCCCAACAAGTGCCCTGTGTGCAGGAAGAGTGTTGCCTTGATTTTTAAAGATTTTCTGAGCCTTCTAATGTTTACATTCTTGTAGCAAACTTTCTCAAACACTTTCTGTAAATAACTTCTTGTTTGGCATTCTTTTATAGAAGAAGAAAAATATGATGGACTGTTAGTTTGTCCAGTGTCATTGGAGAGGTGGCACTTTCACCCTCCAATCCACGGTCGCTTTTAGAAAACTGTAAATGTTGGAGTCAGGAAATAAACTTCCCTTTTCTTCCCCTTGAGAGCAGCAGTGTGTGCGCTCGTGTTGTTTTGTGTGCTACAGTGACAGGAAGAGCTTTGAGTGCTGCTTCAACTCCATCCCCCATTGGGGACCCCCACTGGATGGTCCACAGTGACCCTCGCTGGGCGGAGACTTGGTCATCCATGATCCTGGTGATCCATGTTGGGAAGACGCCTGGCTGGTGGTCCCCACATCTTCCTGGCTCTCCTTGGGCACTTGGACATGGCCAGAGAAAAATCCATTGGGATGCAAACAGACATCAGAATTTCATAGTGGACAGCACAGTTTTTTACTTTCGACCCCAAAACAGTCTCACCTTTTGCATCCAGTCATTGCTTCGAGTGGCATCCAGAATTCCAAATGGTGTTGGAGGTCTTTTCCAACCTGAATCATTCCATGATTCTAATTCTCTCTGGCCCACCAGCATCTTCCACAGCCAAATGGTGATTGACTGGGGCAAAACCCAGGATTTTGGAGACAATGGAGTGGAAATCTTTCTAGAAAAGGTCCTTTCTACCCGCCCAGGCACACAGATACTCAGCCAGCATGGACACATAAATGCTTTTATTTTGGCCTTTATTTTCTTTCATTTTTCATTATCCTTCACCCAACATTGGGGTAAATATAAAGACATTCAACTAAGACATGGATGGTGACATTGTGGGACTTGGGTGGGGACATGGTAGGGATGGGGACAAGGACGTGGGTGGGGATATGGTGGGGATGGGGACAAGGACCTGGGTGGGGATGTGGTGGGGATGTGGACAAGGACCTGGGTGGGGATGTGGTGGGGATGGGGACAAGGACATGGCTGTGGATGGCGATATTGGGCATGGGAGGTGTCACAGATAGAGATGGTGACATGGGGCTCTATGGCCATGGATGAGGAAATGGGGGACATGGCCATGGATGGTGACACAAGTGGCCTAGAGACAAGTCCATGGGTTGACATGTCCATGCCATGGGGTGTCCCATGGCCAAGGACAACACATCCCCACCACCACCATGATACTGTCCCTTTCATGCTGCCATTTATTCCCTGCTCCTCCCCATTGTCACCCCACTGTGAACCCAGCCAGGGACAGGGGTGACATTTGGGGACACTCCTGTCCCCACTCCAGCACATACCTGGGGCCAGCAGAGAAGGGGATGAAGGACGACGGGGACCGTTCCTTGCTGTTTTCCAGACTGAACCTCAGAGGACTGAACACCTGGGGTGACACCAACACAGTCACACCGAGGGGACACAGCTGTCACCACCATGGTGACAGGGACACCTCATAGGGTGGCCCTACCTCACGCTTGGGCCAGAGGTCTGGGTTGTGGTGGGTCCCATAGATGCTCATCAGGCAGATGACCCCTGGTGGGATGGGAATGGCCACTTTAGGGACAGCAGATGAGGATGGGTGGTGACACTGGGGACACCCTGGCCATGCCATACCCTTGGGGATGACACAGCCATCACACAGGGGGATGTCCTCGGTGCAGCGCCAGGACACAGCAGTGACAGGAGGGTGCAGCCGCAGGCTCTCCTTGATGCATATGGTGGTGAAGGGCAGCTGGGACAGGTCGTCCCTGGGGACAAGCGGGGCTGGCATCGTGTCCCCAAGCCACATGACCGGGGTGGCCCTGGGGACATCTCACCATTCAATGTCTGCAGTGTCCCGGCCAGCCAGGAGCTCCTGTACCTGCTGGCGGCATCGCTCCTGGTGCTCAGGATGGCCGGCCAGGTTGTAGAAGAGCCATGCCAGGCCACTGGCCGTGGTGTCATGGCCTGTGGGGACACTGGGTGAGTGAGGGGACACTGGAGTGGCTCCTCCCCAGTGGCACCTGGGAGCTCGTGCTCACCCTCAAACATGAAGGTGTCAGCCTGAGCCACGATGTCCTCGTCCGACAGGGTGCGGCCATTCTCGTCCTGCAGAGGCAAGATGAGCCACGGGCCACTGGGGCCACCAGTCTGTGGGCCACCTGGGGCCAAATCCCATCCATGGCCACCACCCTATGGCACCACCATCCCACTGGCCACCAGCTCTATGGTCAATGCTGCCCATGGCCACCACTGTTCCCCTGTAGCCACCAGTCTATGTCCAAGCCTCCCATGGCCACCAGCATCCTACTGGCCTCTATGGTCAATCCTTCCATGGCCACCACCACTCTCTTGACCACTTTCATGCCCCATGGCCACCACCCCAGCCCCACCTTGGTGAGCAGCAGGATGTACTCGCTGGGCTGCCTGTACCAGGGACGATGTGGGGACACTGTGGCCACCAGCATGGATGATAGCAGGACCATTGGGGCCACCAGAATGGCCAGCAGGGACAGGGATTGGACAGGATGGCCAGTGGGGACCATGGCAGAGCCAGCACAGCCACCAGGATGGCCAGCAGGGACAATGGTAGGGCCACCAGGATGGTGTCATGATCCGCTCGTACAAGCGAGGGTCATGATGGTTTGTTAACTGATCTGAGTGCAAAAGCAACACGGAAGGGGATTTTGGTATTAATCAAAACAAATGCACCTCTTGTTGAGTGCCCACAGCAGATGTGATGGAAGGATTAGAAAGGAGAATAAAGGAGAGAGAGAGAGAGAGAGAGAAAGAGGGGAGGAATAGCTGCCAGTGGAGAGATGAAACCCTCGTGGTCCAGCCAATAGATCCGTCTTGTCACGTCAGGGAGAATCTCAAAGTCTTGGTTCTGTTATAGTCCTCCACCAAGGGGGGGAGCAGGTAAGTCTATTGAAAGCACCGAGAGGGAACAGGTGAGTTTACAGACAGTCCATGTTCTCAGCAGTGAGTGAGACCAATTGTTTTCTTGGTCCAGGGAGCACACCTGCAGGCAACACTTGGCAAACATCTGGCTTCAGTTCGGCCAGCCCCCTGTGTTAGAGTTATAGGGGTCTCAGTCTCAGCCCTTGGGAGGGGGCTTCAGTCTCCGTCACAGCGGTCGTGAGGCAGCTGAGGGAAACCTCAGAGTGTCTCTTACAGATGATCAGTGGGGACAGGTGTCAATCACTCCTGGCCGTGGGTCTCATAGCTGAAGATGCACTTCTGGAGCGTGTCCAGGGTGAGGAGGCTCAGGGGCTGCAGCACCTCCAACTCCACCGGCCCCCACCAGCTGCCACTGCTGCTGCCGCCCACTTGGCCTGCGGGGAAGGGCTGGGTTGGGGAGGGAACAGGGAGGGGATCAGGGACATGGGATAAATTTGGCGGTGGGACAGGGGTGGGAGAGGGGGAGGAGTTGAAGAGAAGGTGTGGAACAGGAATGTGGTGATAAATGAGGGGTGGGGTTGGGGTTTGGGGGCAGCTTTCAGTTTGGGGTATGGGACAGTACAGAATTTGGGTACAGGACGGGGCTCGGGGTGCAGGACAGGACTCAGGATGCAGCAGTGGGTGCAGGACAGAATTTTGGGTGCAGGACTGTCCTATGGTGACGTTATGATGCCTGTATCCCCATCCATGTGTTCTGTTTATGCTGGATATTATGTTCTGTGCCTTCAAGACTGGCTCTGAAGAGCGAAGTTTTGTTTTGGTTTTGTTATCAGCCGCTCCCCCACGGCTGGCGGGACACAGAGACAGGGCAGTGCATGGTGCTGCTTTTGCTTTTTGCTTGGCTTTTTGCTTTGCTCTTGCTTTTGTTTCTGCTCATTACTTAGTTAAGCTAAGCACTCCGAATTTTTCCCTGGACTGTTTTTCCTTTCTCTTTTTTGGAACCACTCAAACCTGCTCCGGACTGGGACCTGGGAAACACTGAGAGTTTGCACCTTGTGGCTGCAGCAGCTGCCCCAGCACCGGAGGGACTGATAACAGAGCGACCACTCCCAAGAGAGACTTTCTGAATTTGTCATCTTTTTCAGAGTGGTGAAAGAGTGTTGTCACCTGGTATTGTTCATTTTGTGTGCTGGGGGTGCTTTGCCTGTTAAATAAACAGGTTCTTTCCACTTCTCTCCAGGGAATCCTTCCTGACCCAGTTGTGGGGAGGGGCAATGTGCGTTTGCTTTCTGGAGGAGCCCCTTTGGAGGTTTTCTCCCAAATTTGCCCCAAACCAGGACAAAATTTGGTGCCCAACGTGTGGGGCTTGAGAGAGAGTGGAAAAAACCCTGTTCTGACTGCATTTTGGTTGCCATTACTCTGTGTTGGTATAAAGCAGTTAATGGCCATGTTTTTTGAATTCATAATGTCTCTTGGGGTGGAGGCTTGCATGCATTTCTGGTCCCCAGGTGCAGAGGATCATTAATGGGACATCACACCATGATTAATATGATAAGGGAAACCAATTTATTACAAAAAGCAAGCCATATTTATACTGTTCTCTATTGTTCACCCCTCAAGCTGATACATGATTGGTTAAATCCTTTTTACGCACGCATTTTGATATTTCAGTTAATTTTAGTTAGTCTTTCTTCTTCATGCATCTCGCTGTGGTTTTCTTGTCTGCCTTTGCATCCTGAACCGTCTGCTGCTGAGCGTGTTCTCCTTCTTTTGTGTCCTTCAAGGGCATGGTGACCTCACTCAGGTTCTATGAAGGCTGGATTGTGAACATGTTGCATATGTCCATTGTCCTCCAAAAAACCCTCAGCAATCCTCCCGGTGCTTTCTGGTCATTCAAGTGCCCTTCAGCTGACTGGTTTCATGCTTTGAGCTTCAGGGAATTGCCCAATCTTTCTGAAGCTGAAATAAATATCATATTAGTCAACATCTTAATTGTGTTTATATCTCACAGAATTGCCTTTTCTTTTGCCTTTGTCTAAAACGGTTCCTGTGCGGAAATCTCTGGGGGATGGTGGACATGTCAGATGCTGCTGGGACATCCCAGAGCACTTGGACCTTGGCTCTGCACAGGAGAGCTCTTCATCCCCTTTCTCTCTTTTCCTCCCTCTGGGCATGGAGGGAGCTCCTGACTTCAGTGTGTGACTCATGTGTGCAAAGAGCAAATCTGGGCAGAATTGGGGCAGGGAGGGTTTGGGGGGACCTTGGGATCTGTGCTGGGCACAGAAGGTGCTTTCCACTGCTCTGAGGCTGTCTGCTGTGGAAAGTGGATTTAATATCCAGCAGAGGAATGACTTTTGCATTTGATGGAACTGTGCCTTCCCTTGGCTTTGTTGGCTGAAAAGATACAGAGGAGCACACACAGAGTTACCAACTCCTGGATTCCAGCAGTGTTCAGATAGAAGTTACAACAGGAGGCAGGGTCAAGATGTGTGCTTGCCTTGTGGTCAGCTTTCAATACCCCTTGGTCTCTCTGGGCCCTTCCCCCAGGTGGGCCTTGGGCTCATTTGGTCCCTCAGGAGCTGGGCTGGGGCTGCAGAGGTGGCTGTGGAGCATTGCCTGTGCTGTGCCAGGGACTGGCAGCCACTGCTGGGCTGGGATAGAGGCTCTGGGGGGATTGGGGCTCCAGGGCAGGGCAAGGCTGGACCTGCCCCTTCCTCCCTCCCACACAAAATGTTTAGAGCCAACAATCTCCTCCAGTCTGTCACAACAGGGAATGCTGGAAGTGAAATCCCAGTTGTGGCCATGGGCACCTGGCTGAGAAGGACAGTTTTGTTCCATAGGAAGGAAAGCACAGAGCCTCAGTGTTTGGAAGGCAGGTGAGAGTCTCACTAGGCCAAGGCCAGCCAGACTTGTCAGGAATGGCAGATTTTTTTTGGGAGCAGTCTTTGGATTTAGGGAATTCTGGAGGTGGAAGACCAATCTCAGCCATGCATGCCTGGAGAAGTAGGACAGTTCTTTCTCATAGGGAGGAAAGCACGGAGCCTTCCCCAGTGTTTTGGGGACAGATGGGAGGTGACTCTCCTGAAAACATTGCCTGCCACACTTGTCCTGGCAATATTCCTATGGGAAAAATTTGGAGTTGAAATCCCAGTTCTGGCCATGAGTAATTAGAAGAGATTGACAGTTGTTTTCACAGCAAGGAAAGCACAGAGCCGCAGTGCTCCAGGAGCTGACGAAAGGCAGCCTTTGACATTCCAACATCAGCCAAAGCTGTCCGGTGGCCCCTGGGAGGCCAAGCCAGCCAGGCCTGTTCAACGTTCCCTCAGTTCCATGGGACCCAATGGTCCCTTGCTTCCATGTGTCCCTGAGGTGCCATAATGCCCCCTTGGTGACACCAGGCCCTGAAGGGTCCCAATGGTCTCCATGGTTCCATCAGGCCCCACAGAACCATAATGGTCTCTGGGTTCCATGAAGCCCCGCTGTGTCACCAAGGCCCCTTGGTTCCATGGGCTCCAGTGGTGCCACAATGATCCCCTTGGTTCCATGAGGTTCCATAGTGCCACCACGGTGTCCTTGGACCTGCTGGGACTCTCGGTGTGTTCCCAGACACCCCCAGCATGGTTACAGACGCTCCCAGTATATCCCAGTTGCCTTCAGCACACTCACAGTCATTCCCAGTCACATCCACTTGGCCCAGTAAGATTCCACTTTCCACCAGTATGATCCCAGTCACTCCCAGTGAAGGGAATGGACCGGGATGGACTGGGACAGGCTGGGATGGACTGGGACACCGGGATACACCAGGCAGGATACACTGGGATACACTGGGATACACCGGGACACACTGGGATACACTGGGATACACTGGGATACACTGGGACACACCGGGACATACCAAGACACACCAGGATACTCCAGGATACACCAGGACACCCTGGGATTCACCGTGCCCAGCACTGGGACCCACTGGGAGCAGGATCAGAGCACACTGGGACTCAGCAGGGCCAGAACTGGGGCAAAAGGGATCATAGTGGGACCCACTGGGATATACTGGGAGTGACTGCAACCATACTGGGGATGACTGGGAACACACTGAGAGTGACTGGAGCCACTGAGTCTACATTGGGGGCAACTGGGAAGACTGGGATCACAGTGGATTCCTACCGGGGTCATACTGGGAGTGACTGGGTCTGTGCTAGGGTGTCGTGGTTTTGGTTTGCTAATATAAGATCTCTTTAATTTTGAGATTTTTTTTGGCTAATGCACTAAAGAATGTGGTGGGTTTGGTGTTGGTTAATTACTAATACACTTATTTTTGGTTGTGAGATAGGATTAGGAGAAAGGTAAAGCAGGCTCAAAACTTTAAAAGGGTAGAAAGAAAAATTTTAATAATAGTAAGTAAAAAGAAAAAAAAAGGTAGTAAGAATCAAAGCAAACTTTTTAGAATACTTCTCCCCACAACTTTTTCTTTCTCACTGACAATGTAAAGAAACTAAACTTAAGATTTCTAGTCAGTTTACTACCTCTCAAAGAGTCTTTTTTTAGTTCACTTAGGGAGAGAAGTCCCTCTTGATAAAGTTATGGAGACTTTTCTACAAAAGGAAAAAAACAGTTTTCTCGTGGTTCTCAATTTTGTCATGAATAACAACTGCCAGGGGAACCTTGCTATCGTAAAATCTTTCTTATTTCTACAAACCTTCCCACAGCTTGGAGACGGGCTATGTTGATTGATGGGGTATTGTTTTAAAGATGAGCTGTTCAAAGGCAAAAGTTCTCATTATCTATCTCTAAAATCATCTTCATCTCTGGGAGCACAGATCTTCATTTTTAGAAGCACAAGACTGTGCTCTTTCTTTGTGCAAACTTCTCATGAGATTACAGCTATTTCAACATCTGCTTACTTTAACATAGAAGCCTTCACCTAATATCAATTCAAACACTTTCATTTCCTTATAGTTTTATGTGTTATAAGGGAAAAGAGTCTTTTCTTTATAGCTTACAAGAGGATTTCAGCTCTAAAAACAAAGCATCTTCTCCCCCTCCCATCTGGGCCTTACTTACCTTCTTCTTTATTACCTTTAATATCTTCATCTTGTTTTTAATATACTTGCATGTTGTTCTTTTCTCTCACTCAGAAGAAGACTGAAGCACTGAAAAAGTTAACATCACGCCTGAAGCCTACCTAACCCACCAATAACTACTAACAGAAAGCTGTGGCTCAGTTGTGTTCAGATCAGCTTTGTAGTTAGTGTTTAGTTTTCTACACCAGCCACAGAAGTCTCTGGTCTCAGCCAGGCTAAGAAGAAGAAGAAGCAGCAGCCTGACAGCGAGATCTTCGCAGCCACAGCCAGCCCTGCTCTGGCTAAAGCTCCGCAGCCTCCCCTGTCTCCTTGCCCGGCAGCTGCTGAAGCCCAGCCCGGCCAAACCAGAGCCCATGGAGAGAGAAGCCAGCAAGCAGCCCAGGAAATAGAAAAGAAGCCCAGCCTGCAGCAAGACGGCCCAGCCCAGCCCAGACACAGAGCTGAAGCCCAAACCGAAACCCAGCAGCTCCCTGCCGACCAACAAAGAAAAGAAAAGTTTCTGAATTTTTTGGTCTTTACCATGTGTGTTTCACAAAAGCGTGTCTAGCTTTTCAGCAGCTCAACAGACTGTCAGATACACAAAAAACTTTGCATCACTTCCCTACATTTCCTCCCATTCCCAAACGTAACACAGGGGCCACTGGGAACAACTGGGATCAGACTGGGAGCAACTGGGAGCAGCTAGGACCAAGCTGGGAGCAACTGGGATCATCATGGCATCAGAGTAGGATCATACTGGGAGGGACTGGGTCTGTGCTAGAGGCAACTGGGATCACACTGGGAGGAAATGGGGACATGCTGGGGACCAATGGGATCATACTGGGAGCAACTGGCACCACACTGAGGGTGACTGGGATCCTTCTGGAATCATACTGGAAGTGACTAGGGGCAGGCTGAGGGCAACTGGGACCATGTTGAGGCAACTGGGATATACAGGAAATGACAGGAATCATGCTGGAGGTGACTGGGAGTGGCTATGAGCAAATGGAATCATACCGGAAGCTACTGGGAGCAACTGGGAGTGAGTGGAAACACATTAGGGACAACTGGGATGTACTGGGAGAGACCAGGAGTGACTGGAATCACAAAAGAACCATAAAGGAAGTCACTGGAATAATACTGGGAGTATCTGGGATTGACTGGAATCCTACTGGGCGTGACTGGAATCCTACTGGGTGACTTGGAGTGACTGGGACCATACTGGGGGCAAATGGCACTGTACTGAGAGTGACTGGGTTCATCCTGGAATCATACTGGGAAGGACTGGAACCATACTGGGAGTGTCTGGAACTATAGTAGGGCTGAATGGGAACACCTGGGATCATACTGGGAGTGACTGGGATGATACTGGGATCACACTGAGTGTAACTGGAAGTGACTGGGACCATCCTGGGGGTGACTGGGAGCCACAGGGCCCATGCTGGAAGTGACCTGGGGGGAACTGGGGGAACTGGCCCGGCTGGGGCTCAGGGTTGTTCTCCCCCAGGGCTGCCCTGGCTCCTGCTGCCACCCTGGGCCCCACAGAGCCGAGGGACAGGGGACAGCTGAGGGACAGGAGACAGGGGCAGGGACGTGGAGAGGTAGAAGGGAGTTCCAGGGGGTCCTTGAGCCCAGGAAAGGGGAGTCCAGGGTTTCCCAAAAAGGGGGGACAAGCGTGGGGACACCAGGGATGTTCGAGAACGAGGAGTTCAGGGGGTCTCTGGTTTTGCACACAGCTGGGGCTGGGGACTGGGAAAGGCAGGAATGGGGGACCAAGGCATTCCAGGGCATCCCAGGGTCAAGCCAATGGCCAGTCTGGAGGCTGGGAGCCATGGGATGGCCGGGAAAAGGGGAGCAGAGAGCCCTGATGTCCAGGAATGGGGTGTGAAAAATGCATGTATTTTATGATTGGCTTTTCACAAATATTAAAATGAATATTATATGTGTTGTATTAGAAAGCAATGCTGTATTAATTTTCTTAAGTACTGTGTTAAATATAGTTTTAGGTTATAAAAATTGTTAAAATAGAACTATGCTATGTAAGATGCTTTGTTTAAAAGAAAGGACTTGCAGCGAGATAACTTGCAGCCACAGGACACCTAGATCTTTCAGAGAAAAAGAATTTACGGCCTTCTTATCAGAAGAAACAAACTTCTTCCCACCTTGGAGGTGCTATTAGGATTAGAGGGAAGAAGTTGACACTGGTCAGACAGAATCCTGTGTTTGAATGGAATTTATGCATCATGTATGAAGTGTATGAATATGCAACGGGCTGTTGTTTTTAAGGGTTAATCCTTTGTTACCAGGGGTCCTTTTTTGGGCCCGTGATGCCCAGAAAAAGGTACCTGGACGTCCATAACTCTTTGTTTTTATTGTCTCATATTGTCTTTATTCAATTTGTCCAAATTGTTATTACTCTAATTGTGTTACTATATAACCATCTTATTACTATTAAACTTTAAAAATTTTAAAAACAAGTGATTGGCGTTTTTCACAATTTGGTAGCAGAGGATGGTTACTAACTCCTCGCTGCCGGTGCTTTGGGAGAGTCAGAGTGGGGAAGGCGCGCCCTGCCCTCTTTGGCAGCCTCGCTCTGCTTCCCCTGAAGTGACCGACAGACGCAGGTTACGATCTGTGGACAAAAGGAGACAATAAAACAAAGAGAACGGGAAAAGGGTCCCTACAACTGCTGTAATTTGCCCCCTAAGAGTAGTAGTGCGCACGAAGAACCCGGGAAGGAAAAAGGATTGGTAAGTATTTCTCGGGGGGCAGGTACGGGGGGATGAATGTGTGTGAATGAGAGGCGGGCTGGTTGTCCCAGACCTGCCAAGTGAGTGCGGAGTCTCCCACGCTGCGTTTCCAACTTTGCGCTGGAAAAGCGGCCAGTAAAGAGACAAAGCGACTCATAAGAGAGTGAAAGAATCCCCGGGGGTGACTGGGACTGGGTCTCAGGGAGGGGTTGGACCCCTCGGTGGTGGGGAGCAAGGTTTCCTAGCCCAATCCACTAGGAAACAGGACAGGAGGGGCTCCTAAAACCTGCAGGGTTGAGGGATTTATATTCCAAGAGCATCCAAGAGCAGGGTTGAGCAGAATTCTGTCCGAGTGAGGATATGCCCGAGAACACTCAGGGTGGGACAACACAGCTAGATTGGGGGATAAAAAAATGCCCAAGAACATCCAGGGTTGGACAACACAGCAGAACAAATGAAATGCCAAAGAGCATCTGTAGTTGTACCACACCGCTGGGTTGAGGGACAGAAAATGCCCAAGAGCATCTGAGGTTGAACAACACAGCTGGATTGAAGGAAAATTACCCGAGAGCATCTGGGGTTGGACAACATGACAGGATTGAGGGAGAAATTGCCCAAGAGCATTTGGGGTTGGATAACACAGCTGGGTTGAGGGATATCCAATGGCACCGGGACTGGCCAGTAACACCTAAACTTGTAATAGGCGATGTGAAAGTAAAAGGTACCTTATTGTTGTTTTGTGGTGTGTGAGAGTGACACACACAGAGCCAGCCTCAACTTCCTGGGCAGGTGGGAAGGGGGAGGTGTGGAAAGAGCGAGTGACCTGCACACCAGGCTGCAGCTCCCGGCTGGGTGGGGGCTTCTGGGCCCAAGAGGAGCGAGTGACCTGCGAACCAAGCTAGCGTTCCCTGGGCGTGTGAGGGGCCGTAGCTGAAGAGTGTGAAAGACACGCAGACAGCCTCACAGGGGAACGGGCACCAGAGGCAGCCAGAGTCAGGGCCCTTCTAGGGGGCCTGGTGACACTGAGACCTGGAGGTAAACCCCAAAGCGAAAGAGGGGGCCACAAGGACCTGTGATTTTCTAGCAATAAGGATCCACTCTGTGTCTTGAGAGTGTGAAGGAATGTGTGAAAGTGAATGAGAAATAAAAGTGAGTGAATGTAGACGAATGAAAGTATAGGTAATGTCGATTGTGCATTTTAAGCCTTACCGTATCTCCTTGGAGGGAGTTGGATTGTATTGAAAAGCAGTGTGAGAAAAAGGGGTTTTTTTGGGTGTAAGTAGTTGAAAGAAAAGTGGTATTTAAGTTGTTAGTAAAAAGTGAAAAACAGAAGCAGGGGACGAATAGATAGAAAACTGAAAAATGAGACAGAAATTCAGTAAGGTGGATACAGGAAAAGAAAAGCAGAAAAAAAATACCAACAGAAATACCCCAAGACAGCACATTGGGAGTTATGTTAACAAACAGAAATACAACTCATTGCAAAATACAGGGTATGCAGAAGTTGATGAGAAAAAACATGCAAACTTGTGAATTATATACTTAAAAACAGCATTAGAAAATTTAACACAAAAGAGTTATATATTGATTCAAGGTATGCCTTTAGAGTAGCACATACCTTAAGAAAAATTTTAAAAGGGAGATTGCTTAATTAAAGAAGAAAAAGATTAGTACATGAGAAACTTATTTTCGAGGTTTTAGAGGCATTACAATTACCTAAGAGAGATAGCAATAGTACGTATTAAAGGACACCAAAAGGTAAAGACCTAGAAATAAGAAGAAATAAAATAAATAACTGGCAGATCAAGAAGCTAAAGATGCAGCAGAAAATAGAGCTGAAAGAGTTAATATTAACTCCAAATGAAGAAAAAAAAAGGGGGGGGAATTAAAACAAGATTGTGGCGAACAAGATAAATCGGGGAAATAGAAACATCTTGATATGGAAGACAATTAGATAATAAAACGCTTACGAGGGAATAGCAGAGGACGTGTATCAAAAAGCCCGGTGGGATACACAGGCTAGGTGTGATCATTTTTTTAAAAGAACTATGGGTGCATTGAGACCTTTAGAGTAAAAAACAAGTACCTGAAACATGTATACTTTGCCAAAAGATAAATAAAAGGGTGATGAGAAAAACAATATGAGAAGGTCGTCAGTTAGCTCGTCGACCATTTCAAAGCATCCAAAAAGCAAAACGGGGAAAGTACAGAGCTGAGAACAAATTGCCTCATCCATTCCCGTTCGTTCCCCCACTCGTTCGCACCAGCCCTCCCAGCCCCTGTGCCGGCTCCGGCACAGTCCGTCTGTCCCGGTCCGTCTGTCCCGGTCCGTCTGTCCCGGTCCGGCCGCCTGGCCCGCGTTCTTGCCGGGGGTGGGGGTCTGTCCTGCCGTGTGCACCGTGGTCACCGCGCTGATCGCACCGAGGGGGGTCCCGTCTGTCCCATCCCCGGCTGCCCTGACTCTGTCGGCTCCCGCCGCTGCAGCCGGGGTCAGTCCCGGCTTTGTCTCTGCCGGATCAGCCCCCGTGAGCCGAGTGAGGGCGATCCCCGCTCCAGCTCGGTCTGCACAGGAACAGCCCCTCGGGCGATCCCAGCCACAGACCCCGCCTCTGGAGCCCCCAGACCCTGAGCTGTGCCGATCCCCTCGGGCCATCCCGGCTGCAGACCCCGCCTTTGGAGCCCCCAGACCCTGAGCTGTGCCGATCCCCTCGGGCCATCCCAACCACAGACCCCGCCTCTGGAGCCCCCAGACCCTGAGCTGTGCCGATCTCCTCGGGCCATCGCAGTCACAGACCCCGCCTTTGGAGCCCCCAGACCCTGAGCTGTGCCGATCCCCTCGGGCCATCCCAGCCACAGACCCCGCCTCTGGAGCCCCCAGACCCTGAGCTGTGCCGATCCCCTCGGGCCATCCCAGCTGCAGACCCCACCTTTGGAGCCCCCAGACCCTGAGCTGGGCCGATCCCCTCGGGCCATCCCGGCTGCAGACCCCGCCTTTGGAGCCCCCAGACCCTGAGCTGTGCCGATCCCCTCGGGCGATCCCAGCCACAGACCCCGCCTCTGGAGCCCCCAGACCCTGAGCTGTGCCGATCCCCTCGGGCCATCCCGGCTGCAGACCCCGCCTTTGGAGCCCCCAGACCCTGAGCTGTGCCGAGCCTCCCCGTCCTGCCCTGAGCTCCATTCCCTTGGTAACCACAGCTCCGGCTGCTTAAGGAAACTCTCTAAAGGAATCACTTTATTGAAACACTAAAAAATCAGTTAGAAGAAAGCCCTCTCCTGATTCTTCCTAAAAATACGTGAGAAAGGCTGTAGAAGATAAAAATCCAAAAAGAATGGGATAAAGAGATTGGTCTATTTCCATTAAGAGAGGTTCTCAAAGGGGGGTGATGGATCAGAGTTTGTAAATGCTTCTTTGACTTTGTCTGAGGTCTGAAATTTTAAGAAATAAATAAAAGAGATATTTGGAGAATCCCATAGGCATAGCTGAACAATTAGACCAACTTTTAGGTCCAAACATGTATACTTGAGAACAGATGTGGTTGGTAATGAAAATAATATTTTTCTCAGGAAGAAAAGCAATTAATCAGAGCAACTGAAATAAAAGCTTAAGAAAAAGATAATCTGCAGGGACCCCCAGAGAAGACAAAATGCCAACTGTACCTCCTGAATGGGGTTAAAATAATGAGGAGGGGAGTAAACACATGAACAGTTATTGTAATTACATAACCAAGAGAATAAATGAGACAGCATATCAAAGGCGAAATGTGAAAACAAAAGATTTTTGAGAGACAGCTTTTAGAGGGGAAAGAAAAAACTCCAACTAAATAGATAAACAAACTTTAGAGAAAAAGGAAAATGGTCCTAAGTAAGCAGAAGATCTGAAAATCTTTAAAGAAATGGGCCCATTAAAAAAAAAAAAAAAAAAGTCATAGGCTTTAATTTTTTTGGGGGGGAACAAATACCATCAGGAGCCTGTGATAACTTTAAAAGTGGTCCCCAAGAAGAAGAATTGGAATTTGTTATAGACACAGGGGCAGAGAAAACCTGCCTGTTAAACATTCCAAAAGGGTATAGTGTGAGCAAACATATAGTGAAAGTAACAGGGGCAAAAAGAGGAAGTTTTACATTTCTGGTCATTAAAGATGTGGTAATTGAGGGAAGAAACTAAAATTTAGGTGGGAGATGTGTTATTGGTCCCAGGGGCAGGTAGCAATTTATTGGGAAGAGTCTTACAAGTGCAATTAAGAGTAAGAGTTATATCAGAAAATAAGAAAATGACAGCTAGAGTTTTGAAATTAAGCCAAGAGGATGAAGAAAAAAAAAATCAACAAAGAAGTTTGGGCTGGAGAAAGAAATAGGGGAAGAATAAATATCGACCCCATAAGGGTTACAACTGAGAGAGGAGAAAGAGAGAAGTTGAAGTAGAGAAGTAGTTAGGAAACTCTGAGATGTTAGAATGTGAAGTGATGACATCTTGGTGCTAGAAGAGAGCAGAAGTGTGAATGCAAGTTTTTTGCATGAAAGGCAGAGAAGTATCTTAACACACGGTTGTTAAGAGGTTATTCAATGCCACACTGGGGTCCGGAAAAGCCTTAGCAGAACGGGCCCTCCTTGAAGAGAAAAGAGGATAAGTTGACGAGAGAAAGAGAAAGAACGTCAGGAGCACCTGGGCACGCCAGGTTTGGGGTTGTCAAGGTTGGGAGGTGTCTGAGCGCTCCCTGCGATCGGCGGGGTCTCGGGGGCTGCGGCAGGGACCGATCCATGGAGGTGCCCCGGGCGGGGCTGGCAGCAGAGGACACAGGTTTGCGGCCAGGAGCGGGCTGGCTCCGGGGCAGAGCTGCCGGGGGGCTCCCAGACTGTCGGGGTGCCGAGCCCAGGATGGCAGCGTCAGCCTGGAAGTAGGCCGAGAGAGAGAAGGGGAGAGAGAGAGAGAGAGAGGGAGAGGGAGAGGGCAAAAGAGACCCAGGGCAGCCCCCAGGGTCCCCATGCCCGGGGCTGCTCTCCCCTGCCCCGGCCCTGCAGCCAAGGGGCCGCACCGGGGGAAGGGCCAAGAACAGCACTGACAGCAGGACTGTGAAAAGAGGGGCAGGGGGGACTAGCACTAAAAGATAAAATCAAAGCAGAGATTGCTGACTCTCCAAACCTCACAAAGCGGTTTGTTTTTCTGAAGTAAGAAGTTTTTTGGTTTTTTTTTCTTTTGTGTGTTTTGTTTGCCGTTAACGAGAAGGCTTTTTTCCTGAAGAAGAGGCTGCTGTAGAGAAAGCTTTTAGCTAAACCCAGAAAGTTTAGAAGGAAAGCGAATCGTAAAAGTTAATGCAGTATTATCTTTCTTTTATTATCTATGCTATTAAGAAGTCCTTTCCAGGTACTACTGAAGCAACAATCAAAATCACGGAAAGAGAGTGAATTCATGCCAGCAGAATCAAAGGACTTGTGAAGAAACTTGAGGAACGGACTATCATATTTAAACCGGGTGATACTGAACTGACTTTCCAATGGGGACTGAGTGGTAATGGTTTGAGAAAACCCAAATGATCCAAGAAATGTACAAAGAATAACACTGAATTAAGAAATAAGATAATGCTTATATCACTGGATTTGAGCACTGCCTGAATAAAACATCTCCTTGGGGGAGGAATACCTCAGATAGAAAGATCAAGAACGTTTTTGTATTCTGACCTTAGCCCTAGAATTGTACAAGGGAGAAGGAGAATTACTATTTCCATTAGTAAACTTTACTTGATTCATTCCAATACTGGACATGCTAGGTGGGTTATAAGTAAATGCTTAAATTGTAAGAGTAATTAGTGTTGTGATTCGCAAAATTTATGCTCTTATTGCAAAAAGTGTTAAAGTACTGACTTGGTTTTGTGGATGGGAATTATTAGTGCCTGTTAAATGAGAGATACCTGAGGAACAGTAAGAGACCACAGTTAAAGAGTGTCAAAAACAATTTGCCTAGCAATTAGTTAAGAGAAAGTGACAAGAAAATAGAGGGCAAGACCAGATTGGCCTCTGTATTTCACCACCAAGAAGATCAAATAAACCTGCTGTGGGTTGCAACCTCACAGGCATGGGAGGTGGCAGTATAAGCCATACTGGACCTCTGTTATTCCTGTTTCTGGCACTCACTTGTTGTCTTTTCCCTTTCGGGATACCAGCAGGATTGTGTCACAAATGCTACAGAAAGCATCACATAGAAAGAAACCAAAGTTCCTCCTTTATTACACACACCTATGTCAACAGCCACTGTTATAACCCAGCCAAATTAAGAACTTGTAGGCAAAACAGAGTAAATTATTAGATTACAAGAAACTTAAGAAAAAGTGGCAATAGATTTAGAACTGAATGTCCAAAAGGAGAGAGATGGATTTGTTTTAAATTTAATCTTGAAGATGCGGTTCAAGATTTGGAAAAAAAACCCCAAATAATAAAGGAAAAGGTAAAACCAGCACAGCAATCTAACTCTGTATTGACTCCAAATTATCTGTTGAATTGTATTACAAGACTCCAAGCAGTTATAGAAATGATAGCAAATAAGGCTGCCCAGGCATTAGAGTTAACATTAAGTCAGCTAAGCCAAACAAAAACTGTAGGGTATCAGAAAGGTTCGCTTTAGACTATTTATTGGCCAAAGAAGGGGGTGTTTGTGGAAAGTTCAATATATCAGATCGTTGAAAATTGATGACCACAGAAAAGTCATTCTAACAAAAGCAAAAGAAATCAAAAAGAAAAATATATAAGCATATAACAACCCAGGTACCAGTCCAAAAATTAGAAAACAATGTTAAAATCTAGCTGGTGGGGTAATGTATTTGAAGAAATTAAGATCTTTCATTTGTGTTACAACTGTTTTTATATTTCTTTCTTGTGTAATCCCGTGTTTTATTTTACCAGCATAGTCCAGAAGATATAAGTAGAAAAAAAATATTGCTCAAGCCAAATGATTTACAAAGAATAAGAGTGGGGATTGTGAAAAATGCATGTATTTTATGATTGGCTTTTCGCAAATATTAAAATGAATATTATATGTGTTGTGTGAGAAAGCAATGCTGTATTAATTTTCTTAAGCACTGTGTTAAATATAGTTTTAGGTTATAAAAATAGAAACTATGCTATGTAAGATGCTTTGTTTAACAGAAAGGGCTTGCAGCGAGATAGCAGCCACAGGACATCTAAATCTTTCAGAGAAAGGGAATTTCTTGCCTTCTTATCAGAAAAAATGAACTTCTTCTCACCTTGGAGGCACTGTTAGGATTAGAAGGAAAGAAGTTGACAATGACCAGACAGAATCCTGTATTTGAATGGAATTTATGCATCATGTATGAAGTATATGAATATGCAACAGGCTATTGTTCTTAAGGGTTAATCCTTTGTTAATGGGTGTCCTTTTTCAGGCTCCTGATGCCCAGAAAAAGGTACCCGGACATCCGTAACTCTTTGTTTTTATTGTCTCATATTGTCTTAATTCAATTTATCCAAATTGTTATTACTCTAATTGTGTTACTATTTTTATAACTATTTTATTACGATGAAACTTTTTAAAATTTTAAAAACAAGTGATTGGTGTTTTTCACACTGACTGTTCACCGCTGCCAATGCTCACAGTATTCTCCTAACACACTTGAGCTTCCTGTCTTTCAGTGAGAGAAAGATTCAGCTAAAGTCAAGGAAAGAGGGCAGGGGAGATGGAAACCTTCCCTTGAGATGCTTTTAGGAAGGCCTGAAGGGACCCTGCCTTTCCTTGGAACAGAGGTGGTCACCATGCATGGTGTTGCCTGACCTGCCCTAGGTGCTCCTCTATTCCAGAAGGACTTTTGCCCACTTCATCACTTGTCTGTCCCTCCAATTCCAGGGCCTCAAACCTGCTCTGTGAGATACTAAACCTGTAAGTCAGCTGTAAGTTTTCAGAATATGGCACTGACCATGGCTCTAAGTAAGTTTTTTTAATCAGGCTTACAATATATTTTGAGAAGAAGAAGGAACAGAAGGGGTAGATACCACACAAGAATCCAGCAGAGTCTTCCCAGCTTTTTTGTCTGGGTTCTATGAAGCACAATGCCCAGTGCTTGCATTATGCTGTCTTTTCATGTGTTCTGGTGACCAGAACCATCCCATGGCCAGGCCCAGGATAATTTGGGTGCCAAAGTCCCATTGCCTGCAAACATCACACTCTTTTTTACCCAGCTGGTGCTCAGCTCAGCATATTTGCTGAGACAACTTTAGGACTGTTTTCCTTAACTTGGCAGTTCTAGCAGATGTCCTTATGGCCCCTAAATTCTGCATCCTTTGTGTCCACTATCAATGGGCATCCTTCTTCCCAAGCTTTGTCAACCTCCCTCTGGGTCTGAGATCAGTGAAACGGGCCCAGCCCTGAGTCTTAAAGACAATTCTAGCAACAACTACTTTGCTTTTCTAATACCTGGCCATCACTTCGAGCTTGTAGGCTGCTATGTGTGTCACAGGTTAAATGTCTCTTCCTGTTGATCAGGCTTGGAAGTGCGGACAGCCCAGGCATGACAGGATATGTTTTCTTCAGGAAATGGGACGTAGGGCCCAGCTTGCACCAGGTCCAGGCCCGCGCCTTCCAGAGCGCCAGAAGGTTCGCGGCGCCATTGCAGGGCTCAGGGCGCCTCCTTGTGGGCAAGAGTCGCCTCGACAGCGCGGGCGCCGCGCGGCGGGGCCAGAGGCCGGGAAAGGGCGGGCGGGTGTGAGGGGCGGGGCGGTTCCTGCCTAGAGCCGAGCCCGCGCTGTACCTGGGCGCCTTCCCGGCTCGGTGTTGGGAGCGAGCCGCCGCTGCTCGGGCTCTGGGAGAAGCGTGCGGCCGCTGCGGAGTCCCAGCCCGCAGATTTGGCTGCTGGCCGAGGCTGAAGTGCAGAGCTGCCATGCCAGAGCTGCCGTGCGCCGTGGCACTGCCAGAGCCCCTGGCAGAGCCGGGCTGGAAGTGCCGACAGCTGAGGGAAGCCCTGCCATGGCAGCGCCCCAAGCTCTTGTTTATCCCACAGAAAGAGAGGATCAGCACCTGGAGGTGACTGCGTCATTCCTGGAAAGGGACTATCTGCTTACAGTTGCGATGTCTGGCAGCAAGCAGGACGGCGCTGGTGCCAGGGAGCCAAGTGAGGGCAAAGCAGCCCTGTGACAGCCTGGACCAGGGGCTCTTGTGGCAGCAGGCAGCGTGGGGATCAGAACAGAGGCAGGGGGAGGCAGGAGCTGCTCGGCCATGCCAGGGCTGGGAGCCTCCTTCCTGCCCAAGTGGGGCCCAGCTGGGCCAGGGGGCAGCTCCTGGG
This sequence comes from Melospiza melodia melodia, assembly GCF_035770615.1. NCBI lineage: Eukaryota > Metazoa > Chordata > Aves > Passeriformes > Passerellidae > Melospiza > Melospiza melodia. The sequence goes on from NC_086200.1 coordinate 4,357,066, forward strand.
ACAGCCGTGCCCGCATTGGCCCCTGCTCTGCAAGGCCTCCAGCGCTGCCCATCAGCCAGGCAGGGACAGAGCAGCCTTGGGGCCGATGCTGCTGCAGGCTCAGAGCCCCGCACAGCTGCTCATGCCCGGTGCCATTGGCTCTGTCCCCTGCAGCCTGCATGCTGTGTCGCCGTGCAGAGGCTGAGCCCTGTGCCTCCCCTGGCCCTGGCAACTGCTCCTGTGCTGCTCCTGCACTGCCCAGGGCACCCACGGGCCCTGCTTGGGCCGCACGCAGACCAGAACCAGCTGGGGCTGTGACAGCTCTGCTGCTCTGGGCCCAGCCCTTGGGCAAAGCACCCGCCTGTCCCTGGGCTGGGGGCAGTGCCCATGGCTCCCCAGGGCACGAGAGCCTCAGCCCCAGCTCCCAAACATGACCTAACAGGGTTTGCTGATATTGATCCCTGTTAGACCTTTGAAAGCATGTTGAAAGTAACCTTGTTTGGCAAGTCCTTCAAGGAACAAACGTGATTCGCTTCTAATCAGTAAAAACTTTATTGGTTTGCTTGCACTTCCTATAGGGTATCCTAATGCTTCCTTTGGCGTTCCAGAAAATAATGAAAATCTAACAAATTCTAAAGAGAAGTTCTTGAATCCACTATGAGGAGAAGTCTCTACATTCACTATCCTTACATACACTTAAGTAGCTGCTCCTGTAACACACAAAGATGTAGTGGTTTACCTGACTGGACCACACAACAGGATGTTATACACACCGCTACACTAAAAAACTTCTCTTCCCTGTTCATCACAAATTTAAAGCTCTTCTCGAGGTCCTGACTTAATTTTACATGCACATTCATACCTGCAATCCCTCCCCATGCTCAGTTTTCACCTAGACTTACCAGGGAACAGATGTTCCATACTCACCTCAAGCAATAATCTACGTCTGTCTTCCTAACCCTCTTTTTCTTCACTGACTTCTACTAATCTACAAAATAACTTGGACCCTCTGCACAAAAGAAACATCCAATTAATAGCCTTAAACACTTGTGATTGTGCTGCTACTTCTAACAATCTTGACCACCACAGCACTAAAATCAGAAATCAATTCTTCACATCCTTCCTGTTCTCCTGCCCCCACCACGCCTTGGCTCCAGCAGAAATGTTCCCTACTGCAGCCTGGTGTGCTAAGAACAATCAAAGGCAGCAGCACTTTTCCTCAACATGCTGCAATCTGAATTGCAGTGAAATTGCAGCTGTTGCATTAGAAGCTCAGCACCAGCACCCCACATCTTCCCCCAGAACTGAGGCCTGCTGAGGCCTGAGCTCTCCATTTCAACACACCCTGTAAATCAGGCTGCCTGGAAGATTGCAGGCTGGTAACTGTGTGAACACAGCAGTGCATTTCAGCAGAGTTATGGAATCAGTCTCATGGAAGGCACATCCTTTAAGCTTAAGACTCTATTCTACAAAATCTAGCCAGCAATTGTTTTGGTGGCCTGTGCAGGTTTTGGGGACTGTGCATGTTTCCTTTGGATGTTGTTTTCTTTGTTTCTAAATACAAAATTCACTGGATTCAGAAGCAAAACCCCAGATTCATTAGAACAAAGAACCACAGGGACATATGTGACTGACAAGAACACTCCTCATTTCTAATAGTAACACCAGAAAGAGAGGAAAAAGATAAAGATGATTTAAATACCCGAAAGGATCCGAAATGTCTACATAAGCTGTCAAGTGACTAAGTTTTTGGTAAACTCTAAAAGTCCAGATTCCTATTCGGTAATTGTCTGAAAGAAAAGAAAGCCAGAAAATCTGGTTGACCTTTATTTTGCCAGGACTTTCTCACGGGATTCTACCACAACTTGGATCACAAGTGAGGGTGGCAAATTTTGACTAGAAAACTTTGATAACTAGGCAGCATTTTTTCCTCCTCACTGAATTACAGGAAGGGTTTAAAAGGAAAAAAAAATATAAAAGAGCGTAAAGAAATTCTATCATACCTCTTAGGCGTTCATCATCTTTGGAGAACAAAAAAAAAAACTCTAGCACTTCCTGTGCATGGTAAAGAAAGAAACCTAGGAAAGGACAAAGGGATTTGAGCATCCTAAATTGTACTATCAAATTTCATGAACACAAGTTAATCCTGTAGTGCTTCAGAGAAATGCCATACATTGAAAAGCTTTATTCCCTAGAAACCAAATAAATCTTTTTATTTTCCAAATCCTCTTTTAAAGAGAAAACTGACTGTGTCTTTGGCTTTTGGCCAAACTCAGTTTGGAGTTGGTCAAACCAAAATGACCCAGTTAATTTCCTGTGCTCTGCTCTTTCTTTCCATATTCCCATTCACATCCAATGGGTTGCTGGGAGTTTTGACTCTGTGCAGCACAAACGGTTTTCTAAGATGACTTTCATTGCTCAGAGGTGTGCAATGTCAGTTTCCCATTCCCTGAGTGCTGCTATTAATATTCCCACAGCATCCAACTACTACAGCCAAGTAGACAACAAAGAGAAATGGAACTTGCATTTCTTGGTCCTGTTCAATTTCTGACATCTCAGGCTCATCGTCACCCTCAGAACTGCTGTCCTGGAAACGTGGATCCTCTTGCCATGTGGCTTTTACTGGCTTTATTGTCCCAAGCGCGTGAGGCTCTGCAATGACAGCACCAATAGAGAAAAAAAGCCAAAACCAGATTATTCCTCTAATCATCAGGAAGAATTCCTCCTTTCACGTGAAATACTTACAGTGGAGAAGAGAGATTTAGGAAGGACAGAATCTGACCCTGCCAGATTTTCTAAGCTACATTTCTGCTCCACTTTGTATTTTCCACTTTGTTCCAGGGAACCCTTATGTATTCTTAAACATTTCTCATTGCATTCAGAAGACACTGAATACCTTTTCAGTTCAGCGCAAGTCTGGGGGGCTCATTGCTTTGTGCTGTTGCATTGGGTTTTTTAATATTTTGGGTAACTTCACGGGGTTTCTTTTCTCTCCTACATGACTGGGACTTGAGTTAATGTTGTTTCATCTTCATTTCAGACGGCCTCGTTTTATCTAAGGTTAGGACACCCCAATGATCATGTGTCATTCCATTTCCTTTTTCTAAAGGTCCAAGAGTAGAATTCAGTAACAAACAGAATGTTCATGGATCTTGGGGCCAGCTCTCGGACTTTGCTCCTCCCTCTACATTAACGCACATTTCCTTAAAAGCCTTGTGAGTTCCTATGAAACTTGATATGACTGGTGTGTCACCTTTTTCCCTGTTTGAGGAATTCAGGGCATGAGAACAAGCTTTTTCACCACTCAGCAAAAACCCCCAATGCCTTCTCAAAGCATGCCTTTCAGAATTCCTGAGATGCAAGCATGAGGCACCTCTCAATAATCTACCACAACCCTAGCAAGCAGAAATGAAGATCAAAATGCTTCTGCCTAATTACTGACTTCTGTTGCTGAAAATCCCCTGCATCCTGACCTTTTTTACACCATATTGCCCTACAGTGCCTGCCAGAAGCTCTTCCTTAGCAATGGCACTGTTAGAAGGGTTCTGCTGTTACCTTCTTTGATGCCCAACTCCTCTGTGCCTCCAAAGAAAGAAAACTTGAAGTAACTCGTCTCCTGAGCTGCATCATCCTCAGGCAAAGGTCCCAAATGGTCATCTGGGGCAGAGTCCTGTGCATCCTCTTTGTCCCAGGGTATTTCCTCAGTCTGGTTTGCTCTTTGAAGGTCTTTCAAAGAATAAACCAGAATAGACGGAGGAAATACCGTCTATTCTGGTTTGTTCTTTGAAAGGCCTCTTTCAAATCCGCAGCAATGGTGTAGGAGTTGTCTTCAGACAGTGAGGCAGTGTCTCATCTCTTTCTTCTTTTTTTGGCTTTACTGAAATGAGATTGTTCAAGGATAGCAACACAGCACACGTCCTTTTCGGACACAGCTTCCCTAAGAGCCACCTTGCTCTGAATGTCTCCCTAAGCATATCCAAGCCCATTAAGGAGTGGTTCATTATCAAGGGTAAGCAGTGGGGAAACACCTGAGGTTGAAGTCTAAAGGCAGGAACAAGAGTCCTTTTTAATTAGCCACATCCTTAAGTGACTTTTCACTGAATACACAGTTACACAGAAATCAAGGTATTTAGCCCAGACTTCTTCCTGCCAGTAGAAACATCAAGAGCTAATAGGGTTTGCCCACAGAGCTGCACATCTCAGGGTCCCTGCACTGACCGTTCTCACCTTCACTTCTGGCAAGGAACACACGGCCTAGAAAGAAAAGATGACGGCGCTACGTGCTGCTGTTGGAGGTCCCAGTTGAGGTCCGACGTCGCTGGTGGGAGCGGCTGCTCCTGCGGGATGTCCCCGACCATGTCCCCCTACGCCTGGGCCTCTCAGCACTCGCTGCTGTCCTCCGGCTCCTGTCCTGGCGACTCCTGGACCGCACAGTTTGAGTCGAGGCCCGGCGCTGCTGACGGGAGCGGCTGCGTCTGGGGAATGGCCCTGACCATGTCTCCCTTCGCCTGGGCCTCTCAGCCCTTGTCCCTGTCCCACTGCTGCTGCCGCGGCGACTCCTGGAGCGGACAGGTGGACTCTGGGCCCAGCCTTGCTGGCGGGAGCGCCTGCATCTGGGGGATGGCCCTGACCATGTCTCCCTTCGCCTGGGCCTCTCAGCCCTTGTCCCTGTCCCACTGCTGCTGCCGCGGCGACTCCTGGAGCGGACAGGTGGACTCTGGGCCCAGCCTTGCTGGCGGGAGCGCCTGCGTCTGGGGGATGGCCCGGACCATGTCTCCCTTCGCCTGGGCCTCTCAGCCCTTGTCCCTGTCCCACTGCTCCTGTCACAGCAGCTCCTGGAGCGGACAGGTGGACTCCGGGCCCAGCCTTGCTGGCGGGAGCGCCTGCGTCTGGGGGATGGCCCTGACCATGTCTCCCTTCGCCTGGGCCTCTCAGTCCTTGGCCCTGTCCCTCTGTTCCTGTCATGGAAACTCCTGGAGCGGACAGGTGGACTCTGGGCACGATCTTGCTGGCGGGAGCACCTGCGTCTGGGGGATGTCCGTGATGGTGTCTCCCTTTGCTTGGGCCTCTCAGCCCTTGGCCCTGTCCTACTGTTCCTGTCACGGCAACTCCTGGAGCGGACAGGTGGACTCTGGGCGCGACTTTGCCGGCGAGAGGAGCTTCGCCTGCGGCTGGGCCCAGCACGTCTGGAATGGACCCTGTCCTCAGGGTCAGGGGACGTGCTGCGTGTTGCCCTTGATCTGCTGAAGCTGCTGGTGTCCAGTGAGGAAGATGGCAGCGCCTGCTGCCATGCTGTGTGTTGGGGCCTGCTGTGGCTGCCCGTCTCTGGAGATGGAGGTGGGGAAACCAGCACCAATGGCACAGGGCTGTGGGAGCTGGGGCTGATGGCCTCAGATTCTGACCAGCCACGAGCAGATTGTAGTCCTGACTGTCTGGCCGGCCTGGGGCCATTGAGCTCTGTCTCATCCCTGGAGGCTGTAAGGGCAAGCAGGAATGTCAAAGATCACTCAGGCCCCGGCCAAGCCAGGCCAGAGCAGTGCCCCCAGCCCTCCAGCAGTGGATGCTGCGCTCTGCCAAGCCCGGCCTGGGCACTGCCCTAGCCCAGGGACACCGGGGACTTTGACTCATACATGTTCCGAGCCCAGCACAGCTGTCACACTCCCATCTCTGTGTGCTGTTCCTCAGGCCAGAGCAGCGCCTGTGGGTGCCCTCAGCAGCACAGGAGGAGCACAGGAGCAATTGCCAGGGCCTGGGGAGGCAAACAAGCTCATAGCACTGAGAACAAAAAGTGTACCAGCACGTGGTTGTCTAGCCAAGCGCTTCTGCTTCTTCCTGCTTTGAGCCCTTGTCGAGACACAGGTTCCCTGCAGAGCCCCAGGTGCAGCTTCCCAACTTACCCCTGTTCCTCTGCCTCCTCCCTGCCCCCAGGGTAAAGGCAATCCCTGGCATTGCATTGGCCGTGCCTCACTCCTAGATCTGCGAAGGCATCGTTGTCCTCCCACGTTGGCTGTCTGATGGAGAAAGGAAGAGATGATGAATTTCTGCTGCTCTCCCTCACGGAGGTCCAGGGTGTCCCAGCTCTTTCTCCAGCACTTTTCCAAGTTGGGGGTGAAGCTGAAGCCCAGACTCACAGGACAGGGCAGGGCCAGGGCTCCTGGGGCAGGGCCTGGCACAGCACAGCACTTGCACCCTCCTGGCTGGTGGGCCAGGCAGAAGGACACCAACCTGAAGGGGACTCGGATCCCCAAGATGAACATTTCAACAGGGAATTCCCCACTGTCTCTGCACAGGGGGCACTGGAAATAGAAAGCACCAGCGCGCAAGGCCTGTCCCTGCAGGGCAAACACAGGCAGGGTGAGCAAGGCCCTGCTGCTGCTGCTGCTGCTGCTGAGCACCTGCTGTGCCCCAGGGCTCAGGGGAGGGCTCCTACCTGGATGCAGTCCCTGTGGAACCAGGCCTTTTTGCACGCTGGGCACACCAATGTTGTGAAGGTCTTTCTGTCCTCCACAGGTTCCATGCAGATGAGGCAAACGGTGTCCGGCTCAGGAGTCACATCCACCTCCTGCTCTGGACGGTGCTCAGGGCAGAAAGAGCTGGGGGCAAAGGGATGGGGAAAGTGAGAAATGCCGGATCATTCCCCAGGGGTGGCCATAAAGAGAGATGAGGTACCTGAACGGAGTAACGTATAGATTGACACAGCCGCCCTCCTTGGTACAGGGCAAGTGGAACCATCTGTCACAGTTCTCCCTGCAGCACATGATGGTTGCCCCGCTCTGGCCGCAGACGCAGCAGCGCTGGAAAGAGCCAAGCAGCTGCATCAGCAGCAGCAGCAGCAGCAGCAGCCTCGAGGCCTCCCCAGGCAGCCCCAGGGCTAAGGGCAGGGCGCAGGACGTGGCCGCTGCCGGCTCCCAGCCCACAGAGCCGCCAGCTGGAGGAGGGAGGCTGCTGTGCCAGGGCCTCTGTGCCAGAGCTGCTGGGAGCCAGACTTTGTCCCGACTGTTGGGCCGGCCTTTCTTTCCTGCAGTCTGGGCTAAGCTCTGGCAAACCTCGCCAGGCACAAATCTCCCTGCTCTTGTCAGGCTCTCACCTTCTGTGCCGCCCGCCGCACTGCAATTAGGAGATCTCGAGGGAGAAAGTCCATGAGTCCCCCGCGGTCCGTCTCTTGCCGAAATAGTAGAGTGGCGAAGAACTGCAGCCAAGGGGAGAAGCTGATGAGGAGGGGGCGGGAGGAGCTGCCCATTGCAAAGGTGGAGGGAGCGCCCGGAGCCACTCACCATGCAGAACACGTGGGCACAGAGCCCACCCTTCTGCAGTTTGTCACCGCACACGTCCGGGTCAGCCTCGGCACGGCGACACAGCATGCAGGCTGCAGGGGACAGAGCCAATGGCACCGGGCATGAGCAGCTGTGCGGGGCTCTGAGCCTGCAGCAGCATCGGCCCCAAGGCTGCTCTGTCCCTGCCTGGCTGATGGGCAGCGCTGGAGGCCTTGCAGAGCAGGGGCCATTGCGGGCACGGCTGTCCCAGGAGCTGCCCCCTGGCCCAGCTGGGCCCCACTTGGGCAGGAAGGAGGCTCCCAGCCCTGGCATGGCCAAGCAGCTCCTGCCTCCCCCTGCCTCTGTTCTGATCCCCACGCTGCCTGCTACCACAAGAGCCCCTGGGCCAAGCTATCAGAGAGCTGCTTTGCCTTCACCTGGCTCCCTGGCACCAGGACCCTCCTGCTTTCTGTCAGACATGGCGGCTGTCTACGCTGAGTCTATGTCCTCGAGGGACGTGGTCACTTCGAGGTGCTGTTCCTCTCTGTCTATGGGAGAAAGAAGGGGGGGGGGGGGGAGTTTGCAGAACAGGCCCAGAACCACGAGGCTCTACTCCCTGCTCAGCCCTGCGTGAGCCCTGCTCCTGTCTGTTTCTCCTCCCGTCGTCGCCTTGAGTAACACTGCAGTGTCCTCTGGCTGTTCCTCTGCTGATTCTGTGATTTTGGGAAGGGAGAGGCAGGTGAGCCTGCAGCACAGGCCCAGAGCCCCGAGGTGTGGGGCCCCTCTGGTCCCTGGGCAGCCACATCCCCGCCCTACCTTCTCCTCCCGTTGTCAGGTCGCACTGACACTCGGCTTGAGCCCCGCGTTCCCTTTTGTGGCCTTGGTGGCACAGGTCACAATGGCCACTCTGACATCAGCACCGTGTACCCAAAATCGGGGCAGCCATGGCCCCAGGTCCCTGGCAACCACTTGTGGCGGCCCCCTTGGGCACCGAGCTTCTAAAATGGTCCGAGCGTTTGCTCAGGGTGGAAGCAGGGCCAGGACTCCTGCAGCAAGTGCAGGGTCAAATGCCAGGCCCTGGGGCAGCCATCCAGGGTGGCACTGTAGGCAGGGAGGTGCTGTTCAGGCACTGCCACACTAGGGCTCCGGCCCCGGCCAAGGGAAATTTCTGCTCCTGCCCCTGGCAGGCGGTGGCCCAGAGAGCCCGTGCGGAGTCAGCTGCACTACAGGGATTCAAACCCTGCTCTAGGTGAACTGATGTTTTCATCAAGAGCTGTCTGCAGAAAACTAAGATGAACCTGATTTGATGCTGCTGCTGATCACCATTGGGTACAGGAGATAAACCTGGACACCACCACAGCTGCCTCCGTTATCCTGCCATCATATGAACTAACAACTTTGACTTTCCATATAAATGGAAAAATTAGTATTAAGCTTCTGAGAAGCGTCATCTTTTATACTGACTCAGCAGAAAGACAGAAAATTCACTGAGAATTTTCTGTGTACATTTGACAGGAGAGCTTGCAACTGTCCTCAACTCAAGTCAAATACAGGAGGATGCTTTTCCTACATTATAGGAACTTTGCCAGTTTGGTCCATGCTTTCCTACTAGAAAATACATTGGAAAAAATTAGGAAGAGAAGCACAAACAATTCTTGTCAATTTTTCTCTTTCGTGTCTTTGCAAACATGCTCCTGGAAATGCAGATCCATGACTTGTGGAACAATCAGTGGCATCTCTGGGAAGCAGGGCAGGGACTGACAGGCAAGGACACACTGCACCTGCCTGATGCTGGGGCAGCAGGAGTTTGCCCATTTTCCTGTCTCCATGGGAGAGCCACCTTGGCTGGGAAACGATCCCTTCACTGGTCTAGGAGGGAGGCACAGCCAGTGCAATGCCAGGGAGCGCCTTTACCCTGGAGGCAGGGAGGAGGCAGAGGAAGAGGGGGGAAGTTAGGAAGCTGCACCCGGGGCTCTGCAGGGCTCCCGGCTAGGTCTCGAAGCACAAGGAGCCAGAAGAGCTTGGCCGGACAATCCCGAGCTCTGGACACCTTGTCCTCAGCACCGGGAACCCGTTTGCTTCTCCAGGCCCTGGGCACTGCTCCCGTGCTGCTCATGCAATTACACACAGACACAGAGCTACCTGCTCTGTCTCAACCCTCTTCAGCACTGAACAGCACAACACAGTAACATGTTCTCTTCAGTACATGGTCTAATTATTAATAGTCCTGCAAAGACTCACATTCAAAGCACACACAAAAACCCCAAACCCTGGTACAAACCTTGCATCAACACAAAATGCATGTTGCTGTTCAGAAACACAGGGCAGCACTTTTGGCCAATGCTTTTTCCTATAAGATCTTTCAAAGGATTGCAAAAGTGACATTGTTTGGCAACTTCTTCAAGGAACAGACAGGAGAGGCTTCTGAGTTTTTAAAGATTTATTGGTTTGCTTTCACTTTCCTTTTGGCATCCTTACACTTCACCCAGCATTCCAGAAAATCGTGAACATCCAAAATAATATCAGGGGAAGTTTCTGAATTCATTCATGTTTCTCCCAAAGACTTTCTTGACATACATACAAGTGACTGGTCCTATGACATACAGAGACGCAGTGGTTTCCCTGACTGGACATTACAAGACAACGTTATAGACTCCACTATACTAAAACACTTCTGTTGCCTGGTAATTACAAAGCCTGAAGCTCTTCTAGAGGCTTTTCCCAGTGCAACTTCATTAGGTTCCTCTCTGCCCAACTCTCGAGCCTCTCCAGGTCTCACTGAAGGGCAGCAGAGCCTTGTGGTGCCTCAGGCCCTGCTCCCAATTCTGTCCCATCAGCAAACACTGAGGGAACACTCTGTCCCTTCTGCCAGGTCACTGGGGAATAAGGCAAACAAGGCTGGGCCCAGCACGGCGCCCTGAGCTCACAGCTACCTGAGTTTGGAGCTCCCCTGTCCACTTCTCTGCCCCACTGTCCCTGAGCTGCCTCAGGGGCCTGTTATGGGAGGCAGGGACAAAGCCTTGCTGAAGTCCCAGCTGGCAACAACCACTGCTCTCCCCTCACAAGCCCAGCCAGTCACTGCAGCACAGGTGGCTATGGGATTGGTCAAGCATGGTTTCCATTCCTGTTATTCCACAGGCTTAGAGATGGCATCCAAGAGGAGCTGTTCTGTCACCTTTCTGGGGATGGAGCTGAGGCTGATGGCCCTGCAGTTTCCTGGCTCTTTCTTGGTGCCCTTTTGCAAGACTGCAGTGATGTTGGCTTTCCTCCACTGCTCATGCCTCTCTCCAGGGCTGTCTCCTTCCCTGACCTGCTGGCAGAGCACCCTGTGCCAGAGGCAGGAGCAGAGATTTCCCTTGGCCCCAAAAGGGAACACTGGGCTCAGGCCGAGTGTCAGTGCGACCTGACAACGGGAGGAGAAGGCATGAAGGAGCAGAGCTCACACAGGGCTGAGCAGGCAGTAGAGCCCTCGTGGCTCTGGGCTTGCTCTGCAAGCTCCTTGGCCTCTACTTTCTCCACAGAGAGAGAGGAACAGCACCTCAAAGCGACCAGGAAACCCGGCCATGGAGCGGGGCTGGGGCTGAGACACCTCAGGGAAACTGGCCATGGAGTGGGGCTGGGGCTGAGACACCTCAGGGAAAGCGGCCATGGAGCGAGACTGGGACTGCCAGCCCTCAGGAAACCCGGCCATGGGGCTGGGGCTGCAGCTGTGACACCTCAGGGAAAGCAGCCATGGGTGTGGCTTGGCCTTTGACACCTCAGGGAACTCACCATGGCAGCCACCTCCAGGGGTTTTGAAGTACTTGTTTCTTGGTTTAATGCCCTTCCAAGATCAATTTTCCTGATCCTTATCCATGTTTTGGACAAGTATTGCCTCCTGAACAGGCCACCTCCTGGATGTGCAATGATTCCATCTGATCCAGCTGTGCCTCTTCCTTTCTCAAGGGATGGACAGAGGGGCTCTATTGAAGGTGGCATTTCCTGCAGGAAGGGAGGCGATGCCAGACACAGCCACAGGAGGTAGTTGCTCTGCTTCTGGGCCTGAGCCCTGCTGAGGCTTGAGCTGCCCTCTCTGCTGCTTGGCACTGCGGGCACAGCCCGGATAAGATGGGCACAGCCCAGAGGAATTGTCCCGAGCAGGCTCAGGGCACTCGGGTACTGAGCTGTCCTGCTGGGCTCCCTCCGTGGGAGACATGTCCCGAAACCTGGGAGCGGCTGCACAGGGTGCCCGTGGTGGGGAAAGGGCAGAGGGGGAGAGCAAGGCTCCAGTGTGTCCTGAGAGGGCCTGGCTGTGTGCCCATGTGATGTGGGAGCTGTTCCATGGGCAGGTGGGCAAGCAGAAGGGAGGGACGGAGGTTGGGAGCGACAGCTGTGGCACTGCAGATTTCCCCAAGCATTTAGTGAGGGTTTCCTGTGTGGCAGGGAGAGAGCCCCAGGGCCCTGGGCTGCTCCAGCTGCCCCTCCAGGCATGTTGCACAGGACCTGCAAAGAGCGTACAGAGTGACCAGGAGCCACAGGCTCCCACAGCCTTACCCCACCCCCTTGCAGTCCCCAATTCCCCAAAGGAGAAGGGGATCCCAACACACCATGGAAATGGTTCTGTAGCATCTGTGATCCCTCCTCGACTGGGATCATGACTTGGATTACTTGGAAATGCTGGTGAATGGTGCTTTGAAGACCTTGTCAGATGTTGGAGGCATGTTCTGAATGTACCTTTCCTGACAGAATAATCTGTGTCAGTATGCCAAGAGCTTACCATGAGCCAGTTCCCTTAAATTTCACTGAAGGTAGATCAGTTCTGGAAACCTTACCCTGCTCCCTTCTGGAGCCCTGAGGGATCCCACAGGATCACTGTCAGTGGGAGGAAGGGGCATTTAGCTGTCCATCCTCCTCCCGTGTGCAATGCCACTGTGTCCTTCTGTGTGCTCTGTGCAGCCACAGAGAAGAGCAGAGAGGGAAGGGGCTGGGCCCAGGGCTGTGCCCCAGGGCTGAGCCTTTCTCAGCTCCTTTGCAGCCCCCAGGGAGCCCGAGCTGCTTCTGCTGCCACTGCTAAGCCCTGGCCCTGACTGGGGCTGGGTTTCAAGCTGCTGGCTGCTCCAGGGAGTCCTTTCTGCCCCGACTGCCCCGCAAGAGGCTCCTTCCATCCCAGTGTGGGGCCACTGCAGGCACGAGGTCCCCCTGGCCCTGCTCCTGAGTGGAAGGCAGAGCCAAGGGAGTGCCTTGGAGGGCACCAATCACCCAGATGCCCTCACTGCCACTCGGGCCTGAAGGAGAATCTTCAGCAGTGCCATTGGAGCTGTTGTGTCCTGCCTTTCTTTGCAGCTGAGCCTGTTGCTCAAGGTGATCTGGCTTCCCAGCCCACGTTCAGCATTGAGCCTCTGGGAGATGGTGAGGGTACGCCAAGGCCTTTCCCCTGTGAGACCTGCCAGCTCAGAGCCCAAAGCTCGGCCAGGGGGGCATCGCTGCAGGTGCCAGGACAGAGCCATGCATGTGTGTGCCCTCACCCTGCACGATCCACTCACAACTTCTGCTCAGCACTGGCAGGTGTTTGAAGGACGGTGGGCCATGGCCCAGCTGAAAAAGCCCAGATGATTTGTTGATTTTATCCGATTTTGCATAAGCATGACGTTCTGAACATGCCATTAAAGAAATGGAGAATTTCTCCATCTTTTAAGGTGTACTTTTTGTTTCTCAAGTGATGGGCCAAAAGTTAGGACAGAAGGAGGTGTTTCCCCAACAAAGCAGAGGCCGATTGGCAGCCCCTGCTGCAGGAAGGAAGTCCGAGCCAAACACAGGCATGGGCACAGGCACAGAAGGTAATTGCTGTGCCAGGCTCAGCAGGGCTCAGCCATTGGCAGAGCTGTGTGGCTGCAGCTCTTCTTCTTCTACCAGGGCCTCCCTTGCACAGCCCGGCAAAGCTGGAGGTGCCTTTGGAGCTCCTTCAGAGCCCTGGGAAAAGGGGACTCGTGCACCAACGTCCCTCCCGCTGCAGCTGCTCTGGAGCTGGCCCTGAGTGCCCAGAGGCCCAAGGCACAGGAGCAGCCCCGAGCGGGAGCCCTGCCGCGAGCCCAGGGCCAGATCCAGCCTTGGCTCCCGACGGGGCAGGGGCTGCACTGGGTCCTGACAGGGCCTGACTCTGTGCCCTGGGGCTGGGGGAGCTGTCACGGGGCAGGGAGGGCCAGGGCTGGCAGGGGCTGCTCAGGGATGGGTGTGGCCCGTGTCCCTCCAAGCAGCGACTGCCCAAAAAGCTGCGCTGCCCCCGGGCTCTCCTCTCGGCCTGCTGGGCTTTGTTGGGTGGCACAGCCTGTGCCACGGGGTGGCAAGGTCCCTGCAGGCCCCAGCTCTGGGGGAAACGGAGAATGTCCTGCCCGCATCCACCGTGCTGCCAGCTCAGCAGTGCAGCACAGCACGGGCTGACGATCCCCATCGCTCCCACAGGTGCAGCTGGAACCACAGCACATGTTCCTGATTCCCAGAAGGCCCTTGGAAGGGGTTTCTGTCAGGGAACAGGCTTCTGGCTACGGTTACTGGCAGGCCTGCTTGTCTTGGAGCTGATCTTCATCTTATGCTCTGTCCGAAGTTGGACTTGCTGGAAGAGAAAAGGGTGAGTGTTTAGTTCACCTTTCCCTCAGACAGCTTCTTTTGAAAGTCTACGTCAGACAGAAAACATTCCCAGTGAGGTTGCAGTGTAGGGGTGGCCAGTCCTTGATTGTCCGAAGAACTCTGCTGAGGGTTCTGCTGCTGCCCAGAGCTTTCATTGGCCTCCTAATTGCTGGGCCCTGTCCTGGGGGGGCCCGCTGGGGCTGCAGCCAGTGCTGGCTCCCACTGAGGCTGCCTGGCCAAGAGCAGCCCCAGGGGCACAGGGCAGAGGCAAAGCACGGTGGGGAGGAGAAAGAGCAGGGATGAGATTGCCCTTGAAATGCAGGGGAAGGGAGAATGTTGCTTATTGGAAGAAGCCCCAAAGAGCGGCTGGAAGGGGTGCTGCCTGATCAAGGTCCCCCGAGAAGCGGAGGGAGGGCGTATCGGCTGATGGTGTGTCCCGAGGAGCGGCTGGGGAGAGTGGGGGTGTCCCTTAGTGGGGAGGAGCAGCTGGAGCGCTTGCACGGTCCGGTGGTGGGGAGGCCGGCGGGGCAGTCGGAGTAGGCTCAGCCCGGCCGGTGGGCACGGCTAACCCCGCCCGCCCGCAGGACCACGGCGGAGTTCCTGTTCGAGGCGGGCCTGCACGGGCTGCTGAAGCTGGACACGCTGATCCCGAACGCGCCGCCTGCGCCATGGCAGCGCAAGGCCAAGGAGAGCGGCCTGGGGCCCAGCCCTGTCGGCGTGTCCCCCATAAAGCCGGCATGTCGCTCCCACAGCCCCAGCAAGACGCCGTCCAAGACACCCGGTGAGCGCCGGCCACTGGCGGCAGAGGTTGAGTGCGGGAGCCTGGCCCAGGCTGCTTGTCCGTAGCCATGGGGCCCTGGGCTCCCTGCCACGCTGCCCTACCGGCTGCTGCTCAGGCAGGAGGAGGTGGGCTGTGCTCCTGACAGCCACCCACCTCCTTGCCAGCATGAGGGGCAGAGCTCTGAGCACTGGGGCTGGCGAGCTGCTGTTCACCCAGCTGAGCCTTGCTGGCACAGCTGGATGCTAGGACGAGTGTGGGCAGGACTGTCAGCTGACAGCTTTACATCCTGTGAGCGTTTTTGTATCTTCCCCTTATCTCTGGACTCTGGAATTGTTGCACTAGACCCAAGGAGTTGCACCACACAGTCCCTAACCAACTTGGTGGCAGGGAGGAAAATATAAGTTAGTTGGGACTGGGTGGCATGAGACCTCAGAGTCCTACTTGTCTGGTGGGTGTGATGTGGAAGAGTGTTGGGTTTGCTCCCGTGAAAGCTCTAATACAGGCTGTTAAATAGCTGTAAGACAATATTTTCATATGTGAATGCAGGTAAATCTGGATCCAAAATTCAAAGCACCCCCACAAAGGCTGGGGGGGATCGCTACATTCCCAAACGCAGCACTATGCAGATGGAGATGGCAAATTTCCTCCTAACCAAAGAGAATGACCCTGCTGAGGATTCCCCTACCAAGAAGGTGAGCATGTTGCTAAGTTACAATTACTTCAATAACTGCTACGCCTTCCTGCCCCTTTACAGAGCAGTGAACAATAGGTTCTATCAAGGGGGCACACGGCACTGACAAGTCCCAGCCATCACTACTTGCAGCTCTGGGCTTCAGGAGCCTAGGATGAGACTGAAGCTGTAGAGACTGCCATGCACTCGAAGCCTATGCTGCTTCTGGTAGCAAAATTTAGCTTTTGACTAACGAGGCTTTAAAATGTAGCAGGCAACAAAAACACAAAGCTGTAAGCCTATGCAAAGTGAAACTGCTGGTGGTAGCTATTCTAGGACAAGGTCTCCACAGGGAACACTTCTGGAATGTTTTACACTGTGTTCTGAAATCTGTTTATGAAGCATTTGGTCGCTTTGTGGCTGTGGCTTTTCCCTCTGGCAATGACACTGAATTTGCCATTGTTTGAAAATGTGAGCAGGACAATGTATGAAAGTCTGAGGAAAACTGCTTTGACCTGCCTCTGTGTGACTGACCCTTGCAGCACAGTCAAACATCTTCAGATTCTAAGAGAAGGGGACTTAGATGTCTGTTTAAATTGTAGTGTGGGAATTGTTTTAAATGCATTGCACTGAGGGTGATTTGTCTCTGTAGGAGCAACAGAAAGCCTGGGCAGTGAATCTGAATGGTTTTGATGTGGAAGAGGCAAAGATCCTCCACCTCAGAGGAAAACCACAGAATGCTCCAGAAGGTATGATACAGGCTCCGTGTGAGCTAAATCAGCAGGAGGGATCAGGTCAGGGGAACAGCAACACAGAGGCTCTGTGTGTGGTCACAGGAGAAATCAACTGGTTTCTGAGAGCTGTACAGGCTGGAGTCTCCTTTCTTAAGGTTCCTGAGGTCGAGGGAGGGCATAACAGTTAAAGTGAATTTATTTAGGAGAGTTGCTATGACTGCCAGTTGGTCACCTGTTACAGGGTTTGCAAGGGTCTTCAGGGTGGAGAGAGAGATGAGAATCTTGACCTCATGTTCAGAAGGCTTGATTTAATATTTTATGATATATATTACATTATTACTATACTAAAAGAAATAGAAGGAAAGTTCTCAGAAGCTAGCTAAGCTAAGAATAGGAAAAGAATGAATAAACAAAGGGCTGTGTCTCAGCAGAGGGTGAGACCCAGCTCCGCTGTGAGTGGTCAGTAAATCCAAACATTCACCCAAGACTGATCACGCATCCACCTGTTGCATTCCCCAGCAGCAGATAACCATTGTTTACCTTTTGTTGCTGAGGCCCCAGCTTCTCAGAAGGGGGAAAAATCCTAAAGAAAGGATTTTTATGGAAAGATGTCGGTGACAGTTACCGGTACTGCAGGTTCCAAACGTTCATGAAGTCTGTAAGAGCATCAAAGCCTCTGCTGTGCACTTTCTAGCTTAAACTGCAACTAAATATAATGGGATTCAAAAACCCAAATGTTTGTTAAATTTGTTTCCATGAATGAGGAAATTGTAGCTCACCACTGTTCAGCAGTTCATTCTGCCAGTGATTTTAGTGCACTGCAGGCTTGTGAGTGTTTCTCTTAGGACTTTATTTTCACTCCAAGGGATTCCTAGTTGGGTGAGCAGCACTCAGCTGGGAGGAAACTAACTCAGGTTAACAAACCTGTTCCCCTGCACACAGACTATCAGAATAACCTGAAAGTGCTCTACAGTCAGAAAATGGCACCTGGATTGAGCAGGAAGAAGAGCAGATATATTCCCTCAAAGCCAGAACGGGTCTTGGATGCACCAGAGATATTCAACGACTACTGTAAGTAGGCTACAGGGTTGAGTGCTGGGCATCCAGAACATTCTGCACTGGATTGCTGTTCCTAGGACAGGGTAACTGGGCTGTCTGTATTATTTTGTGTACCCAGGCTAGCACAGACCCCTTCTGGAGTGTCCCTGTGTGGCCTTACAGGCACAGTGGTCTAGGGCACTGTGTAGGTGCCTTGGAGCAGGGTACCTGGCCCCAGCAGCTGGGCATAGTGACACTCAGAAGGCTGCCCCTCACCTGCACGTGTGTGTGTGCACATGTGCACCCACACCTGCTGCAGCAGCACGGGTGAAGGGCAGGGCTCTCTAGCCATCATGGTGTGACCTGCATTGCTCTTTCAAATTGTAGAACTGAATGTCATAGACTGGAGCTCCCAGAACTTCCTGGCAGTGGTTCTGGATGACACTGTTTATCTGTGGAATCACGCTACTAGGGAGATTATCCCCCTGCTGCAGACGGAGCATCCAGATGCTTACATTTCCTCTGCATCATGGATTAAAGAAGGAGACTACCTTGCTGTTGGCACAAGTAGTGCTGAGATTCAGGTGAATGCAGGAGTAAAACTAGAGGTGTTTTCAAGGGATTGACAGAACTGTGGGGCCTGGGGACAAAACCTTGGCTGGCAGAGGAAGGATGCCATGCACCTGACTTGTCTTCCCTGGTGTGGGGTGGAACTGCCCAGTGTGCAAGGCAGGGTTTGATTTGGGCGTTTTCTGATAAGCAGTGTTACCTTCTGTGCTATAGTCATGAGATACATATTTTCTCTGTTCCCTGACTGAGAAAGCTGAATGCCAGAGCCTGTGCAGTGAGGTTCCTAGGGCATAGAAACAGGATTTGGTTTCTTCTGAAGAACTTTTTACTTTGCCTCTCCAGCTATTGTTGCATTTACATTGTTGTATATAATACTCCTAGGGTCTCATACCTTCTGGGTGGTTTTCTCACAGCAGCTCTTCGCAGCAGTGCTGTTGTTCCTTCTCAGCCAGGGCTCCTCTACAGCCCTCCCTGAATGCCCCACCCCCTTTTATCCCAGCCACCTCCACAGGCTACTGCCCAATCAAGGACATTGCAGCTGCAGCCCATTTACAATAACTAGAATCAGGGCAGGGTCACTTATACAATACAGAGATCTTTTACTGCAATACATATATTTACTCAGGCCCCTATAAGCTATGGGACGTTGAGCAGCAGAAACGTCTCCGAACCATGACCAGCCATTGTGCCCGTGTGGGAACCCTCGGCTGGAACAGCTGCATCCTCTCCAGGTAAAGCAGTGGGTCAAGGGCAGTTTCCAGTTGTTGCAAACTCCTATCCCTCAATCTATGTGTGGCATGGGTTAGGGATGGCAGAGAAGTTTGTCCTGGCTTGGGATTCTTACTCAGCCTTATCTGTTGGGGCTGTGAGGAGAAGGCCTCTTTCCTGTATTGCAATTTATGCTGAAGCTGTAAAGAGCTTGTGTGGGTGTTTCACTCACACCAACAGACCTGTGTTGCTGGTAACACTGGTTGAAACCCAGTGGCAGGTATAGCAGTCTTGCAACAACAAAAATGGATTTGGGTGAAAATGTGCAGCCTGGGGCTGGCTCTGGCATAAAGCCTGATGCAAAACAAAAGGTTAGCTCACACTGCAACACCCAGCCTGGATGTCATGCAAGAGCCACGCAAAGCACCACCAACCCTGTGCTCAACCTTCAGTCATGTATTCTTCCAACAACTCTGATCTCCCTTCCCCTCCTGCTGACAGGAGGCCCTGGTGCCTCACTGAGGCTTCATGCAGGGGAGCAAGCACCAGCGCTCAGCTGACATTTATTGGAGCTTGACTCCCCTACACTTGGAAAAATGCCTTTTTTCCAGGCTGAACTGTGCTGGAGCAAGTTGCAGGAAATATATTTGAGCCCTTACCTGACCAACAACCAGCTCAGCCATGCTGCTTTGCACGGCGGAGCCGCTGTGTCTGAGCAACTCCACCAAGCCTGTGCCTCCCATCAGCCCTCAGTGATTAGCTGAGGGTGGATTATTAACTGTATTCACCTTTCCCTCAGCACAGTAGCACACTGTGCCTAGCACCAGCTCTGCCTCCTGCGCCTCACAGCAGCTGGAACCTTCAAAGGTTCCGACTTGTGCTCTGCCAAGGCCAGTGAGTGTGTAACCACAGCCACCAGAGCACCCCCCCCCCCCCCACACACACATAAAGCTGATATGGGGGGCACAGTCTCAACAAACAGCCACTGAGCCAGCACCTTCCCAGCAGTGCTGCTGGTGCATCCCCATTTGGCCACTTGGGAAAGATCAGGAGGTCCAAGGATGGAGCTCTCCCTCAGACGCAAATCCTAGGGCCACAGCTGTCTCCAAAGGGGCAGCAGGCAGGAAAAGACTGAAATGCTCTCTTTATGGGCAAAAGAGCTGGTGCAGTAATTCAAATGCCTGGTACAAAAATTCTGTTTAATATTTAGCTCCTATTTAAAACACAGCTTTTCATTTAATTCTATTTACAGAATACTTTCATTTCATTTGTTTCTTTAAAATTACTTAGTTCTCACCTGTTGTATGTCTAGGAATATTTTCTTCCAAAAATAGAAAAAAATAGATGATATCTTTTCAGCAGAAAACATTGGTTGATACAATTTTAAACCATCATGATATGGAAGAATTGTTCTGTCCCTCTCTAAGGTGGAAGAAGCATTTGGATCACAGATCATCTACAATGAAATACTTGACATGTTTAAGATGCTTTCAATCAATTGTGATCGTCAATTGCTTATTCGTTGTAAACAGTCATTTTTCAGTGAAGGGAAAGTGTGTGTGGTATATCTACATGATGTGTTCAAAGCCAGTTCCTACTAATGGCCAGGCTGAATTCCAGTCCATAATGTCCCGAATGATATTTTGCCGCCTTCTTTGGCACTTCATGAAATCTTACCATGATGAAGTGCTGAAACACAGAGATTTTCTCTTAGAGAGTGTCTCATGTTGTAACCCATCCCGTGGATTTTATGCTGTAATTCTTATCTCTTTTAAAATTTGCTATCTTCTTTACAGTTTTCATGAACCTTTCTGTTACAGTAGTGAATATCACAGATAAATGTCATTTTGTACAACTTTGAATTTACCCCAAGAGCTGAGAGAAAACTTGCTCCTATACTTCAATCCCAGTTTCTTCTATAGTCCAACTTTGTTTCTCTACCATCAAGCTTCTCCTTTGTTGCTGCTCCAAGTCCCGTCCAAGCTGACCTTGAATACTTTCAGGCATGGGACATCCACAACTTCTCTGGGCAACCTGTTCCAGTGTTCCAGCACTCCCTCAGTAAAAAAGGCCTTCCTTTCATCTAATATGTGTAGGAAATCATAAATCTAGGCATAGAAACTTGGAGTGCAAATTTGAAAATCTTTTGATTTGAAGCACATTTTATATGAATACTGACTTACAGATGACTAAAAGATGTAGATGGGCATTTGAGCTGACAAGTTTTGAAAAAGTGCATGGAAATTAAAATTGAAACCACTAAAATTAAAAAACTTCTTGCCATTTTCTTTTTCCTCTCCAATTCAAAATGGCATATGTCAGATATCAGTGCTTCATGCAAACCTCTCAGATGCTCTCAGAGAAAAAGCTTTTCTTTCAGACTAAGTTGTGGTTGACGTAGAACACTAGCAGTAGTGAAAGTTTTTCTGGGCATCGGGCAGCACCTTCTCCTTGGATTTGTGTGCAGAATGCATTTTATCCAAACTGGAAAATAGATCCCAGCTCTGTTTTATTCATCGATCTTACTGCATCAGGCCTGAAGATTCTGTGAAAAGTAGCCTGTGGACCTTGAAGATAGTGCATGTGAAAAAGATGAGAGGTGATGGAGAAGTTGAGGGAGAGAAGAAAGAGCATATGGGCCAGTACAGACACCAGAAAGTATTTCTTCATGTGATCATGGGAGATTGCAGGAGCCACTTGGTACTATCAAACCAGCCCGACTTGGCACTGGTGCCGCCTTGGGTCTGGGAACCATCCTGCGTATCGTGGATTTTCAGGGGCCAGCCGGCCTCTTCCAGCCCCAGGCCCTCAAACATAATCAACAGCCCTTTTCCCTGGCAAACAAAATTCAGCTGCCCCTCTTCTGGATGGCAGATTGCAGGAGCCACTTGGTACTATAAGACAAGCCCAATTTGGCACTGGTGCCATCTTGGGTCTGGGAACCATCCTGCGTATCGTGGATTTTCAGGAGCCAGCCGGCCACTCCCAGCCATAGGCCCCCAGACACAAACTTCCGCCCGTTTCCCTGGCAAACAAAACTCACCTGCCCCTCTTCTGGATGGCAGATTGCAGGAGCCACTTGGTACTATCAAACCAGCCCAACTTGGCACTGGAGCCACCTTGGGTCTGGGAACCATCCTGCGTATCGTAGATTTTCAGGAGCCAGCCGGCCACTCCAGGCTATAGGCTCCCAGACACAAACCTCGGCCCTTTTCCCTGGCAAACAAAACTCACCTGCCCCGCTTCTGGATGGCAGATTACTGGAGCCACTTGGTACTATCAAACCAGCCCGACTTGGCACTGGTGCCACCTTGGGTCTAGGAGCCATGCTGCGTATCGTGGATTTTCAGGAGCCAGCCGGCCACTCCAATCCACAGGCCCCCAAACAAAAACCACGGCCCCTTTCCCTTGCAAACAAAACTCACCTGCCCCGCTTCTGGATGGCAGATTGCAGCAGCCACTTGGTACTATCAAACCAGCCCGACTTGGCACTGTGTTGAAAGCGAAGGGAAGCCTATCCACCTTGTCGTTGATCAGCATTGACTCAAATTTATTGATTAAATTAGCCATTTTATATAACAGTGTTAATTAACTTCATGCATATTGCAAAATCCAAGCTCACTATAGGTTAACAGAGAAAACTCTAACCCCTCCTTTTGTTTTACCATACCCATGATTGTTTATTGGAAACAAGACCAGCGTTCCCACTGTGATATTAAAGTCAAGTATTGGAGAGTGCTTTTGTTACTTCTTTAGAAGTTTAGAATATGCCAAAAAGATGCTAGCTGGGGACTTGCAATTAATGAATTATTTGCTGTAAGTAGGTCAAATGACATTAGCTTTCAAAAATGAAAAGTAGTCTTATTCCACGTGCCAATTCTAAAGTAGATTAATAAGCCTTAAGCAGAGGATGGATGTGAAGAGGGATACGACATGAAAGGTTAAGCAACACTGCTGACAGCAGAAGGCTTACCTGCTGCAGATACAGGAGACAAAATACTATTTTGACACAAACATTGCTATTCAGACGACAGTAAAATTCTGAGTGACAGCAAAATTTACTCAGTCATGACAGTAAAATTTGCTCACATCAAAATGTGCTAATCAATTCTTAGTGTAAGCTAAGCACCTTAAGCAAAGGGTAGTTCAAGCGTAACTGGTATTTGATGGCAAAAAAGGCAACTTGGCCTGCGTTTCTCACCTCTACTCCATTCAAAAGCTTACTCTATCTCAGATTCCTTTGGAGGGATACCAACGCAAGCCGCGAAACTGCACGAAAATGATGATTGAAAGAAAGATAGATTAGAAAAATGGAATAATGGTTCATGTTCTTTTCCTTCCAACTGCTTTGTTTGCCCTTTTAAATTTTTGAAGTCCTTTCTGGTGTCACCATGGTTGCACTGCAGCAAGTGTTCGGCTGTAAGCTGTCCATATTGCCAGCTTCTGGACTGCCTTCAGAAAACTTCCCGCTGGTTTTGTATAGAAATCACAAGCAGTAGAGATGACAAAGACTGCAGAAACCTTCTCATCTCCTTCTAGAGCAAGACCATGT
This sequence comes from Melospiza melodia melodia, assembly GCF_035770615.1. NCBI lineage: Eukaryota > Metazoa > Chordata > Aves > Passeriformes > Passerellidae > Melospiza > Melospiza melodia. Next base: position 4,379,954 of record NC_086200.1, read on the forward strand.
CTTTCACCCACTCTTAAGTAGACAACTTTCATCAGTCATGAGGGAGTCTCATGTTCAAGAGCTAGGCAGTGACAGCTGTAAATGACAAAAAGCAGACTGAAATTCTCTTGGGACTCCAGCAGAGAGCAATGAAGGAGGTTGAATTCACCTTCTTGGGAAGTTCTAAAATGCACGTTCACTTGAGCACAGGAGCTAAGCCATCGTAACCTTTGTTGAGTATGTCTGCGTAGACAGAGTTTCCATCACTGCAGAAGCAATGTTATTTAACCCGCGTTATCATCTCTAGCTGCTAAGCTGCACTTCTTGCAAAGTATCTGCAACGTATTTTACAGGGTGGGCTTTTATGTGTAATTCCTGAGTAACAGTGCAAAGAGAAGTACTTGGGGTGTGGGGTGGGGGGGGAACCGCAACTCTTAGGTTTTTCAAATCATGGTTCCATTTGAAAGTCAAACAAGATGTCAAACCTTTCTTTCCTAGATGTATTACCAGCACAAACTGTACCAGAAATTTATGACCCGTAACTGTACCATGGACGCTCTTTCTCTGGACTATTCCTTAAGAAACAAAGTCCTCACTAGAAATAAAACAAAATTAGCCAAAGTATTTGCCTGGATTAGTTCCAAGGCTCTGTACTAAAGGCCAAACACATGTAATAATAGTAATAATAATAGAGTGGACTAAAAGTTAAATCAATAGAGCATTACTCAGTTCAAAGACATCTTGTGTCCTAATGTTCTCACAGAAGACTGTAAAAACCTGTCTATTTTTGTGGGTTTCTTTTATCCATTTAGCTGTACCTTCTACTTCTCTCCACTGTCTGAGAACATTGATGGTAAGGTTGGATGACCTCATGTCAACTTGTAGAAGTAAAGAAAGAGAAGCCAGTAAAGAAAGGCAAATTTGTTAATTGCAGGTGGAAAGAGGGAGGCCAACAAGAGAAAACAAAAGAACAGTAATAATGAAATGCTCCCCTGTCTTCTGTGAAAAGTAAAGGCACAGACAAGAAAGAACAAGAGCAAAATTCTCACTAGAGAAACGCACTTGATCTGACTCAAGTATTTTGCGGTACATTTCTTGCTGTTTTCTCATGCCAAACATATTAACCGTTGAAGGTATCCCTTTCCTCTTTCTGGAATACAGCTAGGAAGATGGCTGTGTCATTGCTGACAAGCTGCTATTCTCAGAGGTGTCCAGCTGAAAGTCTGAGATCAATTGATTTGCTCTGTCACTTTGATATGGCATGACTTACAGTTTCAGCACCTGAACTGGCCAGCCCTACAATTCTTTGCCCCTTGAATGGTTAGATAGGCTCCTTGGCAACTGGCATTTGTAAGGACATGAAACTATGCAGAATTTGCACCGTGAGATGATGCCAAATGAGTCACCCCGGTAGATTAACTAGGACATGCAAGGCGGAGAGAGGGAAATGAGAGCACAAGAAGAGAGTACACAAGAAGAGAGTACAATCTCCTTTTTTCTGAAACACTGTAGAGATCAAAGTGAACACAAATCCTCCTAGGGGTAGTTCTTGCAAAAGACTAAGAGTTCTTTTTGTGTTCACAGGCCTGGAATCACAGGCCTGGAAGCTTTGGATCACGGCAAAATGCAGATGACAAAACGAGGCCTTGAAGTCACATCCAGTATGAAGCAGTATGAAAGAGGAAAGAAAGCAGCTGAGAGCGTCAACCCTGCTAAGTAGTCTCAGTATTCTTCTTGACATGAGCAGAAATTTGAAATGAGTCTCTGAAAATGGCAAAGGAGGCAGAAGAAAAGGGAGCGATGACTCCTCTGGCATAGTGTTTCCTAACAGGGATCTTCAAAATGGAAAGGTTGTATCATCCTTTCAACTGAAGGAAGGTATGAAAACAACAGGAAGGAAATGGCATCAAATACTCTGGGCAGTGTACTTCTAGACAGAAAGGCCACTGATGGAAAACCAACTAAACTGGCACCAATGCAGCAGCATTGTAACTAAAGCCAGAAATGTCCAGCGCTTCGCTCTCTGCCATTCCATTCAGATGCACACAGCAGCTCTGCAACATTCCTACTGATCATCTCCTTGGCAAACTGGCAGTGAGGGTCCGTGGTGATGCAGAGTCTCCAGGCAGACGCAAAGGAGAGCTGCTTTCTTACAAAAACCAGGCTTTTGAAACACTTAGGCCTTTCTCAGTTCCATAGCTTTAAGCCATAACAAACACAATTCAACCAACCACCATGCACCACGCTGTGAACACACGATGGTTCTAGAACTTGTTGATCTACCTCGAATTCAGCTGCCTCACCTTCCCACAGTCCTTTTCTACTTAGCCAAAGTAATGGGCCTCAGCCCAAGGCCTTCCTTTTGTAAGCTTCTAGCTCTATGCAGCAGCAAACCACTACTTTCTTCTGTGCCAAGACTTCAGGTAGACCATTTGTATCTGCCCTTCCAGTGAAACCTAATGGGGAGAGAAAAGCCTCTCAGAGATGTTCAGTCATTCCATTTTCTAGACAGGCCAAATCCAAAGAAAAGCAAGCTATGGGATTGTGTACTTGCTCTTACAAAACACCTGCTGCCCTCTGACAATCAACTAGCAGAAAACCAGCCAAACTGAGACTTGAGGCAAACAACCCTTGGAAGGGAATAATGATGTGATCAATAAAGACAACACTTTTCCAGGCTACCGAGATATTGGAAATGTCAGCAAAGGCTTGAGAGCAAAGGCTGAACTAATGGGGAAAGGGTAAAAGAATCGCAAGAAAAACATGACCAAAGGTTAAAACAATTCCAAGAAAAACATAGGCAACTAACCTGTTGAAGCCTTCAGGAAATCAGTGGCCGCTGATTTACATAGGCCATTCAAGTTAATTGACCCGTGCACCTTCCACTCCTTTTTCGGCACCATAGGGTGAATTGAGACCATGGAATCACAATTCCTTGGATTCTGTTCTTAACTTTAGGAGAGAAGTACAGCAGCTGAAGTACCTGTTACTGATGTGAAACCCAAAAACACAGAGTTGACACATTTCATTCTTGGCCAATCACAACAAGCAAGACTAAGAGGATAAGGCTGGCTTATTTTCATGACACTTTTCTTCTTTTACAGCCTGCTCTGATTCCGGTGAAACTTTTCCATTAGCTTCTCTCTAAAAGGAGAAAGTCCAGTTCAATGTCCCGCCCTACTGCTGCAAGTATACCATTTCGTTTGTCGAGCCTAAAAATAGAATGGGAAGGTACGGTGCTCTCTGGAGCTAAGGGTCGCTCCCGGCGTCTTTCGGCAGAAGCCGCGCTAAGGAGAGCACTGTGAGCGGCACAATCGTCTTTGCGCGAAGAAGCCGCTTCTTCCCCTCCGGGAGCCGGAGAGAGCGGCAGCTTCGGAAAGGTGAAGAAGGAAGCTGTACGACACTGGGATTGTGTGCTCAGCTTGCCAACTGATAGAAAACAGTACCTTGGCACTCTCCTGACTTTTCCAATCACATGAACATTCGATTGGAAGCTGTTTTGGACAACTTTCCTTTTCTCCCTGCCAAACACTTGGCAGATCTCCGTGCAAACTCTAGAACACGATGGGAGATGTTTTCTGTGCTGGCAGAGTTTCTCCCTGCCAGAACTAGTGGATTTTTAGTGGTTTTTAAACCAGAAAGCCCTGAGTTCCAAGAACACAGCAGCTGCCAAGGACTACCCAAGAGGAGCGCAAAAGTACCACATGACTGCCTCCACAGCTTTTTCCCTGGGACCATGCCTACCCCTAGGCTTATTTACATGCCTCCAGTTAGGGTTAGAGATAGGGTTTTTAAAGCAAGAGGCCCTGAGCTCCAGGAACACTGCAGAGCTGCGAAAGTCATCCCAAGGGGAGAGCAAAAGTGGTGCAACATGGCTGCCTCCACCTCTTTTTCCTTGGCAACATCCCTATACCTAGTCTGATTTACCTGCCTCCAGTGCGGGATAGGGAAAGGGTTTTTCAAATAAGTAAGCTCTGAGCTCCAGGCCCACTGCAGCTGCGAAAGACTTTCCTAGGGCAGCGCAAAATTGCCTCAACTTGCTCCCTCCAGGGCTTTTTCCTTGGGAACATCCCTAATCCCAGCCTGATTTACCTTCCTAGGGTTAGCCTTAGGGATAGTCGTAGGATTATGATTTTTATAATGAAGAAGCCCTGATCTCAAGGCACACTGCAGCTGCGATAGACATCCCAAGGGGAGCTCAAAAGTGCAACAACATGCCTGCTTTCACAGCGTGTGGAGAGCATTATTAATAATTGGTTAGCTGAGAAAGGCCACACTGATATAATGCCGCTGGTTAAACTGAAGGAGAAATGTCAGCAGTCAGCAAGCTGAAAGGAAGAGTCAGCAGCGACCTTGCTGCAACATGAGGATAGGGAGTTGAGATTAGTCCTGAATACATCCTAAGAATATGTAGAAAGTATCAAAAGTAGAACCATAGGAATGTAGAAGTAGGCGTAGGTGCTGATATGTAACTGACCAATCCTGAGCTCAACTTTTGCAATATGTATGAAGCTCATTATTAACTGTATTTAGCCCGCCGTACTGATCAATAAAATTGAGCCTGTGATGATCAAAATGATGTCCTGGTTCCCTTCCGTCGACAAATGGTGGAGAATGCGGGCATAACCGAATCTCTGCCCTTTTTCTCGGATTAAAAGAAAAAGGGATTACGCCACGGTCCGGAAGTTGGGTTTGGGTCCCAGCAGCCGGGACGGTGCCGGAATTTGAAGCACCCTTAAGGTTCACAACTGTGACTTAAGCCAATATGTGTCCGCCGGAGCCTGGAGAGCTGCAACAGCGCGCGCTGATTAATAGGTATGGATAGGCAAGCGGCATATGATTTATTTACCGCCTATTTAGAGCGGCGTGGGATAAAAGGGATAGATTTAAAAAAGGAGTTACCAGGGTTATTAGCTTATGGCCATGCTAAGGGTATCTTTTCTAATCCTCATACAGTTCATGAGTTATCAGAGTGGAGAAAGTTTGGGGAAATATTGTGGGATACAGTACTAGATGATGATAAGTCAGCAAAGAAATTCGGGAAGTTATGGCGGGTGGTGTATAACACGTTACTTCAGCAGGTCTCTGAGAGAAAGGCAGCAGAAAGGGCAACAGAAGCTCATAAGAGGAATATAGGGTATGGTCGTGAAGATGATCCCCTGGCACCCTCTGTAACTAAGGTACTTATGCCTAAGAGTCCCCAGCAAAGTGGTGTGGAGGATTTCTCTATAGGCGCAGTGGAACCGTCTGCACGTTTCCTGTCAGAGGGGGAGGGCGAGTCGGATGGTGGGGGTAAGAGCAAGCCAGCTTTGCCTCCGCCACCAGCTTCAGGCGGGTCGGATGGTGGGGGTAGGGGCAAGCCAGCTTCGCCTCCGCCGCCAGCCTTGCCTCCGCCGCTTCCCCTCAGTGAGCCGGCTCAGGTTACAGCTTCGGCGGGGGAAGGGCCCATTCCCCCGCCCGATCCGGCTCCAGCGGGGGGGCGGATTGCCCCCCGCAGGCCGGCTCCGCTTGAGTCGGCTCCGGTTTCACTGTCAGCTCCAGCGGGGGAGGGGGGGCTCCCGCTTCCCCCGCGCGAGCCAGCCTCTGCTTCACTGCCTTCCCCGTGCGAAACCTCGGTGTCTGCACCGAAGCGCCACCAGCATAGCACCCTTAAAGGGCCAGATCCCATCCCAGGGGCACACCGTGATCCATGGGGGGAGATGGCTAAACAGAGGAGGGAAGCTTGGGCTGCTTTGGCAAAGGAAGTAATGCAAATGGGGGATGGTGAGGCGGTGGAAATAGCTTCTAGTCTTGCATGTCCAGTTACATACACACCACAATATGATGCACAGGGGAACCTTACGCATAATATAGCAGAATATACTCCCTTAGATTGGAAGCTGTTAACTCAGCTATGTTCTATGGTTAGTCAGTTTGGAGTAAAAAGTGAACCTGTTAAGCAAATGTTAGATTATCTTTTTAATACTCAGGTTTTATGTCCTAATGATTTAAGAGGAATAGTTCGGTTGATATTTACTCAGCATCAGCAGTTATTGTTTAATGCACATGACCCATTACATGGGGTGACAGTAGAGGAGCTGATGGGCTTAGAGGCATTTTTACGTACAGAGGCACAGATGATATTGGGAGCTGATAAACTTACAGAGTCTATGTGGTTAGTGCGTGCTGCAATAGATATGGTTAAAGAGCCAGGAGGGTTACCGGCTTATATGGGTATTAAACAAGGTAGAGAAGAATCATTTGGAAATTTTATCGATAGAACAGCTACTGCTATAGATCGGGCTGGTGTTGCAGGGCGCTATTGAAGCAGTGTGCTTTGCAAAATAGCAATCCAGCAACCCAAAGAGTGTTAGCTACTTTAGGGGCAAATTGGACTATTGAGGAAGCATTAGAGCGAATGGCATTAATGCCAACAGCTTCACAGCCATTTATAGCAGAAGCCTTAAAGGAATTAGGATTAGGGTTGCAAAAGCATAGTCTACTCAAAATCGGGTGTTAGCTGCTCCTGCTCCTCTCCAAAGCGGCTCACTGGCAGTCACGTAAAGAGGCTCGAGACCATTCATCAAGTGTTACCGATGCGGCAATGAGGGACAGACACAAGTTACTGCCGTGACATCGCTGCTACCTCCTGTCTGGAACCCGCAACAACACGGAGCCTCGGCTTGGACTTATCAGCAGCAGTAGACGTCACACTAATGACAAACCAGCCTGAGAGGATACCCACTGGAATAAAGGGCCCTCTTATATTAAATGGACAAACATGTGGAGCATTATTGCTGGGACGTTCCTCTATAACTATGTTGGGATTATTTGTTTTGCCTGGTGTTATCGATGCGGACTTTACAGGGGAAATACAAATTATGCCTTACACCCTTTATCCTCCGATTAAAATTACAAAAGGACAACGCATTGCACAATTGGTACCACTGTCACAAATGACATCGGGAATACAATCATTTACTGGGCAAGCACGGGATGAAAAAGGTTTTGGCTCTACTGGTGTTACACTTTTAACTGTGGATTTACAAAATAGACCAAAACAAAAGGTTGAAATTACCTATGGGCATCAAAGCATAACCCTTTATGGATTATTGGATACAGGAGCAGATACTAGCATCATTTCTCCAGAAGCCTGGCCACAACATTGGCCTCTATTTCCCTCATCAAACATGCTCACAGGAGTGGGAGGATTTACATTGGCAAGCAGGTCGCCGTCTTTGTCTGTGTGCATTGAAAATCAACAAATATCTGCTGTGTTTTCAATTGTTCAACTGCCTCCTACAGTTTCCTGCTTAATTGGAAGGGACATTTTAACACAATTGGGAGTGGTGTTAACTAATCAGCACCCTTTGGGGTAATTGCCATTGCTTGGACTTTCCCCATTCCACTCACCTGGAAAACGGATACACCGGTGATGGTTAAGCAATGGCCATTAAAAGGGGAGAGTCTTATGCACGCCCATGAATTGGTACAGGAAAAAATACAAAGGGACACCTGCGACTGTCCACAAGCCCTTGGAATACACCTATTTTTGTAATCAAAAAGAAATCAGGGAAATATCGTTTGATACATGATTTGAGGGCTGTAAATGACCAAATGGAACCAATGGGGGCCTTACAGCCTGGTCTTCCAAATCCAGCTATGATTCCAGAACACTGGCCACTTTTAATTATTGACCTAAAGGATTGTTTTTTCACTATTGGCCTGCATCCTGATGACATGAAGAGATTTGCTTTTACTTTACCAGCAATAAATCGTGGGGAACCAGATAAAAGATTTGAATGGACATCTCTTCCGCAGGGCATGCGCAACTCCCCCACTTTATGTCAGCTTTATGTTGATGCAGCATTACAGCCACTACGTCGTAAATGGCCAGCAACTATAATATATCATTACATGGACGATATTTTGTTTGCACAGCAACAGCCATTCTCCTCTTTACAGATTAACACCATTATAAATACTCTTGCTGCATATTCACTTGTTATTGCTGCAGAGAAAATTCAGACTACAAAGCCCTGGAAATATTTGGGATGGACTTTGACAGATCAAATAGTGATACCACAAAAACTGGAATTACAATTGGACATTAAAACTCTACATGATGCACAGAAGTTGCTGGGAGACTTACAGTGGCTGAAGCCTATTGTGGGAATACCAAATCACTTATTAGAAGCCCTACGACCTTTGTTAAAAGGTGTGGACCCTACTACTCCTGTACACCCGACAAAGGAGCACCATCTTGCCTTGCAGCAAATTAGTAACTGTGTACAGCAAGGGTATGTGTCTCGTCGACAACTCGACCACCCCATTGACCTTACTATCTGGAATAGCCCTTGCCACTTGCTTGGTGCTCTCTCTCAGTTGCAAAAGAAAACGGGGGAGATACGGGTGTTGGAATGGTTATCACCGCCACTACAGCATAAGAAAACAATATCTTCAAAAATTGAACAATTGGCTGCATTAATCAAAAAGGAGCGTCTCAGAATTCTTGAAGTGGATGGTAGAGAAACTGCTACTATTAGATTGCCTATCGAAAAAGAAACCTTGGACTGGTACTTGATTAATTGGAAGAATTTACAAGAAGAAAACCCCATAGAAGGAGCTATTACAGTTTTTACAGATGCAGGAAAGAAATCAAGGCGTGCTGCTGTTACCTGGCAAGAAAAAGGACAATGGAAGCATCAACTCCTCACAGCAGACCCTGCAGATAGCTTACAAACTTTGGAATTGTTAGCAGTAGTATGGGCGGTGTCCAACTTACAGGAGCCTTTAAATGTGGTCACAGACTCTATGTATGTTGCAGGAGTAGTCAAACGAATAGAGGAAGCAGCAATTAAGGAAGTGAACAATAAACGACTGTATGAGTTACTGATACAGTTAAGGAAGGCTTTACGAGAAAGAAAGGCAGCATATTCTGTGATTCATATTAGGAGTCATAAGTGGTCTGAAGGTTTAGGAGAAGGGAATGAACGTGCAGATAAATTGGTTACCCTACCCATTGATAATTCTTGTCCTATTGACAAGCACACATTGGCCAGAGAAGCACATAGTAGATATCATCAAAATGCAAGAGGTTTGGCAAAACACTTTGAGCTGAGTTTGTCAGAAGCCAAGGCCATTGTCAGAGCATGTCCAACATGTAGTTATCATAATGGTGGGATAGGTCTAGGCATCGGGGTTAATCCTCGAGGTTTAAAAATAAATGAGATATGGCAAATGGATGTTACACACATAGCTAGATTCGGTAAAGTCAAGCATGTGCACGTCACCATAGACACATATAGTCATTACATATGGGCTACGGCTCAGGCAGGACAGAAAGCTATACAGGTTATCAGACATCTGTTAAGTTGTTTCGCTGTTATGGGAGTTCCAAAAAGTATCAAAACAGATAATGGTCGAGGTTATGTAAGTGCTAGGGTCCGGAAATTTTTGAATCAGTGGTCTGTTAAGCACGTGACAGGTATTCCACACTCTTCTACTGGACAGGCAATAGTGGAAAGAGCAAACGGTACCCTTAAGCAGTATATTGAAAAACATCAAGATTTGACAGATCCACAAGCATGTTTGGCTAAGGTTTTGTATGTGATTAATCATTTATGCATTTTTGGGGAAGATGATACCCCCCCTGCAATGAAACATCATCCAAGGTCAGGTCAGGAAAATACTAAGGAAACAGAGGTCTGGGTTAAGTATAAGAACCCAAGTTCAGGATTATGGGAAAAACCTGCAAAAGTATTATATTGGGGTCGGGGGTATCTTTGTGTTTCCTCACCTACAGGGCCTTTGTGGGTGCCTGCTAAGTGGACTAAACCTGTTTTTGATGCAGCCTCTGGTGGATCGCCTTACGGAGGAGGACAAGGAGCGACTGGGGAAGAAACTGCTTCTAGTCCTACAACCACTACTGTTTCAATTGAAGGGGTACTCGGAAGCGGTGGACAGAGCACTGACACGTCACTACTGGACGGCCCAGGAGTTGATTGGTTTCATTGACTCATTATCAACTTTTCACTTAACAGATCCAGCGAAACTACATTGCCTTGACTGTCACAATCCACATTGTGCTGCCTGGATAGCTCTACGTTGTGGGGGTTGTAAAAGAACTTTTTGGATAGAACAATCATTATTACGGGATTTGTGGTGTCATACTTGTGAACACGAGCATACGTGGGGAAAAAGCTGGCAAGATGAATTAAGGAGACAAACGGGGCAAAACGCATATATAGCTTTAAATCTTTATGAGTCTCCTGAACAGAAGGTTCTTGCTTATTATCGATGGGAAATACAATGTATTGTAAATAGAATTAAGGTTCAAAGTAAATCATGTATAGTTTCTATAAGGTGTAGGAAATTAGTGCCTTTAACACAGCATTCAGTTGTAGGACCCTTCCAAGGGGATCCTGATAGAGCATTAGATTGCTGCATTGATAAGTTGCAAAAATTAAGTTTGAAAGGGACAGGACCAGTGAAATTAGGAGCAGCAAGATTGAAGACTGATAAGAAAAAGAAGGCAAAAAAGGGAACGGTCCCATTTGAATAGGGGTATCAGTGATTGCTAATTAATTTTCTATGATTAGAGCAATTTTACTGTTGTGGCACCCTCGGGAGGATATAGTTGTTGAGGAGGATAACGAACAAGAACTACGATTACGAAATAAGATACACCTTGTGTTAAAGAAAGACCTTGAGCTGTTAGCCTCATATAGTAAAAAGGCTGAAGAGGCTTTGCGATCACCACCATTGAATTGGTTGCTTTGGGTTGAAGATACACAATTTTATACTGGTCCTTACTTACATTCGCTTCCTTGTTATGTTTGCAAAAAGGATAAAGATAAATGCTATGCATGGGTAGCTTTGCATTGTGCAGATTGTAATCAGGTTTATTGGTATTCACAGAAGTCATTAGGATATTTATGGTGTACATCTTGTTTTGGAAAGTGGATTCGAAATCATATCTGGGTTAGAGCTCTTGAACAAAGTACTGGCCTGCCAGGACGGACAGGATTACAGCTCTTTGAGAGTGCAGAACAAGTGGTTATAGCATATCTTAGGTGGAAGTTACAGGAAAACCTTAGAATATTTGAAATTACTAAAGCCTCACGCATCATAGCAGCTCGCTGCAAAGCTGATTTGCCTTCAAACTTACCTCGTGCTATACTTGTGAGCAAGGATGCTGATTTAGAATTAGATCAGTATATTCAAGAATTGACTCAGCCTTACAATAGACAATCTAGCAAACCAGGGAAAAGACAGCGAAGAAAAAAAAAAAAAAAAACAAAAACAACGTAAGCAGAAGGAAGAAAAGGAGAAGCAAAGCAAGCAGAAAGAAAAATGAGGTTTGTTTTTGTTATACTGCTCAATGCTGTAGCAAGTGAAGCAGTAGGAGTAACACACTTTAGTCAACCAAGGGAAAATTTATGGGTAACGCTTGCTAATCAAACTAACCAATCATCACTTTGTCTTAGTCTTGGAGGAGTCACTAACCCATTTCGAACATGCCTGGTGGGACTTCCGGTGTGGTCTCCTGGAGAATTTTGTAGTTTGATAAACAATCAAACCTTATGTATGTCTAACATGTCAAACCTCACATTGCCGGTGCAACAAGGGTATACTGCAGGTCAGAGTGATGGCTATCGTCAATGCTTACTAATCCAATCACTTAACACCTCTTTGCATTCTCCTCCTGAAGAATTGGATCTTTTTGGAAGTACAAATGCCAGCATATCTAACACTACAGCTGGTGGATGGTTTAGCTTCAAACTTTTGGGTGCTCAGAATTTAAACCAACCTAAAGAAACATGGGCCACCCTAGATTCATCCCTGAATGTGAGTGAATTCTCTCCACAGCATTACAGTCAATGTAACGGCACAAATATCACAGCACCAATGAAATTACCCACAGGAATATTTTTGATTTGTGGAGACAGGGCATGGAATGGTATACCAGCTAAACCACAGGGTGGGCCCTGTTTTTTGGGAAAATTGTCACTGTTTCATCCTAATGTGTCCTTGCTAATGCAGCTGAGTCAAAATTCAAACAGGAGAAAACGTAGCATACATGACTTAGACTGCAGCAAGATAGGAGATCCACGGTTTTGGGGCACATTCAAACAGGTGGTGGTTTCAACTATCTTACCAGGAGGATCTGCCAATAAAGCCATGAATTTAGCAAAACAATTAGGATGCTGGGCAAGGGATGAGCTGAACAAGACATCACAAATTCTAGACATGTTAACTGCAGATGTGCAAAGTGTTAACCATGCTGTTTTGCAAAATAGAGCTGCTGTAGATTTTTTGCTCTTAGCACAAGGGCATGGATGTGAAGAGTTCGAGGGAATGTGTTGCATGAATCTGTCTGATCATTCAGTGTCCATTCACACTAAGATAAAAGAATTACAACAGGGACTTCACAAACTTAAGGAAGAAGACGGTTTAGGAATTGACGAATGGCTTAAAGGCCTGGGACTCGGACCGTGGCTGAGGAACCTTGTGATCTATGCTATAGGATTTCTGGGTGTAATTTTACTGGTTTTGCTTATTTTGCCTTGTATCTTTAACTGTATCCAAAACATGGTCAGCCATACAATAGCAAAAACATGGCAAACTAATCTCCTTGCTCAAGAAGAAAACGGGGGAAATGTGGAGAGCATTATTAATAATTGGTTAGCTGAGAAAGGCCACACTGATATAATGCCACTGGTTAAGCTGAAGGAGAAAAGTCAGCAGTCAGCAAGCTGAAAGGAAGAGTCAGCAGTGACCTTGCTGCAACATGAGGATAGGGAGTTGAGATTAGTCCTGAATACATCCTAAGAATATGTAGAAAGTATCAAAAGTAGAACCATAGGAATGTAGAAGTAGGCGTAGGTGCTGATATGCAAGCTGACCAATCCTGAGCTCAACTTTTGCAATATGTATGAAGCTCATTATTAACTGTATTTAACCCGCCGTACTGATCAATAAAATTGAGCCTGTGATGATCAAACTGATGTCCTGGTTCCCTTCCGTCGACACATGATTGGTTAAATCCTTTTTACGCACGCATTTTGATATTTCAGTTAATTTTAGTTAGTCTTTCTTCTTCATGCATCTCGCTGTGGTTTTCTTGTCTGCCTTTGCATCCTGAACTGTCTGCTGCTGAGCGTGTTCTCCTTCTTTTGTGTCCTTCAAGGGCATGGTGACCTCACTCAGGTTCTATGAAGGCTGGATTGTGAACATGTTACATATGTCCATTGTCCTCCAAAAAACCCTCAGCACTCCTCCCGGTGCTTTCTGGTCATTCAAGTGCCCTTCAGCTGACTGGTTTCATGCTTTGAGCTTCAGGGAATTGCCCAATCTTTCTGAAGCTGAAATAAATATCATATTAGTCAACATCTTAATTGTGTTTATATCTCACAGAATTGCCTTTTCTTTTGCCTTTGTTTAAAACTGTTCCTGTGCGGAAATCTCTGGGGGATGGTGGACATGTCAGATGCTGCTGGGACATCCCAGAGCACTTGGACCTTGGCTCTGCACAGGAGAGCTCTTCATCCCCTTTCTCTCTTTTCCTCCCTCTGGGCATGGAGGGAGCTCCTGACTTCAGTGTGTGACTCGTGTGTGCAAAGAGCAAATCTGGGCAGAATTGGGGCAGGGAGGGTTTGGGGGGAACTTGGGATCTGTGCTGGGCACAGAAGGTGCTTTCCATTTCTCTGAGGCTGTCTGCTGTGGAAAGTGGATTTAATATCCAGCAGAGGAATGACTTTTGCATTTGATGGAACTGTGCCTTCCCTTGGCTTTGTTGGCTGAAAAGATACAGAGGAGCACACACAGAGTTACCAACTCCTGGATTCCAGCAGTGTTCAGATAGAAATTACAACAGGAGCTAGGGTCAAGATGTGTGCTTGCCTTGTGGTCAGCCTTCAATACCCCTTGGTCTCCCTGGGCCCTTCCCCCAGGTGGGGCTTGGGCTCATTTGCTCCCTCAGGAGCTGGGCTGGGGCTGCAGAGGTGGCTGTGGAGCATTGCCTGTGCTGTGCCAGGGACTGGCAGACACTGCTGGGCTGGGATAGAGGCTCTGGGGGGATTGGGGCTCCAGGGCAGGGCAAGGCTGGACCTGCCCCTTCCTCCCCCCCACACAAAATGTTTAGAGCCAAAAATCTCCTCCAGTCTGTCACAACAGGGAATGCTGGAAGTGAAATCCCAGTTGTGGCCATGGGCACCTGGCTGAGAAGGACAGTTTTGTTCCATAGGAAGGAAAGCACAGAGCCTCAGTGTTTGGAAGGCAGGTGAGAGTCTCACTAGGCCAAGGCCAGCCAGACTTGTCAGGAATGGCAGATTTTTTTTGGGAGCAGTCTTTGGATTTAGGGAATTCTGGAGGTGGAAGACCAATCTCAGCCATGCATGCCTGGAGAAGTAGGACAGTTCTTTCTCATAGGGAGGAAAGCACGGAGCCTTCCCCAGTGTTTTGGGGACAGATGGGAGGTGACTCTCCTGAAAACATTGCCTGCCACACTTGTCCTGGCAATATTCCTATGGGAAAAATCTGGAGTTGAAATCCCAGTTCTGGCCATGAGTAATTAGAAGAGATTGACAGTTCCTTTCCTAGCAAGGAAAGCACAGAGCCGCAGTGCTCCAGGAGCTGACGAAAGGCAGCCTTTGACATTCCAACATCAGCCAGAGCTGTCCGGTGGCCCCTGGGAGGCCAAGCCAGCCAGGCCTGTTCCATGTTCCCTCAGTTCCATGAGACCCAATGGTCCCTTGCTTCCATGTGTCCCTGAGGTGCCATAATGCCCCCTTGGTGACACGAGGCCCTGAAGGGTCCCAATGGTCTCCATGGTTCCATCAGGCCCCACAGAACCATAATGGTCTCTGAGTCCATGAAGCCCCGCTGTGTCACCAAGGCCCCTCGGTTCCATGGGCTCCAGGGGTGCCACAATGATCCCCTTGGTTCCATGAGGTTCCATAGTGCCACCACGGTGTCCTTGGACCTGCTGGGACTCTCAGTGTGTTCCCAGACACCCCCAGCATGGTTACAGACGCTCCCAGTATATCCCAGTTGCCTTCAGCACACTCACAGTCATTCCCAGTCCCACATCCACTTGGCCCAGTAAGATTCCACTTTCCACCAGTATGATCCCAGTCACTGCCAGTGAAGGGAACGGACCGGGATGGACTGGGACAGGCTGGGATGGACTGGGACACCGGGATACACCAGGCAGGATACACTGGGATACACCAGGATAAACTGGGATACACTGGGATACACCGGGACACACTGGGATACACTGGGACACACTGGGATATACTGGGATACACCGGGACATACCAAGACACTCCAGGATACTCCAGGATACACCAGGACACCCTGGGATTCACCGTGCCCAGCACTGGGACCCACTGGGAGCAGGATCAGAGCACACTGGGACTCAGCAGGGCCAGAACTGGGGCAAAAGGGATCATAGTGGGACCCACTGGGATATACTGGGAGTGACTGCAACCATACTGGGGATGACTGGGAACACACTGAGAGTGACTGGAGTCACTGAGTCTACATTGGGGGCAACTGGGAAGACTGGGATCACAGTGGATTCCTACCGGGGTCATACTGGGAGTGACTGGGTCTGTGCTAGGGTGTTGTGGTTTTGGTTTGCTAATATAAGATCTCTTTAATTTTGAGATTTTTTTTGGCTAATGCACTAAAGAATGTGGTGGGTTTGGTGTTGGTTAATTACTAATACACTTATTTTTGGTTGTGAGATAGGATTAGGAGAAAGGTAAAGCAGGCTCAAAACTTTAAAAGGGTAGAAAGAAAAATTTTAATAATAGTAAGTAAAAAGAAAAAAAAAGGTAGTAAGAATCAAAGCAAACTTTTTAGAATACTTCTCCCCACAACTTTTTCTTTCTCACTGACAATGTAAAGAAACTAAACTTAAGATTTCTAGTCAGTTTACTACCTCTCAAAGAGTCTTTTTTTAGTTCACTTAGGGAGAGAAGTCCCTCTTGATAAAGTTATGGAGACTTTTCTACAAAAGGAAAAAAACAGTTTTCTCGTGGTTCTCAATTTTGTCATGAATAACAACTGCCAGGGGAACCTTGCTATCGTAAAATCTTTCTTATTTCTACAAACCTTCCCACAGCTTGGAGATGGGCTATGTTGATTGATGGGGTATTGTTTTAAAGATGAACTGTTCAAAGGCAAAAGTTCTCATTATCTATCTCTAAAATCATCTTCATCTCTGGGAGCACAGATCTTCATTTTTAGAAGCACAAGACTGTGCTCTTTCTTTGTGCAAACTTCTCATGAGATTACAGCTATTTCAACATCTGCTTACTTTAACATAGAAGCCTTTACCTAATATCAATTCAAACACTTTCATTTCCTTATAGTTTTATGTGTTATAAGGGAAAAGAGTCTTTTCTTTATAGCTTACAAGAGGATTTCAGCTCTAAAAACAAAGCATCTTCTCCCCCTCCCATCTGGGCCTTACTTACCTTCTTCTTTATTACCTTTAATATCTTCATCTTGTTTTTAATATACGTGCATGTTGTTCTTTTCTCTCACTCAGAAGAAGACTGAAGCACTGAAAAAGTTAACATCACGCCTGAAGCCTACCTAACCCACCAATAACTACTAACAGAAAGCTGTGGCTCAGTTGTGTTCAGATCAGCTTTATAGTTAGTGTTTAGTTTTCTACACCAGCCACAGAAGTCTCTGGTCTCAGCCAGGCTAAGAAGAAGAAGCAGCAGCAGCCTGACAGCGAGATCTTCGCAGCCACAGCCAGCCCTGCTCTGGCTAAAGCTCCGCAGCCTCCCCTGTCTCCTTGCCCGGCAGCTGCTGAAGCCCAGCCCGGCCAAACCAGAGCCCATGGAGAGAGAAGCCAGCAAGCAGCCCAGGAAATAGAAAAGAAGCCCAGCCTGCAGCAAGACGGCCCAGCCCAGCCCAGACACAGAGCTGAAGCCCAAACCGAAACCCAGCACCTCCCTGCCGACCAACAAAGAAAAGAAAAGTTTCTGAATTTTTTGGTCTTTACCATGTGTGTTTCACAAAAGCGTGTCTAGCTTTTCAGCAGCTCAACAGACTGTCAGATACACAAAAAACTTTGCATCACTTCCCTACATTTCCTCCCATTCCCAAACGTAACACAGGGGCCACTGGGAACAACTGGGATCAGACTGGGAGCAACTGGGAGCAGCTAGGACCAAGCTGGGAGCAACTGGGATCATCATGGCATCAGAGTAGGATCATACTGGGAGGGACTGGGTCTGTGCTAGAGGCAACTGGGATCACACTGGGAGGAAATGGGGACATGCTGGGGACCAATGGGATCATACTGGGAGCAACTGGCACCACACTGAGGGTGACTGGGATCCTTCTGGAATCATACTGGAAGTGACTAGGGGCAGGCTGAGGGCAATTGGGACCATGTTGGGGCAACTGGGATATACAGGAAATGACAGGAATCATGCTGGAGGTGACTGGGAGTGGCTGTGAGCAAATGGAATCATACCGGAAGCTACTGGGAGCAACTGGGAGTGAGTGGAAACACATTAGGGACAACTGGGATGTACTGGGAGAGACCAGGAGTGACTGGAATCACAAAAGAACCATAAAGGAAGTCACTGGAATAATACTGGGAGTATCTGGGATTGACTGGAATCCTACTGGGCGTGACTGGAATCCTACTGGGTGACTTGGAGTGACTGGGACCATACTGGGGACAAATGGCACTGTACTAAGAGTGACTGGGTTCATCCTGGAATCATACTGGGAAGGACTGGAACCATACTGGGAGTGTCTGGAACTATAGTAGGGCTGAATGGGAACACCTGGGATCATACTGGGAGTGACTGGGATGATACTGGGATCACACTGAGTGTAACGGGAAGTGACTGGGACCATCCTGGGGGTGACTGGGAGCCACAGGGCCCATGCTGGGAGTGACCTGGGGGGAACTGGGGGAACTGGCCCGGCTGGGGCTCAGGGTTGTTCTCCCCCAGGGCTGCCCTGGCTCCTGCTGCCACCCTGGGCCCCACAGAGCCGAGGGACAGGGGACAGCTGAGGGACAGGAGACAGGGGCAGGGACGTGGAGAGGTAGAAGGGAGTTCCAGGGGGTCCTTGAGCCCAGGAAAGGGGAGTCCAGGGTTTCCCAAAAAGGGGGGACAAGGGTGGGGACAGCAGGGATGTTCGAGAACGAGGAGTTCAGGGGGTCTCTGGTTTTGCACACAGCTGGGGCTGGGGACTGGGAAAGGCAGGAATGGGGGACCAAGGCATTCCAGGGCATCCCAGGGTCAAGCCAATGGCCAGTCTGGAGGCTGGGAGCCATGGGATGGCCGGGAAAAGGGGAGCAGAGAGCCCTGATGTCCAGGAATGGGGTGTGAAAAATGCATGTATTTTATGATTGGCTTTTCACAAATATTAAAATGAATATTATATGTGTTGTATTAGAAAGCAATGCTGTATTAATTTTCTTAAGTACTGTGTTAAATATAGTTTTAGGTTATAAAAATTGTTAAAATAGAACTATGCTATGTAAGATGCTTTGTTTAAAAGAAAGGACTTGCAGCGAGATAACTTGCAGCCACAGGACACCTAGATCTTTCAGAGAAAAAGAATTTACGGCCTTCTTATCGGAAGAAACAAACTTCTTCCCACCTTGGAGGTGCTATTAGGATTAGAGGGAAGAAGTTGACACTGGTCAGACAGAATCCTGTGTTTGAATGGAATTTATGCATCATGTATGAAGTGTATGAATATGCAACGGGCTGTTGTTTTTAAGGGTTAATCCTTTGTTACCAGGGGTCCTTTTTTGGGCCCGTGATGCCCAGAAAAAGGTACCTGGATGTCCATAACTCTTTGTTTTTATTGTCTCATATTGTCTTAATTCAATTTGTCCAAATTGTTATTACTCTAATTGTGTTACTATATAACCATCTTATTACTATTAAACTTTAAAAATTTTAAAAACAAGTGATTGGCGTTTTTCACAATTTGGTAGCAGAGGATGGTTACTAACTCCTCGCTGCCGGTGCTTTGGGAGAGTCAGAGTGGGGAAGGCGCGCCCTGCCCTCTTTGGCAGCCTCGCTCTGCTTCCCCTGAAGTGACCGACAGACGCAGGTTACGATCTGTGGACAAAAGGAGACAATAAAACAAAGAGAACGGGAAAAGGGTCCCTACAACTGCTGTAATTTGCCCCCTAAGAGTAGTAGTGCGCACGAAGAACCCGGGAAGGAAAAAGGATTGGTAAGTATTTCTCGGGGGGCAGGTACGGGGGGATGAATGTGTGTGAATGAGAGGCGGGCTGGTTGTCCCAGACCTGCCAAGTGAGTGCGGAGTCTCCCACGCTGCGTTTCCGACTTTTCGCTGGAAAAGCGGCCAGTAAAGAGACAAAGCGACTCATAAGAGAGTGAAAGAATCCCCGGGGGTGACTGGGACTGGGTCTCAGGGAGGGGTTGGACCCCTCGGTGGTGGGGAGCAAGGTTTCCTAGCCCAATCCACTAGGAAACAGGACAGGAGGGGCTCCTAAAACCTGCTGGGTTGAGGGATTTATATTCCAAGAGCATCCAAGAGCAGGGTTGAGCAGAATTCTGTCCGAGTGAGGATATGCCCGAGAACACTCAGGGTGGGACAACACAGCTAGATTGGGGGATAAAAAAATGCCCAAGAACATCCAGGGTTGGACAACACAGCAGAACAAATTAAATGCCAAAGAGCATCTGTAGTTGTACCACACCGCTGGGTTGAGGGACAGAAAATGCCCAAGAGCATCTGAGGTTGAACAACACAGCTGGATTGAAGGAAAATTACCCGAGAGCATCTGGGGTTGGACAACACGACAGGATTGAGGGAAAAATTGCCCAAGAGCATTTGGGGTTGGATAACACAGCTGGGTTGAGGGATATCCAATGGCACCGGGACTGGCCAGTAACACCTAAACTTGTAATAGGCGATGTGAAAGTAAAAGGTACCTTATTGTTGTTTTGTGGTGTGTGAGAGTGAGACACACACAGAGCCAGCCTCAACTTCCTGGGCAGGTGGGAAGGGGGAGGTGTGGAAAGAGCGAGTGACCTGCACACCAGGCTGCAGCTCCCGGCTGGGTGGGGGCTTCTGGGCCCAAGAGGAGCGAGTGACCTGCGAACCAAGCTAGCGTTCCCTGGGCGTGTGAGGGGCCGTAGCTGAAGAGTGTGAAAGACACGCAGACAGCCTCACAGGGGAACGGGCACCAGAGGCAGCCAGAGTCAGGGCCCTTCTAGGGGGCCTGGTGACACTGAGACCTGGAGGTAAACCCCAAAGCGAAAGAGGGGGCCACAAGGACCTGTGATTTTCTAGCAATAAGGATCCCCTTTGTGTCTTGAGAGTGTGAAGGAATGTGTGAAAGTGAATGAGAAATAAAAGTGAGTGAATGTAGACGAATGAAAGTATAGGTAATGTCGATTGTGCATTTTAAGCCTTACCATATCTCCTTGGAGGGAGTTGGATTGTATTGAAAAGCAGTGTGAGAAAAAGGGGTTTTTTTGGGTGTAAGTAGTTGAAAGAAAAGTGGTATTTAAGTTGTTAGTAAAAAGTGAAAAACAGAAGCAGGGGACGAATAGATAGAAAACTGAAAAATGAGACAGAAATTCAGTAAGGTGGATACAGGAAAAGAAAAGCAGAAAAAAAATACCAACAGAAATACCCCAAGACAGCACTTTGGGAGTTATGTTAACAAACAGAAATACAACTCATTGCAAAATACAGGGTATGCAGAAGTTGATGAGAAAAAACATGCAAACTTGTGAATTATATACTTAAAAACAGCATTAGAAAATTTAACACAAAAGAGTTATATATTGATTCAAGGTATGCCTTTAGAGTAGCACATACCTTAAGAAAAATTTTAAAAGGGAGATTGCTTAATTAAAGAAGAAAAAGATTAGTACATGAGAAACTTATTTTCGAGGTTTTAGAGGCATTACAATTACCTAAGAGAGATAGCAATAGTACATATTAAAGGACACCAAAAGGTAAAGACCTAGAAATAAGAAGAAATAAAATAAATAATTGGCAGATCAAGAAGCTAAAGATGCAGCAGAAAATAGAGCTGAAAGAGTTAATATTAACTCCAAATGAAGAAAAAAAAAAGGGGGGGGGAATTAAAACAAGATTGTGGCGAACAAGATAAATCGGGGAAATAGAAACATCTTGATATGGAAGACAATTAGATAATAAAACGCTTACGAGGGAATAGCAGAGGACGTGTATCAAAAAGCCCGGTGGGATACACAGGCTAGGTGTGATCATTTTTTTAAAAGAACTATGGGTGCATTGAGACCTTTAGAGTAAAAAACAAGTACCTGAAACATGTATAATTTGCCAAAAGATAAATAAAAGGGTGATGAGAAAAACAATATGAGAAGGTCGTCAGTTAGCTCGTCGACCATTTCAAAGCATCCAAAAAGCAAAACGGGGAAAGTACAGAGCTGAGAACAAATTACCTCATCCATTCCCGTTCGTTCCCCCACTCGTTCGCACCAGCCCTCCCAGCCCCTGTGCCGGCTCCGGCACAGTCCGTCTGTCCCGGTCCGTCTCTCCCGGTCCGTCTGTCCCGGTCCGGCCGCCTGGCCCGCGTTCTTGCCGGGGGTGGGGGTCTGTCCTGCCGTGTGCACCGCGGTCACCGCGCTGATCGCACCGAGGGGGGTCCCGTCTGTCCCATCCCCGGCTGCCCTGACTCTGTCGGCTCCCGCCGCTGCAGCCGGGGTCAGTCCCGGCTTTGTCTCTGCCGGATCAGCCACCGTGAGCCGAGTGAGGGCGATCCCCGCTCCAGCTCGGTCTGCACAGGAACAGCCCCTCGGGCGATCCCAGCCACAGACCCCGCCTCTGGAGCCCCCAGACCCTGAGCTGTGCCGATCCCCTCGGGCCATCCCAGCCACAGACCCCGCCTTTGGAGCCCCCAGACCCTGAGCTGTGCCGATCCCCTCGGTCCATCCCGGCTGCAGACCCCGCCTCTGGAGCCCCCAGACCCTGAGCTGTGCCGATCCCCTCGGGCGATCCCAGCCGCAGACCCCGCCTCTGGAGCCCCCAGACCCTGAGCTGTGCCGAGCCTCCCCGTCCTGCCCTGAGCTCCATTTCCTTGGTAACCACAGATCCAGCTGCTTAAGGAAACTCTCTAAAGGAATCACTTTATTGAAACACTAAAAAATCAGTTAGAAGAAAGCCCTCTCCTGATTCTTCCTAAAAATACGTGAGAAAGGCTGTAGAAGATAAAAATCCAAAAAGAATGGGATAAAGAGATTGGTCTATTTCCATTAAGAGAGGTTCTCAAAGGGGGGTGATGGATCAGAGTTTGTAAATGCTTCTTTGACTTTGTCTGAGGTCTGAAATTTTAAGAAATAAATAAAAGAGATATTTGGAGAATCCCATAGGCATAGCTGAACAATTAGACCAACTTTTAGGTCCAAACATGTATACTTGAGAACAGATGTGGTTGGTAATGAAAATAATATTTTTCTCAGGAAGAAAAGCAATTAATCAGAGCAACTGAAATAAAAGCTTAAGAAAAAGATAATCTGCAGGGACCCCCAGAGAAGACAAAATGCCAACTGTACCTCCTGAATGGGGTTAAAATAATGAGGAGGGGAGTAAACACATGAACAGTTATTGTAATTACATAACCAAGAGAATAAATGAGACAGCATATCAAAGGCGAAATGTGAAAACAAAAGATTTTTGAGAGACAGCTTTTAGAGGGGAAAGAAAAAACTCCAACTAAATAGATAAACAAACTTTAGAGAAAAAGGAAAATGGTCCTAAGTAAGCAGAAGATCTGAAAATCTTTAAAGAAATGGGCCCATTAAAAAAAAAAAAAAAAAAAAAGTCATAGGCTTTAATTTTTTTGGGGGGGAACAAATACCATCAGGAGCCTGTGATAACTTTAAAAGTGGGTCCCCAAGAAGAAGAATTGGAATTTGTTATAGACACAGGGGCAGAGAAAACCTGCCTGTTAAACGTTCCAAAAGGTTATAGTGTGAGCAAACATATAGCGAAAGTAACAGGGGCAAAAAGAGGAAGTTTTACATTTCTGGTCATTAAAGATGTGGTAATTGAGGGAAGAAACTAAAATTTAGGTGGGAGATGTGTTATTGGTCCCAGGGGCAGGTAGCAATTTATTGGGAAGAGTCTTACAAGTGCAATTAAGAGTAAGAGTTATATCAGAAAATAAGAAAATGACAGCTAGAGTTTTGAAATTAAGCCAAGAGGATGAAGAAAAAAAAATCAACAAAGAAGTTTGGGCTGGAGAAAGAAATAGGGGAAGAATAAATATCGACCCCATAAGGGTTACAACTGAGAGAGGAGAAAGAGAGAAGTTGAAGTAGAGAAGTAGTTAGGAAACTCTGAGATGTTAGAATGTGAAGTGATGACATCTTGGTGCTAGAAGAGAGCAGAAGTGTGAATGCAAGTTTTTTGCATGAAAGGCAGAGAAGTATCTTAACACATGGTTGTTAAGAGGTTATTCAATGCCACACTGGGGTCCGGAAAAGCCTTAGCAGAACGGGCCCTCCTTGAAGAGAAAAGAGGATAAGTTGACGAGAGAAAGAGAAAGAATGTCAGGAGCACCTGGGCACGCCAGGTTTGGGGTTGTCAAGGCTGGGAGGTGTCTGAGCGCTCCCTGCGATCGGCGGGGTCTCGGGGGCTGCGGCACGGACCGATCCATGGAGGTGCCCCGGGCGGGGCTGGCAGCAGAGGACACAGGTTTGCGGCCAGGAGCGGGCTGGCTCCGGGGCAGAGCTGCCGGGGGGCTCCCAGACTGTCGGGGTGCCGAGCCCAGGATGGCAGCGTCAGCCTGGAAGTAGGCCGAGAGAGAGAAGGGGAGAGAGAGAGAGAGAGGGAGAGGGAGAGGGCAAAAGAGACCCAGGGCAGCCCCCAGGGTCCCCATGCCCGGGGCTGCTCTCCCCTGCCCCGGCCCTGCAGCCAAGGGGCGGCACCGGGGGAAGGGCCAAGAACAGCACTGACAGCAGGGCTGTGAAAAGAGGGGCAGGGGGGACTAGCACTGAAAGATAAAATCAAAGCAGAGATTGCTGACTCTCCAAACCTCACAAAGCGGTTTGTTTTTCTTAAGTAAGAAGTTTTTTGGTTTTTTTTTCTTTTGTGTGTTTTGTTTGCCGTTAACGAGAAGGCTTTTTTCCTGAAGAAGAGGCTGCTGTAGAGAAAGCTTTTAGCTAAACCCAGAAAGTTTAGAAGGAAAGCGAATCGTAAAAGTTAATGCAGTATTATCTTTCTTTTATTATCTATGCTATTAAGAAGTCCTTTCCAGGTACTACTGAAGCAACAATCAAAATCACGGAAAGAGAGTGAATTCATGCCAGCAGAATCAAAGGACTTGTGAAGAAACTTGAGGAACGGACTATCATATTTAAACCGGGTGATACTGAACTGACTTTCCAATGAGGACTGAGTGGTAATGGTTTGAGAAAACCCAAATGATCCAAGAAATGTACAAAGAATAACACTGAATTAAGAAATAAGATAATGCTTATATCACTGGATTTGAGCACTGCCTGAATAAAACATCTCCTTGGGGGAGGAATACCTCAGATAGAAAGATCAAGAACGGTTTTGTATTCTGACCTTAGCCCTAGAATTGTACAAGGGAGAAGGGGAATTACTATTTCCATTAGTAAACTTTACTTGATTCATTCCAATACTGGACATGCTAGGTGGGTTATAAGTAAATGCTTAAATTGTAAGAGTAATTAGTGTTGTGATTCGCAAAATTTATGCTCTTATTGCAAAAAGTGTTAAAGTACTGACTTGGTTTTGTGGATGGGAATTATTAGTGCCTGTTAAATGAGAGATACCTGAGGAACAGTAAGAGACCACAGTTAAAGAGTGTCAAAAACAATTTGCCTAGCAATTAGTTAAGAGAAAGTGACAAGAAAATAGAGGGCAAGACCAGATTGGCCTCTGTATTTCACCACCAAGAAGATCAAATAAACCTGTTGTGGGTTGCAACCTCACAGGCATGGGAGGTGGGAGTATAAGCCATACTGGACCTCTGTTATTCCTGTTTCTGGCACTCACTTGTTGTCTTTTCCCTTTCGGGATACCAGCAGGATTGTGTCACAAATGCTACAGAAAGCATCACATAGAAAGAAACCAAAGTTCCTCCTTTATTACACACACCTATGTCAACAGCCACTGTTATAACCCATCCAAATTAAGAACTTGTAGGCAAAACAGAGTAAATTATTAGATTACAAGAAACTTAAGAAAAAGTGGCAATAGATTTAGAACTGAATGTCCAAAAGGAGAGAGATGGATTTGTTTTAAATTTAATCTTGAAGATGCGGTTCAAGATTTGGAAAAAAAACCCCAAATAATAAAGGAAAAGGTAAAACCAGCACAGCAATCTAACTCTGTATTGACTCCAAATTATCTGTTGAATTGTATTACAAGATTCCAAGCAGTTATAGAAATGATAGCAAATAAGGCTGCCCAGGCATTAGAGTTAACATTAAGTCAGCTAAGCCAAACAAAAACTGTAGGGTATCAGAAAGGTTCGCTTTAGACTGTTTATTGGCCAAAGAAGGGGGTGTTTGTGGAAAGTTCAATATATCAGATCGTTGAAAATTGATGACCACAGAAAAGTCATTCTAGCAAAAGCAAAAGAAATCAAAAAGAAAAATATATACGCATATAACAACCCAGGTACCAGTCCAAAAATTAGAAAACAATGTTAAAATCTAGCTGGTGGGGTAATGTATTTGAAGAAATTAAGATCTTTCATTTGTGTTACAACTGTTTTTATATTTCTTTCTTGTGTAATCCCGTGTTTTATTTTACCAGCATAGTCCAGAAGATATAAGTAGAAAAAAAATATTGCTCAAGCCAAATGATTTACAAAGAATAAGAGTGGGGATTGTGAAAAATGCATGTATTTTATGATTGGCTTTTCGCAAATATTAAAATGAATATTATATGTGTTGTGTGAGAAAGCAATGCTGTATTAATTTTCTTAAGCACTGTGTTAAATATAGTTTTAGGTTATAAAAATAGAAACTATGCTATGTAAGATGCTTTGTTTAACAGAAAGGGCTTGCAGCGAGATAGCAGCCACAGGACATCTAAATCTTTCAGAGAAAGGGAATTTCTTGCCTTCTTATCAGAAAAAATGAACTTCTTCTCACCTTGGAGGCACTGTTAGGATTAGAAGGAAAGAAGTTGACAATGACCAGACAGAATCCTGTATTTGAATGGAATTTATGCATCATGTATGAAGTATATGAATATGCAACAGGCTATTGTTCTTAAGGGTTAATCCTTTGTTAATGGGTGTCCTTTTTCAGGCTCCTGATGCCCAGAAAAAGGTACCCGGACATCCGTAACTCTTTGTTTTTATTGTCTCATATTGTCTTAATTCAATTTATCCAAATTGTTATTACTCTAATTGTGTTACTATTTTTATAACTATTTTATTACGATGAAACTTTTTAAAATTTTAAAAACAAGTGATTGGTGTTTTTCACACTGACTGTTCACCGCTGCCAATGCTCACAGTATTCTCCTAACACACTTGAGCTTCCTGTCTTTCAGTGAGAGAAAGATTCAGCTAAAGTCAAGGAAAGAGGGCAGGGGAGATGGAAACCTTCCCTTGGGATGCTTTTAGGAAGGCCTGAAGGGACCCTGCCTTTCCTTGGAACAGAGGTGGTCACCATGCATGGTGTTGCCTGACCTGCCCTAGGTGCTCCTCTATTCCAGAAGGACTTTTGCCCACTTCATCACTTGTCTGTCCCTCCAATTCCAGGGCCTCAAACCTGCTCTGTGAGATACTAAACCTGTAAGTCAGCTGTAAGTTTTCAGAATATGGCACTGACCATGGCTCTAAGTAAGTTTTTTTAATCAGGCTTACAATATATTTTGAGAAGAAGAAGGAACAGAAGGGGTAGATACCACACAAGAATCCAGCAGAGTCTTCCCAGCTTTTTTGTCTGGGTTCTATGAAGCACAATGCCCAGTGCTTGCATTATGCTGTCTTTTCATGTGTTCTGGTGACCAGAACCATCCCATGGCCAGGCCCAGGATAATTTGGGTGCCAAAGTCCCATTGCCTGCAAACATCACACTCTTTTTTACCCAGCTGGTGCTCAGCTCAGCATATTTGCTGAGACAACTTTAGGACTGTTTTCCTTAACTTGGCAGTTCTAGCAGATGTCCTTATGGACCCTAAATTCTGCATCCTTTGCGTCCACTATCAATGGGCATCCTTCTTCTCAAGGTTTGTCAACCTCCCTCTGGGTCTGAGATCAGTGAAACGGGCCCAGCCCTGAGTCTTAAAGACAATTCTAGCAACAACTACTTTGCTTTTCTAATACCTGGCCATCACTTCGAGCTTGTAGGCTGCTATGTGTGTCACAGGTTAAATGTCTCTTCCTGTTGATCAGGCTTGGAAGTGCGGACAGCCCAGGCATGACAGGATATGTTTTCTTCAGGAAATGGGACGTAGGGCCCAGCTTGCAACAGGTCCAGGCCCGAGCCTTCCAGAGCGCCAGAAGGTTCGCGGCGCCATTGCAGGGCTCAGGGCGCCTCCTTGTGGGCAAGAGTCGCCTCGACAGCGCGGGCGCCGCGCGGCGGGGCCAGAGGGCGGGAAAGGGCGGGCGGGTGTGAGGGGCGGGGCGGTTCGTGCCTAGAGCCGAGCCCGCGCTGTACCTCGGTGCCTTCCCGGCTCGGTGTTGGGAGCGAGCCGCCGCTGCTCGGGCTCTGGGAGAAGCGTGCGGCCGCTGCGGAGTCCCAGCCCGCAGATCTGGCTGCTGGCCGAGGCTGCAGTGCAGAGCTGCCGTGCCAAAGCTGCCGTGCGCCGTGGCACTGCCAGAGCCCCTGGCAGAGCCGGGCTGGAAGTGCCGACAGCTGAGGGAAGCCCTGCCATGGCAGCGCCCCAAGCTCTTGTTTATCCCACAGAAAGAGAGGATCAGCACCTGGAGGTGACTACATCATTCCTGGAAAGGGACTATCTGCTTACAGTTGCGATGTCTGGCAGCAAGCAGGACGGCGCTGGTGCCAGGGTGCCAAGTGAGGGCAAAGCAGCCCTGTGACAGCCTGGCCCAGGGGCTCTTGTGGCAGCAGGCAGCGTGGGGATCAGAACAGAGGCAGGGGGAGGCAGGAGCTGCTCGGCCATGCCAGGGCTGGGAGCCTCCTTCCTGCCCAAGTGGGGCCCAGCTGGGCCAGGGGGCAGCTCCTGGGACAGCCGTGCCCGCAATGGCCCCTGCTCTGCAAGGCCTCCAGCGCTGCCCATCAGCCAGGCAGGGACAGAGCAGCCTTGGGGCCGATGCTGCTGCAGGCTCAGAGCCCCGCACAGCTGCTCATGCCCGGTGCCATTGGCTCTGTCCCCTGCAGCCTGCATGCTGTGTCACCGTGCAGAGGCTGAGCCCTGTGCCTCCCCTGGCCCTGGCAACTGTTCCTGTGCTGCTCCTGCACTGCCCAGGGCACCCACGGGCCCTGCTTGGGCCGCACGCAGACCAGAACCAGCTGGGGCTGTGACAGCTCTGCTGCTCTGGGCCCAGCCCTCGGACAAAGCACCCGCCTGTCCCTGGGCTGGGGGCAGTGACCAGGCTGGGCTTGGCAGAGCCCGTCCGCTCCTGGAGGGCTGGGGGCACTGCTCTGGCCTGGCCTGGCCCGGCCCTGGGGTCCCTTGGCATTCCTGCTTGCTCTTGCATCCACCAGGGATGGGCTGCAGCTCAATGGCCCCGGCCTGGCTGCACATTTAGGCCTGGAGCCTTCCCATGGCTCCCCAGGGCACGAGAGCCTCAGCCCCAGCTCCCAAACATGACCTAACAGGGTTTGCTGATATTGATCCCTGTTAGACCTTTGAAAGCATGTTGAAAGTAACCTTGTTTGGCAAGTCCTTCAAGGAACAAACGTGATTCGCTTCTAATCAGTAAAAACTTTATTGGTTTGCTTGCACTTCCTATAGGGTATCCTAATGCTTCCTTTGGCGTTCCAGAAAATAATGAAAATCTAACAAATTCTAAAGAGAAGTTCTTGAATCCACTATGAGGAGAAGTCTCTACATTCACTATCCTTACATACACTTAAGTAGCTGCTCCTGTAACACACAAAGATGTAGTGGTTTACCTGACTGGACCACACAACAGGATGTTATACACACCGCTACACTAAAAAACTTCTCTTCCCTGTTCATCACAAATTTAAAGCTCTTCTCGAGGTCCTGACTTAATTTTACATGCACATTCATACCTGCAATCCCTCCCCATGCTCAGTTTTCACCTAGACTTACCAGGGAACAGATGTTCCATACTCACCTCAAGCAATAATCTACGTCTGTCTTCCTAACCCTCTTTTTCTTCACTGACTTCTACTAATCTACAAAATAACTTGGACCCTCTGCACAAAAGAAACATCCAATTAATAGCCTTAAACACTTGTGATTGTGCTGCTACTTCTAACAGTCTTGACCACCACAGCACTAAAATCAGAAATCAATTCTTCACATCCTTCCTGTTCTCCTGCCCCCACCACGCCTTGGCTCCAGCAGAAATGTTCCCTACTGCAGCCTGGTGTGCTAAGAACAATCAAAGGCAGCAGCACTTTTCCTCAACATGCTGCAATCTGAATTGCAGTGAAATTGCAGCTGTTGCATTAGAAGCTCAGCACCAGCACCCCACATCTTCCCCCAGAACTGAGGCCTGCTGAGGCCTGAGCTCTCCATTTCAACACACCCTGTAAATCAGGCTGCCTGGAAGATTGCAGGCTGGTAACTGTGTGAACACAGCAGTGCATTTCAGCAGAGTTATGGAATCAGTCTCATGGAAGGCACATCCTTTAAGCTTAAGACTCTATTCTACAAAATCTAGCCAGCAATTGTTTTGGTGGCCTGTGCAGGTTTTGGGGACTGTGCATGTTTCCTTTGGATGTTGTTTTCTTTGTTTCTAAATACAAAATTCACTGGATTCAGAAGCAAAACCCCAGATTCATTAGAACAAAGAACCACAGGGACATATGTGGCTGACAAGAACACTCCTCATTTCTAATGGTAACACCAGAAAGAGAGGAAAAAGATAAAGATGATTTAAATACCCGAAAGGATCCGAAATGTCTACATAAGCTGTCAAGTGACTAAGATTTTGGTAAACTCTAAAAGTCCAGATTCCTATTCGGTAATTGTCTGAAAGAAAAGAAAGCCAGAAAATCTGGTTGACCTTTATTTTGCCAGGACTTTCTCACGGGATTCTACCACAACTTGGATCACAAGTGAGGGTGGCAAATTTTGACTAGAAAACTTTGATAACTAGGCAGCATTTTTTCCTCCTCACTGAATTACAGGAAGGGTTTAAAAGGAAAAAAAAATATAAAAGAGCGTAAAGAAATTCTATCATACCTCTTAGGCGTTCATCATCTTTGGAGAACAAAAAAAAAAAACTCTAGCACTTCCTGTGCATGGTAAAGAAAGAAACCTAGAAAAGGACAAAGGGATTTGAGCATCCTAAATTGTACTATCAAATTTCATGAACACGAGTTAATCCTGTAGTGCTTCAGAGAAATGCCATACATTGAAAAGCTTTATTCCCTAGGAACCAAATAAATCTTTTTATTTTCCAAATCCTCTTTTAAAGAGAAAACTGACTGTGTCTTTGGCTTTTGGCCAAACTCAGTTTGGAGTTGGTCAAACCAAAATGACCCAGTTAATTTCCTGTGCTCTGCTCTTTCTTTCCATATTCCCATTCACATCCAATGGGTTGCTGGGAGTTTTGACTCTGTGCAGCACAAACGGTTTTCTAAGATGACTTTCATTGCTCAGAGGTGTGCAATGTCAGTTTCCCA
This sequence comes from Melospiza melodia melodia, assembly GCF_035770615.1. Taxonomy (NCBI): domain Eukaryota; kingdom Metazoa; phylum Chordata; class Aves; order Passeriformes; family Passerellidae; genus Melospiza; species Melospiza melodia. Next base: position 4,410,718 of record NC_086200.1, read on the forward strand.
TTCCCTGAGTGCTGCTATTAATATTCCCACAGCATCCAACTACTACAGCCAAGTAGACAACAAAGAGAAATGGAACTTGCATTTCTTGGTCCTGTTCAATTTCTGACATCTCAGGCTCATCGTCACCCTCAGAACTGCTGTCCTGGAAACGTGGATCCTCTTGCCATGTGGCTTTTACTGGCTTTATTGTCCCAAGCACGTGAGGCTCTGCAATGACAGCACCAATAGAGAAAAAAAGCCAAAACCATATTATTCCTCTAATCATCAGGAAGAATTCCTCCTTTCACGTGAAATACTTACAGTGGAGAAGAGAGATTTAGGAAGGAAAGAATCTGACCCTGCCAGATTTTCTAAGCTACATTTCTGCTCCACTTTGTATTTTCCACTTTGTTCCAGGGAGCCCTTATGTATTCTTAAACATTTCTCATTGCATTCAGAAGACACTGAATACCTTTTCAGTTCAGCACAAGTCTGGGGGGCTCATTGCTTTGTGCTGTTGCGTTGGGTTTTTTAATATTTTGGGTAACTTCACGGGGTTTCTTTTCTCTCCTACATGACTGGGACTTGAGTTAATGTTGTTTCATCTTCATTTCAGACGGCCTCATTTTATCTAAGGTTAGGACACCCCAATGATCATGTGTCATTCCATTTCCTTTTTCTAAAGGTCCAAGAGTAGAATTCAGTAACAAACAGAATGTTCATGGATCTTGGGGCCAGCTCTCGGACTTTGCTCCTCCCTCTACATTAACGCACATTTCCTTAAAAGCCTTGTGAGTTCCTATGAAACTTGATATGACTGGTGTGTCACCTTTTTCCCTGTTTGAGGAATTCAGGGCATGAGAACAAGCTTTTTCACCACTCAGCAAAAACCCCCAATGCCTTCTCAAAGCATGCCTTTCAGAATTCCTGAGATGCAAGCATGAGGCACCTCTCAATAATCTACCACAACCCTAGCAAGCAGAAATGAAGATCAAAATGCTTCTGCCTAATTACTGACTTCTGTTGCTGAAAATCCCCTGCATCCTGACCTTTTTTACACCATATTGCCCTACAGTGCCTGCCAGAAGCTCTTCCTTAGCAATGGCACTGTTAGAAGGGTTCTGCTGTTACCTTCTTTGATGCCCAACTCCTCTGTGCCTCCAAAGAAAGAAAACTTGAAGTAACTCGTCTCCTGAGCTGCATCATCCTCAGGCAAAGGTCCCAAATGGTCATCTGGGGCAGAGTCCTGTGCATCCTCTTTGTCCCAGGGTATTTCCTCAGTCTGGTTTGCTCTTTGAAGGTCTTTCAAAGAATAAACCAGAATAGACGGAGGAAATACCGTCTATTCTGGTTTGTTCTTTGAAAGGCCTCTTTCAAATCCGCAGCAATGGTGTAGGAGTTGTCTTCAGACAGTGAGGCAGTGTCTCATCTCTTTCTTCTTTTTTTGGCTTTACTGAAATGAGATTGTTCAAGGATAGCAACACAGCACACGTCCTGTTCGGACACAGCTTCCCTAAGAGCCACCTTGCTCTGAATGTCTCCCTAAGCATATCCAAGCCCATTAAGGAGTGGTTCATTATCAAGGGTAAGCAGTGGGGAAACATCTGAGGTTGAAGTCTAAAGGCAGGAACAAGAGTCCTTTTTAATTAGCCACATCCTTAAGTGACTTTTCACTGAATACACAGTTACACAGAAATCAAGGTATTTAGCCCAGACTTCTTCCTGCCAGTAGAAACATCAAGAGCTAATAGGGTTTGCCCACAGAGCTGCACATCTCAGGGTCCCTGCACTGACCGTTCTCACCTTCACTTCTGGCAAGGAACACACGGCCTAGAAAGAAAAGATGACGGCGCTACGTGCTGCTGTTGGAGGTCCCAGTTGAGGTCCGACGTCGCTGGTGGGAGCGGCTGCTCCTGCGGGATGTCCCCGACCATGTCCCCCTACGCCTGGGCCTCTCAGCACTCGCTGCTGTCCTCCTGCTCCTGTCCTGGCGACTCCTGGACCGCACAGTTTGAGTCGAGGCCCGGCGCTGCTGGCGGGAGCGGCTGCGTCTGGGGGATGGCCCTGACCATGTCTCCCTTCGCCTGGGCCTCTCAGCCCTTGTCCCTGTGCCACTGCTGCTGCCGCGGCGACTCCTGGAGCGGACAGGTGGACTCTGGGCCCAGCCTTGCTGGCGGGAGCGGCTGCGTCTGGGGGATGGCCCTGAACATGTCTCCCTTCGCCTGGGCCTCTCAGCCCTTGTCCCTGTCCCACTGCTGCTGCCGCGACGACTCCTGGAGCGGACAGGTGGACTCTGGGCACGACCTTGCTGGCGGGAGCGCCTGCGTCTGGGGGATGGCCCTGACCATGTCTCCCTTCGCCTGGGCCTCTCAGCCCTTGTCCCTGTCCCTCTGTTCCTGTCATGGCAACTCCTGGAGCGGACAGGTGGACTCTGGGCACGACCTTGCTGGCGGGAGCACCTGCGTCTGGGGGATGTCCGTGATGGTGTCTCCCTTTGCTTGGGCCTCTCAGCCCTTGGCCCTGTCCTACTGTTCCTGTCACAGTGACTCCTGGACCGGACAGGTGGACTCTGGGCGCGACTTTGCCGGCGAGAGGAGCTTTGCCTGTGGCTGGGCCCAGCACGTCTGGAATGGACCCTGTCCTCAGGGTCAGGGGACGTGCTGCGTGTTGCCCTTGATCTGCTGATGCTGCTGGTGTCCAGTGAGGAAGATGGCAGCGCCTGCTGCCATGCTGCGTGTTGGGGCCTGCTGTGGCTGCCCGTCTCTGGAGATGGAGGTGGGGAAACCAGCACCAATGGCACAGGGCTGTGGGAGCTGGGGCTGATGGCCTCAGATTCTGACCAGCCACGAGCAGACTGTAGTCCTGACTGTCTGGCCGGCCTGGGGCCATTGAGCTCTGTCTCATCCCTGGAGGCTGTAAGGGCAAGCAGGAATGTCAAAGATCACCCAGGCCCCGGCCAGGCCAGGCCAGAGCAGTGCCTCCAGCCCTCCAGCAGTGGATGCTGCGCTCTGCCAAGCCCGGCCTGGGCACTGCCCCCAGCCCAGGGACACCGGGGACTTTGACTCATACATGTTCCGAGCCCAGCACAGCTGTCACACTCCCATCTCTGTGTGCTGTTCCTCAGGCCAGAGCAGCGCCTGTGGGTGCCCTCAGCAGCACAGGAGGAGCACAGGAGCAATTGCCAGGGCCTGGGGAGGCAAACAAGCTCATAGCACTGAGAACAAAAAGTGTACCAGCACGTGGTTGTCTAGCCAAGCGCTTCTGCTTCTTCCTGCTTTGAGCCCTTGTCGAGACACAGGTTCCCTGCAGAGCCCCAGGTGCAGCTTCCCAACTTACCCCTGTTCCTCTGCCTCCTCCCTGCCCCCAGGGTAAAGGCAGTCCCTGGCATTGCATTGGCCGTGCCTCACTCCTAGATCTGCGAAGGCATCGTTGTCCTCCCACGTTGGCTGTCTGATGGAGAAAGGAAGAGATGATGAATTTCTGCTGCTCTCCCTCACGGAGGTCCAGGGTGTCCCAGCTCTTTCTCCAGCGCTTTTCCAAGTTGGGGGTGAAGCTGAAGCCCAGACTCACAGGACAGGGCAGGGCCAGGGCTCCTGGGGCAGGGCCTGGCACAGCACAGCACTTGCACCCTCCTGGCTGGTGGGCCAGGCAGAAGGACACCAACCTGAAGGGGACTCGGATCCCCAAGATGAACATTTCAACAGGGAATTCCCCACTGTCTCTGCACAGGGGGCACTGGAAATAGAAAGCACCAGCGCGCAAGGCCTGTCCCTGCAGGGCAAACACAGGCAGGGTGAGCGAGGCCCTGCTGCTGCTGCTGCTGCTGCTGAGCACCTGCTGTGCCCCAGGGCTCAGGGGAGGGCTCCTACCTGGATGCAGTCCCTGTGGAACCAGGCCTTTTTGCACGCTGGGCACACCAATGTTGTGAAGGTCTTTCTGTCCTCCACAGGTTCCATGCAGATGGGGCAAACGGTGTCCGGCTCAGGAGTCGCATCCACCTCCTGCTCTGGACGGTGCTCAGGGCAGAAAGAGCTGGGGGCAAAGGGATGGGGAAAGTGAGAAATGCTGGATCATTCCCCAGGGGTGGTCATAAAGAGAGATGAGGTACCTGAACGGAGTAACGTATAGATTGACACAGCCGCCCTCCTTGGTACAGGGCAAGTGGAACCATCTGTCACAGTTCTCCCTGCAGCACATGATGGTTGCCCCGCTCTGGCCGCAGACGCAGCAGCGCTGGAAAGAGCCAAGCAGCTGCATCAGCAGCAGCAGCAGCAGCAGCAGCAGCCTCGAGGCCTCCCCAGGCAGCCCCAGGGCTAAGGGCAGGGCGCAGGACGTGGCCGCTGCCGGCTCCCAGCCCACAGAGCCGCCAGCTGGAGGAGGGATGCTGCTGTGCCAGGGCCTCTGTGCCAGAGCTGCTGGGAGCCAGACTTTGTCCCGACTGTTGGGCCGGCCTTTCTTTCCTGCAGTCTGGGCTAAGCTCTGGCAAACCTCGCCAGGCACAAATCTCCCTGCCCTTGTCAGGCTCTCACCTTCTGTGCCGCCCGCCGCACTGCAATTAGGAGATCTCGAGGGAGAAAGTCCATGAGTCCCCCGCGGTCCGTCTCTTGCTGAAATAGTAGAGTGGCGAAGAACTGCAGCCAAGGGGAGAAGCTGATGAGGAGGGGGCGGGAGGAGCTGCCCATTGCAAAGGTGGAGAGAGCGCCCGGAGCCACTCACCATGCAGAACACGTGGGCACAGAGCCCACCCTTCTTCAGTTTGTCACCGCACATGTCCGGGTCAGCCTCGGCACGGCGACACAGCATGCAGGCTGCAGGGGACAGAGCCAATGGCACCGGGCATGAGCAGCTGTGCGGGGCTCTGAGCCTGCAGCAGCATCGGCCCCAAGGCTGCTCTGTCCCTGCCTGGCTGATGGGCAGCGCTGGAGGCCTTGCAGAGCAGGGGCCATTGCGGGCACGGCTGTCCCAGGAGCTGCCCCCTGGCCCAGCTGGGCCCCACTTGGGCAGGAAGGAGGCTCCCAGCCCTGGCATGGCCGAGCAGCTCCTGCCTCCCCCTGCCTCTGTTCTGATCCCCACGCTGCCTGCTACAACAAGAGCCCCTGGGCCAAGCTATCAGAGAGCTGCTTTGCCTTCACCTGGCTCCCTGGCACCAGGACCCTCCTGCTTTCTGTCAGACATGGCGGCTGTCTACGCTGAGTCTATCTCCTCGAAGGACGTGGTCACTTCGAGGTGCTGTTCCTCTCTGTCTATGGGAGAAAGAAGGGGGGGGGGGGGGAGTTTGCAGAACAGGCCCAGAACCACGAGGCTCTACTCCCTGCTCAGCCCTGCGTGAGCCCTGCTCCTGTCTGTTTCTCCTCCCGTCGTCGCCTTGAGTAACACTGCAGTGTCCTCTGGCTGTTCCTCTGCTGATTCTGTGATTTTGGGAAGGGAGAGGCAGGTGAGCCTGCAGCACAGGCCCAGAGCCCCGAGGTGTGGGGCCCCTCTGGTCCCTGGGCAGCCACATCCCCGCCCTACCTTCTCCTCCCGTTGTCAGGTCGCACTGACACTCGGCTTGAGCCCCGCGTTCCCTTTTGTGGCCTTGGTGGCACAGGTCACAATGGCCACTCTGACATCAGCACCGTGTACCCAAAATCGGGGCAGCCATGGCCCCAGGTCCCTGGCAACCACTTGTGGCGGCCCCCTTGGGCACCGAGCTTCTAAAATGGTCCGAGCGTTTTCTCAGGGTGGAAGCAGGGCCAGGACTCCTGCAGCAAGTGCAGGGTCAAATGCCAGGCCCTGGGGCAGCCATCCAGGGTGGCACTGTAGGCAGGGAGGTGCTGTTCAGGCACTGCCACACTAGGGCTCCGGCCCCGGCCAAGGGAAATTTCTGCTCCTGCCCCTGGCAGGCGGTGGCCCAGAGAGCCCGTGCGGAGTCAGCTGCACTACAGGGATTCAAACCCTGCTCTAGGTGAACTGATGTTTTCATCAAGACCTGTCTGCAGAAAACTAAGATGAACCTGATTTGATGCTGCTGCTGATCACCATTGGGTACAGGAGATAAACCTGGACACCACCACAGCTGCCTCCGTTATCCTGCCATCATATGAACTAACAACTTTGACTTTCCATATAAATGGAAAAATTAGTATTAAGCTTCTGAGAAACGTCATCTTTTATACTGACTCAGCAGAAAGACAGAAAATTCACTGAGAATTTTCTGTGTACATTTGACAGGAGAGCTTGCAACTGTCCTCAACTCAAGTCAAATACAGGAGGATGCTTTTCCTACATTATAGGAACTTTGCCAGTTTGGTCCATGCTTTCCTACTAGAAAATACATTGGAAAAAATTAGGAAGAGAAGCACAAACAATTCTTGTCAATTTTTCTCTTTCGTGTCTTTGCAAACATGCTCCTGGAAATGCAGATCCATGACTTGTGGAACAATCAGTGGCATCTCTGGGAAGCAGGGCAGGGACTGACAGGCAAGGACACACTGCACCTGCCTGATGCTGGGGCAGCAGGAGTTTGCCCATTTTCCTGTCTCCATGGGAGAGCCACCTTGGCTGGGAAACGATCCCTTCACTGCTCTAGGAGGGAGGCACAGCCAGTGCAATGCCAGGGAGCGCCTTTACCCTGGAGGCAGGGAGGAGGCAGAGGAAGAGGGGGGAAGTTAGGAAGCTGCACCCGGGGCTCTGCAGGGCTCCCGGCTAGGTCTCGAAGCACAAGGAGCCAGAAGAGCTTGGCCGGACAATCCCGAGCTCTGGACACCTTGTCCTCAGCACCGGGAACCCGTTTGCTTCTCCAGGCCCTGGGCACTGCTCCCGTGCTGCTCATGCAATTACACACAGACACAGAGCTACCTGCTCTGTCTCAACCCTCTTCAGCACTGAACAGCACAACACAGTAACATGTTCTCTTCAGTACATGGTCTAATTATTAATAGTCCTGCAAAGACTCACATTCAAAGCACACACAAAAACCCCAAACCCTGGTACAAACCTTGCATCAACACAAAATGCATGTTGCTGTTCAGAAACACAGGGCAGCACTTTTGGCCAATGCTTTTTCCTATAAGATCTTTCAAAGGATTGCAAAAGTGACATTGTTTGGCAACTTCTTCAAGGAACAGACAGGAGAGGCTTCTGAGTTTTTAAAGATTTATTGGTTTGCTTTCACTTTCCTTTTGGCATCCTTACACTTCACCCAGCATTCCAGAAAATCGTGAAAATCCAAAATAATATCAGGGGAAGTTTCTGAATTCATTCATGTTTCTCCCAAAGACTTTCTTGACATACATACAAGTGACTGGTCCTATGACATACAGAGACGCAGTGGTTTCCCTGACTGGACATTACAAGACAACGTTATAGACTCCACTATACTAAAACACTTCTGTTGCCTGGTAATTACAAAGCCTGAAGCTCTTCTAGAGGCTTTTCCCAGTGCAACTTCATTAGGTTCCTCTCTGCCCAACTCTCGAGCCTCTCCAGGTCTCACTGAAGGGCAGCAGAGCCTTGTGGTGCCTCAGGCCCTGCTCCCAATTCTGTCCCATCAGCAAACACTGAGGGAACACTCTGTCCCTTCTGCCAGGTCACTGGGGAATAAGGCAAACAAGGCTGGGCCCAGCACGGCGCCCTGAGCTCACAGCTACCTGAGTTTGGAGCTCCCCTGTCCACTTCTCTGCCCCACTGTCCCTGAGCTGCCTCAGGGGCCTGTTATGGGAGGCAGGGACAAAGCCTTGCTGAAGTCCCAGCTGGCAACAACCACTGCTCTCCCCTCACAAGCCCAGCCAGTCACTGCAGCACAGGTGGCTATGGGATTGGTCAAGCATGGTTTCCATTCCTGTTATTCCACAGGCTTAGAGATGGCATCCAAGAGGAGCTGTTCTGTCACCTTTCTGGGGATGGAGCTGAGGCTGATGGCCCTGCAGTTTCCTGGCTCTTTCTTGGTGCCCTTTTGCAAGACTGCAGTGATGTTGGCTTTCCTCCACTGCTCATGCCTCTCTCCAGGGCTGTCTCCTTCCCTGACCTGCTGGCAGAGCACCCTGTGCCAGAGGCAGGAGCAGAGATTTCCCTTGGCCCCAAAAGGGAACACTGGGCTCAGGCCGAGTGTCAGTGCGACCTGACAACGGGAGGAGAAGGCATGAAGGAGCAGAGCTCACACAGGGCTGAGCAGGCAGTAGAGCCCTCGTGGCTCTGGGCTTGCTCTGCAAGCTCCTTGGCCTCTACTTTCTCCACAGAGAGAGAGGAACAGCACCTCAAAGCGACCAGGAAACCCGGCCATGGAGCGAGGCTGGGGCTGTGACACCTCAGGGAAACTGGCCATGGAGTGGGACTGGGGCTGTCAGCCCTCAGGGAAACTGGCAATGGAGCGGGGCTGGGGCTGAGACACCTCAGGGAAACTGGCAATGGAGCGGGGCTGGGGCTGTGACACCTCAGGGAAACCGGACACGGAGCGGGACTGGGGCTGTCAGCCCTCAGGGAAACTGGCAATGGAGCGGGGCTGGGGCTGAGACACCTCAGGGAAACCGGCCATGGAGCGAGACTGGGGCTGTGACACCTCAGGGAAACTGGCCATGGAGCGGGACTGGGACTGTGACACCTCAGGAAACCGGCCATGGAGCGAGACTGGGACTGCCAGCCCTCAGGAAACCCGGCCATGGGGCTGGGGCTGCAGCTGTGACACCTCAGGGAAAGCAGCCATGGGTGTGGCTTGGCCTTTGACACCTCAGGGAACTCACCATGGCAGCCACCTCCAGGGGTTTTGAAGTACTTGTTTCTTGGTTTAATGCCTTCCAAGATCAATTTTCCTGATCCTTATCCATGTTTTGGACAAGTATTGCCTCCTGAACAGGCCACCTCCTGGATGTGCAATGATTCCATCTGATCCAGCTGTGCCTCTTCCTTTCTCAAGGGATGGACAGAGGGGCTCTATTGAAGGTGGCGTTTCCTGCAGGAAGGGAGGCGATGCCAGACACAGCCACAGGAGGTAGTTGCTCTGCTTCTGGGCCTGAGCCCTGCTGAGGCTTGAGCTGCCCTCTCTGCTGCTTGGCACTGCGGGCACAGCCCGGATAAGATGGGCACAGCCCAGAGGAATTGTCCCGAGCAGGCTCAGGGCACTCGGGTACTGAGCTGTCCTGCTGGGCTCCCTCCGTGGGAGACATGTCCCGAAACCTGGGAGCGGCTGCACAGGGTGCCCGTGGTGGGGAAAGGGCAGAGGGGGAGAGCAAGGCTCCAGTGTGTCCTGAGAGGGCCTGGCTATGTGCCCGTGGGCTGTGGGAGCTGTTCCATGGGCAGGTGGGCAAGCAGGAGGGAAGGACGGAGGTTGGGAGTGACAGCTGTGGCACTGCAGATTTCCCCAAGCATTTAGTGAGGGTTTCCTGTGTGGCAGGGAGAGAGCCCCAGGGCCCTGGGCTGCTCCAGCTGCCCCTCCAGGCATGTTGCACAGGACCTGCAAAGAGCGTACAGAGCGACCAGGAGCCACAGGCTCCCACAGCCTTACCCCACCCCCTTGCAGTCCCCAATTCCCCAAGGGAGAAGGGGATTCCAGCACACCATGGAAATGGTTCTGTAGCATCTGTGATCCCTCCTCGACTGGGATCATGACTTGGATTACTTGGAAATGCTGGTGAATGGTGCTTTGAAGACCTTGTCAGATGTTGGAGGCATGTTCTGAATGTACCTTTCCTGACAGAATAATCTGTGTCAGTATGCCAAGAGCTTACCATGAGCCAGTTCCCTTAAATTTCACTGAAGGTAGATCAGTTCTGGAAACCTTACCCTGCTCCCTTCTGGAGCCCTGAGGGATCCCACAGGATCACTGTCAGTGGGAGGAAGGGGCATTTAGCTGTCCATCCTCCTCCCGTGTGCAATGCCACTGTGTCCTTCTGTGTGCTCTGTGCAGCCACAGAGAAGAGCAGAGAGGGAAGGGGCTGGGCCCAGGGCTGTGCCTGGGGGCTGAGCCTTTCTCATCTCCTTTGCAGCCCCCAGGGAGCCCGAGCTGCTTCTGCTGCCACTGCTAAGCCCTGGCCCTGCCTGGGGCTGGGTTTCAAGCTGCTGGCTGCTCCAGGGAGTCCTTTCTGCCCCGACTGCCCCGCAAGGGGCTCCTTCCATCCCAGTGTGGGGCCACTGCAGGCACGAGGTCCCCCTGGCCCTGCTCCTGAGTGGAAGGCAGAGCCAAGGGAGTGCCTTGGAGGGCACCAATCACCCAGATGCCCTCACTGCCACTCGGGCCTGAAGGAGAATCTTCAGCAGTGCCATTGGAGCTGTTGTGTCCTGCCTTTCTTTGCAGCTGAGCCTGTTGCTCAAGGTGATCTGGCTTCCCAGCCCATGTTCAGGATTGAGCCTCTGGGAGATGGTGAGGGTACGCCAAGGCCTTTCCCCTGTGAGACTTGCCAGCTCAGAGCCCAAAGCTCGGCCAGGGGGGCATCGCTGCAGGTGCCAGGACAGAGCCATGCATGTGTGTGCCCTCACCCTGCACGATCCACTCACAACTTCTGCTCAGCACTGGCAGGTGTTTGAAGGACGGTGGGCCATGGCCCAGCTGAAAAAGCCCAGATGATTTGTTGATTTTATCCGATTTTGCATAAGCATGACGTTCTGAACATGCCATTAAAGAAATGGAGAATTTCTCCATCTTTTAAGGTGTACTTTTTGTTTCTCAAGTGATGGGCCAAAAGTTAGGACAGAAGGAGGTGTTTCCCCAACAAAGCAGAGGCCGATTGGCAGCCCCTGCTGCAGGAAGGAAGTCCGAGCCAAACACAGGCATGGGCACAGGCACAGAAGGTAATTGCTGTGCCAGGCTCAGCAGGGCTCAGCCATTGGCAGAGCTGTGTGGCTGCAGCTCTTCTTCTTCTACCAGGGCCTCCCTTGCACAGCCCGGCAAAGCTGGAGGTGCCTTTGGAGCTCGTTCAGAGCCCTGGGAAAAGGGGACTCGTGCACCAACGTCCCTCCCGCTGCAGCTGCTCTGGAGCTGGCCCTGAGTGCCCAGAGGCCCAAGGCACAGGAGCAGCCCCGAGCGGGAGCCCTGCCGCGAGCCCAGGGCCAGAGCCACCCTTGGCTCCCGTTTGGGCAGGGGCTGCACTGGGTCCTGACAGGGCCTGACTCTGTGCCCTGGGGCGGGGGGAGCTGTCACGGGGCAGGGAGGGCCAGGGCTGGCAGGGGCTGCTCAGGGATGGGTGTGGCCCGTGTCCCTCCAAGCAGCGACTGCCCAAAAAGCTGCGCTGCCCCCGGGCTCTCCTCTCGGCCTGCTGGGCTTTGTTGGGTGGCACAGCCTGTGCCACGGGGTGGCAAGGTCCCTGCAGGCCCCAGCTCTGGGGGAAACGGAGAATGTCCTGCCCGCATCCACCGTGCTGCCAGCTCAGCAGTGCAGCACAGCACGGGCTGACGCTCCCCATCGCTCCCACAGGTGCAGCTGGAACCACAGCACATGTTCCTGATTCCCAGAAGGGCCTTGGAAGGGGTTTCTGTCAGGGAACAGGCTTCTGGCTAGGGTTACTGGCAGGCCTGCTTGTCTTGGAGCTGATCTTCATCTTATGCTCTGTCCGAAGTTGGACTTCCTGGAAGAGAAAAGGGTGAGTGTTTAGTTCACCTTTCCCTCAAACAGCTTCTTTTGAAAGTCTACGTCAGACAGAAAACATTCCCAGTGAGGTTGCAGTGTAGGGGTGGCCAGTCCTTGATTGTCCAAAGAACTCTGCTGAGGGTTCTGCTGCTGCCCAGAGCTTTCATTGGCCTCCTAAATGCTGGGCCTTGTCCCGGGGCCCTGCTGGGGCTGCAGCCAGTGCTGGCTCCCACTGAGGCTGCCTGGCCAAGAGCAGCCCCAGGGGCACAGGGCAGAGGCAAAGCACGGTGGGGAGGAGAAAGAGCAGGGACGAGATTGCCCTTGAAAGGCAGGGGAAGGGAGAATGTTGCTTATCGGAAGAAGCCCCAAAGAGCGGCTGGAAGGGGTGCTGCCTGATCAAGGACCCCCGAGAAGCGGAGGGAGGGCGTATCGGCTGATGGGGTGTCCCGAGGAGCGGCTGGGGAGAGTGGGGGTGTCCCTTAGTGGGGAGGAGCAGCCGGAGCGCTTGCACGGTCCGGTGGTGGGGAGGCCGGCGGGGCAGTCGGAGTAGGCTCAGCCCGGCCGGTGGGCACGGCTCACCCTGCCCGCCCGCAGGACCACGGTGCAGTTCCTGTTGGAGGCGGACCTGCACGGGCTGCTGCAGCTGGACACGCTGATCCCGAACGCGCTGCCTGCGCCATGGCAGCGCAAGGCCAAGGAGAGCGGCCCCGGGCCCAGCCCCGTTGGCGTGTCCCCCATAAAGCCGGCATGTCGCTCCCACAGCCCCAGCAAGACGCCGTCCAAGACACCCGGTGAGCGCCGGCCACCGGCGGCAGAGGTTGAGTGCGGGAGCCTGGCCCAGGCTGCTTGTCCGTAGCCACGGGGCCCTGGGCTCCCTGCCACGCTGCCCTACCGGCTGCTGCTCAGGCAGGAGGAGGTGGGCTGTGCTCCTGACAGCCACCCACCTCCTTGCCAGCATGAGGGGCAGAGCTCTGAGCACTGGGGCTGGCGAGCTGCTGTTCGCCCAGCTGAGCCTTGCTGGCACAGCTGTATGCTAGGACGAGTGTGGGCAGGACTGTCAGCTGACAGCTTTACATCCTGTGAGCGTTTTTGTATCTTCCCCTTATCTCTGGACTCTGGAATTGTTGCACTAGACCCAAGGAGTTGCACCACACAGTCCCTAACCAACTTGGTGGCAGGGAGGAAAATATAAGTTAGTTGGGACTGGGTGGCATGAGACCTCAGAGTCCTACTTGTCTGGTGGGTGTGATGTGCAAGTGTGTTGGGTTTGCTCCCGTGAAAGCTCGAATACAGGCTGTTAAATAGCTGTAAGACAATATTTTCATATGTGAATGCAGGTAAATCTGGATCCAAAATTCAAAGCACCCCAGCAAAGGCTGGGGGGGATCGCTACATTCCCAAACGCAGCACTATGCAGATGGAGATGGCAAATTTCCTCCTAACCAAAGAGAATGACCCTGCTGAGGATTCCCCTACCAAGAAGGTGAGCATGTTGCTAAGTTACAATTACTTCAATAACTGCTACGCCTTCCTGCCCCTTTACAGAGCAGTGAACAATAGGTTCTATCAAGGGGGCACACGGCACTGACAAGTCCCAGCCATCACTACTTGCAGCTCTGGGCTTCAGGAGCCTAGGATGAGACTGAAGCTGTAGAGACTGCCATGCACTCGAAGCCTATGCTGCTTCTGGTAGCAAAATTTAGCTTTTGACTAACGAGGCTTTAAAATGTAGCAGGCAACAAAAACACAAAGCTGTAAGCCTATGCAAAGTGAAACTGCTGGTGGTAGCTATTCTAGGACAAGGTCTCCACCGGGAACACTTCTGGAATGTTTTACACTGTGTTCTGAAATCTGTTTGTGAAGCATTTGGTCGCTTTGTGGCTGTGGCTTTTCCCTCTGGCAATGACACTGAATTTGCCATTGTTTGAAAATGTGAGCAGGACAATGTATGAAAGTCTGAGGAAAACTGCTTTGACCTGCCTCTGTGTGACTGACCCTTGCAGCACAGTCAAACATCTTCAGATTCTAAGAGAAGGGGACTTAGATGTCTGTTTAAATTGTACTGTGGGAATTGTTTTAAATGCATTGCACTGAGGGTGATTTGTCTCTGTAGGAGCAACAGAAAGCCTGGGCAGTGAATCTGAATGGTTTTGATGTGGAAGAGGCAAAGATCCTCCACCTCAGAGGAAAACCACAGAATGCTCCAGAAGGTATGATACAGGCTCCGTGTGAGCTGAATCAGCAGGAGGGATCAGGTCAGGGGAACAGCAACACAGAGGCTCTGTGTGTGGTCACAGGAGAAATCAACTGGTTTCTGAGAGCTGTACAGGCTGGAGTCTCCTTTCTTAAGGTTCCTGAGGTCGAGGGAGGGCATAACAGTTAAAGTGAATTTATTTAGGAGAGTTGCTATGACTGCCAGTTGGTCACCTGTCACAGGGCTTGCAAGGGTCTTCAGGGTGGAGAGAGAGATGAGAATCTTGACCTCATGTTCAGAAGGCTTGATTTAATATTTTATGATATATATTACATTATTACTATACTAAAAGAAATAGAAGGAAAGTTCTCAGAAGCTAGCTAAGCTAAGAATAGGAAAAGAATGAATAAACAAAGGGCTGTTTCTCAGCAGAGGGTGAGACCCAGCTCCGCTGTGAGTGGTCAGTAAATCCAAACATTCACCCAAGACTGATCACGCATCCACCTGTTGCATTCCCCAGCAGCAGATAACCATTGTTTACCTTTTGTTGCTGAGGCCACAGCTTCTCAGAAGGGGGAAAAATCCTAAAGAAAGGATTTTTATGGAAAGATGTCGGTGACAGCTACCGGTACTGCAGGTTCCAAACGTTCATGAAGTCTGTAAGAGCATCAAACCCTCTGCTGTGCACTTTCTAGCTTAAACTGCAACTAAATATAATGGGATTCAAAAACCCAAGTGTTTGTTAAATTTGTTTCCATGAATGAGGAAATTGTAGCTCACCCCTGCTCAGCAGTTCATTCTGCCAGTGATTTTAGTGCACTGCAGGCTTGTGAGTGTTTCTCTTAGGACTTTATTTTCACTCCAAGGGATTCCTAGTTGGGTGAGCAGCACTCAGCTGGGAGGAAACTAACTCAGGTTAACAAACCTGTTCCCCTGCACACAGACTATCAGAATAACCTGAAAGTGCTCTACAGTCAGAAAATGGCACCTGGATTGAGCAGGAAGAAGAGCAGATATATTCCCTCAAAGCCAGAACGGGTCTTGGATGCACCAGAGATATTCAACGACTACTGTAAGTAGGCTACAGGGTTGAGTGCTGGGCATCCAGAACATTCTGAACTGGATTGCTGTTCCTAGGACTGGGTTACTGGGCTGTCTGTATTATTTTGTGTACCCAGGCTAGCACAGACCACTTCTGGAGTGTCCCTGTGTGGCCTTACAGGCACAGTGGTCTAGGGCACTGTGTAGATGCCTTGGAGCAGGGTACCTGGCCCCAGCAGCTGGGCATAGTGACACTCAGAAGGCTGCCCCTCACCTGCACGTGTGTGTGTGCACGTGTGCACCCACACCTGCTGCAGCAGCACGGGTGAAGGGCAGGGCTCTCTAGCCAAGCATGGTGTGACCTGCATATCTCTTTCAAAGTGTAGAACTGAATCTCATAGACTGGAGCTCCCAGAACTTCCTGGCAGTGGTTCTGGATGACACTGTTTATCTGTGGAATCACGCTACTAGGGAGATTATCCCCCTGCTGCAGACGGAGCATCCAGATGTTTACATTTCCTCTGCATCATGGATTAAAGAAGGAGACTACCTTGCTGTTGGCACAAGTAGTGCTGAGATTCAGGTGAATGCAGGAGTAAAACTAGAGGTGTTTTCTAGGGATTGACAGAACTGTGGGGCCTGGGGACAAAACCTTGGCTGGCAGAGGAAGGATGCCATGCACCTGACTTGTCTTCCCTGGTGTGGGGTGGAACTGCCCAGTGTGCAAGACAGGGTTTGATTTGGGCGTTTTCTGATAAGCAGCGTTACCTTCTGTGCTATGGTCATGAGATACATATTTTCTCTGTTCCCTGACTGAGAAAGCTGAATGCCAGAGCCTGTGCAGTGAGGTTCCTAGGGCATAGAAACAGGATTAGGTTTCTTCTGAAGAACTTTTTACTTTGCCTCTCCAGCTATTGTTGCATTTACATTGTTGTATATAATATTTCTAGGGTCTCATACCTTCTGGGTGGTTTTCTCACAGCAGCTCTTCACAGCAGTGCTGTTGTTCCTTCTCAGTAAGGGCTCCTCTACAGCCCTCCCTGAATGCCCCACCCCCTTTTATCCCAGCTACCTCCACAGGCTACTGCCCAATCAAGGACATTGCAGCTGCAGCCCATTTACAATAACTAGAATCAGGGCAGGGTCACTTATACAATACAGAGATCTTTTACTGCAATACATATATTTACTCAGGCCCCTATAAGCTATGGGACGCTGAGCAGCAGAAACGTCTCCGAACCATGACCAGCCATTGTGCCCGTGTGGGAACCCTCAGCTGGAACAGCTGCATCCTCTCCAGGTAAAGCAGTGGGTCAAGGGCAGTTTCCAGTTGTTGCAAACTCCTATCCCTCAATCTATGTGTGGCATGGGTTAGGGATGGCAGAGAAGTTTGTCCTGGCTTGGGATTCTTACTCAGCCTTATCTGTTGGGGCTGTGAGGAGAAGGCCTCTTTCCTGTATTGCAATTTGTGCTGAAGCTGTAAAGAGCTTGTGTGGGTGTTTCACTCACACCAACAGACCTGTGTTGCTGGTAACACTGGTTGAAACCCAGTGGCAGGTATAGCAGTCTTGCAACAACAAAAATGGATTTGGGTGAAAATGTGCAGCCTGGGGCTGGCTCTGGCATAACGCCTGATGCAAAACAAAAGGTTAGCTCACACTGCAACACCCAGCCTGGATGTCATGCAAGAGCCACGCAAAGCACCACCAACCCTGTGCTCAGCCTTCAGTCATGTATTCTTCCAACAACTCTGATCTCCCTTCCCCTCCTGCTGACAGGAGGCCCTCGTGCCTCACTGAGGCTTCATGCAGGGGAGCAAGCACCAGGGCTCAGCTGACATTTATTGGAGCTTGACTCCCCTACACTTGGAAAAATGCCTTTTTTCCAGGCTGAACTGTGCTGGAGCAAGTTGCAGGAAATATATTTGAGCCCTTACCTGACCAACAACCAGCTCAGCCATGCTGCTTTGCACGGCGGAGCCGCAGTGTCTGAGCAACTCCACCAAGCCTGTGCCTCCCATCAGCCCTCAGTGATTAGCTGAGGGTGGATTATTAACTGTATTCACCTTTCCCTCAGCACAGTACCACACTGTGCCTAGCACCAGCTCTGCCTCCTGCGCCTCACAGCAGCTGGAACCTTCAAAGGTTCCGACTTGTGCTCTGCCAAGGCCAGTGAGTGTGTAACCACAGCCACCAGAGCACCCCCCCCCACACACACACACACATAAAGCTGATATGGGGGGCACAGTCTCAAAAAACAGCCACTGAGCCAGCACCTTCCCAGCAGTGCTGCTGGTGCATCCCCATTTGGCCACTTGGGAAAGATCAGGAGGTCCAAGGATGGAGCTCTCCCTCAGACGCAAATCCTAGGGCCACAGCTGTCTCCAAAGGGGCAGCAGGCAGGAAAAGACTGAAATGCTCTCTTTATGGGCAAAAGAGCTGGTGCAGTAATTCAAATGCCTGGTACAAAAATTCTGTTTAATATTTAGCTTGTCGACGGAAGGGAACCAGGACATCAGTTTGATCATCACAGGCTCAATTTTATTGATCAGTACGGCGGGTTAAATACAGTTAATAATGAGCTTCATACATATTGCAAAAGTTGAGCTCAGGATTGGTCAGCTTACATATCAGCACCTACGCCTACTTCTACATTCCTATGGTTCTACTTTTGATACTTTCTACATATTCTTAGGATGTATTCAGGACTAATCTCAACTCCCTATCCTCATGTTGCAGCAAGGTCACTGCTGACTTTTCCTTTCAGCTTGCTGACTGCTGACTTTTCTCCTTCAGTTTAACCAGTGGCATTATATCAGTGTGGCCTTTCTCAGCTAACCAATTATTAATAATGCTCTCCACATTTCCCCCGTTTTCTTCTTGTGCAAGGAGATTAGTTTGCCATGTTTTTGCTATTGTACGGCTGACCATGTTTTGGATACAGTTAAAGATACAAGGCAAAATAAGCAAAAACAGTAAAATTACACCCAGCAGTCCTATAGCATAGATCACAAGGTTCCTCAGCCACGGTCCGAGTCCCAGGCCTTTAAGCCATTCGTCAATTCCTAAACCGTCTTCTTCCTTAAGTTTGTGAAGTCCCTGTTGTAATTCTTTTATCTTAGTGTGAATGGACACTGAATGATCAGACAGATTCATGCAACACATTCCCTCGAACTCTTCACATTCATGCCCTTGTGCTAAGAGCAAAAAATCTACAGCAGCTCTATTTTGCAAAACAGCATGGTTAACACTTTGCACATCTGCAGTTAGCATGTCTAGAATTTGTGATGTCTTGTTCAGCTCATTCTTTGCCCAGCATCCTAATTGTTTTGCTAAATTCATAGCTTTATTGGCAGATCCTCCTGGTAAGATAGTTGAAACCACCACCTGTTTGAATGTGCCCCAAAACCGTGGATCTCCTATCTTGCTGCAGTCTAAGTCATGTATGCTACGTTTTCTCCTGTTTGAATTTTGACTCAGCTGCATTAGCAAGGACACATTAGGATGAAACAGTGACAATTTTCCCAAAAAACAGGGCCCACCCTGTGGTTTAGCTGGTATACCATTCCATGCCCTGTCTCCACAAATCAAAAATATTCCTGTGGGTAATTTCATTGGTGCTGTGATATTTGTGCCGTTACATTGACTGTAATACTGTGGAGAGAATTCACTCACATTCAGGGATGAATCTAGGGTGGCCCATGTTTCTTTAGGTTGGTTTAAATTCTGAGCACCCAAAAGTTTGAAGCTAAACCATCCACCAGCTGTAGTGTTAGATATGCTGGCATTTGTACTTCCAAAAAGATCCAATTCCTCAGGAGGAGAGTGCAAAGAGGTGTTAAGTGATTGGATTAGTAAGCATTGACGATAGCCATCACTCTGACCTGCAGTATACCCCTGTTGCACCGGCAATGTGATGTTTGACATGTTAGACATACATAAGGTTTGATTGTTTATCAAACTACAAAATTCTCCAGGAGACCACACCGGAAGTCCCACCAGGCATGTTCGAAATGGGTTAGTGACTCCTCCAAGGCTAAGACAAAGTGATGATTGGTTAGTTTGATTAGCAAGTGTTACCCATAAATTTTCCCTTGGTTGACCAAAGTGTGTTACTCCTACTGCTTCACTTGCTACAGCATTGAGCAGTATTACAAAAACAAACCTCATTTTTCTTTCTGCTTGCTTTGCTTCTCCTTTTCTTCCCTCTGCTTACGTTGTTTTTCCTTTCTTCGCTGTCTTTTCCCTGGTTTGCTAGATTGTCTATTGTAAGGCTGAGTCAATTCTTGGATATACTGATCTAATTCTAAATCAGCATCCTTGCTCACAGGTATAGCACGAGGTAAGTTTGAAGGCAAATCAGCTTTGCAGCGAGCTGCTATGATGCGTGAGGCTTTAGTAATTTCAAATATTCTAAGGCTTTCCTGTAACTTCCACCTAAGATATGCTATAACCACTTGTTCTGCACTCTCAAAGAGCTGTAATCCTGTCCGTCCTGGCAGGCCAGTACTTTGTTCAAGAGCTCTAACCCAGATATGATTTCGAATCCACTTTCCAAAACAAGATGTACACCATAAATATCCCAATGACTTCTGTGAATACCAATAAACCTGATTACAATCTGCACAATGCAAAGCTACCCATGCATAGCATTTATCTTTCTCCTTTTTGCAAACATAACAAGGAAGCGAATGTAAGTAAGGACCAGTATAAAACTGTGTATCTTCAACCCAAAGCAACCAATTCAATGGTGGTGATCGCAAAGCCTCTTCACCCTTTTTACTATATGAGGCTAACAGCTCAAGGTCTTTCTTTAACACAAGGTGTATCTTATTTCGTAATCGTAGTTCTTGTTCGTTATCCTCCTCAACAACTATATCCTCCCGAGGGTCCCACAACAGCAAAATTGTTCTAATCATAGAAAATTAATTAGCAATCACTGATACCCCTATTCAAATGAGACCGTTCCCCTTTTTGCCTTCTTTTTCTTATCTGTCTTCAATCTTGCTGCTCCTAATTTCACTGGTCCTGCCACTTTCAAACTTAATTTTTTCAACTTATCAATGCAGCAATCTAATGCTCTATCAGGATCCCCTTTGAAGGGTCCTACAATTGAATGCTGTGTTAAAGGCACTAATTTCCTACACCTTATAGAAACTATACGTGATTTACTTTGAACCTTAATTCTGTTCACAATAAATTGTACCTCCCATCGATAATAAGCAAGAATTTTCGGTTCAGGAGACTCATAAAGATTTAAAGCCATATATGCGTTTTGCCCTGTTTGTCTCCTTAATTCATCTTGCCAGCTTTTGCCCCACGTGTGCTCGTGTTCACAAGTGTGACACCTCAAATCCCACAATAATGATTGTTCTATCCAAAAAGTTCTTTCACAACCCCCACAACGTAGGGCTATCCAGGCAGCACAATGTGGATTGTGACAGTCAAGGCAATGTTCTTTTGCTGGATTTGTTAAGTGAAAAGTTGATAATGAGTCAATAAAACCAATCAACTCCTGGGCCGTCCAGTAGTGACGTGTCAGTGCTCTGTCCACCGCTTCCGAGTACCCCTTCAATTGTAACAGTAGTGGTTGTAGGACTAGAAGAAGTTTCTTCCTCAGTCGCTCCTTGTCCTCCTCCGTAAGGCGATCCACCAGAGGCTGCATCAAAAACAGGTTTAGTCCACTTAGCAGGCACCCACAAAGGCCCTGTAGGTGAGGAAACACAAAGATACCCCCGACCCAAATATAATACTTTTGCAGGTTTTTCCCATAATCCTGTACTTGGGTTCTTATACTTAACCCAGACCTCTGTTTCCTTAGTATTTTCCTGACCTGACCTCGGATGATGTTTAATTGCAGGAGGGATATCATCTTCCCCAAAAATGCATAAATGGTTAATCACATACAAAACCTTAGCCAAACATGCTTGTGTTTGATGATGGAAATAGAGGCCAATGTTGTGGCCACGCTTCTGGGGAAATGATGCCGGTATCTGCTCCTGTATCCAATAATCCATAAAGGGTTATGCTTTGATGCCCATAAGTAATTTCAACCTTTTGCTTTGGTCTATTTTGTAAATCCACAGTTAAAAGTGTAACACCAGTAGAACCAAAACCTTTTTCATCCCGTGTTTGCCCAGTAAATGATTGTATTCCCGATGTCATTTGTGACAGTGGTACCAATTGTGCAATGCGTTGTCATTTTGTAATTTTAATCAGAGGATAAAGGGTGTAAGCCATAATTTGTATTTCCCCTGTAAAGTCCGCATCGATAACACCAGGCAAAACAAATAATCCCAACATAGTTGTAGAAGAACATCCCAGCAATAATGCTCCACATGTTTGTCCATTTAATATAAGAGGGCCCTTTATTCCAGTGGGTGTCCTCTCAGGCCGGTTCGTCATTAGTGTGATGTCTACTGCTGCTGATAAGTCCAAGCCGAGGCTCCCTGTTGTTGTGGGTTGCAGACAGGAGGTGGCAGTGATGTTACAGCAGCAGCTGGTGTCTCCGATGTCACGGCTGTAACTTGTGCCTGTCCCTCATTGCCGCATCGGTAACACTTGATGAATGGTCTCGAAACTCCTTGCGTGACTGCCAGTGAGCCGCTTCGGAGAGGAGCAAGAGCAGCTAACACCTGACTCTTAGTAGACTCTGCTTGCTTTTGCAACCCTAATCCTGATTCCTTTAAGGCTTCTGCTATAAATGCCTGTGAAGCTGTTGGCATTAATGCCATTTGCTCTAATGCTTCCTCAATAGTCCAATTTGCCCCTAAAGTAGCTAACACTCTTTGGGATGCTGGATTGCTATTTTGCAAAGCACACTGCTTCAATAGCGCCCTGCAACACCAGCCCGATCTATAGCAGTAGCTGTTCTATCGATAAAATTTCCAAATTATTCTTCTCTACCCTGTTTAATACCCATATAAGCCAGTAACCCTCCTGGCTCTTTAACCATATCTATTGCAGCACGCACTAACCGCACAGACTCTCTAAGTATATCAGCTCCCGATATCATCTGTGCCTCTGTACGCAAATATGCCCCTAAGCCCATCAGCTCCTCTACTGTTACTCCATGTAATGGGTCTCCCTGGGCTTGTTGTACAGCAACCGACTCATTCACCAACGCCTGCCAATGTGCGTTAAACAATAACTGCTGATGCTGAGTGAATATCAACCGAACTATTCCTCTTAAATCATTAGGGCATAAAACCTGAGTATTAAAGAGATAATCTAGCATTTGCCTAACAGGTTCACTTTTTACTCCAAACTGACTAACCATAGAACGTAGCTGAGTTAACAGCTTCCAATCTAAGGGAGTATATTCTGCTATATTATGCGTAAGGTTCCCCTGTGCATCATACTGTGGTGTGTATATGACCGGACATGCAAGACCAGAAGCTATTTCCACCGCCTCACCATCCCCCATTTGCATTACTTCTTTCGCCAAAGCAGCCCAAGCTTCCCTCCTCTGTTTAGCCATCTCGCCCCATGGATCACTGTGTGCCCCTGGGATGGGATCTGACTCTTTAAGGGGCTATGCTGCTGGTGCTTCGGTACAGACACCGAGCTTTCGCACGGGGAAGGTAGTGAAGCAGAGGCTGGCTCGCGCGGGGGAAGCGGCCCCCCCGCCGAAGCTGTAACCGGAGCCGGCTCACTCGGGGGAAGCTGCGGAGGCAAAGCTGGCGGCGGAGGCGAAGCTGGCTTGCTCCCACCCCCCCATCCGACCCACCTGAAGTTGGTGGCGGAGGCAAAGCTGGTTTGCTCTTACTTCCACCATCCGACTCGCCCTCCCCCTCTGACAGGAAAGGTGCAGACGGTTCCACTGCGCTTATAGGAAAATCCTCCACACCACTTTGCTGGGGACTCCTAGGCATAAGTACCTTAGTTACAGAAGGTGCCAGGGGATCATCTTCACGACCATACCCTATATTCCTCTTATGATCTTCTGTTGCCCTTTCTGCTGCCTTTCTCTCAGAGACCTGCTGAAGTAACATGTTATAGACCACCCGCCATAACTTCCTGAATTTCTTTGCTGACTTATCATCGTCTAACACTGTATCCCACAATATTTCCCCAAACTTTCTCCACTCTGATAACTCATGAACTGTATGAGGATTAGAAAAGATACCCTTAGCATGGCCATAAGCTAATAACCCTGGTAACTCCTTTTTTAAATCTATCCCTTTTATCCCACGCCGCTCTAAATAGGCGGTAAATAAATCATATGCCGCTTGCCTATCCATACCTATTAATCAGCGCGCGCTGTTGCAGCTCTCCAGGCTCCTGCGACACGTATTGGCTTAAGTCATCGTTGTGAACCTTAAGGGTGCTTCAAATTCCGGCACCGTCCCGGCTGCAGGGACCCAAACCCAACTTCCGGACCGTGGCGTAATCCCTTTTTCTTTTAATCCGAGAAAAAGGGCAGAGATTCGGTTATGCCCGCATTCTCCACCATTTGTCAGCGGAAGGGAACCAGGACATAAGTTTGATCATCACAGGCTCAATTTTATTGATCAGTACGGCGGGTTAAATACAGTTAATAATGAGCTTCATACATATTGCAAAAGTTGAGCTCAGGATTGGTCAGCTTACATATCAGCACCTACGCCTACTTCTACATTCCTATGGTTCTACTTTTGATACTTTCTACATATTCTTAGGATATAGTCAGGACTAATCTCAACTCCCTAGCCTCATGTTGCAGCAAGGTCGCTGCTGACTCTTCCTTTCAGCTTGCTGACTGCTGACTTTTACTCCTTCAGCTTAACCAGCGGCATTATATCAGTGTGGCCTTTCTCAGCTAACCAATTATTAATAATACTCTCCACATTGGAATATGCTGGGAGCGATTGAAACCACAGTGGGGGTAAATGGGAGCAACTGGAAGCCCACTGGATGTTAATGGGAGCAGCTGTGCCCATGGTGGGGTCATACTGGAACTGGTTGGCATCATACTGGGATTGACAGGAATAGTACTGGGAGTATCTGAGAGTGACTGGGATCCTACTGGAACCAGACTGGGAGTGACTGGAAAGGTGCTGGCTCTGACTGGAACCATGCTGGAGGTGACTGGGAGCAACAGGGCCCACACAGGGAGTGACAGGGAGTCACTCTGAGCATGACTGGAATCATACTGGGAGGATCTGGGAGTGACTGGGATCATACTGGGGGTGGTTGTAACCATACTGGGAGTGACTGGGTGCAACTGGGATCATCCTGGGAGCCACTGGGATTACAGCAGATGAGAATGGATCCTTACTGGGGGTTACTGGGAGCTACTGGGCCCATGCTGGGAGGAAAATGTGGCACATTGGGAGCAACTGGGATCAACTGGAGGATACTGCAACCATGCTAAGGGGACTAAGGACACAACTGGGGTAACTGGGACCACACTTTGGGCAAGTGCCAGAAACTGGGATCAAGCTAGAGGCAAGTGGGAGTAAGTGAGAAAGACTGGGATCATTTTCAGGAAACCAGAACCTCACTGGGGCAACTGGGATATGCTGGGAGTGTCTGTGACCATACTGGGGGCACTGGAACCACACTGCAAACAGCTGGGACCATGCTGGGGCCAACTGGGAGTGAGTGGGACCATGCTGAGAGGGACTGGGACTATTCTAGGGACAACTGGGATCATACTGGCAGGAACTGGGAACAACTGGAACTATTCTGGCAGCAGCTGGGGTCATACTGGGATCACAGTGGGAGCAGCTGGGTCCATGCTGGCTGAGACTGGGATCACACTGTGGGTGACTGGAATCATACTGGGATTGACTGGGAGGGGCTGTGGGCAACTGGAATCATGCTGAAAGCAACTGGGAGGAAGTGGCAGTGACTGGGAGCATGCTGGGGGTGACTGGGGTATACTGGGAGAGACTGGGAGGCATGAGGATCATACTGGACACTACTGGGGTCCTGCTGGCATTGACAGGGAGCAACTGGGATCCCACTGGGGGCCACTGGCATCATACTGGGAGTGACTGGGATCCTGCTGGGACTATAGTGGGTGTCAATAGACCCTGACTGGGGTTACTGGGACCTACCAGGCCCATATTGGGAGCTGCCTGCGCACACACTGGGAGGAACTGGGAACAACTGGGAATGACAGGATGCATGCTGGTGACAACTGGGATTTCCTGGCAGTGACTGGGATAAAACTGGGGGCAGCTGAACCACACTCAGGTAACTGGGAGTGCCTGGCAATGAGTACGAGAATGTTCAGGGCAACTGGGATATACTGGGAGTGTCTGCGACCATGCAGGTGGTGACTGGGACCACACTAGGAGCCACTGGGAATGTGCTGGGGGAACTGGGACCATGCTGGGGGCAACTGGGGGCAAGTGTGAGTGACTGGGGCCCTGCTGGGAGAGACTGGCATCATACTGGGAGGTACTGGGACTATACTATGTGCAACTGGTAGAACTGGGAACACACTGGATGAAAGTGGGAGCAACTGTGAGCAACTGGGACCATGTTGGGGACAAATTGCATAACGGGGAATGACTGTGAGTGCCTGGGTTCATACTGGGAAGAGGAGGGATCCTGCCAGGAGTGAGGGGAAGTGACCAGGATCATCCTGGGAGTGACAAGGAAACTGGAAGGACACAGGGGCAGCAACTGGGCTCATGCTGGGAGCAGGGCTCCGGGACATGATAGATGCAGGGGCCAAACCCAACAAGGTGAGGTTTAACAACTCCAAGTGCCAGGTCCTGCACTTTGGCCACAACAACCCCTGCAGTGCTACAGGCTGGGGACAGAGTGGCTGGACAGCAGCCAGGCAGAAAGGGACCTGCAGGGACTGATGGACAGCAGGCTGGGCATGAGGCAGCAGAGTGCCCAGGTGGGCAAGAAGGCCAATGGCTCCTGGCCCGGATCAGGAATGGTGTGGCCAGCCAGAGCAGGGCAGTGATTCTTCCCCTACACTCAGCACTGCTTGGGCAGCACCTCAAGTGCTCTTTGCAGTTCTGGGGCCCCAAATTTAGGAAGGGCATGAAGGGGCTGGAGTGTGTCCAGAGAAAGACAACAGGGCTGGGGAGGGGTCTGGAACACAAGTCCTGTGAGGAGTAGCTGAGGGAGCTGTGGTTGTTTATCCTGGAGAAGAGGAGGCTCAGGGGAGACAAGGCAGTGTCAGGGCACAGCATGGACTTGAGGATCTCCAAGGCCTTTTCCAACCTTGATGATTCTGGGATTCTCTGAAACCACCCTTGCAGCAGTTGCAGGATGAGTCCTGGGCCTCCTCTTCAGGAGCTCCAGCAGCCCAGGTCCCTCAGCTTCTCCTGCCAGCGCCAAAGCCCATCCTGTCAGTCCTGCAGAGCCTCTGCAGCTCCTCCTCACTGCCCAGAACAGGGAGCCCCAGAGGCAGACAGAGCAGCCCAGATGTGCCCCCCTGGCCTGGGGTGCCTCTGGCAAGGGAGCAGCACCAGGCACTGCAGGAGCCTGCAGACAATTCCTGCAGCACTTGTAGGGTGATCCTGCTCCCCAAGGGATGTTCCCATGGTGCCAAGTAAGGAACTGCAATGGGGAGTCAGGCCAGAGAGGAAAGGGCAAACAGGGATTGACTGTTTGCAGGGCAGGGAACAAGGCTGTGTTATAGGAAGAGATTTGTAGTAGGAAGAGTAAAGAAAGCAAAGGTGAAGGCAAGGAAATGCTCAGGGCAGTTTGGGGGTGGGTGCCAGGCAGCCCTGGCTCTGAGAAACAGCGTCTGCAGTGGGACAGGAAACTCCCAGCTGATGGGAACAAACATTCTGGCTGACTGCAGAGGCCAGGACAAAGCTGAGTGGTTTCCCTGGTGTCCCCCAGCCTTTGCTGGCCCCAGGGGCTGATGGCATTTGTGCTCCCTCAGGTTCATGTCCCCACAGCTACAGCATGGGGGTGCTCCCCCTGCTCTGTGCAATGCAAACAGGGGCTCCTGAGCCAGTGCTGCCATGTCTGTGCCTGCAAGGATGGGGCACCTGTGTGAGCTGGGGGAGAGGCCAGGGCTGCAGAGGGGGGATATTGTTGGCAGTTCCATGAGGATGCTCTGAGACGCTGCCCTGAGCTGTGCAGCACACTGGGGATGGATCAGCCCCTGCTCTGCTGCTCCTTCCCATCTGCCCCAGGGCCCTTGCAGAACCCCAGCCATGCTGTTTGCCCCCAGCCTGCCCACGGCCAGCCTGGGGCTGCTCACGGGGGTTTCTGTGCTGAGCACTGGCCTGGGTGTGTTCTTGAGAGAGCCTGGGCAAGGAGCCTGGAGCCCCCAGGCCCTGGGCTGAGGCGTCAGCGCTGCCCCAGCAGTGCCCATGGCCTGTCCCTGCTGCAGCCCCAGCACTGCCAGCCCCAGGGCTGTGCCAGGCCCCGAGAGCACTCAGGCCCTACAGCAACACCAGGGCCACCAGGGCAGCGGGGCAGGGCCACGGAAGCAGCACTGGCAACACCAAGTGCTGCTGCTGCTGGGCACAGCTGCTGTGCCAGCGCTGGTCTGCCCCAGCTCTGCACACAGACATTGCTGCTTTAGCTCCAGAGAAGGCAACAAAAGGGCATCTCTGCAGAAAACTCTGCTGGGAGATCCTTTAGTTCCTTTAAAGCCACCAAGAGCACAGCCCCTCATTGCCACAGTCTGTGGCTAAAGTGAAGGAGGTGAAAAACAAATGAGAAATGGCACAAACAATGACATTTCTTTGAAGACAATATGAAAGAACAAAACAATGAAACAGGACCTCCAAAATGAAGCGAACAAGAAGTATCAATATGACTTTTATTGCTAGCAATTTGCAGAAACCGATAAGCAATTTAATGTTTCTCAAATGCTTCAGTCATCAGTCTCCCTACTGAAGCCTTGAGCTCCTGGTTCCTCAGGCTGTAGATGAGGGGGTTCAGGGCTGGAGGCACCACTGAGTACAGAACTGACAGGGCCAGATCCAGGGATGGGGAGGAGATGGAGGGGGGCTTCAGGTAGGCAAATATGGCAGTGCTGACAAAGAGGGAGACCACACTCAGGTGAGGGAGGCAGGTGGAAAAGGCTTTGTGCCGTCCCTGCTCAGAGGGGATCTTCAGCACCGCCCTAAAGATCTGCACATAGGAGAAAACAATGAACACAAAACAGCCAAATGCTAAACAGGCAGTAGCAGCAATGAGCCAAAGTTCTCTGAGGTTTGAGTGTGTGCAGGAAAGTTTGAGGATCTGTGGGATTTCACAGAAGAACTGGCCCAGGGCATTGCCATGGCACAGGGGCAGGGAAAAAGTATTGGCTGTGTGCATCAGTGAATAGAGAAAGGCAGTGGCCCAGGCAGCTGCTGCCATGTGGGCACAAGCTCTGCTGCCCAGGAGGGTCCCGTAGTGCAGGGGTTTGCAGATGGACACGTAGCGGTCATAGCACATGATCGTCAGGAGGAAATACTCTGCTCCAATGAAGAACAGAAAGAAAAAGAGCTGAGCTGCACATCCAGTGTAGGAGATGTTCCTGGTGTCCCAGAGGGAATTGTGCATGGCTTTGGGGACAGTGGTGCAGATGGAGCCCAGGTCAGTGAGGGCCAGGTTGAGCAGGAAGAAGAACATGGGCGTGTGCAGGTGGTGGCCGCAGGCTACGGCGCTGATGATGAGGCCGTTGCCCAGGAGGGCAGCCAGGGAGATGGCCAGCAAGAGGCAGAAGTGCAGCAGCTGCAGCTGCCGCGTGTCTGCCAATGCCAGCAGGAGGAAGTGGCTGAAGGAGCTGCTGTTGGACATTAGCAGTTACTTGGCATGGGAATCTGTAAAAAAGCAATCATGGAATAGTTGGGTTTGGAGAGGACTTTAAATATTCCAGCACAGCCTGGGGGAACTTTCCCACCTCTGCCTGCTCAGGGCACTGCTGCTTGGAGCTGTCCCTGCCAGCAGCTGCTTCCCTGTGCCCAGGGCTGGGCCCTGACAGTGCTGCCAAAGCCCAGCCCAGCCCTGGGGTCTCAGCTCTGCCCTGCAGACCCCTCCCTGCCCAGGGGCAGCTCTGGCTCTGCAGGCTCTGATGGCAACGTCAGAGCAACTCTGAGGAGGCTGGAGAAGTGATATTGACACTGCCTGTGAGGGGTCCTGTGCTGATTTCTGTCACTGCTTGCTTTATTCAGAGCTGAGATCAAATTATTTATTTTTTCTAAACATGAACAAAGACATGAATATCTACGTGCAATTTTCCATCCCAGCAACCCAAAGCAGTAGATTAATAAATTTTTCCCTTTTATGCAGCCCCTGCCTTGCTGTGCTCCCTGTATAATCTACGTGGAAATGTTCTGCAGTTAAATGCCGGGATGGGAGCAGTCCTGAACAATGCAGCAACCTCCACACACAACGAGAACACATCCAAGCCTTACCAGCTGTCTCCTCCCAGCCAGATCTTGTCCCCCAGTGCTGGGAGCAGCTGCCAGGGCTGGCTGAGAGCTGTCCCTGGCAGGCAGCAGAGTCCCTGCCCCAGCAAAGCACCCTGGGCTGCAGGACCCTGCTCTGCAGGACCCAGCTCTGGGCACCCTGGCTGCTCTGCACAAAAGGCAATCAGAGAATGGACTCACAGAGTCTGCAGGCATTGGGATGTTCCAGCTTTAGGAGATGGCTCCAGGAGCTGCAGCTGCATTGTCCTGCCAGAGGTTCCTGTGCCAAGGGCTGGCAGTGATTCTGCCCCAGGCACTTCTCAGCACCTTCCCAGCCCTGACTGATTGAAGCTCTCTGTGCCTCTGTGCTGTGTCTGGGGTGGCTGCAGGCAGTGTCCCAGCCCTGCTGAGCTGGAGAAAAGCTGCTCATCAAGAGAAATGTGCTTTTGAAGCTCCTCTTGGTTAGCAGGAGCTGCCTCTGTGCCAGGAGCCCAGCCCAGCTCAGCAGCACAGATACAGTAACAGGACTTTAATGAGCCTCTTGGGCTTTGTGCTCAGGCCCTAAACATCAGTCCCTGAGAGGGAGCTGAAGAAACCTCTCCAGAACTCCAAGGCAGAATCCAACTCCAAAGTTCCATGGACTTTTAATGGGTCCCAGTGTGGAACACAACTGAGAAAGTGTCCCCAGGCCCCAGGCAGAGCACTGGAGGCAGTGATGACAGGTGGGGACAAGGAGAAGCCAAGTCTTTGTGTCTTGGGGCACAGCAGAGTCTGTGCCACCAAGGGCTGTGAGGAGACACCTTGTCCTGAGGCCCTGGGGCCTCCTGGCACTGCCCAAGCCAGGCTGGGCACTGTCAACCCCTTGTCCTGCCCTCAGCATCCCCCCCTAGCCCACATCCCAGTGGCCTCAAGGATCTGCTGGAAGGAGTCCCTGGGGAGCCTTGCTCAGCAATTGCTCTGGGGGCTCCTTAATGCTCCCTGTAGGGACTGCAGGTTTTTCAAAGGACTTTGGGTTTGGCTTTTGTCTTGCTGTCTCTGAGAGGTTTGTGCAATCATGGCCTCCAATTATCTGCTGTAATTATTCCCTGGAGAGGCTTTATGAGTAACAACACTCAGTGGGGCTCATTAATGCTTCAAGGTACTTCAGTTATTTGAAGGTACTTGGTGTTTCCCTTTTGATACAGACTCTGTGAGAGGTTTGTGCAATCATGGCCCCAATTATCTGCTTTAACGAGTCCCTTGAGAGCTTTGTACTGACACTAAGCGGGGCTCATTAATACTTTGAATTACTCAAGATTTTCAACGTACTTTGGATGTTCCTTTCCACTCTCAATCTCTTAGATGCTTTTTGTGCCATCCTGGCCTCCAGTTCTCTCCTCCATGGAGCCCACGAGGAGCTTGTGTTGGGGATGGACCTCAGTGAGACCCATTCATGCTTTGAGACACTTTTCCTTTGACTTTGACTCCTGGAAAGGTTTATGCTATCTCCCCCGGATCCTGAACTTCCAGGGCTCAGCTCCAAATGAACCACAGGGCTCATTAGGATCAAGCAAATCCTGGCTAACCATGGCTCTGCCTTGATTTCCCTCTGGTCTGGTGCAGTTCATTAGGAATATTTCCTTTTACAGTTATGAAGAAATATGTCAATGAGCTTCTAAGAAATATGTATTCCTTTCTTAAAGGGGGTTCTTTATTGCTGTTCTTATTATACAAGAGGTGGTTGCAGCATTCTGTGATTGATATTGATCCAGGGTCTCTCCTAAGGAGGTCTGGCCAGGTCAGAGAAGTTTTACCTTGACCCAGTGTGGACAACCCTGCCTCACATTCCCCAACCCCATGTGAGAAACGATTTTCACTTTCAAAAATTTAAATGCTTTATTAAGACCTTATCAAAATACAACAGGAGACTGAATAAAGAAATGAATACAGCACCAGGAGCAAAGGATTCAGTCACCATGTACTTATCTCTAAAATGGATGTTCTGTCTTTTATACCACCAGCCCCTCCCGAAGTCTTGTCAATCAACTCCTTCTTTGCTGTCCAGTGGTGGAGATCACTGTCTTACACCTTGATTTGAGGTCAGGTGCTGCCATAGTAACAAGCCGACCCTCCCAAATGCCCCGACTACTGAGGCCATCCTGTGATAACAATGCAAGGGGGAGGGGAAGGATAAGTATACATCTACAAAATGTCTTTTAACATGTCTAATATTCACCCCTTAATTGTGAGGGTCAACCATAGAATTACTCATCTGTAACAAACCCCCCTTTTCTCTTTCTCTAGTCATTTTACTCGAAAAATTAGGTAAAAAATTTTCTCTCTCTCTTGAATGAGTCATACCAGCCACTGTTGATGTCAGCAAGGACAGTGGGAACAGGAGAAAATAATCTCAGGTTTTCCTTAGACACATGTATTTGGAATGCACTAAAGGGCATCACAGAGGTCCAGTATGGCTTTGACTCCCATCTATTGTGCCTATGTGGCTGCTACCCATAGTTGGTGTATCTTAGGGGTGAGTACAGAGGGCAACTCGGTCCTGCCCTCTAGTCTCTGTTGAATTAAAAGACAACTGAGGAATGATAGAGGTTTGGTATGGCCTTTTGTCCCTTTGTCCCCACCTTACCATGCCTACGGGGTTGCTACAAACAGCAGGGCTGTGGAGACTTCTTGGTAGCAAACAAAGGGGCTAACCTCGTCTTGCCCTCCTTCCTTTGTCTTATTTTCTTAAAGAAGCTTTCCCATTACATTTTACAGTCCCTTGTGTACTTCCCCTCAACAGATACTGGTAATTCCCACCCATTAAAACAGGAAGACAGTTCTCAAGCTGGTTGGTGAAAGCTTGACTACTTTTTGGGCATCTTGGTGTTTTTCTGGTTGTCTATCAGTCTCTGCTTGAAAGTCAATCTTGTTTCACCCAGCCTGGTTGTTACAGTCCATACTTTGGGTTCTTCTACTGGGCCTTTGACTCTGTTGGCATGAGTCCATCCCCACTCTGCAGTTCTCACGGCCGATTTGGTGGTGAGCAGTACCTGAAAGGGACCTTCCCACTGAGGCGTTAGAGGCTGATCTCTCCATGACTTAATCATCACCCAATTCCCAGGATTAATATTATGGATTCTGAAATCGAGGGTGGTAGTTTGAGGAATTGCCCTTTTATGTCTTAGTCCTTCTAAGGTTTGTGCTGTAGACATCACTTATTTCTTGGCATAGGTTCCCCTCCCTCATAGGTGGCAACCTTCTGAGGTGAGATCAGGAAGGGTAACCCAAACATCATTTCATAGGGTGAGACACCCAGATCTGACTGGAGTTGGCTTCTAATTCTTAATAAGACCAAAGGGAGACATTTTATCCATGACATTTGGGTTTCAATCATTAGCTTAACTAGAGCTCTTTCAAGAGTTTGATTCATTCTTTCAACCTGACCAGAACTCTGTGGATGCCATGGAGTGTGTAATTCCCATTCACTCCCAGGGCTTGAACAACTTTCTGTAATGGCTTCGATGTGAAATGAGTTCCCCATTCTGAATCAATCCTGTTTGCCACCCCATATCAGGGAATGATTGATTCTAGAAGTGTTTACTCACAACATTGGCATTGGCTTTCACAGTGGGTACCACCTCTACACAGTGAGTCATGTGATCCACTATCACTTGCAAAACTTCCACTGTTGTACCTGGGGAAGCTCAGTAAAGTCTACTTGGATGTTTTGAAAGGGCCTTAAAGCTAGTTCTCACCCTCCTCTGGGTGTTTTCCTCACGATTTTCTTATTCACTTGTTGACATATCACACACTGTTCAGTTACTTGCTTAGGTATTCTGAAAATTCCTATGCAGCCCAAATCCTTTAGAAATTGATCACTTAGCACTTGTGTACCCCAATGTGTTGTTCCATGTATGCCTTCTAGCATTTTTTTGGTCAGGGGTTTATTCAACATTTGCCTCCCATCTGGTAATCTCCACTTCCTTTTGTTATCTTTCTTGGCTCCTATTTTAAGGAGTTCTTTGTCTTCTGTCCCACTTAATATGGGGAATTTTTGCATTTCTCTCATGGTTGTTAATACTATTATTAGTTATTCTGTCTTTGATTCAGTTGCATTTTTAACTTCTAAATTAGCTAAATTGTTCCCTTACTCCCCTTTTTGATGTCCTTTAACATACATCACCCCTACTTTCTCTGGTAATTGTAAGGTTTCTAACTCTTCTAAAATAAGTTTTTTGTGAATCAGTTCCTTTCCCCTTGATTTTAATAACCCCCTCTCTTCTCAAATTTTTCCAAAGGTATGCACTATTCCAAAAGTGTATTTTCAGTCTGTATCTATTATTCCCCTTTTCTGTGCTAATTTTTTCAGAGCTCACTTCAGGGCATAGAACTCACACACTTGGGCTGACCTGTTGGAAGGTAACTTTCTCTTTTCTAAGGCCACTAACCCTTCATGCACTATAGCGTACCCCGATACCCTGTGCCCCTTTATTACCCGTGAAGACCCATCGAGGTACAATCATTTTCCACCTTGGAGTGGTTGATCTGTTAGGTTCTCTTCTACTCTAGTTTGATGGTTTATAACCTCCAGGCAATTATGTATTAGTTTCTCATCTGTTTCTCCATCCAGAATCTGGGCAGAGTTGAGTTGGTTACTCACAATTAGCTCTAAACCATTTTGTATTAAGGTGCCTTCATACTTTAGCACTCGGGAACCAGTGAGCGATTTCTCAGCCTTTTGGCTCAGGATACTCCTTACTGAGTTTGGGATATATATCTTCAATTTTCCCCCAAAAGTGTAATTTTTTTGCTTTCTGCTATGAGTAGGGCAGTTACTGCCACAGCCTGAATGCAGCTCGGCCACCCCTGGCTGACAGGGTCTAGTAATTCTGATAAACAAGCCACTGGTTTCCTGGATCCCCCCCAGTCCTGGGCTAATATTCCACGTGCTACCCCTTTTTCTATAGCCACAAACAATAGAAGGGTTTGTCTGAGGCAGGAAGACTCAGTGCTTGTGCACTGACTAATTTTTGCTTTAAAGCTTCAAACTTTTGTTCATCACCTTTTCCCCACCTAATCTCTTCTTCAACTAACTTTTCATACAAGAACTGGATGGCCTGCATGTCTCCTTCAATCCATAGCCTACAATATCCCAACAGGCCTAAAAACCTTCTGACTTCCCTCTTAGTTTTTGGTCATGGGAGTGAGACTATCCCCGTAATTCTCTCAGGGTTCAGCTGCCAGCTCCCTTGACAAATCACATGTCCTAGGAATTTTACTTCCTACTCTACAAATTGTAGTTTCCCTTTTGATACCCAAAGTCCTTGATCCCCCAGAAAATTTAACAATACTATAGTGGATTCCCAATTTTTTTTTTCTTCCTGTCCTGAGCAAAGCAAATAATTTACATATTGGATGAGCTTTAACTCAGGTTTAATGGAAAAGAGTTGTAGTTCTTCTCTCAAGGCTTGACTGAAGAGGTTTGGGAATTCAGAAACCCCTTGGGGTAAACTTGTCCACCAAACCTCTTGCATCCTCCCAGAATTGGGGTCCTTCCATTCAAAGGTAAATATATCCCACTTTCCTCTGCCGGTGAGCACACCCAAAAAGCATTTTTTAGGTCTATCACACTAAACCACTGGGATGTTACGCAGAACTGTAGAGGGGTTAGGCACTACTGGGTACCAATTCACTGTTCTTTTGTTCACTTCTCTCAAATCTTGAACAAGCCTGTAAGTCCCATCTGACTTCTTTACTGGTAATATGGGTGTATTATGGGGGGACATACATGGTTCTAAGGTCCTGTCCTCAACTAAGTCTTGGATCAGTGGCTGTAGCGCTCATCTCCCTTCCAGGGAGAGTGGATATTGTCATAACCGAACTGGATGGTTCTCATTAACTATTCTATTACTATAGGTTTCATGTTCAATTTACCTCGTTCTTTTGGTTTTGCCCAGAATTCATCTCATGAATTTTGTCCTCATCTTCTTCCCTTAATTGGAGAAGCCTAACTACCATTTTCCCTTCCTCTGGAAGCACTCCAATGTCAAACTGCACCTGTAAATCCTGTCCTGATAAATTTCACCCTGCTTCTGGAATTAACTGAATATCCCCAATTCCTATTTTGTTTGTTCCTTCAAACTTTATTTGCTTTATAACTGAGGCTTTGAACCCTTCCCCTTTAGCACCTACTACTTGCACAGTATCTTGACCTTTTTTGCACTTCTTTGGGATTCTACAAACGCAAGTTCTTTCAGCCCCTGTGTCTACTAAGAATTCAAATGCTTCCTCCTGGGGATCTATTTTTAAAGTTATCAAGGGCTCCTGATGGTATCCTGTCCCCAGGAGGTAGAGCCCCTGCCACCCCTAATCTTCCGCTTCTCCTTTTTGCTCAGTCTCGTAGATCCCCAGCTCCTTTTCCCTCTAGGGGAAATTCTTTCTGATATGCCCTCTCTCTTTACAGTAAAATCAAACTGGTCCTGGGTTCCCTTATTTCCCAAATTCTCCTTTTTGTGCCCAGTCCCAAGGAGCTGCATCCCCCCTCCATCTATCTTCCCACACTTGGAATCCCCCTCCCTTACCTGGGTAGTACTTTATGTTCTGGTTTCCTTCCCTAATGGCAGTTACCGTTACCTTGGCTTTTGCCTTGGCCTTCTCTTAGTCCCTCTTTACATACTCCTTCTGTGCTTCTCTTAAAAGATCCTCTAATCTCCTTTCTTGCCAACCATCGAGCTTTTCTAACTTCTCCATATAGCTGGCCAGGCATGAGTGACAAAATTTATCTTTAGTAAAATCTGTCCGGCCACCGTGTCAGGGTCAACTCCTGAATATTGCCTCATATTTTTTCTCAACCTTTCTAACCACTCTGTTGGGGTTTCTTCCCTCTTTTTCTGCTCATCGAAAGCCTTATGGGCATTTTGATTACATGGAGCCGCCTCTTTGATGCCTTTTGTAATCAATGTTCTGCATTCCTCCATGTCTTGCCTTCCCCCAGTGCTGTTGTGGTCGCTGCTGGGGTGCACTATGGGCATTTTCAGATCCCCAGGAGGTCCTTGCACATGCTCCCTTTCCCATATCCATATCTCAGCTGCATAGATCATCTGTCTTTCTTCTGGTGTGAATGGTCATTATTGATTGCATCTCTTCCCATGTATAAATATTGGGTCCCAGAAACTGATCTAACTTTTCCACTAATCCAATGAGGTTCTCTAGTAATCCCTTCAATTATTTCTTGAACATTCTCACATCAGAAGAACTGAGAGGCACGGTTACAAATGTAATTCCTCCCTGCACCTCACACAGTGGTACTTCCCTCAGAGGATACAATCCCACTGCTTGATTCCCATACACTGATCTGCTTTCCTCTCATTGTGCCACCCTGTTTGTAGTGTTTTGACTAGGCCCATCAGGGGGTAGGGGAAGTGCATCTGGGGCTATTGGAGGTGGAGGGGGTAAGTGTTCTACTGGGTCCCATTCTTTATTTTCTGATACCTTAAACATGCTCACCTTTGAGGGTGAACTCTCCCTCCCACAGCAGGCAGAGTAGTCACTCTCTTCCTGATTGAATCGTTTCTTAGCTCTTACATGGATGTTTAATGCCTGACACATCCATCCTTCATCTGACCCATACCTCGGCCAGTATACATGATTGCTCCTAATTTCCCTTCTGGTCCATTCTACCATGCACTAGTGAATCATTTTGAGCTCATCCTTATCTCTGGTATTTGGGTCATATTTCCACCGGGCTAGTTTCCTTCCCAGTGGCCCATCTGGGGGTATAACTATTGGTACCTCTTCAATTTCTACTCCTCCCCTTGGGGATTCCCTATTTGCCCACAGTCCCATCCTGACCAGCCGATCACAGGCCCTCCTCTGACAGAGCCCACCTTTCCAACCACAGGCCCTCCAGACAGAGCCTGCCTCTCTCAGAAGGGAAAAGGAAAGGGGGAGTGGGAAAAAAAGAAACAAGGAAAGAGAAGGAAAGGGAAGAGAGAGAAAAAAAACCCAAAAAACTGTACTTCTCCTTTGAAAAGTAAAAATATAAAACCTCACGATCCAAGGGCTTCTGTATCACCGGATTGGTCCCTGCCCTTCCTCTCCTCCTCGGTTCAATGCTCTGGTCCCACGGTCGCACTCTGCTCCCTCTCCCGCCTGGCTCAGCTCGGCTGTGGCCTGCCCCTGGCCCAATTATCCTTGGCAGCTGCAGTCCCACCCCTGGACCAACCTGGCTCAGCTTCGGCAGCTCCGCAGGCCCCGATTCAACTCAGCAGCTTCCATCCCTCTTCTGACCCAACTTGGTTCGGCTTCAGTGGCTTTGCCCACCCCAATTCAACTCGGAGGCTCAGCCCGCCCCAATTTGGCTAGGCGGCTGCAGTCCTGCCCCTGGCCTGACTCGGCTCAGCCTCAGCAGCTCAGCCTGCCCCGATTTTGTTCGGCTCAGCAGCCGGCACAGCCTGACCCCTCGGTTCAGCAGCTCCACCCTGACGTGACTTGGCTTGGTTGCCGGACTGCCCCGACCCCCTTGGCTCAGCAGCACACAAACTGCTGCACCGGCTCCTGGGTGACGCCCTGCAGCAAACCCCTCAGTGGTCACCCCACTCCAGCCTGGCTCCGGCTGGCCCTGGAAATTACAGCACTGGCTGCGCCCCAGAGGCTGACCCGCTCTGAGCGATGCATGAGCCACCGTGACATGTGGAGCTCACCGGCTCCCTTGGTGTGTGCTGGATGGGAATCCCACCCTGGGTCCCCGTCCTGGCACAAACAGGCTTTCCCTGATGGGTGAACCCAGCTCCCAAGTCCCCACAAACCCTTCAATCCTACATGTCCCACCGGCCATGGGGTCCTTGTCTATGGGATCCCTGCTCTCCTCCCCCGCCATGCGTTCCACTGTTCCTTTTTCCTCTCTACCGTCCAATATCCTGACACTTCAAGGGACCAGGATGGATCCAGTATATTACTAATGTGAAGCTCACTTTCATACACTGGAATTACAGAGTCACAATCTGGCCAA
Source organism: Melospiza melodia melodia (assembly GCF_035770615.1). Lineage (NCBI taxonomy): Eukaryota > Metazoa > Chordata > Aves > Passeriformes > Passerellidae > Melospiza > Melospiza melodia. The sequence goes on from NC_086200.1 coordinate 4,448,768, forward strand.
AAATAGATATGTGGGTGGTGCTCACCCCCCTTCCCCTCTTTTCTTTATCCCAAAGTCTCCTGGTGTCTTTGGGCTTCCAACCTGCAACCATTGGTGGAACTGGGAGAGTCCGATAGACTCTGCCAAATCTGTGGTAGGGGGTGCCCCTTTTGAAAACTCCTAAGGACACCAGGTGTATTTCCCAGACGAGTCCCCATTTGTGAGAAATGATGCTCACTTCCAAAAATTTAAAAGGATTATTAAAACCCTATCAAAAAGTACAACAGAAGACTGAACACAGAAAATATTACGGCACAGGGAGCAAAGGATTTTTTTCAACCATGTGCTCGTCCACACAATGGATGTTTCGCCTTTTAACCCTTTAGCCCCTCTCAAAAGCTTGCTAATCAAGTCTTTCTTCACTGTCCAGTGGTAGAAGTCATTTCCTTACATCTTGATTGGGGGTCAGGTGTTGCCATAGTAAAAAGCCAACCCTCCCAAATACCCCAACTACCAGGAAACAACAAAACAATGGGGGAGTAAAACATAACTATAAAACTATGAAACTTGTCTTAGGATATCCATAATATGTGCCTTTTAATTGTGAGACTCAACCATCGCATTACTCATCTATATCACAATTATTTCAAAACTGCTTCCTGTTCCACCCTGACTGTCCCTGCAGAGGAACAGGCCATCTTTCATGCACTTCTGCAAGCTCAGGCTTCTCATTTCATGAGGAATTTGGCATGGAAATGGCCATATTAAGATGGAGAAAAGAAGAAGAAATGGATTAGAAATTCTTAGAAAAAATTACCCTTCTTACAGGCAAATTTCATCAAGTCATTCCCTGCATTTCTCCTTTCCAGATTCTTTCAGTCTTCTACTCTGGGAGATGCAGCTTGTTCTGCTGCTTATCATGAACTGATTGTTTTCATGCTCTTGATTCATACCAGCACAAGAGATGTAGAATCATCTAAACTGAAAACAGAAAGAAACTGCCTCTGGCAACCAATTTTCATGTTCTAGATCACTTTCCAGGTGCCTATGGAGACGTGTGAATGATTATCACACAACTCTCCATTTCTGGCTGCAACTTCTGGAGATTCTTTCTCTGAATTCAGTCAGGGTTGCATTCCCCAATGAGTCCTGGTACCACCTCCTGTTTTCCAAGGTTGGAACAGTCACAATGAAAACCTCACCAATGGGACAACTCCCCAGTCCACCAGGAAAAGGAAGGACAAGTTGTCCAGTTCTCCAAACATTTGTCCTGCTTTGCTGCAACAGTCCTGCTGCAGGCACATTGTGGAAAGCCAAGATAAGCTGCAGGTGGTGGCACATCTTGACAGGAGCTTGACCTCATTCTCCAGGAAAGGTTCTTGGAAAGGGCAGACAGGACTGTGGAGAAGATTCCTGGAAAACTGAACCAGCTTTCCAGAAGTGAAATGAAAATGGAAAGAATCCATCTGAAATGTTTTTCTCTATTTATTTCTATGCTCCCCTTTTCCATCTTGCACTACTTCTCCATGCCATGAGTTCCAAATGGATCTCACCTCACAGATCGATGACATAGTGACTTTTAGACACTCTAAAATACCATGAGTTGCACACAGTTTGCCTTCCCCTGTTTTTGTTGGAAAGCAATGCTGGAGCCATCAGTGCAGTGCTTGGGTCGGGCACGAATCCTGCAGGCAGGGAATGTGCCCCGGCAGTGTGTGACCCTCAGCAGGGACAATGCTCAGCAATCCTGCAGGCAGAGAATGTGCCCCGGCAGTGTGTGACCCTCAGCAGGGACAATGCTCAGCAATCCTGCAGGCAGAGAATGTGCCGCGGCAGTGTGTGACCCTCAGCAGGGACAATGCTCAGCAATCCTGCAGGCAGGGAATGTGCCCCAGCAGTGTGTGACCCTCAGCAGGGACAGTGCTCAGCAATCCTGCAGGCAGGGAATGTGCCCCGGCAGTGTGTGACCCTCAGCAGGGACAATGCTCAGCAGCGTTGCTGTGCTCGGTCTCCATGGAACCATGCCAGGAGCAGCTGCTGAGCTCAGAAGCCATCGCAGCCCCCGCCCTGCCCCAGAGCCCCTTGGCAGGGTGGGCTCCTGCCCTGGCTCTGTGTGCCAGGAGCCGGCAGTGCTGGGTGCAGGGAGCCCAGGGAGGGCACAGAAACGCTGGGTGAGAAATGCTGGGGCACAGCGAGATGGGCGAGTGCAGCTGGCCAGGGCAGAGGAGCAGCACGCACAGGGGGCACAGCCTGCAGGACAGATGGCCAAGGGGAGAAAACAACAAACTTCTCAGGAAGGTGGAGAACAAACTTGTAGTTGCAAACTTCAGAGAATGAGGTACTTGGGAAATCTTAAACAGCATTGAATTATAGTAAAGCACTTCATATAGCACTGACTTAGCAAACTCTAACCTGTCCAATTGCAAGTTAACCAGATTTTGAGAAGAGGAAGTCAGGAGAAGAGAGAGAGGGAGAGAAAGATCCACACTCAGCCTTGGATCTCAGCTGCTGTGAGCTCTGGGGCCGTGGGGCATGTCAGTGTCACACCCCTGTCACAGCCTGACCTGCTCTTGTCCCTCTTCCAGGTGGGGTTTTCGGGGTGCCAGGGGCTTGGCAGCCACTTTGGGGCTGGGCCAGAGACTGCAGTGGCTGGGGTGGGGCAGTGACCACCCCATCTTTGCAGAACTCTCCCTGCCCCAAACACAGACTGGAGATGTCTGGGGCCATTCATCATTTCTCTGCTCTCCAGCACCAAGGCAACGGACTCTGGCTACAACTCTGAGCTCGTGCCCAAGGCAACCACCCCTGGCAATGGGGGTCCATGGAGCTGCTCTCAGAAAACTCCCATAAGCTGGGGAGTGCCCCAAAACTGCCTCAGAAATGTGAGATACCTCAAAATCTCTTCAGGAATGTGGATTATTAAAAAACTCACTCAGTAATGGGCTCCCCATCCCTTCATCATACCCAAACTTTGGCTGTCTCATTTCAGACCCCAACCCACCTCCCCAATCCCAACCCCAACTCATCCCACCACTCCTGGACATCAACACCCCCTTCCCAAGCCATATTTGCCCCATTTTCCGCCTCCCAAACCCCATCCCACCCATCCTGCCCCACCCAATGCCCATCTCAACCCTCCTGATTTGAAGCCATCTTTGCTCAATCCCCTTCCAACCCCATTCCACACCAAAGAGCAGTGGAATCAAGGAATTTTGGGGTGGGATTGAGTAGTTTTCAGTGGCATTGAGGTGACAGATTGAACAGATTGTCGAAGGAAGGGGACCCGGACACCAGGTGGTTCATCACAGGTCCCATTTATTGAAGAAAGCATCAAACACTTATACATCAAATAATAAACTTATGAATATTCTGCAAGCCAAGCAATCTATTGGTTAAACTATACCATGAACTCTTCCTCATTCCTTAGGGGTTACATCTGTCTTTTCTCATGTCTCTTTCACTATTTGTTATTATACTACAGCTAGGCCCAAGGACACGCTATCTCACAGGTCAGGACTTTGAATTAACCACGGCTTTGTACTGTTCCAGTTTCTAGCAGCTAAATTCCCAACATCCCCTCTTGTCTATTTGAGTGCCAATAAAAGGGAAACGAGTACACCAAATACCCCCCAAAACCCCAAATTCTCCCAATTATTTCCCTGAATCTCAGATTCCCCTGAAACACAAGTAAAAAGTGAGGCTTTAGATGCCTTTGATGAATTTATTGATTTTTACCCCAATTTCCTCTGGTTTAAAGGGATGAAGATGAATCCAAAGAAAATTAGGGCCAAAATAAAAGAATAACCAGCCCAGTGTCTTCCCAACATGGATCACAGGGAATGTGGATCGCCAGGGTTCTGACCATTGTGGGTCCTCCCATGGGGGATGAAGCTGGAGCAGTGCATGAAGCTCCTCCTGCAGTTGGGGCACTCACAGGGCTGCCCTTACTGGTGACTCTGTTGGTGTCGGGTAAAGAACGAGCGGTCTGAGAAGCTCTTCCCACACTGGGGACACTCGTAGGGCCTCTCCCTGTTGTGGATGCGCTGGTTCCTGATGAGGGTAAAGTTGTGCTTGAAGCCCTTCCTGCAGTCAGGGCAGCGGAAAGGCCTCTCCTCTGTGTGAATGCGCTGGTGCAGGAGGAGATTGGAGCTGGTTTGAAACCTCTTCTGACACTGGGGACACTCGTAGGGCCTCTCTCCAGTGTGGGTGCGTTGGTGGGTGATGAGGACAGAGCTGCAGCTGAAGCCCTTCCCACACTCCCCAAACCAGTAGGGCCATTCCCTGGTGTGGATCATCTGGTGGCTGATGAGGTGGTTGCTCTGCATGAAGCTCTTCCCACACTCCAAGCACTTGTAGGGCTTCTCCCCATTTTGAAGCTGCTCATGGGCCGCCAGCTCTGAGCTCTGGCTGAAGTTCTGTCCACCTTCCTGGCTCAGGGTGGGTCTTTCCTTCCCAGAGAACCCTGGGCTGGGTTTGGAGCCCATCCTCCTGTGGGATCTCGGGAACTTTTCCTCCCCATTGGAATTCTGCACTGTGGCACTGCTCAAAACAGCCTCTTCCACGAGGTTCTGGTGCAGGGATTTGCCCTCCCTGGTCTCCATCCTCAGCTCCTTCTCTGGGGTAGGAAGGACAAGGAGAGGAATGGATTTGCCTCCATGCCACAGGGAAGGCGAAGGAGATCCCCCCAGTGCATCCCCAGCAGGACGGCGTTGGCAGCAGGGTTGTCCTGCAGCCGGGGGCTATGTTGGGCTGGGAGATGGAGCAGGAGAGAGGGGGAAAGGGGCACTGACTTCCTCCTCACCTGCCTGGGTGTCCCAGGGCATCTTCCTCTTCCTTGTAGCCTTCTCCTCCTCCATTCAGCCAAGGTTTGGGAATGGGAAATCCTGGTTTGGGAAAAACAAGGTGTGAATCCCTTGGATTGGGAATTCCTCCCAACCAAATCCATCTCCAGAAGTCATTTAGTGTCCATAAAAACTTCCAAAAATCAAGAAAAAAAAAAGCCACCAGGAGTGTCCCATTTCCAGTCTCATCCCTCTGGGTTTCTGGTGGTTCCCCTCCTCAGGAATGCTGGGAATCCCATGGGTCCTGGGGATCCCTCTCTCCAGGGTCCTGCTTAGGGATGCTGGGGGAATTTCAGGGTCCCCCTCTCCAGCCTCCCCCCACTCCAGCCACTTGGGGGTCCTCTGTCTTCCCACCACCCTGTCCTGGATTTGGGCAAATTTGGGAGAAAACCTCCAAAAGGGTTTTCTCTAAAAAGCAAATTCAAGCAGCCACTCCCCCAACCAGACCAGGAAAAGATTTCCTCGGAGAAAACGGGAAAAAAAACCTGTTTATTTAACAGGCAAAGCATTCACCAGCACAAAAAATGAACAATATTAAACAATAAAACCTCTTGCCGCTACAAAAGAGATGACAAACTCAGAAAGTCATTCTGTGGGCAGTAGCTCAGCTCACTCAGTCTCTTATCAGTCTCTTATCAGTCCCTCCAGTGCTGGAAATGCCACAGCCCAGGCTCAGCCTAGTGGGCCGCAGGTGCAAGCTGCTGGTGCGGTCGGGGTGTTCAGTGCAGAGCAGGTTTAAACAACTCCAAAGAAAAAGAAAAACCACAGTCCAGGGAACTTCTCTGCCTCAAGTGATCTAAAAACTAACTAAAAGCAAAGGAGAGCTCTTTCCTGCTGTCTGTCTGTCAGCAGACAATTGATACCTTAGGTTTTAAGTTTTTCTATTGTGTCTTGGTGTGCAGATTTTAGCTGTATATTAAGTGTTACTAATATCTTTTCACAGAGTGGTGAAGACAAAACAATCCTGTTCTAGCTGGAGACTCAAGGACAATCTCTTCAAACTTCAGGCCCAAAGCATAAACAACATGAAAAGAGGAAAACAGGCAAGCAAGCAAGGAAGACAAAACTTCATAATTTGAAGCTATTGAAGCTATTAATTGGGCAGTTAACTCCTATATATAAATGTACTAAAATTTACAAAAATGTGAGATCTCGTGACCCAAGCCCTCTTTTGCTCCCATCTCAGAGCCATCCAGGCAGAGCCACATCTGTGGCTCCAGTACTCCCAGGGTGTGACCTTTGAAGGCACTACAATAAATATCTAATTTACTCCACTTAACTCCGTCTGGCCTCTATTCCAGCTCCTTAAGGCATCACAACACTCCAGGAGCCGGAATGTGGAGGAGTGAGTGCAGTGTATGAAAACAAACTGCAGCTTCTTCCTCCTGCCCTTCACTCTCAGAGCCAGCCTTCAAGGTGCAGAACTCATCTCTGGGCTAAACTGACTGATGAGGTATGAGCATCATGAATCCACCCCAGGACACGCCCCTGCCAGGGTCAGGGGGTTCCGTCCCCTCCTCATCTCCGGGCTGCCGGGTGTCCCCCAGCTCCAGTATCGCCTCTTCCCCTCTCCCCGCCCCAGGGGTCCCCCGTTCCACAGCCTCGGCTCTCAAGGGGATCCCCAAAACCAATGTCCTGCCCCGTTTGTACCAGGCCATCCCCACGTGGACCCGCCAGGACCCTCCTGAGGGGTGATCGTGGCTCCTCTCGCCCCAGAAAAGCTCCTCTTAGGGAGCCTGGAGATATCCGGGGCTCGAGTCCGGGTTCTGCTGGCTCTGAACACTCACCAAAAAAATCCTCCTGGAGACCCCTGGCTGGAGTTATTTGGAAATTTAGCTACTTGAGCTGGGCTTCTTCTGGGACTTTCAGCAGCCTTGTGTTCCTCACCTTGGAGTGAATGAACCTTGTCAGTCTTGCTGGTATCATTTGCTCCCTTTCCTCCAGTGATTTTAACAAACTTTTCAAGGAAGGACAAGAAAATATTTTCTTTTTCCCTGGCCATCCACAAAAGCCATTTTCCTCATAAGTTCTCCCATAAGTTCCCCAGGATGAAGGAGGGACTGTGTCCAAGTTTCCAAGAGTTCTTCCAGAAAGAACCACAATCTCCTCAGAGGAAGGAACCATGCTGTTGTCAAAGGCACTTGGGGTCAAAGAACAGTGCCTGAACTCACTGTGCCAAAATATTGTTGCAATATGGTTAAGAATACTGGTAGAGAGATGCCTCTGCCCCAATTAAGGTACTAACGAGACCAAATCCAAAGTAGATTTTATTAAACAGTAAATGTGAGGTAGAGAGAGATATCGAAAAAAGGGAAAAGGAGGGGAGAGCAAGGGAGTGACAGGGACAGAGACCTCCCCTGGAGCAGGGCAAGTGTGACATTGTCCCCTGTGTGGGTGTTGCCATCCCACGGTGGGGGTTTACAGCTGAGCCAGTTTGGGTAAGGGGGGTGGTGTTCACCCCCTGAGCAGGGATTACCCCACTGTTTCAGGTTGCAATGTAAGATGTAACTAAATGCATGTTTGCAATCCCCATCTTCATCAACTGTTATAAACAGGTGGGGCAGTGTTCTTTATCTCTTCCATGACTCACCCCTGATAACGCCCTCCAGGGGAGATATCTTCTGTGAATGGGCCATTGAGTGTCACTGCAGGACTGATAAAATTCCATCATCCCATTGTGGGATGCTCCGCCCAGGGGGAGGATCCAAGCATTCCTACCTGGATATAAGCTGAGGTATGAAAGACCAGGAGCTGCTTGCCTGCTGGATTCCCAGAGGACAAGATCTCCATAACCAGCACTGGACCTTCAGAGGAAGACCAGACCCTTCTGCAGGATCACTGCTCTGACAGAATCACGTTTATCACTCCAACAGGACTGCACCCACCATTTAATGGGACTGCTGCCACCACCCTGACCAACAGGGTGTCATGTTATATCCTGACTCTGTCAGTTTAAGGCAGTGTTTCTGTATCATTGTCTTGGTCCTAATTTTCTTATTAAATTGTAATTCTGACATAGACTTTCCCTCATGTTTGCCGTCAAACCAGTACAAAACTCAATGTGCTCATCCCTTGTTTTCCTCCCAAAATAAAATTTCCCATTCCCAAACCTTCACCTGATGGAGGAGAAAGCTGCGAGGAAGAGGAAGATGCCCTGGGACACCCAGGCAGGTGAGGAGGAAGTCAGTGCTCCTGTCCCCCTGTCTCCTGCTCCATCTTCCAGCCCAGGTCGGCCCCCAGCTGCAGGACAACCCTGGTGCCAATGCCATCCTGCCAGTGATGCACTGGGGGGATCTCCTTCGCCTTCCCTCTGGCACGGAGGCAAATCCCATCCTCTCTTTCTCCTTCCTTCCCCAGGTAAGGAGCTGAGGATGGAGACCAGGGAGGAAAAATCTCCACATCAGAACCTTGTGAAAGAGGCCATTTTGAGCAACTCTAGTGCAGAGGAATCCAACATGGAGGAAATGCCACAGAGATCCCACAGGAGGAGGGGCTCCAAAGCCAGCCCAGGATTCTCTGATGAAGAAAGAACCACCCAGAGCCAGGAAGGGGGACAGAGCTTTAGGCAGAGCTCAGAGATGGTGGTTCATGAGCAGCTTCGTGATGGGGAGAACCCCACAGGTGCTTGCAGTGTGGGAAGAGCTTCAAACAGAGCAAGCACCTGGTCAGCCACCAGATGATCCACACCGGGGAATGGGCCTACGAGTCTGGGGAATGTGGGAAGGGCTTCAGCTACAGATCCACCCTTGTGACCCACCAAGGCATCCACACTGGGGAGAGGCCCTATGAGTGTCCCCAGTGTCAGAAGAGGTTTCACACCAGCTCCAGGCTCCTCCAGCACCCACAGATTCACTCGGAGGAGAGGCCCTTCTGCTGTCCTGACTGTGGGAAGGGCTTCAACCACAGCTCCCACCTCATCAGGCACCAGCGCATCCACACAGGGGAGGGGCCCTACCAGTGCGCCACATGTGGGAAGAGGTTTCACACCAGCTCCCATCTCCTCCTGCATGAGCGGATTCACACTGATGAGAGGCCATTTTGCTGTCCTGACTGTGGGAAGGGCTTCAAGCACAACTTCACCCTTATCAGGCACCGGCGCATCCACACTGGGGAGAGGCCCTTCAAGAGTCCCCAGTGTGGGAAGAGCTTCACCCAGAGCTCTCACTTGACAAGACACCAACAGAGCCACCAGTAAGGGAGGCCCTGCAAATGCCCCAGCTGCAGGAACAGCTTCATGCACTGCTCTATCTTCATCACCCATAGGAGAACCCACATTGAGAAGAGCCCTTGTGATCCATTTTCCCTGTGATCCATGCTGGGAAGACACCTGCCTGTCATCCTGCCCCTGCCCTTGACATGATGTGGGATTGAAGAACATGAGGGTCTGGCCATGGCCCTGTCATTACATTCACTCCCACCTCAGGTTATTGCCAGGGGCAGGAAAGGAACTCTCTATGTCTCTTTCCCTGAGGAGAGGAGTGCCCTTTCCAGGCAGGGGGAAATTGTGGCCAGGGAGACCCAATAAGTTGTGTTTTAGTTTTCCCTGTAAAGTTTTATTTATCCCTTCTGTTACCAATATTGTTTCTGTTCTGTATGTTTCTTATCTCGTTGGTGTTCCCAATAAATTGTTCTTATCCCAGCCTGGGATCTTTGCCTTTTGTTCTTTCCACAAGAGGTGGGAGGGCAGCGAGGGCAGTGTGGTTTTAGCGGGAGCAGGAAATTGGGGAATCCCATTCCTGAACCCTGGCCCGTGGAAACCGAGCATCCCAGCTAGTCCCAGCCCTGGTGGCCATGGCAACAGCCTTGGGAGCGGGTCCCTGGCTGGGGCTGTGGGAACCTCTTCCCTCTGGTGCCCAGGGACAGGAGTGGAGGGAACGGCTGCAGCTGAGTCGGGGCAGGCTCAGGTTGGATGTCAGGAAAAGGTTTTTGCCCAGAGGCTGCTGGGGCCCTGCCCAGGCTCCCCAGGGAAGGGTCCCAGCTCCAGGGCTCTCTGAGCTGCAGCAGCGTTTGGACAGCGCTGCCAGGCCCAGGCCGGCATTGTTGGGGTGTCCTGTGCAGGGCCAGCAGTTGGACTGGAGGATCCTGATGGGTCCCTCCCAGCTCAGCCAATTCTGTGGTTCTGGGATCCCATGAGCCTGGGGATGGGGCTGCCAATGGTTGCCATGGCAACAGGCTCTGGCTGCAGGCCTGAGCTGGTGTCCATGGCAACCACCCTTGGCATGGGGTCTCCATGGAGCTGCCAAGGACTGACCATAGCAACAGGGAGCTGGTGATGGTTGCCATGGAAATTGACCATAGCAACATGGGTTGCCATGGAAACTGACCATAGCAACAGGGTCCTGGTGATGGTTGCCCGCTAAGGGTCAGATTTGTCACAGGCCCTCAGAGGGGTTCCTTGGGGACTTTCCAAGAGTCTCCAGGCTCTTCCAGAGCTGGAATGTCACAGGCAGAGACAGGTGCTCCATGGAGATTTCCCAGGGCTTTCTGGGGATGGTAAAGAGCCCTGTGGTCAGAGGCAGTCACAGACATCCCATGGTGACATCCCAGGGGACCTTGGGCTGCAAAGGCACCGATCTGTCACAGGCACTCACGGGGGCTCCACGGTGACATCCCAGGAGTCCCCAGGCTGCCAAAGAGCCAGGATGTCCCAGACACTCACAGAGGTTCCTGTCATGGGCACAGTGGGACCTTCAGGCAAAATTTATTACAGAATCTCCTGTTGGGTCACAGGGTGCAGAAGGGATTCCCAATAGCCCCCAGAGATCCCCAAATGTCACTGTTGAATCACAGATGACATAGACTCAGATCAAAAGGCTAAGGGCTAAAAAACAGCTAAAGGGCTGCCTTTTCAATCCTCTTCTTTTATACCTTGCTTTGCTACAGGTGGACCTCACTGGTCCTTTAATCCACACATTTCACATGATTGGCCAATTAAGACAACACCTTTCAGTAAACAATTATTTGGAAAAAAGCCAACTTATTCCAAACGTTGTCAGCCAAGTGTTTCTTCAAAAATCCACTCGGATAACACCATTTATTGATGTTTCTTTTATGTTGGGCTTTCTGGGGGCGCCCTGGATGGGGGAAACCCTCTTGCAGCAGTTCTGTGCCAAGTAAAAAGAGATGTACGGGATTTTTTCAGTCTTCAGCTTCTTGTTTATTGTCATCTTATATGAAGTTTTGCATTGCTGTCCACACCAGGCTCAGTGCACTGGAAAAGCACTGCAAAATGGCCCCAAAACGTACCGTTTCAAGCTCTTTTAAAATTGTCTCATCCAATTAACTCTTAAAACCTATGTTATTTCTACTTATCGAACAATACTTCATCCCTTGACTCTCCATATAACATGTGCGCTGTGCTTTCCTTGACCAATCACCCTCTGCCACCAACACTGCAGAAAATGGAGTAGATGAAGAAGACAGGGACTACACCCCAATTCCTCCATCTTGCTTCATATCTACACCATACTAAAAATCACAAAACCTAAATTTCTCACCCAAGTGAAATACTATACCATTCTTATTATCTATTTCACACTTTGGTAAATTGTAATCTAAGTCAAAGACTTGGAAGTCCTCTCCACGGGCAAATGTGAAAGACAGTGTTTCTCTGGGAGGCAGGATGCCTCAGAGCAGACAGAGAAATATTCCCTGTGCCTTGGATTCCCACACATTTAACCTAAAATCCTTTAACCCTTAACATGTATAGTTAGCCAAAAATGTTCCAGGTAAGTAGGATTAGAAGGAGAAGAAATAGAGAACAACAGAAAGAAGATCCATAGAAAGACACACACATAGGTACCAATTGCTGGGGTTCCAGAATCGCCAACAGAGGAACCCAAGGAGAAGGCAGGATCCAGACCCTGGGCTGGCCTTGTGCTCTGGCTTTAACCCCCTGGGCCTTCATGAGCCCGTCCCTGGGGTGGGACTGCCAGTTGCTTGTCCAATCAGATCTAGGGTAGCACCAGCTGCTGGTGTCTGATTGATTGATTAACAGCTGGGCTAATCAGAGCTGGGTTAACATCACTCCCTGATGTGTGATTGACAGCTCTGCCAGGCCAGGGGGGCAGGGCTCTGATCCACCACAAACCAAGGCCTGACCCAGCCCTGGCCCCACATGGCATTTGAGTATCCCAAGGTTTCTTGGGAGATCGATCTCATCCAGCCTCTGACAGCAGCCATGGTGACAGTATGGAACCTCATGGAACCATGGGTCATTTGTGACAATGGAGATCCAAGGAAACTATGGTGAGACTGTGAAATCTAGGAATCATGGAATCAAGGAGACCATTGTGCAAATCATGGGCCCTATGGAAGCAAGGATCAATGATCAAACTGTGGTTTGATTGTGATTAATTTAAAATAGAAACAAGGAGCCATTGTTTCACAGCAGGGCTGAGTGGGGCCAATGGACCTTTGTGACTCTGTTGGGGCTCATGAAACCAAGAAGCCATTGTGACATTGCCAGACCTCATAGAATCAAGGAGACCACTGTGACAGTGTGAGGACCCATGAAGTCAATGGAACATGGAACAAGTCGACCTGGTTTGGCCTCCTGGGGGCTGTCTGACAGGTCCCACTAAATTTGACATGTCAAGGGCTACTTCCCATCTGACTGTGAAGCACTGGGGCTCTGTGCTTTTATTCCTATAGGAAAGAACGGTGTTTCTTGTCTAGGCACCCATGGCAAAAACTGGGATTCTGCATCTAAAATTCTCTATATCCAAGGGTTACTCCCAGACAAAATCTGCCCATACAGTCAAGTCTGGCTAGACTTGGCCTCTGGCAGCTGCCTCTCATCTGCCTCTGCACCACTGGGGCTCACTTGTTTCCTTCCTATGGAGACCATTTAACACTGCAGGGCATTGTGGAACCAATGGCCCATGGTGACACTGCAGGCCCTTGTGGAACCAGGGGGAACATTGTGACCCTGCAGGGTATCATGGATCCAAGGGCCACTGTGACACTGTGGGGCCTCACGGAACCAAGGAAACGCTTGTGGGTCTGTTGGGCCGCATGATCACAAGGGGCCAGTATGAAGCAGCAGGGCTTTGTAGAACCAAGAGGCCATTGCTGCATTTCAGGGCCCCGTGGAGCCAAAGGGCCGTTGCGATCCTGCAGGGCACCATGGATCCATGGAGAGCACTGTGGCATTGCAAGGCCCCATGGAATCATGGAAACCATTGTGACACTCTGGGGCCCCATGGAACCAAAGGGCCACTGTGACCCTGCAGGGCCTCATGGAAGCAAGGGGGACATTGTGACACTATGGGAACTTGTGGAACAAAGGGGATCATTGTTGCACTACTGGGCTCCAATGGAACCAAGAGGCCACTGGACACAGCAAGGCTTCATGGAACCAATAGACCATTGTGACAGTGTGGGGCCTTGTGGAACCATGGAGACCATTAAGATCCCTAATGACTTGTGTAACCAAGGATCCATTATGACACCTGAGGGCATCATGGAAGCAAGAGAACCATTGTGGCACTGCAAGGCCTCATGGAAGCAAGGAGCCATTGTGACACTGCAGGGCCCTGTGGAAGCAAGGGAACACCAAATAGGTGTGGCTGCCTTGGTCTCCCAGTGGTCATCTGACAGGTCTGGCTGGCCTTGGAATGTGGAAGGCCACTCCCATCTGCCCCTGAAACATTGGGGCTCTGGGCTTTCCTTTGTATGGAAAAGAACTGTCCATCTTTTCCAGATAGCCATGGACAAAATTTGGATTCTACCTCCAAATTTCCTATATCCAAGGATTGCTGCCAGACAAAAGCTGCCAGGAGAGACAGGTCTTGCTGGTCTTTAACTCCTGAGTGCCAGAACTCACCTGTTTTCCAAGGACTGGAAACAGCTCTGTGCTTTTCTTTGTATGGAAAAAATCATCCTTCTCCAGGCACAAATGTCTGACATTTTGGATTCCACATTCCTAATTTTGGATATCCAAGGGTTGGTCCAAGCAAACCTTCCCGGACAGACAGGTCAGGCTTGCCTTGGCCTCTGGTGGTTGCCGTTCATCAGCTGCTGAAACATGGGGGTCTGGGCCTTCCTTCCTATGGAGACCGATGTGACATTTGGGAGCCTTGTGAAATGAAGGGGCCATTGTGACACTGCAGAGCACCATCAATCCAAGGGACCATTGTGACCCTGCAGAGCCTCATGGAACCAAGGACATCATTGTAGCTCTGTTGGGCCACATGGTCCCAAGGGACCAGTACAAAGCAGCGTTTTGAGAGTTAGCCCGGCTGTAACTCAGAATCAGACAGATTTTACCCCAAAAGAACTGGGTGTGAGTTTCAAGCCCTGGGAATTATTTGTTTAACTTAGGGTGAGCTTGAGAGTTCTCCCATAAGCCTTTAGTGTTGCTGTGCTAACTTGTCCAAGTTCTATTCCCCTATTGGTTGCTTGCTTCCCTATATGGTTATTGTTCTAGAGTGTTCTACCCCCAAGTGTACATGTTGTGTCTTCTCCTTTGTCTCAGGTCTTTGGATCCTGCCCCTCATACTGTTCTCGACTTCTCCATGTTTATTGTTTTTCACTCTGTTGTTAAAGTTCCTTTTAAACAACTCCGTTGATCCTGATCCTTTACACTTTCGCCACCCTCGTCCTGAAGTCAGGGAACCAGAGAGGTTTGTTGCAGCCACCTTCATTGTGACATTTAGCACCCAAACAGGGACCATGACATCAAGGGCTGCCTGTGTCAGTCACATCAGCTGGGGTTAGCTGATGGATAGGCCAGTGCTCCCTGGGATTTTGCATTGTGCCGGGCCCGGCGGATTCATCATTTCTTCAAGGGACCTTGCCCAGGATCAGCAGGGACAACAACGGTTCCACCTGCATAGGATTGCAGGTGGGTTTGGGGAAATGCAAGACATTTATTGCCTATTTTGCCACTGTGTTTTTACAATATGCCCCCACATCCCATAATTGATTTGGGGTGTTCCAGTGGCCCTCTCACATCAGGCAGAACAAGAGAAAAATGGGCAGCCAGATGTCCAAAGTAGAAAGGAGCATAAATGGATGCTTTAATTGTCACTGATCATGACATAATATTTTCAAAGAATGAATTAAAATCAATCATGTGATGGATTGTTAAAAATTTTCCAGATGCCTCTGCTGGTGAAATCCATACCACTGAATTTTGGGACTCAGAGGGATTTAAATTGTGCAACCTTTTGATCAAAAGGGAGCCCATTGCAGCCCACATGCTCCCCATCTTCCACACCATCCTTGAGATCCTTCACCAGCAAGCAGTGTGTCAAAAACTCAATCTGTTGGTCACTCCTAATTTGGTATCTCCCCTCAAATCTGCCTTTTTTCAGACCTTCCACGATGGTCCTGAACGGCAATGGCAACACGGTCTTGGAGCATCCTGCCCTGGAGACTCAAGATGGAAGGAGCCTGAATGTGGCTCAGGATCCCAATCATCCTCCCTCCATCTTGGGTCCTCCACTTCCTGCTACCACGACCTCCTCTTACGCCCCGAAAGAATCTCCAGACTCCACCCCTACAACTGTGGGTAATGCCCCAACTGTCAATCATCCTCTCCATCCTGGGCCATGCCTCCAGTTAAGGAAGGAGACTGGCAAATAACCTTGAAACACCTCTTTGCCCCCTTATGAAAGAAGGGAGCAGAATCCCAGGTATCAGCCATTGGTTTACGGAGAAAAAAATGATCTGTGCAGGGCAGCTAAAGATCATAGGAAGGACTTATCTTGTTTTAATGGTCTAATGAGGGCCATGTTTACATGTCTTAACCCCCTATGATTTAAAATATATTATGACCATGTTGTTGTCACCTACAGAATACACCCTGTGGGAAGGGGGATGGAAGTGTTTACTAAATCAATTAATTGCAGACTATGCTAATAATGAGGCAAGGACAGAATTGACAATCAACCATCTAGCTGGAGAAGGACAACACAGCCTACCAGACGATCATGCAGCAGCTATCTCCAAAGAAGTATTTGATGATATCAAAGAGATGGCTTTGAAAGCTTTAATCCAGGTATTGGATGGTAGCACCCCCAGTTCGGACTACCTTGGGTGCCTGCAGCTAAAGCTTTAGGACAATTAAACCATCTTGAGTGCCTGTTAAGTAAGCAAACCAGTGCTACCTCCCTCACACTGAGTGGCCTGCTCTCAGAGACAGAGACCATCAAACATGCCACCGTGCAGAACAGCAATGGCGTTTTTACTCTCGGCACATGGGCATGGCTGTGTAGACTCTGAGGGCATGTGTTACATGAACCTCTCCAGCCACAGCGAGTCAATCCACAAGAGCATTCAGGTACTGAAGGAAGGGTTAAAGAAGCTTCAAGTGGAAAACAATGACTGGTTCAATAAACTCTTCCAATCCAAGGGACTAAAGGGTTGGATGATGTCTACTGAAACAGGACTATTAATTCTCTTAGTGGTTGTTGTTGTATTGTTAATTGTCCCATGTTTGTTGGAATGCTTTTAGAAAGTCTTTCAAAATTCTTTCAGTTCCATCTTTGTTGTAAAACAGAAAGGAGGAAGATACCCAACACAGGCTCCTCACGGACTCCTTGGAAGAGAGAATTGGAGGCCAGGATGGCACAAAATCCTCTCAGAGACTCAGTGAGGGAAGGGAAATCCTTAAAAGTACCTAAAAGTACTCTTAAATCCATAAAGTACCTTAAAAACTTTGAGTATCTCAAAGAATTAATGAGCCCTGCTAAGTTTCAGTACAAAGCTCTCAAGGGACTTGTTAAAGCAGATAATTGGGGCCATGATTGCACAAACCTCTCACAGAGTCTGTATCAAAAGGGAAACATCAAGTACTTTGAAAAAACTCAAGCACCCTGAAGCATTAATGAGCCCCACTGAGTGTTGTTACTGACAAAGCCTCTCCAGGGACTAATTACAGCAGTAATTGGAGGCCATGATTGCACAAACCTCTCAGAGACTCCAAGGCAAAAGTCAAACCCAAAGTCCTTTGAAAAACCTGCACAGAGGCTCCTGGCCCAGAGGCAGCTCCTGGCAAGGGCAGCGCTGCAGAGAGACAGCTCTGGCCAGGAGCAGCTCCTGTGCACAGCCCAGCAGGGCTGGGGCACTGCCTGCAGCCCCCCTGGGCACAGCACAGGGCACAGAGGGGTTAAACTCAGCCTGGGCTGGAAGCACCGAGCAGAGCTCACTCAGGGCTCACTAGAGCAAAAATCATCCCAGCTTTGAAACAGTCATTCCCTGGCTTTGGGAAGAGAAGCTGCCGTTCCTGCAGGGACCTCCTGGAGCTGGCACATTTCACAGCTTTTAGGACCTTTCAGGAGGACTCTCAGAGCTGCTCCAGGGCAGGGCTGTGGCCCCAGGGCAGGGCTGGCTTTCCCTGCTGCCCCAGCCCAGGCACAGCCCAAGGCAGCTCCTGTTGCCAGGCTCTGCTGCAGGGCTGAGCAGCCGGGGCTGCAGCCAGGGGTGCCCAGGGCTGTCCTGCAGAGCAGGGTCCTGCAGCCCAGGGCGCTGTGCTGGGGCAGCGACTCTGCTGCCTGCCCGGGACAGCTCTCAGCCGGCCCGGGGAGCTGCTGCCAGCGCTGGGGAGAAGCTGTGGGGGGAAGGAGCCACCCTGAGCAGGGCAGGGGCTGCTGCTGAGAGGGGCTGGGTGGGCAGGGCTGCTCCCAGCTCCAGACCAGCCTGGGCACAGCTCCAGAGGACACTTCCCAAAGAAGGTAAGCCTGGGATTGCTGTAAAGATCAGGAGCTTTCCTGAGAGTGTTTTCAATTTCCTACTTGGAGAAAGATGGGAATGTTGGGGTGGTGACAAAAAGTTTTTTGTACTTTTTACATTTTTATATATTCATAGCTCTCTAAATTACTATTAAGTAATCTAAGTTACAATTCTATAATCCTTACTTAACTCTACTAAACTCTTAACTGTATTAAACCACTATTATATTCTTATATAGCTTTAATTCTGAATTAAATCTAGTATGTTTCCTTACCTTTCTCTTAATACCCTGACTGTCTAAATATATTCCTAAAATGCTGTCTAGTCCTATTCTTTTATATAGTCCTGAAATACTATATAGTCTTCCAGGAACTGGACATATAGGAGCATTTTGGGTTTTGAGAATGAGCAGAATATGAGCAGTCATTATAAAAAGTGAAGGCAAAGAAGCCTTTGGACCTACTCCAATGGGCTGACCCAGGGGTGTGTAACTAGGGAAAATGCATCTCCTTTTGGATGTTCCTGTTAAATATCCTAATTAATCAACCTTAATAAATCATTGAAATCAGGAGCTGGGTGTACCACATCCTTACTGGGACACCTGGAAGCTTCCAATAAATGTCTCGTTTTTACTTTGCTTTACTGTTCTAACACTGCTGCAAGGGTTTTTTTTTTCTCTTTGGATTATAGACAACAGGGGGATGAGAGAAGCAGAACAGGAATTGTAATCCCAGAATCACAGAACCTTCTGAGTTGAAAGGGACACACAGGATCATTAAAGAAATGTTTGAACATTTACACAGACTCCAGAACTGTAACTTTGGGTGGAGAGTCTCTCTGCTGGGAGCCTCCCAAAGGCCCTCAGCCACTCCTCAGTCCTGGACAGCAGCAGCATCACCTCTGCAGGGCCCAGCAGGGCTCTCCTGAGCTGCCCTTGCCCAGCTGCACACAGAGCCTGCCCCAGCCAGGGCCCTGCACACAGGCAGGTTTCTGTAGGGCCCCGGCCAGGGCACACAGGCTGGGATGGGCTCTGTGAGCGCTGGCAGGGACAAGGCTCCTCTCAGGAGGGAATGTGCAGGCCCAGGGAGATGCTCAGGGAAGGAGAGGGGGCTGAAGAGAGCAGTGCTGGGGCAGGATGAGGGCACGGTTGGTGTGTGGGAGGTGCCAGGCACAGCTGGGCAGGGGAACACTGTCCTGAGTGCCCGGCTGTCTCTGCCCTGCCCTCTCAGGCACAGCACCACAACATCTTCTCTTGGTTCTGCCCTGCCCTGATATTGACCCTGTTATCTGCTGCTCTCAGGGAGGCTCTGGCATTTGCAGCAGCTGAGTCAGGCACTGCCCTTGGCATTCCTGCCAGGCAGGGGTGTGTCCATGGGAATGGGGTGTCCAAGCTTCCCTGGCACCTGTGGGGCTGTGGGCAAAGCAGTCCATGGGAAAGGGGAATGAGCTGAGCCCCTCCCTGAGATCCCATCATGGGCACAGCCGGGGATCTCCTTGCTGTGCCCTTCCAAGCTCTGAGCTGCCCTCCTGGGTGCAAATCTGTGCCAGAGCCTCTGGGATTTCCCTGAATGTCCCACGGGGAAGGGCAGAGCTGCCAGAGCTGAGGAAATGTAGTTGGGTTTGCCAAGGGAGCCGTGAGTGTCCTTGGCACAAGGGGGTGCTGAGACCTTGCCCAGAGACCTTGAGAGAGGGTGAGACATTCAGGGATCCCTCTGCTCTGGGCAGGGTCTGGTTTATCCCAGGGAGACCCAGGAATGTGATTGTGCTCTGATTGCAGCCAAAGGTGCAAAGCCAGGGCAGCTGGGAACAAGCCCATACAGCCCGTCACCTTCCCTCAGCCACAGGGAATCCTTTGCCTCTGTCATCTCGCAGTGGCAAACTCAGAGTGCAGCAGAAATGGTGGGGATTTCTTACTCAGAGAGCCAGGAAAGATGTGTGGGTAGGAAAATAATTCCTAAAACCAGATCCTGCCATCCATGTCCTATAGAAGGAGGAGTGCAGATGCTACCAAGCCTGTCAACATTAGGAGTGATTCCCCTGACAAATCCTGAATATCCAGCTTTATCCCTCTGCCACATGGCCACAAACCCAGGGCAGCAGGGCAGAGATGGCTCCTCAAGAGCCCCCATGCACAGGCCTGGCTGCTCCTGGCACACTCAGCCAGCACAACTGGAGCCCCGGCAGGGACCTGGATGAGGGATTTCCCAGAGCAGGAACAAGGGTGGGTGAGTCCCAGTGGGACAGGCTACAGGGAATGGCCCAGGTTTGGCTCAAAGCAGCTTCTCCTGACTTGTCACTGTCCTTTCTCCATGAACAGGTCCCCATGTGCAGCCTCAGCAAATGTCCAACAGCAGCTCCATCAGGCACTTCCTCCTGCTGGCATTGGCAGACACGCGGCAGCTGCAGCTCCTGCACTTCTGCCTCTTGCTGGGCATCTCCCTGGCTGCCCTCCTGGGCAACGGCCTCATCATCAGCGCCGTAGCCTGCGGCCACCACCTGCACATGCCCATGTTCTTCTTCCTGCTCAACCTGGCCCTCACTGACCTGGGCTCCATCTGCACCACTGTCCCCAAAGCCATGCACAATTCCCTCTGGGACACCAGCACCATCTCCTACTCAGGATGTGCTGCACAGCTCTATTTCTTTATGTTCTTCATTTCAGCAGAGTATTTCCTCCTGACCATCATGTGCTACGACCGCTACGTGTCCATCTGCAAACCCCTGCACTACGGGACCCTCCTGGGCAGCAGAGCTTGTGCCCACATGGCAGCAGCTGCCTGGGCCAGTGCCTTTCTCAATGCTCTCATGCACACAGCCAATACATTTTCCCTGCCCCTGTGCCATGGCAATGTCCTGGGCCAGTTCTTCTGTGAAATCCCACAGATCCTCAAACTCTCCTGCTCACAATCCTGCCTCAGGGAACTTGGTCTTCTTGCTGTTACTGTCTTTTTGGTATTTGGCTGTTTTGTGTTCATTGTTTTCTCCTATTTGCAGATCTTCAGGGCCGTGCTGAGGATCCCCTCTGAGCAGGGATGGCACAAAGCCTTTTCCACCTGCCTCCCTCACCTGGCCGTGGTCTCCCTCTTTGTCAGCACTGGCATTTTTGCCTCCCTGAAGACC
Organism: Melospiza melodia melodia; assembly: GCF_035770615.1. NCBI lineage: Eukaryota > Metazoa > Chordata > Aves > Passeriformes > Passerellidae > Melospiza > Melospiza melodia. The sequence goes on from NC_086200.1 coordinate 4,469,386, forward strand.
CCCTCCATGTCCTCCCCATCCCTAGATGTGGCAGTGACAGTTCTGTACTCGGTGGTGCCTCCAGCTCTGAACCCTCTCATCTACAGCCTGAGGAACCAGGAGCTCAAGGCTGCAGTCTGGAGACTGATGACTAGACAATGTAAGAAACATTAAACTGCTGGACAGTTTCTGAAAATAATTTGCAAAAAAAGTTGTCTTTGATACTTCTTGTTGGTTTCATTTTGAAGCTTTTTTTTGGTTGTTTACCTTTTTTAATGTTGTCCCTAAATGAAAGCAATCAATTTTGCCAAATCTCATTTTGTTTCTCCAAACGTCCACTGTGACCTGTAGGCTGTGTCAGCGAGGAGCAGTGCTCTTGATACCTTTAAATGAAAAAAAGGATTTCTTTCATATGAAGCTATCAAGAACATAGCTCCTCACTGCCACAGTCCAGCAAAGTTTTCCCTGGAGATCCCCCTTTTGTTGCCTTCTCTGCACAGTGCAGCAATGTCTGTGTGCAGAGCTGGGGGCAGATCAGTGCTGGCCCAGCAGCTGTGCCCAGCAGAAGCAGCACTTGGTGTTGCCAGTGCTGCTGCCGTGGCCCTGCCCCGCTGCCCTGGTGGCCCTGGTGTTGCTGCAGGGCCTGAGTGCTCTCGGGGCTGGGCACAGCCCTGGGGATGGCAGTGCCAGGGCTGCAGCAGGGACAGGCCATGGGCACTGCTGGGGCAGCGCTGACGCCTCAGCCCAGGGCCTGGGGGCTCCAGGCTCCTTGCCCAGGCTCTCTCAAGAACATGCCCAGGCCAATGCTCTGCACAGAAAAGCCCCTGTGAGCAGCCCCAGGCTGGCCGTGGGCAGGACAAACAGCATGGCTGGGGATCTGCAAGGGCCCTGGGGGAGACGGGAAGGAGCAGCAGAGCAGGGGCTGATCCATCCCCAGTGTGCTGGACAGCCCAGGGCAGTGTCCCAGAGCATCCTCATGGAGCTGCCAACAACATCCCCCCTCTGCAGCCCTGGCCTCTCCCCCCGCTCACACAGGTGCCCCATCCTTGCAGGCACAGACACAGCAGCACTGGCTCAGCAGCCCCTGTTTGCATTGCACACAGCAGGGGGAGCACCCCCATGCTGTTGGTGTGGGGACATGAACCTGATGGGGCACAAATGCCATCAGCCCCTGGGGCCAGCAAGGGCTGGGGGACACCAGGGAAACCACTCAGCTTTGTCCTGGCCTCTGCACTCAGCCAGAAAGTTTGTTCCCGTCAGCTGGGAGCTTCCTGTCCCACTGCAGACACTGTTGCTCAGAGCCAGGGCTGCCTGGCAGCCACCCCCAAACTGCCCTGAGCATTTCCTTGGCTTCACCTTTACTTTCTTTACTCTCCCTGCTACAAATTTCTTCCCATTGCCCACCCCTGTCCCCTCCCCTGCAAACAGCCCATCCCTGTTTGCCCTTTCCTCTCTGGCCCAACTCCCCATTGCAGTTCCTTACTTGGCCCCATGGGAATGTCCCTTGGGCAGCAGGATCATCCTACAAGTGCTGCAGGAATTGTCTGCATGCTCCTGCATTGCCTCCTGGTGCTCCCTTGCCAGATGCACCACAGGCCAGGGGGGCACATCTGGGCTGCTGTGTCTGGCTCTGGGGCTCCCTGTTCTGGGCAGTGATGAGGAGCTGCAGAGGCTCTTCAGGACTGACAGGATGGGCTTTGGGTCTGGCAGGAGAAGCTGAGGGACCTGGGCTGCTGGAGCTTCTGAAGAGGAGGCCCAGGGCTCATCCTGCAACTGCTCTTAGGGTGGTTTCAGAGAATCCCAGAATCAGCAAGGCTGGAAAAGACCTTGGAGATCATCAAGTCCAACCTGTGTCCCGACACTGCTTGTCTTCCCTGAGCCTCTTCTTCTCCAGGAAAAACAACCCCAGCTCCCTCAGCCACTCCTCAAAGCTCTTGTGTTCCTGACCCCTCCACAACCTTGTTGCCCTTCCCTGGAAATGCTGCAGCCCCTCCATGTCCTTCCTAAATTGGGGAGCCCAGAACTGGACACAGCACTCAAGGTGCTGCCCAAGCAGTGCTGAGTGCAGGGGAAGAATTCCTGCCCTGCTCCTCTGGCCACACCATTCCTGAACCAGGCCAGGAGCCATTGGCCCTTCTTGCCCACCTAGGCACATTGCTGCCTCATGTCCAGCATGCTGTCCATCACTCCCTGAAGGTCCCTTTCTGCCTGGCTGCTCTCCAGCCACTCTGTGCCCTGCCTGTAGTGCTACAGGGGTTATTGTGGCCAAAGTGCAGGACCCAGCACTTGGACTTGTTAAACCTCCCCTTGTTGGATTTGGGCCCTGGATCCAGCCTGTCCAGGCCCCTGTGCAGAGCCCTCCTATCCTCCAGCAGATCCACATTCCCAGCCAACTTGGTGTCACCACGCTTCCATGAGGCCTGAGAGTGTCCCAAAGCTCTCCATGATTCCATGAGGCCTCCCAGTGTCACAATGTTCCTTTTGCTTCCCTCGAATCCCTTGGTGTCACAATCTCACCATGTCCCCCAAGGCCCTGCAGTGTCACAATGGACCCTTGGTTCCACGACGTCTGGCAGTGCAGCAATGCTCTCCTTGGTTCCACAGTCTCACAATGGCCTCTTGGTCCCAAGGGCCACCACGGTGTCAAACATGTTTCCTTCATTGCAGGAGTCCCTGAGGAACTGCACTGGCCCCTTGGTTCCATGGGGCCCTGCAGTTTCACAATGGCCCCATCATGACACCAGGTCCTGCTCTGTCACAAAGCTCTGCATGGTTCCACAAGGCCCTGCAGGGTCACAGTGGCCTCTTGGTTCCATGAGGCCTCAGAGTGCCACAATGAATTCCTTGGTGCTGCAGTGTCGAGATGGAGCCCTAGTGACACAAGATCCTGCAGTATCACCAGGGACGCTTTCGTTCCACGGGGCACCACAGTGTCACAATTGTTCCCTCAGTTCCCAGAGTCCTTGCAATGCTGCAATGCCCACTTGATTCCATTGTCCCCACACTCTCCCAAGGGTCTCCTTGGTTCCCCAGTGGCACAATGGCCCCTTGGTTCCACAAGGCCATGCAGTGTCCCAGTGGCCTCTGTGGTTCCAGCAGGACCCAGACTGTCTGTCACCATGGACTCCTTGCTTCCATTCAGCCCCACAGTGTCACAGTGGCCCCTTGGCTCTGTGCTGCCATGTCACACTGTCGACGGAAGGGAACCAGGACATCAGTTTGATCATCACAGGCTCGATTTTATTGATCAGTACGGCGGGTTAAATACAGTTAATAATGAGCTTCATACATATTGCAAAAGTTGAGCTCAGGATTGGTCAGCTTGCATATCAGCACCTACGCCTACTTCTACATTCCTATGGTTCTACTTTTGATACTTTCTACATATTCTTAGGATGTATTCAGGACTAATCTCAACTCCCTATCCTCATGTTGCAGCAAGGTCGCTGCTGACTCTTCCTTTTAGCTTGCTGACTGCTGACTTTTCTCCTTCAGTTTAACCAGTGGCATTATATCAGTGTGGCCTTTCTCAGCTAACCAATTATTAATAATGCTCTCCACATTTCCCCCGTTTTCTTCTTGTGCAAGGAGATTAGTTTGCCATGTTTTTGCTATTGTACGGCTGACCATGTTTTGGATACAGTTAAAGATACAAGGCAAAACAAGCAAAAACAGTAAAATTACACCCAGCAATCCTATAGCATAGATCACAAGGTTCCTCAGCCACGGTCCGAGTCCCAAGCCTTTAAGCCATTCGTCAATTCCTAAACCGTCTTCTTCCTTAAGTTTGTGAAGTCCCTGTTGTAATTCTTTTATCTTAGTGTGAATGGACACCGAATGATCAGACAGATTCATGCAACACATTCCCTCGAACTCTTCACATCCATGCCCTTGTGCTAAGAGCAAAAAATCTACAGCAGCTCTATTTTGCAAAACAGCATGGTTAACACTTTGCACATCTGCAGTTAGCATGTCTAGAATTTGTGATGTCTTGTTCAGCTCATTCTTTGCCCAGCATCCTAGTTGTTTTGCTAAATTCATGGCTTTATTGGCAGATCCTCCTGGTAAGATAGTTGAAACTACCACCTGTTTGAATGTGCCCCAAAATCGTGGATCTCCTATCTTGCTGCAGTCTAAGTCATGTATGCTACGTTTTCTCCTGTTTGAATTTTGACTCAGCTGCATTAGCAAGGACACATTAGGATGAAACAGTGACAATTTTCCCAAAAAACAGGGTCCACCCTGTGGTTTAGCTGGTATACCATTCCATGCCCTGTCTCCACAAATCAAAAATATTCCTGTGGGTAATTTCATTGGTGCTGTGATATTTGTGCCGTTACATTGACTGTAATGCTGTGGAGAGAATTCACTCACATTCAGGGATGAATCTAGGGTGGCCCATGTTTCTTTAGGTTGGTTTAAATTCTGAACACCCGAAAGTTTGAAGCTAAACCATCCACCAACTGTAGTGTTAGATATGCTGGCATTTGTACTTCCAAAAAGATCCAATTCTTCAGGAGGAGAATGCAAAGAGGTGTTAAGTGATTGGATTAGTAAGCATTGACGATAGCCATCACTCTGACCTGCAGTATACCCTTGTTGCACCGGCAATGTGATGTTTGACATGTTAGACATACATAAGGTTTGATTGTTTATCAAACTGCAAAATTCTCCAGGAGACCACACCGGAAGTCCCACCAGGCATGTTCGAAATGGGTTAGTGACTCCTCCAAGACTAAGACAAAGTGATGATTGGTTAGTTTGATTAGCAAGTGTTTCCCATAAATTTTCCCTTGGTTGACTAAAGTGTGTTACTCCTACTGCTTCACTTGCTACAGCATTGAGCAGTATTACAAAAACAAACCTCATTTTTCTTTCTGCTTGCTTTGCTTCTCCTTTTCTTCCTTCTGCTTACGTTGTTTTTCCTTTCTTCGCTGTCTTTTCCCTGGTTTGCTAGATTGTCTATTGTAAGGCTGAGTCAATTCTTGGATATACTGATCTAATTCTAAATCAGCATCCTTGCTCACAAGTATAGCACGAGGTAAGTTTGAAGGCAAATCAGCTTTGCAGCCAGCTGCTATGATACGTGAGGCTCTAGTAATTTCAAATATTCTAAGGTTTTCCTGTAACTTCCACCTAAGATATGCTATAACCACTTGTTCTGCACTCTCAAAGAGCTGTAATCCTGTCCGTCCTGGCAGGCCAGTACTTTGTTCAAGAGCTCTAACCCAGATATGATTTCGAATCCACTTTCCAAAACAAGATGTACACCATAAATATCCTAATGACTTCTGTGAATACCAATAAACCTGATTACAATCTGCACAATGCAAAGCTACCCATGCATAGCATTTATCTTTATCCTTTTTGCAAACATAACAAGGAAGCGAATGTAAGTAAGGACCAGTATAAAATTGTGTATCTTCAACCCAAAGCAACCAATTCAATGGTGGTGATCGCAAAGCCTCTTCAGCCTTTTTACTATATGAGGCTAACAGCTCAAGGTCTTTCTTTAACACAAGGTGTATCTTATTTCGTAATCGTAGTTCTTGTTCGTTATCCTCCTCAACAACTATATCCTCCCGAGGGTGCCACAACAGTAAAATTGTTCTAATCATAGAATATTAATTAGCAATCACTGATACCCCTATTCAAATGAGACCGTTCCATTTTTTGCCTTCTTTTTCTTATCTGTCTTCAATCTTGCTGCTCCTAATTTCACTGGTCCTGCCACTTTCAAACTTAAGTTTTGCAACTTATCAATGCAGCAATCTAATGCTCTATCAGGATCCCCTTGGAAGGGTCCTACAACTGAATGCTGTGTTAAAGGCACTAATTTCCTACACCTTATAGAAACTATACGTGATTTACTTTGAACCTTAATTCTATTTACAATACATTGAATTTCCCATCGATAATAAGCAAGAACCTTCTGTTCAGGAGACTCATAAACATTTAAAGCTACATATGCGTTTTGCCCCGTTTGTCTCCGTAATTCATCTTGCCAGCTTTTTCCCCACGTATGCTCGTGTTCACAAGTAGGACACCACAAATCCCATAATAATGATTGTTCTATCCAAAAAGTTCTTTTACAACCCCCACAACGTAGAGCTATCCAGGCAGCACAATGTGAATTGTGACAGTCAAGGCAATGTAGTTTCGCTGGATCTGTTAAGTGAAAAGTTGATAATGAGTCAATGAAACCAATCAACTCCTGGGCAGTCCGGTAGTGACGTGTCAGTGCTCTGTCCACCGCTTCCGAATACCCCTTCAATTGTAACAGTAGTGGTTGTAGGACTAGAAGCAGTTTCTTCCCCAGCCGCTCCTTGTCCTCCTCCGTAAGGCGATCCACCAGAGGCTGCATCAAAAACAGGTTTAGTCCACTTAGCAGGCACCCACAAAGGCCCTGTAGGTGAGGAAACACAAAGATACCCCCGACCCCAATATAATACTTTTGCAGGTTTTTCCCATAATCCTGTACTTGGGTTCTTATACTTAACCCAGACCTCTGTTTCCTTAGTATTTTCCTGACCTGACCTTGGATGATGTTTCATTGCAGGGGGGGTATCATCTTCCCCAAAAATGCATAAATGATTAATCACATACAAAACCTTAGCCAAACATGCTTGTGGATCTGTCAAATCTTGATGTTTTTCAATATACTGCTTAAGGGTGCCGTTTGCTCTTTCCACTATTGCCTGTCCAGTAGAAGAGTGTGGAATACCTGTCACGTGCTTAACAGACCACTGATTCGAAAATTTCCGGACCCTAGCACTTACATAACCTCGACCATTATCTGTTTTGATACTCTTTGGAACTCCCATAACAGCGAAACAACTTAGCAGATGTCTGATAACCTGTATAGCTTTCTGTCCTGCCTGAGCCGTAGCCCATATGTAGTGACTATATGTATCTATGGTGATGTGCACATGCTTGACTTTACCGAATCTAGCTACGTGTGTAACATCCATTTGCCATATCTCATTTATTTTTAAACCTCGAGGATTAACCCCGATGCCTAGACCTATCCCACCATTATGATAACTACATGTTGGACATGCTCTGACAATGGCCTTGGCTTCTGACAAACTCAGCTCAAAGTGTTTTGCTAAACCTCTTGCATTTTGATGATATCTACTATGTGCCTCTCTGGCCAATGTGTGCTTGTCAATAGGACAAGAATTATCAATGGATAGGGTAACCAATTTATCTGCACGTTCATTCCCTTCTCCTAAACCTTCAGACCACTTATGGCTCCTAATATGAATCACAGAATATGCTGCCTTTCTTTCTCGTAAAGCCTTCCTTAACTGTATCAGTAACTCATACAATCGTTTATTATTCACTTCCTTAATTGCTGCTTCCTCTATTCGTTTGACTACTCCTGCGACATACATAGAGTCTGTGACCACATTTAAAGGCTCCTGTAAGTTGGACACCGCCCATACTACTGCTAACAATTCCAAAGTTTGTAAGCTATCTGCAGGGTCTGCTGTGAGGAGTTGATGCTTCCATTGTCCTTTTTCTTGCCAGGTAACAGCAGCACGCCTTGATTTCTTTCCTGCATCTGTAAAAACTGTAATAGCTCCTTCTATGGGGTTTTCTTCTCTTAAAGGTCGAGTGATCCAGTTCCATTCTGTCATCCATTGCAAAACTCTAGGCACTAATTTACTAGTCTCTACTTTAGCAGGTGACATCAATAATGCTTCTTGTAAATTCTTTGAATTTATCAAGTACCAGTCCAAGGTTTCTTTTTCCATAGGCAATCTAATAGTAGCAGGTTCTCTACCATCCACTTCAAGAATTCTGAGACGCCCCTTTTTGATTAATGCAGCCAATTGTTCAATTTTTGAAGATATTGTTTTCTTATGCTGTAGTGGTGGTGATAACCATTCCAACACCCGTATCTCCCCCGTTTTCTTTTGCAACTGAGAGAGAGCACCAAGCAAGTGGCAAGGGCTATTCCAGATAGTAAGGTCAATGGGGTGGTCGAGTTGTCGACGAGACACATACCCTTGCTGTACACAGTTACTAATTTGCTGCAAAGCAAGATGGTGCTCCTTTGTCAGGTGTACAGGAGTAGTAGGGTCCACACCTTTTAACAAAGGTCGTAGGGCTTCTAATAAGTGATTTGGTATTCCCACAATAGGCTTCAGCCACTGTAAGTCTCCCAGCAACTTCTGTGCATCATGTAGAGTTTTAAGGTCCAATTGTAATTCCAATTTTTGTGGTATTACTATTTGATCTGTCAAAGTCCATCCCAAATATTTCCAGGGCTTTGTAGTCTGAATTTTCTCTGCAGCAATAACAAGTGAATATGCAGCAAGAGTATTTTTATGGTGTTAATCTGTAAAGAGGAGAATGGCTGTTGCTGTGCAAACAAAATATCGTCCATGTAATGATATATTATAGTTGCTGGCCATTTACGACGTAGTGGCTGTAATGCTGCATCAACATAAAGCTGACATAAAGTGGGAGAGTTGCGCATGCCCTGTGGAAGAGATGTCCATTCAAATCTTTTATCTGGTTCCCCACGATTTATTGCTGGTAAAGTAAAAGCAAATCTCTTCATGTCATCAGGATGCAGGCCAATAGTGAAAAAACAATCCTTTAGGTCAATAATTAAAAGTGGCCAGTGTTCTGGAATCATAGCTGGATTTGGAAGACCGGGCTGTAAGGCCCCCATTGGTTCCATTTGGTCATTTACAGCCCTCAAATCATGTATCAAACGATATTTCCCTGATTTCTTTTTGATTACAAAAATAGGTGTATTCCAAGGGCTTGTGGACAGTCGCAGGTGTCCCTTTGTATATTGTTCCTGTACCAATTCATGGGCATGCATAAGACTCTCCCCTTTTAATGGCCATTGCTTAACCATCACCGGTGTATCCGTTTTCCAGGTGAGTGGAATGGGGAAAATCCAAGCAATGGCAATTACCCCAAAGGGTGCTGATTAGTTAACACCACTCCCAATTGTGTTAAAATGTCCCTTCCAATTAAACAGGAAACTGTAGGAGGCAGTTGAACAATTGAAAACACAGCAGATATTTGTTGATTCTCAATGCACACAGACAAAGACGGCGACCTGCTTGCCAATGTAAATCCTCCTACTCCTGTGAGCATGTTTGATGAAGGAAATAGAGGCCAATGTTGTGGCCAGGCTTCTGGAGAAATGATGCTAGTATCTGCTCCTGTATCCAATAATCCATAAAGGGTTATGCTTTGATGCCCATAGGTAATTTCAACCTTTTGTTTTGGTCTATTTTGTAAATCCACAGTTAAAAGTGTAACACCGGTAGAGCCAAAACCTTTTTCATCCCGTGCTTGCCCAGTAAATGATTGTATTCCCGATGTCATTTGTGACAGTGGTACCAATTGTGCAATGCGTTGTCCTTTTGTAATTTTAATCGGAGGATAAAGGGTGTAAGCCATAATTTGCATTTCCCCGGTAAAGTCCGCATCGATAACACCAGGCAAAACAAATAATCCCAACATAGTTATAGAGGAACGTCCCAGCAATAATGCTCCACATGTTTGTCCATTTAGTATAAGAGGACCCTTTACTCCAGTGGGTATCCTCTCAGGCTGGTTTGTCATTAGTGTGACGTCTACTGCTGCTGATAAGTCCAAGCCGAGGCTCCGTGTTGTTGCCGGTTGCAGACAGGAGGTAGCAGCGATGTTACGGCAGCAGCTGGTGTCTTCGATGTCACGGCAGTAACTTGTGTCTGTCCCTCATTGCCGCATCGGTAACACTTGATGAATGGTCTCGAGGCTTTTTACGTGACTGCCAGTGAGCCGCTTTGGAGAGGAGCAAGAGCAGCTAACACCTGATTTTGAGTAGACTATGCTTTTGCAACCCTAATCCTAATTCCTTTAAGGCTTCTGCTATAAATGTCTGTGAAGCTGTTGGCATTAATGCCATTCACTCTAATGCTTCCTCAATAGTCCAATTTGCCCCTAAAGTAGCTAACACTCTCTGGGTTGCTGGATTGCTATTTTGCAAAGCACACCTGCTTCAATAGCGCCCTGCAACACCAGCCCGATCTATAGCAGTAGCTGCTCTATCAATAAAATTTTCAAATGATTCTTCCCTACCTTGTTTAATGCCCATATAAGCCGGTAACCCTCCTGGCTCTTTAACCATATCTATTGCAGCACGCACCATCCTCATAGACTCTCTAAGTTTATCAGCTCCCGATATCATCTGTGCCTCTGTACGCAAATATGCCCCTAAGCCCATCAGCTCCTCTACTGTCACCCCATGTAATGGGTCTCCCTGGGCTCGTTGTACAGCAACCGACTCATTTACCAACGCGTGCCAATGGGCATTAAATAATAACTGCTGATGCTGAGTGAATATCAACCGAACTATTCCTCTTAAAGCATTAGGACATAAAACCTGAGTATTAAAAAGATAATCTAACATTTGCTTAACAGGTTCACTTTTTACTCCAAACTGACTAACCGTAGAACGTAGCTGAGTTAACAGCTTCCAATCTAAGGGAGTATATTCTGCTATATTATGCGTAAGGTTCCCCTGTGCATCATACTGTGGTGTGTATGTAACTGGACGTGCAAGACTAGAAGCTATTTCCACCGCCTCACCATCCCCCATTTGCATTACTTCTTTCGCCAAAGCAGCCCAAGCTTCCCTCCTCTGTTTAGCCATCTCCCCCCATGGATCATAGTGTGCCCCTGGGATGGGATCTGGCCCTTTAAGGGTGCTATGCTGCTGGCGCTTCGGTGCAGACACCGAGGTTTCGCGCGGGGGGGGCAGTGAAGCAGAGGCTGGCTCGCGCGGGGGAAGCGGGAGCCCCCCCTCCCCCATTGGAGCTGACAGTGAAACCGGAGCCGGCTCAAGCAGAGCCTGCCTGCGGCGGGGAACCAGCCCCGCCGCTGGAGCCGCCTCGGGCGGGGAAATGGGCCCTTCCCCCGCCGAAGCTGTAACCGGAGCCGGCTCATTGAGGGGAAGCGGCGGAGGCAAGGCTGGCGGCGGAGGCGAAGCTGGCTTGCCCCTCCCCCCACCATCCGACTCGCCCTCCCCCTCTGACAGGAAAGGTGCAGACGGTTCCACTGCGCCTATAGAGAAATCCTCCACACCACTTTGCTGGGGACTCTTAGGCATAAGTACTTTAGTTACAGAGGGTGCCAGGGGATCATCTTCACGACCATACCCTATATTCCTCTTATGAGCTTCTGTTGCCCTTTCTGCTGCCTTTCTCTCAGAGACCTGCTGAAGTAACGTGTTATACACCACCCGCCATAACTTCCCGAATTTCTTTGCTGACTTATCATCATCTAGTACTGTATCCCACAATATTTCCCCAAACTTTCTCCACTCTGATAACTCATGAACTGTATGAGGATTAGAAAAGATACCCTTAGCATGGCCATAAGCTAATAACCCTGGTAACTCCTTTTTTAAATCTATCCCTTTTGTCCCACGCCGCTCTAAATAGGCGGTAAATAAATCATATGCCGCTTGCCTATCCATACCTATTAATCAGCGCGCGCTGTTGCAGCTCTCCAGGCTCCGACGGACACGTATTGGCTTAAGTCACAGTTGTGAACCTTAAGGGTGTTTCAAATTCCGGCACCCTCCCGGCTGCTGGGACCCAAACCCAACTTCCGGACCGTGGCGTAATCCCTTTTTCTTTTAATCCGAGAAAAAGGGCAGAGATTCGGTTATGCCCGCATTCTCCACCATTTGTCGACGGAAGGGAACCAGGACATCAGTTTGATCATCACAGGCTCAATTTTATTGATCAGTACGGCGGGTTAAATACAGTTAATAATGAGCTTCATACATATTGCAAAAGTTGAGCTCAGGATTGGTCAGCTTGCATATCAGCACCTACGCCTACTTCTACATTCCTATGGTTCTACTTTTGATACTTTCTACATATTCTTAGGATATATTCAGGACTAATCTCAACTCCCTATCCTCATGTTGCAGCAAGGTCGCTGCTGACTCTTCCTTTCAGCTTGCTGACTGCTGACATTTCTCCTTCAGTTTAACCAGCGGCATTATATCAGTGTGGCCTTTCTCAGCTAACCAATTATTAATAATGCTCTCCACAGAAATCTTTTCTCACTGTCTCTTTAAATAGAATCTATTCAACTTGAATACACTACTGGAATTCGTTTAATTAACCACAAAAGATTTGAAAATTAAATCAAATTATCCCCAGAGGCTTGGCTTGTTTAGTTGTTCTGAATGTCAATGAGCCCTGGGACGTTGAATTCCTGCACTGAATTCAACTGAAGGCTGAAAAAGCCTTTGGAGCAGGAAAATTCAGCAGCAGCCTCCAAGGTGCTGAGGATGTCAGCAGCCCCCACTGAGGCCATCCCTGCCCAGAGACCGTGGGGGAATGGGCAGACAAGGAGAGCGTCCCTGGGGCTGGGGCAGGACAACTCAGAGGCAGCAGCGGCTCCAGCTGGGAAATGGAGTGTGGAATGTGGCTGGGAAAGCCCTGCCTGGGCTGGGCCAAGCAGGACACACAAGCCCTGACTCCCATCCCCCAAACAACTCTCTCAAGGAAATATTTAAAAGGAATTACAGTTGTTTGTGTACTCTGAGTTGGACTCCCTGAAGAAGTACCAATAAGAGATTCTCAGGAGCCCAAATCAAACAAACAGCCTTTACTGGCAGCATTAGAAAATCAGAGAAACTTTGGCAAAGGGTTAATGATAACATGATAACATTGTAGTGGTTTTGGTTTGTTAATTTAAGATTTTTCCCCTCTTGAGATTTCTTAATTAATGGATTAATGAGTGTGATCGGTTTTAGTGTCGGTTAATTATTTATGTGTTTATTTTGTTGTGAGATAGGATTACGAGAAAGGTAAAGTAGACTTAAAATTTTAAAAGGGTATGAAGAAAATTTTATTAAAAGCAAATAAAAGAAAAAAGGTTTAATAAAATAAAAGAAAAAAAGAAAAACACTGTTTTTCTTTACAATTTTTTTTAACCTGACAATATAAAGAAACAAAACTTAAAATTTCTAGTGGTTTACTATTTCTAGAATTGTCTTTTTTTTTAGTTTTAGGGTGATAAGTTTTTCTTGTTAAGATTATGGAGGTTTTTTACAGGAGGAAATGTTTTTTTTGTGGTACTTAATTTTGTCATGGATAACAGTTGTCTGGGGAACTTCGTTATTGTGAAGTTGTCTTTATAGCTACAAGCTTTTTTACAGCTTGTTGATGGGCCATGTTGACTTGTGGGGTATTGTTTTAAAGATGAGTTATAATAAAGTTTTTATTATTTACTTTATAAATTATTTTTATCTCTGGGAATAGAGATCTTCTCTTGGGGATACTGAATTACTTTTTTTTTTCTGTTTAAACTTCTCATGAAATTGCAGGTTTTTTAAAATTTGTTTATTTTAGCATGGAGATTTTTGTTTGATACAAATTTGAATTTTTGAAATAGTTTTGTGAAGAAAAAGAGTTTTTTCTTTATAGTTTATAGGAGGATTTTAGTTTTAAGATTAAGGTATTTTTTTCTTTCTTTTAAATTAGGATTTCATTTCTTCTTTACTGACTTTGATTTTTTTTTTTTTTTTTTTTTATATGCTTGCATTTTGTTTTTTCTTTAACTCGAGGGAGGATCTGACCTGCCTGTAACTTGTGGTGGAAGTCGTGGTTGTGTTGTGCTACAATTGGTTTTATGGTTGGTTTTTGGCTTTTTTTATGTTTAAGTTTTTAGTTGTAAGGTTATTTTGTATGGGTTGTAGGTTGTAGGAGTTTTTTGTTTTAGTTGTGTTGGGGCCAGGGGACTTGGTAAGATTTCAATAGCTGTGTCTTGCTTTATTCTAGTTGGGGTTTTGTAGCCTCTTGTTTTCCTGTTTGGTAGTTGTTGGGTTTTGGTTTGGTTAGAATGGGGCCAATCTGGAGGGGGGCAGCCTGGGGAGGGGAGCAGGAGCTCAGCCCACGGCAGGGTTGCTTGGTTTGGTTTGGTTTGGTTTGGTTTGGTTTAGTTTGGTTTGGTTTGGTTTGGTTTGGTTTGGTTTGGTTTGGTTTGGTTTGGTTTGGTTTGGTTTGGTTTGGTTTGGTTTGGTTTGGTTTGGTTTGGTTGAGATGGGGGCCAGGGCCAGGGCTTGCTGCTTCTTTGTTGACTGGAAAAGAAAGAGGAGGTGCCTGGACTTTTTCATCTTTAACATTTGTGTTTCACAGAGACGTGTTAGTATCTTAGTGGTTTAACAGATTGTCACTTACACGAAAAGTTTTACTTTTGAAAATTCTTCTCATCTCAAATCACAATAGACATTAAGTCAACATAAAACACTTCTCAAAGCATTGACTTGAGCCATTCAACTTCACAAATTCTAAGCCTGTTCCATTTAATATTAATCAAAATTTGCAGGAGCACAGAAACAGAAGAAGACACAGAAAGAGAGCAAGGCAAAAAGATGCAGAGAAGCACACACACAGTTACCAACTCCTGGATTCCAGCACTGTTCAGGTGGAAAATCCAAGAGGAGCTAGGGTCAAGATGTGTGCTTGCCTTGTGGTCAGTCTTCAATACCCCTTGGTCTTCCTGGGCCCTTCCCCCAGGTGGGCCTTGGGCTCATTTGGTCCCTCAGGAGCTGGTCTCGGGCTGCAGAGGTGGCTGTGGAGCATTGCCTGTGCTGTGCCAGGGACTGGCAGACACTGCTGGGCTGGGATAGAGGCTCTGGGGGGTTTGGGGTTCCAGGGCAGGTCAAGGCTGAACCTGCCCCTTCCTCCCTCACACATGAAATGTTTTGAGCCAAAAATCTCCTCCAGTCTGTCACAACAGGCAATGTTGGAAGTGGAACCCCAGTTCTGGCCATGGGTGCCTGAAAGAGAACAGCAGTTCTTTTCCATAGGAAGGAAAGCACAGAGCCCCAGTGTTTGTAAGGCTGGTGAGAGCCTCACAAGGCCAAGGCCAGCCAGACTTGTCAGGAATGGTAGATTTTGTCTGGGAGCAGTCTTTGGATTTAGGGAATTTTGGAGGTCAAAACACAACCTCGGCCATGGACACCTGGAGAAGCAGGACAGTCCTTTCCCCTAGGAAGGAAAGCGCAGAGATTTCCCCAATGTTTTGGGGACAGATGGGAAGTGACCCTTGACAAACCACTGCAGCCAGATTTGTTCTGGCAATATTCCTATGGGAACAATCCCTGGATATAAGGAAATTTGGAGGAGAAATCCCAAATCTGACCATGGGTTCCTGGAGGAGAAGGAGAGTTCTTTTCCATAGGAAGGAAAGCATGGAGTCCCTGTGCTTCAGCAGCAGATCCTCAGCAGAGAAGAGATCCTCAACATGCCAGGGTCAGCTGGACCAGTCAGGTGGCCCCTGGGAGGCCAAACCAACCAGACCTGTCCTTTGTTCCTTTGGTTTTATGGGGCCCCACACTGCCACAATGGTGCCTTGGATCTATGAGGCCCCACAGTGCCATAATGGTGACCTGTTTCTATGGGGTCCAGAAGTGTCACAATGGTCCCTTGATTACAAGAAGACCTGCAGTGTCACAATAGACCCTTGGTTCAATGGAGTCCCACAGTGTCACAATGGCCCCTAGGTTCCAGAAGGCCCCAGAGTGTCACAATGATCCCACTGATTCCATCAGGCCTTGCAGTGTCACAATGGTCTCCGTGGTTCCCCAGGTCCCACAGTGTCATGTGACTCTTCTTTTCCATGAGCCTTGCAATGTCACAATGGACCTTCGGACCCTGGGGGTTTGCAGTGTCAGAATGGTCTCTTTGGTTCCACCGTGTCACAATGAACCATTGATGACAGGAGGCCACTCTGTGTCACCCTAGAGCTTTGGTTCCATGCAGGCCTGCAGTGTCACAATGAACCCTTGGTTCAATGGAGTTCCACAATGTCACCATGGCCTCGAGGTTCTGTGAAGCCGTGCAGTGTCACAAGGTCTCCTTTGGTGGCCCAGTGTCACAATGGACCACTGATGACACGAGGCCCTGCAATGTCACAATGGACCTTTGGTTCCATGCATCCCTGCAGTGTCACAAAGGACGTTTGGTTTCACAAGGCCCCACAGTATCACAGTGGTGCTTTTGGTTTATGGGGACCCCCAGGGTCACAATGGTCTCACTGGTTCCATGAGGCCCTGCAGTGTCACAATGCTTTGCTTATTCCATGGGGCCTCATAGTGTCACAATGATCTCCATGATTTCATGAGTCCCCTCAGTGTCACAATGGCCCCTTGGTTCCATGAGGCTGTCAAGTGTCTAAGTGAAGTTAAATGCTGCTAAGAGTTGTTTTTTTGCTAAGTTTTTAAGTTTAATATAAGTTATAAGCTAAGTTAAATATTGTTAAGTGTTAGTCCTCTTTTAAATTGCTAAGTCATAGGTTATAATTGAAGTTAAATACTGTTTAGCAGCATTTAACTTCACTTAGACCTTGTGACTTAACCTTACCTACACGCCTGACTGATTCAGCTATCCAAGGCACTCCAACCCCTCAGAGAGCAGCATTTCTGCCACATTTCCCCAGCACAGGCACTCCTGTGTGCACACAGACACAAAGAGTCAGTGCAAGGCACCTGTGAGCAATTCCGCTGAGGGAAGGGAATGCTCACTGTAGATCCTTTTCCATCTCCCCAGGGGGTGAAGGGCTGAGCCTGGAGGAGTGGGGGGATCAGCCCAGGCTCTGTCGTTGTTCGGGATCCCCGAGTGCAGCAAACGGGAGAGTTCCCGGCTGGGAGAGGCCCCACTCAGAGGGAGTCGCTGGCCCAGGAGTATCATTATAGGACACAAAAGAACACAAGCTCACATCGTTGTTCTCATGGTGAAGAAAAAAGGGGAAGTTTACTTTCTGACTCCAACATTTACAGTTTTCCAAAAGTGACAGTGGATTGGAGGGTGACAGTGACACCTCTCCAATGACACTGGACAAACCAACAGTCCATCAACTGTCTCCTCCTCCATAAAGGAATGCAAAACAATGAGTTATTTATAGAAAGTGTGTCAGAAAGTTCACTACAACAATGTCAACATCAGAAGGCTTAGAAAATCTTAAAAAACCAGGGCAACATCTCACCGTTTTCCTTTAAAAATGAAAAAAACCGAAATGAACAATATGATAAAGAAAACATGAACACTGTTCAGTGTCCACTTGCAGAGGAATCATCAGAGTGATCACTCTCATCATCTGCATCCGAATCATCACTCAATGATTCCCCCGCTTGATGCCTTCCAGGTTGGTCACGGTTTCCATCTTGCTCATCAGCTGGATTCTGTCTCTGTGGTTGCAGGTCAGGGTGAACCCATTTCAAAGGTACCCAGTGTACCCCAGTGTGTGTGGATACACAAGCATTCCCGCGCCCCGAAGCGATAAGGTCATAGGGACCTTCCCACTGTTTGGTGACTAAATTCTGCACCTGTACCTTCACTCAAGGCTGATGTGCCTCGTCCACAGCCTGCAACGAGAGATGGTGATTCAAAATGACTGGGTTATTTGAGTTCTGCGGAGCAGTGAGATGATTGATTGTGCACAAAGCTTTTGCCAACCGACTGTGCAGGGTTTCACCCTGCATTCCCCCTTTTTGTTTTTGAAGAACCTGCTCCAGAGTACCATGAGCGCGTTCTACAATAGCTTGGCAAGTCGGAGAATGAGGGATACCAAACTTGTGCGAGACACCCCACAACTGCAGGAACTGCCGCACTTTTGCAATGCGTAAGCAGGACCATTGTTGGTTTTCACAGCAGAAGGTATGCCCAGAACGGCAAAGACCAGCCTCCAGTGGGCAAGGACATCACGGGCCTTCTCCCCAGTGTGAGCCGAAGCCCACATCGCAGAGGAGAACATGTCCACAGTGACATGCACATACTTGAGCCGGCCAAACTCGGCAACCTGGGTGACATCGGTCTGCCAAAGCTCCAAGGCCCTAAGGCCTCTGGGATTTACCCCAGCCAGCAAAGGGGGAGCAAGTCCATGGCAGTCATCACATGACTCAACAATGTCACGAGCCTTAGCTGGCATCAGCTGAAACTGCTTCTGCAAGGTATGTGCATTTTGGTGGAAAAACCCATGTGATGCCTCGGCCTGCATGAGTGTATCAGGCTGAGGCGCTACCCACGCTTGGTTAGCCAACTTGTCAGCCCTCGCATTACCTTCCACTATAAAGCCTGGCAAATTGGTGTGACTCCTCACATGCAAAACACAGAATGGATGAACCCGGGCCTGAATGGCACACCACAAGGTCTTCAATAAATGAAACAAGGCAAGATTACCGACCTCCTTCAAAACGGAATGACCCAAACTTTGTGCGGTATTGGCCACATAGGCGGAATCCATGACCAAGTTGAAAGGTTCCTGGGAAAATTTCCCAAATGCCATGACAGCAGCCCTCAGTTCAAAAATTGGGTTGGCCCATCCTCATGAGCTTCCAGAACCTGTCACTCAGTTCCATCCCTCCAGGTAACAATAGCCTTTCCTGTTTTCCCTGAACCATCAGTGAAGACGGTGGGTCCTTGCACAGGTTCCTGGGTATTTTTGGAAAGCTCCAGTCAAAATCCCCCGTTGCACCGGGAGTATGATCTTTGTGGGATCCACACCCATCAATTGCAAACACCGTTGCTGGCATTAGATTATCAAGTGAGCAATCAGCTCAAACACTGCATTGCCGTCTTCTGCGGCAGATGGGGCAGGAAAACCAATTCCAACGCATGCAAGGAATCGGACCATTTGTCACTCCATTGGCCAATGATGCCCGTGGGATATAAATCTGGAGTGGTGAGGAACACAGTGACATCAACGGAGGGATCAATGCGATAAACTTGGCAAGCCAAAACAGTTTGCTGAACCACCTCCAACACCTTACATGCCTCAGGGGTCAGTGTGCAAGGTGACTTTAGATCAGAGTCTCTTTTCAACAGATCATACAGAGGAGACAGCTGTGAATCGGTTAGCCCCAAGTACGGATGTAACTAAAGTTGCCAGGACAGACAAGTGTGGCTGGTCATTGACTCCTGAGTGGCAGCACTCATCTATTTTCCAAACACTGGAAAGGGCTCTGTGCTTTTCTTTCTATGGAAAAAAAATTCCACTTTTCTAGGCACAAATGTCCTAAATTAGGACTCCGCATTTGTGATTTCAAATATGCAGGGGTTGCTCCAAGCAAACCTGCCAGGACAGACAGGTCAGGCTTACCTTGGCCTCTTAGATGGCTGCTGTTCATCAGCTCCTGAAACACTGGGGCTCTGTGGTTTCCTTCCTATGGAGACCAATGTGACATTTGAGAGCCTTGTGAAATGAAGGGGCCATTGTGACACTGCAGAGCCTTGCGGAAGCAAGGACAGCATTGTGGCACTGTTTGGCTGCATGGTCCCAAGGGGCCAGAGCAAAGCAGCGGTGTGGGAGTTAGCCCAGCTGTAACTCAGAGTCAGACAGATTTTACCCTGGAAGAACTGGGTGTGAGTTTCAAGTTCTAGGAATCACTCGATTTACTTAGGGTGAGCTTGAGACTTTTCCCATAAGCCTTTATTGTTGTTATGCTAAGTTGTCCAAGTTTTACTCCTGTATTGGTTTATTGGTTACTTGTTTCTTCTATATGGTTATTGTTCTAGTTTTCTAGCCCCATGTGTCTATGTTGTGACTTCCTCTTTGTCTCAGGTTTTAGGATACTGCCCCTTGTACTGCCCATGTTTATTGTTTTTCACCCTTTAATTAAAGTTCTTTTTTGGGAAACTCCATCGAATCCACTCCTTTTCATTTTTGCCACCCTCGCCCGGCTGAAGGCAGGGACTCAGAGTGGTTTGTCGCAGCCACCCTCACTGTGATATTTGGCACCCAAACAGGCACCATGACATTCAGGGCTCACTGTGTCAGTCACATCAGCTGGGGTTAGCTGATGGATAGGTCAGTGTTCCCCGGGATTTTGGATTGTGCCAGGCCTGGCGGATTCATTGTTGCTTCGAGGGACCTCGGCCCGGGATCGGCAGGGGAAAAAACGGTTTCACCTGCATAGGATTGCAGGTGGGTTTGGGGAAATGCAAGACATTTATTGCCCATTTTGCCACTGTGTTTTTACAATATGCACCCAAGTCCCATTATCGATGTGGTGTGTTCTGGTGGCTGTTGCCCCTAAGGCGGAGAAGGAGAAAAATGGGCAGCCAGAGGTCCAAAGTAGAAAGAAGCATATATGGATGCTTTAAGTTAATTCTAACAGATCCTGACAAAATATTTTCAAAGATCAAATTAAAATCAATCATGAGGTGGATCATTAAAAATTTCCCAGATGCCTCGGCTGATGAAATCCATACCATTTAATTTTAGGACTCAGTGGGACTTAAACTGTACAAGCTTTCAATCAAAAGGGAGCCCATTGCAGCCCACATACTCCCCATCTTCCATACCATCCTTGAGACCCTTCAGCAGCAATCAATGTCTCAAAAACTCAATCCGTTGGTCACTCCTAACTCAAGACCTCCCCTCAAACATGCCTTTCTCAGACCTTCCACAATGGTCCAAGATGGCAATGGCCACACAGTCTTGGAGCATCATGCCCTGGAGACTCAAGATGGAAGGAGCCTGAATGTGGCTTGGGAGCCAGATCATCCTCCCTCCATCTTGGCTCCTCCACTTCCTGCTACCACAACCTTCTCTTCCGCCCTGAACAAACCTCCAGACTCCTTCCCCACAACTGTGGGTTATGTCCCTACATTCAGTCATTCCACTTTCACCCCGGGCAATGCCTCCAGAACTCTACTCCGGAAGTCCTCCATTGTAAATCAAGTCCCTTCCTCCCCAACATCTGACAAAATGGCAGTGCCCTTTGCCTCACCCTCCAGCAATAATATTACCCCATGGTCAAAGATACTAAGGCCAACTGTCACACTATTTCTAATCCACATGTTTCTCCTCCAAGTTATTGTTCCTCCCCGGAAGACAGTTTAGATTCCCCAGAGCCACCTTGCCCCTCAACCCCAGAAGGTCCCTAGGAAAGGATTTGGAAGGAAGCAGTTAAGGAAGGACACTGGCAAATTGTCTCAAAACCCCTCATTGCTCCCGTATGTTATGAAAGAAGGGGACAGAATCCCAGGTATCAGCCATTGTTTTACAGGGAAATCAAGGATCTGTGTAGGGCAACTAAAGACCATAGGAAGGACTTACTTTGTTTTAATGGCCTAATGAGGGCCATGTTTACAGCACATCATAACTCCCTATGATTTAAAATGTATTAGGACCATGTTGTTGTCTCCTACAGAATACAACCTGTGGGAAGGGGGATGGAAGTGTTTACTAAATCAATTAATAGTAGACTATGCTAATAATGAGGCAAGGGCAGAATTGACAATCAACCATCTAGCTGGAGAAGGACAACACAGCCTACCAGATGATCAAGCAGCAGGTGTCCTCAGAGAAGTATTGGATGATATCAAAGAGATGGCTTTGAAAGCTTTAATCCAGGTATCACATCGTAGTACCCCCAATGTGGACTACCTTGGGTGGCTGCAGCTAAAGCTTTAGGACAATCAGACCATCTTGGGTGCCTGTTAAGTAAGCAAACCAATGCTACCTCCCTCACACTGAGTGGCCTGCTCTCAGACATAGAGACCATCAGACATGCTACCTTGCAGAACAGCGGTAGAATTTTTATTCTGGGCACATGGGCATGGCTGTGTAGACTCTGAGGGCATGTGTTGCATGAACCTCTCCAGCTACAGTGAGTCAATTAACAAGAGCATTCAAGTACTGAATGAAGAGTTCAAGAAGCTTCAAGTGGAAAACAGACTAGGTCAATGAACTCTTCCAATCCAAGGGACTAAAGGGTTGGATGATGTCTATCTAAAACAGGATATTTAATTTTCCTAGTTGTGATTGTATTGTAAATTGTCTCATGTTTGTTTAGATGCTTTTAGAAAGTCTTACAAAATTCTTTCAATTTAGTCTTTGTTGTAAAACAGAAAGAGGGAACATACCAAACACAGGATCCTCATGGACTCCTTGGAGGAGAGAACTGGAGGTCCAGAAGGCACAAAAACCTCTCAGACACTCAATTTTGGAAGGAAATTCCTTAAAAGTACCTACAAGTATACTTAAATCCATAAAGTACATTAAAAACCTTGAGTATCTCAAGCCATTAATGAGCCCCACTGAGTGTCAGTACAAAGCTCCCCAGGGACTCATTAAAACAGATAATTGGGGCCATGATTGTAATACCTCTCACACAGTGTGTATCAAAAGGGAAACACCAAGTACCTTAAAATAACTGAAGTACCCTGTAGTATTAATGAGCCCCAATGGATGTTGTTACTGACAAAGCCTCTCCAGGGAATAATTACTGCAGATAATTGGAGGCCATGATTGCACAAACCTCTCAGAGACTCCAAGGCAAAAGCCAAACCCAAAGTTCTTTGAAAAACCTGCAGTCCCTGGGAGCACGAAGGAGCCCCCAGGGCCATTTCTGAGCAAGGCTCCCCAGGGACTCCTTCCAGCAGATCCTTGAGGCCACTGGGATGTGGGCTAGGGGGGGATGCTGAGGGCAGGACAAGGGGCTGACAGTGCCCAGCCTGGCTGGGGCTGTGCCAGGAGGCCCCAGGGCCTCAGGACAAGGTGTCTCCTCACAGCCCTTGGTGACACAGATCCTGCTGTGCCCAAGGGGAACCAAGACTTGGCTTCTCTTTGTGACCACCTGTCATCACTGCCTGCAGTTCTCTGCTCTGCCTGGGGCCTGGGGCCACTTTCTCAGTCGTGTCCCTCTCTGGGATCCATTAAAAGTCCAAGAAAGTTTAGAGCTGGTTTCTGGCTTGGAGTTCTGGAGAGGTTTCTTCAACTCCCTTTCAGGGACTGATGTTCAGGGCCTGAGCACAAAGCCCCAGAGGCTCATTAAAGTCCTTGTGCTGTGTCTGTGCTGCTGAGCTGGGCTGGGCTCCTGGCACAGAGGCAGCTCCTGGTAACCAAGAGGAGCTTCAAAAGCACATTTCTCTCGATGAGTAGCTTTTCTCCCGCCCAGCAGGGCTGGGGCACTGCCTGCAGCCAGCCCAGGCACAGCACAGAGGCACAGAGAGCTTCAATCAGTCAGGGCTGGGAAGGTGCTGAGAAGTGACTGGGGCAGAATCACTGCCAGCCCTTGGCACAGGAACCTCGGTCTGAAGGACAATGCAGCTGCAGCTCCTGGAGCCATCTCCTAAAGCTGGAACATCCCAATGCCTACAGACCCTGTGAGTACATTCTCTGACTGTCTCTTGTGCAGAGCAGCCAGGGGTGGCCAGGGCTGTGGTGCAGAGAAGGGTCCTGCAGCCCAGGGCGCTGTGCTGGGGCAGGGACTCTGCTGCCTGCCAGGGACAGCTCTCAGCCAGCCCTGGCAGCTGCTCCCAGCACTGGGGGACAAGATCGGGTTGGGAGGAGACAGCTGGTAAGGCTTGGAAGTGTTCTCCTTGTGTGTGGAGGTTGCTGCATTGTTCAGGACTGCTCCCATCCCGGCATTTAACTGCAGAACATTTCCAAGTAGATTATACAGGGAGCACAGCAAGGCAGGGGGTGCATAAAAGGGAAAAATTTATTAATCTACTGCTTTGGGTTGCTGGGATGGAAAATTGCACGTAGATATTCATCTCTCGGTTCATGTTTAGAAAAAATGAATAATTTGATCTCAGCTCTGAATAAAGCAAGCAGTGAAAGAAATCAGCACAGGACCCCTCACAGGCAGTGTAAATATCACTTCTCCAGCCTCCTCAGGGTTGCACAGATGTTACCTGCAGAGCCAGAGCTGCCCCTGGGCAGGGAGGGGTCTGCAGGGCAGAGCTGAGCCCCCAGGGCTGGGCTGGGCTTTGGCAGCACTGGCAGGTCATAGCCCTGGGCACAGGGAAGCAGCTGCTGGCAGGGACAGCTCCAGGCAGCAGCGCCCTGGGCAGGCAAAGGGGGGAAAGTTCCCCCAGGCTGTGCTGGGATATTTCAAGTCCTCTCCAAACCCAAGTATTCCATAGTTACTTTTCTTACAGATCCCCATGCCAAGACACAGAAAATGTCCAACAGCAGCTCCATCAGCCACTTCCTCCGGCTGGCATTGGCAGACACGCAGCAGCTGCAGCTCCTGCACTTCTGCCTCTTGCTGGGCATCTCCCTGGCTGCCCTCCTGGGCAACGGCCTCATCATCAGCGCCGTAGCCTGCAGCCACCCCCTGCACACACCCATGTTCTTCTTCCTGCTCAACCTGGCCCTCACTGACCTGGGCTCCATCTGCACCACTGTCCCCAAAGACATGCACAATTCCCTCTGGGACACCAGGGACATCTCCTACACTGGATGTGCTACACAGCTCTTTTTCTTTCTTTTCTTCATCTCAGCAGAGTATTTCTTCCTGACCATCATGTGCTATGACCGCTACGTGTCCATCTGCAAACCCCTGCACTACGGGACCCTCCTGGGCAGCAGAGCTTGTGCCCACATGGCAGCAGCTGCCTGGGCCAGTGCCTTTCTCAATGCTCTGTTGCATACGGCCAATACATTTTCCCTGCCCATGTGCCATGGCAATGCCCTGGGCCAGTTCTTCTGTGAAATCCCACAGATCCTCAAACTCTCCTGCTCGTACTCTAATCTCAGGGAACGTGGTCTTCTTGCTGTTACTGTCTTTTTGGTATTTGGCTGTTTTGTGTTCATTGTTTTCTCCTATGTGCAGATCTTCAGGGCTGTGCTGAGGATCCCCTCTGAGCAGGGACGGCACAAAGCCTTTTCCACCTGCCTCCCTCACCTGGCCGTGCTCTCCCTGTTCCTCAGCACTGGCACATTTTCTGACCTGAAGCCCCCCTCCATGTCCTCCCCATCCCTGGATCTGGCCCTGTCAGTTCTGTACTCAGTGGTGCTTCCAGCCCTGAACCCCCTCATCTACAGCCTGAGGAACCGGGAGCTCAAGGCTGCAGTGTGGACACTGATGACTGCATGCTTTCAGAAACATTAAACTGCAGGCCAGTGTTTGCAAATCACTTGTAATAAAAGTAATTTTGAATATTTCTTGTTGGTTTGGTTGTGGGTTTTTTCCCCCTTTTTTAAGGTTTTTTATATTGTCCATAATAAATATCAGTGTTTGGGCCTTTTCTCATTTTGTTTCTCTCCACCTTCCCTGAGCCCACAGACTGTGTGAACGAGGGGCTGTGCTCCTGGTGGCTTTAAAAGAACTAAAGGATCTGCGAGCAAAGTTTTCTGCAGAGATGCCCTAGTGCTGCCTTCTCTGGAGCTGCAGCAGCAATGTCTGTGTGCAGAGCTGGGGGCAGATCAGTGCTGGCACAGCAGCTGTGCCCAGCAGCATCAGCACTTGGTGTTGCCAGTGATGCTGCCGTGGCCCTGCCCCACTGCCCTGGTGGCCCTGGTGTTGCTGCAGGGCCTGAGTGCTCTCGGGGCTGGGCACAGCCCTGGGGGTGGCAGTGCTGGGGCTGCAGCAGGACAGGCCATGGGCACTGCTGGGGCAGCGCTGACGCCTCAGCCCAGGACCTGGGGGCTCCAGGCTCCTTGCCCAGGCTCTCTCAAGAACACACCCAGGCCAATGCTCAGAACAGAAAAGCCCCGTGAGCAGCCCCAGGCGGGCCGTGGGCAGGCTGGGGGAAACAGCATGGCTGGGGCTCTGCAAGGGCCCTGGGGGAGACGGGAAGGAGCAGCAGAGCAGGGGCTGATCCATCCCCAGTGTGCTGGACAGCCCAGGGCAGTGTCCCACATCCTCCTCATGGAGCTGCCAACAACATCCCCCCCTCTGCAGGATGGCCTCTTCCCCAGCTCACACAGGTGCCCCATCCTTGCAGGCACAGACACAGCAGCACTGGCTCAGCAGCCCCTGATTGCATTGCACAGAGCAGAGGAAGAACCTCCATGCTGTTGGTGTGGGGACATGAACCTGATGGGGCACAAATGCCATCAGCCCCTGGGGCCAGCAAGGGCTGGGGGACAGCAGGGAAACCACTCAGCTTTGTCCTGGCTTCTGCAGTCAGCCAGGAAGTTTGTTCCCATCAGCTGGTAGTTTCCTGTGCCCCTGCAGACGCTGCTGGTCAGAGCCAGGGCTGCCTGGCAGCCACCCCCAAACTGCCCTGAGCATTTCCCTTGCTTCACCTTTGCTTTCTTTACTCTTCCTGTTACAAATTTCTTCTAATTCCCCACCCCAGGGGACCCAGAACTCAACACAGCACTTGAGGTGCTGTCCAACCAGTGCCCAACACAGGGGAAGAATCCCTGCCCTGCTCCTGCTGGCCACACCATTCCTGATCCAGGTCAGGAGCCATTGGCCTTCTTGGCCACCTGGGCACGCTGCTGCCTCATGTCCAGCCTGCTGTCCTTCAGTCCCTGCAGGTCCCTTTCTGCCTGGCTGCTCTCCAGCCACTCTGTCCCCAGCCTGTAGTGCTGCAGGGGTTGTTGTGGCCAAAGTGCAGGACCAGGCACTTGGACTTGTTAAACCTCACCTTCTTGGATTTGAGCCCTGGATCCAGCCTGTCCAGGGCCCTGTGGAGAGCCCTCCTACCTCCATCCTCCATCAGATCCAAACTCACACCCAGTTTGGTGTCATCTGCAGATTTGCTGATGTTGGACACAATCCCCTCATCCAGACCATTCCATGCAGACATTGGAATCCACGCTGGCTGGCTCTGACCCCTCGGCCATCCTGTGGGTGCCCTGTGATGGCACTCAAGGTGATCTGTTCCATAACCTTGCCGGGCACCCAGGTCAGGCTGACAGGCCTGGAGTTCCCCAGCTCCTCCTGCCAGCCCTTCTTGGGGATGGGCTCACACTGGCACCTCCAGTGCTCTGGGACCTCCCTGCTGAGCCCGGACTGATGGTAAATGATGGAGAGCAGCTTGGGGAGCTCATCCACAGCTCCCTCATCCCCCTGAGATGGATCCCATCTGCTCCCATAAACACCTGTGAACATCTGAGGGGCTCAGCAGGTCACCAACGCCTTCCTCCTGGATTCCAGGGGCTGTTCTGCTCCCTGTGCCCATCTACCAGCTCAGCAGGACACTTGTCCTGAGGACAGCCTGCCCTAATATCGAAAATTGAGAGAAACAAGATGTTAAGTAGCTCGGCCTTCTCCTTATCTTTAGTTACTATATTCCCCACTGAATCCAATAAAGAGTAGAGGTTCTCCTTATCCCATGTTTTGCGATTAATTTAATTGTGGAAATATTGTCTATTTTTTTTTTCATGGAAGTGGTCAGGTTAAACTCTAATTGAGCTTTCACCTCTTGACTTTTTTTCTGCACGACTTCACAACATCCTTAAACATTTCCTAAGCTGCTTGACCTTCTGTTCAAAGTTGATGCACCTCTTGTTACCCTTGAGTTCCCACAAAATCTCCACGGCCAGCCAGGCCAGTCATTTTCCTCACTAGCTCATCTTTTGCCACACTGCGACAGGCTGCTCCTTCCCCCTTAAGATTACTATCTTGAAATGTGTCCATCCTTCCTGGACCCCTTTGTTTTTAAGGGATGTTTTCCTTAAAAAAAATCAGTGCCTGATTCAGTACTCCCCAAATCTGCATCCTAAATAGGCCAAAGTCTGCCCTTCCTAATTCCAGTGCAGAAGTTTTGTTGCTGCCCCTCCTTCTTTCCCAGAACATTGAAAACTTAATTATTTCATGGTCATTGTGCCCCAGGCAACCTCTGAGACCAACATCTGCCACCAGCCCTTCTCTGTTTGTGAACAGCAGCAGACAGAGCTTTCCTTGGCAGTGGGAGTGTTACCAAAAATTCAGTAAAATAGAAAACTCCTTAACGCCAATGCAGCATTAAAAAGCGGCATTATTTATTCAGTGGGATGAACGGGGGACAGCTCCTCCCAAAGCCCTGCAGGCTGAGTGCAGGAAAGTTTCTGTTTATATTTTGTATATTGCACAGGTATTCATTGATTGTCCCAGACTAAACATAAATATGATAATGGTTTCCCCAAAATCATTCACATATTTCCCCTCCCCTTCACCCATGTGTTGTTCTGTCTTGGGGTCTCTCTGGTGCTCCCTGGTGGTTGTGGACCCCAATGTTCCAGAGGGCCTGGCTGAGCTGGCAGGACACTGAGGCTGCTGAACTTCCAGTTCCCCTTCTCACACAATGGGCATTGTGTGGCTTCCATAGGCCTGGGGTTTTGGAGAACAAACTCAAGGTGTCAGCTCACCTGGTGGAGACAATTTATCATCTGGTAACATGAGGTCACAGAGTGGGCTTTGACATCACAGAGCGGGTTATGTGAGGTGTTTGAGCAGCTATGACATCATATACTGTCTCTGTGACATCACAGAGCCATCTGTGACATCAAAGGGCAGAGGTCTGACATCACAGAGCAGACTGGGACATCACAGAGTTGGCTGTGACCAGCTGTGACCAACCATCAGAGATCAGCTGTGTGACATTGGAGAATGGGCTGTGACATCACAGAGCAGGATGTGACGTCACAGACGAGCTGTGTGACATCCCAGCAGGGCTGTGTCAGGTCACTGGGTTGGTCACTCCACCCCAGCTCCCCCTCACAGTTTCTCCCAACAAGTCCAATGCTGTTCATGCCCAGCAGGGTCCCTGTCCCCCGGGATCCCCCCAGCCCACCTGGAGCCACAGCCTCCACCAAAGGATGTTCCACAGGATCCACCCCAGAGCCTGACAGGGGACAAGGGGCCAGGACTGTGTGACCAGGACACCAAGGACGGGGATTATCCAGGTCACTGTGGCCTGGATTGGGTTGGCCAGGACAGGAAAGATGTCTGGCAGCTGGAGCAGGGTCTGGGAAGGGCCTCCAAGGTGGGGCTGGAGCCCTTGGGCTGTGAGCAGAGGCTGAGGGAGCTGGGCTGGTCCAGCCTGGAGCAGGGAAGGCTGAGGGGCTCCTCATGCCAGTCTGGCAGTGCCAGCGAGGAGGGGATGGAGAACACAGAGCCAGGCTCTTCACCGGGGGCCTGGGGGGAGACAAATCCAATGGGTGGAAGGGGAAAGAGGGGAGATCAGCCAGGGCATGAGGAGATGAAATGAGTCAGGCTGCTTTCAGCTTTTCCTCAACACCAAGAGCAGCCTGACCTCCCTTCTCCATTCACCACTGACAGCTTGGCAAATCAGGAATGTTGGAGCTGTTTTGCACCTAATCCAGGACGAGCATCCTGATACAAGAACTTAATTGTTCTTTTGTCAGAAATTAATTTTGGTATGGAAATCACCTGTGAATGGTGGACTCATCAGATGCTGCTGGGACGTTGCACATATCTCAGGGAGGATTGTGATTGGTTTGAAATGGTGTCCTGTTCAACTGGGGCCTGTTTGCCATGAAGAGAAATTTTCTGTGCCTCTGAGTGTCACCAGTTCCACACCCCCCAAAAGACACAAACATGATGAGTTGTGGTTCCCACTCCAGTGGTAGCACTTGGACCTCCCTCTATAGCCAGAGCAGAGCTCCCTTATCCCACGAAGTCCCTGGCAATGCAGGGATGAAGGAAACAGGACAGGCAGGGGCAGGGTAGGGTCAGGGATTTGGGGTGGTTGTAAGCCCAGGGTAGGACCCAGCCCTTGGCTGTGGTGAACCTCATCCAATTGTCCTGGGCCCATGGCTCCATCCTGTCCAGATCTATCTTCAGAGCTTCCTGCCCTCCAGCACAGCCACACTCCCACCCAGCTTGGGCTCACCTGGGAACTGACTGAGGGTACTCTCGATGGCCTCATCCAGATCAGCAATAAAGAGATTGAACTGACCTAGCCCCAGTTCTGAGCCCTGGGGACACCCCTGGATGTGACTCCAATCCTCAGCTGCTCTGAGTGCCAGGGGTTGGATGAGGGAAATGGGGGGGAGGAGATAGAGACAAAGTGTGATTGATTGTCAGCCATGAAGGGTCTGGATTTTCATATCTGTTCAGACTGCATGAAGAGGTGCTGGGGATCAATATCAATTGGACATTGCTGATATCAATCTGTGAGCAAAATAAGAAAACAGGAAAAAACAATTCTCTCTGCATTGTTTTAAATACAGTATATTCACTTTAAATAGACTTCTGAAATCTGTCTAATTAACCAAAGAACACATGAAAACTTAGATTATTCCCAAGGGCTTTTCTTGTTCAGGTGTGTTTGGAACAAATATTTATTAGCCTTTTACATTGAATTTCTGAACGGAAGACCTCAAGAAAAAAGAGGCCTCTGGAGAAATAAAATTCATCATCAGCCTCCAAGTGGCTGAGAACCCATCCCCATCAGGGCAGAAATGAACAGAAATGGGCACAGCTTTTTGGCTGCCCCAGCTTTGGCATGGGCCCTGGGCCTGCGGCAGGAGCAGCTCTTGAGGGCCACAAGGCAGCGGCTCTTGTGCTGCCCTGGGCAGATGGGATGGCAGCAGGGGCTGCAGAGCTCTCAGCACCTCAGCCAGAGGGGAGCAGGGCAGCCAGGGAGCCTCCTTTGGCCTTGGCCAAGCACCTTCCCCCATGGCTGGGGCTGAGTCCTGTGGCAGCTGCAGCTGCTGCTGTGCCCTTGCCAGGGGCTGAGGCTGTGGTGCCAGTGCCCAGAGCAGCCTGGCCTGAGCAGAGCTGTGGGGCCAGAGCCGGCTGGGCTGGGCTGGGGAGAGGCCCTTGGTGCTGCCCAGAGCTCAGGGCAGCTGGCAGAGCTTGCAGGGAGCTGGGCTGGGCTCAGAGAGCCTGAACCAGAAACCATCAGTGTCCATCTCAGCCTGGCTGAGCGTGCAGGGGCCAAGAAGAGCAGCCCAGGGTCTGCAAGTTCTCTGGGTGGGAGCTGAGCTTGGGAGCCCTTGAGCCCTGCCAAGGGCTGGGGCTGCACCTCCAGCTCCAGAGGAGATGGGACAGATGGGAACAGACACAAATCATTCCTGCTGGATTCCTTCTTGTGTCTGCTTAAACAGGTTACCTGGATCCATATGTAGAGGAGTTGTTTTGTGTCAGATAACACTGGTAGAACTAGAAGATTAATGTTATTTACCTGAAAATAATATTTCATGCATAATACACAATAAGTAATAAAAGACACATGATCAGAAGAGCATCTGAGTTTTTCAGAGGAGGAGAAACTCATTGATATTTCAGAGGTCAAACCTGTTCAAATACTTTCCTCAGGGCTTCCTTGAGATGAGGGGTGACCAGCAGAGGACAAGGCCAGCCAGAGCTCTCTGTCATGGCAGGTTTTGTCTAGGAGAACCCTTGCACATAGGGAATTTTTCAGGGGGAGTATCAGTTTTGTCCATGGACACCTGGAAAGAGGGATGGTTCTTTTCCATAGGAAGGAAAGCACAGAGCCCCAGTGCTCCAGGTGCTGATGAGAGGCAGCCCTCAACATTCCAAGATCGGCTGGACCTGTCAGGCGGACCCTGGGAGGCCAAACCAGCCAAACCTGTTTCATCTACCCTTGGTTCCATGAGGTCCTGCAGTATCACAATGTTCTCCTTGCTTCTACAGTGTCACAATGGCTCCGTGCTTCCATGAGGCCCTGCAGTGGCCTTTTGATTCCATGGGGCCCCACAGTATCACAATGGTCTCCATGATTCCATGGGGCCTTGCAATTCCATAATGCTCTCCACGGATCCACAGTGCCCTGCAGGATCACAACGTCCCTTTGGTTCCACGAGACCCTGAAATGCAGCAATGGCCTCTTGTTTCCAAAAAGCCCTGCTGCTTCACACTGGGCCCTTGGGACCATGCGGCCCAGCAGAGCCACACTGATGGCCTTGGTGCCATGAGGCCCC
Source organism: Melospiza melodia melodia (assembly GCF_035770615.1). NCBI lineage: Eukaryota > Metazoa > Chordata > Aves > Passeriformes > Passerellidae > Melospiza > Melospiza melodia. The sequence continues at coordinate 4,500,985 of NC_086200.1, forward strand.
TCAGTGTCACAATGGTCTCTTGGATCCATGGTACCTTGCAGTGTCACAATGGCTACTTCATTTCTGAAGGCCCAGAAGTGTCACAATGGTCTGCATTGTTCCATTAGGCACATGAGGAAGCTCTCAGGAAGTCAAGGGCAGGCAGGCTTGTTGGGAAAGGCAGCTTTTGTCTGGGAGCAACCCTGGATATTGGGAATTTTGGAGGGGGAAGCCCATTCTGGCCATGAATGCTTGAATGAGAAGGGCAGTTCTTTTCCATTTAAAGGAAAGCCCAGAGCTCCAGGGTTTCAGGGCTATGTGAGAAGAGACCCTCGACATGCCAAGGGCACTTGGACCAGTCAGGCCAAGCCAACCAGACCTGTTCCCTGTTCCCTGGGATCCATGGGGCCCTGCAGTGTCACAGAGGTGGTGTCATATTGGATCCTTGGTTCCATCAGGCCCAGATGTGTCACACTGGCCTCTTGTGTCCATGGGGATCCACAGTGTCACAATGGTCCCTTGCATCAATGAGGCTTTGCAGTGTCATAGGGGTCTCCTTGGTGCTGCAGTGTCACAATGGCTCCTTGGTTCCATGGGGACTCACAGTGTCAGAAGGGTCTCCTTGGTTCCATGAGGCCCTGCAGAGCCCCTTGATTCAACGAGGCCTCCAAGTGTCATCATGGCCTCCAGGATTCCATGAGGCCCCACAATGTCACAGTGGACCTTTGGTTCCATGGGGTCCTGCATTGTTCCATGAATCCTTAGTTCCATGGCGCCCTGGAGTGTCACAATGGACTCCTTGGTTCCATGGTGCCACACAGTGTGACAACTGCCCCTTGGCCTGCCAAAACTCCACAGTGTCACAATAGTTCCTTGCTTCCATGAGGCCTGGAGTGTCACAATGGTCTCCATGATCCCACAAGGCCTTGCAGTGTCACAACAGACCATTGGTTTCATGGAGCCCCACGGTGTCACTGTGGTCCCCTTGGCTCCACAAGGCCCTAAAGTGCCACAATGGCCCTTTGGTTCCACAAGGCCTCCAAGTGTAAAAATGGCCTCCATGGTTCCATGAGGCCCTGCTGTGTCACAATGGACCTTTGGTTCCATGATGCCCCAGAGTGTCACAATGGAGTTGTTGCTTCCACGGTTTTAGAATGGACACTTCATCCCATGGCCACCAACAGTGTTCACTGTTGTCCCCTTGATTCCACCAGGCCCTGCCATGCTCTAATGGCCCCTTGGTTCCAGTGGGTCCCAAAGTGTCAGAACAGCCTCCATTGTTCCATGAGGCCCCACAATGTCACTGCGCTCCCCTTGGTCCACAGGTCCCCACAGTGGAACAATGGATTCTTAGTTCCATCAGGTTCCTCAATCCCAATGGTCTCCTTGGATCCGCAGTGTCACAGTCGCGCCTTGCCTCCATGTGGCCACGCTGTGTCACAATGGCTCATGGTTCCATGAGGCCACACAGTTTAACAAGGGACCCTTGGTTCCACGAGGCCTATCTGTGTCACAATGGACTTGTGGTTCCATGAGCTCTAACACTGCCAGCAGCAGTCTCCTTGGTTCTGCAGTGTCACCATGGACCCTTTGTTCCATGAGGTTCTGCAGTAGAACACGGTCACCTTGGTTCCGTGATGTTCTGCAGTGTCACAATGGACCCATGGTTCCACCAGGCCTTGCTGTGTCACAATGGCCCCTTGGTTCCAAGAGATTTCTCAGGGTCACAATGGTCTCCTTGGATCCGCAGTATCACAACAGGCCATTGGTTCAATGTGGCCCCAATGTGCTCAAATGGATTTTGGTTCCATGGGGTTCTGCTGTGTCACCATGGAGACTTTGTTCCATGAGTTTGCACAGTGTCACAGCTGACTCCTTGGTTCTATGAGGCCCCGCTGTCAGCAAATCTCTTAAATATCAGAATAAGGCTCCTTAACACTCATTTGCTATTTCAGAGAGTATCGTTTATTCAGGCCTGAGGTCTAGGAGGCATAACCCTCAATCTCACATGGACATGTAATTCTACCAGTTGTCCCTGCCAGAGCCAACTTGGGCAGCACTTTGGCCATGGCTGCTGGCCCTGGGCCTGAGGCAGGAGAAGGAGACAAGTGACCCTTGCAGGCCTGGGGCCTCATTGCCTCCTTGTCCCTGCTCAGCAGCCTGGCAGGGGCCGCCCCATGCTCCTGCCCTTGCCATTGCACATCTCCACATGCCAGTGCCCATCCCGGGAAGAGCCCTGAGCAAGGAGGGAGGGACAGGATCTGCCTGGCCAGGGGCTGGGGCTCAGGCCTGGGCCCTTTGCATTCCTCAAACACATCCAGCTTTGCTCAGCACCAGAGACACCTTAGCCTTGTTTGTCCCCAGCTGTCATCACTGCCTCCAGTGTTCTGCTCTAACTGGAACCTGGGGACACTTTCCAGTCATGTCCCTCAGTGGGACCCATTAAAACTTCAAGAAACTTTGGAGTTTAAATTTAACTTTGAGTTCTTTAGAAGTTTTTTGAAGACACTCTCAGGGACTGAGTCTGAGGTAAACAACAGCAAAGCCCTGAGAGGGTCATTAAAATTTTCCAAGTCCTGTTATGGAGAAAGATTTCAAACACCTTGTAAAAAAAATATACATTCCTATTTTAAAGGATTTTATTTTATTTCTCTTTAGAGCAGATCTGGTTGCAGAATTCTGTGATTGATATTGACCCAGGGTCTCCCCTCAGCAGCTCTGGCCTGCTCACAGAAGCTGTGCCTGGAGCTCTGACCCAGTATGGACAACCTTGCTCCACATTGCCCAGCCCCATCCTGTCTGTCCTCACTGCCCTGGGCCCTGCTGTGCTTGGAGAGCTGGCTGCACCCAGCCTAAGAGGGGTTTTCACTTTTTGGGGTTTTTTGAAGCAATCTGAAACTGCTGAGTTTCCCCACTGCAAACAGACACACTGCTCAGGTGTGTGCCAGCCCCAGGTGCCACCAAAGGCACTGCAGAGCTGCCCTGGGCCAGCTCTGAGGGTGGATCATCAGCCCAAGCTGCACTGGGCCCTGCAAGGGGCTGTGGCAATGGGCACTGCACTGACCCCACTGCTGGGTTTGGCTGCCACGGCCACCGAGAGAAATGAAAGTGTCCTTGGAAACACTGGGGAGGACTGGGACATACTGGGGACACTGGGAACACTCTGGGAGACACTGGGATGTACTGGGAGTGACACTGGGGAGGACTGGGGCAAACTGGGGACTCAAGGAATGCTGAGGGGGAATCTGGGTGGATTGGGATGGACACTGAGGGTACACTGGGACATACTGGAAGGTACCAGGATATACTGGGAGTGATACTTAGCGATACTGGGGACACTAGGGACATTGTGGGGAAGGCTGGGGACACTGGTGCATCCTGTGCATGACATTGGGGGGAAACTGAAAGGGACAGGGAAGAAACTCAGGTGTATTGGGAGGGACTGGGCTGCACTGGGAGGGATTGGAGGGGTACTGGGTTTGTACTGGGTTCTACTTGGGTTGAAACGAGCTCTACTGGGATGGAGTGGAGGCTGGTGCATGGGCTGTTCCCGCCTCCTCCCCAAACCATTTGCCGAGGCTCCTGCCCATCACTTCCGACAGCCTATCAGCGCCAGAGATCTGGGCCTGGGGGCTGTACCTCGATGGACGCCATCTTTTATTTTTGACTACAACTCCCATCATGCACCGCGGCCAACTATAGCCCCATTGCAGCCGGGACTACAAGCCCGTCAGGCCCCGCGCTCCACAGAACCCCGGGATCCGCCCCCATCTGTTCCGTAAGTGTCCGCCAGACCCTCCAGTATTCTTCAGTGCCCCCTCAGCGCCCATTCCGGACAAAAGCGTCCCCGGACCCCCTGAGTGCTCCCAACCCCACAGATGCCCGGTACAGCCACTTCTGGGAATTCATCTCCTCTCATCTCCCGCGGCCCCAGAGCCCCTCAGAACAGTCCCGCGCCAAAAAATACTGCCGTGTCCCGAGCTCTAAGGAGCCCGGTTGGAACACCCAGAGATCCTTGCAAGTGCTCCCAAACCATTTAAGTTCCCCCGAGGTCGTCAAGTCGCGGCTTGGACACTAAAGTGTCCCCCAAGAGCCTTCCCGGACCTCCAAATATCGTGTTTTAACCACTTCCGGGACTACAGCTCCCATCATGCTCCGTGCCTCACCGAGAGCCATTGCAGCTGCGCCCAAAACTCCCGTGATGCTCCGCGACCCCGTTTAACCCATCGATACCCGCGCTTACAATTCTCATCACCCCCTGCTCCCCTGAGCGCCCCGTTGGAGTCCCCCCAGGGCCCGCCCGGATCCCGAAAGGCCCCAAATTCCCCTCCCTGACCTCCAAGGGCCCTCCTGGACCCCCAAGTGCTGCCCCGCGCCCCGAACTGTCCCTCAGAATCCCTGAGTGCCCCTCCAAGTGCCCACCCGGCTCCCTAGAGTGTCCTCCAGACCCTCAAGTTCTCCCTGAATTCCCTCTCCAGAACCGAAACTCCCCCAAAAGGGCCCCAGAAATGTCTCCAGGGACCCCAAAGAGCCGCCCCTTGACCCTATTGGAGAAAAAGTTTATAAAAATGGTGCCAAAAGGACTACAAATATTATTAGCTACCGTAAAGAGGAAGAAATAAATAGCCAATAAAGCTTAATTAATTAATGAACCGTATTGTGTTTACTTTGAACTAATGAGAAATAATTTTTTTGGTTGCTAAAATAGTATTGATTTTTAAATATAAATATAAAAATTAGGTAGTAAAATATTGAATAATACTATCATAACTAGAATAATATAAATATAATTTTGTTACTTAATTACATTTTATTTAGAAAGAAAAATGCTTAAATTTTTTTCATGTTTTGTGATGTGAGATATGGTGAGGTTTGGGGTGAGGAACAGCTTGTCCAAACAGGCTCAGCCTGCAAGGGACTCATTCTTCTCCCTGCCCAGACCTCCTAAGGAGACATTCAGCATCAAGATCACCTGAGGAATCCTTCTGTCCCCCTCTTCTCTGAAATAAAAATAAAAAAATATTTCCTTGACTAAAACCAAAAATCCTTATGTGCACTTTGGAATCTCCCTCCTGAAGAAAACTCCAAAATGAGTCAATCCCTGCACAAGCCCTGGAGACTCAAAGACAATGGAAGGGAGACAAAGAGCTCCTGAGGGCTTTCTGTATTTTAATCAGCCCCACGCTGGATTTGGGGCTGGCTCCAGGAGCCTCAGGCACGCAAAGAAGGATGGAGAAGCTGCTCAAGGAGTCAGCAGCAAAACTCTAAGTGCCTTGGAGCATGGCTGGGCCCCAGTGAGGGCAGGGAGTGCCCAAGGCTGCCCAGGGCCTGGTGAGAGCAGATCCTTGAGGGCAGGATTGCAGGGAGCCCAAGGCTCTGGGCAGGGAACTGCAATGCTGAGCAAGGCCTGGCTTGGCTGGGTTTTCTCTCCTTTCAAGAGTCTCTGGGTAGGCACTGTTGGTTTCAGGTCCATGGTCCCTGTGCTGCTCTTGGCCTGTTCTGGTTAGGGTGACGAAGGCAAAAAGCTCTGACCATGGTTATGTTTTCTTTGGTTAGAGGTGTTATTTTAATTCTTCATTTGCATGGTGGCTTGTTGTTCTAGGGGTTTTCGTTAGGTCATTCTTTTCTGCTAGGTCTTATGGCATTTTCATATTTGATTATTATGACATAATCCTCTTCTCTATGGTGTCGGGTGGTTCGCCATCTTAGATGAGTGGGAGTGACAGTAAAAGGTTTTGAAATCATGAAATTTGGGGAATTAGAAAGAAGCTAGACTTAGTGGGGCCCTGGAAAATGTTTAAAATAGACTCTGAAAATGTTAGAAGTTGTGTTTGCCAGATCATGTGAAATTGCACCTGCGTGAGCAGTATATGATAAATGATGTAATTGTTAGATGTGATGATTGTTTAGTAATTAAATATAATTATTGTATAATCATACAAAGAATCATGAGAAACTATTTCAGAAATTTAAAGGGGAGCCACGAGGAGCCCATGCTTGGATGAAATCTATGTATACAATAGAACAATATAAGTTTAATGATGAATATGGAAGTTATATAATGATAGAATATAAAAACATGTTCATCCTGAATGCATGTCGGAGACAGATTTGTGTTTGTACCCCTGACACCCAGAGCTCTTCAATAAAAGCACCTGCATAGAATCATTCTCGTAATTATGCGCTTCTGAAGACTGACAGGAGCAGTGGGGGTAACACCTGACAGTGAGATTTACATAATTATAAATCCTTTAACTGACATTGGAACTTGACATAACTATTAAACATTCAACAAACAATCTATAATTACCATTGGAACTTTATATTAACTTCTTTAACAATGAACTTTATATCAACTCCCTTAACAATGTATTCTCTACAGTTTCCCCCTCTAATTGTTCAATTGGGCTCAAGCATGCATCAATTAGCAAATACTTCTTGAAAGTAAAATTTTTAGAATTGGTTGTGAATTTGCTTGGCATCTTGATGTTCTTGATCATTCATTATCATGATTACTTTTACTTCTTTTTTATTAAGCTCTCTTGGTATCATTAAACTTGCTTGTACAGCAGATGTTACAACTTGGATTATACAGGGGAGCATGCAAGGTAGGAGGATCAAACCAGCAATTTCACATAAGATGAAAAAGGCTGGTTTTTCCCACCAGTTTCCTTTTAATGACCAGAAATTGTCCCACCAGCTGGTATCGAATGTAGGGGTCCAATCTTGTGTTCCAGCGTAACTTCCGGATTTCCTTTGACATATTTCTAATGACTTCACTGCAGTCATCCATTTCTAAGCAGCAATGGGGGAGTTAAATTTTCCACAAATAATAAATAATCTACTGGTAGTCTGATTTGATACACCACAGTTCTAATCTGGGATAGTTGGTCATTTATGTGGTCTAAAGCTAGAGAGGCTCGGTTCGATACCATCTCGAGTACTGCCTGTAATCTCAGAATCCGATTTAACCCCGTATAAATTGGGGTCCGGTGTCCCCAGGACCCATCTTGAGCCCGAGTTGCCAGTCCATAAGTGCAAATTATTTCCTGGGGTGTCCATAGTGTGTTTTTCTGTGTCTGTGTTCCTCCAATTTCAAGTAAGTTTCTTTTTGGTCAGCTAGATTTGTTCAAATCATCATATACTGGGATCCCTGGGTTCGATCCAGACTCTTTTGGGAGTAAGAAAAATGACGGTTTAATAATTCCAATAGTGCAAGTGCTGCTCCACTCCCCGGGTAATTCAGTGTAAGCCACATTCCCACATATCCAAACCAGGTTTTCTGGAGCTTTCCAAGAAGCATCACTGAGAGTCATTGGAAATTCCCAGTATTTGGATATTTCTCTCACTTCCCAGAATGGGTTTATTCCTTGATTTATTCCTTGATTTGTTCCTTGATTTATTCCTTTTCCTTCTTGATAGGGACACACCGTTTCTTTCTTCCCAATGGATTTTCAGTATCTATTATTAAAAAAAAGAAAAAAAAAAAAAAAACAAACAAAAAAACCCCATAATATATATAATAAATTACAATATAATATATACTATTATATTACTATATATTATATAATATATAATATATAATATATAATATTAACATAACAAATAATTTATAATAAATAATATATAACATATATAATACATAATATATAATACATTATGTATAATATATATTATATATTATATATTATATGTTATATATTATATATTATATATTATATATTACATATTACATATTATATATTGTATATTATATATTATATATTATATATTATATATTATATATGATATATTTTTATTATTTATTATTTATTATTTATTTTTTATTTTTTATTTTTTATTATTTATTATATATTTATTATATATATTACACTATATAATATTATATAGCATATAATACATATTATATTCATTATTAATAATTATATATTTTAATTTTATTCTATTAATTATTATTTCAATATTATAATAATATATATTATAATATTATAATAATTTACGGTAATATAATATTAAGTAATATATACTATAAATTATATAATATATTAATTATTAAAAAAATATTATTGTTTTTTACTGTTAAAATAATTATTGTTTTAATATGGTAATATTACTTATTATTATTTCATAAATAATATTCTAATAAACGAATAATTTTATTATTTCTAATTTAGTAAATACTACTTCCAGTATATAAATAATAAATAATACTTCCAGTATATAAATAATTAATAATACTTCCAGTATTTATTGGGTTCTCTAGGGACCTGCCCAGCTACTGGATGTTTTATTTTTAAATATCTCTTACAGGACATTTCTCCTACTGGGGTTTTATAAATTTATACATTTTTCCTTTCTTTTGTATACACTGCTCTTCTCCAATTATTTTAGACTTTAATTCCCAGCATTCTGTTCCTATTTGTCCAATAGCTGGTACTTTTTGTCTTGTTTGTGTCCATTTTAAGATTTCTATTGGTCTTAAGCTGATCCCTTCCCAAGGCCAGACTTTGTCCATTTGTGTATTTCCACAGATCCAGCAATTAGTTACATTTAACTCTTTCCTGATCTTTTCCACTAAATCTATGAACAAGTTTTTCCCATGAGATGTTTCTAGGTCTTCTTTCTCATTTACTGATGTTGTTACTTCTTTCTCTTTTATTAAGTCTGCTGTGCCTTTTTGATTGTACTTAGGTTCAAAGCAAAGCCAAGCATCTCCTATATGACGCTTCCCAAGCAGTCATTGCAGTCATTCTATATTTTGTGAAATCCAGTAAGTCTTCCCGTGCCCTTGACAGGTTGCTAACAGAGAGAGGTTGGCACAGTTTAGGTTTAAATTTGTATGCACTCGTATTAAAGATCCGGTTTCTTCCCCTCTGTAAAGGAGGTAGTAACATTTAGCACATGGGCTCTTCTGACTTCCCAGCGTGATGTCAGCCAGTAAGATCAGTAAGAGCATTCCCAGGAGTCTGGTATGAGGCATTCCCCTAAACTCTACAACTACTGAGCTGCACCCAGTGATTGGAGTGGCTGTTTTTAGGCGGACTGTAGACTCACCCAGCCTTGCCTCCTGGTTATGCTTTTCTCCTACAGAAGAGCTCGTTGGTTTTAGTACAGAGTTTTTTATTCTCTCAGTGTCAACACATTTGACTTTTCTTTACTAATTTATTTTTGCCCTGAGGGATGTTCTATAGGAGATTACTTTATACACTAAGATTGGAGTTAACTGGGGTATTTTAACTTTTTAACACAAAAACATTCATCTAAAAACCTTGAACTCAATGGTCAGATGAATTTAAGAATTTTCGGTTTCCAAAATGATAGATAAAATACTCACACCAAACAAATAACAAGGTATTTACTCTTATGACTAACCCTACAAAATAATAGTATGATTTTATGCTAATCCTACAAAATCATAATACACCTTATGCCTAATCCTACAAAATCATAATATATGCCGAAACAAACAAAGGCTCCAACGCAAACAAAAAATTCTTCATTATTTAATAAACACTAACTAATAATACAGGCAACAGAAAAGTATCTACTTTTCAAACTCAAAAGTAAAATATAAATAACATTAACTGCAATTTTTAACAGTTCTTAACAAGTTTTGATTATTTAAACAGTTCTTAAAAGTTTTTGACTATAGACAGTCTCCAGTAGTCTTTAGGTCTCCTCTGGAGGGTTAGCTTTAGATTGTCTGAGTGATTAGTCACAGTCCATTCATTAGAAGACTTAGTAGGAGATGTGGTTGGTTTTGACTCTTCAGTTAGAGGTGGTACAGGTCCTTTAGTCTGAGTTATATGTGTCCACCCCCTCTCTTGGGTCGTACGGCTGTATTGGTGGTGAGTAGGACCTGAAAAGGGTCTTCAAACTTAGAGGTTAAAGGTGCAGAGTTCCATGATTTAACTAACACCCAGTCCCCTGGATTGGTGTTACGTCCCTTAGTGTCTAAGGGAGAGGTTTGAGGGAGATAACCCTTTTTCCTAAGATCTTTGAATCTCCTTCCTATGGCCTTTACCTATTTTTGGGTGGCTGTCTCTCCTTCTGGATAAATTGCCGTGCTATACGGGGTTGTCAAGAAGGGGAGTCCAAACATCATTTCATAAGGTGAGACTCTTATACCTGTTCGAGGCCTTGTTCTTATTTGTAACAGTGCTAAGGGTAGACATTTAAGCCAATTCATCTGCGTTTCTGTAACTAATTTAGTTAACGTGTTTTTGATGGTTTTATTCATTCTTTCTACTCTTCTGGAGCTCTGGGGATGCCAGTGGGTTGTGCAACCTCCATTTCATTCCCAGGGCTTCAACAACTTGTTGTAAGACTTTGGCAGCAAAATGTGGACCTCAGTCAGAATCAACATTATTTATCAACCCATATTGGGGAATGATGTTTTCTAGGATTGCTTTTGTGGCTGCTGGGGCTGTCTCTGTTTTGGTCAGGAACGCCTCTACCCAATGGGTGAGGTGATCCACGGTCACTAATAAGTGTCTGTGTCCCTGGACAGGGGACATTTATGAGTCCAGCATCAGAAAATCTGCAGATGACACCAAGCTGGGTGTGAGTGTGGATCTGCTGGAGGGTAGGAGGGCTCTGCAGAGGGCCCTGGACAGGCTGGATCCAGGGCCCAAATCCAACAAGGTGAGGTTCAACAAGTCCAAGTGCCGGGCCCTGCACTTTGGCCACAACAACACCTGCAGTGCTACAGGCTGGGGACAGAGTGGCTGGAGAGCAGCCAGGCAGAAAGGGACCTGCAGGGAGTGATGGACAGCAGGCTGGGCATGAGGCAGCAGCGTGCCCAGGTGGCCAAGAAGGCCAATGGCTCCTGGCCTGGTTTAGGAATGGTGTGGCCAGCAGGAGCAGGGCTGGGGTTCTTCCCATGTGCTCAGGAATGGTTGGGCAGCCTCTTAAATGCTGTGTCCAGTTCTGGGCCCCCCAATTTAGGAAGGCCATGGAAGGGCTGGAGCATGTCCAGAGAAGGGCAACAAGGCCGGGGAGGGATCTGGAGAACAAGTCCTGTGTGGTGTGGTTGAGGGAGCTTGGGTTTTTTATTGGTGAGAAGAGGAGGCTCAGGGACACAAGCTGGTGTCAGGGCACAGGTTGGACTTGATGTTCTCCAAGGTCTTTTCCATTCTGAGTGATTCTGTGATTTTCTGAAACCACCCTTGGAGCAGTTGCACAATGAGTCCTGGGCCTCCTCTTCAGAAGCTCCAGCAGCCCAGGTCCCTCAGCTTCTCCTGCCAGCCCCAAAGCCCATCCTGTCAGTCCTGCAGAGCCTCTGCAGCTCCTCCTCACTGACCAGAACAGGGAGCCCCAGAGCCAGACACAGCAGCCCAGATGTGCCCCCCTGGCCTGGGGCGCCTCTGGCAAGGGAGCAGCAGGAGGCACTGCAGGAGCCTGCAGACAATTCCTGCAGCACTTGTAGGATGATCCTGCTGCCCAAGGGACATTCCCATGGGGCCAAGTTAGGAACTGCAATGGGGAGTGGGGCCAGAGAGGGAAGGGCAAACAGGGACTGGCTGTTTGCAGGGCAGGGAACAAGGCTGCATTATAGGAAGAGATTTGTAGTAGGAAGAGTAAAGAAATCAAAAGTGAAGCCAGGGAAATGCTCAGGGCAGTTTGGGGGTGGCTGCCAGGCAGCCCTGGCTCTGAGCAACAGAGTCTCCAGTGGGACAGGAAACTCCCAGCTGATGGGAACAGAATTTCTGGCTGACTGCAGAGGCCAGGACAAAGCTGAGTGGTTTCCCTGGTGTCCCCAGCCCTTGCTGGCCCCAGGGGCTGATGGCATTTGTGCTCCCTCAGGTTCATATCCCCACAACAACAGCATGGGGGTGCTTCTTCTGCTCTGTGCAATGCAAACAGGGGCTGCTGAGCCAGTGCTGCCGTGTGACTGCCTGCAAGGATGGGGCACCTCTGTGAGCTGGGGAAGAGGCCATCCTGCAGAGGGGGGATGTTGTTGGCAGCTCCATCAGGATGCTCTAGGACGCTGCCCTGGGCTGTGCAGCGCACTGGGGATGGATCAGCCCCTGCTCTGCTGCTCCTTCCCGTCTGCCCCAGGGCCCTTGCAGAGCCCCAGCCATGCTGTTTGCCCCCAGCCTGCCCACAGCCAGCCTGGGGCTGCTCACGGGGCTTTTCTGTGCTGAGCATTGGCCTGGGCGTGTTCTTGAGAGAGCCTGGGCAAGGAGCCTGGAGCCCCCAGGCCCTGGGCTGAGGCGTCAGCGCTGCCCCAGCAGTGCCCATGGCCTGTCCCTGCTGCAGCCCCAGCACTGCCACCCCCAGGGCTGTGCCCGGCCCCAAGAGCACTCAGGCCCTGCAGCAACACCAGGGCCACCAGGGCAGCGGGTCAGGGCCACGGCAGCAGCACTGGCAACACCAAGTGCTGCTGCTGCTGGGCACAGCTGCTGGGCCAGCACTGATTTGCCCCCAGCTCTGCACTCAGACATTGCTGCTGCCGCTCTAGAGAAGGCAACAAAAGGGCATCCCTGCACTAAACTCTGCTGGGAGATCCTTTAGTTCCTTTAAAGCCACAGAGAGTGCTGCCCCTCATTGACACAGACTGTGGTTACAGTGAAGGAATAGAGAAACAAAATGAGGAATGGTATAAAAAATGGCATTTCTTTGTAGACAATATGAAAAAATTAAAAGAAAGAAACAGAACCTCCAGAAGGAAACCAACAAGAAGCATCCAAGACTATTTTTATTAGAAGCACTTTGCATAAATTACCCAGCAGTTTAATGTTTCTGAAAGCATCCAGTCATTAGTCTCCACACTGCAGCCTTCAGCTCCTGGTTCCTCAGGCTGTAGATGAGGGGGTTAAGTACTGGAGGCACCACCGAGTACAGAAATGACAGGGCCAGATCCAGGGATGGGGAGGAGATGAAGGGGGGCTTCAGGTAGGCAAATGTGGCTGTGCTGATGAACAGGGAGAGCACAGCCAGGTGAGGGAGGCAGGTGGAAAAGGCTTTGTGCCGTCCCTGCTCAGAGGGGATCCTCAGCACAGCCCTGAAGATCTGCACATAGGAGAAAACCATGAACACGAAACAACCTAAACTTAAAATGGCACCAACAGCAAGAAGTCCCAGTTCCCTGAGGTTTGAGTGTGAGCAGGAGAGCTTGAGGATCTGTGGGATTTCACAGAAGAACTGGTCCAGGGCATTGCCCTTGCACAGGGGCAGGGAAAATGTATTGGCTGTGTGCAGCAGAGCATTGAGAAAGGCACTGGCCCAGGCAGCTGCTGCCATGTGGGCACAAGCTCTGCTGCCCAGGAGGGTCCCGTAGTGCAGGGGTTTGCAGATGGACACGTAGCGGTCGTAGCACATGATGGTCAGGAGGAAATGCTCTGCTGAGATGAAGAACATAAAGAAAAAGACCTGTGCAGCACATCCTGAGTAGGAGATGTCCCTGGTGTCCCAGAGGGAATTGTGCAGGGCTTTGGGGACAGTGGTGCAGATGGAGCCCAGGTCAGTTTGGGCCAGGTTGAGCAGGAAGAAGAACATGGGTGTGTGCAGGTGGTGGCCGCAGGCTATGGCGCTGATGATGAGGCCGTTGCCCAGGAGGGCAGCCAGGGAGATGCCCAGCAAGAGGCAGAAGTGCAGGAGCTGCAGCTGCCGCGTGTCTGCCAATGCCAGCAGGAGGAAGTGCCTGATGGAGCTGCTGTTGGACATTTTCTGTGTCTTGGCATGGGGATCTGTAAGAAAAGTAACCATGGAATATTTGGGTTTAGGAGAGGACTTGAAATATCCCAGCACAGCCTGGGGGAACTTTTCCCCCACTGCCCGCTCTGGGCGCTGCTGCCTGGAGCTGTCCCTGTCAGCAGCTGCTTCCCTGTGCCCAGGGCTGGGCCCTGACAGTGCTGCCAGAGCCCAGCCCAGCCCTGGGGGCTCAGCTCTGCCCTGCAGACCCCTCCCAGCTCTGGCACTGCCCAGGGGCAGCTCTGGCTCTACAGGCTCTGATGGCAACATCAGTATAACACTGAGGAGGCTGGATAAGTGATATTGACACTGCCTGTGAGGGGTCCTGTGCTGATTCTGTCACTGCTTGCTTTATTCAGAGCTGAGATCAAATTATTTATTTTTTCTAAACATGAACCGAGAGATAAATATCTACTTGCAATTTTCCATCCCAGCAACCCAAAGCAGTAGATTAATAAATTTTTCCCTTTTATGCACCCCCTGCCTTGCTGTGCTCCCTGTATAATCTATTTGGAAATGTTCTGCAGTTAAATGCCATGCTGGGAGCAGTCCTGAATAATGCAGCATCCGCACCACACAAGGAGAACACTTCCAAGCCTGACCAGCTGTCTCCTCCCACCCAGATCTTGCCCCCAGTGCTGGGAGCCGCTGCCAGGGCTGGCTGAGAGCTGTCCCTGGCAGACAGCAGAGTCCCTGCCCCAGCACAGCACCCTGGGCTGCAGGACCCTGCTCTGCATGACAACCCTGGGCACCCCTGGCTGCTCTGCACAAGAGACAATCAGAGAATGGACTCACAGGGTCTGTAGGCATTGGGATGTTCCAGCTTTGGGAGATGGCTCCAGGAGCTGCAGCTTCATTGTCCTGCAGCCAGAGGTTCCTGTGCCAAGGGCTGGCAGTGATTCTGCCCCAGTCACTTCTCAGCACCTTCCCAGCCCTGACTGATTGAAGCTCTCTGTGCCTCTGTGCTGTGCCCAGGGTGGCTGCAGGCAGTGCCCCAGCCCTGCTGGGCTGGAGAAAAGCTGCTCATCAAGAGAAATGTGCTTTTGAAGCTCTTCTTCGTTACCAGGAGCTGCGTCTGTGCCAGGAGCCCAGCCCAGCTCAGCAGCACAGACACAGCACAAGGACTTTAATGAGCCTCTGGGGCTTTGTGCTCAGGCCCTGAATATCAGTCCCTGAGAGGGAGTTGAAGAAACCTCTCCAGAACTCCAAGTCAGAATTAAACTCCAAAGTTTCTTGGACTTTTAATGGGTCCCACTGAAGGACTCAACTGAGAAAGTGTCCCCAGGCCCCAGGCAGAGCAGAGAACTGGAGGCAGTGATGACAGGTGGGGACAAAGAGAAGCCAAGTCTTGGTGCCCTGGGGCACAGCAGTGTCTGTGCCACCAAGGGCTGTGAGGAGACACCTTGTCCTGTGGCCCTGGGGCCTCCTGGCACAGCCTCAGCCAGGCTGGGCACTGTCAGCCCCTTGTCCTGCCCTCAGTATCCCCCCCTAGACCACATCCCAGTGGCCTCAAGGATCTGCTGGAAAGAGTCCCTGGGGAGCTTTGCTCAGGAATGGCCCTGGGTGCTCCTTAATGCTCCCTGTAGGGACTGCAGGTTTTTGAAAGGACTTTGGGTATGGCTTTTGCCTTGGAGTCTCTGAGAAGTTTGTGCAATCATGGCCTCCAATTATCTGCTGTAATTAATCTCTGGAGAGGCTTTGTCAGTAACAACATCCATCAGGGCTCATTAGTACTTCAGGGTACTTCAGTTATTTAAAGGTACTTGGTGTTTCCCTTTTGATGCTGACTGTGAGAGGTTTGTGCAATCATGGCCCCAATTCTCTGCTTAACAAGTCCCAGGAGAGCTTTGTACTGACACTCAGTGGGGCTCATTAATGGCTTTAGATACTTAAGGTTTTCAATGTAATTTATGGATTTAAGAATATTTTAGGTAATTTTAAGGATTTCCTTGCCCACACTGAGTCTCTGAGAGAGACTTTGTGCCATCCTGACCTCCAGTTCTCTCCTCCAAGGAGTCCGTGAGGAGCCTGTGTTGGCTATCTTCCCCTTTTCTGTTTTACAACCAAGACGGAACTGAAAGAATTTTGTAAGGCTTTCTGAAAGCATCTAAAAAAACATGAGACAATTAACAATACAACAACAGCTAAGAAAATTAGATGTCCTGTTTTAGATAGACATCATCCAACCCTTTAGTCCCTTGGATTGGAAGAGCTCATTGACCCAGTCTTTTTTCCACTTGAAGCTTCTTGAACTCTTCATTCAGTACTTGAATGCTCTTGTGGATTGACTCGCTGTGGCTGGAGAGGTTCATGCAACACATGCCCTCAGAGTCTACACAGCCATGCCCATGTGCCCAGAATAAAAATTCTATCGCTGTTCTGCAAGGTAGCATATTTGATGGTCTCTATGTCTGAGAGCAGGCCACTCAGTGTGAGGGAGTAGCATTGGTTTGCTTACCTAACAGGCACCCAAGATGGTCTGATTGTCCTAAAGCTTTAGCTGCAGCCACCCAAGGCAGTCCAAATTGAGGGTACTACGATGTGATACCTGGATTAAAGCTTGCAAAGCCATCTCTTTGATATCATCCAATACTTCTCTGGGGACACCTGCTGCTTGATCATCTGGTTGGCTTTGCTGTCCTTCTCCAGATAGATGGTTGATTGTCAATTCCGCCCTTGCCTCATTATTAGCATAGTCTGCTATTAATTGATTTAGTAAACACTTCCATCCCCCTTCCCACAGGTTGTATTCTGTAGGAGACAACAACATGGTCCTAATACATTTTAAATCATAGGGAGTTATGATGTGCTGTAAACATGGCCCTCATTAGGCCATTAAAACAAAGTAAGTCCTTCCTATGGTCTTTACCTGCCCTACACAGGTCCTTGATTTCCCTGTAAACCAATGGCTGATAGCTGGGATTCTGCCCCCTTCTTTCATAACATACCGGGGCAATGAGGGGTTTCGAGACTCTTTGCCAGTGTCCTTCCTTAACTGCTTCCTTCCGAATCCTTTCCTAGGGACCTTCTGGGGTTGAGGGGAAAGGTGGCTCTGGGGAATCTAAACTGTCTTCTGGAGAGGAAGAATAACTTGGAGGAGAAACATTTGGATTAGAAATAGTGTGATAGTTGGGCTTAGTATCTGTGACCATGGGGTTATATTATTGCTGGAGGGTGAGGCAAAGGGCACTGCTATTTTGTCAGGTGTTGGGGAGGAAGGGCCTTGATTTACGATGGCAGAATTCTGGGGTAGAGTTCTGGAGGCATTGCCCAGGGTGAAAGTGGAATGATTGACTGTAGGGACGTGACCCACAGCTGTGGGGATGGAGTCTGGAGGTTTGTTCAGGGCGGAAGAGAAGGTTGTGGTAGCAGGAAGTGGAGGAGCCAAGATGGAGGGAGGATGATCCGGCTCCCAAGCCATGTTCAGGCTCCTTCCATCTTGAGTCTCCAGGGCATGATATTCCAAGACCACGTGGCCATTGCCATCTTGGACCATTGTGGAAGGTCTGAGAAAGGCATGTTTGAGGGGAGGTCCTGAGTTAGGAGTGACCAACAGATTGAGTTTTTGAGACATTGCTTGCTGGTGAAGGGTCTCAAGGATGGTATGGAAGATGGGGAGCATGTGGGCTGCAATGGAGTCCCTTTTGATCGAAAGGTTGTACAGTTTAAGTCCCACTGAGTCCTAAAATTCAGTGGTATGGATTTCATCAGCAGAGGCATCTGGAAAATTTTTAGTGATCCACCTCATGATTGATTTTAATTTGTTCTTTGAAAATATTTTGTCATGATCTGTTAGAATTAACTTAATGCATCCATATATGCTCCTTTCTACTTTGGACATCTAACTGCCCGTTTTTCTCCTTCTCCACCTTAGGGGCAACAGCCACCAGAGCACACCAAATCAATAATGGGACTTGGGCACATATTGTAAAAACACAGTGGCAAAATGGGCAATAAATGTCTTGCATTTCCCCAAATCCACCTGCAATCCTATAGAGGTCAAACCGTTTTTGCCCCTGCCGATCCCGGGCCGAGGTCCCTTGAAGCAACAATGAATCCACCAGGCCTGGAACAATCCAAAATCCCGGGGAGCACTGGCCTATCCATCAGCTAACCCCAGCTGACGTGACTGACACAGGGAGCCCTGAATGTCATGGTGCCTGTTTGGGTGCCAAATGTCACAATGAGGGCGGCTGCGACAAACCTCTCTGAGCCCCTGACTTCAGCAGGGCGAGGGTGGCAAAAATGAAAAGGAGTGGGTTCAATGGAGTTTCCCAAAAAGAACTTTAATTACAGGGTGAAAAACAATAAACATGGAGAAGTCGAGCACGGTACGAGGGGCAGTATCCTAAAACCTGAGACAAAGAGGAAGTCACAACATAGACACTTGGGGCTAGAAAACTAGAACAATAACCATATAGAAGAAACAAGTAACCAATAAACCAATACAGGAGTAGAACTTGGACAACTTAGCATAACAACAATAAAGGCTTATGGGAAAAGTCTCAAGCTCACCCTAAGTAAATGGAATGATTCCTAGAACTTGAAACTCACACCCAGTTCTTCCAGGGTAAAATCTGTCTGACTCTGAGTTACAGCTGGGCTAACTCCCACACCACTGCTTTGCACTGGCCCCTTGGGACCATGCAGCCAAACAGTGCCACAATGCTGTCCTTGGTTCCACAAGGCTCTGCAGTGTCAGAATGGCCCCTTCATTTCACAAGGCTCTCAAATGTCACATTGGTCTCCATAGGAAGGAAACCACAGTGCCCCAATGTTTCAAGAGCTGATGAACGGCAGCCATCAGCAGCCAAGGCAAGCCTGACCTGCCTGTCCTGGCAGGTTTGCTTGGAGCAACCCTTCGATATTTTAAATTACGAATTCGGAGTCCTAATTTAGAACATTTGTGCCTGGAAAATTGGAAATTTTTTTTCCAGACAAAGAAAAGCAGAGAGCCCTTTCCAGTGTTTGGAAAATAGATGAGTGCCGCCACTCAGGAGTCAATGACCAGCCAGACTTGTCTGTCCTGGCAACTTTAGTCTGGCAGCAATCCTTGAATACACAGATATTTGGAGGTGGAATCGGAATTTTGGCCATGGATGCCCGGAAAAAATGGACAGTTCTTTTTCATAAAAAGAAAAGCCCAGAGCCCCAATGTTTCAGGGGCAGATGGGAATGGCCTTTTGCATTCCAAGGTCAGGCAGACCTGTCAAGTGACCCCTGGGAAGCCAAGGCAGCCACACCTATTTCATGTTCCCTTCCTTCCACAGGGGCCCTGCAGTGTCACAATGGCTCCTTGCTTCCATGAGGCCCTCAGGTGTCACAACGGTCACTTGATTACACAAGTCCTTAAGGATCTTAATGGTCTCCATGGTTCCACAAGGCCCACAGTGCCATAATGGTCTATAGGTTCCATGAAGTCCCGTTGTGTCCAATGGCCCCTTGGTTCCATTGGGGCCCAGTAGTGCAACAATGATTCCCTTGGTTCCACAACTTCCCATAGTGTCACAATGGCCCCTTCCTTCCATGAGACCCTGAAGGGTCACAATTTTCTCCCTGATTCCATGGAGCCTTGCAATGCCACAATGCTCTCCATGGATCCACAGTGCCCTGCAGGATGACAATGGGCCTTTGGCTCCACAAGGCCCTGAAATGCAGCAATAGCCTCTTGGTTCCACAAAGCCCTGCTGCTTCACACTGGTCCCTTGGGACCGTGATGCCCAACTGCGCCACATGTTCTTGGTTCGAAGAGAACAGAATGATGTTCTTGGTTCCATGAGGCCCCAGGTTGTCACAGTGGCCCCTGGGATCCATGGTACCCTGCGGAGTCACAATGTTCCTCTTGGTTCCACAAGTCCCTAAGTGTCACCATGGCCCATTGTTTCCACAATGCTCCGCAGTGTCACAATGGTCTCCATAGGAAGGAAACAAGTGAGCCCCAGTGGTGCAGGGGCAGTCACCAGAGAAGCAGTCACCAGAGGTCAAGTTTAGCCCAACTTGTGTCATCCTGGTTTTTTAAGATTTTCTAAGCCTTCTGATGTTGACATTCTTGTAGTGAATTTTCTCACATACTTTCTGTAAATAACTCATTGTTTCGCATTCCTTTTATGGAGGAGGAGAGAGTTGAAGGGCTGTTGGTTTGATCAGTGTCGTTGGAGAGGTGGCACTGTCACCCTCCAATCTGCTGTCACTTTTGGAAAACTATAAATGTTAGAGTCAGAATATAAACTTCACATTTTTTCTTCACCTTGAGAACAGTCATGTGTGCTTTTGTTCTTTCCTGTCCTCTAGTGACATCAGGTGACTGCCAAAGTGTACTGCAGCCTAGGCTGAGACAAAGTCTGGATTGCCAGTGAGGTTTTATTGTCACCCCTCTTTGGTGCTTTGCCTGCTGTTCTTGGGGTAATGGCAACCGCTGTGGGTTTCAAGGAGGATTCCCTCATTTTGGATCTCTGGAGGGGGGGCCCTGGAGTGGAAACAGGTTTCTATTTCCTGGAATGATTTTGAGCGACTGTTTCTGTGGGCCCGAGAGCGAGGGCTCTTTTCGGACTCTGCAAAGCCGTTCTCCAAGGAGGAGTGGTCTCTTGTGGGGGTACACCTCATGGAGGCCCTCTTTGATGATTTCACTGTAGACGTGGGATCACTGCTGGTGCAGTGGAAAAAGTGTGAGGATCTTTCGCAGAGGGTCTAGTTCTTGTACCCCTCGGAGTTCCCAGTGGAGCCCTTCTGTCTCGGACATGGATGAGGGGAAGTTTGAGTTTCTGTGTGATGTGGAGCTCTCTCCCCACCCTGGGACGGTGTGCTGAGGGACGGGTCCAACACAGGGGATGGCGATGGTTTCCCTGGGGTGGATTTGGCTGTGCCAGGCTCCCTTGTGCCGCTCTGCAGTGATGCGGCTCCACAGGCTGCACCTCTCTCGGCACCCTTCCCCTCCTCCATGTTGGGGACAGGGCCCCACGCCGGTCTCGTCCTGTCACAGGCATCTTTTCATTAAAATCCTTTCATTAGGATTTTTCCTGCTGAAGCTGAGAAGTTTCAGCATCAAATTGTAAACAATGGTTATCTGCTGCTGTGCAATGCAACAGGTGGATCCGTGATTAGTCTCCTGTGGATGTTTGGAATTACTCACAGCAGAGCTGCTCTTGTTCTCTGACGAGACACAGATCTTTGTTATTCATTCCTTTCGATTCTATTCTTAGCTTAGCCTTCCGAGAAACCTTTTCCTTTATATTACTTTTTAGTACAGTTAAAATGTAGTATATATATAATAAAATAATAAATCAAACCTTCTGATCATGGAGTTAACATTCTTGTCTCTCTCTCATCCTGAAAACCCTTGTGACCACCATCACATCGTCCCAGTCCACACTGGGTTTGCAGGTCGTGCTGGCACCTGTGCCCACCAAGGCGCCCCCTGCAAGGGCTGTGGCACAACAGGGCGCTGAGGTATTTACCTTTAGTGTGAATGCCAACACGGCCAGCGGGAGACCGGTGGGTGCCCGGGGCCGTGGCGCTTCCTTACCGAATTTGTGGACACTTTCCTCGTGCCAGGTGACCATGCGTCCGAGGAACCCCGAGCGTTTCTGGCAAGAAGCCAAAACCAAGTCCGATGAGATGTCTGAGCCTGCCTCCTCATGGCATCTGCAGGGTCATGGAGGGGGCTTCTCTGTCTGCAAGGGGTGCAGGGGCGAGTGGTGTTGAGCTGGCTCCCAGTCAATCATCTCCTCTTGTCCCTGTGGGGCCCAAGGGCTGGGACACAGCAGGTGTTGTGGCTTTGTCGGAAGGTCCCCAGGCTTTCCCTATGCTCAGGGGTGTTACTCATAACACCCATGAACCGCTTTTGTATAAGCTGGAGAGGGAAGTCCATGATGTGGTTGCTCAGCATGGTTTGGAGTCTGCTGAGGTTATGCAGACTCTCTGGAGGGTCGTTATGGATGTGCTGACACCTCATGACCTCTGTCGTGTAGCACATTCGCTTTTTGACTTTATGCAGTTTGATGTTTTTGAGACCAAGTGGGCTCGTTTGGCGGCCCAAGCAGTGGTGCAGAATGCTGCGCTGGCGCCTCAGGACCCCAGGCGCGTGGATGTCACTGACATGCTGCTGGGCACAGGGCTTTATGAAAATGCTCAGAGGCACGTTTGTTTCGATCCCCTTGTGCTTGACCAGTGCCACACATTGGGCATGGCAGCGATTATTCAGACCCTGGAAATGGCTGCTCCAAGGCAGCCATTTGCAACCATTGTCCAGGGGGATGATGAGCCTTTCATGGCATTTGCAGCAATGCTGACTGCGTCTGTGGAGAGGCAGGTTCCTGATCCTGTGGCAAAGAGGATTGTGATTGCAAACCATGTGAGGTGTAATTGGAATGATGCTTGTAGGAGGGTCATAGTGGCTCTGCCTGGTTTTCCTACTGTCTCTCAGATGGCGGAGGCCTGTGCGGACATCATCCCCTCGGGTCAGAAGTTGGCTGCCGTGGCTGCCGCTGTGCAGCCAGTCTGGGCAGCACCACAGGGCGGGTGGCCACAGCAGGGGACTGTGCAGGCTGGCAAGAAGCAGAGGAATAAAGCACAGAAGTTCAGATTTCCCATGTTCTTATGTGGTCAGTGTGGTAGGCTGAATCACATGTCCAATATCTGCAAGGGGACTGTTCATGTTAATGGCCAGGCTTTACCGTGCTCGGCAAATGTGAAGCAGAGCGCGCAGCAGGGACGTGCCCAGACACAAGCTTCTCTCCATACCCAGGAACCGATGGAGGTCTCCTTTGCTGGCTTGCAGCCAGCACCCGCGGATCAGCAGGTGTGGATGTCTGCACCACAGCAACAGTTGTCTTAGAATCTTGTAAAATACACAAAGTTCCCCTGGATGCCTTTGATCCCTTGGGTGGGGGCATGAGTGCTCTCCTGATGGGGAGATCTAGTGCCACCCTTCAGGGCATCATTGTGCCCCTGGGGCTCATTGATGCAGATTTCACAGGGCAGATTTGTGCCATGGTCTCCACACCCACCCCGTCCCGTCACGATCCCGAAAGGGACGCAACTTGCTCAACTTGTGCCTTTTAAGTCTTCTGTTCGCAGGACAGCTGACCGGTTGCGTGTAGCTGGTGGCTTTGGATCCACTGGGCCGCCTCAAGTTCGCTGGACTGCTGTCCTTACCAAGGACCGTCCCGAGATGCTGTGTACCCTGTCTGTTCCTGGTGCGACGCCATCGGAAATCCACCTCCGTGAGCTTCTCGACAGCGGTGCTGACGTCATGGTTCTCTCCCTTTACTGCCTGGCCCGGAGAGTGGCCCCTGGATCCGATGGGGACGTCTGACGCAGGTCTGGGAGGGACAGCGCAATGCTACTTGAGCCTGCGCCCCATGCTGCTTGCGAACCCAGAGGGACAGACAGCCTGGGTTAGGCCTCATGTAACTTCAGCTCCTCCCAACCTCTGGGGGAGTGATCTTCTTCTGTCTGGGGGTGCACATCGGGACGGATTTTTGATGGGGGCCACTGCAGTGAAGGGCGCAGAGTGTCTTACACCTCCTATTCAGTGTCTGGTGGACAAATCTGTCTGGGAGAAGCAGTGGCTTCTCCCTCAAGACAAATTGGTCGCCCTTCAGAACCTGGTGCAGCAGCACTTGGATCAGGGTGAAGCTGGCAGGGGGTCTTTGTACAAACCACGAACCAGACAGGGGTGCTGTAGAACATGCCTCGAGCTGCTTTAATTTTCAGCATCAGTCTCATTACATGGTTATGACAATGGGAAGGTGCCAGCAGCTCACATTCCAGGCAGCAGACCAGGAACTTAATGGTACAACTTACTTTATAAGTTTCTTGACCAATCACACAAAGCAAAAGCACATTGACAGCAGTTCTAGCCAACCACCATAAGCACATGTACCTTTGGTTAAAACAATGCTTTCTTATTTTGAATACAATACTTGCTTGTAAGCCTTAAAACACAATGCACAGAGCTCCATTATTAAGCTTTAATCTTCCTAATATCTTGCTAGATAAACTTTCTGTAGCTTACAGAGCTCTTCTAGACAAGTGTTAATACACAGACCATTGTTCTATTTGCCCTTGCTTTTCCACAGTTTAAATAATTTTTCTGCTGACCTATCTCATGGCTGCTGCATAGCTCTGCTCACAGTTCTGCTGTCTCTGAGGCCTGCATCTTGAAGCTTTCCCAAAATCCTCCAATTTTGTGGATTCCCACAGAGGGTCATCTAGAGCCTTTTACCAGTGTCTGGAATACTCCTGTCTTCTGCATCCAAAAGAAATCTGGGAAGTGGAGGTTTTTACAAGACCTCCGAAAGGTTAATGCCGTGATGGAAAGCATGGGGACATTGCAGGTGGGCATACCATCGCCTACCATGCTTCCCCCAGACTGGCCAGTCCTCATTGTGGATCTGAAGGATTGTTTCTTTACGATTCCTTTGCATCCCGATGACAGACTGAAGTTTGCCTTCTCAGTGCCAGTGATTATCGAGGCTGAGCCCGCACAGAGATATCAATGGAGGACGTTGCCCGAGGCATGCAGAATTCTCCTGCCTTGTCTGGAGTTCACAAACAGTTTCCTGATGCGTGTCTGTATCATTATATGGACAACATTCTGGTGGGTATGCCCACCCAGGATGAGCTGCTGAGGATTCAGCCTCGGTTGCTCGATGCTTTTGCATGCTCATGGACTGCAGGTGGCTCCAGAAAAGGTTCAACAACAACCACCTTGGAAGTACTTGGGGGTCAAAATTCTGGAAGGGATGATCTGTCACCAGGAGGTGCAATTTGTGCATTCTGTGAAGACGCTGAATGATGCTCAGAAATTGGTAGGAGTCATCACTTGGTTACGTCTGTACTTGGGGCTAACCGATGCACAGTTGTCTCCTCTGTATGATCTGTTGAAAAGAGACTCTGATCTAAAGTCACCTTGCACACTGACCCCTGAGGCATGTCAGGTGTTGGAGGTGGTTCAGGGAGCTGTTTCGGCTTGCCAAGTTTATCGCATTGATCCTTCCGTTGATGTCACTGTGTTCATCACCACTCCAGATTTGTATCCCACGGGCATCATTGGCCAATGGAGTGACAAATGGTCCGATTCCTTGCATGTGTTGGAATGGGTTTTCCTGCCCCATCTGCCGCAGAAGATGGCAATTGCATTGTTTGAGCTGATTGCTCGCTTGATAATCAAATGCCGGCAACAGTGTTTGCAATTGATGGGTGTGGATCCCGCAAAGATGATACTCCCGGTGCAACGGGGGATTTTGACTGGAGCTTTGCAAACAGTGTGTCCCTGCAGAGTGCTCTGGAAAATTTTTCAGGGCAGATCATTTATCATCTGCCCAGTCATAGGTTACTGCATATGGCAAAATTCACACAAGTGCCTTTGCAGCCCAAAAATACCCAGGAACCTGTGCAAGGACCCACCGTCTTCACTGACGGTTCAGGGAAAACAGGAAAGGCTGTTGTTACCTGGAGGGATGGATCTGAGTGGCAGGTTCTGGAAGCTCATGAGGATGGGTCAGCCCAATTGATTGTAACTGAGGGCTGCTGTCATGGCATTTGGGAAATTTTCCCAGGAACCTTTCAACTTGGTCATGGATTCCGCCTATGTGGCCGATACTGCACAGAGGTTGGGTCATTCCGTTTTGAAGGAGGTCAGTAATCCTGCCTTGTTTCATTTACTGAAGACCTTGTAGTATGCCATTCAGGCCCGGGTTCATCCATTCTATGTTCTGCATGTGAGGAGTCACACCAATTTGCCAGGCTTTATAGTGGAAGGTAATGCGAGGGCTGACAAGTTGGCTAACCCAGCGTGGGTAGCGCCTCAGCCTGAAACATTCGTGCAGGCCGAGGCATTGCATGGGTTTTCCCACCAAAACGCACATACCTTGCAGAAGCAGTTTCAGCTGACGCCAACTAAGGCTCATGACATTTTTGAGTCATGTGATGACTGCCACGCACTTGCTCCGCCTTTGCCGGCTGGGGTAAACCCCAGAGGCCTTAGGGCCTTGGAGCTTTGGCAGACCGATGTCACCCAGATTGCTGAGTTTGGCCGGCTGAATTATGTGCATGTCACGGTGAACACGTTCTCCTCTGTGATGTGGGCTTTGGTTCACACATTTGGGAGAAGGCCCATGATGTCCTTGCCCACTGGAGGCAGGCCTTTGCCGTTCTGGGCATACCTTCTGCTGTGAAAACTGACCTTGATCCTGCTTACGCATTGCAAAAGGTGCAGCAGTTCCTGCAGTTGTGGGGTGTCTCGCACAAGTTTGGTATCCCTCATTCTCCGACTGGTCAAGCTACTGTAGAATGCGCTCATGGTACTCTGGAGCGGGTTCCTCAAAAACAAAAACGGGGAATGCAGGGTGAAACCCCGCACAGTCGGTTGGCAAAAGCCTTGTGCACAATCAGTCATCTCACTGTGCCACTGTTTTGCGGAGAAAAAAAGAAACCTCGCAACTTTGTAAAACTTGTAAAGCCCGGTATGCTTTTATTACAATGCGCGCCGGACGCATGCCTCCCCAAAAAGGCAAGCGTGCCTCTGAAGACCTCGGGTCTTCTTTTATCCCCCTTCCAAATGCATATGCATACAGTTTCACAATAAGTTCATACATATTCATTCCGCGTGACATTTAGCACCAGTTCTTCTTTATCAAAGGAATTTCTAGGTGTGGGGCAGATTGACCTTGTGGTCATTTCTGTTTTTCTTTCTCTGTCTCCTTGTTGTCTCTGGAATGCGGCTTTCCTTCAGCTTTGGCCGCACAGACCCCTCACCTCTTCCAGACACTTCACCTAATCCAGAATGGATCCCCACTCCATCTCATTCCCCCCTTTCCTAGGAAATAAGTAAATACTTTTACTTAAGGAAAACCTCCACGACAATAAGTGTCTTTTAACGCTTCACCATGTACATTTGACACAGAGGTTAGTACAGCTATTCGTTGTAGCATTCTACAGTTCCAAATTAACAATGTAATAGATAATCCTAAACTTATCCCAACTAATATTAGTAAAACTACAATGGGGTGACACAACTTATTAAAGATTCCATTCACAGTTGGTGACCACCCAAAGATCACATCCCACCAGTGGTGATCCATATTTTGTTTTATTCTTTGTAGAACCCTGGTTATCTCCTTTGTATCGTGTTGGAGAGTAATTAAGGTTTTCTTTCCACTTTCTTGGATTTCCTTCAGGATTTCCAATAAGTCTTGGTGCTCAATTAATTGTTTCACTAATGTAAGGTTCATCCCAATAGGGGTAGGTGGTAGTCTGTGATACATCGTGTAATTAGCTTTAATCAGCTGGTGGGATGTCACTGGGGCCAAGTACGAAAAATCACACCCGATAATCTTAACAAAAGTACAAATACAGAAGTTAGAATGACTTCTACTAGACAGAATAACATCATTGCTATCAATTTTTACTGCAGCACAGGCAGTCCTCAGACACACACACCCTTTTCCAGTATATACGAGTACAGTTTTCTGGTCAGTGACTGGATGAACTTCAAAGTGACAAATACTCTGTTCAGTGTCCAAACACATCCTGAGCATTAATAGTATTGCTTTCACAAATGAATCCCATCTGTTCTCTAGTAATGCAGGATTCTAAGTTTACTGTCTGCCACTTTCCATTCATCTTTCGTGCCCACACTCTATGTTCTGAAGGATAGAGTATTGTTTTTTCATGGTTTAATCCTAGGGCAATGATGGGATGGATAACATAAACAGTGGCATTACGTATGGTAAGCACAAAGGCAGTTGCTACATTAGAAACAGGATCATAGGTGAAATTCACCATAGTCCACCAGGATTGAAACTTCCTTTCAAAATCAATTGCATTATCCCACACAATCTTCTGAATTTCAGCTGGAAAATTACCTTCACTCCCTTCCCGTATGATCAGAGCTGCTGTTGCCTGCATCCATAATTGTGCTTGTATACAAATGAAAGCTAAAGACACATTATCTTGAACTGTACTAAGTGCTTCTACTACCAGCTTGTGGTCTTGGTCCCCGGCCGTTTCCCATTTTGACAGAACTTTTGAAATCTGCCACTGGCTAGTTCCTAATGCCAATAGAGATGACTGTAAGGCTTGCTTCAATTTTGTTAGGCTACCTGCTGCAGTGGCCAGTTTATTCATCAGTATTTCTGAATCAATTCCATTTAAAACTCCTAATCCTGTCCCTAATATGCCAGTTAGATCCTTTCTTGTTCCGCTCCTGAGGTATGCCTGTTTTTGTAACCATGTTGTCCAGCCCTCAAAGGAAGTTTTTAGGAAGGAGGAGCAGGCTGGTTGGATTTTTGAGATGTTAATTTGCATTATCAACTCCACACGTTTCAGAGACCATTCTGGATTGAATAATAGTTGTTGCTCACCCACATTCCTTACTACATAGGGGCCTATTCCATACACCTCAGATTCAAGTTTGGGTTGAGTCTGAACTATTTGAGTCTTGGTGTGGGCTGTATAGGGTCCTGCTGTGGTAAAAGGTGTAGTGTCTAGTTTGAATTTAAATGAAAGCCCGATATCTTCGTGTGCCCAAAGGCAAGTTATTTCTACAGGCTGTATTAGGGTGAAATTACACCAGCAGTCTGATTCATTTAGGCTATCACAGATTTCCTGGTGTTCATGTACACCAGGAGAGGTTGAGACACTAATTTAATTTGGTCTCTCATCAGCCGTCCCATTTATCATCCGGCACCTCTATATACTGATTAAATGCCTGGGACCAAGGCCATTCAGCATTGCTCTGGATAAAGGTGCTCTCAAGTTCTAAAACTTCAGTTATGATTACACACAAAACAATTCTACAAACTAAAATATGAGCTACTCCCGACCGCAATATACTCATTTTGCCCGAGTAAGTTTTAGTCTCAGTTCATTGTCTCCTGGCGTCACTCCTCAAGGGGTTTCTGGACCTTCTTCACCCGAGAGGGATGAATCCAGGTGTTCTGCTCCTTGATTTTGATTGCAGTGAAGGTGGTGAGAAGCACTTGGAACGGTCCCTCCCACTGTGGTTCCAAGGTCTTTTCTGCAAGAGACTTAACATATACATAATCTCCAGGTTGTATGTTATGTACTGGCCCATCTAACTCCCGGCTCCGAGTTCCAGCCACATGTTTCTCAATTTCCTTGAGCTGTTTGTTTAAGGCCAGCATGTAGGTGGCTAGTGTTACCTCTCCAATATGGGTGGACACTCCCTTTTGTATTCCATATGGTCTTCCATAGAGTATTTCAAAAGGGCTCAACTTTTCTTTAGCTCGAGGTTTCGTTCGAATTCACAATAGTGCTAGTGGAAGAGCTTGGGGCCAGGGTAGATTAGCTTCCTGCCCCAGTCTTATGATTTGCTGTTTAATCAAATGATTCATTTTCTCCACCTGGCCGCTTGATTGGGGGCGGTATGGGGTGTGAAGTTCCCAGTCTATGCCCAGGTGGCTACTAATCTGTTGCACTATTTTGGAAATGAAATGTGATCCTCTATCTGAGGAAATTGTGGCTGGAATTCCGAAGCGTGGTATTATTTCTTGTAATAATACTCTGGTCACATCTCTAGCTTTGACAGTTCTGGTGGGGAATGCTTCTGGCCACCCTGAAAATGTATCTGTCAATACCAGCAAATATCGATACCCCCCTTTCCTTGGGAGTTCTGAAAAGTCAATTTGCCACTGTTGTCCAGGCCCATGGCCTCTCCCAGTCTGACCGAGTTTCAGTCTGGGGGTGTTTTTGGGGTTAGTCTGGAGGCAAAGATCACACTGTTGGGTCACCTGAGTAATAGTGGCATATAAATTCCTAGCAACAATTATTTCAATCAGGTATGTGTATAGGGCATTTATTCCCCAGTGCGTTTTCTGGTGTTCTTCCCTTACTAGTGACCACAATAGATGGGAAGGGATTACCAGTTTCTTTTCAATGGTAGCCCACCCTTCTTGGTTATACGTCCCTTTTTGATCTTCAATTAATTTCCTATCTCTCTTGTATTCTGGCTTACCTTCAAGGGAGATTTGTCCATCTGGAATAAGGACTCCTTCAGTAGCTACCTCACCTTTTGCTGCTTCTTTTGCCTCTCTATCCGCCAGCTCATTTCCTTCTTCCAATTCTGAGCTCACATTTTGGTGTGCCTTAATGTGCATAATTGCTACCTTTTCAGGCAGCTGAACTGCTTCCAGCAGCTGTATTATCTCTTGAGCATGTTTGATGTTCTTTCCCTGTGAGGTAAGCAGTCCCCTCTCCTTCCAGATGGCCCCATGTACATGTACAACTCCGAATGCATACCTCGAGTCTGTGTAGATGTTTATTCTCCTCCCTTTTGCCCTTTTCAAGGCACAGGTCAGGGCAATTATCTCAGCCTTCTGCGCGGAGGTAACTGTTGGTAAGGGTCCAGACTCGATTACCTCTCTGCAGATGGTCACTGCATACCCAGCATGTCGCTTCCCACTGGCAACATAGCTGCTCCCGTCAGTGAACCAGGTCTCTGCATCATCCAGAGGGGTATCCTTTAAATCTGGGCGGCTGGAGTAGGTAGCTTCAATGGTCTCCAGGCAATCATGGTGTACTGCTTCTCCTTGATTTCCACTGAGAAAGGAAGCTGGGTTGACAATATTAGTCACCACGATCTCTACATCATCTTGCTCTACTATGATGGCCTGGTATTTCAGAAATCTCTGTGGTGAAAGCCAGTGGCCACCCTTTATTCCAGTACTGCAGATACTGTGTGGGACACTAGCACAGTCAATTTTTGTCCCAGGGTAAACTTGCGTGCCTCTTGAATATTCAGCACAACTGCTGCTACAGCTCTGAGGCAACCTGGCCATCTTTTGGCTGTTGCATCTAGCTGCTTAGAGAGGTAAGCAACTGCCCTCCGGTATGGACCCAAGTCCTGAGCCAGTATTCCCAGGGCAATTCCCTGTTTCTCATGGGAAAATAGGAAGAATGGTTTACTCACATCTGGAAGTCCCAAAGCTGGAGCTGACATGAGAGCATCCTTCAGCTGGTGAAAGGCCTGTCTTGCTTCTTTTGTCCACTGGAGATCTCTGCTTCCATTGGCAATCAGAGCATAGAGGGGTCTGACAAGCAGTCCATAATTATAGACCTACAGCTGGCACCATCCTGCCATGCCTAAAAAGGTTCGGAGCTCTTTTATGGTCTGGGGTTTTGGGGTCTGGCATATGGCTTCCTTGCGAGCCTGCCCTAAAGTCCGTTGCCCAGCACTCACTTCGTACCCCAGGTAGATAACTTTCTGTTTTACTATCTGCGCCTTTTTCTTTGATACTCTGTATCCTTGGAGTCCTAGGAAATTCAAAAGGCTTACCGTCCAGGCTACACATGCTTCCCTCGTCTGAGTGGCCACTAGAAGGTCGTCCACATACTGCAAAAGCCTCCCTCCTTCCTGTGGAGCTTCCCAGGACTCCAGATCCTTTGCAAGTTGCTCCCCGAACAAAGTAGGGGAATTTTTCCAGCTTTGGGGTAGTCTGGTCCATGTGAGCTGGGTTTTGCGCCCACTCTTAGGGCTTTCCCATTCAAATGCAAAAATTTTTTGGCTGGCTTCATGGATGGGGAGGCAAAAGAAGGCATCTTTTAGATCTAAAACAGTAAACCAGGTTAGCTCAGGTGTTAGGCAAGTTAATAAAGTGTATGGATTGGCTACCACCGGATACAGATCTTCTGTTATTTTATTGACAGCCCTCAAATCCTGTACTATCCGGTATGACCCATCAGGTTTCCGAACAGGTAAGATGGGGGTATTGAAATCAGATTGGCATTCTTTCAATAATCCTAACCGCAGAAAATTTTCAATTATTGGGCTGATTCCTTCCCTATCCTCTTTCTTTAGGGGGTACTGCTTGATCCTCACTGGTTGCGCCCCCTCCTTGAGTTTGATTATTATGGGAGAGGCATTTTTCGCCCTCCCTGGCACATCAGAGGCCCACACCCCAGGAAATACCTGACTCAGTATTTCTTCATCAATTTCTTCCTTAATGCCAATAGCTGTCAGAGTTAAACTTAATAACTCTATGTATTTTTGATCATTTACCTCCAGAGTAATTTCCCACTTTTTGAATGTAATGGTTGCTTGTAACTGTTCCAATAAATCTCTCTCTAAGAGTGCTCTTGGTGAGTTAGGCATGTACAAGAATTTATGAATACCCCATTGTTTTCCCAATTTATACCTCAAAGGTTTACAAAAATATGCTCTTTCAGACTGGCCAGTTGCCCCCTGCACTACAACATAATCATTTTCCACAGGTACTAAAGCCTTATTTAGAACTGAATATGTAGCCCCCGTGTCAACCAAAAATTCCACCCTTCTCCCTTCTTCCCTCAGCCTCATTGTTATAACTAGTGGATCCGCTGGGGTGGAATCTCCCGGTCCTCCTCAGTTGTCTTGTACGCGTGCAGCCATCTGCTGGTTACTCCTTCTTCGTTCTGGGCATTGGTCTTTCCAGTGACCAATTCTTTTGCAGATTGCACACTGGTTCCTGTCCAGCTGAGGTGGTCCCTGTCTCGGCGGTCTCTGGTTGTATTTCCTCTGCCTTTCCTCCTGTACTACTGCCACCAACCTTTTCATTCCCTGTTTATATCCTTCCTCCCGGTTACTAAATACTCTCCAGGCTTCCTCTAACAAGGCTTCGAGATTCCTCTCATCTGGTCCCCGAATTTTCTGAAGTTTACGTCTGATATCTCCAGCAGACTGCCTCAAAAATGAATTAACTAGTTGATTTATCCCTATCTCAGACTCTGGATCTAATGATGTATGACGACGCATAGCATCCCTCAAACACTCTAGGAATTCAGATGGAGTCTCAGAAGGCCCCTGCTTAAGGGAATATAAGGCAGACCAGTTTATGGTTTTTGGAATAGCTCTTTCTACTCCTGTTGCTATCCACTCTTGATACTCTGTTAATTTCTTTACCTCTGCCGACACATTAGGATCCCATTCTGGATCTTGGAGGGGGAAATGTTCTTTTACATCCAGCTGTGTGGCCTTACAGTAATCCTCTGCCAAATTCCCTGCTGTCTTTAAGATCAGCTGTTTCTCAGTCTCAGTGAAAGCATCTAGTAGCAGCTGGATGTCAGCCCAGTCTGGATTGTGTTGTTTGATAACATATCGTAAGCGTTTGGCAGTGAGTATCGGGTCAACACGATAATTCTTCGCAATCCTTTCCCATGCTTCTAAATCAAGGGTGGTAAATGGCACTTTGATCATCAATTTCGTCCCTTCTGGTCCCACTGCCTGTCGCAGAGGGGCCTGTAGCACTACTTGCCTCCTAGTTCTAGATGCAATTGGACTCCCACGCGTAGGGTGGGTTCTAGTAGATGTGCCCTCCCCACCTGAGTCCTCCTCCTTTTTGGGGAAGTTCCCTTCCTCCTCATCTTCGGTTTCAGCCTCAACCTCCTCCACCTCCCCCCCCCGGGGAGGAGCTGGAGGACCTTTCACCCACTCAAATGAGTCTCGTTCTTGCTCCTCAGAACGATAGACCTTATCCGATCTCATACACCGTTGTTCTATACTGCATGCTGAACAACAGCGTTTGATTTGCCCTCTCTTTGCCTTGTTATCTTTTTCGAGGGCCAAGACCAGTGGGTCTGAGGGTGATTTAATCCCACAGTCCTTTTGCCACTCTTGGTGATTCTTTAAAACAAAAAAACATATCAGCATATGAAACCTCATCCCATTTACCTTCCTGTCTTAAAAACAACATTAACTGCAGTAAAGTATTATAGTCTAGGGTTCCAGTGGGTGGCCACCTTGCTCTGTCCCCTAACCTGTACAAGGGCCACCAGCGTGTGCAATACTGGATTAAATCCTTTTCTATTCTCGGAGCCCCCCCAGCTAGTGATTTCCTTCCAGTGGGCCAAGATGCACCCTAAGGGGCTAGCCCGTGGAACTTCCTTGCTCTGGTTGGTTCCCATTATTTCCTTCTTGCCCTCTCTCGCTTCCACCCAAATCTCTTTTCACAGGACTTCACAGTAGCTTCCCAGTCCTCCTCCCACACACTCCAAGTGGCAGGTACCAGATGCGATTTTTCACACAAAAGCTTTAAGATCTTAGACTCTGAATCAGTTCGATGAGAAACCTCTAACTTACACTTGGGGCAAGTGCCCCGTTGCCTGCTGGAACAGCAATACCAGCGTTTCCTACAAACTATGCACTCTAATAATACCCACGCAGCGTGCCAGCCCCTTGATGCACCAAAGGTTACTGGAAATTTCCCGCAAAGGCAAGCTATTCCATTTATTACAGGGAGCTCTAAATCCTCTACGGCAAGCTGTTCTCAGTCCAGACTTACGAGAGTGCCAGCTGAAGTCCGGTAGAGCCCCTCTAAATGAATTCGTTCGTCTCCCCTATCTATCCAATAATTCACCGGATTCACAAACTCTCAGGGGTCGAGTCCAAACCACTGAGGCAGAGGAACCCCTCGGGTTCGTCTAGCCACGGTGAGAGTGTACACAACCTACACCACAATTTACCACCTTTATTCAACAACCGTTCTCACCCTCTTTTCCACAGTTTACTCTGTTTTCCTCTGTTTTCTCTGTCGGGCACTCCCTGCCCCCACAGCCTGCTCCGGCCGATGTTTACTCAGCCTCTCCAGCGGCGGGTAGGGCTTCCCCCCCCACGCAGCCTGATTCGGCCGGCACTTACTCTGCCTCTCCGGTGGCGGGTAGGACTCCCCCCCCGCACAGTAGAGCACTATGGATCTGCTCTCTTTTATACAACATACACTTTATACACTTGCACGATTACAAACACAGCGCGCTGATCACACAATGCAACATACAGCCACACAGTGTCCGGACACCACTCACACACACAGGCAAAGAAAACATACGCGGGTCCAGCTCTGCCCTATCAGAACAATGGACCCCAATACACGCATACACGGGTTCACCCAGCCCACCCCCAGAGCTGCTAGCGGTTCCGCTCTATCAGAATCGATGAACCCCGTCTCTAATACAGTTTTCAGCTGCTCTATCAGCTGAACTCAGCTGCTCTATCAGCTGATCCCAGACGTCTCTGGGTCTCTGGGTGATTTACTCTCTTGCTCTTCTTCCTCCCCCCCCGGGGGCCCCTCAGTACATACCGTATCTTCCTCCGCAGGCCAGCAGGTCCTTGTCTGTCCCAGCAGGAGGCAAGCCGAGATGAGCGGAGCCCCACCAGGAAAAATCCTGGGGCGCGCCTAGGAGTCCGTCGGTCCCCTCCCTGCCCCTGTGGGGACAGAGATGGAGACGAAAAGTATCTCCTTCTCCTGGCTGGCTCGCCAAGAATGTTTTGCGGAGAAAAGAAGAAACCTCACAACTTCGTAAAAGTTGTAAAGTTCGGTATGCTTTATTACGACACGTGCCGGACGCAAGCCTCCCTAATAGGCAAGCGTACCTCTGAAGACCTCGGGTCTTCTTTTATCCTCCTCCCAAATGCATATGTATACATTTTCACAATAAGTTCATACATATTCATTCCGCGTGACATTTAGCACTAGTTCTTCTTTATCAGAGGAATTCTTAGGTCTGGGGCAGATCGACCTTGCGGTAATTTCTGTTTTCCTTTCTCTGTCTCCTTGCTGTCTCTGGAATGCGGCCTTTCCTTCAGCTTTTGGCCCCACAGACCTCTCACCTCTTCCCGGCACTTCACCTAATTTAGAATGGATCCCCACTTCGTCTCACTATCTTAAGAATTTTAATTGGACTACCTTGTTCCAAGGCTACTTCTTTCACTACTTGATCAACTAATCAATTTCCTTTCATTTTAATGGTGTCCCCTTTTTGATGTCCTTTTATGTGAACTTTGGCTATCTCTGTTGGTTTCCTCAGGGACTCTATTACTAATTTTCTTAGCTCTTCATGTATTAAATTTTTTCCTTTAGAATTAAGGTACCCCTGTTCTTCCCATGTTTTTCCAAATGTATGGGCAATCCCAAATGCGTACTGGGAGTCAGTATAGATTGTTCTTTTGTCTTTTTCTAGTAAAGGGCACAGATTTCACAGCACGGGGCACACCAATTTGAGGGTAGCTTTCCCATTTCCTCAACTTGCATGTTCTGCCCATCTACGGTTGCATACCCTGAGACCCGTTTACTGGCTACCATTTGTGATGATCCATCTGTAAATAAAATTCTCCCATATGGGAGCGGCCCTTTTTCTAAATCTTCTCTCACTTTAGTCTGCATTTCAATAATTTCAAAACAATCATGCTCCAGGTCTGTTAACAGCTCTCCCATGAGGAACTGGGCTGGATTTAAACATTTTGAAGTGACACATTCAAGGCCCTTGGTACTTATTAGGATGACTTCATACTTTAGTATTTGGGATTCGGTTAGCCACTGAGGGGCCTTGTGACTTAAAACAGCTTTTACATCGTGTGGGGTATGAACCCGGATCTTCCCCTTTCAGGTTAGTTTCTGTGTGTCTTCTGTTGGGGTGGCTGTTGCTGCTATCACTTGCACACAGGCTGGCCACCCTCTGGCTACTGGATCTGGTAACTTGGAGAGAGATGCGACCACTTCCTGCATCCTCCCCTATCCCGTGTAAGGACTCCACAAGCTATCTCTTCTTCCATGTTTATCAATAGGTCAAAGTTCTTTATAAGGTCTGATAGGCTCAGTACAGGGGCAGGGGACAATTTAATTTTCAGATTCCAAAGCTGTTCCTTGTCATTTGAGGTCCAGGTTACAGCCTCTGAGTCTATCAATTTGCCATATGGAAATTTAACACTTTTAATATACTGATCAAGCCATAATCTGCAATACCCACACAAACCTAGTAATTTTCTAACGTCTCTTTTGGTCTTTGGGGCAGGGATGGAGAGAATTCCCAACTTTCTCTTGGGGCTTCACCTTTTATACCCTTGGGTGATTATATGTCCTAGATCTGTTACTTCTTGTTTCACAAATTGCAGTTTCTTTTGTGATACTTTTAGGCCTTTTTCCCCTAAGAAATTTAGGAACTCTATGCTAGAACTTCTAACTTTGTCTTGTTCTCCCTCTGATGCAAGTAAATCATCAACATATTGTAAAATATGTACCCCATTCTCAGGTTTAAAGTGTTCTAGGAGTTCTTCTAGAGCTTGCCAAAGAGTTTCGGGGATTCTCTAAACCCCTGGGGAAGACCTGTCCACCCTATTTGCTGTTTTCTTTTCTTTTCAATGTCCTCCCATTCAAAGGCAAACCAGTTCCGGCACTCTTCAGCCAGGGGACACACCCAGAAGACATCCTTTAAATCCATGACTGACAACCATGCATGCTCCTCAGGTACTTGGCTTAAAATGATGTGTAAGGGTTTTGTACTACCGGGTGTTGTGGTGTGCTGTAATGTCCCATTTTGGCCTTCCAGGTCATTCCCCAAGGTGTGCCTATGCCTCTCTCCCTTCCCTCTTGCCCCCATGCTGAGTGAGTCCTGTCAATCAGGCTTAACATTCCAGCAAGGCGTTGTGTGGTTGGTCAAGTTCAAAGGATGCCCCTCAGGCCCAGGGGTCATTGGCCTGTCTGGGTGTCATCTTCCCCTGAGACCTTGCCCCTCCCACCTGGTTGGTGGCTCACCTGTACCTCCCCTCCCCCTGTCCCTGAGCTTAAAAAGGTCATCAGACCATGCGGCCGGGATTCTGTTGGAGCAGTTGCTCACGTTCAGACCTCTGTAACCATGGAATAAACCTCTGGACATTAAACCCTCCAGCAGAATCCTCTCCTTTTTCTCTTTACCATCGCCTGAAGCTATTCCTCCTGAGGTAAACGGGGTTCCTAACAAGCCTGGACTTGTTCAGTGCCCAGCTGCAACCACCAGCAAGCCAAGGTATCTCTGGGGTGATACACCGCAGTTGCTGCCTTTGGCCAGGCAGCGAGGGTCAGACTGGCCCAGGCACAATCTAACTGGTAATATTGGGAGCCTTTTTCCAATATTTGGCGTCCCTGAGGCGGGCTAAGCAACTCTGCAGCCCGAGACGGACCTGCAGTACTTTGGAGAAGCTTCTAGCAGCCGTGCATCCAGCTGAAAGGGGCTTTGGTTGCATCACCCTCAGCTAAAGACTTTGGGAATATTCCCAGAAGAAGTTTCGTGGACTGTTCGGCACCTCTGGAAAGCTTATCTCCTTTGTGGTGAGCAGATTTTCCAGAGGGAGGACAGGGTAGCCTCTCTCGCCCACAGAGAGGTCCTGTTCCGGTGAAGAGACCTGCCTGTACCCAGCCAGCTACAGCTTCCATTTCGGGTGAGTATCTCTGCTCTCGGTAGAGCAGGAGCTCAAAAACAGACTCTGCCGTGAGTTCTGTTCCTTTTTGCCTTTGCATTTTTGGCTGCACAGCCCCACAGACGGGAATTCATTGATTTCTAGCTATTAGCTTTCTGCCGCGTGTTTTGCTGTCTTTTGGAATTCGCACGGGAGATCTTTGCCCTTCCTCTTGGCTCTGCAAGCTCGGCTCTCTCCACGTGGTCGGGAGATCTTTCTCTCTCTCTCTGTGCGGGGGAGGGGGGACTCTCAGCTCTCTTGCCGCGGGGGACTCTCTTTCTCAGCTCTCTGTGGGGGAAGGGGGGGGTTCTCTGCACACGCGGCGCGGGGGAGCCCGGTTTCGGCTTGCCACGTGGCGTGGTTGCTCTCTCTGCTCCGCGGGGGGAGCTGCATTCCACGGCGGGGGAGGCTTTGTTTCTGCCTCAGCTCGGCAGGCCGTGCCCTGCTGCTGCTGCCCGGGAATTTTAAAAGCAGTATATACAGCTGCATTGTGAAGCTTTTGTCGGCTCGTTATCGCTTTCCTATCTGTGTTTTTTTTTTTTTTAGAAATCGGTAGCTGATTTTAGCTTTGTTTTTGGTCAGGCGGGATTTAGTACTTTGCTTTTTACATCTAACATGGGTTTGAAACTCAGCATTGTACAAAAAGGAGTGTATTATAATATTGTTAGCATTTTAAATAGTGGTAATGTGAAGTTCTCAAAGGGAAAATTGAAACAGTTTATAAGATGGCTTTTCCTCCACTTCCCACAAATCTCCCCTGAAGAAATCCACAATATTCAATTCTGGGATAAAGTTGGAAATGAATTGATAACCTTAGGACAATCTGGCAATGCCCCCTCAGCTAAATTTGTGTTTTGGAGTTTACAAATTCGAACAGCATTGCTCAAACAAAAGGAAATGGAGAAAAAGCCAAATGTAAAGCCATGTACCTCTGCTCTCCCTGTTTCTCCCTCTCCTAGTTCTAAAACCCCTAAACCTCTTTCCCAAAAACTTGGTATTTTAAACAGATCAAACTCATTGGGAAGTCGATTCCCAAAGTCTGTTGAAATGCCTGAGTTGCCCTGTCCACAAGGCCCTGGCCAGGCTGCGTGGAACCTTTCCCAATCCCCTGTGTCCCATCCTCAGAAACCCACAGCACGTGTTAGCTTTGCAGAGAGTAGTGTTACCCAAAATGGCCCCCAGCCCCTAGGGGGTCCACAAGATGGTGGATGCCACGTGGCATCTTCCCAAACCTGGTCTTCTTCTTCCCAAAAGCCCCTTAAGCATCCTGAAACTCCAGCCCCATCCCCCTCTCCTCCTGTTCCTCGTGACACCTTCCCCCATCCCTTTCCTGCAGTACCCTCAGCTCCACCCCTCTACTCCTCCCAGGGGGCGTCTGCTGACGTGATGTCACCAGGTGTCCCCGCCCCCTGCTTGCCCCCTGACCCCGCCCCCTGTTCCCACAGTTTCCCCGCCCCTTGCCGGCCCCCTGTCCCCGCCCCCTGTACCCGTTGCGTCTCCGCCCCCTCCCCTGGTTCCCACGGTGGAGACACACCCACTGCCATTCCTCAAACCTGTAGCTGTGATCCCAATGCTTCTGTTTCAAGGGATACAGAGCAGGGAACAGCAGATTCAATGCATAGTCCCATGTTGTCACTGGCTCCTGTTACCTTTCAGCCTGCAGCTCAGGGGGGAGCAGCTCCAACTGCTAATTGGAGTTCTTTTGGACAGCAATTGATTAAAGAGATCTGTAAGTCTCATAAAGAATATGGTCCACACAGTCCATATTTCCGTGGCCTTTTAAATTCTGAATTGAGTAGGACTGTAGTGATTCCACATGATTTAAAACAGCTTTTTTCCTGTCTAATGACCTCCACGGAATTTAAATTATGGGAAATAGCATGGAAACAAATGCTAAAAGATGCTCTCCCAGGCTTGCATGCTGATCCAAACACAGCCAAAGACAACAGTGGTAACTTGCCGATCACTCATATTGCATGTCACATTTCTCCCACCGATCCAAACAACCAGATTGCTATAAATTACCAAATTGTGAGCCAAAATTATCAAAACTTTAGCAAAGATTTATTAATTTGTCTGTGAGACTGAAGTTCAGTCTTTGAAACCACCACAGCCAAAGAGACAGCATCGAGCCTGGGATCGGCACCAGGTGAACACGGATCTGAGCTCCCAAGTGTCCGAGTCCCCCCAGTTCACGCTCGTGGCTTCGAGCAGTGAGTTCTTATACAGTTTATTCTGCCCGAGGCAAAGATGACCAAATTTCCTTTGTCTCTTCACATGCATCGCTGTTGCTTTCAATGTGCAGAGGTGGACAAAAGCCTCGTCCAGGTGTGCAATTGGTGTTGATCGGCTTCAGAGGAGCCGTATATTCAGATGTATCAGGGTGGCGTCGCTGACTATCTTGATAGATGCAATAAGCAGGGCGATAATCACTTTTGGGTGGCTCCCAACAACTCGGGGAAACCAACGATCATTTTCCTGGAAGCTTCTATTTTTATGTTAAGGTGTCGATCATTATCCTAACATGCGTCCGGGAACTAGTTGAATCTGAATAAGACAGTTGCTCCTGGCCAGGGTAGTCAAAAGACATGGTTTGGATTTCACAGTATTTTATACCATACATCAATAGCATGAATTATCCCTACCATATAATACACTCCTGTGAATGCTCACGTGCCCAAGAGTTGGGCACTGAAGATCATCGTAACAATGGACAGGAGGATAAGGCTACCAGGATTAAAATGTCTCAGGAGGGTCTGGACTGGCCACACAAGGGTGAGTTATTTCTGGACACTTCAGGTCATCAGTGAAAAGATGCAACCTCCAGATGGGCTCATGAGGGATGGATTTAACCATGGACACCATCTCCAGGTTATCCCTGACTATGTAACATGGGCTGAGATCAAGCAGGGCCTGGCTAGGCAGGCAAAGCCCCTGTGGTATGGAGATGATGATGGGAATATCAGTCTGGGTTTGTAGTGGGAGTAGCAAATTGGAGAGCAACGTTCTTCAACCACAACAGTCCTGTGAGAGCCAGCCCGGTCCCTGCAGTGCCCCAGCTCTGCTTCCTCCCAGCTGCTGGATAAGGAAGGGCAGAGCCATGGGGGAGGGAAATGCACAAGGACTCCTTCATGCCAGGACAAAGCACAGTCAGTGGAGAAGGGACACAGGGATGGGCTGTTTTTGTGCTCTACCATGGCAGGAGGAGAGGCAGAGCTGCAGAGACACACAGACCATGTGGATCCCTGCAGGAGCTGATCTCACACAGCAGCTCCCTGGCCTCTGCTGCTCACTGGTTGCTCTGGTTTGATGTTCCCTGATGGTTACACCCAGCCCCACACACACCAGTGCTGGGTGCACACACACACCAGTCTCACCAGTGCCTGGGTCCCCAGAGGACACAGGACCTGATGATTTGTGGTCCCCACTCCAGTATGTGACACTTGGACATCCCTTGGTACCCAGAGCAGAGAGAGCTCCCTTGTCCCAGACAGTTCCTGGCAATGGAAAGTTTAGGAAATGCCACAGGCTGTGGGGCTCAGCTGTAGGGCATGGCCAGGGACGGGCACTGACCATCATGTTCACACATGACCAGCTCTTTCATCTCCTTTTCTCTGTTGATTCATGTTTGTTCTGCCACAAACCATCATGGTGCCACCCTTTCCCTTCCTGTGGTCCTTTCTTAGGCATTCCATGGGAAATCTTGCACATTCCCCAAATGTCCTTTGTGGATTTCTATCATGAACCTCAGACCTGATGCAGAACCCCCAATGTTCAGCTGGTGAAGTCATACTTGAAAGCTCTGTCATTGACCCCCTTGGTGAGTCTTTCATGAGGAGGTGTCAGAATGTTCCTTACATTATTTATCTTCTGTTTTTTAATTGGAATAGCCCTGAAATATGATCTACTGCAGCCTTCTTGCTGTGGGAAAGCATAACTACCACTGGAACAGATGACCAAAACTCCTGACCTTGAACACTTTTTGGGATGAGGCCCTCATTTCTATAGACAACCTGTTTACAAGTTGTCAACCTCACCACAAAATATTTCTTTCTTACATCAAATCTGAATTTCTCCTTGACCATTTTAAAGACAATGTCCCTTCCTCTGCCACTAGAGGCCTATAAAAACATTTCAATTTTTCTTTTCATATTTTAATCTGAAAAGACCGTGAAAGGACAAAAAACTGCCCAAGATGGGATTTGGAGGTGTAAAGCACATGACACAGAGAGACTGATGGCCCTGGCCTCAGTGCGGTGAAAATTGAGAACACAGCAGGAGTAGCCTGAGAGGGCTTGGAGGGTGGTTTCAGAGATGGTAGAGTTCTTCTTCATTGTATGAAACAGCCTGAGGAAAAAATGATGCCACACAGATCACCTGCGGAGGTCCACACTAGGCGCATGGAGAAAGGAATTTCTATCCCAGGGCAGGGCTGTGGTGCAACACATCCCCAGAAGGAGTCTGGGTCACCCCAAGGCTTTTTGTGGCAGGCAGAGGCAGGCAGGAGGCAGAGCTGTCAGCAAAGGAAGGGCCCAGCCAGGTGGGGCAGCCGGGGGATGCCGACAGCCTGCAGGGACAGAGGCACAGGGCAGGGACACCGTAGCACAGCCTGGGCTGCACAGGGCACAGGCATGTGCAGCAGCTGCAAGACAGCCCTGCCAGAGCCAACTTGGGCAGCACTTTGGCCATGGCTGCTGGGCCTGGGCCTGAGGCAGGAGCAGGAGACAAGTGGCACTTGCAGGCCTGGGGCCTCATTGCCTCCTTGTCCCAGCTATCCCGCAGGCTGCCCAGCGTCGCAATAAACGTACTCTTTCTAAATTTAAAGTGTTAGAGAGTCTTTGTCCGTCACAGTTGGACATTGGTACTAGATCAATATCCATATGTTTTTAATAAATCACATCGCTGCCTCCAGTGTTCTGCTCTAGCTGGAACCTGGGGACATATTCTCAGTCGTGTCCCTCAATGGGATCCATTAAAACTTCACAAACTTTGGAGTCTAAATTTAACTTTGAGTTCCTGAGAAGTTTTTTGAACACTCTCTCAGGGACTTAGTCTGATGTAAACAACACCAAATCCCCAACAGGCTCATTAAAGTCCTTGTGCTGTGTCTGTGCTGCTGAGCTTTAAAGGAGCAGCTCTTCCCAGGGCCAGCTCCTCTCCCAGCCCAGCAGGGCTGAGGGCTCTGCCTGCAGGCACTGAGGGGACAGGAGCCAGGCAGAGACAGGCTGAAGCCAATCAGGATTGGGAAGACATTGAGCTGAGACTTCACTTGGGGAAAGATCTTCACAGCCCTGTGCATGGTGAGTCTGTGGGTGCAGAGCAATGACCCCTGTGCTCCTGGAGGGATCTCCTGAAGCCAGCACACCCCACAGCCTGGGGGATGTGTCAGGAGGACTCTCCCAGGTTCTCTGTGGCACAGGAGGAGCAGGAGGAGGATGTGCTGCAGAGTAGGACTGCCCTGGGCACCGTCGGAGGGACAGGGCAGGACAGCTCCTGCTGCCAGGGACGGCTGCAGGGCGTGAAGCTGGGGCTGCAGCCAGGGCTGCCCAGGGCTGTCCTGCAGAGCAGCTCCT
The DNA here is from genome assembly GCF_035770615.1 of Melospiza melodia melodia. Taxonomy (NCBI): domain Eukaryota; kingdom Metazoa; phylum Chordata; class Aves; order Passeriformes; family Passerellidae; genus Melospiza; species Melospiza melodia. The sequence goes on from NC_086200.1 coordinate 4,544,437, forward strand.
GCAGCCCTCAGGGCTCTTGGCCAGCCCAGGGCATGTGCCACCGTCCAGGGGCAGCTCTCAGCCTGCCTGGCAGCTCCCCATGGATGCTGCAGGGGAGAAGTTGGAGGTGGAAGGAGCCACCCCCATCAGGGCAGATTCCTGCTCTGGAGATGGTGCTGCATGGCCAGGGCTGGTCTCAGCTTTCTCCTAAAGGGAAGGGAAAGGGGCTGTCATCTTTGGCTGTGTCACTGAGACTCCTGTACTGTCACCCTGGACATCAGCAGATGGGCCTCAGATCTCCCTCAGAAAGTGCCTCCTCAGCCTCCTCTCCCTACAGACAGCAGCAGCAGCACCTTGGCTTGCAGCATCTATGTTTGTCTGCCCTGCCCTTAAGACCCTGCTGCCAGGGAGATGCCGCTGGGCAGTGCCCTGTGCTGGGAGGGGTCTGCAGGGCAGAGCTGAGCCCCCAGGACTGGGCTGGGCTCTGGCAGCACTGGCAGGGACAGGGCTTGGATAGAGAGAAACAGATCCCAGTAGGCACAACTTGAGGCAGCAGAGAGCCAGGCCAGCCCTTGGTATCCCTCAATGTCCTGCTTCACAGGGAGAGAGAGAAGAGTTGGAAAGATTGATTTTGAAACTGGAGTCTTCAAAAAAAAGCCTCGTTATTTTTAAGTGCAGTTTTAAATGGTACATCCTGTACTAGAGCGAGGGGAAATGAGCAAAGGGCACCTGGGTTGGACCAGCAGTTTTGAGTGCGCTGGGGCACAGGGAGCCTTGTTATCCCTCTGGGCTCCCCAGTGTTCAGCCTGAGAGCAATGCTAAGAACAGGACTTCTGTCCCTTTTAAAAAACACACAGTTACTTTTTAGCCCAAAGCTCACTGAAAAAAAAAAAAAAAGAAAAAAAGGTAGATGAAATTTCCCCAGAGAAAGAGAACCAATTTTTAGTGGTTGTGTAAGAAAATAGCACAGCATTGAATGCAGGTATTTTGTCCAAATTGTCAATGTTGTCTTTGACTAGGTCAAAATGTCCAGAATCAAGAAATGTCCAACAGCAGCTCCATCAGGCATTTCCTCCTTCTGGCATTGGCAGACACGCGGCAGCTGCAGCTCCTGCACTTCTGCCTCTTGCTGGGCATCTCCCTGGCTGCCCTCCTGGGCAACGGCCTCATCATCAGCGCCGTAGCCTGCGGCCACCACCTGCACACGCCCATGTTCTTCTTCCTGCTCAACCTGGCCCTCACTGACCTGGGCTCCATCTGCACCACTGTCCCCAAAGCCATGCACAATTCCCTCTGGGACACCAGGGACATCTCCTACACTGGATGTGCTGCCCAAGTATTTCTGCTCATCTTCTTCATGGGAGCAGAGCTTTCCCTCCTGACCATCATGTGCTACGACCGCTACGTGTCCATCTGCAAACCCCTGCACTACGGGACCCTCCTGGGCAGCAGAGCTTGTGCCCACATGGCAGCAGCTGCCTGGGCCAGAGCCTTTCTCAATGCCCTCATGCACACGGCCAATACATTTTCCCTGCCCCTGTGCCATGGAAATGCCCTGGGCCAGTTCTTCTGTGATGTGCCCCCAGTCCTCAAGCTCTCCTGCTCACTCACCAGCACCCTCCGAAAGCTGGGACTCAGTGCAGTTAGTGCCTGTTCAGCATTTGGCTGTTTTGTGTTCATTGTTTTCTCCTACGTGCAGATCTTCAGGGCTGTGCTGAGGATCCCCTCTGAGCAGGGACGGCACAAAGCCTTTTCCACCTGCCTTCCTCACCTGGCTGTGCTCTCCCTGTTCCTCAGCACTGCAGCGTTTGCCTACCTGAAGCCCCCCTCCATCTCCTTCCCACCCATAGATCTGGTCCTGTCAGTTCTGTACTCGGTGGTGCCTCCAGTCCTGAACCCCCTCATCTACAGCCTGAGGAACCAGGAGCTCAAGGCTGCAGTGTGGACACTGATGAGTGGACCATTTAGGAAACATTAAACTGGTTGCCAATATCTGCATATGTCTTGAAATAAAAGTAATGTTTGATATTTCTTGTTGGATTGGTTAATTTTTTTGTTCTGTTTTCATTTTTTAATACTCTCCCTAAACCAAGGCCATTTTTTCTGCAATTTCTTATTTTGCTTCTCCAAAATTCACTATGGCCTCAGACTGTGTCAATAAGGAGCTGGTCTCTTGGTGGCTTTAAAGGAGATAAAGGATCTCCCAGTAGAGTTTTCATGGGAGATCTCCTTATGTGTCCTTCTCTGGAGCGGCAGCAGCAATGTCTGTGTGCAGAGCTGGGGGCAGATCAGTGCTGGCACAGCAGCTGTGCCCAGCAGCAGCAGCACTTGGTGTTGCCAGTGCTGCTGCCGTGGCCCTGCCTCACTGCCCTGGTGGCCCTGGTGTTGCTGCAGGGCCTGAGTGCTCTCGGGGCCTGGCACAGTCCTGGGGGTGGCAGTGCCGGGGCTGCAGCAGGGACAGGCCATGGGCACTGCTGGGCAGCGCTGATGCCTCAGGCCAGGGCCTGGGGGCTCCAGGCTCCTTGCCCAGGCTCTCTCAAGAACACACCCAGGCCAATGCTCAGCACAGAAAAGCCCCGTGAGCAGCCCCAGGCTGGCCGTGGGCAGGCTGGGGGCAAACAGCATGGCTGGGGCTCTGCAAGGGCCCTGGGCGAGATGGGAAGGAGCAGCAGAGCAGGGGCTGATCCATCTCCAGTGCACTGGACAGCCGAGGGCAGCGTCCCAGAGCATCCTCATGGAGCTGCCAACAACATCCCCCATCTGCAGCCCTGGCCTCTCCCCCCGCTCACACAGGTGCCCCATCCTTGCAGGCACAGACACGGCAGCACTGGCTCAGCAGCCCCTGTTTGCATTGCACACAGCAGGCAGAAGCACGCCCAAGCTGTTGGTGTGGGGACATGAACCTGAGGGGGCACAAATGCCATCAGCCCCTGGGGCCAGCAAGGGCTGGGGGACAGCAGGGAAACCACTCAGCTTTGTCCTGGCCTCTGCACTCAGCCAGAAAGTTTGTTCCCATCAGCTGGGAGTTTCCTGTGCCACTGCAGACGCTGTTGCTCAGAGCCAGGGCTGCCTGGCAGCCACCCCCAAACTGCCCTGAGCATTTCCCTTACTTCACCTTTGCTTTCTGTACTCTTTGCTTGTACAAATTTCTTCCTCTTGCCCATCCCTGTCCCCTCCCCTGCAAACAGCCAATCCTTGTTTGCCCTTTCCTCTCTGGCCCCACTCCCCATTGCAGTTCCTGACTTGGCACCATGGGAACGTCCCTTGGGCAGCAGGATCATCCTACAAGTGCTGCAGGAATTGTCTGCAGGCTCCTGCAGTGCCTGGTGCTGCTCCCTTGCCAGAGGCACCCCAGGCCAGGGGGGCACATCTGGGCTGCTGTGTCTGGCTCAGGGGCTCCCTGTTCTGGGCAGTGAGGAGGAGCTGCAGAGGCTCTGCAGGACTGACAGGATGGGCTTTGGGGCTGTCAGGAGAAGCTGAGGGACCTGGGCAGCTGGAGCTCCTGAAGAGGAGGCCCAAGGCTCATCCTGCAACTGCTCCAAGGGTGGCTTCAGAGAATCACAGAATCAGCAAGGTTGGAAAAGACCTTGGAGATCATCAAGTCCAACCTGTGCCCTGACACTGCCTTGTCTCCCCTGAGTCTTCTCTTCTCCAAGATAAACAACCTCAGCTCCCTCAGCCACTCCTCACAGCACTTGTGTTCCAGATCCCTCTCCAGCCTTGCTGCCCTTCTCTGGACACACTCCAGGTCCTCCATGTCCTTCCTAAATTGGGGGGCTCTGAGCTGGACACAGCACTCAGGGTGCTGCCCAACCAGTGTCCAGCTCTGGGGACGAATCCCTGCCCTGCTCCTGTTGGCCACACCATTCCTGATCCAGGCCAGGAGCCATTGGCCTTCTTGCCCACCTGGGCACACTGCTGGCTCATGCCCAGCCTGCTGTCCATCAGTCCCTGCAGGTCCCTTTCTGCCTGGCTGCTCTCCAGCCACTCTGTTCCCAGCATGTAGCGCTGCAGGGGTTGTTGTGGCCAAAGTTTAAGACCCAGCACTTGGATTCTAAAATTAATCTTTATCTTACTGGATTCTGCCCATCCATCCAGCTGCTCCAGGTCACTCTGCAAGAGTCGTCCTGCCTTCCAGCAGATGGACACACGCCCCCAACTTAGTGTTTTCTACAGATTTACTAATGAAAGACTCAACACCCTCATGCAGTTGTCGTAAAACTATTGAACAGAACTTGCTCCAGCACAGGCTCCTGAGGGCAATCACTGGTGACTGGCTGCCAGCTGGATGCAGCAGCGTTCACCACCACTCTCTGAGCCTGGCCATCCAGCCACTTGTAGACGTTTTGTTGTTGCCCCTCCTTCTTTCCTGGAATATTTAAAAACTAAGAAATGTCATGGTCACTTTGCCCCACACAGCCTCTGTCCACCACATGTCCCACCACCCCTTCTCTGTTTGTGACCAGCAGGGGCCAGAGCTTTTCTTGGTAATGGGAATTGCAGGAAACCTCCCCAAAGTGCAGCTTGGAAGGTTCAGCCTGGAGCTGAGGAGAAAGCAAAGTCCCTTGCAGGGCAGAATGTTGGTGCTGGAGGTGTGGCAGCTTGAGGCTGGGCCATGGCCGGGCTCTGTGTGCCAGGAGCTGGCAGCGCTGGGTGCAGGGAGCCCAGGGAGGGCACAGAAACGCTGGGTGAGAAATGCTGGGGCACAGCGAGATGGGCGAGTGCAGCTGGCCAGGGCAGAGGAGCAGCACGCACAGGGGGCACAGCCTGCAGGACACATGGCCAAGGGCTGGGCAGGGCTGGCAGGGCCACAGGCACCCAGGCCTTTGTGCCCTGGGCCTGGCCAGCACCTCTGGAGGCCCCACAGGAGGAACCTTCCTGGCAGGGGCTGCACTTTGCTTCTCCCTCAGTCTCCCTGGGGAGGCTGGCAGGGGCTGCAGGTTGATGCCATTTGTCCTTGCTGTCCCTCACATCCCCCTGGCCCACAAACAGCCCCGAGGCAACCGTGAGGGACAGGCCCTGCTGGCCCAGGCTGGGCTCAGGGCTTGGCCTTTCTGCTTCCTGCAGCCAAGCCAGGCCTTGCTCAGCATTGCAGTTCCCTGCTCAGAGCCTTGGGCTCCCTGCAATCCTGCCCTCAAGGATCTGCTCTCACCAGGCCCTGGGGAGCCTTTGGCACTCCCTGCCCTCAGTGGGGCCCAGCCATGCTCCAAGGCACTTGGAGTTTTGCTGCTGACCCCTTGAGCAGCTTCTTCAGCCTTCTCTCAGTTCCTGAGGGTCCTGGACTCAGCCCTAAATCCACCATGGGTTTGATTAAAATACAGAAAGCTCTCAGGGGCTCTTTGTCTCTCTTCCATTGACTTTGAGTCTCCAGGGCTTGTGCAGTGTTTGGAGTCAGTTTGGAGCTCTCTTCAGAGGGAGATTGCAAAGTGCACATAATTTTTAGGGTTTTTTTTATTTATCAGCTCAGAGAAGAGGCGACAGAAGCATTCCCCAAGTGATCTTGATGCCAAATGTCTCCTCAGGAGGTCTGGACACAGAGAAGAATGAGCCCCTTGCAGGCTGAGCCTGTTTCGACAAGCTGCTCCTCACCCCCAGCCTCACCATGTCTGACATCGCCAACCTGAGACAGACGAAAAATTTTTTTTTTGAATATTCATTTTTCTCTAAAATAAATTTCAATAAATTAATAAAATTATAACTCTATTATTCTTATTTATAAAAATCTTATTGTGGAGTTTTATTAACTAATTTTTATGCTGTTCTTAAAAAACCTATACATTCTTAGCCACCAAAAAGTTATTAGTCATTGGTTCCAAGTAACACAATTCCCTTAATTAATTAATTAGGCTCAATTGACTATTTATTTCTTCCTCTTTATAGTAACTAGTAATATTTGCAGGCCTTTTTTAATCTTTTTTTATAATGTTCTTCTCACACCAGGTAAAAAGGGCCATTCTGTCATGGAAACTGAAATAAACAGGGCCAGGAGATTCTTCTCCTTTTTGATGCCTCTTTTAAAAGTGATCACCTCAGGATCGTGGAGCTCGGCGGGGCTGCAGTCCCCGTCGTCTCTCCCAGGGCGACTCAGAGGAGGAGGACGACATGCGCAGCTTTGTCCACCAGGGGCAGAGCTGGGGCTCCGGTCCTCGTGGGAGCCTTTAGGGCATCAACACCCTCTGATGTTGGATTGGTCTCAGTCTCACTTCCTCCCAGACCCGGCCCGGGGGCTCTCGAACGCAGGGTGAGGAACAACGAAGGTTTTCAGCATCTCTGCAGGCCCAGCATGTTAGCGTTCAAAAACACGTAATCACGGGGATTATATGCGGTGCCTTTTATTAAGAGCTCTTGGAATCGGGGTATATTCAACCCAAATCTGACTCCGACCATACATCCGAAATGATCATGTTTTATACTCTATCGTTACATAACTTTCATGTTAATTATTAAACTTATTTTGTTCTTTTGTATACATAAATTTAGCCCCTCTCTGAATTTCCAACATAGTTTCTCACTATTCTTCTTATGGTTATATAATAATTACATTTAATTACTAAACAATCATCACATCTAGCAATTATACAATTTATCATACTGCTTACGCAGGTGCAGTTGATCTGGGAAGGCACAAAGCCCAACATTTTAGATTCTATCTTTAACTTTTTCTTTTGGGGTTTTCTCAGTGCATTCGGAGCAGGGGTCCCACACAGCATGAAATAAACAGGGCCAGGAGATTCTTATCCTTTTTAATGCCTTTATTAAAAGTGATCAGCTCAGGATGGTGGAGCTCGGCGGGGCTGCAGTCCCCATCGTCTCTCCCAGGGTAACTCAGAGGAGGAGAACGACATGCGCAGCTTTGTCCACCAGGAGCAGAGCTGGGGGTCCGGTCCTCGTGGGAGCCTTTAGGGCATCAAGACCCTATGATGTTGGATTGCTCTCAGTCTCACTTCCTCCCAGACCCGGCCCGGGGGCTCTCGAACGCAGGGTGAGGAACAACGAAGGTTTTCAGCATCTCTGCAGGCCCAGCACTCTGCTCCTCTCATCCAGACATCACTCCAATCTCTCAACTCTGAGCTGGCTCGTTGTTTTTGGGGTTTTCTCAGTGCATTCGGAGCAGGGGTCCCACACAGCATGCTGGTCCTTGGAGTATTTTGCATATCCCTCCCCTCCAAAGTCTCTTCTCCTTGCTGTTTGGGAGGTCCCCACCCTTCACTGTCTCAGAGCGGGGCCATTACCTCGCCCCAGCCAGGGCTTTCACTGATACAAAAACAACCATTAACAACAGCGACCCGTAACTACCATAACACAGGCAGAACCCCAGCAGCAACAGTGGTAACCTTTTTCTCACAGAAAAAATCAACAGAATTTTTGTTCATAACAGTCCCCCCTCTTTCTCTTTGATCGAGCTTAAATTTTAAGCTCACATCAACTTACAATTTTTGATTCATGGGTTTCATATTTAATTTCTTGAATCGACTGTAAATTTCTTGTGCACTTTGGTAATCACAGTTACTTAACTTTGCCACTTTCCTTGGTTTCGTTAGGTTGGTCTGCACGGCAAATGCTGTTTTAGTGAAACAGATAAATAAGCACAGTAAAAAGAGCGATCCTCCAAGTATACACAGAGTGAGGAAAACTACTCTTTCCCACACATCCTTTTTGAAAATCTCCGGGTTCTCCCACCAATTGGAATCAAGTGTTTTGGGTCCAAAAATAAGAAATTTGTAACAAAAAAAAAAAAAAAAAAAAAAAAAAAAAAAAAAAAAAAAAAAAAAGGGGGGGGGATTGGGTCCAAAAAGGGGAAGTTTGGGACTAAAAAGGGAAATTTGGGTTCAAAAATGGAGGACTTGGGGCCAAGAATGGAGAATTTGGGCTGAAAATGGGAGAATTTGGGTCCAAAAAAGGGAAATTTGTACCAAAAAAGGAGAATTCGGGTCTAAAAGGGGAATTTGGGTGCTCAGGTGGGAAGATTGGGCTCCAAAAGGGAAATTTGGGCTGAAAAAAGGGAAAATTTGGACTCAAAAAGGAGAATTTGGGTTTAAAAGGGGAATTTGGGTGCTCAGGTGAGAAGTCTGGATCTAAAAAAGGGGAATTTTAGTCTAAAAATGGGAAAAATTGGACCAAAGAAGGGGAATTTGGGGCCAAAAAGGGAAACTGAAAATCGAGAATTTGTGTCAAGGAAGGGAAAATTTGGGACTAAAAATGGGAATTTGGGTGCTCAGGTGGGAAGTTTGGGGTCAAAAATGGGAATTTGGGGGATTTTGGGTGTCCCAAGGGGGGAATTTGGGGGATTTTGGAGAATTTGTGGGATTTGGGGTGTCCTGAGGGGGGATTTGGGGGAGTTTGAGGCATTTTGGGGAAGTTTGGGTTTCCTGAGAGGGGAATTTTGGGGGAATTTGGGGGGAATTCATGGGAATTTGGGTGTCCTGAGGAGGAAATTTGGAGGATTTTGGGGGGGATTTGGGGTGTCCTGAGGGATAATTTGGGGGATTTTGGGGAATTTGAGGGAATTTGGGAGGGTTTTAGGGGAATTTGAGGGGTTTTGGGGTGTCCTGAGGGGAAATTTGAGGGGATTTTGGGGGAATTTGAGGGAATTTGGGTGTCCTAAGGGGGATTTTGGATGTCTTGAGGGGAAAATTTGGGGAAGGATTTGGGCCATTTTGGGAAAATTTGGGGGATTTGGGGCATCCTGAGGGGAAATTTTGGGGGGAATTTGAGGGAATTTGGGTGTCCTAAGGGGTTTTTTAGTGGGATTCAGGTTGTCCTGAGGAGGGAATTTGGGAAATTTTGGGGAAATTGGGGGAATTTTAGGGAAATTTGGTGGAGTTTATGGGAATTTGGGGGATTTTGGGGGAATTTGGGCATCCTGATGGGGGAAATTTGGGGCATTTTTGGGGAGTTTGGGTGTTCTGAGGGAGAATTTGGGAGATTTTGGATGTTCTGAGGGGGAGTTTGGAGGGAATTTGGGGACTTTAGAGATTTTGAGGGATTGTAGGTGTCCTGAGGGGGGAATTTGGGAGAATTTGGGGGTTCTGAGAGGGAATTTTGGGGAATTTGAGAGGAATTTGGGGGATTTTTGTTGTCCTGATGGGGGAATTTGGGTTATTTTGGGGGATTTTGGGGATTTTGGGTTTCCTGAGGGGGAATTTTGGAGGAATTTGGGTGTCCTGAGGGGGGAATTTGGGGGAATTTTGAGGGATTTGGGGGATCTAGGGAGAAACTTTGAGGATTTTGAGGGAATTTGTGGAAGTTTGGGAGGAATTTGGGGGATTTTGGGTGTTCTGAGGGGAAATTTTGGGGGATTTTGGAGGATTTGGGTGTCCTGAGGGGGGAAATTGGGGGATTTGGGGGAAATTTGGAGGATTTTGGGTGTCCTGAGTGGGGATTTTGAGGGAATTTGGGGGAAAGAACTTGGAGGAAGTTGAGTGCCCTGAAGGGCAAATTTAGGGAATTTTGGGGGAATTTGAAGGATTTTGGAGGGAATTTGGGGGATTTTTGAGGCATTTTGGGGGTTTTGGGTGTCCAGAAGGGGGAATTTGGGGATTTGGGGGGAAATTGAGACATTTTGGGTGTCCTGAGCATGGATTTTCGAGGCAATTTGGGGGAAATCTGGGGAATTTTTGGTTTCCCGAGGGGGAAGTTGGGGTGTCCTGAGGGGGAAATTGAGGGATTTTGGGGGGAATTTATGGGAATTTGGGTGTCTTAAGGGGGGAATTTGGGGATTTTGGGGGGAATTTGTGGGATTTTGGGTGTCCTGACGGGGAGTTTGTGGATTTTGGGGCAATTTGGGGGATCCTGAGGGGGAAATTAGGGAGATTTTGGGGAAATTGGGGGATTTGGGGCATTTTGGGGCATTTTGGTTGTCCTGAGGGGGGAATTTGGGAGATTTTGGGGGAATTTGAGTGATTTTGTTATGAAAAAAAATTCAGTTAATATTTTTTTTGTGAGAAAAAGTTACAAAAAGGCAGCCAGATCACTGTAGCTGCCGAAGTTCTTCGTGTTTTGTTATTGTAATCACGGGTCGTTGTGGCTAATCGCTCCTTTTGTATCAGCAGAGCCTTGCCCGAGGCTAAGGTGTACTTTTCCCTGAAGGGTGAAGAGACCTGAGAGGGTGGGGGGGGCTATGCAAAGTGACTCCAAGGACCAGCATGCTGTGGGACCCCTACTCCAAACATGCAGGAACCCCAAAAAAACAACGAGCCAAATAAGAGTTGAGAGACTGGAGTGATGTCTGGACGTGAGGAGCCGAGTGCTGGGCCTGCAGAGACGCGGAAAACCTTCGGAGTCTCTCTCGCCCTGACAATAGGAGTCGTCCCCGGCGGTGAGACCGGCCGACTTGGCTGGGTGAACCAACTATCTGACAGGGATCAGTAGGCCCTAAAGGCTCTCAAGGGGATCTGATTCCCAGCTCTGCCCCTGGCGGACAGAGCTGTGCATATGCTTCTCCTCTGAGTCGCCTTGGGAGAGCCGATGGACTCTGCAGACCGCCGAGCCGCCCAATCCTGAGCTGATCACTTTTAATAAAGGCATTAAAAAGGAGAAGAAGTCTCCTGGCCCTGTTTATTTCAATTAGAAAAATCTAAATTAACAAACCAAAACCACTACAATGTCATAATAAACCTTCTGCCAAAGTTTCTCTGATTTTCTAAAGTTCCCAGTAAAGGCTGTTTGGTTGTTTTGAGTGCCTGAGAACCTCTTGTTGGTATTTTAAAGCAGTCCAACTCAGAGTACACAAACAATTGTAATTCCTTTTAAATGTCTCCTTGGGAGAGTAATCTAGGGGATGGGGGTCAGGGCTTGTGTGTCCTGCTTGGCACAGCCCAGGCAGGGCTTTCCCAGCCACATTCCACACTCCATTTCCCAGCTGGAGCCCCTGCTGCCTCTGAGTTGTGCTGCCCCAGCCCCAGGGACGCTCTCCTTGTCTGCCCATTCCCCCACGGTCTCTGGGCAGGGATGGCCTCAGTGGGGGCTGCTGACATCCTCAGCACCTTGGAGGCTGCTGCTGAATTTTCCTGCTCCAGAGGCTTGTTCAGCCTTCAGCTCTTCAGTGCAGCAATTCAGTGTCCCAGGGCTCAGTAACATTCAGAACACCTTAAAAAGCCAAGCCTCTGGGAATAATTTGATTTCAGTTTCCTAATAATTTGTAGTTAAGTAGATCTCAGAAGTGTATTCAAAGACATGATATTTAAAAAGACAGTGAGAAAAGATTTTTTAGGTCCAGTTTAGTTTTGTTTTCCGGTTAATTCATTGACATGTGCAATCTCCAATTGACACCGAATCCAAATACCTCTTCATGCAGTTTGAAAAAATATGAAAATCAAGACCCTTTCTATCAGACCATCAATCAGACTCTGTCCCTACCCCCACCCCACCATTTCCCCCATCCCAGCCCTGGCACTCAGAGCAGCCTTGTGCAAATCTGAGCTCCCTCCAGCCCAGGCTGCACCTGCAGCTTTCAGCTCCTTGGCTCCAACTCCCACCTGCTGTCCTTGGAGAAGGAGCTGCCTGAGACACAGAGGGATGTGGAGAGTTTTGTCAAAGAGTGGCTTGAGGAGAGAGGACACAGCCAAAATAATTTGGTAAAGATGTCCTAACTAGGGCAGAGGCCTTTTTGCAGGCAGGGTGTCTTTTGGGAATGTAGCTGACTAGAGAATGGAAAAGTACAACACCGTGGTTAATTCCAAATCTTGCACCTGCAAGATAAGGTGTCCTTGGGCCTAGCGGAGTATGATAAAGAAATGGACAGCGAGACTTGAGAAGTAGAGAACGTAGGCCCAAAGGAATGTGGATGAGTTAATGGTATAGTTTAACCAATAGATTGCTTGGCTTACAGAATATTCATAAGCCTATTATTTGCTGTATAAGTGTTTGATGCTTTCTTCAATAAACTGGACCTGTGATGAACCATCTGGTGTCCGGGTCTCCTTCTCTCGACAGAGGGATGTTCATTTGTTGTCAGCCAACAAAGCCAAGGGAAGGCACAGCTCCATCCGATGCAAAAGCCATTCTTCTCCCTGGCTCTGCCTTGCACCTGATCCCCACAGCCTGTCCTGTTTCCTTCATCCCTCCTTTGCCAGGGACTTTGTGGGACAAGGGAGCTCTGCTCTGGGGATAGAGGGAGATGCAAGTGACACTGCTGGGATGGGAGCCACAACTCATCAGGTTTGTGTCCTTTGGGGGTCAGGAACTGAGGAGACTCAGAGGCACAGAAAGTTTCAATTCATGGCCGACAGACCAAAGTTGAACAGGACACGGTTTAACAACAATCACGCTCTTCCCTAAGCTAGGGGCAACATCCCAGCAGTGTCTGATGATTCTGCCATCCACAGGTGATTTCCATACTAAAATTACTTTCAGACAAACATGGTTTTATGATAGATAAACACACGATTCAGTTCTTGCATCAGGATGCTCATCCTGGTATGGTGCACAACAGCTCCAACAATTCCTGATTTGCAAAGTTGTCAGTGGTGGATGGAGAAGAGAGGTCAGGCTGCTTTTGGTGCTGAGGAAAAGCTGAAAGCAGCCTGACTCATTTCATCTCCTCTTGTCCTCGCTGATCTCTCCTTTCCTCTTCCACCCATTGGCTTTTGTGTCCCCCCAGGCCCCCTGTGAAGAGCCTGGCTCTGTGTTCTCCATTCCCTCCTCGCTGGCACTGCCAGGCTGGGATGAGGAGCCCCTCAGCCTTCCCTGCTCCAGGCTGGACCAGCCCAGCTCCCTCAGCCTCTGCTCACAGCCCAAGGGCTCCAGTCCCACCTTGGAGGCCCTTCCCAGACCCTGCTCCAGCTGCCAGACATCTTTCCTAGCCTGGGGAACCCAACCCAGGCCACAGTGACCTGGATAATCCCCGTCCTTAAAGCCCTGGTCACACAGCCCTGGCCCCTTGTCCCCATGTCAGGCTCTGGGGTGGATCCTGTAGAACATCCTTTGGTGGAGGCTCTGGCTCCAGGTGGGCCGGGGGGATCCCGGAGGACAGGGACCCTGCTGGGCATGAACAGCATTGGACTTGTTGGGAGAAACTGTGAGGGGGAGCTGGGGCAGAGTGACCAACCCAGTGACCTGACACAGCCCTGCTGGGATGTCACACAGCCCCTCTGGGATGTCACAGCCTGCTCTGTGATGGCACAGCCCATTCTCTAATGTCACACAGCTGGTCTCTGATATTACAGCCAAATCTGTGATGTCACAGTCGGCTCTGGAATGTCAGACCTCTGCCCTGTCACAGCTGGCTCTTTGATGTCACAGAGGCAGTATATGATGTCATAGCTGCTCAAACACCTTACCTAACCCACTCTGTGATGTCATAGCCTCATCTGTGACCTCACGTTACCAGATGATATATTATCTACACCAGGTGAGTTGACACCTGGAGCTTGTTCTCCAAAGCCCCAGGCCTATGGAAACCACACAATGCCCATTGTGTGAGAAGGGGAACTGGATGTCCACCAGCCTCAGTTTCCTGCTAGCTCAGCAAGGCCCACCAGAACATTGGGGTCCACAACCACCAGAGACCACCCCAGGATAGAAGAACACATGGGTAAGGGGAGAGGAAATATGTGAATGATTTTGGGGAAATGATTATCATATATAAGTTTAGTTTAGGACAATCAATGAATAAATATGCAAAATACAGAATATAAACAGAAACTTTCCTGCACTCAGCATGCACAGCTTTGGGAGGAGCTATCCCCCATGCATCCAGCTGAATAAAGAATGCTGCTTCTTAATGCTGTATTGGTGTTAAGGAGTTTTCTGTTTTACCAAATTTTTGGTGACACTCCCACTGCCAAGGAAAGCTCTGTCTCCTGCTGTTCACAAACAGAGAAGGGCTGGTGGCAGATGTGGGGCTCGGAGGCTGCCTGGGGCAGTGACCATGAAATAATCAAGTTTTCAATGTTCTGTGAAAGAAGGAGGGACAGCAACAAAACTTCTGCACTGGAATTAGGAAGGGAAGACTTTGGCCTGTTTAGGATGCAGATTTGGGGAGTACCAAATCAGGTACTGGTTCTTTTAAAGAGAAAAAGCCCTTAAAATCAAAAAGGTTCAGGAAGGACCGACACAGTTCAAGAAAACAATTTTAAAGGGGAAGGAGCAGCCTGTAGCAGGGAGCCAAAAAATTATCCTAGTGAGGATAATGACTGGCCTTGCTGCCCATGGAGCTTTTGTGGGAACTCAGGGGTAAAAAGGACTGGCAATGCAGGAAGTGTTTAAGGATGTCCAAAGATTATCCGAAAAATAATTAGAGAGGTGAAAGTTCAGTGAGACCTTAACCTGTCCCATCCTTAAAAAAAAAAAGTTTGTGAAAAAACACATAAAGCAAAAGGAGGGAGAAGGAAAACCTCTACTCTTTATTGATTGCAGTGGGGAATATAGTAACTAAAGATAAGGGAAAAGCAGAGATACTTAACAGAGTGTTTGTCTCAGTTTACAATATTAGGACAGGTTGTCCTGAGGAGAAGTGTTTTCCTGAGCTGGTAGATGGGTACAGGGCAGAGAACAGACCCCTAGAATCCAGGAGGAAGCAGCTGCTGACCTGCTGAGCCACTCAGATGCTCACAGGTGTGTGGGATTGGATGGGATCCATCCTAGGGGGATGAGGGAGCTGTGGATGAGCTCCCCAAGCTGCTCTCCATCATTTACCATCAGTGCTGGCTCAGCAGGGAGGGCCCAGAGGGCTGGAGGTGCCAATGTGAGCCCATGCCCAAGAAGGGCTGGAAGGAGGATCTGGGGAACTCCAGGCCTGTCAGCCTGACCTGGGTGCCCAGCAAGGTTATGGAACAGATCACCCTGAGTGCCATCACAGGGCACCCACAGGATGGCCGAGGGATCAGAGACAGCCAGTGTGGATTTCAATGTCTGCATGGAATGGTATGGATGAGGGGATTGTGTCCAACATCAGCAAATTTGCAGATGACACCAAACTGGGTGTGAGTGTGGATCTGCTGGAGGGTAGGAGGGCTCTGCAGAGGGCCCTGGACAAGCCGGATCCAGGGCCCAAATCCAACAAGGTGAGGTTGAACAAGACCAAGTGCTGGGTCCTGCACTTTGGCCACAACAACCCCTGCAGCTCTACAGGCTGGGGACAGAGTGGCTGGAGAGCAGCCAGGCAGAAAGGGACCTGCAGGGACTGATGGACAGCAGGCTGGGCATGAGGCAGCAGTGTGCCCAGGTGGGCAAGAAGGCCAATGGCTCCTAGCCTGGCTCAGGAATGGTGTGGCCAGCAGGAGCAGGGCAGTGATTCTTCCCCTGTGCTCAGAACTGGTGAGGCCACACCTCGAGTGCTGTGTCCAGTTGTGGGCCCCCAATTTAGGAAAGCCATGGAGGGGCTGGAGCGTGTCCAGAGAAGGGCAACAAGGCTGGGGAGGGGTCTGGAACACAAGTCCTGTGAGGAGCAGCTGAGGGAGCTGGGGTTGTTTATCCTGGAGAAGAGGAGGCTCAGGGGAAACGAGGTGCTGTCATGACACAGGTTGGATCTCATGATCTCCAATGAGATGATCCTGGAGATGATCTCCAGGATGACCTGGAGATCAGCCAGCCTGGCCTGGCTGATTCTGTGATTCTCTGAAGCCACCCTTGGAGCAGTTGCAGGATGAGCCCTGGGCCTCCTCTTCAGAAGCTCCAGCAGCCCAGGTCCCTCAGCTTCTCCTGACAGCCCCAAAGCCCATCCTGTCAGTCCTGCAGAGCCTCTGCAGCTCCTCCTCACTGCCCAGAACAGGGAGCCCCAGAGCCAGACACAGCAGCCCAGATGTGCCCCCCTGGCCTGGGGTGCCTCTGGCAAGGGAGCAGCACCAGGCTCGGCAGGAGCCTGCAGACAATACCTGCAGCACTTGTAGGATGATCCTGCTGCCCAAGGGACGTTCCCATGGTGCCAAGTCAGGAACTGCAATGGGGAGTGGGGAGAAAAGGGCACACAGGGATGGGCAGTTTGCAGGGGAAGGAAAAGGGATGGGCAATAGGAAGAAATCTGTATCAGGGACGAGGAAAGAAAGCAAATGTGAAGCAGAGGAAATGCTCAGGGCAGTTTGGGGGTGGCTGCCAGGCTGCCCTGGCTCTGAGCAACAGCATCTGCAGTGGCACAGGAAACTCCCAGCTGATGGGAACAAACTCTCTGGCTGACTGCAGAGGCCCGGACAAACCTGAGTGGTTTCCCTGGTGTCCCCCAGCCCTTGCTGGCCCCAGGGGCTGATGGCATTTGTGCTCCCTCAGGTTCATTTCCCCACACCAACAGCATGGGGGTGCTCCCCCTGCTGTGTGCAATGCAAACAGGGGCTGCTGAGACAGTGCTGCTGTGTGAGTGCCTGCAAGGATGGGGCACCTGTGTGAGCTGGGGGAGAGGCCAGGGCTGCAGATGGGGGATGTTGTTGGCAGCTCCATCAGGATGATCTGGGACGCTGCCCTGGGCTGTCCAGCACACTGGGGATGGATCAGCCCCTGCTCTGCTGCTCCTTCCCGTCTTCCCCAGGGCCCTTGCAGAGCCCCAGCCATGCTGTTTGCCCCCAGCCTGCCCATGGCCAGCCTGGGGCTGCTCACGGGGCTTTTCTCTGCTGAGCATTGGCCTGGCTGTGTTCTTGAGAGAGCCTGGGCAAGGAGCCAGGAGCTCCCAGGGCCTGGCCTGAGGCATCAGCGCTGCCCAGCAGTGCCCATGGCCTGTCCCTGCTGCAGCCCCGGCACTGCCACCCCCAGGACTGTGCCCAGCCCCAAGAGCACTCAGGCCCTGCAGCAACACCAGGGCCACCAGGGCGGCAGGGCAGGGCCATGGCAGCAGCACTGGCAACACCAAGTGCTGCTTCTGCTGCTGGGCACAGCTGCTGGGCCAACCCTGATCTGCCCCTAGCTCTGCACACACACATTGCTGCTGCAGATCCACAGAAGGCAACTAAACGGCATCTCTGCAGAAAACTTGCCTGGGAGTTCCTTTAGTTCCTTAAAAATGCACCAAGGGAATAGCTCCTCATTGGCACAGTCTGTGACCACAGGGAAGGTGGAGAGAAATAAAAGGAGAAATAGCAGAAAAAGGGACATTTCTCTGTGTAAATATGAAAAAAATAAAAACAACAGTAAAGAACCTCCAAAATGAAACCAAAAAGGAGTATCAAAGATGGCTTTTATTACAAGTGAGTTGCACAAATTGGGCAGAAGTTTAATGTTTTTGACACCTTCCCGTCATCAGTCTCCACACGGCATCCTTGAACTCCTGGTTCCTCAGGCTGTAGATGAGGGGGTTCAGGGCTGGAGGCACCACCGAGTACAGAACTGACAGGGCCAGATCCAGGGATGGAGAGGACATGGAGGGGGGCTTCAGGTATGTAAAAAATGAAGTGCTGATGAACAGGGTGACCACAGCCAGGTGAGGGAGGCGGGTGGAAAAGGCTTTGTGCCGTCCCTGCTCAGAGGGGATCCTCAGCACAGCCCTGAAGATCTGCACATAGGAGAAAACAATGAACACAAAACAGCCAAAAGCTAAACACACACTAACAGCAATTAGCCCAAGTTCCCTGAAGTTGGACTGTGAGCAAGAGAGCTTGAGGATCTGTGGGATTTCACAGAAGAACTGGCCCAGGGCATTGCCATGGCACAGGGGCAGGGAAAATGTATTGGCTGTGTGCAGCAAAGCATTGAGAAAGGCACTGGCCCAGGCAGCTGCTGCCATGTGGGCACAAGCTCTGCTGCCCAGGAGGGTCCCATAGTGCAGAGGTTTGCAGATGGACACGTAGCGGTCATAGGACATAATGGTCAAAAGGTAAAGCTCTGCTGCAAAGAAGAAGAAAATCAGGAAGACCTGAGCAGCACATCCTGAGTAGGAGATGTCCCTGGTGTCCCAGAGGGAATTGTGCATGGCTTTGGGGACAGTTGTGCAGATGGAGCCCAGGTCGCTGAGGGCCAGGTTGAGTAGGAAGAAGAACATGGGCGTGTGCAGGTGGTGTCCGCAGGCTACGGCGCTGATGATGAGGCCGTTGGCCAGGAGGGCAGCCAGGGAGATGGCCAGCAAGAGGCAGAAGTGCAGGAGCTGCAGCTGCCGCGTGTCTGCCAATGCCAGCAGGAGGAAGTGCCTGATGGAGCTGCTGTTGCACATTTGTGCTGTCTTGGCATGGGGATCTGTAAAAAAAGTACTCATGGAATAATTGGGTTTGGAGAGGACTTGAAATATCCCAGCACAGCCTGGGGGCACTTTCCCCCCACTGCCTGCCCAGGGCTCTGCTGCCTGGAGCTGTCCCTGCCAGCAGCTGCTTCCCTATGCCCAGGGCTGAGCCCTGCCAGTGCTGCCAGACCCCAGCCCAGCCCTGGGGGCTCAGCTCTGCCCTGCAGACCCCTCCCAGCTCAGGCACTTCCTAGGGACAGCTCTGCTCTGCAGGGTCTGATGGCAACATCACAGCAGCCATGAGGAGGCTGGAAAAGTGACACTGATGCCGCCTCTAAGGGCTCCTGTGATTATTTCTGCATTGCCTGGTTTATTAAGATCTGAGAGAAAATATTTTGATTTTTCTCCGCATGAAATGAGAGATGAATACCTATGTCCAATTTCCTATCATGGCCACCCAGAGTAGTAGAATAAAAAAGCAGGATTTTCCCTTTTATGCAGCCCCTGCCTTGGTGTGCTTCCTGTATAACCTACTTGGAAATGTTATGGAGTTAAATGTCATGCTGGGAGCAGTCCTGAACAAGGCAGCATCCTCACCACACAAAGAAAACACTTCCAAGCTGCACCAGCTGTCTCCTTCCACCTAGATCTTGTCCCCCCGTGCTGGGAGCAGCTGCCAGGGCTGGCTGAGAGCTGTCCCTGGCAGGCAGCAGAGTCCCTGCCCCAGCACAGCGCCCTGGGCTGCAGGACCCTGCTCTGCAGGACAGCCCTGGGCACCCCTGGCTGCTCTGCACAAGAGACAATCAGAGAATGTACTCACAGAGTCTGTAGGCATTGCGATGTTCCAGCTTTAGGAGATGGCTCCCGGAGCTGCAGCTGCATTGTCCTGCAGCCAGAGGTTCCTGTGCCAAGGGCTGGCAGTGATTCTGCCCCAGGCACTTCTCAGCACCTTCCCAGCCCTGACTGATTGAAGCTCTCTGTGCCTCTGTGCTGTGCCCAGGTGGCTGCAGGCAGTGTCCCAGCCCTGCTGGGCTGGCAGAAGAGCTGCTCATCAAGAGAAATGTGCTTTTGAAGTTCCTCTTGGTTACCAGGAGCTGCCTCTGTGCCAGGAGCCCAGCCCAGCTCAGCAGCACAGACACAGCACCAGGACATTAATGAGCCTCTGGGGCTTTGTGCTGAGGCCCTGAACTTCGGTCCCTGAGAGGGAGCTGAAGAAACCTCTCCAGAACTCCAAGTCAGAATTCAACTCCAAAGTTTCTTGGACTTTTAATGGGTCCCACTGAGGAGCACAGCTGAGAAAGTGTCCCCAGGCCCCTGGCAGAGCAGAGAACTGGAGGCAGTGATGACAGGTGGGGACAAAGGGAAGCCAAGTCTTGGTGCCCTGGGGCACAGCAGGGTCTGTGCCAATAAGGACTGTGAGGAGACACCTTGTCCTGAGGCCCCGGGGCCTCCTGGCACAGCCCTAGCCAGGCTGGGCACTGTAAGCCCCTTGTCCTGCCCTCAGCATCCCCCCCTAGCCCACATCCCAGTGGCCTCAAGGATCTGCTGGAAGGAGTCCCTGGGGAGCCTTGCTCAGCAATGGCCCTGGGGGCTCCTTCATGCTCCCAGGGACTGCAGGTATTTTAAAGAACTTTGGGTTTGGCTTTTGCCTTGGAGTCTCTGAGAGGTTTGTGCAATCATTGCCTCCAATTATCTACTGTAATTATTCCCTGGAGAGGCTTTCTCAGTAACAACACTCAGAAGGGCTCATTAATACTACAGGGTACTTCAATTATTTTAAGGTACTTGGTGTTTCCCTTTTGATACACACTGTGTGAGAGGTTTGTACAATCATGGCCCCAATTATCTGCTTTAATGAGTCCCTGGGGGGCTTTGTACTGACACTCAGTGGGGCTCATTAATGGCTTTATATACTCAAGGTTTTTAAGGTACTTTATGGATTTAAGTATACTTTTAGGGACTTTTAAGGAATTTCCTTCCAAAATTGAGTGCCTGAGAGGTTTTTGTGCCATCCTGTCCTCCAGTTCTCTCCTCCAAGGAGTCCATGAGGAGCCTGTGTTGGGTATTTTCCCTCTTTCTTTTTTACAACAAAGACAAAACTGAAAGAATTTTGTAAGACTTTCTAAAAGCATCTAAACAAACATGAGACAATTAACAATACAACAACAACCACTAAGAGAATTAATAGTCCTGTTTTAGATAGACATCATCCAACCCTTTAGTCCCTTGGACTGGAAGAGTTTATTGAACCAGTCTTTTTTTTCCACTTGAAGCTTCTTGAATCCTTCAAGTACCTGAATGCTCTTGTGGATTGACTAGCTGCGGATGGAGAGGTTCATGCAACAAATACCCTCAGAGTCTGCACAGCCATGCCCCTCTGCCCAGAGTAAAAACTCTATCACTGTTCCGCAAGGTGGCATGTCTGATGGTCTCTATGTCTGAGAGCAGGCCACTCAATGTGAGGGAGGTAGCATTGGTTTGCTTACTTAACAGGCACCCAAGATGGTCTGATTGTCCTAAAGCTTTAGCTGCAGGCACCCAAGGTAGTCCACACTGGGGATGCTCCCATCCAATACCTGGATTAAATCTTGCAAAGCCATCTCTTTGATATCATCCAATACTTCTCTAGGGATACCTGCTGCTTGGTCATCTGGTAGGCTGTGTTGTCCTTCTCCAGCTAGATGGTTGATTCCACTCTTGCCTCATTATTAGCATAGTCGCTATTAATTGATTTAGTAAACACTTCCATCCCCCTTCCCACAGGGTGTATTCTGTAGGTGACAACAACATGCTCATAATATACTTTAAATCATAGGGAGTTAAGACGTGCTGTAAACATGAC
The DNA here is from genome assembly GCF_035770615.1 of Melospiza melodia melodia. Taxonomy (NCBI): domain Eukaryota; kingdom Metazoa; phylum Chordata; class Aves; order Passeriformes; family Passerellidae; genus Melospiza; species Melospiza melodia. The sequence continues at coordinate 4,565,334 of NC_086200.1, forward strand.
CCTCATCAGGCCATTAAAACAAGGTAAGTCCCTTCTGTGGTCTATATCTGCCCTACACAGATCCTTGATTTCCCCTCAAACCAATGGCTGATACCTGGGATTCTGCCCCCTTCTTTCATAACATACCAGGGCAACGAGGAGTTTCGAGACTGTTTGCCAGTCTCCTTCCTTAACTGCTTATTTCCAGATCATTTCCCAGGGATCTTCTGGGGTTAAAGGGGTGAGATGGTTCTGGGGAATCGAAACTATTTTCTAAGGAGGAAGAATAACTTGGAGGAGAAACATTTGGATTAGAAATAGTGTGACAGTTGGCCTTAGTATCTTTGACCATGGGGTCATATTATTGCTGGAGGGTGAGGCAAAGGGCACTGCCATTTTGTCAGGTGCTGGGGAGGAAGGGCCTTGATTTAGGATGGCAAACAACTGGACTGGCATTCTGGAGGCATGTCCCAGGGTGGAGGTGGAATGATTGACAGTGGGGGTGTGACCCACAGTTGTGGGGGTGGAGTCTGGAGGTTCATTCAGGGCGGAAGAGAAGGTTGTGGTAGCAGGAAATGGAGGAGCCAAGATGGAGGGAGGATGATCGGGCTCTCGAGCCACGTTCAGGCTCCTTCCATCTTAACTCTCCAGGGCATGATACTCCGAGAGAGCATGGCCATCACCATCTTGGACCATTGTGGAAAGTCTGATAAAGGCAGGTTTGGGGCGAGGTCCCGAGTTAGGAGTGACCAATGGATTGAGTTTTCAACACGCTGCTGGCTGGTGAAGGGTCTCAAGGATGGTGTGGATGATGGGGAGTATGTGGGATGCAATGGAGTCCCTTTTGATCAAAAGGTTGTACAATTTAACTTCCACTGAGTCCTAAAATTCAGTGGTATGGATTTCGACACCAGAGGTGTCTGGAAATTTTTTAATGGTCCACCTCATGATTGATTTTTATTCATTCTTTGAAAATATTTCATCATGACCAGTGAGAATTAAAGCATCCATATACACTCCTTTCTACTGTGGACATATGGCTGGCCATTTTCCTTTCTTTGCCTTATGGAGAAGAGCCACCGCAACACCTCAAATTAATTATGGGACATGGGTGCATACTGTAAAAACACAGTGGCAAAATGGGCAATAAAATATCTTGCATTTCCCCAAACCCACCTGCAATCCTATGCAGGTGAAACCATCGTTGTCCCTGCCAGTCCTGGGCAAGGTCCCTTGAAGCAATGATGAATCCGCCAGGCCCAGCACAATCCAAAATCCCAGGGAGCACTGGCCTATCCGTCAGCTAACCCCAGCTGACATGACTGACACAGGGAGCCCTGAATATCATGGTGCCTGTTTGGGCACCAAATGTCACAATGAAGGTGGCTCTGACAAACATCCCTGGCTCCCTGAGTTCAGGGTGAGTGTGGTGAAAATGAAAAGGAGCAGGATCAATGGAGTTGTTTAAAAGGAACTTTAATAACAGGGTGAAAAATAATAAATATGGAGAAGTCCAGCACAGTACAAGGGGCAGGATCCTAAAACCTGAGACAAAGGGGAAGCAACAACATAGACACTTGGGGCTAGAAAACTAGAACAATAATCATATAGAAGAAATAAGTAACCAATAAACCAATAGGGGAGTAGAACTTGGACAACTTAGCATAACAACAATAAAGGCTTATGGGGGATTTCTCAAGCTCAACCTAAGTAAATCGAATGATTCCTAGGACTTGAAACTCACGGCCAGTTCTTCTGGGGTAAAATCTGTCTGACTGTGAATTACAGCCGGGCTAACTCCCACATTGCTGATTTGCACTGGCCCCTTGGGACCATGCAGCCCAACAGAGCCACAATGATATCCTTGGTTCCACGAGGCTCCACAGTGTCACAATGGTCCCTTGGATCCATGGTGCTCTGCAGTGTTCCAATGGCCCCTTCATTTCACAAGGCTCCCAAATGTCACATTGGTCTCCATAGGAAGAAAGCCATGGAGCCCCCATGTTTCAGCAGATGATGAACGGCAACCACCAGAGGCCAAGGCAATCCTGACCTGTCTGTCCAAGCAGGTTTGCTTGGAGCAACCCTTGGATATTCAAAATTATGAATGTCGAATCCTAATTTAGAATATTTGTGCCTGGAGAAGGATGATTTTTTCCATACAAAGAACAGCTAAGAGCCCTTTCCAGTATTCGGAAAATAGGTGAATGCTGGCACTAAGGAGTTAAAGACCAGCCAGACTTGTCTGTCCTGGCACCTTTTGTCTGGCAGCAATCCTTCCATACACAGAAATTTGGAGGTGGAATCCAAATTTTGGCCATGGACGCCTGGAAAAAATGGACAGTTCTTTTCCATAAAAAGGAAAGCCCAGAGCCCCAATGTTTCAGGGGCAGATGGGAGTGGCCTTCCACATTCCAAGGTCAGCCAGACCTGTCAGATGACCCCTGGGAGACCAAGGCAGTCACACCTATTTCATGTTCCCTTGCTTCCAGAGGGCCCTGCAGTGTCACAATGGCTCCTTGCTTCCATGATGCCCTCAGGTGTCATAATGGCCCCTTGGTTACACAAGTCCTTAAGGATCTTAATGGTGTATATGGTTCCACAAGGCCCCACAGTGTCCTAATGGTCTTTGGGTGCCATGAAGCCCCTCTTTATCACCATGGCCCCTTGGTTCCATTGGGGTCCAGTAGTGCAACCATGATCCTCTTGGTTCTACAAGTTCCTATAGTGTCACAATGGCCCCTTCCTTCCATGAGCCCCTGCAGGATCGCAATGGCCCTTTGGTTCCATGGGTCCCCACAGTGTCACAATGGTCTCCATGATTCCATGGGGCCTTGCAATGCTCTCCACAGATCAACAGTGCCCTGCAGGATCACAATGGCCCTTTGGTTCCACAAAGCCCCGCTGCTTCACACTGGCCCCTTGGGACCATGCGGCCCATCAGACCCACAATGATGTCCTTGGTTCCATGAGGCCCCACAGTGTCACAGTGGTTCATTGCATCCATGGTACTCTGCAGTGTCACTATGATACCCTGCATTTCACAAGGCTCCCGAGTGTCACAATGGTCTCCATGGCTCCTCAAGACCCCACAGTGTCACAGTGGCCCCTTGGATCCATGGCACTCACAGTGTCACAATGATCCCCTTGGTTCCACAGGTTCCTACAGTGTAACAATGCCCTTTGGCTCCACAACACGCTGCAGTGTCACAAGGGACTATAGGAAGGAAACAAGTGAGCCCCAGTGGTGCAGGGTCAGATGATAGGCAGTCACCAGAGGCCAAGGCTGGCAAGACTTGACTGTATTGGTAGATTTTTTTGGAGAGTAACCCTTGAATATAGGGAATTTTAGAGGTAGAATCCTAATTTTGGCCATGTGAGCCTAGACAAGAAAGAGAGTTCTTTTCCACAGGAAGGAAAGCACAGAGCCCCAGTGCTTCACGGTCAAATGGGAAGTGGCCCTTGGCATGTCAAATTCAGTGGGGCCTGTCACACAGTCCCCAAGAGGCCAAACCAGGCAAACCTGTTCCATGTTCTCTTTTTTTAAAATGGTTCCCCACACTGTCACAATGGTCTCCTTGATTCCACGAAGTCTTGCAGTGTCACAATGGCTTCTTGGTTTCATGAGCCCCAACAGTCACAGGGTTCCCTTGGCTCCATGCGGCCCCGCTGTGTCAGAATAGCTCCTTGTTTCTATGGACCTCAGTGTTTGATTACTGACCCTTGCGCCCATAGGGCCCCTGAGTTGCACAATGATCTCCTTGATTCCATAAGGTTCCGTAGTGTCCTTGGACCCGCATTGTCACAAGTGACTCATGGCTCCATGAGGTTCCATATTGTCACTCGGGTCGCTGTCATAGGCTGGATGAGATCGATGTCCCGAGATACCTTGGGATGTTTGAAATACCCGTGTGTGGCCAGGGCCGGGTCAGGCTTTGGTTCGTGGTGGGACAGAGCCCCGCCCCTTGTCCTGGCCTGGCAGAGCTGTCAATCACAAAGCTGTGCCAACCCCACTCTGATTGGCTGAGCTGTCAATCAATCACACAGTAACAGCTGGTGCCTAGCCTGACTCTGATTGGACAAGCAACTGGCAGTCCCACCCCAGGGGCAGGCCCATGAAGGCCCAGAGTGTTAAAAGCCAGAGCACAAGACCAGCCCATGGTCTGGATCCTGCCTTCTCCAGGGGTTCTTCCATTGGTGACGCTGGAGCCCAAGCAGTTGGTACCTATGTGAGTTTCTTTCTATAGATCTTCTGTCTTTCTGATGTTCTCTATTTCTTCCCCTTCTAATCCTACTTACCTGGAACATTTTTGGGTAACTAAGCATCTTAAGGGTTAAAGATTTTTAGGTTAAACCCTTTGCCAAATTTCCTTGACTGTCCAAATTTTGCCAGTAAAATTTGGTGTCATTTTGACCTCTTAGCTCAGTTGATTAGAGCATGGTGGTGGTATCACCAAGGCTGTGGGTTCAATCCCTGTGTGGGCCATTCACTTAACAGCTGGACTTGATGGTCCTCGTGGGTCCCTTCCTACCAAGAATGTTCTTTGCATCTGCCCATGTTGACAATATCTGGTTGGTGTTTCTCCTGTGCACCAAACTCAAGGAAAGGAAGCTTTGGTTATCCCCAGCATTTCAGTGTTTTGGGGTGTTCCAGCCCTGCAGGCTGACAATGGCCTCTTGTTTCCATGAGGCCTCACAGTGTCCCACTGGCCCCTTGGTTCCATGGGGATCTGCAGTGTCACACAAGTTTATGACATTTGTCCTTGCTGTCCCTCACATCACCCTGGCCCACAAACAGCCCCGAGGCAACCGTGAGGGACAGGCCCTGCTGTCCCAGGCTGGGCTCAGGGCTTGGCCTTTCTGCTTCCCCCAACCAGCCCAGGCCTTGCTCAGCATTGCAGTTCCCTGCTCAGAGCCTTTTGCTCCCTGCAGTCCTGGCCTCAAGGATCTGCTCTCACCAGTCCTTGGGGAGCCTTTGGCACTCCCTGCCCTCAGTGGGGCCCAGCGATGCTCCAAGGCACTTGGAGTTTTGCTTCTGACTTCTCGAGCAGCTTCTTCATCCTTCTCTCAGTGCCTAAGGGTCCTGGACTCAGACCCAAATCCACTGTGGGGATCATCAAAATACAGAAAGCCCTCAGGAGCTCTTTTCCTTCCTTCCTTCCTTCCTTCCTGCCTTCCTGCCTTCCTGCCTTCCTGCCTTCCTTCCTGCCTTCCTTCCTGCCTGCCTTCCTTCCTGCCTTCCTTTCTGCCTCCCTGCCTGCCTCCCTTCCTTCCTTCTTTCTATCCAGGGCTTTTGCAGCTGATTGGAGTCAGTTTGGAGTTCTGTTAAGGAGAAAGATTTCAAAATGCACCTCATCCTTTTTTTCTTTAATTAAGTGAGTATTTATTATTTTCCAGATCAGAGAAGAGCTGAGAGAAGCATTACCCAGGTGATCTTGATGCTGAATGTCTCCTTAGGAGGTCTGGGCACAGAGAAGAATGAGCCCCTTGAGGGCTGACCCTGTTTGGACAAGCTGCTCCTCACCCCCAGCCTCACCATGTCTGACATGGCCCACCTGCACAGACATCCCTGTGCCCTGCAGCAGAACCTTGTCCCCTGAGCTCTGCAGCTCCATGTCCCAGCCCATTGCACCATGTCCCACCTACTCTCCTCAGAGCTCTGCCTGCACACAGGCCCAGGAGAAGTTTTCCTTTTGGGAAGGAAAGAATGGAAAAGCCTGAGCAGGTTTCCTGAACAACAAACCCCACTCAGGAACCACCTGCTCACTACAGGCTTCCTGGAATGGTGTCACCTTTCTCCAAGGTACAGTGTGAGCAGAAATGATCTCTGGGAGCAGAATTCTCTGTCTGTGTCCTTTCCCTGGATCTCCGTTGCAGATGGAAGCTGCTGGTGCCGTCCTCACCTTTAACCTCTCTCATGAATGCAAACAGATGTTTCCAGCTGTATTAAGCAGGATTTGCTTAATGTTTCTACGAAACTTTTGTGTTCCTCATGGAATGAAGGGGCCAGGTGCCATTTTGACACTGAGGAAGTGACATGGAAGCAAGGAGCCAATTGTGACACTGGGGTGCCATGGAACCAAGGGGCCATGGTGACACAGCAGGGCCATGTGGATCCAGTGGTCCATTGTGACACTGTGGATCCAAGGAGACAATGGAGACACCCCCAGAACTTCATGGAACCAAAGAGTCCATGGTGACCCAGCAGGGCTGCATAGTGACACTGCCCATCCAAGGAAGCCATTGTGACACTGCGGAAGCTCATGGAGCGAGGGAGGCCATTGTGACACTGAAGAACTTCATGACACCAAATATCCATGGTGACACAGCAGGGCATCATGGGAACCAAGGAACTGCTGTTGACAGTACAGAAACTCATGGAACCAGGGACCCTTGTGGCACTGCAGAAGCAACAGAGCTGCTGGACCTTGTGCCCTGGCTCTGCACAGCTCCTTGGGAGGCACAGCAGGAGCAGCACCCTGTGAGCCTCGGGAATGCCCCTCTGGGATCTACGGCACACACTCCCAGGGGCTGGAATGGCAGTTCCCAGCCAGGAAAAGATGTTCCTGCCCTCAAAGGCAAAGCTCTTAAGAAGGAGCCAAAGGCCAAGTGGAGCAAGATCTTACAGTGACATTTCACTGCCAGCCTTCATAACTTCACCCATGGCTGTTGAAGCTCATGGATAAGGAATTAAATCAGGGCAGGGTCTTTGGTGGGAGCTGACCTGGCTCAAGGGAGACACCGAGAGAGAAACAGAGCAGGCAAAGAAAGGCAGGAGAGAAAGGAGGACACAAACACAATCAGCTGAGAAGGTGACACTCTGAAAAACAGAACCGGAACTGATGGAAAATGAATGGGACAGAAACTAATAGTTCTGAAAATTTTATTTACTGTCAAAATACATCCCACACACCCAGCCCCCCACAATCCTGGTCCCACACCCTCAAATTTGAATGCCACTTCTCCCATTCTGTATCCAGTCCCATCTCAGCCTGGAGGCTGTGGAATTGAGTAATTTTAGCATGGGACTGAGTTTTTATGAGGTGAGAACAAGGCAATTTATAATGGGATTGAGCCCCTTGAGGGTAAGATTGAGGTGTTTTCAGTGGGACTGAGTCGTTTTGAGGTGACAGATCAATCCATCTTGAATTTTGGAGTGCAAAGATAGGGAGAACCCTTCCTGAAATCCCCCAAGAACCCACAAATCTTCCAGAATATGTCCCAAAACGATAAATTGCTGCTCAAGTATCTGTTAACTGATGGAACTTTAGACATCATTGATAAATTACTTTCTTTTTAGTCCTATTCCAGGTGTTTTGATGTGATAAAGAAAAATCAAGAGGAAATTGGGGCCAAACCAAAAGGATAACCAGCCAGGTGTCCTCCCAGCACAGATCACTGAATGTGGGTCAGCAGGGCTCTGCCCAACGTGGATCCTCCCACGGGGGATGAAGCTGGAGTGGTACATTAAGGTCTTCCTGCAATTGGAGCATTTCGAGGGCTTCCCTTACCAGTGCCTCTGTTGGTGTTTGGTCAAGTGAGAGCTGTGGGTGAAGCTCTTCCCACACTGAGGACACTCGTAGGGCCTCTCCCCAGTGTGGATGTGCCGGTGGGTGACGAGGGTGGAGTTGTCTCTGAATCCCTTCCCGCAGTCGGGGCATTGGAAGGGCCTCTCGTCTGTGTGAATCCGCTGGTGCCAGAGGAGATTGGAGCTGGTGTGAAACCTCTTCCCACACTGGAGACACTCGTAGGGCCTCTTTCCAGTGTGGATGGTGTGGAGAGTTAGGGATCTGTGTGCAGAAGAAATCGGGCTGTACAGTCAGTCAGGACCCCCCCCCCCCCCCCCCGCCGCAGTCAGACCTTTGCTCTGTACCTGGCCGCACCCAGCCAGACGTGAGCAGAAGGAAATGACACTGACTGCCCAAGCTATAAAAACCCTTGTGACCCCTCAATAAACGCCATTTGCTGTCCGCCACGTTGGTGTCAGGAGCTTATGGACTGAGTGACCCTGGGGTTAGGGCCACCGTGCTGGACTAAGAACCAGGTTGCCACGCCTTGAGAAGGCAACATCTGGTGCGGAAAACCCGGGACACGATCACCGCCCAGGGTTCAGGGATCGCCTGGATGAGGGACCGGTGGCTGCACAGCTGGCCTCATGCAGCGGGGGGGACGCCCCCAGACCAGCGAGGAGCATGGACGCTATCACGAAAGTCATAAGTCAGATCCACACGCAGTGGGGTATCGAGGGTAAGCTTAAGGATTTATGTCTCGTAGTGCCAAGACTGATTAAGCTTGGGGCTATAGAAAGCCCAGTAGAAATTCTCCATCCGGAGATTTGGGATATTTGCACGAAGGCTCTAGTCGAGGAAACCATGTCCTCAGGCTCAGGGAAAGCCCTCAAATCCTGGGGCAGGGTTATCCAGGCTCTGCAAAAAGCTCAGCAAGAGCAAGAAACTTGGAAAGCCATGCGAACTTGTTTATTAGCCACGCCGCAGTTGGGGGTAGGGGCAGCGACGCAAACCGTGGAGGACTTTGACCCAGTCGGGTGCGCGGAGGCACGAACGCCAGAACCCCCTCAGCGACCGGACTCACCATCGGAGGGGGGGGAATACGCGCGGACGTTTTGGCAGGGGCTAGCACAGGAGGCGCGGAATGCTGCTATAATATCGGACCCCGAAGCGGTTGATAAAAACGCACCCCCCCCATATGCGTTTGAAAATGGTGCTGGAGTGAGTGACCAGGGCTGGAATGATGACACGGGGGGAGGAAATGCAGAAGACTCGCTGAACACCGCAAACGTGGGTGAGCGGGGAGGAGGGGCGGCCCCCGAGAAGACCAATCAAAGCGCTCATTTTAAATTTGGTCCTTATAGGGCAAGGACCTCCCCCAGCAGGAGGCGGGGGGAGGCCAGCGGGAGGGAACGGCCCAACCCCTACAAGAAGGGGCGGGGTCGGATCCCGAGAAAACGGCTGAGCAGCCCGGAAATTTCCGGCCAGTCAACTTCTGGCTCGGACTCTGACTCAAGTTGAGACGGGCTCGAAAGTTGGTCGGAGGATTCCGACACCGACTCGGACTGTAACAAAAAGGGAGCAGCGGCATACAAGATCACTAGCTGCAGCGCTCCTGCGTGGGTTAAGGGGATATCAGAGAAAGATCAAACCCTGCTTACAGACAGGTGGAAAATAAAAATGGCTTGCGCGGAGTGGGCTCCATCTGCCACACTGCTGTTCCCAGTCCTTGGGGAGGCGGGCAGACAGAAATCAAAGAACCTACTCCCCAGGAAACCCGAAAAACGTACAGGCAATTGTTAAAGCGGTTGTAGACAGGGGGATTAATTCTGCCATGGTTTCCACATTCATTGACAGCGTTTTTGGAGGCAATTATATGCTTTCCTTTGATATCAAACAGACTTACAGGATGATTTTCGATGGGGCGGGGATGATCGTTTCTAAACAGGAATGGGAGGACAATTGTGTAAAGCAGCTAGCCTTAGTAACAGGGGCAGACCATCCACTGCACGGCTCCAGCATACAGAGTCTAATGGGCACAGATCCCACTATGATCACCCCCAGGCACAGGCTGAGGGCCTGCGGGCCCCTGAGGTTATGACAACAACCCGTGCTGCCCGAGAAGCCAGCCGTGTTGCTTCCAAAGTAATAGCCAGACCATCGCCATGGTCCACTATAAAGCAGAGTGAGAGTGAGAGCTTCACTCAGTTTGTGGACCGCCTTCAGGCAGCATTAGATTCCTCTGCATTACCCTCAGAGGCAAAGGGTCTTGGCGTAGCAGACTGCCTACGCCAGCAATGCAACTCAGCCACCAAGGACATTTTAAGATCACTGCCACCCGGGTCCAATGTTGCTGCCATGATCAGCCACGTTGCAAAGGAAGAACACCTAGCTCCCATCCAAGCAGCAGTTCACACTGCAACAACCAGTGTGATGGCATGCTTTAAGTGTGGCCAGGCAGGCCACGTGGCAGTTAACCGCCCCCAGTCGGACGCCCCCGCAACCCATACGCCCCACTACCAGGAAAGAGAGAGAGACCCCCAAGCAACCCGACATCACCTGAGAAGCTTGCACCATCAAAATCAAAGCGGCAACGGTATCTCTGTGTGATCTTGTTTCTAGGGTTAGCAGGCGGAGGACAGGCAGACCCAAAACATTACCCTCACCAGCCATTCAGGTGAGTTCTATGCCATCTCTCAGGTGAGGGGGTCATCAAAGAAATTGTCACAGCCAACACCCCATCTTTCGAGTTCAGGCTAAAAGACATTTTTCCCTTGCATACAGGGCACCCCAAATTTGAGGAGACAACATTATTTCAGACCTACTGGTGCCCTGCTTCCAACCCAGAAAAAAGTTACTGTTATTACCCAGGGTACGGATATTGTGGATATTGGGGGTGTGAAACTATTGTGACAAGCAATAGATGGAAACCACAACAGCCTGATAAGTTCCTGCAAATTAAGTATGCTCCCCACGGCTGTCTCGAACCAAAATTTGATATGGATGGGTACGTGATTTTGCCCCAAGGCGGGAAACAGCACACCTGCACAGGCTATATAATGACAATCCTGCAGCCAAGCCATGATGGCTGGGCCCTGGGCAAAGTGTGGACAGCGTTTGTTTATCTCTCTCGCCACATCTGGGTGAACATACAAGTTATCAGATTCCTACCTCCAATATCCCAATCAGTCGGACCCAATCCGATTCTTGCAATGAGTAGACCCAGGAAGGGGATCGCAGCTAACGGTAGTTCTAGCCACAAAACACAGATGCTAAAACTTACTTCCTCCCCATCCGATCTCTTAGCCAAACCAACCCTCTCCAATCCATTCTTAAGTGTGTCAAATGCTATCTTCTTATCGTTAAACTAATCCAACCCAAACATCACAGAGTCAGGCTGGTTATGCTATGATGCACAACCCCCTTTTTACAAAGGTGTTGCCCTCAATCTCCCATTCATCTTCTCAAAGGCAGACAATCCACGCCAATGCAGATGGGACACCCCCTGGAGAGGCATTACCCTAAGTCAGGTTACGGGCCTAGGTAAATGCTTTGGCAATGCAATCTTGGCAAAGCAGATGGGCAACGTCTGCCGGGAATTCATCAAACTTAAGGGAGGGAAGTTCCAGTGGGTGATCCCAGCTGCATTGGGAATGTGGGTCTGTCAACGATCTGGGGAAAGCCCATGTGTACCTCTTGACAAATTCAATCATTCTACTGACTTTTGTGTCCAAGTTTTAATTGTCCCCAGAGTCCTGTATCGCCAGGAAGAAGAGGTGTACCGCTTGTTCGAGGAACCCGACCGGCTCCACAAATGAGAAGTGGTAACAGGCATCACCATCGCAATGCTCCTCGGTTTAGGAGCTAGTGGCGCTGCCACAGGCATCTCGGCCCTTGCAACACAACATCAAGGACTGGCACAATGCAGATGACTGTCAACGAGGACTTGCAGAGGATCGAGAAATCCATTTCTTCCCTAGAAAAATCCCTTTCCTCGCTCTCAGAGGTTGTCCTCCAAAACAGGCGAGGACTGGACCTTTTGTTCATGCAGCAAGGAGGCCTGTGTGCCACCTTGAAAGAGGAATGCTGCTTTTATGCGGACCCCACCGGAGTCGTGAGAGACTCCATGGCCGAAATGAGAAACTGACTAAACTTAAGAAAAATGGACAGAGAAGCTCAACAGGGCTGGTTCGAGTCGGGGTTCAACCGGTCCCCATGGCTCACCACCCTGATTTCTACCCTAATAGGCCCACTCGCTATAATCTTACTAACCCTAATCTTCGGGCCTTGCATATTAAACAAACTGGTGCTATTCGTTAAAAAGCATTTAGAAATGGTTAACATTATGTTTGTCGAGCACCGACAATTACTTTAAGGTGTGCCAGTTAGTAACACACAATTTTATACTAATTTTACTAACCCATGAAATTTTGTAACCTCTACATTTTATAACTTTATACGATTTTTACTAATCATGAGGGAGGGGGAAAATGTGGAGAGTCAGGGACAAGCGTGCGGAAGAAATCCGGCTGTACGGTCAGTCAGAACATCTCCCCCCCTGCAGTCAGACCTTTGCTCCATACCTGGCCGCACCCAGCCGGACGTGGGCAGAAGGAAATGACACTGACTGCCCAAGCTATAAAAACCCTTGTGACCCCTCAATAAACGCCATTTGCTGTCCACCACATTGGTGTCAGGAGCATATGGACTGAGTGACCCTGGGGTTTGGGCCACCGTGCCGCACTAAGAACCAGGTCGCCACGCCTTGAGAAGGCAACAGGGTCAATGTGCTTCTCTTTCTTATGGGAAAAAAGCACCTTTCACATCCAGGCACCCATAACCAAAGTTGGCAATCCACCTCCAGAATTCCCTATATCCAAGGATTTCTCCCACACAAAAAGCTGCCAGGAGAGACAGGTCTGGCTGGCCTTGGTTTCTGAAGAGCTGTCTCTCATCTGCCTCTGAAACACTGGGCCTCTGTACTTTCCATCTTACTGAAAAGAACTCTTCTTCCTACCTTGGTGCCCATGGCCAAATCTGAGATTCCAGCTCCAAAATTCCCTATATCGAAGGATTTCCCCCAGATGAAAGGTGCCAGGAGAGAAAGGTCTGGCTGAGTTGGCCTCTCAGGAGCCTTCTCTCTCTGCTTCTGCCCCTGAAACACTTGGGCTCTGTGCTTTCCTTCCTGTGGAAAAAACCATCCTAGATATCATAGATATTTGCAGAAATGGCCAAAATTGGGATTCCACCTGCAAAATTCCCTATATCCAAGGGCTGCTTTCAGACCGAAGCTGCCAGGACAGAGAGCTCTGACTGGCCTTGGCCTCTGATGGCCGCCTTTCATCTGGCCCTGAAACACCGGTGTTCCGTGCTTTCCTTCCTGTGGAAAAGAACCGTCCTTCTTCTCCAGGCCAAAACTGGTATTCCACCTCTAAAATTCCCTATATCCAGAGATTGCTCCCTGACAAAATCTGCCAGCATCATCTAATCTGGCTGCCCTTGGCCTCTGGTGGCTTCCCCTCATCTGCCCCTGGAACACTGGGGCTTGGTTGCTTCCTTCCTATGGAGACCATGGTGACACTGTGAGGACCTGGTGGAACCATGGAGACCATTGTGACACTTTGGGATACCATGGTGACACTGTGGGACTTCATGGAACCAAGAGACCACCATGGCTCTGTGGGGCCTCATGGAACCATGGAGACCATTAGGACCCTTCAGGGCCTCGTGTAACCACAGGGCCATTGTGACACCTCAGGGCCTCATGAAGCAACAGAGCCACTGGGACATTGTGGGGCCTCATAGAACCAGGGGAACATGGAACAACTCTGGCTGATTTGGCCTCCTAGGGGGGACCTGACAGGTCTGGCAGATCTTGGAATGTCAAGGGCTGCCTCTCATCTGCCCATGAAACACTGGGGCTCCATGCTTTCCTTCCTATGGAAAGAACTCTCTCTCTTTTCAGAACCCCATGGACAAAATTGGTATTCCCCACTAAAAATTTCCTGTATGCAAGGGTATTCGCAGAAGAAAAACCTGCCAGATCTGCCTGGCCTGGGCTTCTGGTGGTCACATCTCATCCTCCTTGGAAGCACCAGGGCTCTGTGCCTGCCTTCCTATGGAAAAGAACTGGCCTTGTCCAGGGGCCATAGCAAAAATTGGAATTTGGTTGCCAAAATTCCATCTCTCCTGGGATTGCTCCCAGACAAAAGCTGGCCAGATAGACAGCTCTGCCTGGTCTTGGCCTCTGGTGATATTCTAAGACCATGAGCAGAATGTTTTCATCTGAAACACCTTGGAGAGTGCAGAAAGATCTCCCAGGCTGGGATTTGCAGGCCTCAAGAACATAACTCATGTATGGAGGCTTGTCGACGGAAGGGAACCAGGACATCAGTTTGATCATCACAGGCTCAATTTTATTGATCAGTACGGCGGGTTAAATACAGTTAATAATGAGCTTCATACATATTGCAAAAGTTGAGCTCAGGATTGGTCAGCTTACATATCAGCACCTACGCCTACTTCTACATTCCTATGGTTCTACTTTTGATACTTTCTACATATTCTCAGGATATATTCAGGACTAATCTCAACTCCCTATCCTCATGTTGCAGCAAGGTCACTGCTGACTCTTCCTTTCAGCTTGCTGACTGCTGACTTTTCTCCTTCAGCTTAACCAGTGGCATTATATCAGTGTGGCCTTTCTCAGCTAACCAATTATTAATAATGCTCTCCACATTTCCCCCGTTTTCTTCTTGTGCAAGGAGATTAGTTTGCCATGTTTTTGCTATTGTACGGCTGACCATGTTTTGAATACAGTTAAAGATACAAGGCAAAATAAGCAAAAACAGTAAAATTACACCCAGCAGTCCTATAGCATAGATCACAAGGTTCCTCAGCCACGGTCCGAGTCCCAGGCCTTTAAGCCATTCGTCAATTCCTAAACCGTCTTCTTCCTTAAGTTTTTGAAGTCCCTGTTGTAATTCTTTTATCTTAGTGTGAATGGACACCGAATGATCAGACAGATTCATGCAGCACATTCCCTCGAACTCTTCACATCCATGTCCTTGTGCTAAGAGCAAAAAATCTACAGCAGCTCTATTTTGCAAAACAGCATGGTTAACACTTTGCACATCTGCAGTTAGCATGTCTAGAATTTTTGATGTCTTGTTCAGCTCATCCCTTGCCCAGCATCCTAATTGTTTTGCTAAATTCATGGCTTTATTGGCAGATCCTCCTGGTAAGATAGTTGAAACCACCACCTGTTTGAATGTGCCCCAAAACCGTGGATCTCCTATCTTGCTGCAGTCTAAGTCATGTATGCTACGTTTTCTCCTGTTTGAATTTTGACTCCGCTGCATTAGCAAGGACACATTAGGATGAAACAGTGACAATTTTCCCAAAAAACAGGGTCCACCCTGTGGTTTAGCTGGTATACCATTCCATGCCCTGTCTCCACAAATCAAAAATATTCCTGTGGGTAATTTCATTGGTGCTGTGATATTTGTGCCATTACATTGACTGTAATGCTGTGGAGAGAATTCACTCACATTCAGGGATGAATCTAGGGTGGCCCATGTTTCTTTAGGTTGGTTTAAATTCTGAGCACCCGAAAGTTTGAAGCTAAACCATCCACCAGCTGTAGTGTTAGATATGCTGGCATTTGTACTTCCAAAAAGATCCAATTCCTCAGGAGGAGAATGCAAAGAGGTGTTAAGTGATTGGATTAGTAAGCATTGACGATAGCCATCACTCTGACCTGCAGTATACCCTTGTTGCGCCGGCAATGTGATGTTTGACATGTTAGACATACATAAGGTTTGATTGTTTATCAAACTACAAAATTCTCCAGGAGACCACACAAGAAGTCCCACCAGGCATGTTCGAAATGGGTTAGTGACTCCTCCAAGACTAAGACAAAGTGATGATTGGTTAGTTTGATTAGCAAGTGTTACCCATAAATTTTCCCTTGGTTGACTAAAGTGTGTTACTCCTACTGCTTCACTTGCTACAGCATTGAGCAGTATTACAAAAACAAACCTCATTTTTCTTTCTGCTTGCTTTGCTTCTCCTTTTCTTCCTTCTGCTTGCGTTGTTTTTCCTTTCTTCGCTGTCTTTTCCCTGGTTTGCTAGATTGTCTATTGTAAGGCTGAGTCAATTTTTGAATATACTGATCTAATTCTAAATCAGCATCTTTGCTCACAGGTATAGCATGAGGTAAGTTTGCAGGCAAATCAGCTTTACAGCGAGCTGCTATGATGCGTGAGGCTTTAGTAATTTCAAATATTCTAAGGTTTTCCTGTATCTTCCACCTAAGATATGCTATAACCACTTGTTCTGCACTCTCAAAGAGTTGTAATCCTGTCCGTCCCGGCAGGCCAGTACTTTGTTCAAGAGCTCTAACCCAGAAATTATTTCGAATCCACCTTCCAGAACAAGGGGCACACCATAAATAATCTACTGACCTCTGTGAATACCAATAAACCTGATTACAATCTGCACAATGCAAAGCTACCCATGCATAGCACTTATCATTATCCCTTTTGCAAACATAACAAGGAAGTGAATATAAGTAAGGACCAGTATAAAATTCTGGTTCTTCAATCCAAAGCAACCAATTCAATGGTGGTGACCGCAAAGCCTCTTCAGCTTTTTTACTATATGAGGCTAACAGCTCAAGGTCTTTCTTTAACACATGGCGTATCTTATTTCGTAATCATAGTTCTTGTTCGTTATCCTCCTCAACAACTATATCCTCCTGAGGGTCCCACAACTGTAAAATTGTTCTAATCATAGAAAATTAATTAGCAATCACTGATATCCTTATTCAAATGAGACCGTTCCCTTTTTGCCTTCCTTTTCTTATCTGTCTTCAATCTTGCTGCTCCTGATTTTACTGGTCCTGCCACTTGCAAACTCAATTTTTGCAACTTGTCAGTGCAGCAATCTAATGCTCTATCAGGATCCCCTTGGAAGGGTCCTACAACTGAATGCTGTGTTAAAGGCACTAATTTCCTACACCTTATAGAAACTATACGTGATTTACTTTGAACCTTAATTCTATTCACAATACATTGTATTTCCCATCGATAATAAGCAAGAATTTTCTGTTCAGGAGACTCATAAAGATTTAAAGCTATATATGCGTTTTGCCCTGTTTGTCTCCTTAATTCATCTTGCCAGCTTTTGCCCCACGTGTGTTCGTGTTCACAAGTATGACACCACAAATCCCGTAATAATGATTGTTCTATCCAAAAAGTTCTTTCACAACCCCCACAACGTAGAGCTATCCAGGCAGCACAATGTGGATTGTGACAGTCAAGGCAATGTAGTTTCGCTGGATCTGTTAAGTGAAAAGTTGATAATGAGTCAATAAAACCAATCAACTCCTGGGCCGTCCGATAGTGACGTGTCAGTGCTCTGTCCACCACTTCCGAGTACCCCTTCAATTGTAACAGTAGTGGTTGTAGGACTAGAAGCAGTTTCTTCCCCAGTCGCACCTTGTCCTCCTCCGTAAGGCGATCCACCAGAGGCTGCATCAAAAACAGGTTTAGTCCACTTAGCAGGCACCCACAAAGGCCCTGTAGGTGAGGAAACACAAAGATACCCCCGACCCCAATATAATACTTTTGCAGGTTTTTCCCATAATCCTGTACTTGGGTTCTTATACTTAACCCAGACCTCTGTTTCCTTAGTATTTTCCTGACCTGACCTCGGATGATGTTTCATTGCAGGAGGGGTATCATCTTCCCCAAAAATGCATAAATGATTGATCACATAAAAACCTTAGCCAAACATGCTTGTGGATCTGTCAAATCTTGATGTTTTTCAATATACTGCTTAAGGGTACCGTTTGCTCTTTCCACTATTGCCTGTCCAGTAGGAGAGTGTGGAATACCTGTCACGTGCTTAACAGACCACTGATTCAGAAATTTCCGAACCCTAGCACTTACATAAGCTGGGCCATTATCCGTTTTGATACTCTTTGGAACTCCCATAACAGCGAAACAACTTAACAGATGTCTGATAACCTGTATAGCTTTCTCTCCTGCCTGAGCTGTAGCCCATATGTAATGACTATATGTATCTATGGTGACGTGCACATGCTTGACTTTACCGAATCCATCTATGTGTGTAACATCCATTTGCCATTTCTCATTTATTTCTAAACCTCGAGGATTAACCCCGATGCCTAGACCTATCCCACCATTATGATAACTACATGTTGGACATGCTCTGACAATGGCCTTGGCTTGTGACAAACTCAGCTCAAAGTGTTTTGCTAAACCTCTTGCATTTTGATGATATCTACTATGTGCTTCTCTGGCCAATGTGTGCTTGTCAATAGGACAAAAATTATCAATGGTTAGGGTAACCAATTTATCTGCATGTTCATTCCCTTCTCCTAAACGTTCAGACCATTTATGGCTCCTAATATGAATCACAGAATATGCTGCATTTCTCTCTCGTAAAGCCTTCCTTAACTGTATCAATAACTCATACAATCGTTTATTATTCACTTCCTTAATTGCTGCTTCCTCTATTCGTTTGACTACTCCTGCAACATACATAGAGTCTGTGACCACATTTAAAGACTCCTGTAAGTTGGACACCGCCCATACTACTGCTAACAATTCCAAAGTTTGTAAGCTATCTGCAGGGTCTGCTGTGAGGAGTTGATGCTTCCATTGTCCCTTTTCTTGCCAGGTAACAGCAGCACGCCTTGATTTCTTTCCTGCATCTGTAAAAGCTGTAATAGCTCCTTCTATGGGGTTTTCTTCTCTCAAAGTTCGAGTGATCCAGTTCCATTCTGTCATCCATTGCAAAACTCTAGGCACTAATTTACTAGTTTCTACTTTAGCAGGTGACATCAATAATGCTTCTTGTAAATTCTTTGAATTTATCAAGTACCACTGTTGAAGTGAGGGGAGAACGACCAATCCTTTGATGCATCGAACTCGATTTATTGATCGATCAGTCAGCTTAAATAATAGTGTTAACGAACTTCATGCATATTCCGAAATACAGGTTTATGATAGGCTAACAGAGAAAACTCTAACCACACAGTTTGTTTTACTACACCATTGATTGTTTACACAAAACAAAACCAGTGTTCTCACTGTGATACGAATGGTTCCCAAAACTTCCACATCTGTTCTCAGGGTGCCATCTTTTCCCAGAGAGAGTGTTACACTTGTTATGAGAAGACTGCCTGAGAACTTCATTGTTTATACAATGATGCCTGAAAGAGTCTAATTGTTTATAGAAGTCAGGCTGGGAACTGCTTCACAGCTACCTGTTACTTTTCTCTCAATTTCATGGCTTCGTGGCCTTTTTCTTCAAGCCATGCCTGAACTAAACTCTCCACACTTCCCCCGCTTTTTTCTTTAAGAGAAAGGAGGTTAGTTTGCCAGGTATTCTCTATCATCCTACTAACCATCTTTTGGATACAGCTACAGAAACAAGGTAATATAAGTAAAAGCAATAAGAGTACCCCTAATATCCCTATAGCATATGTTATAAGGTTTCTTAGCCAGGGTCCCAATCCGAAACTTTTCAGCCACTCATCAATACCCAATCCTTCTTCTTCCTTAAGTTTGTTAAATCTTAGCCGTAGCTCTTTTAACTTAGCATGAATAGATACAGAATGATCAGATAAGTTCATGCAACACATTCCTTCAAACTCTTCACACCCATGGCCTTGTGCTAATAATAAGAAATCTATAGCAGCTCTATTTTGTAGAACAGCGTGATTAACACTTTGGACATCTGAAGTTAACATATCTAATATCTGTGAAGTTTTATTCAGTTCACCCTTAGCCCAACACCCTATTTGTTTTGCTAGAGTCAATGCTTTGCTGGCAGCACCCCATGGTAGGAAAGCTGAAACCATCACTTGCTTAAATTTACTCCAGAACCACGGATCTCCTATTTGACTACAGTCTAAATTATGTAAGCTACGCTTTTGCCTGCTTATCTTATGGCTTAATTGCATTAGCACAGATATGTTAGGGTGGAATAGAGATAACTTGCCTAAATAACAAGGTCCACCCTGAGGCTGGGCAGGTATACCATTCCAGGCTCTATCTCCGCAAATTAGAAATATACCCGTAGGTAATTTCTTAGGTGTTATGATGCTAGAGCCTTTACAATGATTGTAGAGTTGTTTAGACACTATGTTTGGCTTTAGAGCTGAATCCAGGGTAGCCCACGTTTGTGTATGTGGATTCATCTTTTGAGGATTAGAATAATCAAAGCTAAACCACCCACCATCGGAAGTGCTGGTCATGCTAGCATTTGCACTCCCGAAGAGCTCCAATTCCTCAGGTGGAGAATGCAAAGGAATATTAAGTGTTTGAATTAACAGGCATTGACGGTAGCCGTCACTCTGACTGGCAGTATACCCTTTAGGCAATTTAATATTTACCATACTGCGCATACATAAGGCACGGTTATTAATAAACTGCAGAATTCTTGAGGAGACCATACTGGAAGTCCTACCAAACATGTTCGAAAGGGGTTAGTAACTCCTCCAATGCTGAGACAAAGCGATGTCTGATTAATCTGCCTAGCAAGTGTTAACCATACATTATCTCTAGATTGACTAAAATGTGTTACCTTTAATTCTTCAGCTACCACTACACCAAGTAATATAATAAAAGGAAACCTCATTTTTCTGGTTTTACTTTGACCTTCTTTTTCTTATCAGTTTTTAACCTTACTGTTCCCGAGGCCCGAAGACCACACCTTTGTAACCTTCTAATGCAGTTGTCTAATGCCTGATTGGGATCTCCTTTTATAGGCCCTACAACGGAATGTTGTGTTAAAGGCACCAGTTTTCTACACCTTACAGAGATAATATATGATGCGCTTTGAGCTTTAACCCTTTTCAAAATACACTGTACCTCCCACCGATAATAAGCCAAGATTTTCTGCTCATGTGACTCATAAAGAGCTAAAGCTGATGCAGTGTTTAGTCCTGTTTCATTCCGTAGTGCCCACTCCCAATTATGTTCCCAGGTATGTCTATAATTACAGGTATTACACCATAAATGAAAAAGTGACAACTGATCCACCCAAAAGGTCCTGTCACAACCCCCACAACACAGTGCAACCCAAGCAGCACAATTTGGGCTGTGACATTCAAGACAGTTCTCTTTTGCCGGTCCTTTTATATGGAAAGATGATAATGATTCAATAATGTCAATCAGTTCCCTGGTTGTCCGGCAACTGTGTGTTATGGCCCTGTCGATCGCCTTCGAGTGTCCCTTCAGTTGAAGCAGTAGTGGTCTCAGGATCAGGAACAGCTTCTTCTCCAGACGGTCCTTGTCCTCTTCTGTGAGTTGATCCACCAGGCGCTGCATCAAGAACAGGTTTAGTCCACTTGGCAGGTACCCACAATGCTCCTGTAGGGGTGGAAATACAAACATATCCCCTTCCCCAGAACAGGACCTTAGCAGGATCCTTCCATAGCCCTGTCTTGGGGTCCCGGTATTTTACACATACCTCTTTCTCCTGCTCACCAGTTTCTGGTGACTTATAGTGTAGTTCTGCTGGGGGCTGCCCTACATCACCAAACACACACAGATGATTGATCACAAATAAGCTTTTTAGTAATCTGGAGTGGGGGTCAGTTACTTCTTCCTGTTTGGCTAAATACTTCTTTAAGGTACCATGTGCCCTTTCAATGATGGCCTGCCCTGTTGGGGAATTAGGAATACCTGTAACATGTTCAATCCCCCAATTTCTAAAGAATTTCCCTATTCTATGACTAGTATAGGCAGAACCATTATCTGTTTTAATTCTTTTTGGTGTACCCATCACTGCAAAGCAACTGTACAGATGTCTTTCTACATGTATAGCTTTTTCTCCTGACTGAGCTGTTGCCCATATATATTTGCTGTAAGTATCAACGGATACATGTACATACTTTAGGTTGCCAAAACTAGGGACATGTGTAACGTCCATTTGCCACAATTCATTTGTTTGCAGGCCTCGTGGATTTACTCCTAGGCCTAAACCACTTCCCCCATTATGGTGACTACAAATAGAGCAAGCCCTCACAATGGCTTTAGCTTCTGAGAGTGTTATTTTAAATTCTCTGCTTAAGCCTTTTGCATTCTGGTGAAACATTGAGTGAGCTTCTCGAGCCAATTGGTGACTTGACAGAGGTGTACTTTGGGTAATAGTAACCAATCTATCTGCCCTATCATTTCCTTCACCTAAACCAACCTTCCATTTATGACTTCTAATATGTATTACAGCATAAGCATGTTCCCTGGATCTAGTAGCTCTTTTTAGCTGCAATAGTAGTTCATATAGTCTTTGATTTTGCACCTCTTTTATGGAAGCATCTTCAATTCTTGCTACAACTCCCGCTACATACAGAGAGTCTGTAACAACATTCAAAGGTTCCTTAAATTGTACCATTGCCCATACCACTGCTAACAGTTCCATGGTTTGTAGACTGTCCACTGCTTCTGCTTGCAGAATATGATGCTTCCATACTCCCTTTTCTTGCCAGGTTATTGCAGCAGTTCTTGATTTCCTGCCAGCGTCTGTAAATGCAGTAATAGCACCTGAGATAGGAGAATTCTCTCGCTTTGGACGAGTTATCCAGTCCCAGTCCCCTATCCATTGAATGGATGCTGATCGAAGCTGGTGTGTTTCAATAGGGCGACATGCACCCAAAAGGGCTTCCTGCATTTCCTCTGAATTACTCAAATACCAGTCCAAGGTATCCTTCTTCATTGGTATCTTGATGGCAGCTGGTTCTGACCCAGCTACCTGCAACATCCTTTCTCTGCCCTTCTTTATTAAGTTCGCTAACATTTCAATTTTTTGAAGGAGAGTCTTGCTTTGCTGTAGTGGGGGGGAGATCCATTCTAATATTCGTGTTTCCCCTGTTTCTTTTTTACATTGTGTAAGCGCTCCCAAAAGATATTGTGGGCCTTTCCAGATGGTAAGATCTATGGGTACTTCTGGATCCTTTCGATGAACATGTCCATGCATAACACAGTCCATAATTTGCTGAATGGCCCGCTGTTGCTTATCAGTGATGCACACCGGATGAGCTGGATCAGTTCCTTTTAACAGTGGACGCAGCTCATCAAGCAATTCATTAGGTATTCCCACCATCGGTTTTAACCACTGTAAATCACCTAAGAATCTCTGAGATTCATTTAAGGTAGTTATTTTTGTTTTTAATTGCAGCTTTTGAGGTTTAACAATTTGTTCTGTCATAGACCATCCCAGATATTTCCAGGGAGCAGTTGTTTGAATTTTCTCAGGAGCTACTACTAAAGAATATTGTGCCAGTGTCGTTCTTATTTCCTGGACTTGTTGTTGTGTGAAAGGCATCGGCTGAGCAAACAATACATCATCCATGTAATGATATATCACTGTATTAGGCCATTGCTTTCTGAGAGGTTGCAAAGCTGCACTTACATAAAGCTGACACAAGGTGGGGCTGTTGCGCATGCCCTGCGGAAGAACCGTCCATTCAAACCTCTGATCGGGTGCTTCTTTGTTAATTGCGGGCAATGTGAATGCAAATCGTCGCATATCCTGCGGGTGAAGGGCAATAGTAAAAAAGCAGTCCTTGAGATCAATGATCAGCAAAGGCCAATCCATCGGGATCATGGCTGGGTTAGGTAATCCAGGTTGTAATGAACCCATAGGTTCCATCTGATCATTGACAGCACGCAAGTCATGGAGCAGTCTGTATTTCCCTGATTTCTTTTTGATTACAAAAATTGGAGTATTCCAGGGGCTGGTAGACAAACGCAAATGTCCCTGTTGAAACTGTTCTGAAACGAGCTGATGTGCGTG
The DNA here is from genome assembly GCF_035770615.1 of Melospiza melodia melodia. Lineage (NCBI taxonomy): Eukaryota > Metazoa > Chordata > Aves > Passeriformes > Passerellidae > Melospiza > Melospiza melodia. The sequence continues at coordinate 4,588,652 of NC_086200.1, forward strand.
TTGTAAACTTTCCCCTTTCAAAGGCCATTGCTTAACCCATACCGGGGTGTCATTGACCCAGGTGATAGGAATTGGGAAAGTCCAAGCAATGGCTTTTACTCCAAAGGGTGTTCATTTGTTAGAACAACCCCTAGCTGAGCCATAATGTCCCGGCCTATAAGGCATTGAACAGTAGGTGGTAACTGCACCACTGAGAAAGTCGCCGTCAGCTGCTTGCTGTCGATGTGAACTTGAAGGGGGGGTGAACAGCTTGCCAAGGTAAATCCTCCTACCCCGGATACGGCAGTGGCTGCCGGTTGCAAGGGCCAGTGATGAGGCCAGCAGCTAGGACTAATAATGCTGGAATCTGCTCCAGTATCCAGCAGACCTGAAAATGACCTTTTCTGTCCGTTATATTCTATCTCAATTTTTTTCTTCGGTCTCTCGGTAAGATTTAAAGTTAACAAAGTAAGTCCTCCTGTAGAACCAAAAGCGCTATCTCTCCTCTCTTGGGTTTTAATGGGTTGTATTCCTTTCGTCATTTGCTCAAGCGGTACCAGCTGAGCAATCCTTTGTCCTTTGTTAATTTGGAAAGGAGGAAAAGGAGTATAAACCATGACCATAATCTCTCCCGTGTAATCCGCGTCAATAACGCCAGGTAAAACAAACAGTCCTAACATAGATGCGGAAGATCTCCCAAATAGTAGCGCACCCATCGCTTTGTTTTGTATAATAATAGGTCCTTGAACCCCCGTAGGGACTTTTTGCGGGTGCGGAGTCATCAGCGTTACGTCTACTGCGGCTGCCAGGTCCATGCCGAGGCTCCCTGCTGTGGCGGGTTGGAGACTCCCGGCTGCGGCGGGTTGGAGACTGCCTGCTGTGGAGGGTTGGAGGCTCCCTGCTGTGGAGGGTTGAAAGCGTGGGGGGGTGTTATCTCTGCAGCGGCAACTTGTGTCTGGGCGCGGCTGCTGCGGGAATACGCGCTCCTGGAGAAGTTTCCCGACCTCCGCTTACAAGCGCTTGTATGATGATTATCCATACGGCATTTCTGGCACCAGACTCCAGTAGCCTGGCACTCCTGGCGCGTATGTCCAAAGCCTCCGCAGCGAAAACATTTTATGCGGCCCTTTTTACTTGATGCTGCAAATGCGGCTGACGCTTGAAGAGGTGCAAGCACGACTAAAACCCGACTCTGAGAAGATTTTGCCTGTTCTTGCAATCCTACTCCTAGCTGTTTAATTGCGTCTACCACTAAAGCCTGCTGCCCAGTTGGCACAAGAGCCATCCTCTCCAATGCCTCCTCAATAGTCCAATTTGCTCCTAAGGTATTAGGTATGTTTCTAGTGGCAGAATTACAATTTTGGATCGCACACTGCTTGAGAAGGGCCCCACGCATAAATTCGGCTACTCCAGCCCTCTCAATTGCAGCCGCAGCTCTATCAATAAAAGCGCCAAATGATTCCTCTCGACCTTGCTTAATTCCCATATATACTGGTATCCCTCCTGGTTCCTTTACCCTTTCTATTGCGAGTCTGACTAACCTCATTGCCTCCCGGCACTTCTCCTGACCTATTAAAGCTTGTGCTTCAGTGCGAAGGAAAGGTCCCAGACCCATAAGCTCATTAACAGTGACGCCATGGAGGGGGTCACCCTGCTGTCTTTGTACTGCCACACACTCATTTACTAAAGCTTGCCAATGGGCGTTAAAAAGCAATTGCTGATGTTGGGTAAAGATTAATTTGACTATGCCACGACAATCATTAATAAGAAGAATACTGGTGTCAAAAATATAGTCCAGCATTTGCTTGGCTGGTTCGCTTTTAAAGCCAAACTGACTAACAGTGGCTCGCAACTGAGATAACATCTTCCAATCTAAAGCGCTAATTGTCGCTTGCATGCCTCCACCAGCCTGAGGGGTGAAAATAACCGGACAAGCCAGTTCGCTCGGTAAGCTAATCAACTCCTGGTCTCCCTTTTCCACTGCATCTTTGGCCAGAGCTGCCCACGCATCCCGTCTTTCCCGTGCAATCATCGCCGCTCGATCATTTTCCAACCCAGGGCTCTGATTACTTTTCAGGAACGGAACACACGTTTTTGGCTCTGGCTGCTGCGATGCGAGCGATACGGGAGACTCAGAAGTGCTACGGATAGCCTGGGGCAAAGCGGGCAATAAAGCACCCTGCGGAACACCCTGCGGAGCTTGGCTCGTTAGGGGGGGCTGGTTTGTTAAAGGAGGCGGTGGAAGCGGCGCTGGAAGCGGCGCAGCGGGTAGTAAAGCGGCCTGTGGAGCTTGGCTCGGAACCTGGCTTGTAGCCGGGCTCACAGCCTGGCTCGCAGCCTGGCTCGGCGCCTGGCTCGCAGCCGGGCTTGCCGAGGGAGGTGGCGAGGGTGGTAATAAAACCGTCCTCATTGCGGGGCCGAGAGGGGTCCCCGACTCTTTATCAAACTCCCTGTCTCGATCGTATTCTTTATTACGATCGTGAGCGGCAGTAGCCTGATGGGCAGCCCTCTTTTCCGCCTGAAACTGCAACAGTTCGGTGTTAATGACCCGCCATAATTTACCCATTTTCCTAGCAGTTTCATCATCGTCTAACGTAGCCTGCCATAATATATCACCAAATTTACGCCACTCAGACAGCTCGTGAATCGTGTGGGGATTCACAAAGACTCCCCGTTCCAGACCATAAGCCAAAAGACCTTGCAATTCCTTCTGTAAATCTATTCCCTTAATTTGCCTTTTTTGCAAAAAAGTAATAAAAAGTTCATATGCGGCTTGCCTTTCCATACCTCTTTTTAAGTGCGCACTTTTACCTAGCAGCGATTTCCAGGCATCGGCCACACGTATCAGCTGGACCCATCTATATGGTCGCCAGGGCATGGTGCGTATTGGCGGCTTTTTTTTTTTTTTCTCCGCTTTGGTTTCGCGCTTATTTGCCGCTCCCGCTGCTTCGGAGCCTGAACCAGTCCTCAATTCTTGTGGTGTTCGCAATCCCCGTGGTGGTCGCGATCGTCGTATCCGCTATCACGTCCGGGTGGTCACCATTTGTTGAAGTGAGGGGAGAACGACCAATCCTTTGATGCATCGAACTCAGTTTATTGATCGATCAGTCAGCTTAAATAATAGTGTTAACGAACTTCATGCATATTCTGAAATACAGGTTTATGATAGGCTAACAGAGAAAACTCTAACCACACCTTTTGTTTTACTACACCATTGATTGTTTACACAAAACAAAACCAGTGTTCTCACTGTGATACGAACGGTTCCCAAAACTTCCACATCTGTTCTCAGGGTGCCATCTTTTCCCAGAGAGAGTGTTACACTTGTTATGAGAAGACTGCCTGAGAACTTTATTGTTTATACAATGATGCCTGAAAGAGTCTAATTGTTTATGGAAGTCAGGCTGGGAACTGCTTCACAGCTACCTGTTACTTTTCTCTCAGTTTCATGGCTTCATGGCCTTTTTCTTCAAGCCATGCCTGAACTAAACTCTCCACACTCTATGGTCAATGCTGCCCATGGCCACCACTGTTCCCCTGTAGCCACCAGTCTATGTCCAAACCTCCCATGGCCACCAGCATCCTACTGGCCTCTATGGTCAATCCTTCCATGGCCACCACCACTCTCTTGACCACTTTCATGCCCCATGGCCACCACCCCAGCCCCACCTTGGTGAGCAGCAGGATGTACTCGCTGGGCTGCCTGTACCAGGGACGATGTGGGGACACTGTGGCCACCAGCATGGATGATAGCAGGACCATTGGGGCCACCAGAATGGCCAGCAGGGACAGTGATTGGACAGGATGGCCAGTGGGGACCATGGCAGAGCCAGCACAGCCACCAGGATGGCCAGCAGGGACAATGGTAGGGCCACCAGGATGGTGTCATGATCCGCTCGTACAAGCGAGGGTCATGATGGTTTGTTAACTGATCTGAGTGCAAAAGCAACACGGAAGGGGATTTTGGTATTAATCAAAACAAATGCACCTCTTGTTGAGTGCCCACAGCAGATGTGATGGAAGGATTAGAAAGGAGAATAAAGGAGAGAGAGAGAGAGAGAGAGAGAAAGAGGGGAGGAATAGCTGCCAATGGAGAGATGAAACCCTCGTGGTCCAGCCAATAGATCCGTCTTGTCACGTCAGGGAGAATCTCAAAGTCTTGGTTCTGTTATAGTCCTCCACCAAGGGGGGGAGCAGGTAAGTCTATTGAAACCACCGAGAGGGAACAGGTGAGTTTACAGACAGTCCATGTTCTCAGCAGTGAGTGAGACCAATTGTTTTCTTGGTCCAGGGAGCACACCTGCAGGCAACACTTGGCAAACATCTGGCTTCAGTTCAGCCAGGCCCCTGTGTTAGAGTTATAGGGGTCTCAGTCTCAGCCCTTGGGAGGGGGCTTCAGTCTCCGTCACAGCGGTCGTGAGGCAGCTGAGGGAAACCTCAGAGTGTCTCTTACAGATGATCAGTGGGGACAGGTGTCAATCACTCCTGGCCGTGGGTCTCATAGCTGAAGATGCACTTCTGGAGCGTGTCCAGGGTGAGGAGGCTCAGGGGCTGCAGCACCTCCAACTCCACCGGCCCCCACCAGCTGCCACTGCTGCTGCCGCCCACTTGGCCTGCGGGGAAGGGCTGGGTTGGGGAGGGAACAGGGAGGGGATCAGGGACATGGGATAAATTTGGGGGTGGGACTGGGGTGGGAGAGGGGGAGGAGTTGAAGAGAAGGTGTGGAACAGGAATGTGGTGATAAATGAGGGGTGGGGTTGGGGTTTGGGGGCAGCTTTGAGTTTGGGGTATGGGACAGTACAGAATTTGGGTACAGGACGGGGCTCGGGGTGCAGGACAGGACTCAGGATGCAGCAGTGGGTGCAGGACAGAATTTTGGGTGCAGGACTGTCCTATGGTGACGTTATGATGCTTGTATCCCCATCCATGTGCTCTGTTTATGCTGGATATTATGTTCTGTGCCTTCAAGACTGGCTCTGAAGAGCGAAGTTTTGTTTTGGTTTTGTTATCAGCCGCTCCCCCACGGCTGGCGGGACACAGAGACAGGGCAGTACATGGTGCTGCTTTTGCTTTTTGCTTGGCTTTTTGCTTTGCTCTTGCTTTTGTTTCTGCTCATTACTTAGTTTAGCTAAGCACTCCGAATTTTTCCCTGGACTGTTTTTCCTTTCTCTTTTTTGAAACCACTCAAACCTGCTCCGGACTGGGACCTGGGAAACACTGAGAGTTTGCACCTTGTGGCTGCAGCAGCTGCCCCAGCACCGGAGGGACTGATAACAGAGCGACCACTCCCAAGAGAGACTTTCTGAATTTGTCATCTTTTTCAGAGTGGTGAAAGAGTGTTGTCACCTGGTATTGTTCATTTTGTGTGCTGGGGGTGCTTTGCCTGTTAAATAAACAGGTTCTTTCCACTTCTCTCCAGGGAATCCTTCCTGACCCAGTTGTGGGGAGGGGCAATGTGCGTTTGCTTTCTGGAGGAGCCCCTTTGGAGGTTTTCTCCCAAATTTGCCCTAAACCAGGACAAAATTTGGTGCCCAACGTGTGGGGCTTGAGAGAGAGTGGAAAAAACCCTGTTCTGACTGCATTTTGGTTGCCATTACTCTGTGTTGGTATAAAGCAGTTAATGGCCATGTTTTTTGAATTCATAATGTCTCTTGGGGTGGAGGCTTGCATGCATTTCTGGTCCCTAGGTGCAGAGGATCATTAATGGGACATCACACCATGATTAATATGATAAGGGAAACCAATTTATTACAAAAAGCAAGCCATATTTATACTGTTCTCTATTGTTCACACCTCAAGCTGATACATGATTGGTTAAATCCTTTTTACGCACGCATTTTGATATTTCAGTTAATTTTAGTTAGTCTTTCTTCTTCATGCATCTCGCTGTGGTTTTCTTGTCTGCCTTTGCATCCTGAACCGTCTGCTGCTGAGCGTGTTCTCCTTCTTTTGTGTCCTTCAAGGGCATGGTGACCTTACTCAGGTTCTATGAAGGCTGGATTGTGAACATGTTACATATGTCCATTGTCCTCCAAAAAACCCTCAGCACTCCTCCCAGTGCTTTCTGGTCATTCAAGTGCCCTTCAGCTGACTGGTTTCATGCTTTGAGCTTCAGGGAATTGCCCAATCTTTCTGAAGCTGAAATAAATATCATATTAGTCAACATCTTAATTGTGTTTGTATCTCACAGAATTGCCTTTTCTTTTGCCTTTGTCTAAAACTGTTCCTGTGCGGAAATCTCTGGGGGATGGTGGACATGTCAGATGCTGCTGGGACATCCCAGAGCACTTGGGCCTTGGCTCTGCACAGGAGAGCTCTTCATCCCCTTTCTCTCTTTTCCTCCCTCTGGGCATGGAGGAGCTCCTGACTTCAGTGTGTGACTCGTGTGTGCAAAGAGCAAATCTGGGCAGAACTGCGGCAGGGAGGGTTTGGGGGGAACTTGGGATCTGTGCTGGGCACAGAAGGTGCTTTCCATTGCTCTGAGGCTGTCTGCTGTGGAAAGTGGATTTAATATCCAGCAGAGGAATGACTTTTGCATTTGATGGAACTGTGCCTTCCCTTGGCTTTGTTGGCTGAAAAGATACAGAGGAGCACACACAGAGTTACCAACTGCTGGATTCCAGCAGTGTTCAGATAGAAATTACAACAGGAGGCAGGGTCAAGATGTGTGCTTGCCTTGTGGTCAGCCTTCAATACCCCTTGGTCTCTCTGGGCCCTTCCCCCAGGTGGGGCTTGGGCTCATTTGGTCCCTCAGGAGCTGGGCTGGGGCTGCAGAGGTGGCTGTGGAGCATTGCCTGTGCTGTGCCAGGGACTGGCAGACACTGCTGGGCTGGGATAGAGGCTCTGGGGGGATTGGGGCTCCAGGGCAGGGCAAGGCTGGACCTGCCCCTTCCTCCCTCCCACACAAAATGTTTAGAGCCAACAATCTCCTCCAGTCTGTCACAACAGGGAATGCTGGAAGTGAAATCCCAGTTGTGGCCATGGGCACCTGGCTGAGAAGGACAGTTTTGTTCCATAGGAAGGAAAGCACAGAGCCTCAGTGTTTGGAAGGCAGGTGAGAGTCTCACTAGGCCAAGGCCAGCCAGACTTGTCAGGAATGGCAGATTTTTTTTGGGAGCAGTCTTTGGATTTAGGGAATTCTGGAGGTGGAAGACCAATCTCAGCCATGCATGCCTGGAGAAGTAGGACAGTTCTTTCTCATAGGGAGGAAAGCACGGAGCCTTCCCCAGTGTTTTGGCGACAGATGGGAGGTGACTCTCCTGAAAACATTGCCTGCCACACTTGTCCTGGCAATATTCCTATGGGAAAAATTTGGAGTTGAAATCCCAGTTCTGGCCATGAGTAATTAGAAGAGATTGACAGTTCCTTTCCTAGCAAGGAAAGCACAGAGCCGCAGTGCTCCAGGAGCTGATGAAAGGCAGCCTTTGACATTCCAACATCAGCCAGAGCTGTCCAGTGGCCCCTGGGAGGCCAAGCCAGCCAGGCCTGTTCCATGTTCCCTCAGTTCCATGAGACCCAATGGTCCCTTGCTTCCATGTGTCCCTGAGGTGCCATAATGCCCCCTTGGTGACACGAGGCCCTGAAGGGTCCCAATGGTCTCCATGGTTCCATCAGGCCCCACAGAACCATAATGGTCTCTGGGTTCCATGAAGCGCCGCTGTGTCACCAAGGCCCCTTGGTTCCATGGGCTCCAGTGGTGCCACAATGATCCCCTTGGTTCCATGAGGTTCCATAGTGCCACCACGGTGTCCTTGGACCTGCTGGGACTCTCAGTGTGTTCCCAGACACCCCCAGCATGGTTACAGACACTCCCAGTATATCCCAGTTGCCTTCAGCACACTCACAGTCATTCCCAGTCACATCGACTTGGCCCAGTAATATTCCACTTTCCACCAGTATGATCCCAGTCACTCCCAGTGAAGGGAACGGACCGGGATGGACTGGGACAGGCTGGAATGGACTGGGACACCGGGATACACCAGGCAGGATACACTGGGATACACCAGGATAAACTGGGATACACTGGGACACACTGGGATATACTGGGATACACCGGGACATACCAAGACACACCAGGATACTCCAGGATACACCAGGACACCCTGGAATTCATCGTGCCCAGCACTGGGACCCACTGGGAGCAGGATCAGAGCACACTGGGACTCAGCAGGGCCAGAACTGGGGCAAAAGGGATCATAGTGGGACCCACTGGGATATACTGGGAGTGACTGCAACCATACTGAGGATGACTGGGAACACACTGAGAGTGACTGGAGTCACTGAGTCTACATTGGGGGCAACTGGGAAGACTGGGATCACAGTGGATTCCTACCGGGGTCATACTGGGAGTGACTGGGTCTGTGCTAGGGTGTCGTGGTTTTGGTTTGCTAATATAAGATCTCTTTAATTTTGAGATTTTTTTTGGCTAATGCACTAAAGAATGTGGTGGGTTTGGTGTTGGTTAATTACTAATACACTTATTTTTGGTTGTGAGATAGGATTAGGAGAAAGGTAAAGCAGGCTCAAAACTTTAAAAGGGTAGAAAGAAAAATTTTAATAATAGTAAGTAAAAAGAAAAAAAAAGGTAGTAAGAATCAAAGCAAACTTTTTAGAATACTTCTCCCCACAACTTTTTCTTTCTCACTGACAATGTAAAGAAACTAAACTTAAGATTTCTAGTCAGTTTACTACCTCTCAAAGAGTCTTTTTTTAGTTCACTTAGGGAGAGAAGTCCCTCTTGATAAAGTTATGGAGACTTTTCTACAAAAGGAAAAAAACAGTTTTCTCGTGGTTCTCAATTTTGTCATGAATAACAACTGCCAGGGGAACCTTGCTATCGTAAAATCTTTCTTATTTCTACAAACCTTCCCACAGCTTGGAGATGGGCTATGTTGATTGATGGGGTATTGTTTTAAAGATGAGCTGTTCAAAGGCAAAAGTTCTCATTATCTATCTCTAAAATCATCTTCATCTCTGGGAGCACAGATCTTCATTTTTAGAAGCACAAGACTGTGCTCTTTCTTTGTGCAAACTTCTCATGAGATTACAGCTATTTCAACATCTGCTTACTTTAACATAGAAGCCTTTACCTAATATCAATTCAAACACTTTCATTTCCTTATAGTTTTATGTGTTATAAGGGAAAAGAGTCTTTTCTTTATAGCTTACAAGAGGATTTCAGCTCTAAAAACAAAGCATCTTCTCCCCCTCCCATCTGGGACTTACTTACCTTCTTCTTTATTACCTTTAATATCTTCATCTTGTTTTTAATATACGTGCATGTTGTTCTTTTCTCTCACTCAGAAGAAGACTGAAGCACTGAAAAAGTTAACATCACGCCTGAGTTTACCTAACCCACCAATAACTACTAACAGAAAGCTGTGGCTCAGTTGTGTTCAGATCAGCTTTGTAGTTAGTGTTTAGTTTTCTACACCAGCCACAGAAGTCTCTGGTCTCAGCCATGCTAAGAAGAAGAAGCAGCAGCAGCCTGACAGCGAGATCTTCGCAGCCACAGCCAGCCCTGCTCTGGCTAAAGCTCCGCAGCCTCCCCTGTCTCCTTGCCCGGCAGCTGCTGAAGCCCAGCCCGGCCAAACCAGAGCCCATGGAGAGAGAAGCCAGCAAGCAGCCCAGGAAATAGAAAAGAAGCCCAGCCTGCAGCAAGACGGCCCAGCCCAGCCCAGACACAGAGCTGAAGCCCAAACCGAAACCCAGCACCTCCCTGCCGACCAACAAAGAAAAGAAAAGTTTCTGAATTTTTTGGTCTTTACCATGTGTGTTTCACAAAAGCGTGTCTAGCTTTTCAGCAGCTCAACAGACTGTCAGATACACAAAAAACTTTGCATCACTTCCCTACATTTCCTCCCATTCCCAAACATAACACAGGGGCCACTGGGAACAACTGGGATCAGACTGGGAGCAACTGGGAGCAGCTAGGACCAAGCTGGGAGCAACTGGGATCATCATGGCATCAGAGTAGGATCATACTGGGAGGGACTGGGTCTGTGCTAGAGGCAACTGGGATCACACTGGGAGGAAATGGGGACATGCTGGGGACCAATGGGATCATACTGGGAGCAACTGGCACCACACTGAGGGTGGCTGGGATCCTTCTGGAATCATACTGGAAGTGACTAGGGGCAGGCTGAGGGCAATTGGGACCATGTTGGGGCAACTGGGATATACAGGAAATGACAGGAATCATGCTGGAGGTGACTGGGAGTGGCTGTGAGCAAATGGAATCATACCGGAAGCTACTGGGAGCAACTGGGAGTGAGTGGAAACACATTAGGGACAACTGGGATGTACTGGGAGAGACCAGGAGTGACTGGAATCACAAAAGAACCATAAAGGAAGTCACTGGAATAATACTGGGAGTATCTGGGATTGACTGGAATCCTACTGGGCGTGACTGGAATCCTACTGGGTGACTTGGAGTGACTGGGACCATACTGGGGGCAAATGGCACTGTACTGAGAGTGACTGGGTTCATCCTGGAATCATACTGGGAAGGACTGGAACCATACTGGGAGTGTCTGGAACTATAGTAGGGCTGAATGGGAACACCTGGGATCATACTGGGAGTGACTGGGATGATACTGGGATCACACTGAGTGTAACTGGAAGTGACTGGGACCATCCTGGGGGTGACTGGGAGCCACAGGGCCCATGCTGGGAATGACCTGGGGGGAACTGGGGGAACTGGCCCGGCTGGGGCTCAGGGTTGTTCTCCCCCAGGGCTGCCCTGGCTCCTGCTGCCACCCTGGGCCCCACAGAGTCGAGGGACAGGGGACAGCTGAGGGACAGGAGACAGGGGCAGGGACGTGGAGAGGTAGAAGGGAGTTCCAGGGGGTCCTTGAGCCCAGGAAAGGGGAGTCCAGGGTTTCCCAAAAAGGGGGGACAAGGGTGGGGACAGCAGGGATGTTCGAGAACGAGGAGTTCAGGGGGTCTCTGGTTTTGCACACAGCTGGGGCTGGGGACTGGGAAAGGCAGGAATGGGGGACCAAGGCATTCCAGGGCATCCCAGGGTCAAGCCAATGGCCAGTCTGGAGGCTGGGAGCCATGGGATGGCCGGGAAAAGGGGAGCAGAGAGCCCTGATGTCCAGGAATGGGGTGTGAAAAATGCATGTATTTTATGATTGGCTTTTCACAAATATTAAAATGAATATTATATGTGTTGTATTAGAAAGCAATGCTGTATTAATTTTCTTAAGTACTGTGTTAAATATAGTTTTAGGTTATAAAAATTGTTAAAATAGAACTATGCTATGTAAGATGCTTTGTTTAAAAGAAAGGACTTGTAGCGAGATAACTTGCAGCCGCAGGACACCTAGATCTTTCAGAGAAAAAGAATTTATGGCCTTCTTATCAGAAGAAACAAACTTCTTCCCACCTTGGAGGTGCTATTAGGATTAGAGGGAAGAAGTTGACACTGGTCAGACAGAATCCTGTGTTTGAATGGAATTTATGCATCATGTATGAAGTGTATGAATATGCAACAGGCCGTTGTTTTTAAGGGTTAATCCTTTGTTACCAGGGGTGCTTTTTTGGGCCCGTGATGCCCAGAAAAAGGTACCTGGACGTCCATAACTCTTTGTTTTTATTGTCTCATATTGTCTTAATTCAATTTGTCCAAATTGTTATTACTCTAATTGTGTTACTATATAACCACCTTATTACTATTAAACTTTAAAAATTTTAAAAACAAGTGATTGGCGTTTTTCACAATTTGGTAGCAGAGGATGGTTACTAACTCCTCGCTGCCGGTGCTTTGGGAGAGTCAGAGTGGGGAAGGCGCGCCCTGCCCTCTTTGGCAGCCTCGCTCTGCTTCCCCTGAAGTGACCGACAGACGCAGGTTACGATCTGTGGACAAAAGGAGACAATAAAACAAAGAGAACGGGAAAAGGGTCCCTACAACTGCTGTAATTTGCCCCCTAAGAGTAGTAGTGCGCACGAAGAACCCGGGAAGGAAAAAGGATTGGTAAGTATTTCTCGGGGGGCAGGTACGGGGGGATGAATGTGTGTGAATGAGAGGCGGGCTGGTTGTCCCAGACCTGCCAAGTGAGTGCGGAGTCTCCCACGCTGCGTTTCCGACTTTTCGCTGGAAAAGCGGCCAGTAAAGAGACAAAGCGACTCATAAGAGAGTGAAAGAATCCCCGGGGGTGACTGGGACTGGGTCTCAGGGAGGGGTTGGACCCCTCGGTGGTGGGGAGCAAGGTTTCCTAGCCCAATCCACTAGGAAACAGGACAGGAGGGGCTCCTAAAACCTGCTGGGTTGAGGGATTTATATTCCAAGAGCATCCAAGAGCAGGGTTGAGCAGAATTCTGTCCGAGTGAGGATATGCCCGAGAACACTCAGGGTGGGACAACACAGCTAGATTGGGGGATAAAAAAATGCCCAAGAACATCCAGGGTTGGACAACACAGCAGAACAAATTAAATGCCAAAGAGCATCTGTAGTTGTACCACACCGCTGGGTTGAGGGACAGAAAATGCCCAAGAGCATCTGAGGTTGAACAACACAGCTGGATTGAAGGAAAATTACCCGAGAGCATCTGGGGTTGGACAACACGACAGGATTGAGGGAAAAATTGCCCAAGAGCATTTGGGGTTGGATAACACAGCTGGGTTGAGGGATATCCAATAGCACCGGGACTGGCCAGTAACACCTAAACTTGTAATAGGCGATGTGAAAGTAAAAGGTACCTTATTGTTGTTTTGTGGTGTGTGAGAGTGACACACACACAGAGCCAGCCTCAACTTCCTGGGCAGGTGGGAAGGGGGAGGTGTGGAAAGAGCGAGTGACCTGCACACCAGGCTGCAGCTCCCGGCTGGGTGGGGGCTTCTGGGCCCAAGAGGAGCGAGTGACCTGCGAACCAAGCTAGCGTTCCCTGGGCGTGTGAGGGGCCGTAGCTGAAGAGTGTGAAAGACACGCAGACAGCCTCACAGGGGAACGGGCACCAGAGGCAGCCAGAGTCAGGGCCCTTCTAGGGGGCCTGGTGACACTGAGACCTGGAGGTAAACCCCAAAGCGAAAGAAGGGGCCACAAGGACCTGTGATTTTCTAGCAATAAGGATCCACTTTGTGTCTTGAGAGTGTGAAGGAATGTGTGAAAGTGAATGAGAAATAAAAGTGAGTGAATGTAGACGAATGAAAGTATAGGTAATGTCGATTGTGCATTTTAAGCCTTACCATATCTCCTTGGAGGGAGTTGGATTGTATTGAAAAGCAGTGTGAGAAAAAGGGGTTTTTTTGGGTGTAAGTAGTTGAAAGAAAAGTGGTATTTAAGTTGTTAGTAAAAAGTGACAAACAGAAGCAGGGGACGAATAGATAGAAAACTGAAAAATGAGACAGAAATTCAGTAAGGTGGATACAGGAAAAGAAAAGCAGAAAAAAAATACCAACAGAAATACCCCAAGACAGCACTTTGGGAGTTATGTTAACAAACAGAAATACAACTCATTGCAAAATACAGGGTATGCAGAAGTTGATGAGAAAAAACATGCAAACTTGTGAATTATATACTTAAAAACAGCATTAGAAAATTTAACACAAAAGAGTTATATATTGATTCAAGGTATGCCTTTAGAGTAGCACATACCTTAAGAAAAATTTTAAAAGGGAGATTGCTTAATTAAAGAAGAAAAAGATTAGTACATGAGAAACTTATTTCCGAGGTTTTAGAGGCATTACAATTACCTAAGAGACATAGCAATAGTACATATTAAACGACACCAAAAGGTAAAGACCTAGAAATAAGAAGAAATAAAATAAATAACTGGCAGATCAAGAAGCTAAAGATGCAGCAGAAAATAGAGCTGAAAGAGTTAATATTAACTCCAAATGAAGAAAAAAAAAGGGGGGGGAATTAAAACAAGATTGTGGCGAACAAGATAAATCGGGGAAATAGAAACATCTTGATATGGAAGACAATTAGATAATAAAACGCTTACGAGGGAATAGCAGAGGACGTGTATCAAAAAGCCCGGTGGGATACACAGGCTAGGTGTGATCATTTTTTTAAAAGAACTATGGGTGCATTGAGACCTTTAGAGTAAAAAACAAGTACCTGAAACATGTATAATTTGCCAAAAGATAAATAAAAGGGTGATGAGAAAAACAATATGAGAAGGTCGTCAGTTAGCTCGTCGACCATTTCAAAGCATCCAAAAAGCAAAACGGGGAAAGTATAGACCTGAGAACAAATTACCTCATCCATTCCCGTTCGTTCCCCGACTCGTTCGCACCAGCCCTCCCAGCCCCTGTGCCGGCTCCGGCACAGTCCGTCTGTCCCGGTCCGTCTGTCCCGGTCCGTCTGTCCCGGTCCGGCCGCCTGGCCCGCGTTCTTGCCGGGGGTGGGGGTCTGTCCTGCCGTGTGCACCGTGGTCACCGCGCTGATCGCACCGAGGGGGGTCCCGTCTGTCCCATCCCCGGCTGCCCTGACTCTGTCGGCTCCCGCCGCTGCAGCCGGGGTCAGTCCCGGCTTTGTCTCTGCCGGATCAGCCACCGTGAGCCGAGTGAGGGCGATCCCCGCTCCAGCTCGGTCTGCACAGGAACAGCCCCTCGGGCGATCCCAGCCACAGACCCCGCCTCTGGAGCCCCCAGACCCTGAGCTGTGCCGATCCCCTCGGGCGATCCCAGCCACAGACCCCGCCTTTGGAGCCCCCAGACCCTGAGCTGTGCCGATCCCCTCGGGCCATCCCAGCCACAGACCCCGCCTTTGGAGCCCCCAGACCCTGAGCTGTGCCGAGCCCCTCGGGCGATCCCAGCCACAGACCCCGCCTCTGGAGCCCCCAGACCCTGAGCTGTGCCGATCCCCTCGGGCCATCCCGGCTGCAGACCCCGCCTTTGGAGCCCCCAGACCCTGAGCTGTGCCGATCCCCTCGGGCCATCCCGGCTGCAGACCCCGCCTCTGGAGCCCCCAGACCCTGAGCTGTGCCGAGCCTCCCCGTCCTGCCCTGAGCTCCATTCCCTTGGTAACCACAGCTCCGGCTGCTTAAGGAAACTCTCTAAAGGAATCACTTTATTGAAACACTAAAAAATCAGTTAGAAGAAAGCCCTCTCCTGATTCTTCCTAAAAATACGTGAGAAAGGCTGTAGAAGATAAAAATCCAAAAAGAATGGGATAAAGAGATTGGTCTATTTCCATTAAGAGAGGTTCTCAAAGGGGGGTGATGGATCAGAGTTTGTAAATGCTTCTTTGACTTTGTCTGAGGTCTGAAATTTTAAGAAATAAATAAAAGAGATATTTGGAGAATCCCATAGGCATAGCTGAACAATTAGACCAACTTTTAGGTCCAAACATGTATACTTGAGAACAGATGTGGTTGGTAATGAAAATAATATTTTTCTCAGGAAGAAAAGCAATTAATCAGAGCAACTGAAATAAAAGCTTAAGAAAAAGATAATCTGCAGGGACCCCCAGAGAAGACAAAATGCCAACTGTACCTCCTGAATGGGGTTAAAATAATGAGGAGGGGAGTAAACACATGAACAGTTATTGTAATTACATAACCAAGAGAATAAATGAGACAGCATATCAAAGGCGAAATGTGAAAACAAAAGATTTTTGAGAGACAGCTTTTAGAGGGGAAAGAAAAAACTCCAACTAAATAGATAAACAAACTTTAGAGAAAAAGGAAAATGGTCCTAAGTAAGCAGAAGATCTGAAAATCTTTAAAGAAATGGGCCCATTTAAAAAAAAAAAAAAAAAGTCATAGGCTTTAATTTTTTTGGGGGGGAACAAATACCATCAGGAGCCTGTGATAACTTTAAAAGTGGGTCCCCAAGAAGAAGAATTGGAATTTGTTATAGACACAGGGGCAGAGAAAACCTGCCTGTTAAACGTTCCAAAAGGTTATAGTGTGAGCAAATATATAGTGAAAGTAACAGGGGCAAAAAGAGGAAGTTTTACATTTCTGGTCATTAAAGATGTGGTAGTTGAGGGAAGAAACTAAAATTTAGATGGGAGATGTGTTATTGGTCCCAGGGGCAGGTAGCAATTTATTGGGAAGAGTCTTACAAGTGCAATTAAGAGTAAGAGTTATATCAGAAAATAAGAAAATGACAGCTAGAGATTTGAAATTAAGCCAAGAGGATGAAGAAAAAAAAAATCAACAAAGAAGTTTGGGCTGGAGAAAGATATAGGGGAAGAATAAATATCGACCCCATAAGGGTTACAACTGAGAGAGGAGAAAGAGAGAAGTTGAAGTAGAGAAGTAGTTAGGAAACTCTGAGATGTTAGAATGTGAAGTGATGACATCTTGGTGCTAGAAGAGAGCAGAAGTGTGAATGCAAGTTTTTTGCATGAAAGGCAGAGAAGTATCTTAACACACGGTTGTTAAGAGGTTATTCAATGCCACACTGGGGTCCAGAAAAGCCTTAGCAGAACGGGCCCTCCTTGAAGAGAAAAGAGGATAAGTTGACGAGAGAAAGAGAAAGAATGTCAGGAGCACCTGGGCACGCCAGGTTTGGGGTTGTCAAGGTTGGGAGGTGTCTGAGCGCTCCCTGCGATCGGCGGGGTCTCGGGGGCTGCGGCACGGACCGATCCATGGAGGTGCCCCGGGCGGGGCTGGCAGCAGAGGACACAGGTTTGCGGCCAGGAGCGGGCTGGCTCCGGGGCAGAGCTGCCGGGGGGCTCCCAGACTGTCGGGGCGCCGAGCCCAGGATGGCAGCGTCAGCCTGGAAGTAGGCCGACAGAGAGAAGGAGAGAGAGAGAGAGAGAGAGAGGGAGAGGGCAAAAGAGACCCAGGGCAGCCCCCAGGGTCCCCATGCCCGGGGCTGCTCTCCCCTGCCCCGGCCCTGCAGCCAAGGGGCCGCACCGGGGGAAGGGCCAAGAACAGCACTGACAGCAGGGCTGTGAAAAGAGGGGCAGGGGGGACTAGCACTAAAAGATAGAATCAAAGCAGAGATTGCTGACTCTCCAAACCTCACAAAGCGGTTTGTTTTTCTTAAGTAAGAAGTTTTTTGGTTTTTTTTTCTTTTGTGTGTTTTGTTTGCCGTTAACGAGAAGGCTTTTTTCCTGAAGAAGAGGCTGCTGTAGAGAAAGCTTTTAGCTAAACCCAGAAAGTTTAGAAGGAAAGCGAATCGTAAAAGTTAATGCAGTATTATCTTTCTTTTATTATCTATGCTATTAAGAAGTCCTTTCCAGGTACTACTGAAGCAACAATCAAAATCACGGAAAGAGAGTGAATTCATGCCAGCAGAATCAAAGGACTTGTGAAGAAACTTGAGGAACGGACTATCATATTTAAACCGGGTGATACTGAACTGACTTTCCAATGGGGACTGAGTGGTAATGGTTTGAGAAAACCCAAATGATCCAAGAAATGTACAAAGAATAACACTGAATTAAGAAATAAGATAATGCTTATATCACTGGATTTGAGCACTGCCTGAATAAAACATCTCCTTGGGGGAGGAATACCTCAGATAGAAAGATCAAGAACGTTTTTGTATTCTGACCTTAGCCCTAGAATTGTACAAGGGAGAAGGGGAATTACTATTTCCATTAGTAAACTTTACTTGATTCATTCCAATACTGGACATGCTAGGTGGGTTATAAGTAAATGCCTAAATTGTAAGAGTAATTAGTGTTGTGATTCACAAAATTTATGCTCTTATTGCAAAAAGTGTTAAAGTACTGACTTGGTTTTGTGGATGGGAATTATTAGTGCCTGTTAAATGAGAGATACCTGAGGAACAGTCAGAGACCACAGTTAAAGAGTGTCAAAACCAATTTGCCTAGCAATTAGTTAAGAGAAAGTGACAAGAAAATGGAGGGCAAGACCAGATTGGCCTCTGTATTTCACCACCAAGAAGATCAAATAAACCTGCTGTGGGTTGCAACCTCACAGGCATGGGAGGTGGGAGTATAAGCCATACTGGACTTCTGTTATTCCTGTTTCTGGCACTCACTTGTTGTCTTTTCCCTTTCGGGATACCAGCAGGATTGTGTCATAAATGCTACAGAAAGCATCACATAGAAAGAAACCAAAGTTCCTCCTTTATTACACACACCTATGTCAACAGCCACTGTTATAACCCATCCAAATTAAGAACTTGTAGGCAAAACAGAGTAAATTATTAGATTACAAGAAACTTAAGAAAAAGTGGCAATAGATTTAGAACTGAATGTCCAAAAGGAGGGAGATGGATTTGTTTTAAATTTAATCTTGAAGATGCGGTTCAAGATTTGGAAAAAAAACCCCAAATAATAAAGGAAAAGGTAAAACCAGCACAGCAATCTAACTCTGTATTGACTCCAAATTATCTGTTGAATTGTATTACAAGACTCCAAGCAGTTATAGAAATGATAGCAAATAAGGCTGCCCAGGCATTAGAGTTAACATTAAGTCAGCTAAGCCAAACAAAACCTGTAGGGTATCAGAAAGGTTCGCTTTAGACTATTTATTGGCCAAAGAAGGGGGTGTTTGTGGAAAGTTCAATATATCAGATCGTTGAAAATTGATGACCACAGAAAAGTCATTCTAGCAAAAGCAAAAGAAATCAAAAAGAAAAATATATACGCATATAACAACCCAGGTACCAGTCCAAAAATTAGAAAACAATGTTAAAATCTAGCTGGTGGGGTAATGTATTAGAAGAAATTAAGATCTTTCATTTGTGTTACAACTGTTTTTATATTTCTTTCTTGTGTAATCCCGTGTTTTATTTTACCAGCATAGTCCAGAAGATATAAGTAGAAAAAAAATATTGCTCAAGCCAAATGATTTACAAAGAATAAGAGTGGGGATTGTGAAAAATGCATGTATTTTATGATTGGCTTTTCGCAAATATTAAAATGAATATTATATGTGTTGTGTGAGAAAGCAATGCTGTATTAATTTTCTTAAGCACTGTGTTAAATATAGTTTTAGGTTATAAAAATAGAAACTATGCTATGTAAGATGCTTTGTTTAACAGAAAGGGCTTGCAGCGAGATAGCAGCCACAGGACATCTAAATCTTTCAGAGAAAGGGAATTTCTTGCCTTCTTATCAGAAAAAATGAACTTCTTCTCACCTTGGAGGCACTGTTAGGATTAGAAGGAAAGAAGTTGACAATGACCAGACAGAATCCTGTATTTGAATGGAATTTATGCATCATGTATGAAGTATATGAATATGTAACAGGCTATTGTTCTTAAGGGTTAATCCTTTGTTAATGGGTGTCCTTTTTCAGGCTCCTGATGCCCAGAAAAAGGTACCCGGACATCCGTAACTCTTTGTTTTTATTGTCTCATATTGTCTTAATTCAATTTATCCAAATTGTTATTACTCTAATTGTGTTACTATTTTTATAACTATTTTATTACTATGAAACTTTTTAACATTTTAAAAACAAGTGATTGGCGTTTTTCACACTGACTGTTCACCGCTGCCAATGCTCACAGTATTCTCCTAACACACTTGAGCTTCCTGTCTTTCAGTGAGAGAAAGATTCAGCTAAAGTCAAGGAAAGAGGGCAGGGGAGATGGAAACCTTCCCTTGGGATGCTTTTAGGAAGGCCTGAAGGGACCCTGCCTTTCCTTGGAACAGAGGTGGTCACCATGCATGGTGTTGCCTGACCTGCCCTAGGTGCTCCTCTATTCCAGAAGGACTTTTGCCCACTTCATCACTTGTCTGTCCCTCCAATTCCAGGGCCTCAAACCTGCTCTGTGAGATACTAAACCTGTAAGTCAGCTGTAAGTTTTCAGAATATGGCACTGACCATGGCTCTAAGTAAGTTTTTTTAATCAGGCTTACAATATATTTTGAGAAGAAGAAGGAACAGAAGGGGTAGATACCACACAAGGATCCAGCAGTCTTCCCAGCTTTTTTGTCTGGGTTCTATGAAGCACAATGCCCAGTGCTTGCATTATGCTGTCTTTTCATGTGTTCTGGTGACCAGAACCATCCCATGGCCAGGCCCAGGATAATTTGGGTGCCAAAGTCCCATTGCGGGCAAACATCACACTCTTTTTTACCCAGCTGGTGCTCAGCTCAGCATATTTGCTGAGACAACTTTAGGACTGTTTTCCTTAACTTGGCAGTTCTAGCAGACGTCCTTATGGCCCCTAAATTCTGCATCCTTTGCGTCCACTATCAATGGGCATCCTTCTTCCCAAGCTTTGTCAACCTCCCTCTGGGTCTGAGATCAGTGAAACGGGCCCAGCCCTGAGTCTTAAAGACAATTCTAGCAACAACTACTTTGCTTTTCTAATACCTGGCCATCACTTCGAGCTTGTAGGCTGCTATGTGTGTCACAGGTTAAATGTCTCTTCCTGTTGATCAGGCTTGGAAGTGTGCACAGCCCAGGCATGACAGGATATGTTTTCTTCAGGAAATGGGACGTAGGGCCCAGCTTGCAACAGGTCCAGGCCCGCGCCTTCCAGAGCGCCAGAAGGTTCGCGGCGCCATTGCAGGGCTCAGGGCGCCTCCTTGTGGGCAAGAGTCGCCTCGACAGCGCGGGCGCCGCGCGGCGGGGCCAGAGGGCGGGAAAGGGCGGGCGGGTGTGAGGGGCGGGGCGGTTCGTGCCTAGAGCCGAGCCCGCGCTGTACCTCGGCGCCTTCCCGGCTCGGTGTTGGGAGCGAGCCGCCGCTGCTCGGGCTCTGGGAGAAGCGTGCGGCCGCTGCGGAGTCCCAGCCCGCAGATCTGGCTGCTGGCCGAGGCTGCAGTGCAGAGCTGCCATGCCAGAGCTGCCGTGCGCCGTGGCACTGCCAGAGCCCCTGGCAGAGCCGGGCTGGAAGTGCCGACAGCTGAGGGAAGCCCTGCCATGGCAGCGCCCCAAGCTCTTGTTTATCCCACAGAAAGAGAGGATCAGCACCTGGAGGTGACTGCGTCATTCCTGGAAAGGGACTATCTGCTTACAGTTGCGATGTCTGGCAGCAAGCAGGACGGCGCTGGTGCCAGGGAGCCAAGTGAGGGCAAAGCAGCCCTGTGACAGCCTGGCCCAGGGGCTCTTGTGGCAGCAGGCAGCGTGGGGATCAGAACAGAGGCAGGGGGAGGCAGGAGCTGCTCGGCCATGCCAGGGCTGGGAGCCTCCTTCCTGCCCAAGTGGGGCCCAGCTGGGCCAGGGGGCAGCTCCTGGGACAGCCGTGCCCGCAATGGCCCCCGCTCTGCAAGGCCTCCAGCGCTGCCCATCAGCCAGGCAGGGACAGAGCAGCCTTGGGGCCGATGCTGCTGCAGGCTCAGAGCCCCGCACAGCTGCTCATGCCCGGTGCCATTGGCTCTGTCCCCTGCAGCCTGCATGCTGTGTCACCGTGCAGAGGCTGAGCCCTGTGCCTCCCCTGGCCCTGGCAACTGTTCCTGTGCTGCTCCTGCACTGCCCAGGGCACCCACGGGCCCTGCTTGGGCCGCACGCAGACCAGAACCAGCTGGGGCTGTGACAGCTCTGCTGCTCTGGGCCCAGCCCTTGGGCAAAGCACCCGCCTGTCCCTGGGCTGGGGGCAGTGCCCAGGCTGGGCTTGGCAAAGCCCGTCCGCTCCTGGAGGGCTGGGGGCACTGCTCTGGCCTGGCCTGGCCCAGCCCTGGGGTCCCTTGGCATTCCTGCTTGCCCTTGCATCCACCAGGGATGGGCTGCAGCTCAATGGCCCCGGCCTGGCCGCACACTCAGGCCTGGAGCCTTCCCATGGCTCCCCAGGGCACGAGAGCCTCAGCCCCAGCTCCCAAACACGACCTAACAGGGTTTGCTGATATTGATCCCTGTTAGACCTTTGAAAGCATTTTGAAAGTAACCTTGTTTGGCAACTCCTTCAAGGAACAAACGTGATTCGCTTCTAATCAGTAAAAACTTTATTGGTTTGCTTGCACTTCCTATAGGGTATCCTAATGCTTCCTTTGGCGTTCCAGAAAATAATGAAAATCTAACAAATTCTAAAGAGAAGTTCTTGAATCCACTATGAGGAGAAGTCTCTACATTCACTATCCTTACATACACTTAAGTAGCTGCTCCTGTAACACACAAAGATGTAGTGGTTTACCTGACTGGACCACACAACAGGATGTTATACACACCGCTACACTAAAAAACTTCTCTTCCCTGTTCATCACAAATTTAAAGCTCTTCTCGAGGTCCTGACTTAATTTTACATGCACATTCATACCTGCAATCCCTCCCCATGCTCAGTTTTCACCTAGACTTACCAGGGAACAGATGTTCCATACTCACCTCAAGCAATAATCTACGTCTGTCTTCCTAACCCTCTTTTTCTTCACTGACTTCTACTAATCTACAAAATAACTTGGACCCTCTGCACAAAAGAAACATCCAATTAATAGCCTTAAACACTTGTGATTGTGCTGCTACTTCTAACAATCTTGACCACCACAGCACTAAAATCAGAAATCAATTCTTCACATCCTTCCTGTTCTCCTGCCCCCACCACGCCTTGGCTCCAGCAGAAATGTTCCCTACTGCAGCCTGGTGTGCTAAGAACAATCAAAGGCAGCAGCACTTTCCCTCAACATGCTGCAATCTGAATTGCAGTGAAATTGCAGCTGTTGCATTAGAAGCTCAGCACCAGCACCCCACATCTTCCCCCAGAACTGAGGCCTGCTGAGGCCTGAGCTCTCCATTTCAACACACCCTGTAAATCAGGCTGCCTGGAAGATTGCAGGCTGGTAACTGTGTGAACACAGCAGTGCATTTCAGCAGAGTTATGGAATCAGTCTCATGGAAGGCACATCCTTTAAGCTTAAGACTCTATTCTACAAAATCTAGCCAGCAATTGTTTTGGTGGCCTGTGCAGGTTTTGGGGACTGTGCATGTTTCCTTTGGATGTTGTTTTCTTTGTTTCTAAATACAAAATTCACTGGATTCAGAAGCGAAACCCCAGCTTCATTAGAACAAAGAACCACAGGGACATATGTGGCTGACAAGAACACTCCTCATTTCTAATAGTAACACCAGAAAGAGAGGAAAAAGATAAAGATGATTTAAATACCCGAAAGGATCCGAAATGTCTACATAAGCTGTCAAGTGACTAAGTTTTTGGTAAACTCTAAAAGTCCAGATTCCTATTCGGTAATTGTCTGAAAGAAAAGAAAGCCAGAAAATCTGGTTGACCTTTATTTTGCCAGGACTTTCTCACGGGATTCTACCACAACTTGGATCACAAGTGAGGGTGGCAAATTTTGACTAGAAAACTTTGATAACTAGGCAGCATTTTTTCCTCCTCACTGAATTACAGGAAGGGTTTAAAAGGAAAAAAAATATAAAAGAGCGTAAAGAAATTCTATCATACCTCTTAGGCGTTCATCATCTTTGGAGAACAAAAAAAAAAAACTCTAGCACTTCCTGTGCATGGTAAAGAAAGAAACCTAGAAAAGGACAAAGGGATTTGAGCATCCTAAATTGTACTATCAAATTTCATGAACACAAGTTAATCCTGTAGTGCTTCAGAGAAATGCCATACATTGAAAAGCTTTATTCCCTAGAAACCAAATAAATCTTTTTATTTTCCAAATCCTCTTTTAAAGAGAAAACTGACTGTGTCTTTGGCTTTTGGCCAAACTCAGTTTGGAGTTGGTCAAACCAAAATGACCCAGTTAATTTCCTGTGCTCTTCTCTTTCTTTCCATATTCACATTCACATCCAATGGGTTGCTGGGAGTTTTGACTCTCTGCAGCACAAACGGTTTTCTAAGATGACTTTCATTGCTCAGAGGTGTGCAATGTCAGTTTCCCATTCCCTGAGTGCTGCTATTAATATTCCCACAGCATCCAACTACTACAGCCAAGTAGACAACAAAGAGAAATGCAACTTGCATTTCTTGGTCCTGTTCAATTTCTGACATCTCAGGCTCATCGTCACCCTCAGAACTGCTGTCCTGGAAACGTGGATCCTCTTGCCATGTGGCTTTTACTGGCTTTATTGTCCCAAGTGCGTGAGGCTCTGCAATGACAGCACCAATAGAGAAAAAAAGCCAAAACCAGATTATTCCTCTAATCATCAGGAAGAATTCCTCCTTTCACGTGAAATACTTACAGTGGAGAAGAGAGATTTAGGAAGGACAGAATCTGACCCTGCCAGATTTTCTAAGCTACATTTCTGCTCCACTTTGTATTTTCCACTTTGTTCCAGGGAGCCCTTATGTATTCTTAAACATTTCTCATTGCATTCAGAAGACAATGAATACCTTTTCAGTTCAGCACAAGTCTGGGGGGCTCATTGCTTTGTGCTGTTGCGTTGGGTTTTTTAATATTTTGGGTAACTTCACGGGGTTTCTTTTCTCTCCTACATGACTGGGACTTGAGTTAATGTTGTTTCATCTTCATTTCAGACGGCCTCGTTTTATCTAAGGTTAGGACACCCCAATGATCATGTGTCATTCCATTTCCTTTTTCTAAAGGTCCAAGAGTAGAATTCAGTAACAAACAGAATGTTCATGGATCTTGGGGCCAGCTCTCGGACTTTGCTCCTCCCTCTACATTAACGCACATTTCCTTAAAAGCCTTGTGAGTTCCTATGAAACTTGATATGACTGGTGTGTCACCTTTTTCCCTGTTTGAGGAATTCAGGGCATGAGAACAAGCTTTTTCACCACTCAGCAAAAACCCCCAATGCCTTCTCAAAGCATGCCTTTCAGAATTCCTGAGATGCAAGCATGAGGCACCTCTCAATAATCTACCACAACCCTAGCAAGCAGAAATGAAGATCAAAATGCTTCTGCCTAATTACTGACTTCTGTTGCTGAAAATCCCCTGCATCCTGACCTTTTTTACACCATATTGCCCTACAGTGCCTGCCAGAAGCTCTTCCTTAGCAATGGCACTGTTAGAAGGGTTCTGCTGTTACCTTCTTTGATGCCCAACTCCTCTGTGCCTCCAAAGAAAGAAAACTTGAAGTAACTCGTCTCCTGAGCTGCATCATCCTCAGGCAAAGGTCCCAAATGGTCATCTGGGGCAGAGTCCTGTGCATCCTCTTTGTCCCAGAGTATTTCCTCAGTCTGGTTTGCTCTTTGAAGGTCTTTCAAAGAATAAACCAGAATAGACGGAGGAAATACCGTCTATTCTGGTTTGTTCTTTGAAAGGCCTCTTTCAAATCCGCAGCAATGGTGTAGGACTTGTCTTCAGACAGTGAGGCAGTGTCTCATCTCTTTCTTCTTTTTTTGGCTTTACTGAAATGAGATTGTTCAAGGATAGCAACACAGCACACGTCCTTTTCGGACACAGCTTCCCTAAGAGCCACCTTGCTCTGAATGTCTCCCTAAGCATATCCAAGCCCATTAAGGAGTGCTTCATTATCAAGGGTAAGCAGTGGGGAAACATCTGAGGTTGAAGTCTAAAGGCAGGAACAAGAGTCCTTTTTAATTAGCCACATCCTTAAGTGACTTTTCACTGAATACACAGTTACACAGAAATCAAGGTATTTAGCCCAGACTTCTTCCTGCCAGTAGAAACATCAAGAGCTAATAGGGTTTGCCCACAGAGCTGCACATCTCAGGGTCCCTGCACTGACCGTTCTCACCTTCACTTCTGGCAAGGAACACACGGCCTAGAAAGAAAAGATGACGGCGCTACGTGCTGCTGTTGGAGGTCCCAGTTGAGGTCCGACGTCGCTGGTGGGAGCGGCTGCTCCTGCGGGATGTCCCCGACCATGTCCCCCTACGCCTGGGCCTCTCAGCACTCGCTGCTGTCCTCCTGCTCCTGTCCTGGCGACTCCTGGACCGCACAGTTTGAGTCGAGGCCCGGCGCTGCTGGCGGGAGCGGCTGCGTCTGGGGGATGGCCCTGACCATGTCTCCCTTCGCCTGGGCCTCTCAGCCCTTGTCCCTGTCCCACTGCTGCTGCCGCGGCGACTCCTGGAGCGGACAGGTGGACTCTGGGCCCAGCCTTGCTGGCGGGAGCGCCTGCATCTGGGGGATGGCCCCGACCATGTCTCCCTTCGCCTGGGCCTCTCAGCCCTTGTCCCTGTCCCACTGCTGCTGCTGCGGCGACTCCTGGAGCGGACAGGTGGACTCTGGGCCCAGCCTTGCTGGCGGGAGCGCCTGCGTCTGGGGGATGGCCCTGACCATGTCTCCCTTCGCCTGGGCCTCTCAGCCCTTGTCCCTGTCCCACTGCTGCTGCCGCGGCGACTCCTGGAGCGGACAGGTGGACTCTGGGCCCAGCCTTGCTGGCGGGAGCGCCTGCGTCTGGGGGATGGCCCGGACCATGTCTCCCTTCGCCTGGGCCTCTCAGCCCTTGTCCCTGTCCCACTGCTCCTGTCACAGCAGCTCCTGGAGCGGACAGGTGGACTCTGGGCCCAGCCTTGCTGGCGGGAGCGCCTGCGTCTGGGGGATGGCCCTGACCATGTCTCCCTTCGCCTGGGCCTCTCAGCCCTTGTCCCTGTCCCACTGATCCTGTCACAGCAGCTCCTGGAGCGGACAGGTGGACTCTGGGCACGACCTTGCTGGTGGGAGCACCTGCGTCTGGGGGATGTCCGTGATGGTGTCTCCCTTTGCTTGGGCCTCTCAGCCCTTGGCCCTGTCCCTCTGTTCCTGTCACGGTGACTCCTGGACCGGACAGGTGGACTCTGGGCGCGACTTTGCCGGCGAGAGGAGCTTTGCCTGCGGCTGGGCCCAGCACGTCTGGAATGGACCCTGTCCTCAGGGTCAGGGGACGTGCTGCGTGTTGCCCTTGATCTGCTGATGCTGCTGGTGTCCAGTGAGGAAGATGGCAGCGCCTGCTGCCATGCTGCGTGTTGGGGCCTGCTGTGGCTGCCCGTCTCTGGAGATGGAGGTGGGGAAACCAGCACCAATGGCACAGGGCTGTGGGAGCTGGGGCTGATGGCCTCAGATTCTGACCAGCCACGAGCAGATTGTAGTCCTGACTGTCTGGCCGGCCTGGGGCCATTGAGCTCTGTCTCATCCCTGGAGGCTGTAAGGGCAAGCAGGAATGTCAAAGATCACCCAGGCCCCGGCCAGGCCAGGCCAGAGCAGTGCCTCCAGCCCTCCAGCAGTGGATGCTGCGCTCTGCCAAGCCCGGCCTGGGCACTGCCCCCAGCCCAGGGACACCGGGGACTTTGACTCATACATGTTCCGAGCCCAGCACAGCTGTCACACTCCCATCTCTGTGTGCTGTTCCTCAGGCCAGAGCAGCGCCTGTGGGTGCCCTCAGCAGCACAGGAGCAATTGCCAGGGCCTGGGGAGGCAAACAAGCTCATAGCACTGAGAACAAAAAGTGTACCAGCACGTGGTTGTCTAGCCAAGCGCTTCTGCTTCTTCCTGCTTTGAGCCCTTGTCGAGACACAGGTTCCCTGCAGAGCCCCAGGTGCAGCTTCCCAACTTACCCCTGTTCCTCTGCCTCCTCCCTGCCCCCAGGGTAAAGGCAATCCCTGGCATTGCATTGGCCGTGCCTCACTCCTAGATCTGCGAAGGCATCGTTGTCCTCCCACGTTGGCTGTCTGATGGAGAAAGGAAGAGATGATGAATTTCTGCTGCTCTCCCTCACGGAGGTCCAGGGTGTCCCAGCTCTTTCTCCAGCGCTTTTCCAAGTTGGGGGTGAAGCTGAAGCCCAGACTCACAGGACAGGGCAGGGCCAGGGCTCCTGGGGCAGGGCCTGGCACAGCACAGCACTTGCACCCTCCTGGCTGGTGGGCCAGGCAGAAGGACACCAACCTGAAGGGGACTCGGATCCCCAAGATGAACATTTCAACAGGGAATTCCCCACTGTCTCTGCACAGGGGGCACTGGAAATAGAAAGCACCAGCGCGCAAGGCCTGTCCCTGCAGGGCAAACACAGGCAGGGTGAGCGAGGCCCTGCTGCTGCTGCTGCTGCTGCTGAGCACCTGCTGTGCCCCAGGGCTCAGGGGAGGGCTCCTACCTGGATGCAGTCCCTGTGGAACCAGGCCTTTTTGCACGCTGGGCACACCAATGTTGTGAAGGTCTTTCTGTCCTCCACAGGTTCCATGCAGATGGGGCAAACGGTGTCCGGCTCAGGAGTCGCATCCACCTCCTGCTCTGGACGGTGCTCAGGGCAGAAAGAGCTGGGGGCAAAGGGATGGGGAAAGTGAGAAATGCTGGATCATTCCCCAGGGGTGGCCATAAAGAGAGATGAGGTACCTGAACGGAGTAACGTATAGATTGACACAGCCGCCCTCCTTGGTACAGGGCAAGTGGAACCATCTGTCACAGTTCTCCCTGCAGCACATGATGGTTGCCCCGCTCTGGCCGCAGACGCAGCAGCGCTGGAAAGAGCCAAGCAGCTGCATCAGCAGCAGCAGCAGCAGCAGCAGCCTCGAGGCCTCCCCAGGCAGCCCCAGGGCTAAGGGCAGGGCGCAGGACGTGGCCGCTGCCGGATCCCAGCCCACAGAGCCGCCAGCTGGAGGAGGGAGGCTGCTGTGCCAGGGCCTCTGTGCCAGAGCTGCTGGGAGCCAGACTTTGTCCCGACTGTTGGGCCGGCCTTTCTTTCCTGCAGTCTGGGCTAAGCTCTGGCAAACCTCGCCAGGCACAAATCTCCCTGCTCTTGTCAGGCTCTCACCTTCTGTGCCGCCCGCCGCACTGCAATTAGGAGATCTCGAGGGAGAAAGTCCATGAGTCCCCCGCGGTCCGTCTCTTGCCGAAATAGTAGAGTGGCGAAGAACTGCAGCCAAGGGGAGAAGCTGATGAGGAGGGGGCGGGAGGAGCTGCCCATTGCAAAGGTGGAGGGAGCGCCCGGAGCCACTCACCATGCAGAACACGTGGGCACAGAGCCCACCCTTCTGCAGTTTGTCACCGCACATGTCCGGGTCAGCCTCGGCACGGCGACACAGCATGCAGGCTGCAGGGGACAGAGCCAATGGCACCGGGCATGAGCAGCTGTGCAGGGCTCTGAGCCTGCAGCAGCATCGGCCCCAAGGCTGCTCTGTCCCTGCCTGGCTGATGGGCAGCGCTGGAGGCCTTGCAGAGCAGGGGCCATTGCGGGCACGGCTGTCCCAGGAGCTGCCCCCTGGCCCAGCTGGGCCCCACTTGGGCAGGAAGGAGGCTCCCAGCCCTGGCATGGCCGAGCAGCTCCTGCCTCCCCCTGCCTCTGTTCTGATCCCCACGCTGCCTGCTGCCACAAGAGCCCCTGGGCCAAGCTATCAGAGAGCTGCTTTGCCTTCACCTGGCTCCCTGGCACCAGGACCCTCCTGCTTTCTGTCAGACATGGCGGCTGTCTACGCTGAGTCTATCTCCTCGAAGGACGTGGTCACTTCGAGGTGCTGTTCCTCTCTGTCTATGGGAGAAAGAAGGGGGGCCTTGCAGAACAGGCCCAGAACCACGAGGCTCTACTCCCTGCTCAGCCCTGCGTGAGCCCTGCTCCTGTCTGTTTCTCCTCCCGTCGTCGCCTTGAGTAACACTGCAGTGTCCTCTGGCTGTTCCTCTGCTGATTCTGTGATTTTGGGAAGGGAGAGGCAGGTGAGCCTGCAGCACAGGCCCAGAGCCCCGAGGTGTGGGGCCCCTCTGGTCCCTGGGCAGCCACATCCCCGCCCTACCTTCTCCTCCCGTTGTCAGGTCGCACTGACACTCGGCTTGAGCCCCGCGTTCCCTTTTGTGGCCTTGGTGGCACAGGTCACAATGGCCACTCTGACATCAGCACCGTGTACCCAAAATCGGGGCAGCCATGGCCCCAGGTCCCTGGCAACCACTTGTGGCGGCCCCCTTGGGCACCGAGCTTCTAAAATGGTCCGAGCGTTTGCTCAGGGTGGAAGCAGGGCCAGGACTCCTGCAGCAAGTGCAGGGTCAAATGCCAGGCCCTGGGGCAGCCAGCCAGGGTGGCACTGTAGGCAGGGAGGTGCTGTTCAGGCACTGCCACGCCAGGGCTCCGGTCCCGGCCAAGGGAAATTTCTGCTCCTGCCCCTGGCAGGCGGTGGCCCAGAGAGCCCGTGAGGAGTCAGCTGCACTACAGGGATTCAAACCCTGCTCTAGGTGAACTGATGTTTTCATAAAGTTCAGAAAACTAAGATGAACCTGATTTGATGCTGCTGCTGATCACCATTGGGTACAGGAGATAAACCTGGACACCACCACAGCTGCCTCCGTTATCCTGCCATCATATGAACTAACAACTTTGACTTTCCATATAAATGGAAAAATTAGTATTAAGCTTCTGAGAAGCGTCATCTTTTATACTGACTCAGCAGAAAGACAGAAAATTCACTGAGAATTTTCTGTGTACATTTGACAGGAGAGCTTGCAACTGTCCTCCACTCAAGTCAAATACAGGAGGATGCTTTTCCTACATTATAGGAACTTTGCCAGTTTGGTCCATGCTTTCCTACTAGAAAATACATTGGAAAAAATTAGGAAGAGAAGCACAAACAATTCTTGTCAATTTTTCTCTTTCGTGTCTTTGCAAACATGCTCCTGGAAATGCAGATCCATGACTTCTGGAACAATCAGTGGCATCTCTGGGAAGCAGGGCAGGGACTGACAGGCAAGGACACACTGCACCTGCCTGATGCTGGGGCAGCAGGAGTTTGCCCATTTTCCTGTCTCCATGGGAGAGCCACCTTGGCTGGGAAACGATCCCTTCACTGGTCTAGGAGGGAGGCACAGCCAGTGCAATGCCAGGGAGTGCCTTTACCCTGGAGGCAGGGAGGAGGCAGAGGAAGAGGGGGGAAGTTAGGAAGCTGCACCCGGGGCTCTGCAGGGCTCCCGGCTAGGTCTCGAAGCACAAGGAGCCAGAAGAGCTTGGCCGGACAATCCCGAGCTCTGGACACCTTGTCCTCAGCACCGGGAACCCGTTTGCTTCTCCAGGCCCTGGGCACTGCTCCCGTGCTGCTCATGCAATTACACACAGACACAGAGCTACCTGCTCTGTCTCAACCCTCTTCAGCACTGAACAGCACAACACAGTAACATGTTCTCTTCAGTACATGGTCTAATTATTAATAGTCCTGCAAAGACTCACATTCAAAGCACACACAAAAACCCCAAACCCTGGTACAAACCTTGCATCAACACAAAATGCATGTTGCTGTTCAGAAACACAGGGCAGCACTTTTGGCCAATGCTTTTTCCTATAAGATCTTTCAAAGGATTGCAAAAGTGACATTGTTTGGCAACTTCTTCAAGGAACAGACAGGAGAGGCTTCTGAGTTTTTAAAGATTTATTGGTTTGCTTTCACTTTCCTTTTGGCATCCTTACACTTCACCCAGCATTCCAGAAAATCGTGAAAATCCAAAATAATATCAGGGGAAGTTTCTGAATTCATTCATGTTTCTCCCAAAGACTTTCTTGACATACATACAAGTGACTGGTCCTATGACATACAGAGACGCAGTGGTTTCCCTGACTGGACATTACAAGACAACGTTATAGACTCCACTATACTAAAACACTTCTGTTGCCTGGTAATTACAAAGCCTGAAGCTCTTCTAGAGGCTTTTCCCAGTGCAACTTCATTAGGTTCCTCTCTGCCCAACTCTCGAGCCTCTCCAGGTCTCACTGAAGGGCAGCAGAGCCTTGTGGTGCCTCAGGCCCTGCTCCCAATTCTGTCCCATCAGCAAACACTGAGGGAACACTCTGTCCCTTCTGCCAGGTCACTGGGGAATAAGGCAAACAAGGCTGGGCCCAGCACGGCGCCCTGAGCTCACAGCTACCTGAGTTTGGAGCTCCCCTGTCCACTTCTCTGCCCCACTGTCCCTGAGCTGCCTCAGGGGCCTGTTATGGGAGGCAGGGACAAAGCCTTGCTGAAGTCCCAGCTGGCAACAACCACTGCTCTCCCCTCACAAGCCCAGCCAGTCACTGCAGCACAGGTGGCTATGGGATTGGTCAAGCATGGTTTCCATTCCTGTTATTCCACAGGCTTAGAGATGGCATCCAAGAGGAGCTGTTCTGTCACCTTTCTGGGGATGGAGCTGAGGCTGATGGCCCTGCAGTTTCCTGGCTCTTTCTTGGTGCCCTTTTGCAAGACTGCAGTGATGTTGGCTTTCCTCCACTGCTCATGCCTCTCTCCAGGGCTGTCTCCTTCCCTGACCTGCTGGCAGAGCACCCTGTGCCAGAGGCAGGAGCAGAGATTTCCCTTGGCCCCAAAAGGGAACACTGGGCTCAGGCCGAGTGTCAGTGCGACCTGACAACGGGAGGAGAAGGCATGAAGGAGCAGAGCTCACTCAGGGCTGAGCAGGCAGTAGAGCCCTCGTGGCTCTGGGCTTGCTCTGCAAGCTCCTGGGCCTCTACTTTCTCCACAGAGAGAGAGGAACAGCACCTCAAAGCGACCAGGAAACCCGGCCATGGAGCGAGGCTGGGGCTGTGACACCTCAGGGAAATCGGACACGGAGCGGGACTGGGGCTGTCAGCCCTCAGGGAAACTGGCCATGGAGCGGGGCTGGGGCTGAGACACCTCAGGGAAACTGGCCATGGGGCGGGGCTGGGGCTGTGACACCTCAGGAAACCGGCCATGGAGCGGGACTGGGGCTGTGACACCTCAGGGAAACTGGCCATGGAGCGGGGCTGGGGCTGTGACACCTCAGGAAACCAGCCATGGAGCGAGACTGGGGCTGCCAGCCCTCAGGAAACCCGGCCATGGGGCTGGGGCTGCAGCTGTGACACCTCAGGGAAAGCAGCCATGGGTGTGGCTTGGCCTTTGACACCTCAGGGAACTCACCATGGCAGCCACCTCCAGGGGTTTTGAAGTACTTGTTTCTTGGTTTAATGCCCTTCCAAGATCAATTTTCCTGATCCTTATCCATGTTTTGGACAAGTATTGCCTCCTGAACAGGCCACCTCCTGGATGTGCAATGATTCCATCTGATCCAGCTGTGCCTCTTCCTTTCTCAAGGGATGGACAGAGGGGCTCTATTGAAGGTGGCATTTCCTGCAGGAAGGGAGGCGATGCCAGACACAGCCACAGGAGGTAGTTGCTCTGCTTCTGGGCCTGAGCCCTGCTGAGGCTTGAGCTGCCCTCTCTGCTGCTTGGCACTGCGGGCACAGCCCGGATAAGATGGGCACAGCCCAGAGGAATTGTCCCGAGCAGGCTCAGGGCACTCGGGTACTGAGCTGTCCTGCTGGGCTCCCTCCGTGGGAGACATGTCCCGAAACCTGGGAGCGGCTGCACGGGGTGCCCGTGGTGGGGAAAGGGCAGAGGGGGAGAGCAAGGCTCCAGTGTGTCCTGAGAGGGCCTGGCTGTGTGCCCATGTGATGTGGGAGCTGTTCCATGGGCAGGTGGGCAAGCAGGAGGGAGGGACGGAGGTTGGGAGCGACAGCTGTGGCACTGCAGATTTCCCCAAGCATTTAGTGAGGGTTTCCTGTGTGGCAGGGAGAGAGCCCCAGGGCCCTGGGCTGCTCCAGCTGCCCCTCCAGGCATGTTGCACAGGACCTGCAAAGAGCGTACAGAGTGACCAGGAGCCACAGGCTCCCACAGCCTTACCCCACCCCCTTGCAGTCCCCAATTCCCCAAGGGAGAAGGGGATCCCAACACACCATGGAAATGGTTCTGTAGCATCTGTGATCCCTCCTCGACTGGGATCATGACTTGGATTACTTGGAAATGCTGGTGAATGGTGCTTTGAAGACCTTGTCAGATGTTGGAGGCATGTTCTGAATGTACCTTTCCTGACAGAATAATCTGTGTCAGTATGCCAAGAGCTTACCATGAGCCAGTTCCCTTAAATTTCACTGAAGGTAGATCAGTTCTGGAAACCTTACCCTGCTCCCTTCTGGAGCCCTGAGGGATCCCACAGGATCACTGTCAGTGGGAGGAAGGGGCATTTGGCTGTCCATCCTCCTCCCGTGTGCAATGCCACTGTGTCCTTCTGTGTGCTCTGTGCAGCCACAGAGAAGAGCAGAGAGGGAAGGGGCTGGGCCCAGGCCTGTGCCTTGGGGGCTGAGCCTTTCTCAGCTCCTTTGCAGCCCCCAGGGAGCCCGAGCTGCTTCTGCTGCCACTGCTAAGCCCTGGCCCTGCCTGGGGCTGGGTTTCAAGCTGCTGGCTGCTCCAGGGAGCCCTTTCTGCCCCGACTGCCCCGCAAGGGGCTCCTTCCATCCCAGTGTGGGGCCACTGCAGGCACGAGGTCCCCCTGGCCCTGCTCCTGAGTGGAAGGCAGAGCCAAGGGAGTGCCTTGGAGGGCACCAATCACCCAGATGCCCTCACTGCCACTCGGGCCTGAAGGAGAATCTTCAGCAGTGCCATTGGAGCTGTTGTGTCCTGCCTTTCTTTGCAGCTGAGCCTGTTGCTAAAGGTGATCTGGCTTCCCAGCCCATGTTCAGGATTGAGCCTCTGGGAGATGGTGAGGGTACGCCAAGGCCTTTCCCCTGTGAGACCTGCCAGCTCAGAGCCCAAAGCTCGGCCAGGGGGGCATCGCTGCAGGTGCCAGGACAGAGCCATGCATGTGTGTGCCCTCACCCTGCACGATCCACTCACAACTTCTGCTCAGCACTGGCTAGTGTTTGAAGGACGGTGGGCCATGGCCCAGCTGAAAAAGCCCAGATGATTTGTTGATTTTATCCGATTTTGCATAAGCATGACGTTCTGAACATGCCATTAAAGAAATGGAGAATTTCTCCATCTTTTAAGGTGTACTTTTTGTTTCTCAAGTGATGGGCCAAAAGTTAGGACAGAAGGAGGTGTTTCCCCAAGAAAGCAGAGGCCAATTGGCAGCCCCTGCTGCAGGAAGGAAGTCCGAGCCAAACACAGGCATGGGCACAGGCACAGAAGGTAATTGCTGTGCCAGGCTCAGCAGGGCTCAGCCATTGGCAGAGCTGTGTGGCTGCAGCTCTTCTTCTTCTACCAGGGCCTCCCTTGCACAGCCCGGCAAAGCTGGAGGTGCCTTTGGAGCTCGTTCAGAGCCCTGGGAAAAGGGGACTCGTGCACCAACGTCCCTCCCGCTGCAGCTGCTCTGGAGCTGGCCCTGAGTGCCCAGAGGCCCAAGGCACAGGAGCAGCCCCGAGCGGGAGCCCTGCCGCGAGCCCAGGGCCAGAGCCAGCCTTGGCTCCTGACTGGGCAGGGGCTGCACTGGGTCCTGACAGGGCCTGACTCTGTGCCCTGGGGCGGGGGGAGCTGTCATGGGGCAGGGAGGGCCAGGGCTGGCAGGGGCTGCTCAGGGATGGGTGTGGCCCGTGTCCCTCCAAGCAGCGACTGCCCAAAAAGCTGCGCTGCCCCCGGGCTCTCCTCTCGGCCTGCTGGGCTTTGTTGGGTGGCACAGCCTGTGCCACGGGGTGGCAAGGTCCCTGCAGGCCCCAGCTCTTGGGGAAACGGAGAATGTCCTGCCCGCATCCACCGTGCTGCCAGCTCAGCAGTGCAGCACAGCACGGGCTGACGATCCCCATCGCTCCCACAGGTGCAGCTGGAACCACAGCACATGTTCCTGATTCCCAGAAGGGCCTTGGAAGGGGTTTCTGTCAGGGAACAGGCTTCTGGCTATGGTTACTGGCAGGCCTGCTTGTCTTGGAGCTGATCTTCATCTTATGCTCTGTCCGAAGTTGGACTTGCTGGAAGAGAAAAGGGTGAGTGTTTAGTTCACCTTTCCCTCAAAGAGCTTCTTTTGAAAGTCTACGTCAGACAGAAAACATTCCCAGTGAGGTTGCAGTGTAGGGGTGGCCAGTCCTTGATTGTCCAAAGAACTCTGCTGAGGGTTCTGCTGCTGCCCAGAGCTTTCATTAGCCTCCTAATTGCTGGGCCTTGTCCTGGGGGGGCCCACTGGGGCTGCAGCCAGTGCTGGCTCCCACTGAGGCTGCCTGGCCCAGAGCAGCCCCAGGGGCACTGGGCAGAGGCAAAGCACAGTGGGGAGGAGAAAGAGCAGGGACGAGATTGCCCTTGAAAGGCAGAGGCGCTCTGGGGCCCGCTCCTGGCCAGGGAGCCTGCCCAGAGCCGTGCCCTGCGGGCCGGGGCCTTGAGGGACAGCTGTGCAGCTGGGCCAAGCTGTGCCAGCAGCTCCAGCCGTGCTGGGGAGCCTTGCCAGCTCTGGGCCCGGCTGTGCAGGAGGCTCCCTGTGTGCCACTGGCAGCTGGGGCCCCAGCCACCTCTTCTTTCCACAGTTCCACCTCTGGACAGGAGTTTTAAGATGGTGGCTGCATGTCACACCCAAACAGCAGGAGCACCTCCTCCAGCAGTTAGAAGGGCCTGGGCAGCCCTGTCATGAGTTCTGAGAAGAAGACTGCAGAACAGCCATCGACAAGGAAATCTCCTATTCTCCTGGATATCCCACTGCCACCTCCTCTCCCCATGTATATCCCCAAGCTACTTCCATCTCTTTTTTAATCCTCCTCTGTCCTGTCCCGACTTCTTCTATAGACCCCAGGAGCAGCCCAGCACCCTCCTGCCCCTCCTGAGTCCAACATGTCCCTTCCTCTGCCCCTGAGCCCCCTGGGCCTGCCCTCTAAACAACACTGAAGTTATCCCCGCTCTCTGCCAGGCTAGGTGATGGCCCTTTCTTTAGTTGCACTAAAGGGAAGGTGCCGTCACCCCAGTGTTTGGGTGGCAGCAGCAGCAAAGCCCGGCCGGCAGCACCACTGGCTGAGCTCCATGGCCAGGAGCAGCCGTGGATGCCCACGGTGTGGGCAGGCAGGAGCCAGGCAGGGGCTGCTGTGACCAGCGGCGGGGTCCCGAGGGCTGGGGGAGCCCAGTGGGCAGGCAGCAGCATGGGGCTCCCGAGAAAAAGCAACCCCATTTTCTTAATTTTTCACTTTTAGATATTAGAAATTTGTAGAAATATTTCAAAATATTTTTTTCTGTAGACAGACACCCCCAAATATTTCTTCCCAATTCCTATAGTACTTAAAGATTTTTTAAAGTAGTTTTAGAATCCAAAAAAATGACCTCATTTTGTCTTCACTTTTCATTTTTAAAAATATTTAGAAATATCTCTTGTGTAGAGAAATCCTCATATGTTTCATTCCTTTTTCCACAACACATCTGTATTTTTGAAACTGGTTTTAGAGGTCTGGAAAATATTTTCCCCTTATACAATAAAAAATAAAATTGCATTTCAGTGGTAATCTTTATTCTAGGAAGAAGTAAGACCCCTTCAGCCAGCCAGCCTGCTGCAGAGGCTCTTTTCCCACAGGAGCTTTGTACCTAGTCACAACCAACATACATAAAACCTTTTCCCAGATATTTCCTGGGATTTATGACAAGCTCACGTCCTAATCTTCTCAGACAAATTTTGAGCACAGTGGGAATGTCTTCAAATTACCATCTTTGTTTGCTTCTGGTGGAACTCCCTCCGTTCTAGAGCAGGGCCTTCTCTCAGCTTCCTGCTGCGCCCGGGCTCTCCTCCCGGCCTGCTGGGCTTTGTTGGGTGGCACAGCCTGTGCCAAGGGGCAGCAAGGTGCCTGCAGGCCCCAGCTCTGGGGAAATGGAGAATGTCCTGTCCGCATCCACCGTGCTGCCAGCTCAGCAGTGCAGCACAGCACGGGCTGACGCTCCCCATTGCTCCCACAGGTGCAGCTGGAACCACAGCACATGTTCCTGATTCCCAGAAGGGCCTTGGAAGGGGTTTCTGTCAGGGAACAGGCTTCTGGCTATGGTTACTGGCAGGCCTGCTTGTTTTGCAGCTGATCTTCATCTTATGCTCTGTCCGAATTTGGATTTGCTGGAAGAGAAAAGGGTGAGTGTTTAGTTCACCTTTCCCTCAAACAGCTGCTTTTAAAAGTCTACGTCAGACAGAAAACATTCCCAGTGAGGTTGCAGTGTAGGGGTGGCCAGTCCTTGATTGTCCAAAGAACTCTGCTGAGGGTTCTGCTGCTGCCCAGAGCTTTCATTGGCCTCCTAATTGCTGGGCCTTGTCCGGGGGGGCCCACTGGGGCTGCAGCCAGTGCTGGCTCCCACTGAGGCTGCCTGGCCCAGAGCAGCCCCAGGGGCACTGGGCAGAGGCAAAGCACGGTGGGGAGGAGAAAGAGCAGGGACGAGATTGCCCTTGAAAGGCAGGGGAAGGGAGAATGTTGCTTATCGGAAGAAGCCCCAAAGAGCGGCTGGAAGGGGTGCTGCCTGATCAAGGACCCCCGAGAAGCGGAGGGAGGGCGTATCGGCTGATGGGGTGTCCCGAGGAGCGGCTGGGGAGAGTGGGGGTGTCCCTTAGTGGGGAGGAGCAGCTGGAGCGCTTGCTCGGTCCGGTGGTGGGGAGGCCGGCGGGGCAGTCGGAGTAGGCTCAGCCCGACCGGTGGGCACGGCTCACCCTGCCCGCCCGCAGGACCACGGTGCAGTTCCTGTTGGAGGCGGACCTGCACGGGCTGCTGAAGCTGGACACGCTGATCCCGAACGCGCCGCCTGCGCCATGGCAGCGCAAGGCCAAGGAGAGCGGCCCCGGGCCCAGCCCCGTCGGCGTGTCCCCCATAAAGCCGGCATGTCGCTCCCACAGCCCCAGCAAGACGCCGTCCAAGACACCCGGTGAGCGCCGGCCACCGGCGGCAGAGGTTGAGTGCGGGAGCCTGGCCCAGGCTGCTTGTCCGTAGCCACGGGGCTCTGGGCTCCCTGCCACGCTGCCCTACCGGCTGCTGCTCAGGCAGGAGGAGGTGGGCTGTGCTCCTGACAGCCACCCACCTCCTTGCCAGCATGAGGGGCAGAGCTCTGAGCACTGGGGCTGGCGAGCTGCTGTTCGGCCAGCTGAGCCTTGCTGGCACAGCTGGATGCTAGGACGAGTGTGGGCAGGACTGTCAGCTGACAGCTTTACATCCTGTGAGCGTTTCTGTATCTTCCCCTTATCTCTGGACTCTGGAATTGTTGCACTAGACCCAAGGAGTTGCACCACACAGTCCCTAACCAACTTGGTGGCAGGGAGGAAAATATAAGTTAGTTGGGACTGGGTGGCATGAGACCTCAGAGTCCTACTTGTCTGGTGGGTGTGATGTGGAAGAGTGTTGGGTTTGCTCCCGTGAAAGCTCTAATACAGGCTGTTAAATAGCTGTAAGACAATATTTTCATATGTGAATGCAGGTAAATCTGGATCCAAAATTCAAAGCACCCCCACAAAGGCTGGGGGGGATCGCTACATTCCCAAACGCAGCACTATGCAGATGGAGATGGCAAATTTCCTCCTAACCAAAGAGAATGACCCTGCTGAGGATTCCCCTACCAAGAAGGTGAGCATGTTGCTAAGTTACAATTACTTCAATAACTGCTACGCCTTCCTGCCCCTTTACAGAGCAGTGAACAATAGGTTCTATCAAGGGGGCACACGGCACTGACAAGTCCCAGCCATCACTACTTGCAGCTCTGGGCTTCAGGAGCCTAGGATGAGACTGAAGCTGTAGAGACTGCCATGCACTCGAAGCCTATGCTGCTTCTGGTAGCAAAATTTAGCTTTTGACTAACGAGGCTTTAAAATGTAGCAGGCAACAAAAACACAAAGCTGTAAGCCTATGCAAAGTGAAACTGCTGGTGGTAGCTATTCTAGGACAAGGTCTCCACAGGGAACACTTCTGGAATGTTTTACACTGTGTTCTGAAATCTGTTTGTGAAGCATTTGGTCGCTTTGTGGCTGTGGCTTTTCCCTCTGGCAATGACACTGAATTTGCCATTGTTTGAAAATGTGAGCAGGACAATGTATGAAAGTCTGAGGAAAACTGCTTTGACCTGCCTCTGTGTGACTGACCCTTGCAGCACAGTCAAACATCTTCAGATTCTAAGAGAAGGGGACTTAGATGTCTGTTTAAATTGTAGTGTGGGAATTGTTTTAAATGCATTGCACTGAGGGTGATTTGTCTCTGTAGGAGCAACAGAAAGCCTGGGCAGTGAATCTGAATGGTTTTGATGTGGAAGAGGCAAAGATCCTCCACCTCAGAGGAAAACCACAGAATGCTCCAGAAGGTGTGATACAGGCTCCGTGTGAGCTGAATCAGCAGGAGGGATCAGGTCAGGGGAACAGCAACACAGAGGCTCTGTGTGTGGTCACAGGAGAAATCAACTGGTTTCTGAGAGCTGTACAGGCTGGAGTCTCCTTTCTTAAGGTTCCTGAGGTCGAGGGAGGGCATAACAGTTAAAGTGAATTTATTTAGGAGAGTTGCTATGACTGCCAGTTGGTCACCTGTTACAGGGCTTGCAAGGGTCTTCAGGGTGGAGAGAGAGATGAGAATCTTGACCTCATGTTCAGAAGGCTTGATTTAATATTTTATGATATATATTACATTATTACTATACTAAAAGAAATAGAAGGAAAGTTCTCAGAAGCTAGCTAAGCTAAGAATAGGAAAAGAATGAATAAACAAAGGGCTGTTTCTCAGCAGAGGGTGAGACCCAGCTCCGCTGTGAGTGGTCAGTAAATCCAAACATTTACCCAAGACTGATCACGCATCCACCTGTTGCATTCCCCAGCAGCAGATAACCATTGTTTACCTTTTGTTGCTGAGGCCACAGCTTCTCAGAAGGGGGAAAAATCCTAAAGAAAGGATTTTTATGGAAAGATGTCGGTGACAGTTACCGGTACTGCAGGTTCCAAACGTTCATGAAGTCTGTAAGAGCATCAAACCCTCTGCTGTGCACTTTCTAGCTTAAACTGCAACT
Source organism: Melospiza melodia melodia (assembly GCF_035770615.1). Classification (NCBI taxonomy): domain Eukaryota; kingdom Metazoa; phylum Chordata; class Aves; order Passeriformes; family Passerellidae; genus Melospiza; species Melospiza melodia. Next base: position 4,628,978 of record NC_086200.1, read on the forward strand.
AAATATAATGGGATTCAAAAACCCAAGTGTTTGTTAAATTTGTTTCCATGAATGAGGAAATTGTAGCTCACCCCTGCTCAGCAGTTCATTCTGCCAGTGATTTTAGTGCACTGCAGGCTTGTGAGTGTTTCTCTTAGGACTTTATTTTCACTCCAAGGGATTCCTAGTTGGGTGAGCAGCACTCAGCTGGGAGGAAACTAACTCAGGTTAACAAACCTCTTCCCCTGCACACAGACTATCAGAATAACCTGAAAGTGCTCTACAGTCAGAAAATGGCACCTGGATTGAGCAGGAAGAAGAGCAGATATATTCCCTCAAAGCCAGAACGGGTCTTGGATGCACCAGAGATATTCAACGACTACTGTAAGTAGGCTACAGGGTTGAGTGCTGGGCATCCAGAACATTCTGCACTGGATTGCTGTTCCTAGGACAGGGTAACTGGGCTGTCTGTATTATTTTGTGTACCCAGGCTAGCACAGACCACTTCTGGAGTGTCCCTGTGTGGCCTTACAGGCACAGTGGTCTAGGGCACTGTGTAGATGCCTTGGAGCAGGGTACCTGGCCCCAGCAGCTGGGCATAGTGACACTCAGAAGGCTGCCCCTCACCTGCACGTGTGTGTGTGCACGTGTGCACCCACACCTGCTGCAGCAGCACGGGTGAAGGGCAGGGCTCTCTAGCCATCATGGTGTGACCTGCATTGCTCTTTCAAATTGTAGAACTGAATGTCATAGACTGGAGCTCCCAGAACTTCCTGGCAGTGGTTCTGGATGACACTGTTTATCTGTGGAATCACGCTACTAGGGAGATTATCCCCCTGCTGCAGACGGAGCATCCAGATGCTTACATTTCCTCTGCATCATGGATTAAAGAAGGAGACTACCTTGCTGTTGGCACAAGTAGTGCTGAGATTCAGGTGAATGCAGGAGTAAAACTAGAGGTGTTTTCAAGGGATTGACAGAACTGTGGGGCCTGGGGACAAAACCTTGGCTGGCAGAGGAAGGATGCCATGCACCTGACTTGTCTTCCCTGGTGTGGGGTGGAACTGCCCAGTGTGCAAGGCAGGGTTTGATTTGGGCGTTTTCTGATAAGCAGTGTTACCTTCTGTGCTATAGTCATGAGATACATATTTTCTCTGTTCCCTGACTGAGAAAGCTGAATGCCAGAGCCTGTGCAGTGAGGTTCCTAGGGCATAGAAACAGGATTTGGTTTCTTCTGAAGAACTTTTTACTTTGCCTCTCCAGCTATTGTTGCATTTACATTGTTGTATATAATACTCCTAGGGTCTCATACCTTCTGGGTGGTTTTCTCACAGCAGCTCTTCACAGCAGTGCTGTTGTTCCTTCTCAGCCAGGGCTCCTCTACAGCCCTCCCTGAATGCCCCACCCCCTTTTATCCCAACTACCTCCATAGGCTACTGCCCAATCAAGGACATTGCAGCTGCAGCCCATTTACAATAACTAGAATCAGGGCAGGGTCACTTATACAATACAGAGATCTTTTACTGCAATACATATATTTACTCAGGCCCCTATAAGCTATGGGACGTTGAGCAGCAGAAACGTCTCCGAACCATGACCAGCCATTGTGCCCGTGTGGGAACCCTCAGCTGGAACAGCTGCATCCTCTCCAGGTAAAGCAGTGGGTCAAGGGCAGTTTCCAGTTGTTGCAAACTCCTATCCCTCAATCTATGTGTGGCATGGGTTAGGGATGGCAGAGAAGTTTGTCCTGGCTTGGGATTCTTACTCAGCCTTATCTGTTGGGGCTGTGAGGAGAAGGCCTCTTTCCTGTATTGCAATTTATGCTGAAGCTGTAAAGAGCTTGTGTGGGTGTTTCACTCACACCAACAGACCTGTGTTGCTGGTAACACTGGTTGAAACCCAGTGGCAGGTATAGCAGTCTTGCAACAACAAAAATGGATTTGGGTGAAAATGTGCAGCCTGGGGCTGGCTCTGGCATAAAGCCTGATGCAAAACAAAAGGTTAGCTCACACTGCAACACCCAGCCTGGATGTCATGCAAGAGCCACGCAAAGCACCACCAACCCTGTGCTCAGCCTTCAGTCATGTATTCTTCCAACAACTCTGATCTCCCTTCCCCTCCTGCTGACAGGAGGCCCTGGTGCCTCACTGAGGCTTCATGCAGGGGAGCAAGCACCAGGGCTCAGCTGACATTTATTGGAGCTTGACTCCCCTACACTTGGAAAAATGCCTTTTTTCCAGGCTGAACTGTGCTGGAGCAAGTTGCAGGAAATATATTTGAGCCCTTACCTGACCAACAACCAGCTCAGCCATGCTGCTTTGCACGGCGGAGCCGCAGTGTCTGAGCCACTCCACCAAGCCTGTGCCTCCCATCAGCCCTCAGTGATTAGCTGAGGGTGGATTATTAACTGTTTTCACCTTTCCCTCAGCACAGTACCACACTGTGCCTAGCACCAGCTCTGCCTCCTGCGCCTCACAGCAGCTGGAACCTTCAAAGGTTCCGACTTGTGCTCTGCCAAGGCCAGTGAGTGTGTAACCACAGCCACCAGAGCACCCCCCCCCCCCCCCACACACACATAAAGCTGATATGGGGGGCACAGTCTCAACAAACAGCCACTGAGCCAGCACCTTCCCAGCAGTGCTGCTGGTGCATCCCCATTTGGCCACTTGGGAAAGATCAGGAGGTCCAAGGATGGAGCTCTCCCTCAGACGCAAATCCTAGGGCCACAGCTGTCTCCAAAGGGGCAGCAGGCAGGAAAAGACTGAAATGCTCTCTTTATGGGCAAAAGAGCTGGTGCAGTGATTCAAATGCCTGGTACAAAAATTCTGTTTAATATTTAGCTCCTATTTAAAACACAGCTTTTCATTTCATTCTATTTACAGAATACTTTCATTTCATTTGTTTCTTTAAAATTACTTAGTTCTCACCTGTTGTATGTCTAGGAATATTTTCTTCCAAAAATAGAAAAAAATAGATGATATCTTTTCAGCAGAAAACATTGGTTGATACAATTTTAAACCATCATGATATGGAAGAATTGTTCTGTCCCTCTCTAAGGTGGAAGAAGCATTTGGATCACAGATCATCTACAATGAAATACTTGACATGTTTAAGATGCTTTCAATCAATTGTGATCGTCAATTGCTTATTCGTTGTAAACAGTCATTTTTCAGTGAAGGGAAAGTGTGTGTGGTATATCTACATGATGTGTTCAAAGCCAGTTCCTACTAATGGCCAGGCTGAATTCCAGTCCATAATGTCCCGAATGATATTTTGCCGCCTTCTTTGGCACTTCATGAAATCTTACCATGATGAAGTGCTGAAACACAGAGATTTTCTCTTAGAGAGTGTCTCATGTTGTAACCCATCCCGTGGATTTTATGCTGTAATTCTTATCTCTTTTGAAATTTGCTATCTTCTGTACAGTTTTCATGAACCTTTCTGTTACAGTAGTGAATATCACAGATAAATGTCATTTTGTACAACTTTGAATTTACCCCAAGAGCTGAGAGAAAACTTGCTCCTATACTTCAATCCCAGTTTCTTCTATAGTCCAACTTTGTTTCTCTACCATCAAGCTTCTCCTTTGTTGCTGCTCAAAGTCCCGTCCAAGCTGACCTTGAATACTTTCAGGCATGGGACATCCACAACTTCTCTGGGCAACCTGTTCCAGTGTTCCAGCACTCCCTCAGTAAAAAAGGCCTTCCTTTCATCTAATATGTGTAGGAAATCACAAATCTAGGCATAGAAACTTGGAGTGCAAATTTGAAATTCTTTTGATTTGAAGCACATTTTATATGAATACTGACTTACAGATGACTAAAAGATGTAGATGGGCATTTGAGCTGACAAGTTTTGAAAAAGTGCACGGAAATTAAAATTGAAACCACTAAAATTAAAAACTTCTTGCCATTTTCTTTTTCCTCTCCAATTCAAAATTGCATATGTCAGATATCAGTGCTTCATGCAAACCTCTCAGATGCTCTCAGAGAAAAAGCTTTTCTTTCAGACTAAGTTGCGGTTGACGTAGAACACTAGCAGTAGTGAAAGTTTTTCTGGGCATCGTGCAGCACCTTCTCCTTGGATTTGTGTGCAGAATGCATTTTATCCAAACTGGAAAATAGATCCCAGCTCTGTTTTATTCATCGATCTTACTGCATCAGGCCTGAAGATTCTGTGAAAAGTAGCCTGTGGACCTTGAAGATAGCGCATGTGAAACAGATGAGAGGTGATGGAGAAGTTGAGGGAGAGAAGAAAGAGCATATGGGCCAGTACAGACACCAGAAAGTATTTCTTCATGTGATCATGGGAGATTGCAGGAGCCACTTGGTACTATCAAACCAGCCCGACTTGGCACTGGTGCCATCTTGGGTCTGGGAACCATCCTGCGTATCGTGGATTTTCAGGGGCCAGCCGGCCTCTTCCAGCCCCAGGCCCTCAAACATAATCAACAGCCCTTTTCCCTGGCAAACAAAACTCACCTGCCCCTCTTCTGGATGGCAGATTGCAGGAGCCACCTCTTACTGCCAAACCAGCCCGACTTGGCACTGGAGCAACCTTGGGTCTGGGAACCATCCTGCGTATCGTGGATTTTCAGGAGCCAGCCGGCCACTCCCAGCCATAGGCCCTCAAACATAATCAACAGCCCTTTTCCCTTGCAAACAAAATTCAGCTGCCCCTCTTCTGGATGGCAGATTGCAGGAGCCACTTGGTACTATCAAACCAGCCCAACTTGGCACTGGAGCCACCTTGGGTCTGGGAACCATCCTGCGTATCGTAGATTTTCAGGAGCCAGCTGGCCACTCCAGGCTATAGGCTCCCAGACACAAACCTCAGCCCTTTTCCCTGGCAAACAAAACTCACCTGCCCCGCTTCTGGATGGCAGATTGCTGGAGCCACTTGGTACTATCAAACCAGCCCGACTTGGCACTGGTGCCACCTTGGGTCTAGGAGCCATGCTGCGTATCGTGGATTTTCAGGAGCCAGCCGGCCACTCCAATCCACAGGCCCCCAAACAAAAACCACGGCCCCTTTCCCTTGCAAACAAAACTCACCTGCCCCGCTTCTGGATCGCAGATTGCAGCAGCCACTTGGTACTATCAAACCAGCCCGACTTGGCACTGTGTTGAAAGCGAAGGGAAGCCTATCCACCTTGTCGTTGATCAGCATTGACTCCAATTTATTGATTAAATTAGCCATTTTATATAACAGTGTTAATTAACTTCATGCATATTGCAAAATCCAAGCTCACTATAGGTTAACAGAGAAAACTCTAACCCCTCCTTTTGTTTTACCATACCCATGATTGTTTATTGGAAACAAGACCAGCGTTCCCACTGTGATATTAAAGTCAAGTATTGGAGAGTGCTTTTGTTACTTCTTTAGAAGTTTAGAATATGCCAAAAAGATGCTAGCTGGGGACTTGCAATTAATGAATTATTTGCTGTAAGTAGGTCAAATGACATTAGCTTTCAAAAATGAAAAGTAGTCTTATTCCACGTGCCAATTCTAAAGTAGATTAATAAGCCTTAAGCAGAAGATGGATGTGAAGAGGGATATGACATGAAAAGTTAAGCAACACTGCTGACAGCAAAAGGCTTACCTGCTGCAGATACAGGAGACAAAATACTATTTTGACACAAACATTGCTATTCAGACGACAGCAAAATTTACTCAGTCATGACAGTAAAATTTGCTCACATCAAAATGTGCTAATCAATTCTTAGTGTAAGCTAAGCACCTTAAGCAAAGGGTAGTTCAAGCGTAACTGGTATTTGATGGCAAAAAAGGCAACTTGGCCTGCGTTTCTCACCTCTACTCCATTCAAAAGCTTACTCTGTCTCAGATTCCTTCGGAGGGATACCAACGCAAGCCGCGAAACTGCACGAAAATGATGATTGAAAGAAAGATAGATTAGAAAAATGGAATAATGGTTCATGTTCTTTTCCTTCCAACTGCTTTGTTTGCCCTTTTAAATTTTTGAAGTCCTTTCTGGTGTCACCATGGTTGCACTGCAGCAAGTGTTCGGCTGTAAGCTGTCCATATTGCCAGCTTCTGGACTGCCTTCAGAAAACTTCCCGCTGGTTTTGTATAGAAATCACAAGCAGTAGAGATGACAAAGACTGCAGAAACCTTCTCATCTCCTTCTAGAGCAAGAGCATGTCTTTCACCCACTCTTAAGTAGACAACTTTCATCAGTCATGAGGGAGTCTCATGTTCAAGAGCTAGGCAGTGACAGCTGTAAATGACAAAAAGCAGACTGAAATTCTCTTGGGACTCCAGCAGAGAGCAATGAAGGAGGTTGAATTCACCTTCTTGGGAAGTTCTAAAATGCACGTTCACTTGAGCACAGGAGCTAAGCCATCGTAACCTTTGTTGAGTATGTCTGCGTAGACAGAGTTTCCATCACTGCAGAAGCAATGTTATTTAACCCGCGTTATCATCTCTAGCTGCTAAGCTGCACTTCTTGCAAAGTATCTGCAACGTATTTTACAGGGTGGGCTTTTATGTGTAATTCCTGAGTAACAGTGCAAAGAGAAGTACTTGGGGTGTGGGGTGGGGGGGGAACCGCAACTCTTAGGTTTTTCAAATCATGGTTCCATTTGAAAGTCAAACAAGATGTCAAACCTTTCTTTCCTAGATGTATTACCAGCACAAACTGTACCAGAAATTTATGACCCGTAACTGTACCATGGACGCTCTTTCTCTGGACTATTCCTTAAGAAACAAAGTCCTCACTAGAAATAAAACAAAATTAGCCAAAGTATTGGCCTGGATTAGTTCCAAGGCTCTGTACTAAAGGCCAAACACATGTAATAATAGTAATAATAATAGAGTGGACTAAAAGTTAAATCAATAGAGCATTACTCAGTTCAAAGACATCTTGTGTCCTAATGTTCTCACAGAAGACTGTAAAAACCTGTCTATTTTTGTGGGTTTCTTTTATCCATTTAGCTGTACCTTCTACTTCTCTCCACTGTCTGAGAACATTGATGGTAAGGTTGGATGACCTCACGTCAACTTGTAGAAGTAAAGAAAGAGAAGCCAGTAAAGAAAGGCAAATTTGTTAATTGCAGGTGGAAAGAGGGAGGCCAACAAGAGAAAACAAAAGAACAGTAATAATGAAATGCTCCCCTGTCTTCTGTGAAAAGTAAAGGCACAGACAAGAAAGAACAAGAGCAAAATTCTCACTAGAGAAACGCACTTGATCTGACTCAAGTATTTTGCGGTACATTTCTTGCTGTTTTCTCATGCCAAACATATTAACCGTTGAAGGTATCCCTTTCCTCTTTCTGGAATACAGCGAGGAAGATGGCTGTGTCATTGCTGACAAGCTGCTATTCTCAGAGGTGTCCAGCTGAAAGTCCGAGATCAATTGATTTGCTCTGTCACTTTGATATGGCATGACTTACAGTTTCAGCACCTGAACTGGCCAGCCCTACAATTCTTTGCCCCTTGAATGGTTAGATAGGCTCCTTGGCAACTGGCATTTGTAAGGACATGAAACTATGCAGAATTTGCACCGTGAGATGATGCCAAATGAGTCACGCCGGTAGATTAACTAGGACATGCAAGGCGGAGAGAGGGAAATGAGAGCACAAGAAGAGAGTACACAAGAAGAGAGTACAATCTCCTTTTTTCTGAAACACTGTAGAGATCAAAGTGAACACAAATCCTCCTAGGGGTAGTTCTTGCAAAAGACTAAGAGTTCTTTTTGTGTTCACAGGCCTGGAATCACAGGCCTGGAAGCTTTGGATCACGGCAAAATGCAGATGACAAAACGAGGCCTTGAAGTCACATCCAGTATGAAGCAGTATGAAAGAGGAAAGAAAGCAGCTGAGAGCGTCAACCCTGCTAAGTAGTCTCAGTATTCTTCTTGACATGAGCAGAAATTTGAAATGAGTCTCTGAAAATGGCAAAGGAGGCAGAAGAAAAGGGAGCGATGACTCCTCTGGCATAGTGTTTCCTAACAGGGATCTTCAAAATGGAAAGGTTGTATCATCCTTTCAACTGAAGGAAGGTATGAAAACAACAGGAAGGAAATGGCATCAAATACTCTGGGCAGTGTACTTCTAGACAGAAAGGCCACTGATGGAAAACCAACTAAACTGGCACCAATGCAGTGCAGCATTGTAACTAAAGCCAGAAATGTCCAGCGCTTCGCTCTCTGCCATTCCATTCAGATGCACACAGCAGCTCTGCAACATTCCTACTGATCATCTCCTTGGCAAACTGGCAGTGAGGGTCCGTGGTGATGCAGAGTCTCCAGGCAGACGCAAAGGAGAGCTGCTTTCTTACAAAAACCAGGCTTTTGAAACACTTAGGCCTTTCTCAGTTCCATAGCTTTAAGCCATAACAAACACAATTCAACCAACCACCATGCGCCACGCTGTGAACACACGATGGTTCTAGAACTTGTTGATCTACCTCGAATTCAGCTGCCTCACCTTCCCACAGTCCTTTTCTACTTAGCCAAAGTAATGGGCCTCAGCCCAAGGCCTTCCTTTTGTAAGCTTCTAGCTCTATGCAGCAGCAAACCACTACTTTCTTCTGTGCCAAGACTTCAGGTAGACCATTTGCATCTGCCCTTCCAGTGAAACCTAATGAGGAGAGAAAAGCCTCTCAGAGATGTTCAGTCATTCCATTTTCTAGACAGGCCAAATCCAAAGAAAAGCAAGCTATGGGATTGTGTACTTGCTCTTACAAAACACCTGCTGCCCTCTGACAATCAACTAGCAGAAAACCAGCCAAACTGAGACTTGAGGCAAACAACCCTTGGAAGGGAATAATGATGTGATCAATAAAGACAACACTTTTCCAGGCTACCGAGATATTGGAAATGTCAGCAAAGGCTTGAGAGCAAAGGCTGAACTAATGGGGAAAGGGTAAAAGAATCGCAAGAAAAACATGACCAAAGGTTAAAACAATTCCAAGAAAAACATAGGCAACTAACCTGTTGGAGCCTTCAGGAAATCAGTGGCCGCTGATTTACATAGGCCATTCAAGTTAATTGACCCATGCACCTTCCACTCCTTTTTCGGCACCATAGGGTGAATTGAGACCATGGAATCACAATTCCTTGGATTCTGTTCTTAACTTTAGGAGAGAAGTACAGCAGCTGAAGTACCTGTTACTGATGTGAAACCCAAAAACACAGAGTTGACACATTTCATTCTTGGCCAATCACAACAAGCAAGACTAAGAGGATAAGGCTGGCTTATTTTCATGACACTTTTCTTCTTTTACAGCCTGCTCTGATTCCGGTGAAACTTTTCCATTAGCTTCTCTCTAAAAGGAGAAAGTCCAGTTCAATGTCCCGCCCTACTGCTGCAAGTATACCATTTCGTTTGTCGAGCCTAAAAATAGAATGGGAAGGTACGGTGCTCTCTGGAGCTAAGGGTCGCTCCCGGGCGTCTTTCGGCAGAAGCCGCGCTAAGGAGAGCGCTGTGAGCGGCACAATCGTCTTTGCGCGAAGAAGCCGCTTCTTCCCCTCCAGGAGCCTATTGGAAAAAAGTGGCTCCCAATATTACCAGTTAGATTGTGCCTGGGCCAGTCTGACCCTCGCTGCTGGGCCAAAGGCAGCAACTGCGGCGTGTCACCCCAGAGATACCTTAGCTTGCTGGTGGTTGCAGCTGGGCACTGAACAAGTCCAGGCTTGTAAGGGACCCCGTTACCTCAGGAGGATAGCTTCAGGCGATGGTGAAGAGAAAAAGGCGAGGATTCTGCTGGAGGGTTTAATGTCCAGAGGTTTATTCCATGGTTACAGAGGTCTGAACGTGAGGACCTGCTCCAACAGAACCAGGACCGCATGGTCTGATCACCTTTTTAAGCTCAGGGACAGGGGGAGGGGAGGTACAGGTGAGCCACCAACCAGGTGAGAGGGGCAGGGTCTCAGGGGAAGATGACACCCAGACAGGCCAATGACCCCTGGGCCTGAGTGGCATCCTTTGAACTTGACCAACCACACGACGCCTTGCTGGAATGTTAAGTCTGAGTGACAGGACTCACTCAGCATGGGGGTAAGGGGGAAGGGAGAGAGACATAGGCACACCTGGGAAAGTGACCTGGAAGGCCAAAATGGGACAATACAGCACACCACAACATCTCCCCCTAGTTTTGTTTAAAAAGAAGAGGACTGTGTTTGTGGTGCAGAATGATTGCCAAAGCATGGTTGGTAAATCAGTTCTTCCTCTACAGGAGGGTCAGTGTTTTCCACTGAGGGCTTCAAAAATGGTAGACCTCAGGAGGGGGAGATGAGCTTGAAATTAACTTGAGAACCATGCGTTTGATTAGTCCAAAAACAATGCTGACAACTACAATAACTATAACTAAAATAAACAGCACTAAAAACACAGTTTTCAGAATAGATCCCAACCAGCCCGAGAGTCCCCAGCCTTTGAACAGTCCATTCAGCCAGTTGTCAGTTTCTCTGTTGATGTCTGAGAGCCTTTGTCAAGGTAGTCCATATGTGGTTTGGGCTGCGGCACTATGCAGGAGGTCACAGGTGGGATGATCACGAGTAGGACGAGAAGCAGGCTCGGTCTCATGGTGTCTCGAGGCTACACACGAACAGTGGGATCTAAACTGGTACAAAAACTTGAAACAAACATATATTATAAACTATTCCAGATAGGAGGCTTAAATGGAATTTCCTCCAGAGAACACGGGCGGCGTTTTCTTCTCCAGGCAGCATGAGCAACCTGGGGTGCTTCTGTAGATTTCTCTGAGACCTTGGGAACATAGGGCTTTACCCATTTGGAAGGAACCCACCTTAAACCAGAGGGGGTGGACACACAGGCATATCCACGTCCCCAAGTAACCAATTTGTAGGGTCCCACCATTTTCCAAGTCTCAGGGTCCTTTACTAAAACTGGAGGTTTTTCTTTTATTAACCTATGATTGCTCCCCCCAAAGTGGCGTAGGATGGGTGGGTTCAGGCTGTCAAAAGAACAATTCAGAAAATTGATTGTGAATAGTGCCCTGGATAACCGGATGTGGGGAGGTTCCACCTTCAGAACCTGTTGTTGCTGGTCCAGGACCCTTTTATTATCACGGTGAGTTCTTTCTACAATGGCTTGACCTGTAGGGGAGTAGGGGATGCCAGTTTTATGCTCTACTCCCCATTGCTGCAGGAAGCTCCCGAATTCCTTGGATTTGTAAGCAGGCCCATTATCAGTTTTCAGCTCCTTGGGGATGCCCATGAAAGAAAAAGCCTGCAAGAGGTGCTTAGTAGCATCAATAGATGATTCTCCTGTGTGGGCAGAAGCATAGACCGCTCCAGAAAAGGTATCTACACTAACATGAACATATTTCTGCCGTCCAAAAGACTGTATGTGTGTTACATCTGTTTGCCACAGTTCACAACTGTTCAGTCCCCTTGGGTTTGCTCCCGTACTCACTGTAGGGAGTGCATGTTGCTGGCAATTTGGGCACGTGGCCACAATCGCTTTGGCCTGTTCTCGAGTGATGTTAAACTGACGAACCAGGCCAGGTGCATTTTGGTGGAAAAGCTGGTGGCTGATTTTTGCCTGTTCAAAAACATTTGGGAGAGTGGCCATCACTGCAGGTGCAGCAAGAGCATCTGCCCTTCTGTTGCCTTCAGCGATAAACCCCGGCAAGTCAGTGTGTGACCTGACATGCATCACATAAAATGGTTGCTCTCGGTGAGTGACTAACTTTACCAGTTTTGAGAGCAATTCGAAAAGTGCGATGTTAGACACATCTTGCAGTATTGCTTGATCTGCCCTGGATACTACTCCTGCCACGTATGCAGAGTCTGTAATCAGATAAAATTGTTCTGAGAACCTTTCAAAGGCCCTAACAACTGCAGCCAATTCAGCAACTTGAGGTGAACCTTCCACCTCAGCAATGTCTGTCTCCCACTGCTGGGTTTGAGGATCCTTCCAAGTCATAACAGACTTGTGGGACCTCCCAGATGCATCTGTGAAGACAGTTAGAGCCCTTTTTAAAGGTCTCCTACTTAGAGCACTTCTCAGTTTTAAGGTAAATTGAACATCTTGTTCGAACAATTTGTGAGCGGGCCGCGCTACCGAAATTTGTCCTGAGTAGGAATCCAGAGCAAATTGCAACACTTCATTTTCTTGAAACAATTGTTCCAGTATTTTCACAGTATTTTGTCCTGATTTTAACTCAACTGGAATGTGAATGCACTTAAAATCACATCCTGCTAACTCCCTGATCCGGGTCCTTGCTTTCCGGATCAGTTCTGCTACCAGCTCCTGAGGCTTTGTCAGTCTCTTGGACCTTTTGTGACTGAGAAAAACCCATTCTATGATCAAGAGAGGGTCCCTCTGGTCCCGGTCCTTTTTTGGTGTGTTCTTTGCCTTAGGTGTTTGTTTTTCCTCCCACTGGAAAATAATTCCATGGAGGTGTGGCAACTTACCTAGGATGATAAATTTGAATGGCAGGTCAGGCCGGCATCGGTTGGCCTGTCTTGTGGACATTGCAATCTGAACCTTTTCTAGAGCTTTCTGTGCCTCTGGGGTAATAGACCTAGGAGCACCTGGGTCCTCTCCCCCTTTCAATAAATTGAAAAGAGGGGCAAGGTCTTCATTAGTCAGACCGAGCCATGGTCTTACCCAATTCAAAGACCCACACAACCTGTGGACATCCGCAAGGGTCTTGATCTTTGGATTGATTTCTAATTTTTGAGGAACAATGGTCCTATTTCCAATTTCTAAGCCCAAATACTTCCAAGGTGGCATCTTTTGAATTTTCTTTTCCTGGAGCTCGAACCCTGCAACAATCAATGCATCAATCGTTAGGTCAAGCGCATGCATGAGTAAATCATCATTGGGGGCACACACAAGGATATCATCCATATAATGATAGACAATGGCCTTCTCTGCGGCTGCACGTACTGGGGAAAGCAGGGAAGAGACATACCACTGGCAGATAGCTGGAGATACCTTTAATCCCTGAGGAAGAACGGTCCAATGGTACCTTTTCATAGGGGATTCCATATTAATAGAAGGGACTGAGAATGCAAAACGCGGTGCATCGTCAGGGTGCAAGGGGATTTGGAAAAAACAATCCTTAATATCAATAACAGCTAATTTCCAATCTTGGGGAAGCATTGTTGGGGATGGCATACCAGGCTGGGGAGAACCCATATCTTCAATTACATTATTAATTTGTCGGAGGTCGCAGAGGAGCCGCCATCTCTTTTTGTCAGCTTTTTGGATGACAAACACTGGAGAGTTCCATGGGGACATGGTCTCCACAATGTGGCCCTTTTTTAGTTGCTCTTCCACTAGTTCCTCAAGCACCTTTATTTTTTGTTTACTTAGCGGCCACTGTTTCACCTGAACTGGTTTGTCTGTTATCCACTTCAGTTTTTGGGTGGGGCGCTGTTGTTCAGTGACTGCTGTACAAATATGCTGTGGAGAGTCTGGAATATCAATTGTGACACCCCACTGGGCCATCAAATCTCTCCCTAACAAAGGTTCTGAATAATCTAACACAAATGGACGGATATTAGCCAATTGTCCGTTTGGTCCCTCAAATTGAATAATGCTTTTGGATTGTCTTGCCAATTGCAGACCTCCTACACCTTGAAGGTGACCGGCAACATTTTGCAAAGGCCAATGTGCTGGCCAGTCTTGTACTGGAATCACTGTGCAGTCTGCACCTGTGTCTACAAGCATCTCAATGCGTTTAGACTCCCCACCCCCACTGACATTACACCATAATTTGGGTTTGTCTTTTCCAATAACTTGGACCCGGGCAACTGTGGGCCCTTGTTTTTTGATATTTTCAGGTAAAGATGGCACAGGGATAGCTTGTGCAACAATTTGTCCCTTGGGAAGAAACAGGGGTGGGTGGAAACAATGCAGGCCGAGAACTAATTGCTCAGGATCTGATGTTGTCATTCCCGGAGCAATTTCGATCTCTTGTGGTGTGTGTTTGGTGTCCCCAATGACGATGTACTTACAACGAATCCGGTTCCAAGTACCTTTCTGTTCAGGATTGACAGAGACAAAATGCCAATCACTGTCCTTCAGGTGGAGTGACTCAGTCAGCTGCAACCTGTAAGGCTCATTGACAGAAGATGTGGTTAACACAGGATCACTTAAATAATACACAGTCTTTGAAGCACCTGCTTCACTTACACAATCATTAATATTATCGCGCGCTTGATTTGTTGTGCTACCCTTATTCCCTTGGCCTGCTCTTTTTGTGTCTGTGCGCCTGGCAGGCCGGCGCTGGCTCTTCAGGTTTTTTGTTGTTGTTGACCCCCAGGGAGGGCTTGTAGTTCTCCTCCCCTGCCATTTCTAAATTCATCAAATTCCCTTTTCAGGGGGCACTGGCTACTCCAGTGCCCTAGGTTGTTACAAAGCAGGCATGGTTTTGTGGGCTCAGCCATTGCTGGTCTCCGCTGCTGCCCAGAGTACTGATGTGCTGAGGGGAAAGGCGCAGGGCTGGCAACGGCGACACGCTGGGGTGGTCTTGGCAGCAGCCTTGGTCTGGTGTCTTCAGCCACACTCATCAGAGGCACTTTCCTGTTACAGACTAGAAGCATATCTTTTAACGTAGGGGTAGGTTCGAGAGGAAGGCTGAGGATTGCCGCTTGACACTGTTTATTAGCATTTGTAAATGCCATTTCTTCTAAAATTGCTTCTCTAGCATTCTCTTTTTTAACTTGTATTTCAATAGCTCTAGTTAACCTTTCTACAAATTTCAAAAAAGGCTCTGATGGTAGCTGTTTAATTTTACTATAGGGCTCAAAAGGCCCCTCAGGTTGTAGGGAAAAGAACGCTTTTTCAGCTGCTTCCTTTACTTTTTCGAGTGTTTCTGCAGGAATTGCAGTAGCTTGGATCGAGGGAGAAGACCATTGGCCCTCACCACAGAGGTGCTCAATGGTGATAGGGTTACCACTGTTGTCTTTGGCTGTGTTTGGATCAGCATGCAAGCCTGGGAGAGCATCATTCAGCATTTGTTTCCATGCTATTTCCCATAATTTGAATTCCGTGGAGGTCATGAGACAGGAAAAAAGCTGTTTTAAATCATGTGGAATCACTACAGTCCTACTCAATTCAGAATTTAAAAGGCCACGGAAATATGGATTGTGTGGACCATATTCTTTATGAGATTTACAGATCTCTTTAATCAATTGTCGTCCAAAAGAACTCCAATTAGCAGTTGGAGCTGCTCCCCCCTGAGCTGCAGGCTGAAAGGTAACAGGAGCCAGTGACAACATGGGACTATGCATTGAATCTGCTGTATCCTGCTCTGTATCCCTTGAAACAGAAGCATTGGGATCACAGATACAGGTTTGGGGGATGGCAGTGGGTGTGTCCCCACCGTGGGAACCCGGGGAGGAGGCGGGGATGCAACGGGGACAGGGGGCGGGGACAGGGGGCCGGCAAGGGGCGGGGAAAGCGTGGGAACAAGGGGCGGGGTCAAGGGGCAGGCAGGGGGCGGGGACACCTGGTGACATCACGTCAGCAGACGCCCCCTGGGAGGAGTAGAGGGGCGGAGCTGAGGGAATTGCAGGAAAGGGAGGGGGAGGGGGGAAGGTGTCACGAGGAACAGGAGGAGAGGGGGATGGGGCTGGAGTTTCAGGATGCTTAAGGGGCTTTTGGGAAGAAGAAGACCAGGTTTGGGAAGATGCCACGTGGCATCCACCATCTTGTGGACCCCCTAGGGGCTGGGGGCCATTTTGGGTAACACTACTCTCTGCAAAGCTAACACGTGCGGTGGGTTTCTGAGGATGGGACACAGGGGATTGGGAAAGGTTCCACGCAGCCTGGCCAGGGCCTTGTGGATAGGGCAACTCAGGCATTTCAACAGACTTTGGGCGTCGACTTCCCAATGAGTTTGATCTGTTTAAAATACTAAGTTTTGGGGAAAGAGGTTTAGGGGTTTTAGAACTAGGAGAGGGAGAAACAGGGAGAGTAGAGGTACATGGCTTTACATTTGGCTTTTTCTCCATTTCCTTTTGTTTGAGCAATGCTGTACGAATTTGTAAACTCCAAAACACAAATTTAGCCGAGGGGGCATTGCCAGATTGTCCTAAGGTTATCAATTCATTTCCAACTTTATCCCAGAATTGAATATTGTGGATTTCTTCAGGGGAGATTTGTGGGAAGTGGAGGAAAAGCCATCTTATAAACTGTTTCAATTTTCCTTTAGAGAACTTAACATTACCACTGTCCAAAATGCTTACAATATTATAATACACTCCTTTTTGTACAATGCTGAGTTTCAAACCCATGTTAGATGTAAAAAGCAAAGTACTAAATCCCACCTGACCAAAAACAAAGCCAAAATCAGCTACCGATTTCTAAAAAAAACCACAGATGGAAAGGGATAACGAGCCGACAAAAGCTTCACAATGCAGCTGTATATACTGCTTTTAAAATTCACGGGCAGCAGCAGCAGGGCACGCCCTGCCGAGCAAAGGCAGAAACAAAGCCTCCCCCGCTGTGGAATGCACTCCCCCGCAGAGCTGAGAGAGCAGCCACACCACATGGCAAGCCGAAACCGGGCCCCCCTGCGCCGCGTGTGCAGAGAACCCCTCTTCCTCCACAGAGAGAGAGAAAGAGAGTCCCCCGCGGCAAGAGAGCCGAGAACTCCCCCTCCCCCGCACAGAGAGAGAGAGAGAGAGAGAAAGATCTCCCGACCACGTGGAGAGAGCCGAGCTTGCAGAGCCGGGAGGGAAGGGCAAAGATCTCCCGCGGGAATTCCAAAAGACAGCAAAACACGCGGCAGAAAGCTAATAGCTAGAAATCAATTAATTCCCGTCTGTGGGGCTGCGCAGCCAAAAATGCAAATGCAAAAAGGAACAGAACTCACGGCAGAGTCTGTTTTTGAGCTCCTGCCCTACCGAGAGCAGAGATACTCACCCAAAATGGAAGCTGTAGCTGGCTGGGTACAGGCAGGTCTCTTCACCGGAACAGGACCTCTCTTGGGCGAGAGAGGCTACCCTGTCCTCCCTCTGGAAAATCTGCTCACCAGAAAGGAGCTGGGCTTTCCAGAGGCGCCGAACAGTCCACGAAACTTCTTCTGGGACTATTCCCTAAGTCTCTAGCCAAGGGCGTTGCAACCAAAGCCCCTTTCAGCTGGATGCACGGCTGCCAGAAGCTTCTCCAAGGTACTGCAGGTCTGTCTTGGGCTGCAGAGTCGCTTTGCCCGCCTCAGGGACGCCAAATATTGGAAAAAAAGGCTCCCAGTATTACCAGTTAGATTGTGCCTGGGCCAGTCTGACCCTCGCTGCTGGGCCAAAGGCAGCAACTGCGGTGTGTCACCGCAGAGATACCTTAGCTTGCTGGTGGTTGCAGCTGGGCACTGAACAAGTCCAGGCTTGTAAGGGACCCCGTTACCTCAGGAGGATAGCTTCAGGCGATGGTGAAGAGAAAAAGGCGAGGATTCTGCTGGAGGGTTTAATGTCCAGAGGTTTATTCCATGGTTACAGAGGTCTGAACGTGAGGAGCTGCTCCAACAGAACACTGACCGCATGGTCTGATCACCTTTTTAAGCTCAGGGACAGGGGGAGGGGAGGTACAGGTGAGCCACCAACCAGGTGAGAGGGGCAGGGTCTCAGGGGAAGATGACACCCAGACAGGCCAATGACCCCTGGGCCTGAGTGGCATCCTTTGAACTTGACCAACCACACGACGCCTTGCTGGAATGTTAAGTCTGAGTGACAGGACTCACTCAGCATGGGGGCAAGGGGGAAGGGAGAGAGGTATTGGCACACCTGGGAAAGTGACCTGGAAGGCCAAAATGGGACAATACAGCACACCACAACAGGGTAAGAGCATCAAAGGCAAGAGCTAGGAGACAAGAGGTAAGAGCAAGAGTAAGAGAGGTAAGAGCTAAAACAGCAAAGTTCCCATTACAATATAATAAATCTTCTTCTGTGTTGAATATTCTGATTCTCACTAACCAATCTAGTACAAGATACAAATCCTACAGCATTTTCATACCACCTATAAGAATCATTACATTACCATACTGTGCTACATTTTAAACCCTAAAAACTCCTCTGTGGTCCCCTTCAGTAGGGGCTGCTCTGACCCTGGAACCTGCCTGCAAGCAGAAGGAATTGTTCCATCAAAAGGGGATTACTTTCAGCGGCCACACCGTTGTTTTCCCGTTGTTCAGTAACTAAGGGATCTCATAGCTTGCTTTCATTTCAATCTCGCTTATAGTTTCCATATTCTCAAAATCTTTTGCCAGACAATCATATTTGTAAGGCTTTCCTGTTTCATCTTCTCCAACACCCCAGAGCCGGCGCCGCTGCGGCTGTGGGACAGAGGAGGGGCAAAAGGGGGATCCGGGCTTGGAGCGGGAGGAAGGGCAGGGAGAGGGGAAGGGGAGGAGCAGGAACAGGAGCAGCACGGAGGGAGCAGCCCGAGGAGGAGCAGCAGCCGGGGAAGGAGCATTGCGGGGTTCCACGGCGAGCCCGCAGCTCGGCTGGGCCCGGCAGCATCGCATTGCCCCGCGTCCCGCAGGTGAGCGCCGAGGGGAAGCGGCAGCTCCGGGAGGGTTTTTGGGGGGAAGAGGGGGATTTGGCTGGGATTTGGACCTTGCCGATTCCGGAGTTATGAAAAGTGCGTATTATATGGCTCTATGCAGATATTTACTGTGGGAATCCATAAAATCAGAGGGGTTTGGGAAAGCTGCAAAAGGCAGGCCTCAGAGACAGCAGAACTGTGAGTAGAGCGCAGCCATGAGATAGATCATCAGAAAAATTGTTTAAACTGTAGAAAAAGCAAGGGCAAATAGAACAATGGCCTGTGTATTAATGCTTGTCTGAATAGCTCTCTAAGCTGCAGAAAGTTTATCTAGCAAGATATTAGGAAGGTTAAAGCTTAAGAATGGAGCTCTGTGTGTTGTGTTTTAAGGCTTACAAGCAGGTATTGTATTCGAAATAAGCAAGCATTGTTTTAAGCAAAGGTACGTGTGCTTATGGTGTGTGAAAAATTGGAAAAGTTTAGTAGTAATAAAATGGTTCTAAAAATAGTAATACAATTAGAGTAATAATAATTTGGACAATTTGAATTAGGACAATACGAGACAACAAATACAAAGAGTTACGGACCTCTGGGTACCTTTTTCTGGGCAGCATGAGCCCGAAAAAGGACCCCCGCTAACAAAGATTAACCCTTAAAAACAATAGCCCATTGCATATTCATGCACTTCATACATGATGCATAAATTCCATTCAAACACAGGATTCTGTCTGGTCAGCGTCAGCTTCTTCCTCTGAATCCTTACAGCACCTTCGAGGCAGGAAGAAGTTCGTTTCTTCTGGTAAGAGAGCAATAAATTATTTTTCTCTGAAAGATTCAGGTGTCCTGTGGCTGCTATCTCGCTGGAAGTCCTTTCTTTAAAAAAGTATCCTACGTGGCATCGTTTCTATTTTAACAATTTTTATAACCTAAAACTATATTTAACATGGTACTTAAGAGAATTAATACAGCATTACTTTCTAACACAACACATATAATATTCATTTAATATTTGCGAAAAACCAATCATAAAATACAGGCATTTTCACATTTACCATATGTATTTTGGTGTATTGATTAGTAGTGCTGTATTAACAGTTTAATAATAATGTAGTCTTGTAATTAAAAGGTAACTTTTGTAGTTAAAAGAAGAACTATGTCAGTGAGGTTTTTTTAAAGGAAGGAATGAGGCACTCGCATCAGATAGCAGCCACAGGACACCTGAATCTTTCAGAAAAAAGAATTTTTTGCTCTCTTACCAGAAGAAACGAACTTCTTCCCGCCTCAAAGGGGCTGTTAGGATTAGAAGGAAGAAGTTGATGATGGCCAGACAGAATCCTGTGTTTGAATGGAATTTATGCATCATGTATGAGGTGTATGAATATGCAACGGGTTATTGTTTTTAAGGGTTAATCTTTGTTAACCGGTGCCCTTTTTCAGGCTCGTGCTGCCCAGAAAAAGGTACCCGGACATCCATAATTCTTTGTATTTGTTGTCTCGTATTGTCCTAATTCAAATTGTCCAAATTATTATTACTCTAATTGTATTACTGTTTTTAGAACCATTTTATTACTATTAAACTTTTAAAATTTTAAAAACAAGTGATTGGCGTTTTTCACAGGAGTTGTGTCCCAAATATATTTTGGTGTCGCTGAGAGAGGTATTTTTAATTTATTTGATGAAGGGGGTACTTTTGGATCTCTCAGGAGTGCAAAGGGGAGCAGGGGAAGCGCTGAGTGCCTAGAGTGGGGGAATGCTGGAGAAAGGGGACCCTGGAACACCTGATGTAAAATTTCAATAGCGAATGTGAATTTTACTTCTATACCTTTTATTTTAAAGCAAGCACGCAGCGCTGGGTGGCTGGGGAGTCACTGCTCCACTCATAGCACACACAGTTCAGTAAATTATATATACTGTTTTTAAGCCTACAAAGCATTTTCCAATATGCTTGGTTAGTCCAAATTAGCAAATATCAATAAGCTGGGAGCAGTAATTTCACAATATTTCTAGGTGGTCATTGATTGCTTGTGATTGTCTGGAGGGTCAATCCTTCTTGTGATTGTCTGGAGGGAGGCCTTGCACTGGTGTCTGCTACATGATTTGTCAAGTGCATCAAGCTTTTTATTATACATAAGCTTTTAATTGCTTTGTTACAATATCTCTTAGCTTTACCCCAACTTCCTCTATTTTATTCTAAGCATCAGTCGTCTTGCTTCCTCATCTCTTTTGCTCTACTATACTTCTTTGATTTTGATGCTTTATTTGTCTATTTGGTCAGAAAGTTTCAAAACCTTTCTTTGTGTCTTGTTTTGGACACAGCAGATAGAAGCATTTGCTGATTCCATTCCCAATTGGCACGTGTCACAAAAACAATTTCCACAGAATCAGGGGAGGGTGAGCCCTGGGACCCCCAAAACCCCCTCAGCATGCCTGAGCAGGACCTGGGAGAGGGGGAATGCCTAGGACCCACAGGCCCTCCATCAGCTGTGAGAAGAGGGACCCCCATAAGCCCAAAATAAGGACACTGGAAACCAGGCACTCCTGGGAGAGGTTTTTGGAATTCCTGATTTTTGGAGGTATTTCTGGCCACCAGACACTCAGTGACTTCTAGAGATGGACTTGGCCAGTGGGACCTTCAAAGCCAATGTCCTGGCTTAGGGCAATTTTGGGAGGAAAAACTCTAAAGGTGTTTCCTGTAGAAGAGCAAAGTCAAGTGGCCCCTCCTCCAGCTGGTTCTGGAAAAGTATTTTCTTTGAGAGAAGTGGAAAAAACTGTTTATTGAACAGGCAAAGCACTCACCAGCCCCAAAAATGAACAGTATTAAACAATAAAATCTCTTGCTGCTCCAAAAGAGATGACAAACTCACAAAGTCCCTCCGTGAGCTGTAGCATGGCTTGCTCAGTCTCTTATCAGTCTCTTATCAGTCTCTCTGGTGCTGGAAATGCCGTGGCCCAGCCCCGGTGGGGCACAGGTGTGAGCACCTGGTGCTCTTCTGGGTGTTCAATCCAGAGCAGGTTTAGACAGGTCCAAAGAAAAGGATAAACCAAAAACCACAGTCCAGGGAGCTTCTCTTCCTCTGCTAGCTCAAACTGACTAACAGCAAAGGAGGGCTCTGTCCCACTGTCTGTCCATCTGCAGACAAGAGAGGAGCAGGAATGTGGAGGAGTGAGAGAGGTTCTGAAAACAAACTCCGTGCTTCTTCTTCCTCCCTCTCTGCTCTCAGAACCAGTGTTAAAGGTGCAAAGCTTATTTCAGACAAATGGGGATACGAGCATCATAATTTCACCCCTGGGACCCCCAAAAGACCCTCAGCCTGTGTAAGCAGGACCCGGGAGAGGGGGAATGCCCAGGCCCCACAGCCCCCCCAGCAGCTCTGAGAAGAGGGACCCCCATAAGCCCAAAGTGAGGACACTGGAAACAGGGAACTCCTGGGAGAGGTTTTTGGACTCCTTGATTTTTGGAGGTATTTCTGGCCACCAGACGTCCGGTGACTTCTAGAGATGGACTTGGCCAGTGGGACCTCCGAAGGCAATGCACTCACATCTTGTTTTTCCCCCAAATCAGGATTTCCCACTCCCAAACCTCATCTGGATGGAGAAGGCTGTGAGGAAGAGGAAGATGCCCCAGGGCACTGAGGCAGGTGAGAAGGAAGTCAGTGCCCCTTTTCCCCTCTGTCCTGCTCCGTCTCCCAGCCCAGCACGGCCCCAGCTGCAGCACAGCCCCACTGCTGATGCTGTCCAGCCAGGGATGCACTGGGGGGATCTCCTTCCCCTTCCCTGTGGCACGGAGGCAAATCCCAGCCTCTCCTTGTCCTTCCTCCCCCAGGGAAGGAGCTGAGGATGGAGACCAGGGAGGACAAATCCTTACAGCAGAACCTGGTGGAAGAGGCCATTTTGAGCGGCTCCAGGGCACAGGAATCCACTGGGGAGGAAAAGCCCCGGAGATCCCTCAAGAGGAGGGGCTGCAAACCCAGCCCAGGGTGCTCCGAGGAGGAGAGACTCAGCCTGTGCCTGGAAGGCAGCCAGAGATCTGGCCAGAGCGCTGAAGTGGTGGTCCATCAGCAGCTTGATGATGGCAAGAAGCCCCACCAGTGCTTGGAATGTGGGAAGAGTTTCGGCAGGAGCGACCACCTGCTCATCCACCAGAGGACCCACACCGGGGAACGGCCCTATGAGTGTAGGGAATGTGGGAAGAGCTTCAGGATCAGCTCCCACCTGATTGTCCACCAGAGGATCCACACCAATGAACGGCCCCACAAGTGTGGGGAATGTGGGAAGAGCTTCAGGATCAACTCCAACCTGATCGCCCACCAGAGGATCCACACCAATGAACGGCCCTATAAATGTGGAGAATGTGGGAAGGGCTTCAGGAGGAGCTCCAGCTTGAAACTCCACCAGATGATCCACACTGGGATACGACCCTTTGTGTGTGGGGAGTGTGGGAAGGGCTTCCGTGACAGCTCCCGCCTGATCATCCACCAGACAATGCACACTGGGGAGTGCCCCTACACGTGCTCAGAGTGTGGGAAGAGCTTCATTGAGAACTCCAGCCTGATTCTGCACCAGAGGATCCACACTGGGGAGAGGCCCTACAAGTGCAGGGAATGTGGGAAAAGCTTTAGGCAGAGCTGCCATCTGAATGCCCACCAGAGGATCCACACTGGGGAGAGGCCCTATAAGTGCAGGGAATGTGGGAAAAGCTTCATCGACCCCTCCGGCCTGAGTGTCCACCAGAGGATCCACACTGGGGAGAGGCCTTACAGGTGTGGGGAATGTGGGAAAAGCTTCAGTCAGAGCACTAGGCTGATTCTGCACCAGACGATCCACACCAGGGAGAGGCCTTACAGGTGTGGGGAATGTGGGAAATGCTTCAGGCAGAACTCTAGGCTGATTGCCCACCAGAGAATCCACACTGGGGAGAGATCCGATGAGTGTTCTGAGTGTGGGGAGAGGTTTCAGAGCCGATACCGTCTCCTCAAGCATCAGCAGATTCACACAGAATAGAGGCCCTTCTGCTGCCCTGACTGCAGGAAGGGCTTTTAGAAAAACTGCACTCTCGTCACCCACCAGTGGATCCACACTGGGGAGAGGCCCTGACAGTGTCCCAAGTGTGGGAAGAACTTCTCCCAGAACTCTGCCATGACCCAACACCAAGGGAGGCAGCAGTAAGGGATGCCCAACAAGTGCCCTGTGTGCAGGAAGAGTGTTGCCTTGATTTTTAAAGATTTTCTGAGCCTTCTAATGTTTACATTCTTGTAGCAAACTTTCTCAAACACTTTCTGTAAATAACTTCTTGTTTGGCATTCTTTTATAGAAGAAGAAAAATATGATGGACTGTTAGTTTGTCCAGTGTCATTGGAGAGGTGGCACTTTCACCCTCCAATCCACGGTCGCTTTTAGAAAACTGTAAATGTTGGAGTCAGGAAATAAACTTCCCTTTTCTTCCCCTTGAGAGCAGCAGTGTGTGCGCTCGTGTTGTTTTGTGTCCTACAGTGACAGGAAGAGCTTTGAGTGCTGCTTCAACTCCATCGCCCATTGGGGACCCCCACTGGATGGTCCACAGTGACCCTCGCTGGGCGGAGACTTGGTCATCCATGATCCTGGTGATCCATGTTGGGAAGACGCCTGGCTGGTGGTCCCCACATCTTCCTGGCTCTCCTTGGGCACTTGGACACGGCCAGAGAAAAATCCATTGGGATGCAAACAGACATCAGAATTTCATAGTGGACAGCACAGTTTTTTACTTTCGACCCCAAAACAGTCTCACCTTTTGTATCCAGTCATTGCTTCGAGTGGCATCCAGAATTCCAAATGGTGTTGGAGGTCTTTTCCAACCTGAATCATTCCATGATTCTAATTCTCTCTGGCCCACCAGCATCTTCCACAGCCAAATGGTGATTGACTGGGGCAAAACCCAGGATTTTGGAGACAATGGAGTGGAAATCTTTCTAGAAAAGGTCCTTTCTACCCGCCCAGGCACACGGATACTCAGCCAGCATGGACACATAAATGCTTTTATTTTGGCCTTTATTTTCTTTCCTTTTCCATTATCCTTCACCCAACATTGGGGTAAATATAAAGACATTCAACTAAGACATGGATGGTGACATTGTGGGACTTGGGTGGGAACATGGTAGGGATGGGGACAAGGACGTGGGTGGGGATATGGTGGGGATGG
This sequence comes from Melospiza melodia melodia, assembly GCF_035770615.1. NCBI lineage: Eukaryota > Metazoa > Chordata > Aves > Passeriformes > Passerellidae > Melospiza > Melospiza melodia. Next base: position 4,653,614 of record NC_086200.1, read on the forward strand.
GGACAAGGACCTGGGTGGGGATGTGGTGGGGATGTGGACAAGGACCTGGGTGGGGATATGGTGGGGATGGGGACAAGGACATGGCTGTGGATGGCGATATTGGGCATGGGGGGTGTCACAGATAGAGATGGTGACATGGGGCTCTATGGCCATGGATGAGGAAATGGGGGACATGGCCATGGATGGTGACACAAGTGGTCTAGAGACAAGTCCATGGGTTGACATGTCCATGCCATGGGGTGTCCCATGGCCAAGGACAACACATCCCCACCACCACCATGATACTGTCCCTTTCATGCTGCCATTTATTCCCTGCTCCTCCCCATTGTCACCCCACTGTGAACCCAGCCAGGGACAGGGGTGACATTTGGGGACACTCCTGTCCCCACTCCAGCACATACCTGGGGCCAGCAGAGAAGGGGATGAAGGACGACGGGGACCGTTCCTTGCTGTTTTCCAGACTGAACCTCAGAGGACTGAACACCTGGGGTGACACCAACACAGTCACACCGAGGGGACACAGCTGTCACCACCATGGTGACAGGGACACCTCATAGGGTGGCCCTACCTCACGCTTGGGCCAGAGGTCTGGGTTGTGGTGGGTCCCATAGATGCTCATCAGGAAGATGACCCCTGGTGGGATGGGAATGGCCACTTTAGGGACAGCAGATGAGGATGGGTGGTGACACTGGGGACACCCTGGCCATGCCATACCCTTGGGGATGACACAGCCATCACACAGGGGGATGTCCTCGGTGCAGCGCCGGGACACAGCAGTGACAGGAGGGTGCAGCCGCAGGCTCTCCTTGATGCATATGGTGGTGAAGGGCAGCTGGGACAGGTTGTCCCTGGGGACAAGCGGGGGTGGCATCGTGTCCCCAAGCCACATGACCGGGGTGGCCCTGGGGACATCTCACCATTCAATGTCTGCAGTGTCCCGGCCAGCCAGGAGCTCCTGTACCTGCTGGCGGCATCGCTCCTGGTGCTCAGGATGGCCGGCCAGGTTGTAGAAGAGCCATGCCAGGCCACTGGCCGTGGTGTCATGGCCTGTGGGGACACTGGGTGAGTGAGGGGACACTGGAGTGGCTCCTCCCCAGTGGCACCTGGGAGCTCGTGCTCACCCTCAAACATGAAGGTGTCAGCCTCAGCCGCGATGTCCTCGTCCGACAGGGTGCGGCCATTCTCGTCCTGCAGAGGCAAGATGAGCCACGGGCCACTGGGGCCACCAGTCTGTGGGCCACCTGGGGCCAAATCCCATCCATGGCCACCACCCTATGGCACCACCATCCCACTGGCCACCAGCTCTATGGTCAATGCTGCCCATGGCCACCACTGTTCCCCTGTAGCCACCAGTCTATGTCCAAGCCTCCCATGGCCACCAGCATCCTACTGGCCTCTATGGTCAATCCTTCCATGGCCACCACCACTCTCTTGACCACTTTCATGCCCCATGGCCACCACCCCAGCCCCACCTTGGTGAGCAGCAGGATGTACTCGCTGGGCTGCCTGTACCAGGGACCATGTGGGGACACTGTGGCCACCAGCATGGATGATAGCAGGACCATTGGGGCCACCAGAATGGCCAGCAGGGACAGTGATTGGACAGGATGGCCAGTGGGGACCATGGCAGAGCCAGCACAGCCACCAGGATGGCCAGCAGGGACAATGGTAGGGCCACCAGGATGGTGTCATGATCCGCTCGTACAAGCGAGGGTCATGATGGTTTGTTAACTGATCTGAGTGCAAAAGCAACACGGAAGGGGATTTTGGTATTAATCAAAACAAATGCACCTCTTGTTGAGTGCCCACAGCAGATGTGATGGAAGGATTAGAAAGGAGAATAAAGGAGAGAGAGAGAGAGAGAGAGAGAGAGAGAGACAGAGAGAGAGAGAGAGAGAGAGAGAAAGAGGGGAGGAATAGCTGCCAATGGAGAGATGAAACCCTCGTGATCCAGCCAACAGATCCGTCTTGTCACGTCAGGGAGAATCTCAAAGTCTTGGTTCTGTTATAGTCCTCCACCAAGGGGGGGAGCAGGTAAGTCTATTGAAAGCACCGAGAGGGAACAGGTGAGTTTACAGACAGTCCATGTTCTCAGCAGTGAGTGAGACCAATTGTTTTCTTGGTCCAGGGAACACACCTGCAGGCAACACTTGGCAAACATCTGGCTTCAGTTCGGCCAGCCCCCTGTGTTAGAGTTATAGGGGTCTCAGTCTCAGCCCTTGGGAGGGGGCTTCAGTCTCCGTCACAGCGGTCGTGAGGCAGCTGAGGGAAACCTCAGAGTGTCTCTTACAGATGATCAGTGGGGACAGGTGTCAATCACTCCTGGCCGTGGGTCTCATAGCTGAAGATGCACTTCTGGAGCGTGTCCAGGGTGAGGAGGCTCAGGGGCTGCAGCACCTCCAACTCCACCAGCCCCCACCAGCTGCCACTGCTGCTGCCGCCCACTTGGCCTGCGGGGAAGGGCTGGGTTGGGGAGGGAACAGGGAGGGGATCAGGGACATGGGATAAATTTGGCGGTGGGACAGGGGTGGGAGAGGGGGAGGAGTTGAAGAGAAGGTGTGGAACAGGAATGTGGTGATAAATGAGGGGTGGGGTTAGGGTTTGGGGGCAGCTTTGAGTTTGGGGTATGGGACAGTACAGAATTTGGGTACAGGACGGGGCTCGGGGTGCAGGACAGGACTCAGGATGCAGCAGTGGGTGCAGGACAGAATTTTGGGTGCAGGACTGTCCTATGGTGACGTTATGATGCCTGTATCCCCATCCATGTGTTCTGTTTATGCTGGATATTATGTTCTGTGCCTTCAAGACTGGCTCTGAAGAGCGAAGTTTTGTTTTGGTTTTGTTATCAGCCGCTCCCCCACGGCTGGCGGGACACAGAGACAGGGCAGTGCATGGTGCTGCTTTTGCTTTTTGCTTGGCTTTTTGCTTTGCTCTTGCTTTTGTTTCTGCTCATTACTTAGTTTAGCTAAGCACTCCGAATTTTTCCCTGGACTGTTTTTCCTTTCTCTTTTTTGGAACCACTCAAACCTGCTCCGGACTGGGACCTGGGAAACACTGAGAGTTTGCACCTTGTGGCTGCAGCAGCTGCCCCAGCACCGGAGGGACTGATAACAGAGCGACCACTCCCAAGAGAGACTTTCTGAATTTGTCATCTTTTTCAGAGTGGTGAAAGAGTGTTGTCACCTGGTATTGTTCATTTTGTGTGCTGGGGGTGCTTTGCCTGTTAAATAAACAGGTTCTTTCCACTTCTCTCCAGGGAATCCTTCCTGACCCAGTTGTGGGGAGGGGAAATGTGCGTTTGCTTTCTGGAGGAGCCCCTTTGGAGGTTTTCTCCCAAATTTGCCCCAAACCAGGACAAAATTTGGTGCCCAACGTGTGGGGCTTGAGAGAGAGTGGAAAAAACCCTGTTCTGACTGCATTTTGGTTGCCATTACTCTGTGTTGGTATAAAGCAGTTAATGGCCATGTTTTTTGAATTCATAATGTCTCTTGGGGTGGAGGCTTGCATGCATTTCTGGTCCCCAGGTGCAGAGGATCATTAATGGGACATCACACCATGATTAATATGATAAGGGAAACCAATTTATTACAAAAAGCAAGCCATATTTATACTGTTCTCTATTGTTCACCCCTCAAGCTGATACATGATTGGTTAAATCCTTTTTACGCACGCATTTTGATATTTCAGTTAATTTTAGTTAGTCTTTCTTCTTCATGCATCTCGCTGTGGTTTTCTTGTCTGCCTTTGCATCCTGAACCGTCTGCTGCTGAGCGTGTTCTCCTTCTTTTGTGTCCTTCAAGGGCATGGTGACCTCACTCAGGTTCTATGAAGGCTGGATTGTGAACATGTTGCATATGTCCATTGTCCTCCAAAAAACCCTCAGCACTCCTCCCGGTGCTTTCTGGTCATTCAAGTGCCCTTCAGCTGACTGGTTTCATGCTTTGAGCTTCAGGGAATTGCCCAATCTTTCTGAAGCTGAAATAAATATCATATTAGTCAACATCTTAATTGTGTTTATATCTCACAGAATTGCCTTTTCTTTTGCCTTTGTCTAAAACGGTTCCTGTGCGGAAATCTCTGGGGGATGGTGGACATGTCAGATGCTGCTGGGACATCCCAGAGCACTTGGACCTTGGCTCTGCACAGGAGAGCTCTTCATCCCCTTTCTCTCTTTTCCTCCCTGTGGGCATGGAGGGAGCTCCTGACTTCAGTGTGTGACTCGTGTGTGCAAAGAGCAAATCTGGGCAGAATTGGGGCAGGGAGGGTTTGGGGGGACCTTGGGCTCTGTGCTGGGCACAGAAGGTGCTTTCCACTGCTCTGAGGCTGTCTGCTGTGGAAAGTGGATTTAATATCCAGCAGAGGAATGACTTTTGCATTTGATGGAACTGTGCCTTCCCTTGGCTTTGTTGGCTGAAAAGATACAGAGGAGCACACACAGAGTTACCAACTGCTGGATTCCAGCAGTGTTCAGATAGAAGTTACAACAGGAGGCAGGGTCAAGATGTGTGCTTGCCTTGTGGTCAGCCTTCAATACCCCTTGGTCTCTCTGGGCCCTTCCCCCAGGTGGGGCTTGGGCTCATTTTGTCCCTCAGGAGCTGGGCTGGGGCTGCAGAGGTGGCTGTGGAGCATTGCCTGTGCTGTGCCAGGGACTGGCAGCCACTGCTGGGCTGGGATAGAGGCTCTGGGGGGATTGGGGCTCCAGGGCAGGGCAAGGCTGGACCTGCCCCTTCCTCCCTCCCACACAAAATGTTTAGAGCCAACAATCTCCTCCAGTCTGTCACAACAGGGAATGCTGGAAGTGAAATCCCAGTTGTGGCCATGGGCACCTGGCTGAGAAGGACAGTTTTGTTCCATAGGAAGGAAAGCACAGAGCCTCAGTGTTTGGAAGGCAGGTGAGAGTCTCACTAGGCCAAGGCCAGCCAGACTTGTCAGGAATGGCAGATTTTTTTTGGGAGCAGTCTTTGGATTTAGGGAATTCTGGAGGTGGAAGACCAATCTCAGCCATGCATGCCTGGAGAAGTAGGACAGTTCTTTCTCATAGGGAGGAAAGCACGGAGCCTTCCCCAGTGTTTTGGGGACAGATGGGAGGTGACTCTCCTGAAAACGTTGCCTGCCACACTTGTCCTGGCAATATTACTATGGGAAAAATTTGGAGTTGAAATCCCAGTTCTGGCCATGAGTAATTAGAAGAGATTGACAGTTCCTTTCCTAGCAAGGAAAGCACAGAGCCGCAGTGCTCCAGGAGCTGATGAAAGGCAGCCTTTGACATTCCAACATCAGCCAGAGCTGTCCGGTGGCCCCTGGGAGGCCAAGCCAGCCAAGCCTGTTCCATGTTCCCTCAGTTCCATGAGACCCAATGGTCCCTTGCTTCCATGTGTCCCTGAGGTGCCATAATGCCCCCTTGGTGACACGAGGCCCTGAAGGGTCCCAATGGTCTCCATGGTTCCATCAGGCCCCACAGAACCATAATGGTCTCTGGGTTCCATGAAGCCCCGCTGTGTCACCAAGGCCCCTCGGTTCCATGGGCTCCAGGGGTGCCACAATGATCCCCTTGGTTCCATGAGGTTCCATAGTGCCACCACGGTGTCCTTGGACCTGCTGGGACTCTCAGTGTGTTCCCAGACACCCCCAGCATGGTTACAGACACTCCCAGTATATCCCAGTTGCCTTCAGCCTACTCACAGTCATTCCCAGTCACATCCACTTGGCCCAGTAAGATTCCACTTTCCACCAGTATGATCCCAGTCACTCCCAGTGAAGGGAACGGACCGGGATGGACTGGGACAGGCTGGGATGGACTGGGACACCGGGATACACCAGGCAGGATACACTGGGATACACCAGGATAAACTGGGATACACTGGGATACACCGGGACACACTGGGATACACTGGGACACACCGGGATATACTGGGATACACCGGGACATACCAAGACACACCAGGATACTCCAGGATACACCAGGACACCCTGGGATTCACCGTGCCCAGCACAGGGACCCACTGGGAGCAGGATCAGAGCACACTGGGACTCAGCAGGGCCAGAACTGGGGCAAAAGGGATCACAGTGGGACCCACTGGGATATACTGGGAGTGACTGCAACCATACTGGGGATGACTGGGAACACACTGAGAGTGACTGGAGTCACTGAGTCTACATTGGGGGCAACTGGGAAGACTGGGATCACAGTGGATTCCTACCGGGGTCATACTGGGAGTGACTGGGTCTGTGCTAGGGTGTCGTGGTTTTGGTTTGCTAATATAAGATCTCTTTAATTTTGAGATTTTTTTTGGCTAATGCACTAAAGAATGTGGTGGGTTTGGTGTTGGTTTATTACTAATACACTTATTTTTGGTTGTGAGATAGGATTAGGAGAAAGGTAAAGCAGGCTCAAAACTTTAAAAGAGTAGAAAGAAAAATTTTAATAATAGTAAGTAAAAAGAAAAAAAAAGGTAGTAAGAATCAAAGCAAACTTTTTAGAATATTTCTCCCCACAACTTTTTCTTTCTCACTGACAATGTAAAGAAACTAAACTTAAGATTTCTAGTCAGTTTACTACCTCTCAAAGAGTCTTTTTTTAGTTCACTTAGGGAGAGAAGTCCCTCTTGATAAAGTTATGGAGACTTTTCTACAAAAGGAAAAAAACAGTTTTCTCGTGGTTCTCAATTTTGTCATGAATAACAACTGCCAGGGGAACCTTGCTATCGTAAAATCTTTCTTATTTCTACAAACCTTCCCACAGCTTGGAGATGGGCTATGTTGATTGATGGGGTATTGTTTTAAAGATGAACTGTTCAAAGGCAAAAGTTCTCATTATCTATCTCTAAAATCATCTTCATCTCTGGGAGCACAGATCTTCATTTTTAGAAGCACAAGACTGTGCTCTTTCTTTGTGCAAACTTCTCATGAGATTACAGCTATTTCAACATCTGCTTACTTTAACATAGAAGCCTTCACCTAATATCAATTCAAACACTTTCATTTCCTTATAGTTTTATGTGTTATAAGGGAAAAGAGTCTTTTCTTTATAGCTTACAAGAGGATTTCAGCTCTGAAAACAAAGCATCTTCTCCCCCTCCCATCTGGGACTTACTTACCTTCTTCTTTATTACCTTTAATATCTTCATCTTGTTTTTAATATACGTGCATGTTGTTCTTTTCTCTCACTCAGAAGAAGACTGAAGCACTGAAAAAGTTAACATCACGCCTGAAGCCTACCTAACCCACCAATAACTACTAACAGAAAGCTGTGGCTCAGTTGTGTTCAGATCAGCTTTATAGTTAGTGTTTAGTTTTCTACACCAGCCACAGAAGTCTCTGGTCTCAGCCAGGCTAAGAAGAAGAAGCAGCAGCCTGACAGCGAGATCTTCGCAGCCACAGCCAGCCCTGCTCTGGCTAAAGCTCCGCAGCCTCCCCTGTCTCCTTGCCCGGCAGCTGCTGAAGCCCAGCCCGGCCAAACCAGAGCCCATGGAGAGAGAAGCCAGCAAGCAGCCCAGGAAATAGAAAAGAAGCCCAGCCTGCAGCAAGACTGCCAGCCCAGCCCAGACACAGAGCTGAAGCCCAAACCGAAACCCAGCACCTCCCTGCCGACCAACAAAGAAAAGAAAAGTTTCTGAATTTTTTGGTCTTTACCATGTGTGTTTCACAAAAGCGTGTCTAGCTTTTCAGCAGCTCAACAGACTGTCAGATACACAAAATCTTTGCATCACTTCCCTACATTTCCTCCCATTCCCAAACATAACACAGGGGCCACTGGGAACAACTGGGATCAGACTGGGAGCAACTGGGAGCAGCTAGGACCAAGCTGGGAGCAACTGGGATCATCATGGCATCAGAGTAGGATCATACTGGGAGGGACTGGGTCTGTGCTAGAGGCAACTGGGATCACACTGGGAGGAAATGGGGACATGCTGGGGACCAATGGGATCATACTGGGAGCAACTGGCACCACACTGAGGGTGACTGGGATCCTTCTGGAATCATACTGGAAGTGACTAGGGGCAGGCTGAGGGCAATTGGGACCATGTTGGGGCAACTGGGATATACAGGAAATGACAGGAATCATGCTGGAGGTGACTGGGAGTGGCTGTGAGCAAATGGAATCATACCGGAAGCTACTGGGAGCAACTGGGAGTGAGTGGAAACACATTAGGGACAACTGGGATGTACTGGGAGAGACCAGGAGTGACTGGAATCACAAAAGAACCATAAAGGAAGTCACTGGAATAATACTGGGAGTATCTGGGATTGACTGGAATCCTACTGGGCGTGACTGGAATCCTACTGGGTGACTTGGAGTGACTGGGACCATACTGGGGGCAAATGGCACTGTACTGAGAGTGACTGGGTTCATCCTGGAATCATACTGGGAAGGACTGGAACCATACTGGGAGTGTCTGGAACTATAGTAGGGCTGAATGGGAACACCTGGGATCATACTGGGAGTGACTGGGATGATACTGGGATCACACTGAGTGTAACGGGAAGTGACTGGGACCATCCTGGGGGTGACTGGGAGCCACAGGGCCCATGCTGGGAGTGACCTGGGGGGAACTGGGGGAACTGGCCCGGCTGGGGCTCAGGGTTGTTCTCCCCCAGGGCTGCCCTGGCTCCTGCTGCCACCCTGGGCCCCACAGAGCCGAGGGACAGGGGACAGCTGAGGGACAGGAGACAGGGGCAGGGACGAGGAGAGGTAGAAGGGAGTTCCAGGGGGTCCTTGAGCCCAGGAAAGGGGAGTCCAGGGTTTCCCAAAAAGGGGGGACAAGGGTGGGGACACCAGGGATGTTCGAGAATGAGGAGTTCAGGGGGTCTCTGGTTTTGCACACAGCTGGGGCTGGGGACTGGGAAAGGCAGGAATGGGGGACCAAGGCATTCCAGGGCATCCCAGGGTCAAGCCAATGGCCAGTCTGGAGGCTGGGAGCCATGGGATGGCCGGGAAAAGGGGAGCAGAGAGCCCTGATGTCCAGGAATGGGGTGTGAAAAATGCATGTATTTTATGATTCGCTTTTCACAAATATTAAAATGAATATTATATGTGTTGTATTAGAAAGCAATGCTGTATTAATTTTCTTAAGTACTGTGTTAAATATAGTTTTAGGTTATAAAAATTGTTAAAATAGAACTATGCTATCTAAGATGCTTTGTTTAAAAGAAAGGACTTGCAGCGAGATAACTTGCAGCCACAGGACACCTAGATCTTTCAGAGAAAAAGAATTTATGGCCTTCTTATCAGAAGAAACAAACTTCTTCCCACCTTGGAGGTGCTATTAAGATTAGAGGGAAGAAGTTGACACTGGTCAGACAGAATCCTGTGTTTGAATGGAATTTATGCATCATGTATGAAGTGTATGAATATGCAACGGGCTGTTGTTTTTAAGGGTTAATCCTTTGTTACCAGGGGTCCTTTTTTGGGCCCGTGATGCCCAGAAAAAGGTACCTGGACGTCCATAACTCTTTGTTTTTATTGTCTCATATTGTCTTAATTCAATTTGTCCAAATTGTTATTACTCTAATTGTGTTACTATATAACCATCTTATTACTATTAAACTTTAAAATTTTTAAAAACAAGTGATTGGCGTTTTTCACAATTTGGTAGCAGAGGATGGTTACTAACTCCTCGCTGCCGGTGCTTTGGGAGAGTCAGAGTGGGGAAGGCGCGCCCTGCCCTCTTTGGCAGCCTCGCTCTGCTTCCCCTGAAGTGACCGACAGACGCAGGTTACGATCTGTGGACAAAAGGAGACAACAAAACAAAGAGAACGGGAAAAGGGTCCCTACAACTGCTGTAATTTGCCCCCTAAGAGTAGTAGTGCGCACGAAGAACCCGGGAAGGAAAAAGGATTGGTAAGTATTTCTCGGGGGGCAGGTACGGGGGGATGAATGTGTGTGAATGAGAGGCGGGCTGGTTGTCCCAGACCTGCCAAGTGAGTGCGGAGTCTCCCACGCTGCGTTTCCGACTTTTCGCTGGAAAAGCGGCCAGTAAAGAGACAAAGCGACTCATAAGAGAGTGAAAGAATCCCCGGGGGTGACTGGGACTGGGTCTCAGGGAGGGGTTGGACCCCTCGGTGGTGGGGAGCAAGGTTTCCTAGCCCAATCCACTAGGAAACAGGACAGGAGGGGCTCCTAAAACCTGCTGGGTTGAGGGATTTATATTCCAAGAGCATCCAAGAGCAGGGTTGAGCAGAATTCTGTCCGAGTGAGGATATGCCCGAGAACACTCAGGGTGGGACAACACAGCTAGATTGGGGGATAAAAAAATGCCCAAGAACATCCAGGGTTGGACAACACAGCAGAACAAATTAAATGCCAAAGAGCATCTGTAGTTGTACCACACCGCTGGGTTGAGGGACAGAAAATGCCCAAGAGCATCTGAGGTTGAACAACACAGCTGGATTGAAGGAAAATTACCCGAGAGCATCTGGGGTTGGACAACACGACAGGATTGAGGGAAAAATTGCCCAAGAGCATTTGGGGTTGGATAACACAGCTGGGTTGAGGGATATCCAATGGCACCGGGACTGGCCAGTAACACCTAAACTTGTAATAGGTCATGTGAAAGTAAAAGGTACCTTATTGTTGTTTTGTGGTGTGTGAGAGTGACACACACACAGAGCCAGCCTCAGCTTCCTGGGCAGGTGGGAAGGGGGAGGTGTGGAAAGAGCGAGTGACCTGCACACCAGGCTGCAGCTCCCGGCTGGGTGGGGGCTTCTGGGCCCAAGAGGAGCGAGTGACCTGCGAACCAAGCTAGCGTTCCCTGGGCGTGTGAGGGGCCGTAGCTGAAGAGTGTGAAAGACACGCAGACAGCCTCACAGGGGAACGGGCACCAGAGGCAGCCAGAGTCAGGGCCCTTCTAGGGGGCCTGGTGACACTGAGACCTGGAGGTAAACCCCAAAGCGAAAGAGGGGGCCACAAGGACCTGTGATTTTCTAGCAATAAGGATCCACTCTGTGTCTTGAGAGTGTGAAGGAATGTGTGAAAGTGAATGAGAAATAAAAGTGAGTGAATGTAGACGAATGAAAGTATAGGTAATGTCGATTGTGCATTTTAAGCCTTACCGTATCTCCTTGGAGGGAGTTGGATTGTATTGAAAAGCAGTGTGAGAAAAAGGGGTTTTTTTGGGTGTAAGTAGTTGAAAGAAAAGTGGTATTTAAGTTGTTAGTAAAAAGTGAAAAACAGAAGCAGGGGACGAATAGATAGAAAACTGAAAAATGAGACAGAAATTCAGTAAGGTGGATACAGGAAAAGAAAAGCAGAAAAAAAATACCAACAGAAATACCCCAAGACAGCACTTTGGGAGTTATGTTAACAAACAGAAATACAACTCATTGCAAAATACAGGGTATGCAGAAGTTGATGAGAAAAAACATGCAAACTTGTGAATTATATACTTAAAAACAGCATTAGAAAATTTAACACAAAAGAGTTATATATTGATTCAAGGTATGCCTTTAGAGTAGCACATACCTTAAGAAAAATTTTAAAAGGGAGATTGCTTAATTAAAGAAGAAAAAGATTAGTACATGAGAAACTTATTTTCGAGGTTTTAGAGGCATTACAATTACCTAAGAGAGATAGCAATAGTACATATTAAAGGACACCAAAAGGTAAAGACCTAGAAATAAGAAGAAATAAAATAAATAATTGGCAGATCAAGAAGCTAAAGATGCAGCAGAAAATAGAGCTGAAAGAGTTAATATTAACTCCAAAAGAAGAAAAAAAAAGGGGGGGGGGAATTAAAACAAGATTGTGGCGAACAAGATAAATTGGGGAAATAGAAACATCTTGATATGGAAGACAATTAGATAATAAAACGCTTACGAGGGAATAGCAGAGGACGTGTATCAAAAAGCCCGGTGGGATACACAGGCTAGGTGTGATCATTTTTTTAAAAGAACTATGGGTGCATTGAGACTTTTAGAGTAAAAAAACAAGTACCTGAAACATGTATAATTTGCCAAAAGATAAATAAAAGGGTGATGAGAAAAACAATATGAGAAGGTCGTCAGTTAGCTCGTCGACCATTTCAAAGCATCCAAAAAGCAAAACGGGGAAAGTACAGAGCTGAGAACAAATTACCTCATCCATTCCCGTTCGTTCCCCCACTCGTTCGCACCAGCCCTCCCAGCCCCTGTGCCGGCTCCGGCACAGTCCGTCTGTCCCGGTCCGTCTGTCCCGGTCCGTCTGTCCCGGTCCGGCCGCCTGGCCCGCGTTCTTGCCGGGGGTGCGGGTCTGTCCTGCCGTGTGCACCGTGGTTACCGCGCTGATCGCACCGAGGGGGGTCCCGTCTGTCCCATCCCCGGCTGCCCTGACTCTGTCGGCTCCCGCCGCTGCAGCCGGGGTCAGTCCCGGCTTTGTCTCTGCCGGATCAGCCACCGTGAGCCGAGTGAGGGCGATCCCCGCTCCAGCTCGGTCTGCACAGGAACAGCCCCTCGGGCGATCCCAGCCACAGACCCCGCCTCTGGAGCCCCCAGACCCTGAGCTGTGCCGAGCCCCTCGGGCGATCCCAGCCACAGACCCCGCCTCTGGAGCCCCCAGACCCTGAGCTGTGCCGATCCCCTCGGGCCATCCCGGCTGCAGACCCCGCCTCTGGAGCCCCCAGACCCTGAGCTGTGCCGATCCCCTCGGGCGATCCCAGCCACAGACCCCGCCTCTGGAGCCCCCAGACCCTGAGCTGTGCCGATCCCCTCGGGCGATCCCAGCCACAGACCCCGCCTTTGGAGCCCCCAGACCCTGAGCTGTGCCGATCCCCTCGGGCCATCCCGGCTGCAGACCCCGCCTTTGGAGCCCCCAGACCCTGAGCTGTGCCGAGCCTCCCCGTCCTGCCCTGAGCTCCATTCCCTTGGTAACCACAGCTCCGGCTGCTTAAGGAAACTCTCTAAAGGAATCACTTTATTGAAACACTAAAAAATCAGTTAGAAGAAAGCCCTCTCCTGATTCTTCCTAAAAATACGTGAGAAAGGCTGTAGAAGATAAAAATCCAAAAAGAATGGGATAAAGAGATTGGTCTATTTCCATTAAGAGAGGTTCTCAAAGGGGGGTGATGGATCAGAGTTTGTAAATGCTTCTTTGACTTTGTCTGAGGTCTGAAATTTTAAGAAATAAATAAAAGAGATATTTGGAGAATCCCATAGGCATAGCTGAACAATTAGACCAACTTTTAGGTCCAAACATGTATACTTGAGAACAGATGTGGTTGGTAATGAAAATAATATTTTTCTCAGGAAGAAAACCAATTAATCAGAGCAACTGAAATAAAAGCTTAAGAAAAAGATAATCTGCAGGGACCCCCAGAGAAGACAAAATGCCAACTGTACCTCCTGATTCGGGTTAAAATAATGAGGAGGGGAGTAAACACATGAACAGTTATTGTAATTACATAACCAAGAGAATAAATGAGACAGCATATCAAAGGCGAAATGTGAAAACAAAAGATTTTTGAGAGACAGCTTTTAGAGGGGAAAGAAAAAACTCCAACTAAATAGATAAACAAACTTTAGAGAAAAAGGAAAATGGTCCTAAGTAAGCAGAAGATCTGAAAATCTTTAAAGAAATGGGCCCATTAAAAAAAAAAAAAAAAAAAAAAAGTCATAGGCTTTAATTTTTTTGGGGGGGAACAAATACCATCAGGAGCCTGTGATAACTTTACAAGTGGGTCCCCAAGAAGAAGAATTGGAATTTGTTATAGACACAGGGGCAGAGAAAACCTGCCTGTTAAACGTTCCAAAAGGTTATAGTGTGAGCAAACATATAGTGAAAGTAACAGGGGCAAAAAGAGGAAGTTTTACATTTCTGGTCATTAAAGATGTGGTAATTGAGGGAAGAAACTAAAATTTAGGTGGGAGATGTGTTATTGGTCCCAGGGGCAGGTAGCAATTTATTGGGAAGAGTCTTACAAGTGCAATTAAGAGTAAGAGTTATATCAGAAAATAAGAAAATGACAGCTAGAGTTTTGAAATTAAGCCAAGAGGATGAAGAAAAAAAATCAACAAAGAAGTTTGGGCTGGAGAAAGAAATAGGGGAAGAATAAATATCGACCCCATAAGGGTTACAACTGAGAGAGGAGAAAGAGAGAAGTTGAAGTAGAGAAGTAGTTAGGAAACTCTGAGATGTTAGAATGTGAAGTGATGACATCTTGGTGCTAGAAGAGAGCAGAAGTGTGAATGCAAGTTTTTTGCATGAAAGGCAGAGAAGTATCTTAACACATGGTTGTTAAGAGGTTATTCAATGCCACACTGGGGTCCGGAAAAGCCTTAGCAGAACGGGCCCTCCTTGAAGAGAAAAGAGGATAAGTTGACGAGAGAAAGAGAAAGAATGTCAGGAGCACCTGGGCACGCCAGGTTTGGGGTTGTCAAGGTTGGGAGGTGTCTGAGCGCTCCCTGCGATCGGCGGGGTCTCGGGGGCTGCGGCAGGGACCGATCCATGGAGGTGCCCCGGGCGGGGCTGGCAGCAGAGGACACAGGTTTGCGGCCAGGAGCGGGCTGGCTCCGGGGCAGAGCTGCCGGGGGGCTCCCAGACTGTCGGGGTGCCGAGCCCAGGATGGCAGCGTCAGCCTGGAAGTAGGCCGAGAGAGAGAAGGGGAGAGAGAGAGAGAGAGAGGGAGAGGGCAAGAGAGACCCAGGGCAGCCCCCAGGGTCCCCATGCCCGGGGCTGCTCTCCCCTGCCCCGGCCCTGCAGCCAAGGGGCCGCACCGGGGGAAGGGCCAAGAACAGCCTTGACAGCAGGGCTGTGAAAAGAGGGGCAAGGGGGACTAGCACTAAAAGATAAAATCAAAGCAGAGATTGCTGACTCTCCAAACCTCACAAAGCGGTTTGTTTTTCTTAAGTAAGAAGTTTTTTGGTTTTTTTTTCTTTTGTGTGTTTTGTTTGCCGTTAACGAGAAGGCTTTTTTCCTGAAGAAGAGGCTGCTGTAGAGAAAGCTTTTAGCTAAACCCAGAAAGTTTAGAAGGAAAGCGAATCGTAAAAGTTAATGCAGTATTATCTTTCTTTTATTATCTATGCTATTAAGAAGTCCTTTCCAGGTACTACTGAAGCAACAATCAAAATCACGGAAAGAGAGTGAATTCATGCCAGCAGAATCAAAGGACTTGTGAAGAAACTTGAGGAACGGACTATCATATTTAAACCGGGTGATACTGAACTGACTTTCCAATGGGGACTGAGTGGTAATGGTTTGAGAAAACCCAAATGATCCAAGAAATGTACAAAGAATAACACTGAATTAAGAAATAAGATAATGCTTATATCACTGGATTTGAGCACTGCCTGAATAAAACATCTCCTTGAGGGAGGAATACCTCAGATAGAAAGATCAAGAACGTTTTTGTATTCTGACCTTAGCCCTAGAATTGTACAAGGGAGAAGGGGAATTACTATTTCCATTAGTAAACTTTACTTGATTCATTCCAATACTGGACATGCTAGGTGGGTTATAAGTAAATGCTTAAATTGTAAGAGTAATTAGTGTTGTGATTCGCAAAATTTATGCTCTTATTGCAAAAAGTGTTAAAGTACTGACTTGGTTTTGTGGATGGGAATTATTAGTGCCTGTTAAATGAGAGCTACCTGAGGAACAGTCAGAGACCACAGTTAAAGAGTGTCAAAACCAATTTGCCTAGCAATTAGTTAAGAGAAAGTGACAAAAAAATAGAGGGCAAGACCAGATTGGCCTCTGTATTTCACCACCAAGAAGATCAAATAAACCTGCTGTGGGTTGCAACCTCACAGGCATGGGAGGTGGCAGTATAAGCCATACTGGACCTCTGTTATTCCTGTTTCTGGCACTCACTTGTTGTCTTTTCCCTTTCGGGATACCAGCAGGATTGTGTCACAAATGCTACAGAAAGCATCACATAGAAAGAAACCAAAGTTCCTCCTTTATTACACACACCTGTGTCAACAGCCACTGTTATAACCCATCCAAATTAAGTACTTGTAGGCAAAACAGAGTAAATTATTAGATTACAAGAAACTTAAGAAAAAGTGGCAATAGATTTAGAACTGAATGTCCAAAAGGAGAGAGAGGGATTTGTTTTAAATTTAATCTTGAAGATGCGGTTCAAGATTTGGAAAAAAAACCCCAAATAATAAAGGAAAAGGTAAAACCAGCACAGCAATCTAACTCTGTATTGACTCCAAATTATCTGTTGAATTGTATTACAAGACTCCAAGCAGTTATAGAAATGATAGCAAATAAGGCTGCCCAGGCATTAGAGTTAACATTAAGTCAGCTAAGCCAAACAAAAACTGTAGGGTATCAGAAAGGTTCGCTTTAGACTATTTATTGGCCAAAGAAGGGGGTGTTTGTGGAAAGTTCAATATATCAGATCGTTGAAAATTGATGACCACAGAAAAGTCATTCTAGCAAAAGCAAAAGAAATCAAAAAGAAAAATATATACGCATATAACAACCCAGGTACCAGTCCAAAAATTAGAAAACAATGTTAAAATCTAGCTGGTGGGGTAATGTATTAGAAGAAATTAAGATCTTTCATTTGTGTTACAACTGTTTTTATATTTCTTTCTTGTGTAATCCCGTGTTTTATTTTACCAGCATAGTCCAGAAGATATAAGTAGAAAAAAAATATTGCTCAAGCCAAATGATTTACAAAGAATAAGAGTGGGGATTGTGAAAAATGCATGTATTTTATGATTGGCTTTTCGCAAATATTAAAATGAATATTATATGTGTTGTGTTAGAAAGCAATGCTGTATTAATTTTCTTAAGCACTGTGTTAAATATAGTTTTAGGTTATAAAAATAGAAACTATGCTATGTAAGATGCTTTGTTGAACAGAAAGGGCTTGCAGCGAGATAGCAGCCACAGGACATCTAAATCTTTCAGAGAAAGGGAATTTATTGCCTTCTTATCAGAAAAAATGAACTTCTTCTCACCTTGGAGGCACTGTTAGGATTAGAAGGAAAGAAGTTGACAATGACCAGACAGAATCCTGTATTTGAATGGAATTTATGCATCATGTATGAAGTATATGAATATGCAACAGGCTATTGTTCTTAAGGGTTAATCCTTTGTTAATGGGTGTCCTTTTTCAGGCTCCTGATGCCCAGAAAAAGGTACCCGGACATCCGTAACTCTTTGTTTTTATTGTCTCATATTGTCTTAATTCAATTTATCCAAATTGTTATTACTCTAATTGTGTTACTATTTTTATAACTATTTTATTACTATGAAACTTTTTAAAATTTTAAAAACAAGTGATTGGTGTTTTTCACACTGACTGTTCACCGCTGCCAATGCTCACAGTATTCTCCTAACACACTTGAGCTTCCTGTCTTTCAGTGAGAGAAAGATTCAGCTAAAGTCAAGGAAAGAGGGCAGGGGAGATGGAAACCTTCCCTTGGGATGCTTTTAGGAAGGCCTGAAGGGACCCTGCCTTTCCTTGGAACAGAGGTGGTCACCATGCATGGTGTTGCCTGACCTGCCCTAGGTGCTCCTCTATTCCAGAAGGACTTTTGCCCACTTCATCACTTGTCTGTCCCTCCAATTCCAGGGCCTCAAACCTGCTCTGTGAGATACTAAACCTGTAAGTCAGCTGTAAGTTTTCAGAATATGGCACTGACCATGGCTCTAAGTAAGTTTTTTTAATCAGGCTTACAATATATTTTGAGAAGAAGAAGGAACAGAAGGGGTAGATACCACACAAGAATCCAGCAGAGTCTTCCCAGCTTTTTTGTCTGGGTTCTATGAAGCACAATGCCCAGTGCTTGCATTATGCTGTCTTTTCATGTGTTCTGGTGACCAGAACCATCCCATGGCCAGGCCCAGGATAATTTGGGTGCCAAAGTCCCATTGCCTGCAAACATCACACTCTTTTTTACCCAGCTGGTGCTCAGCTCAGCATATTTGCTGAGACAACTTTAGGACTGTTTTCCTTAACTTGGCAGTTCTAGCAGATGTCCTTATGGCCCCTAAATTCTGCATCCTTTGTGTCCACTATCAATGGGCATCCTTCTTCCCAAGCTTTGTCAACCTCCCTCTGGGTCTGAGATCAGTGAAACGGGCCCAGCCCTGAGTCTTAAAGACAATTCTAGCAACAACTACTTTGCTTTTCTAATACCTGGCCATCACTTCGAGCTTGTAGGCTGCTATGTGTGTCACAGGTTAAATGTCTCTTCCTGTTGATCAGGCTTGGAAGTGTGGACAGCCCAGGCATGACAGGATATGTTTTCTTCAGGAAATGGGACGTAGGGCCCAGCTTGCACCAGGTCCATGCCCGCGCCTTCCAGAGCGCCAGAAGGTTCGCGGCGCCATTGCAGGGCTCAGGGCGCCTCCTTGTGGGCAAGAGTCGCCTCGACAGCGCGGGCGCCGCGCGGCGGAGCCAGAGGGCGGGAAAGGGCGGGCGGGTGTGAGGGGCGGGGCGGTTCCTGCCTAGAGCCGAGCCCGCGCTGTACCTGGGCGCCTTCCCGGCTCGGTGTTGGGAGCGAGCCGCCGCTGCTCGGGCTCTGGGAGAAGCGTGCGGCCGCTGCGGAGTCCCAGCCCGCAGATTTGGCTGCTGGCCGAGGCTGAAGTGCAGAGCTGCCATGCCAGAGCTGCCGTGCGCCGTGGCACTGCCAGAGCCCCTGGCAGAGCCGGGCTGGAAGTGCCGACAGCTGAGGGAAGCCCTGCCATGGCAGCGCCCCAAGCTCTTGTTTATCCCACAGAAAGAGAGGATCAGCACCTGGAGGTGACTGCGTCATTCCTGGAAAGGGACTATCTGCTTACAGTTGCGATGTCTGGCAGCAAGCAGGACGGCGCTGGTGCCAGGGAGCCAAGTGAGGGCAAAGCAGCCCTGTGACAGCCTGGCCCAGGGGCTCTTGTGGCAGCAGGCAGCGTGGGGATCAGAACAGAGGCAGGGGGAGGCAGGAGCTGCTCGGCCATGCCAGGGCTGGGAGCCTCCTTCCTGCCCAAGTGGGGCCCAGCTGGGCCAGGGGGCAGCTCCTGGGACAGCCGTGCCCGCATTGGCCCCTGCTCTGCAAGGCCTCCAGCGCTGCCCATCAGCCAGGCAGGGACAGAGCAGCCTTGGGGCCGATGCTGCTGCAGGCTCAGAGCCCCGCACAGCTGCTCATGCCTGGTGCCATTGGCTCTGTCCCCTGCAGCCTGCATGCTGTGTCACCGTGCAGAGGCTGAGCCCTGTGCCTCCCCTGGCCCTGGCAACTGTTCCTGTGCTGCTCCTGCACTGCCCAGGGCACCCACGGGCCCTGCTTGGGCCGCACGCAGACCAGAACCAGCTGGGGCTGTGACAGCTCTGCTGCTCTGGGCCCAGCCCTTGGGCAAAGCACCTGCCTGTCCCTGGGCTGGGGGCAGTGCCCATGGCTCCCCAGGGCACGAGAGCCTCAGCCCCAGCTCCCAAACATGACCTAACAGGGTTTGCTGATATTGATCCCTGTTAGACCTTTGAAAGCATGTTGAAAGTAACCTTGTTTGGCAAGTCCTTCAAGGAACAAACGTGATTCGCTTCTAATCAGTAAAAACTTTATTGGTTTGCTTGCACTTCCTATAGGGTATCCTAATGCTTCCTTTGGCGTTCCAGAAAATAATGAAAATCTAACAAATTCTAAAGAGAAGTTCTTGAATCCACTATGAGGAGAAGTCTCTACATTCACTATCCTTTCATACACTTAAGTAGCTGCTCCTGTAACACACAAAGATGTAGTGGTTTACCTGACTGGACCACACAACAGGATGTTATACACACCGCTACACTAAAAAACTTCTCTTCCCTGTTCATCACAAATTTAAAGCTCTTCTCGAGGTCCTGACTTAATTTTACATGCACATTCATACCTGCAATCCCTCCCCATGCTCAGTTTTCACCTAGACTTACCAGGGAACAGATGTTCCATACTTACCTCAAGCAATAATCTACGTCTGTCTTCCTAACCCTCTTTTTCTTCACTGACTTCTACTAATCTACAAAATAACTTGGACCCTCTGCACAAAAGAAACATCCAATTAATAGCCTTAAACACTTGTGAATGTGCTGCTACTTCTAACAATCTTGACCACCACAGCACTAAAATCAGAAATCAATTCTTCACATCCTTCCTGTTCTCCTGCCCCCACCACGCCTTGGCTCCAGCAGAAATGTTCCCTACTGCAGCCTGGTGTGCTAAGAACAATCAAAGGCAGCAGCACTTTTCCTCAACATGCTGCAATCTGAATTGCAGTGAAATTGCAGCTGTTGCATTAGAAGCTCAGCACCAGCACCCCACATCTTCCCCCAGAACTGAGGCCTGCTGAGGCCTGAGCTCTCCATTTCAACACACCCTGTAAATCAGGCTGCCTGGAAGATTGCAGGCTGGTAACTGTGTGAACACAGCAGTGCATTTCAGCAGAGTTATGGAATCAGTCTCATGGAAGGCACATCCTTTAAGCTTAAGACTCTATTCTACAAAATCTAGCCAGCAATTGTTTTGGTGGCCTGTGCAGGTTTTGGGGACTGTGCATGTTTCCTTTGGATGTTGTTTTCTTTGTTTCTAAATACAAAATTCACTGGATTCAGAAGCGAAACCCCAGCTTCATTAGAACAAAGAACCACAGGGACATATGTGGCTGACAAGAACACTCCTCATTTCTAATGGTAACACCAGAAAGAGGGGAAAAAGATAAAGATGATTTAAATACCTGAAAGGATCTGAAATGTCTACATAAGCTGTCAAGTGACTAAGTTTTTGGTAAACTCTAAAAGTCCAGATTCCTATTCGGTAATTGTCTGAAAGAAAAGAAAGCCAGAAAATCTGGTTGACCTTTATTTTGCCAGGACTTTCTCACGGGATTCTACCACAACTTGGATCACAAGTGAGGGTGGCAAATTTTGACTAGAAAACTTTGATAACTAGGCAGCATTTTTTCCTCCTCACTGAATTACAGGAAGGGTTTAAAAGGAAAAAAAAATATAAAAGAGCGTAAAGAAATTCTATCATACCTCTTAGGCGTTCATCATCTTTGGAGAACAAAAAAAAAAAAACTCTAGCACTTCCTGTGCATGGTAAAGAAAGAAACCTAGGAAAGGACAAAGGGATTTGAGCATTCTAAATTGTACTATCAAATTTCATGAACACGAGTTAATCCTGTAGTGCTTCAGAGAAATGCCATACATTGAAAAGCTTTATTACCTAGAAACCAAATAAATCTTTTTATTTTCCAAATCCTCTTTTAAAGAGAAAACTGACTGTGTCTTTGGCTTTTGGCCAAACTCAGTTTGGAGTTGGTCAAACCAAAATGACCCAGTTAATTTCCTGTGCTCTTCTCTTTCTTTCCATATTCACATTCACATCCAATGGGTTGCTGGGAGTTTTAACTCTGTGCAGCACAAACGGTTTTCTAAGATGACTTTCATTGCTCAGAGGTGTGCAATGTCAGTTTCCCATTCCCTGAGTGCTGCTATTAATATTCCCACAGCATCCAACTACTACAGCCAAGTAGACAACAAAGAGAAATGGAACTTGCATTTCTTGGTCCTGTTCAATTTCTGACATCTCAGGCTCATCGTCACCCTCAGAACTGCTGTCCTGGAAACGTGGATCCTCTTGCCATGTGGCTTTTACTGGCTTTATTGTCCCAAGCGCGTGAGGCTCTGCAATGACAGCACCAATAGAGAAAAAAAGCCAAAACCAGATTATTCCTCTAATCATCAGGAAGAATTCCTCCTTTCACGTGAAACACTTACAGTGCAAAAGAGAGATTTAGGAAGGACAGAATCTGACCCTGCCAGATTTTCTAAGCTACATTTCTGCTCCACTTTGTATTTTCCACTTTGTTCCAGGGATCCCTTATGTATTCTTAAACATTTCTCATTGCATTCAGAAGACACTGAATACCTTTTCAGTTCAGCGCAAGTCTGGGGGGCTCATTGCTTTGTGCTGTTGCGTTGGGTTTTTTAATATTTTGGGTAACTTCACGGGGTTTCTTTTCTCTCCTACATGACTGGGACTTGAGTTAATGTTGTTTCATCTTCATTTCAGACGGCCTCATTTTATCTAAGGTTAGGACACCCCAATGATCATGTGTCATTCCATTTCCTTTTTCTAAAGGTCCAAGAGTAGAATTCAGTAACAAACAGAATGTTCATGGATCTTGGGGCCAGCTCTCGGACTTTGCTCCTCCCTCTACATTAACGCACATTTCCTTAAAAGCCTTGTGAGTTCCTATGAAACTTGATATGACTGGTGTGTCACCTTTTTCCCTGTTTGAGGAATTCAGGGCATGAGAACAAGCTTTTTCACCACTCAGCAAAAACCCCCAATGCCTTCTCAAAGCATGCCTTTCAGAATTCCTGAGATGCAAGCATGAGGCACCTCTCAATAATCTACCACAACCCTAGCAAGCAGAAATGAAGATCAAAATGCTTCTGCCTAATTACTGACTTCTGTTGCTGAAAATCCCCTGCATCCTGACCTTTTTTACACCATATTGCCCTACAGTGCCTGCCAGAAGCTCTTCCTTAGCAATGGCACTGTTAGAAGGGTTCTGCTGTTACCTTCTTTGATGCCCAACTCCTCTGTGCCTCCAAAGAAAGAAAACTTGAAGTAACTCGTCTCCTGAGCTGCATCATCCTCAGGCAAAGGTCCCAAATGGTCATCTGGGGCAGAGTCCTGTGCATCCTCTTTGTCCCAGGGTATTTCCTCAGTCTGGTTTGCTCTTTGAAGGTCTTTCAAAGAATAAACCAGAATAGACGGAGGAAATACCGTCTATTCTGGTTTGTTCTTTGAAAGGCCTCTTTCAAATCCGCAGCAATGGTGTAGGAGTTGTCTTCAGACAGTGAGGCAGTGTCTCATCTCTTTCTTCTTTTTTTGGCTTTACTGAAATGAGATTGTTCAAGGATAGCAACACAGCACACGTCCTTTTCGGACACAGCTTCCCTAAGAGCCACCTTGCTCTGAATGTCTCCCTAAGCATATCCAAGCCCATTAAGGAGTGGTTCATTATCAAGGGTAAGCAGTGGGGAAACACCTGAGGTTGAAGTCTAAAGGCAGGAACAAGAGTCCTTTTTAATTAGCCACATCCTTAAGTGACTTTTCACTGAATACACAGTTACACAGAAATCAAGGTATTTAGCCCAGACTTCTTCCTGCCAGTAGAAACGTCAAGAGCTAATAGGGTTTGCCCACAGAGCTGCACATCTCAGGGTCCCTGCACTGACCGTTCTCACCTTCACTTCTGGCAAGGAACACACGGCCTAGAAAGAAAAGATGACGGCGCTACGTGGTGCTGTTGGAGGTCCCAGTTGAGGTCCGACGTCGCTGGTGGGAGCGGCTGCTCCTGCGGGATGTCCCCGACCATGTCCCCCTACGCCTGGGCCTCTCAGCACTCGCTGCTGTCCTCCGGCTCCTGTCCTGGCGACTCCTGGACCGCACAGTTTGAGTCGAGGCCCGGCGCTGCTGACGGGAGCGGCTGCGTCTGGGGAATGGCCCTGACCATGTCTCCCTTCGCCTGGGCCTCTCAGCCCTTGTCCCTGTGCCACTGCTGCTGCCGCGGCGACTCCTGGAGCGGACAGGTGGACTCTGGGCCCAGCCTTGCTGGCGGGAGCGCCTGCGTCTGGGGGATGGCCCTGACCATGTCTCCCTTCGCCTGGGCCTCTCAGCCCTTGTCCCTGTCCCACTGCTGCTGCCGCGGCGACTCCTGGAGCGGACAGGTGGACTCTGGGCCCAGCCTTGCTGGCGGGAGCGGCTGCGTCTGGGGGATGGCCCGGACCATGTCTCCCTTCGCCTGGGCCTCTCAGCCCTTGTCCCTGTCCCACTGCTCCTGTCACAGCAGCTCCTGGAGCGGACAGGTGGACTCCGGGCCCAGCCTTGCTGGCGGGAGCGCCTGCGTCTGGGAGATGGCCCTGACCATGTCTCCCTTCGCCTGGGCCTCTCAGCCCTTGGCCCTGTCCCTCTGTTCCTGTCATGGCAACTCCTGGAGCGGACAGGTGGACTCTGGGCACGACCTTGCTGGCGGGAGCACCTGCGTCTGGGGGATGTCCGTGATGGTGTCTCCCTTTGCTTGGGCCTCTCAGCCCTTGGCCCTGTCCTACTGTTCCTGTCACGGCGACTCCTGGACCGGACAGGTGGACTCTGGGAGCAACTTTGCCGGCGAGAGGAGCTTCGCCTGCGGCTGGGCCCAGCACGTCTGGAATGGACCCTGTCCTCAGGGTCAGGGGACGTGCTGCGTGTTGCCCTTGATCTGCTGATGCTGCTGGTGTCCAGTGAGGAAGATGGCAGCGCCTGCTGCCATGCTGCGTGTTGGGGCCTGCTGTGGCTGCCCGTCTCTGGAGATGGAGGTGGGGAAACCAGCACCAATGGCACAGGGCTGTGGGAGCTGGGGCTGATGGCCTCAGATTCTGACCAGCCACGAGCAGATTGTAGTCCTGACTGTCTGGCCGGCCTGGGGCCATTGAGCTCTGTCTCATCCCTGGAGGCTGTAAGGGCAAGCAGGAATGTCAAAGATCACCCAGGCCCCGGCCAGGCCAGGCCAGAGCAGTGCCTCCAGCCCTCCAGCAGTGGATGCTGCGCTCTGCCAAGCCCGGCCTGGGCACTGCCCCCAGCCCAGGGACACCGGGGACTTTGACTCATACATGTTCCGAGCCCAGCACAGCTGTCACACTCCCATCTCTGTGTGCTGTTCCTCAGGCCAGAGCAGCGCCTGTGGGTGCCCTCAGCAGCACAGGAGGAGCACAGGAGCAATTGCCAGGGCCTGGGGAGGCAAACAAGCTCATAGCACTGAGAACAAAAAGTGTACCAGCACGTGGTTGTCTAGCCAAGCGCTTCTGCTTCTTCCTGCTTTGAGCCCTTGTCGAGACACAGGTTCCCTGCAGAGCCCCAGGTGCAGCTTCCCAACTTACCCCTGTTCCTCTGCCTCCTCCCTGCCCCCAGGGTAAAGGCAATCCCTGGCATTGCATTGGCCGTGCCTCACTCCTAGATCTGCGAAGGCATCGTTGTCCTCCCACGTTGGCTGTCTGATGGAGAAAGGAAGAGATGATGAATTTCTGCTGCTCTCCCTCACGGAGGTCCAGGGTGTCCCAGCTCTTTCTCCAGCGCTTTTCCAAGTTGGGGGTGAAGCTGAAGCCCAGACTCACAGGACAGGGCAGGGCCAGGGCTCCTGGGGCAGGGCCTGGCACAGCACAGCACTTGCACCCTCCTGGCTGGTGGGCCAGGCAGAAGGACACCAACCTGAAGGGGACTCGGATCCCCAAGATGAACATTTCAACAGGGAATTCCCCACTGTCTCTGCACAGGGGGCACTGGAAATAGAAAGCACCAGCGCGCAAGGCCTGTCCCTGCAGGGCAAACACAGGCAGGGTGAGCGAGGCCCTGCTGCTGCTGCTGCTGCTGAGCACCTGCTGTGCCCCAGGGCTCAGGGGAGGGCTCCTACCTGGATGCAGTCCATGTGGAACCAGGCCTTTTTGCACGCTGGGCACACCAATGTTGTGAAGGTCTTTCTGTCCTCCACAGGTTCCATGCAGATGGGGCAAACGGTGTCCGGCTCAGGAGTCGCATCCACCTCCTGCTCTGGACGGTGCTCAGGGCAGAAAGAGCTGGGGGCAAAGGGATGGGGAAAGTGAGAAATGCTGGATCATTCCCCAGGGGTGGTCATAAAGAGAGATGAGGTACCTGAACGGAGTAACGTATAGATTGACACAGCCGCCCTCCTTGGTACAGGGCAAGTGGAACCATCTGTCACAGTTCTCCCTGCAGCACATGATGGTTGCCCCGCTCTGGCCGCAGACGCAGCAGCGCTGGAAAGAGCCAAGCAGCTGCATCAGCAGCAGCAGCAGCAGCAGCAGCCTCGAGGCCTCCCCAGGCAGCCCCAGGGCTAAGGGCAGGGCGCAGGACGTGGCCGCTGCCGGCTCCCAGCCCACAGAGCCGCCAGCTGGAGGAGGGAGGCTGCTGTGCCAGGGCCTCTGTGCCAGAGCTGCTGGGAGCCAGACTTTGTCCCGACTGCTGGGCCGGCCTTTCTTTCCTGCAGTCTGGGCTAAGCTCTGGCAAATCTCGCCAGGCACAAATCTCCCAGCTCTTGTCAGGCTCTCACCTTCTGTGCCGCCCGCCGCACTGCAATTAGGAGATCTCGAGGGAGAAAGTCCATGAGTCCCCGCGGTCCGTCTCTTGCCGAAATAGTAGAGTGGCAAAGAACTGCAGCCAAGGGGAGAAGCTGATGAGGAGGGGGCGGGAGGAGCTGCCCATTGCAAAGGTGGAGGGAGCGCCCGGAGCCACTCACCATGCAGAACACGTGGGCACAGAGCCCACCCTTCTGCAGTTTGTCACCGCACATGTCCGGGTCAGCCTCGGCACGGCGACACAGCATGCAGGCTGCAGGGGACAGAGCCAATGGCACCGGGCATGAGCAGCTGTGCGGGGCTCTGAGCCTGCAGCAGCATCGGCCACAAGGCTGCTCTGTCCCTGCCTGGCTGATGGGCAGCGCTGGAGGCCTTGCAGAGCAGGGGCCATTGCGGGCACGGCTGTCCCAGGAGCTGCCCCCTGGCCCAGCTGGGCCCCACTTGGGCAGGAAGGAGGCTCCCAGCCCTGGCATGGCCGAGCAGCTCCTGCCTCCCCCTGCCTCTGTTCTGATCCCCACGCTGCCTGCTACCACAAGAGCCCCTGGGCCAAGCTATCAGAGAGCTGCTTTGCCTTCACCTGGCTCCCTGGCACCAGGACCCTCCTGCTTTCTGTCAGACATGGCGGCTGTCTACGCTGAGTCTATCTCCTCGAGGGACGTGGTCACTTCGAGGTGCTGTTCCTCTCTGTCTATGGGAGAAAGAAGGGGGGGGGGGGAGTTTGCAGAACAGGCCCAGAACCACGAGGCTCTACTCCCTGCTCAGCCCTGCGTGAGCCCTGCTCCTGTCTGTTTCTCCTCCCGTCGTCGCCTTGAGTAACACTGCAGTGTCCTCTGGCTGTTCCTCTGCTGATTCTGTGATTTTGGGAAGGGAGAGGCAGGTGAGCCTGCAGCACAGGCCCAGAGCCCCGAGGTGTGGGGCCCCTCTGGTCCCTGGGCAGCCACATCCCCGCCCTACCTTCTCCTCCCGTTGTCAGGTCGCACTGACACTCGGCTTGAGCCCCGCGTTCCCTTTTGTGGCCTTGGTGGCACAGGTCACAATGGCCACTCTGACATCAGCACTGTGTACCCAAAATCGGGGCAGCCATGGCCCCAGGTCCCTGGCAACCACTTGTGGCGGCCCCCTTGGGCACCGAGCTTCTAAAATGGTCCGAGCGTTTGCTCAGGGTGGAAGCAGGGCCAGGACTCCTGCAGCAAGTGCAGGGTCAAATGCCAGGCCCTGGGGCAGCCATCCAGGGTGGCACTGTAGGCAGGGAGGTGCTGTTCAGGCACTGCCACACTAGGGCTCCGGCCCCGGCCAAGGGAAATTTCTGCTCCTGCCCCTGGCAGGCGGTGGCCCAGAGAGCCCGTGCGGAGTCAGCTGCACTACAGGGATTCAAACCCTGCTCTAGGTGAACTGATGTTTTCATCAAGACCTGTCTGCAGAAAACTAAGATGAACCTGATTTGATGCTGCTGCTGATCACCATTGGGTACAGGAGATAAACCTGGACACCACCACAGCTGCCTCCGTTATCCTGCCATCATATGAACTAACAACTTTGACTTTCCATATAAATGGAAAAATTAGTATTAAGCTTCTGAGAAGCGTCATCTTTTATACTGACTCAGCAGAAAGACAGAAAATTCACTGAGAATTTTCTGTGTACATTTGACAGGAGAGCTTGCAACTGTCCTCAACTCAAGTCAAATACAGGAGGATGCTTTTCCTACATTATAGGAACTTTGCCAGTTTGGTCCATGCTTTCCTACTAGAAAATACATTGGAAAAAATTAGGAAGAGAAGCACGAACAATTCTTGTCAATTTTTCTCTTTCGTGTCTTTGCAAACATGCTCCTGGAAATGCAGATCCATGACTTCTGGAACAATCAGTGGCATCTCTGGGAAGCAGGGCAGGGACTGACAGGCAAGGACACACTGCACCTGCCTGATGCTGGGGCAGCAGGAGTTTGCCCATTTTCCTGTCTCCATGGGAGAGCCACCTTGGCTGGGAAACGATCCCTTCACTGCTCTAGGAGGGAGGCACAGCCAGTGCAATGCCAGGGAGCGCCTTTACCCTGGAGGCAGGGAGGAGGCAGAGGAAGAGGGGGGAAGTTAGGAAGCTGCACCCGGGGCTCTGCAGGGCTCCCGGCTAGGTCTCGAAGCACAAGGAGCCAGAAGAGCTTGGCCGGACAATCCCGAGCTCTGGACACCTTGTCCTCAGCACCGGGAACCCGTTTGCTTCTCCAGGCCCTGGGCACTGCTCCCGTGCTGCTCATGCAATTACACACAGACACAGAGCTACCTGCTCTGTCTCAACCCTCTTCAGCACTGAACAGCACAACACAGTAACATGTTCTCTTCAGTACATGGTCTAATTATTAATAGTCCTGCAAAGACTCACATTCAAAGCACACACAAAAACCCCAAACCCTGGTACAAACCTTGCATCAACACAAAATGCATGTTGCTGTTCAGAAACACAGGGCAGCACTTTTGGCCAATGCTTTTTCCTATAAGATCTTTCAAAGGATTGCAAAAGTGACATTGTTTGGCAACTTCTTCAAGGAACAGACAGGAGAGGCTTCTGAGTTTTTAAAGATTTATTGGTTTGCTTTCACTTTCCTTTTGGCATCCTTACACTTCACCCAGCATTCCAGAAAATCGTGAACATCCAAAATAATATCAGGGGAAGTTTCTGAATTCATTCATGTTTCTCCCAAAGACTTTCTTGACATACATACAAGTGACTGGTCCTATGACATACAGAGACGCAGTGGTTTCCCTGACTGGACATTACAAGACAACGTTATAGACTCCACTATACTAAAACACTTCTGTTGCCTGGTAATTACAAAGCCTGAAGCTCTTCTAGAGGCTTTTCCCAGTGCAACTTCATTAGGTTCCTCTCTGCCCAACTCTCAAGCCTCTCCAGGTCTCACTGAAGGGCAGCAGAGCCTTGTGGTGCCTCAGGCCCTGCTCCCAATTCTGTCCCATCAGCAAACACTGAGGGAACACTCTGTCCCTTCTGCCAGGTCACTGGGGAATAAGGCAAACAAGGCTGGGCCCAGCACGGCGCCCTGAGCTCACAGCTACCTGAGTTTGGAGCTCCCCTGTCCACTTCTCTGCCCCACTGTCCCTGAGCTGCCTCAGGGGCCTGTTATGGGAGGCAGGGACAAAGCCTTGCTGAAGTCCCAGCTGGCAACAACCACTGCTCTCCCCTCACAAGCCCAGCCAGTCACTGCAGCACAGGTGGCTATGGGATTGGTCAAGCATGGTTTCCATTCCTGTTATTCCACAGGCTTAGAGATGGCATCCAAGAGGAGCTGTTCTGTCACCTTTCTGGGGATGGAGCTGAGGCTGATGGCCCTGCAGTTTCCTGGCTCTTTCTTGGTGCCCTTTTGCAAGACTGCAGTGATGTTGGCTTTCCTCCACTGCTCATGCCTCTCTCCAGGGCTGTCTCCTTCCCTGACCTGCTGGCAGAGCACCCTGTGCCAGAGGCAGGAGCAGAGATTTCCCTTGGCCCCAAAAGGGAACACTGGGCTCAGGCCGAGTGTCAGTGCGACCTGACAACGGGAGGAGAAGGCATGAAGGAGCAGAGCTCACACAGGGCTGAGCAGGCAGTAGAGCCCTCGTGGCTCTGGGCTTGCTCTGCAAGCTCCTTGGCCTCTACTTTCTCCACAGAGAGAGAGGAACAGCACCTCAAAGCGACCAGGAAACCCGGACATGGAGCGGAGCTGGGGCTGTGACACCTCAGGGAAACTGGCCATGGAGTGGGACTGGGGCTGTGACACCTCAGGGAAAGCGGACACGGAGCGGGACTGGGGCTGTGACACCTCAGGGAAAGCGGACACGGAGCGGGACTGGGGCTGTCAGCCCTCAGGGAAACTGGCAATGGAGCGGGGCTGGGGCTGTGACACCTCAGGGAAACTGGCCATGGAGTGGGGCTGGGGCTGTGACACCTCAGGGAAACTGGCCATGGAGTGGGGCTGGGGCTGTGACACCTCAGGGAAAGCGGCCATGGAGTGAGGCTGGGGCTGTGACACCTCAGGAAACCGGCCATGGAGCGGGACTGGGACTGTGACACCTCAGGGAAACTGGCCATGGAGCGGGACTGGGGCTGTCAGCCCTCAGGGAAACCGGCCATGGAATGGGACTGGGACTGTGACACCTCAGGAAACCAGCCATGGAGCGAGACTGGGACTGCCAGCCCTCAGGAAACCCGGCCATGGGGCTGGGGCTGCAGCTGTGACACCTCAGGGAAAGCAGCCATGGGTGTGGCTTGGCCTTTGACACCTCAGGGAACTCACCATGGCAGCCACCTCCAGGGGTTTTGAAGTACTTGTTTCTTGGTTTAATGCCCTTCCAAGATCAATTTTCCTGATCCTTATCCATGTTTTGGACAAGTATTGCCTCCTGAACAGGCCACCTCCTGGATGTGCAATGATTCCATCTGATCCAGCTGTGCCTCTTCCTTTCTCAAGGGATGGACAGAGGGGCTCTATTGAAGGTGGCATTTCCTGCAGGAAGGGAGGCGATGCCAGACACAGTCACAGGAGGTAGTTGCTGTGCTTCTGGGCCTGAGCCCTGCTGAGGCTTGAGCTGCCCTCTCTGCTGCTTGGCAGTGCAGGCACAGCCCGGATAAGATGGGCACAGCCCAGAGGAATTGTCCCGAGCAGGCTCAGGGCACTCGGGTACTGAGCTGTCCTGCTGGGCTCCCTCCGTGGGAGACATGTCCCGAAACCTGGGAGCGGCTGCACGGGGTGCCCGTGGTGGGGAAAGGGCAGAGGGGGAGAGCAAGGCTCCAGTGTGTCCTGAGAGGGCCTGGCTGTGTGCCCATGTGATGTGGGAGCTGTTCCATGGGCAGGTGGGCAAGCAGGAGGGAGGGACGGAGGTTGGGAGTGACAGCTGTGGCACTGCAGATTTCCCCAAGCATTTAGTGAGGGTTTCCTGTGTGGCAGGGAGAGAGCCCCAGGGCCCTGGGCTGCTCCAGCTGCCCCTCCAGGCATGTTGCACAGGACCTGCAAAGAGCGTACAGAGTGACCAGGAGCCACAGGCTCCCACAGCCTTACCCCACCCCCTTGCAGTCCCCAATTCCCCAAGGGAGAAGGGGATCCCAACACACCATGGAAATGGTTCTGTAGCATCTGTGATCCCTCCTCGACTGGGATCATGACTTGGATTACTTGGAAATGCTGGTGAATGGTGCTTTGAAGACCTTGCCAGATGTTGGAGGCATGTTCTGAATGTACCTTTCCTGACAGAATAATCTGTGTCAGTATGCCAAGAGCTTACCATGAGCCAGTTCCCTTAAATTTCACTGAAGGTAGATCAGTTCTGGAAACCTTACCCTGCTCCCTTCTGGAGCCCTGAGGGATCCCACAGGATCGCTGTCAGTGGGAGGAAGGGGCATTTAGCTGTCCATCCTCCTCCCGTGTGCAATGCCACTGTGTCCTTCTGTGTGCTCTGTGCAGCCACAGAGAAGAGCAGAGAGGGAAGGGGCTGGGCCCGGGACTGTGCCTGGGGGCTGAGCCTTTCTCAGCTCCTTTGCAGCCCCCAGGGAGCCCGAGCTGCTTCTGCTGCCACTGCTAAGCCCTGGCCCTGCCTGGGGCTGGGTTTCAAGCTGCTGGCTGCTCCAGGGAGTCCTTTCTGCCCCGACTGCCCCGCAAGGGGCTCCTTCCATCCCAGTGTGGGGCCACTGCAGGCACGAGGTCCCCCTGGCCCTGCTCCTGAGTGGAAGGCAGAGCCAAGGGAATGCCTTGGAGGGCACCAATCACCCAGGTGCCCTCACTGCCACTCGGGCCTGAAGGAGAATCTTCAGCAGTGCCATTGGAGCTGTTGTGTCCTGCCTTTCTTTGCAGCTGAGCCTGTTGCTAAAGGTGATCTGGCTTCCCAGCCCATGTTCAGGATTGAGCCTCTGGGAGATGGTGAGGGTACGCCAAGGCCTTTCCCCTGTGAGACCTGCCAGCTCAGAGCCCAAAGCTCGGCCAGGGGGGCATCGCTGCAGGTGCCAGGACAGAGCCATGCATGTGTGTGCCCTCACCCTGCACGATCCACTCACAACTTCTGCTCAGCACTGGCAGGTGTTTGAAGGACGGTGGGCCATGGCCCAGCTGAAAAAGCCCAGATGATTTGTTGATTTTATCCGATTTTGCATAAGCATGACGTTCTGAACATGCCATTAAAGAAATGGAGAATTTCTCCATCTTTTAAGGTGTACTTTTTGTTTCTCAAGTGATGGGCCAAAAGTTAGGACAGAAGGAGGTGTTTCCCCAACAAAGCAGAGGCCGATTGGCAGCCCCTGCTGCAGGAAGGAAGTCCAAGCCAAACACAGGCATGGGCACAGGCACAGAAGGTAATTGCTGTGCCAGGCTCAGCAGGGCTCAGCCATTGGCAGAGCTGTGTGGCTGCAGCTCTTCTTCTTCTACCAGGGCCTCCCTTGCACAGCCCGGCAAAGC
This sequence comes from Melospiza melodia melodia, assembly GCF_035770615.1. NCBI lineage: Eukaryota > Metazoa > Chordata > Aves > Passeriformes > Passerellidae > Melospiza > Melospiza melodia. The sequence continues at coordinate 4,686,074 of NC_086200.1, forward strand.
TGGAGGTGCCTTTGGAGCTCGTTCAGAGCCCTGGGGAAAGGGGACTCGTGCACCAATGTCCCTCCCGCTGCAGCTGCTCCGGAGCTGGCCCTGAGTGCCCAGAGGCCCAAGGCACAGGAGCAGCCCCGAGTGGGAGCCCTGCCGCGAGCCCAGGGCCAGAGCCAGCCTTGGCTCCTGACTGGGCAGGGGCTGCACTGGGTCCTGACAGGGCCTGACTCTGTGCCCTGGGGCGGGGGGAGCTGTCACAGGGCAGGGAGGGCCAGGGCTGGCAGGGGCTGCTCAGGGATGGCTGTGGCCCGTGTCCCTCCAAGCAGCGACTGCCCAAAAAGCTGTGCTGCGCCCGGGCTCTCCTCCCGGCCTGCTGGGCTTTGTTGGGTGGCACAGCCTGTGCCACGGGGTGGCAAGGTCCCTGCAGGCCCCAGCTCTGGGGGAAGCGGAGAATGTCCTGCCCGCATCCACCGTGCTGCCAGCTCAGCAGTGCAGCACAGCAGGGGCTGACGCTCCCCATTGCTCCCACAGGTGCAGCTGGAACCACAGCACATGTTCCTGATTCCCAGAAGGGCCTTGGAAGGGGTTTCTGTCAGGGAACAGGCTTCTGGCTAGGGTTACTGGCAGGCCTGCTTGTCTTGGAGCTGATCTTCATCTTATGCTGTGTCCGAATATGGACTTGCTGGAAGAGAAAAGAGTGAGTGTTTAGTTCACCTTTCCCTCAAAGAGCTTCTTTTGAAAGTCTACGTCAGACAGAAAACATTCCCAGTGAGGTTGCAGTGTAGGGGTGGCCAGTCCTTGATTGTCCAAAGAACTCTGCTGAGGGTTCTGCTGCTGCCCAGAGCTTTCATTGGCCTCCTAATTGCTGGGCCTTGTCCGGGGGGGCCCACTGGGGCTGCAGCCAGTGCTGGCTCCCACTGAGGCTGCCTGGCCAAGAGCAGCCCCAGGGGCACAGGACAGAGGCAAAGCACGGTGGGGAGGAGAAAGAGCAGGGACGAGATTGCCCTTGAAAGGCAGAGGCGCTCTGGGGCCCGCTCCTGGCCAGGGAGCCTGCCCAGAGCCGTGTCCTGCGGGCCGGGGCCTTGAGGGACAGCTGTGCAGCTGGGCCAAGCTGTGCCAGCAGCTCCAGCCGTGCTGGGGAGCCTTGCCAGCTCTGGGCCCGGCTGTGCAGGAGGCTCCCTGTGTGCCACTGGCAGCTGGGGCCCCAGCCACCTCTTCTTTCCACAGTTCCACCTCTGGACAGGAGTTTTAAGATGGTGGCTGCATGTCACACCCAAACAGCAGGAGCACCTCCTCCAGCAGTTAGAAGGGCCTGGGCAGCCCTGTCATGAGTTCTGAGAAGAGGACTGCAGAACAGCCATCGACAAGGAAATCTCCTATTCTCCTGGATATCCCACTGCCACCTCCTCTCCCCATGTATCTCCCCAAGCTACTTCCATCTCCTTTTTAATCCTCCTCTGTCCTGTCCCGACTTCTTCTATAGACCCCAGGAGCAGCCCAGCACCGTCCTGCCCCTCCTGAGTCCAACATGTCCCTTCCTCTGCCCCTGAGCCCCCTGGGCCTGCCCTCTAAACAACACTGAAGTTATCCCCGCTCTCTGCCAGGCCAGGTGATGGCCCTTTCTTTAGTTGCACTAAAGGGAAGGTGCCGTCACCCCAGTGTTTGGGTGGCAGCAGCAGCAAAGCTCGGCCGGCAGCACCACTGGCTGAGCTCCATGGCCAGGAGCAGCCGTGGATGCCCACGGTGTGGGCAGGCAGGAGCCAGGCAGGGGCTGCTGTGACCAGCGGCGGGGTCCCGAGGGCTGGGGGAGCCCAGTGGGCAGGCAGCAGCATGGGGCTCCCGAGAAAAAGCAACCCCATTTTCTTAATTTTTCACTTTTAGATATTAGAAATTTGTAGAAATATTTCAAAATATTTTTTCTGTAGACAGACACCCCCAAATATTTCTTCCCAATTCCTATAGTACTTAAAGATTTTTTAAAGTAGTTTTAGAATCCAAAAAAATGACCTCATTTTGTCTTCACTTCTCATTTTTAAAAATATTTAGAAATATCTCTTGTGTAGAGAAATCCTCATATGTTTCATTCCTTTTTCCACAACACATCTGTATTTTTGAAACTGGTTTTAGAGGTCTGGAAAATATTTTCCCCATATACAATAAAAAATAAAATTGCATTTCAGTGGTAATCTTTATTCTAGGAAGAAGTAAGACCCCTTCAGCCAGCCAGCCTGCTGCAGAGGCTCTTTTCCCACAGGAGCTTTGTACCTAGTCACAACCAACATACATAAAACCTTTTCCCAGATATTTCCTGGGATTTTTGACAAGCTCACGTCCTAATCTTCTCAGACAAATTTTGAGCACAGTGGGAATGTCTTCAAATTACCATCATTGTTTGCTTCTGGTGGAACTCCCTCCATTCTAGAGCAGGGCCTTCTCTCAGCTTCCTGCTGCGCCCGGGCTCTCCTCTCGGCCTGCTGGGCTTTGTTGGGTGGCACAGCCTGTGCCAAGGGGCAGCAAGGTGCCTGCAGGCCCCAGCTCTGGGGAAATGGAGAACGTCCTGCCTGCATCCACCGTGCTGCCAGCTCAGCAGTGCAGCACAGCACGGGCTGACGCTCCCCATTGCTCCCACAGGTGCAGCTGGAACCACAGCACATGTTCCTGATTCCCAGAAGGGCCTTGGAAGGGGTTTCTGTCAGGGAACAGGCTTCTGGCTATGGTTACTGGCAGGCCTGCTTGTTTTGCAGCTGATCTTCATCTTATGCTCTGTCCGAATTTGGACTTGCTGGAAGAGAAAAGGGTGAGTGTTTAGTTCACCTTTCCCTCAAAGAGCTTCTTTTGAAAGTCTACGTCAGACAGAAAACATTCCCAGTGAGGTTGCAGTGTAGGGGTGGCCAGTCCTTGATTGTCCAAAGAACTCTGCTGAGGGTTCTGCTGCTGCCCAGAGCTTTCATTGGCCTCCTAATTGCTGGGCCCTGTCCTAGGGGGGCCCGCTGGGGCTGCAGCCAGTGCTGGCTCCCACTGAGGCTGCCTGGCCAAGAGCAGCCCCAGGGGCACAGGGCGGAGGCAAAGCACGGTGGGGAGGAGAAAGAGCAGGGACGAGATTGCCCTTGAAAGGCAGGGGAAGGGAGAATGTTGCTTATTGGAAGAAGCCCCAAAGAGCGGCTGGAAGGGGTGCTGCCTGATCAAGGACCCCCGAGAAGCGGAGGGAGGGCGTATCGGCTGATGGGGTGTCCCGAGGAGCGGCTGGGGAGAGTGGGGGTGTCCCTTAGTGGGGAGGAGCAGCCGGAGCGCTTGCACGGTCCGGTGGTGGGGAGGCCGGCGGGGCAGTCGGAGTAGGCTCAGCCCGGCTGGTGGGCACGGCTAACCCCGCCCGCCCGCAGGACCACGGCGCAGTTCCTGTTGGAGGCGGGCCTGCACGGGCTGCTGAAGCTGGACACGCTGATCCCGAACGCGCCGCCTGCGCCATGGCAGCGCAAGGCCAAGGAGAGCGGCCCGGGGCCCAGCCCTGTCGGCGTGTCCCCCATAAAGCCGGCATGTCGCTCCCACAGCCCCAGCAAGACGCCGTCCAAGACACCCGGTGAGCGCCGGCCACCGGCGGCAGAGGTTGAGTGCGGGAGCCTGGCCCAGGCTGCTTGTCCGTAGCCACGGGGCTCTGGGCTCCCTGCCACGCTGCCCTACCGGCTGCTGCTCAGGCAGGAGGAGGTGGGCTGTGCTCCTGACAGCCACCCACCTCCTTGCCAGCATGAGGGGCAGAGCTCTGAGCACTGGGGCTGGCGAGCTGCTCTTCACCCAGCTGAGCCTTGCTGGCACAGCTGTATGCTAGGACGAGTGTGGGCAGGACTGTCAGCTGACAGCTTTACATCCTGTGAGCGTTTCTGTATCTTCCCCTTATCTCTGGACTCTGGAATTGTTGCACTAGACCCAAGGAGTTGCACCACACAGTCCCTAACCAACTTGGTGGCAGGGAGGAAAATATAAGTTAGTTGGGACTGGGTGGCATGAGACCTCAGAGTCCTACTTGTCTGGTGGGTGTGATGTGGAAGAGTGTTGGGTTTGCTCCCGTGAAAGCTCTAATACAGGCTGTTAAATAGCTGTAAGACAATATTTTCATATGTGAATGCAGGTAAATCTGGATCCAAAATTCAAAGCACCCCCACAAAGGCTGGGGGGGATCGCTACATTCCCAAACGCAGCACTATGCAGATGGAGATGGCAAATTTCCTCCTAACCAAAGAGAATGACCCTGCTGAGGATTCCCCTACCAAGAAGGTGAGCATGTTGCTAAGTTACAATTACTTCAATAACTGCTACGCCTTCCTGCCCCTTTACAGAGCAGTGAACAATAGGTTCTATCAAGGGGGCACACGGCACTGACAAGTCCCAGCCATCACTACTTGCAGCTCTGGGCTTCAGGAGCCTAGGATGAGACTGAAGCTGTAGAGACTGCCATGCACTCGAAGCCTATGCTGCTTCTGGTAGCAAAATTTAGCTTTTGACTAACGAGGCTTTAAAATGTAGCAGGCAACAAAAACACAAAGCTGTAAGCCTATGCAAAGTGAAACTGCTGGTGGTAGCTATTCTAGGACAAGGTCTCCACAGGGAACACTTCTGGAATGTTTTACACTGTGTTCTGAAATCTGTTTATGAAGCATTTGGTCGCTTTGTGGCTGTGGCTTTTCCCTCTGGCAATGACACTGAATTTGCCATTGTTTGAAAATGTGAGCAGGACAATGTATGAAAGTCTGAGGAAAACTGCTTTGACCTGCCTCTGTGTGACTGACCCTTGCAGCACAGTCAAACATCTTCAGATTCTAAGAGAAGGGGACTTAGATGTCTGTTTAAATTGTAGTGTGGGAATTGTTTTAAATGCATTGCACTGAGGGTGATTTGTCTCTGTAGGAGCAACAGAAAGCCTGGGCAGTGAATCTGAATGGTTTTGATGTGGAAGAGGCAAAGATCCTCCACCTCAGAGGAAAACCACAGAATGCTCCAGAAGGTGTGATACAGGCTCCGTGTGAGCTGAATCAGCAGGAGGGATCAGGTCAGGGGAACAGCAACACAGAGGCTCTGTGTGTGGTCACAGGAGAAATCAACTGGTTTCTGAGAGCTGTACAGGCTGGAGTCTCCTTTCTTAAGGTTCCTGAGGTCGAGGGAGGGCATAACAGTTACAGTGAATTTATTTAGGAGAGTTGCTATGACTGCCAGTTGGTCACCTGTTACAGGGCTTGCAAGGGTCTTCAGGGTGGAGAGAGAGATGAGAATCTTGACCTCATGTTCAGAAGGCTTGATTTAATATTTTATGATATATATTACATTATTACTATACTAAAAGAAATAGAAGGAAAGTTCTCAGAAGCTAGCTAAGCTAAGAATAGGAAAAGAATGAATAAACAAAGGGCTGTTTCTCAGCAGAGGGTGAGACCCAGCTCCGCTGTGAGTGGTCAGTAAATCCAAACATTCACCCAAGACTGATCACGCATCCACCTGTTGCATTCCCCAGCAGCAGATAACCATTGTTTACCTTTTGTTGCTGAGGCCACAGCTTCTCAGAAGGGGGAAAAATCCTAAAGAAAGGATTTTTATGGAAAGATGTCGGTGACAGTTACCGGTACTGCAGGTTCCAAACGTTCATGAAGTCTGTAAGAGCATCAAAGCCTCTGCTGTGCACTTTCTAGCTTAAACTGCAACTAAATATAATGGGATTCAAAAACCCAAGTGTTTGTTAAATTTGTTTCCATGAATGAGGAAATTGTAGCTCACCCCTGCTCAGCAGTTCATTCTGCCAGTGATTTTAGTGCACTGCAGGCTTGTGAGTGTTTTTCTTAGGACTTTATTTTCACTCCAAGGGATTCCTAGTTGGGTGAGCAGCACTCAGCTGGGAGGAAACTAACTCAGGTTAACAAACCTGTTCCCCTGCACACAGACTATCAGAATAACCTGAAAGTGCTCTACAGTCAGAAAATGGCACCTGGATTGAGCAGGAAGAAGAGCAGATATATTCCCTCAAAGCCAGAACGGGTCTTGGATGCACCAGAGATATTCAACGACTACTGTAAGTAGGCTACAGGGTTGAGTGCTGGGCATCCAGAACATTCTGTACTGGATTGCTGTTCCTAGGACAGGGTAACTGGGCTGTCTGTATTATTTGGTGTACCCAGGCTAGCACAGACCCCTTCTGGAGTGTCCCTGTGTGGCCTTACAGGCACAGTGGTCTAGGGCACAGTGTAGGTGCCTTGGAGCAGGGTACCTGGCCCCAGCAGCTGGGCATAGTGACACTCAGAAGGCTGCCCCTCACCTGCACGTGTGTGTGTGCACGTGTGCACCCACACCTGCTGCAGCAGCACGGGTGAAGGGCAGGGCTCTCTAGCCATCATGGTGTGACCTGCATTGCTCTTTCAAATTGTAGAACTGAATGTCATAGACTGGAGCTCCCAGAACTTCCTGGCAGTGGTTCTGGATGACACTGTTTATCTGTGGAATCACGCTACTAGGGAGATTATCCCCCTGCTGCAGACGGAGCATCCAGATGCTTACATTTCCTCTGCATCATGGATTAAAGAAGGAGACTACCTTGCTGTTGGCACAAGTAGTGCTGAGATTCAGGTGAATGCAGGAGTAAAACTAGAGGTGTTTTCAAGGGATTGACAGAACTGTGGGGCCTGGGGACAAAACCTTGGCTGGCAGAGGAAGGATGCCATGCACCTGACTTGTCTTCCCTGGTGTGGGGTGGAACTGCCCAGTGTGCAAGGCAGGGTTTGATTTGGGCGTTTTCTGATAAGCAGCGTTACCTTCTGTGCTATAGTCATGAGATACATATTTTCTCTGTTCCCTGATTGAGAAAGCTGAATGCCAAAGCCTGTGCAGTGAGGTTCCTAGGGCATAGAAACAGGATTTGGTTTCTTCTGAAGAACTTTTTACTTTGCCTCTCCAGCTATTGTTGCATTTACATTGTTGTATATAATACTCCTAGGGTCTCATACCTTCTGGGTGGTTTTCTCACAGCAGCTCTTCACAGCAGTGCTGTTGTTCCTTCTCAGCCAGGGCTCCTCTACAGCCCTCCCTGAATGCCCCACCCCCTTTTATCCCAGCCACCTCCACAGGCTACTGCCCAATCAAGGACATTGCAGCTGCAGCCCATTTACAATAACTAGAATCAGGGCAGGGTCACTTATACAATACAGAGATCTTTTACTGCAATACATATATTTACTCAGGCCCCTATAAGCTATGGGACGTTGAGCAGCAGAAACGTCTCCGAACCATGACCAGCCATTGTGCCCGTGTGGGAACCCTCAGCTGGAACAGCTGCATCCTCTCCAGGTAAAGCAGTGGGTCAAGGGCAGTTTCCAGTTGTTGCAAACTCCTATCCCTCAATCTATGTGTGGCATGGGTTAGGGATGGCAGAGAAGTTTGTCCTGGCTTGGGATTCTTACTCAGCCTTATCTGTTGGGGCTGTGAGGAGAAGGCCTCTTTCCTGTATTGCAATTTATGCTGAAGCTGTAAAGAGCTTGTGTGGGTGTTTCACTCACACCAACAGACCTGTGTTGCTGGTAACACTGGTTGAAACCCAGTGGCAGGTATAGCAGTCTTGCAACAACAAAAATGGATTTGGGTGAAAATGTGCAGCCTGGGGCTGGCTCTGGCATAAAGCCTGATGCAAAACAAAAGGTTAGCTCACACTGCAACACCCAGCCTGGATGTCATGCAAGAGCCACGCAAAGCACCACCAACCCTGTGCTCAGCCTTCAGTCATGTATTCTTCCAACAACTCTGATCTCCCTTCCCCTCCTGCTGACAGGAGGCCCTGGTGCCTCACTGAGGCTTCATGCAGGGGAGCAAGCACCAGGGCTCAGCTGCCATTTATTGGAGCTTGACTCCCCTACACTTGGAAAAACGCCTTTTTTCCAGGCTGAACTGTGCTGGAGCAAGTTGCAGGAAATATATTTGAGCCCTTACCTGACCAACAACCAGCTCAGCCATGCTGCTTTGCACGGCGGAGCCGCTGTGTCTGAGCAACTCCACCAAGCCTGTGCCTCCCATCAGCCCTCAGTGATTAGCTGAGGGTGGATTATTAACTGTATTCACCTTTCCCTCAGCACAGTACCACACTGTGCCTAGCACCAGCTCTGCCTCCTGCGCCTCACAGCAGCTGGAACCTTCAAAGGTTCCGACTTGTGCTCTGCCAAGGCCAGTGAGTGTGTAACCACAGCCACCAGAGCACCCCCCCCCACACACACACACACATAAAGCTGATATGGGGGGCACAGTCTCAAAAAACAGCCACTGAGCCAGCACCTTCCCAGCAGTGCTGCTGGTGCATCCCCATTTGGCCACTTGGGAAAGATCAGGAGGTCCAAGGATGGAGCTCTCCCTCAGACGCAAATCCTAGGGCCACAGCTGTCTCCAAAGGGGCAGCAGGCAGGAAAAGACTGAAATGCTCTCTTTATGGGCAAAAGAGCTGGTGCAGTAATTCAAATGCCTGGTACAAAAATTCTGTTTAATATTTAGCTCCTATTTAAAACACAGCTTTTCATTTAATTCTATTTACAGAATACTTTCATTTCATTTGTTTCTTTAAAATTACTTAGTTCTCACCTGTTGTATGTCTAGGAATATTTTCTTCCAAAAATAGAAAAAAATAGATGATATCTTTTCAGCAGAAAACATTGGTTGATACAATTTTAAACCATCATGATATGGAAGAATTGTTCTGTCCCTCTCTAAGGTGGAAGAAGCATTTGGATCACAGATCATCTACAATGAAATACTTGACATGTTTAAGATGCTTTCAATCAATTGTGATCGTCAATTGCTTATTGGTTGTAAACAGTCATTTTTCAGTGAAGGGAAAGTGTGTGTGGTATATCTACATGATGTGTTCAAAGCCAGTTCCTACTAATGGCCAGGCTGAATTCCAGTCCATAATGTCCCGAATGATATTTTGCCGCCTTCTTTGGCACTTCATGAAATCTTACCATGATGAAGTGCTGAAACACAGAGATTTTCTCTTAGAGAGTGTCTCATGTTGTAACCCATCCCGTGGATTTTATGCTGTAATTCTTATCTCTTTTAAAATTTGCTATCTTCTGTACAGTTTTCATGAACCTTTCTGTTACAGTAGTGAATATCACAGATAAATGTCATTTTGTACAACTTTGAATTTACCCCAAGAGCTGAGAGAAAACTTGCTCCTATACTTCAGTCCGAGTTTCTTCTATAGTCCAACTTTGTTTCTCTACCGTCAAGCTTCTCCTTTGTTGCTGCTCCAAGTCCCGTCCAAGCTGACCTTGAATACTTTCAGGCATGGGACATCCACAACTTCTCTGGGCAACCTGTTCCAGTGTTCCAGCACTCCCTCAGTAAAAAAGGCCTTCCTTTCATCTAATATGTGTAGGAAATCATAAATCTAGGCATAGAAACTTGGAGTGCAAATTTGAAATTCTTTTGATTTGAAGCACATTTTATATGAATACTGACTTACAGATGACTAAAAGATGTAGATGGGCATTTGAGCTGACAAGTTTTGAAAAAGTGCACGGAAATTAAAATTGAAACCACTAAAATTAAAAACTTCTTGACATTTTCTTTTTCCTCTCCAATTCAAAATTGCATATGTCAGATATCAGTGCTTCATGCAAACCTCTCAGATGCTCTCAGAGAAAAAGCTTTTCTTTCAGACTAAGTTGCGGTTGACGTAGAACACTAGCAGTAGTGAAAGTTTTTCTGGGCATCGGGCAGCACCTTCTCCTTGGATTTGTGTGCAGAATGCATTTTATCCAAACTGGAAAATAGATCCCAGCTCTGTTTTATTCATCGATCTTACTGCATCAGGCCTGAAGATTCTGTGAAAAGTAGCCTGTGGACCTTGAAGATAGTGCATGTGAAACAGATGAGAGGTGATGGAGAAGTTGAGGGAGAGAAGAAAGAGCATATGGGCCAGTACAGACACCAGAAAGTATTTCTTCATGTGATCATGGGAGATTGCAGGAGCCACTTGGTACTATCAAACCAGCCCGACTTGGCACTGGTGCCGCCTTGGGTCTGGGAACCATCCTGCGTATCGTGGATTTTCAGGAGCCAGCCGGTCACTCCCAGCCACAGGCCCCCAAACACAAACCACGGCCCTTTTCTCTGGCAAACAAAACTCACCTGCCCCTCTTCTGGATGGCAGATTGCAGGAGCCACTTGGTACTATAAAACCAGCCCAATTTGGCACTGGTGCCATCTTGGGTCTGGGAACCGTCCTGCGTATCGTGGATTTTCAGGAGCCAGCCGGCCACTCCCAGCCATAGGCCCCCAGACGCAAACTTCCGCCCGTTTCCCTGGCAAACAAAACTCACCTGCCCCTCTTCTGGATGGCAGATTGCAGGAGCCACCTCTTACTGTCAAACCAGCCTGACTTGGCACTGGTGCCACCTTGGGTCTGGGAACCATCCTGCGTATCGTGGATTTTCAGGGGCCAGCCGGCCTCTTCCAGCCCCAGGCCCTCAAACATAATCAACAGCCCTTTTCCCTGGCAAACAAAACTCACCTGCCCTGCTTCTGGATGGCAGATTGCAGGAGCCACTTGATACTATCAAACCAGCCCAACTTGGCACTGGAGCCACCTTGGGTCTGGGAACCATCCTGTGTATCGTAGATTTTCAGGAGCCAGCCGGCCACTCCAGGCTATAGGCTCCCAGACACAAACCTCGGCCCTTTTCCCTGGCAAACAAAACTCACTTGCCCCGCTTCTGGATGGCAGATTGCTGGAGCCACTTGGTACTATCAAACCAGCCTGACTTGGCACTGTGTTGAAAGCGAAGGGAAGCCTCTCCACCTTGTCGTTGATCAGCATTGACTCCAATTTATTGATTAAATTAGCCATTTTATATAACAGTGTTAATTAACTTCATGCATATTGCAAAATCCAAGCTCACTATAGGTTAACAGAGGAAACTCTAACCCCTCCTTTTGTTTTACCATACCCATGATTGTTTATTGGAAACAAGACCAGCGTTCCCACTGTGATATTAAAGTCAAGTATTGGAGAGTGCTTTTGTTACTTCTTTAGAAGTCTAGAATATGCCAAAAAGATGCTAGCTGAGGACTTGCAATTAATGAATTATTTGCTGTAAGTAGGTCAAATGACATTAGCTTTCAAAAATGAAAAGTAGTCTTATTCCACGTGCCAATTCTAAAGTAGATTAATAAGCCTTAAGCAGAAGATGGATGTGAAGAGGGATATGACGTGAAAGGTTAAGCAACACTGCTGACAGCAAAAGGCTTACCTGCTGCAGATACAGGAGACAAAATACTATTTTGACACAAACATTGCTATTCAGACGACAGCAAAATTTACTCAGTCATGACAGTAAAATTTGCTCACATCAAAATGTGCTAATCAATTCTTAGTGTAAGCTAAGCACCTTAAGCAAAGGGTAGTTCAAGCGTAACTGGTATTTGATGGCAAAAAAGGCAACTTGGCCTGCGTTTCTCACCTCTACTCCATTCAAAAGCTTACTCTGTCTCAGATTCCTTCGGAGGGATAGCAACGCAAGCCGCGAAACTGCACGAAAATGATGATTGAAAGAAAGATAGATTAGAAAAATGGAATAATGGTTCATGTTCTTTTCCTTCCAACTGCTTTGTTTGCCCTTTTAAATTTTTGAAGTCCTTTCTGGTGTCACCATTGTTGCACTGCAGCAAGTGTTCGGCTGTAAGCTGTCCATATTGCCAGCTTCTGGACTGCCTTCAGAAAACTTCCCGCTGGTTTTGTATAGAAATCACAAGCAGTAGAGATGACAAAGACTGCAGAAACCTTCTCATCTCCTTCTAGAGCAAGACCATGTCTTTCACCCACTCTTAAGTAGACAACTTTCATCAGTCATGAGGGAGTCTCATGTTCAAGAGCTAGGCAGTGACAGCTGTAACTGACAAAAAGCAGACTGAAATTCTCTTGGGACTCCAGCAGAGAGCAATGAAGGAGGTTGAATTCACCTTCTTGGGAAGTTCTAAAATGCACGTTCACTTGAGCACAGGAGCTAAGCCATCGTAACCTTTGTTGAGTATGTCTGCGTAGACAGAGTTTCCATCACTGCAGAAGCAATGTTATTTAACCCGCGTTATCATCTCTAGCTGCTAAGCTGCACTTATTGCAAAGTATCTGCAACGTATTTTACAGGGTGGGCTTTTATGTGTAATTCCTGAGTAACAGTGCAAAGAGAAGTACTTGGGGTGTGGGGTGGGGGGGGAACCGCAACTCTTAGGTTTTTCAAATCATGGTTCCATTTGAAAGTCAAACAAGATGTCAAACCTTTCTTTCCTAGATGTATTACCAGCACAAACTGTACCAGAAATTTATGACCCGTAACTGTACCATGGACGCTCTTTCTCTGGACTATTCCTTAAGAAACAAAGTCCTCACTAGAAATCAAACAAAATTAGCCAAAGTATTGGCCTGGATTAGTTCCAAGGCTCTGTACTAAAGGCCAAACACATGTAATAATAGTAATAATAATAGAGTGGACTAAAAGTTAAATCAATAGAGCATTACTCAGTTCAAAGACATCTTGTGTCCTAATGTTCTCACAGAAGACTGTAAAAACCTGTCTATTTTTGTGGGTTTCTTTTATCCATTTAGCTGTACCTTCTACTTCTCTCCACTGTCTGAGAACATTGATGGTAAGGTTGGATGACCTCATGTCAACTTGTAGAAGTAAAGAAAGAGAAGCCAGTAAAGAAAGGCAAATTTGTTAATTGCAGGTGGAAAGAGGGAGACCAACAAGAGAAAACAAAAGAACAGTAATAATGAAATGCTCCCCTGTCTTCTGTGAAAAGTAAAGGCACAGACAAGAAAGAACAAGAGCAAAATTCTCACTAGAGAAACGCACTTGATCTGACTCAAGTATTTTGCGGTACATTTCTTGCTGTTTTCTCATGCCAAACATATTAACCGTTGAAGGTATCCCTTTCCTCTTTCTGGAATACAGCTAGGAAGATGGCTGTGTCATTGCTGACAAGCTGCTGTTCTCAGAAGTGTCCAGCTGAAAGTCCTAGATCAACTGATTTGCTCTGTCACTTTGATATGGCATGACTTACAGTTTCAGCACCTGAACTGGCCAGCCCTGCAATTCTTTGCCCCTTGAATGGTTAGATAGGCTCCTTGGCAACTGGCATTTGTAAGGACATGAAACTATGCAGAATTTGCACTGTGAGATGATGCCAAATGAGTCACGCCGGTACATTAACTAGGGCATGCAAGGCGGAGAGAGGGAAATGAGAGCACAAGAAGAGAGTACACAAGAAGAGAGTACAATCTCCTTTTTTCTGAAACACTGTAGAGATCAAAGTGAACACAAATCCTCCTAGGGGTAGTTCTTGCAAAAGACTAAGAGTTCTTTTTGTGTTCACAGGCCTGGAATCACAGGCCTGGAAGCTTTGGATCACGGCAAAATGCAGATGACAAAACGAGGCCTTGAAGTCACATCCAGTATGAAGCAGTATGAAAGAGGAAAGAAAGCAGCTGAGAGCGTCAACCCTGCTAAGTAGTCTCAGTATTCTTCTTGACATGAGCAGAAATTTGAAATGAGTCTCTGAAAATGGCAAAGGAGGCAGAAGAAAAGGGAGCGATGACTCCTCTGGCATAGTGTTTCCTAACAGGGATCTTCAAAATGGAAAGGTTGTATCATCCTTTCAACTGAAGGAAGGTATGAAAACAACAGGAAGGAAATGGCATCAAATACTCTGGGCAGTGTACTTCTAGACAGAAAGGCCACTGATGGAAAACCAACTAAACTGGCACCAATGCAGCAGCATTGTAACTAAAGCCAGAAATGTCCAGCGCTTCGCTCTCTGCCATTCCATTCAGATGCACACAGCAGCTCTGCAACATTCCTACTGATCATCTCCTTGGCAAACTGGCAGTGAGGGTCCGTGGTGATGCAGAGTCTCCAGGCAGACGCAAAGGAGAGCTGCTTTCTTACAAAAACCAGGCTTTTGAAACACTTAGGCCTTTCTCAGTTCCATAGCTTTAAGCCATAACAAACACAATTCAACCAACCACCATGCACCACGCTGTGAACACACGATGGTTCTAGAACTTGTTGATCTACCTCGAATTCAGCTGCCTCACCTTCCCACAGTCCTTTTCTGCTTAGCCAAAGTAATGGGCCTCAGCCCAAGGCCTTCCTTTTGTAAGCTTCTAGCTCTATGCAGCAGCAAACCACTACTATCTTCTGTGCCAAGACTTCAGGTAGACCATTTGCATCTGCCCTTCCAGTGAAACCTCATGGGGAGAGAAAAGCCTCTCAGAGATGTTCAGTCATTCCATTTTCTAGACAGGCCAAATCCAAAGAAAAGCAAGCTATGGGATTGTGTACTTGCTCTTACAAAACACCTGCTGCCCTCTGACAATCAACTAGCAGAAAACCAGCCAAACTGAGACTTGAGGCAAACAACCCTTGGAAGGGAATAATGATGTGATCAATAAAGACAACACTTTTCCAGGCTACCGAGATATTGGAAATGTCAGCAAAGGCTTGAGAGCAAAGGCTGAACTAATGGGGAAAGGGTAAAAGAATCGCAAGAAAAACATGACCAAAGGTTAAAACAATTCCAAGAAAAACATAGGCAACTAACCTGTTGAAGCCTTCAGGAAATCAGTGGCCGCTGATTTACATAGGCCATTCAAGTTAATTGACCCGTGCACCTTCCACTCCTTTTTCGGCACCATAGAGTGAATTGAGACCATGGAATCACAATTCCTTGGATTCTGTTCTTAACTTTAGGAGAGAAGTACAGCAGCTGAAGTACCTGTTACTGATGTGAAACCCAAAAACACAGAGTTGACACATTTCATTCTTGGCCAATCACAACAAGCAAGACTAAGAGGATAAGGCTGGCTTATTTTCATGACACTTTTCTTCTTTTACAGCCTGCTCTGATTCCTGTGAAACTTTTCCATTAGCTTCTCTCTAAAAGGAGAAAGTCCAGTTCAATGTCCCGCCCTACTGCTGCAAGTATACCATTTCGTTTGTCGAGCCTAAAAATAGAATGGGAAGGTACGGTGCTCTCTGGAGCTAAGGGTCGCTCCCGGGCGTCTTTCGGCAGAAGCCGCGCTGAGGAGAGCACTGTGAGCGGCACAATCGTCTTTGCGCGAAGAAGCCGCTTCTTCCCCTCCAGGAGCCGGAGAGAGCGGCAGCTTCGGAAAGGTGAAGAAGGAAGCTGTACAACACTGGGATTGTGTGCGCAGCTTGCCAACTGATAGAAAACAGTACCTTACCACTCTCCTGACTTTTCCAATCACATGAACATTCTATTGGAAGCTGTTTTGGACAACTTTCCTTTTCTCCCTGCCAAACACTTGGCAGATCTCCGTGCAAACTCTAGAACACGATGGGAGATGTTTTCTGTGCTGGCAGAATTTCTCCCTGCCAGAACTAGGGGATTTTTAGTGGTTTTTAAACCAGAAAGCCCTGAGTTCCAAGAACACAGCAGCTGCCAAGGACTACCCAAGAGGAGCGCAAAAGTACCACAACATGCCTGCCTCCACAGCTTTTTCCCTGGGACCATGCCTACCCCTAGGCTTATTTACATGCCTCCAGTTAGGGTTAGAGATAGGGTTTTTAAAGCAAGAGGCCCTGAGCTCCAGGAAGACTGCAGAGCTGCGAAAGTCATCCCAAGGGGAGAGCAAAAGTGGTGCAACATGGCTGCCTCCACCTCTTTTTCCTTGGCAACATCCCTATACCTAGTCTGATTTACCTGCCTCCAGTGCAGGATAGGGAAAGGGTTTTTTAAATGAGTAAGCTCTGAGCTCCAGGCCCACTGCAGCTGCGAAAGACTTCCCTAGGGCAGCGCAAAATTGCCTCAACTTGCTCCCTCCAGGGCTTTTTCCTTGGGAACATCCCTAATCCCAGCCTGATTTACCTTCCTAGGGTTAGCCTTAGGGATAGTCGTAGGATTATGATTTTTATAATGAAGAAGCCCTGATCTCAAGGCACACTGCAGCTGCGATAGACATCCCAAGGGGAGCTCAAAAGTGCAACAACATGCCTGCTTTCACAGCGTGTGGAGAGCATTATTAATAATTGGTTAGCTGAGAAAGGCCACACTGATATAATGCCGCTGGTTAAACTGAAGGAGAAATGTCAGCAGTCAGCAAGCTGAAAGGAAGAGTCAGCAGCGACATTGCTGCAACATGAGGATAGGGAGTTGAGATTAGTCCTGAATACATCCTAAGAATATGTAGAAAGTATCAAAAGTAGAACCATAGGAATGTAGAAGTAGGCGTAGGTGCTGATATGTAAGCTGACCAATCCTGAGCTCAACTTTTGCAATATGTATGAAGCTCATTATTAACTGTATTTAACCCGCCGTACTGATCAATAAAATTGAGCCTGTGATGATCAAAATGATGTCCTGGTTCCCTTCCGTCGACAAATGGTGGAGAATGCGGGCATAACCGAATCTCTGCCCTTTTTCTCGGATTAAAAGAAAAAGGGATTATGCCACGGTCCGGAAGTTGGGTTTGGGTCCCAGCAGCCGGGACGGTGCCGGAATTTGAAGCACCCTTAAGGTTCACAACTGTGACTTAAGCCAATACGTGTCCGCCGGAGCCTGGAGAGCTGCAACAGCGCGCGCTGATTAATAGATATGGATAGGCAAGCGGCATATGATTTATTTACCGCCTATTTAGAGCGGCGTGGGATAAAAGGGATAGATTTAAAAAAGGAGTTACCAGGGTTATTAGCTTATGGCCATGCTAAGGGTATCTTTTCTAATCCTCATACAGTTCATGAGTTATCAGAGTGGAGAAAGTTTGGGGAAATATTGTGGGATACAGTACTAGATGATGATAAGTCAGCAAAGAAATACGGGAAGTTATGGCGGGTGGTGTATAACACGTTACTTCAGCAGGTCTCTGAGAGAAAGGCAGCAGAAAGGGCAACAGAAGCTCATAAGAGGAATATAGGGTATGGTCGTGAAGATGATCCCCTGGCACCTTCTGTAACTAAGGTACTTATGCCTAAGAGTCCCCAGCAAAGTGGTGTGGAGGATTTTCCTATAGGCGCAGTGGAACCGTCTGCACCTTTCCTGTCAGAGGGGGAGGGCGAGTCGGATGGTGGGGGTAAGAGCAAGCCAGCTTTGCCTCCGCCACCAGCTTCATGTGGGTCGGATGGTGGGGGTTGGAGCAAGCCAACTTCGCCTCCGCCGCCAGCTTCAGGTGGGTTGGATGGTGGGGGTTGGAGCAAGCCAACTTCGCCTCCGCCGCCAGCTTTGCCTCCGCCACTTCCCCTGGGTGAGCCGGCTCCGGTTTCACTGTCAGCTCCAGCGGGGGGGCCGCTTCCCCCGCGCGAGCCAGCCTCTGCTCCACTGCCTTCCCTGTGCGAAAGCTCGGGGTCTGTACCAAAGCGCCAGCAGCATAGCACCCTTAAAGGGCCAGATCCCATCCCAGGGGCACACCGTTATCCATGGGGGGAGATGGCTAAACAGAGGAGGGAAGCTTGGGCTGCTTTGGCGAAAGAAGTAATGCAAATGGGGGATGGTGAGGCGGTGGAAATAGCTTCTAGTCTTGCATGTCCAGTTACATACACACCACAGTATGATGCACAGGGGAACCTTACGCATAATATAGCAGAATATACTCCCTTAGATTGGAAGCTGTTAACTCAGCTACGTTCTACGGTTAGTCAGTTTGGAGTAAAAAGTGAACCTGTTAAGCAAATGTTAGATTATCTTTTTAATACTCAGGTTTTATGTCTTAATGATTTAAGAGGAATAGTTCGGTTGATATTCACTCAGCATCAGCAGTTATTGTTTAATGCACATGACGCATTACATGGAGTAATAGTAAAGGAGCTGATTGGCTTAGGGGCATTTTTACATTCAGAGGCACAGATGATATCGGGAGCAGATAAACTTACAGAGTCTATGCAGTTAGTGCATGCTGCAATAGACATGGTTAAAGAGCCAGGAGGGTTACCGGCTTATATGGGCATTAAACAAGGTAGAGAAGAATCATTTGGAAATTTTATCGATAGAGCAGCTACTGCTATAGATCGGGCTGGTGTTGCAGAGCGCTATTGAAAACGTGTGCCTTGCAAAATAGCAATCCAGCAACCCAAAGAGTGTTAGCTACTTTAGGGGCAAACTGGACTATTGAGGAAGCATTAGAGCGAATGGCATTAATGCCAACAGCTTCACAGGCATTTATAGCAGAAGCCTTAAAGGAATTAGGATTAGGGTTGCAAAAGCATAGTCTACTCAAAATCAGGTGTTAGCTGCTCTTGCTCCTCTCCAAAGCGGCTCACTGGCAGTCACGTAAAGAGGCTCGAGACCATTCATCAAGTGTTACCAATACAGCAATGAGGGACAGACACAAGTTGCCGCCCTGACATCGGAGACACCAGCTGCTGCCGTAACATCGCTGCTACCTCCTGTCTGCAACCCGCAACAACCGGGAGCCTCGGCTTGGACTTATCAGCAGCAGTAGACGTCACACTAATGACGAACCGGCCTGAGAGGATACCCACTGGAATAAAGGGTCCTCTTATATTAAATGGACAAACATGTGGAGCATTATTGCTGGGACGTTCCTCTATAACTATGTTGGGATTATTTGTTTTGCCTGGTGTTATCGATGCGGACTTTACAGGGGAAATACAAATTATGGCTTACACCCTTTATCCTCCGATTAAAATTACAAAAGGACAACGCATTGCACAATTGGTACCACTGTCACAAATGACATCAGGAATACAATCATTTACTGGGCAAGCACGGGATGAAAAAGGTTTTGGCTCTACTGGTGTTACCCTTTTAACTGTGGATTTACAAAATAGACCAAAACAAAAGGTTGAAATTACCTATGGGCATCAAAGCATAACCCTTTATGGATTATTGGATACAGGAGCAGATACTAGCAACAGTTCTCCAGAAGCATGGCCACAACATTGGCCTCTATTTCCCTCATCAAACATGCTCACAGGAGTGGGAGGATTTACATTGGCAAGCAGGTCGCCGTCTTTGTCTGTGTGCATTGAGAATCAACAAATATCTGCTGTGTTTTCAATTGTTCAACTGCCTCCTACAGTTTCCTGCTTAATTGGAAGGGACATTTTAACACAATTGGGAGTGGTGTTAACTAATCAGCACCCTTCGTGGTAATTGCCATTGCTTGGACTTTCCCCATTCCACTCACCTGGAAAACGGATACACCGGTGGTGGTTAAGCAATGGCCATTAAAAGGGGAGAGTCTTATGCATGCCCATGAATTGGTACAGGAACAATATACGAAAGGGCACCTACGACTGTCCACAAGCCCTTGGAATACACCTATTTTTGTAATCAAAAAGAAATCAGGGAAATATCATTTGATACATGATTTGAGGGCTGTAAATGACCAAATGGAACCAATGGGGGCCTTACAGCCTGGTCTTCCAAATCCAGCTATGATTCCAGAACACTGGCCACTTTTAATTATTGACCTAAAGGATTGTTTTTTCACTATTGGCCTGCATCCTGATGACATGAAGAGATTTGCATTTACTTTACCAGCAGTAAATCGTGGGGAACCAGATAAAAGATTTGAATGGACATCTCTTCCGCAGGGCATACGCAACTCTCCCACTTTATGTCAGATTTATGTTGATGCTGCATTACAGCCACTACGTTGCAAATGGCCAGCAACTATAATATATCATTACATGGACGATATTTTGTTTGCACAGCAACAGCCATTCTCCTCTTTACAGATTAACACCATTAAAAATACTCTTGCTGCATATTCACTTGTTATTGCTGCAGAGAAAATTCAGACTACAAAGCCCTGGAAATATTTGGGATGGACTTTGACGGATCAAATAGTGATACCACAAAAACTGGAATTACAATTGGACATTAAAACTCTACATGATGCACAGAAGTTGCTGGGAGACTTACAGTGGCTGAAGCCTATTGTGGGAATACCAAATCACTTATTAGAAGCCCTACGGCCTTTGTTAAGAGGCGTGGACCCTACTACTCCTGTACACCTGACAAAGGAGCATCGTCTTGCCTTGCAGCAAATTAGTAACTGTGTACAGCAAGGGTATGTGTCTCGTCGACAACTCGACCACCCCATTGACCTTACTATCTGGAATAGCCCTTGCCACTTGCTTGGTGCTCTCTCTCAGTTGCAAAAGAAAACGGGGGAGATACGGGTGTTGGAATGGTTGTCACCACCGCTACAGCACAAGAAAACAATATCTTCAAAAATTGAACAATTGGCTGCATTAATCAAAAAGGGGCGTCTCAGAATTCTTGAAGTGGATGGTAGAGAACCTGCTAATATTAGATTGCCTATGGAAAAAGAAACCTTGGACTGGTACTTGATAAATTCAAAGAATTTACAAGAAGCATTATTGATGTCACCTGCTAAAGTAGAGACTAGTAAATTAGTGCCTAGAGTTTTGCAATGGATGACAGAATGGAACTGGATTACTCGACCTTTGAGAGAAGAAAACCCCATAGAAGGAGCTATTACAGTTTTTACAGATGCAGGAAAGAAATCAAGGCGTGCTGCTGTTACCTGGCAAGAAAAGGGACAATGGAAGCATCAACTCCTCACAGCAGACCCTGCAGATAGCTTACAAACTTTGGAATTGTTAGCAGTAGTATGGACGGTGTCCAACTCACAGGAGCCTTTAAATGTGGTCACAGACTCTATGTATGTTGCAGGAGTAGTCAAACGAATAGAGGAAGCAGCAATTAAGGAAGTGAATAATAAATGATTGTATGAGTTACTGATACAGTTAAGGAAAGCTTTACGGGAAAGAGCAAACGGTACCCTTAAGCAGTATATTGAAAAACATCAAGATTTGGCAGATCCACAAGCATGTTTGGCTAAGGTTTTGTATGTGATTAACCATTTATGCATTTTTGGGGAAGATGATACCCCCCCTGCAATGAACCATCATCCGAGGTCAGGTCAGGAAAATACTAAGGAAACAGAGGTCTGGGTTAAGTATAAGAACCCAAGTACAGGATTATGGGAAAAACCTGCAAAGGTATTATATTGGGGTCGGGGGTATCTTTGTGTTTTCTCACCTACAGGGCCTTTGTGGGTGCCTGCTAAGTGGACTAAACCTGTTTTTGATGCAGCCTCTGGTGGATCGCCTTACGGAGGAGGACAAGGAGCGGCTGGGGAAGAAACTGCTTCTAGTCCTACAACCACTACTGTTTCAATTGAAGGGGTACTCGGAAGCGGTGGACAGAGCACTGACACGTCACTACCGGACGGCCCAGGAGTTGATTGGTTTCATTGACTCAATATCAACTTTTCACTTAACAGATCCAGCGAAACTACATTGCCTTGACTGTCACAATCCACATTGTGCTGCCTGGATAGCTCTACGTTGTGGGGGTTGTAAAAGAACTTTTTGGATAGAACAATCATTATTACGGGATTTGTGGTGTCATACTTGTGAACAGGAGCATACGTGGGGAAAAAGCTGGCAAGATGAATTAAGGAGACAAACAGGGCAAAACGCATATATAGCTTTAAATCTTTATGAGTCTCCTGAACAGAAGGTTCTTGCTTATTATCGATGGGAAATACAATGTATTGTGAATAGAATTAAGGTTCAAAGTAAATCACGTATAGTTCCTATAAGGTGTAGGAAATTAGTGCCTTTAACACAGCATTCAGTTGTAGGACCCTTCCAAGGGGATCCTGATGGACCATTAGATTGCTGCATTGATAAGTTGCAAAAATTAAGTTTGAAAGTGGCAGGACCAGTGAAATTAGGAGCAGCAAGATTGAAGACAGATAAGAAAAAGAAGGCAAAAAAGAGAACAGTCTCATTTGAATAGGGGTATCAGTGATTGCTAATTAATTTTCTATGATTAGAACACTTTTACAGTTGTGGGACCCTCAGGAAGATATAGTTGTTGAGGAGGATAACGAACAAGAACTACGATTACGAAATAAGATACACCTTGTGTTAAAGAAAGACCTTGAGCTGTTAGCCTCATATAGTAAAAAGGCTGAAGAGGCTTTGCGATCACCACCATTGAATTGGTTGCTTTGGGTTGAAGAACCAGAATTTTATACTGGCCCTTACTTACATTCGCTTCCTTGTTATGTTTGCAAAAAGGATAAAGATAAATGCTATGCATGGGTAGCTTTGCATTGTGCAGATTGTAATCAGGTTTATTGGTATCCACAGAGGTCATTGGGATATTTATGGTGTACATCTTGTTTTGGAAAGTGGATTCGAAATCATATCTGGGTTAGAGCTCTTGAACAAAGTACTGGCCTGCCAGGACGGACAGGATTACAGCTCTTTGAGAGTGCAGAACAAGTGATTATAGCATATCTTAGGTGGAAGATACAGGAAAACCTTAGAATATTTGAAATTACTAAAGCCTCACGCATCATAGCAGCTCGCCGCAAAGCTGATTTGCCTTCAAACTTACCTCATGCTATACCTGTGAGCAAGGATGCTGATTTAGAATTAGATCAGTATATTCAAAAATTGACTCAGCCTTACAATAGACAATCTAGCAAACCAGGGAAAAGACAGCGAAGAAAGGAAAAACAACGTAAGCAGAAGGAAGAAAAGGAGAAGCAAAGCAAGCAGAAAGAAAAATGAGGTTTGTTTTTGTTATACTGCTCAATGCTGTAGCAAGTGAAGCAGTAGGAGTAACACACTTTAGTCAACCAAGGGAAAATTTATGGGTAACACTGGCTAATCAAACTAACCAATCATCACTTTGTCTTAGCCTTGGAGGAGTCACTAACCCATTTCGAACATGCCTGGTGGGACTTCCGGTGTGGTCTCCTGGAGAATTTTGTAGTTTGATAAACAATCAAACCTTATGTATGTCTAACATGTCAAACATCACATTGCCGGCGCAACAAGGGTATACTGCAGGTCAGAGTGATGGCTATCGTCAATGCTTACTAATCCAATCACTTAACACCTCTTTGCATTCTCCTCCTGAGGAATTGGATCTTTTTGGAAGTACAAATGCCAGCATATCTAACACTACAGCTGGTGGATGGTTTAGCTTCAAACTTTTGGGTGCTCAGAATTTAAACCAACCTAAAGAAACATGGGCCACCCTAGATTCATCCCTGAATGTGAGTGAATTCTCTCCACAGCATTACAGTCAATGTAACGGCACAAATATCACAGCACCAATGAAATTAGCCACAGGAATATTTTTGATTTGTGGAGACAGGGCGTGGAATTGTATACCAGCTAAACCACAGGGTGGACCCTGTTTTTTGGGAAAATTGTCACTGTTTCATCCTAATGTGTCCTTGCTAATGCAGCGGAGTCAAAATTCAAACAGGAGAAAACGTAGCATACATGACTTAGACTGCAGCAAGATAGGAGATCCACGGTTTTGGGGCACATTCAAGCAGGTGGTGGTTTCAACTATCTTACCAGGAGGATCTGCCAATAAAGCCATGAATTTGGCAAAACAATTAGGATGCTGGGCAAGGGATGAGCTGAACAAGACATCACAAATTCTAGACATGTTAACTGCAGATGTGCAAAGTGTTAACCATGCTGTTTTACAAAATAGAGCTGCTGTAGATTTTTTGCTCTTAGCACAAGGGCATGGATGTGAAGAGTTTGAGGGAATGTGTTGCATGAATCTGTCTGATCATTCAGTGTCCATTCACACTAAGATAAAAGAATTACAACAGGGACTTCACAAACTTAAGGAAGAAGACGGTTTAGGAATTGACGAATGGCTTAAAGGCCTGGGACTCGGACCGTGGCTGAGGAACCTTGTGATCTATGCTATAGGACTGCTGGGTGTAATTTTACTGTTTTTGCTTGTTTTGCCTTGTATCTTTAACTGTATCCAAAACATGGTCAGCCGTACAATAGCAAAAACATGGCAAACTAATCTCCTTGCACAAGAAGAAAACGGGGGAAATGTGGAGAGCATTATTAATAATTGGTTAGCTGAGAAAGGCCACACTGATATAATGCCACTGGTTAAGCTGAAGGAGAAAAGTCAGCAGTCAGCAAGCTGAAAGGAAGAGTCAGCAGTGACCTTGCTGCAACATGAGGATAGGGAGTTGAGATTAGTCCTGAATACATCCTAAGAATATGTAGAAAGTATCAAAAGTAGAACCATAGGAATGTAGAAGTAGGCGTAGGTGCTGATATGCAAGCTGACCAACCCTGAGCTCAACTTTTGCAATATGTATGAAGCTCATTATTAACTGTATTTAACCTGCCGTACTGATTAATAAAATTGAGCCTGTGATGATCAAACTGATGTCCTGGTTCCCTTCCGTCGACACAATATCCTGTGAAAGAAGGAGAGGTATCAACAAAATGTCTACACTGGAATTAGAGAGGGCAGACCTTGGCCTATTCAGGATGCAGATTTGGAGAGGACTGAATCAGGGACTGATTATTTAAGGGAAACAGCACTAAAAAACAAAGGTGTCCAGAAAAGATGGACACACTTAAAGAAACTAATTATTAGGGGGAAGGAGCAGCCTGTCCCTCGGTGCCAAAAGATGAGCAAGCGAGGAAAATTACTGTCCTGGCTGGGCATGGAGCTTTCATGGGAACTCAGCAGAAAAAAGAGGGTGCATCACCTTTGGAGAGAAGGTCTGGCAAATCAGAGTGTGTTTTAGAATGTTGTTAGGCCATGCAGAAAGAAAAACAGAGATGTGAAACCTCAATTAGAGGTTAACCTGACCACTTGGGTGAAAAATAATAAAAAATATTTGTATAAATAAATTATAGTGAAAGGAAGTGTAAGAAGAACGTCTATTCATTGTTGGACAGAGCGGGGAATAGAGTAACTAAAGAAGAGGGAAAGACTGAAGTATTTAACCCCTTCTTACCCTCAATTTTCAACAATAAGTGAAGTTATCTACAGGACAATTGTTCTCCTGAGCTGGTAGATGGGCACAGAGAGCAGAACAGCCCCCCCCTGTAATCCAGGAGGAAGCAGCTGGGGACCTGCTGAGCCACTCAGATGCTCACAGGTGTCTCTGGGAGCAGATGGGATCCATCCCAGGGGGATGAGGGAGCTGTGGAAGAGCTCCCCAAGCTGCTCTCCATCATTCACCATCAGTGCTGGCTCAGCAGGGAGGTCCCAGAGGACTGGAGGTGCCAGTGTGAGCCCATCCCCAAGAAGGGCTGGAAGGAGGAGCTGGGCAACTCCAGGCCTGTCAGCCTGACCTGGGTGCCCGGCAAGGTTATGGAACAGATCACCTTGAGTGCCATCACAGGGCACCCACAGGATGGCCGAGGGATCAGAGCCAGCCAACGTGGATTTCAATGTCTGCATTGATGGCCTGGATGAGGGGACTGAGTCCAGCATCAGCAAATATTCAGAAGACACCAATGTGGGTGTGAGTGTGGATCTGCTGGAGGGTAGGAGGGCTCTGCAGAGGGCCTGGACAGGCTGGATCCAGGGCCCAAATCCAACAAGGTGAGGTTGAACAAGTCCAAGTGCCGGGTCCTGCACTTTGGCCACAACAACCCCTGCAGCGCTACAGGCTGGGGACAGAGAGGCTGGACAGCAGCCAGGCAGAAAGGGACCTGCAGGGACTGATGGACAGCAGGCTGGGCATGAGCCAGCAGTGTGCCCAGGTGGGCAAGAAGGCCAAAGGCTCCTGGCCTGGATCAGGAATGCTGTGGCCAGCAGGAGCAGGACAGTGATTTTCCCCTGTGCTCGGCACTGGTGAGGCCACACCTCAAGTGCTGTGTCCAGTTCGGGGCCCCCAAATTAGGAAGGCCATGGAGGGGCTGGAGCATGTCCAGAGAAGGGCAACAAGGCTGGGGAGGGGTCTGGAACAGAAGTCTGGTTTAAAAGACATGAGGGAGCTGTGGTTGTGTAATCTAGAGGAGGCTCAGGTGAGACAAGGTGGTGTTAGGGTGCAGGTTAGAATTGCTGAACTCCCTCCACTTATTGTAACAATAAACCTGAGTGCTTTCCCTGGTGTCCCCCAACCCTTGCTGGCCCCAGGGGCTGATGGCATTTGTGCTCCCTCAGGTTCATGTCCCCACACCAACAGCATGGGGGTGCTCCCCCTGCTCTGTGCAATGCAAACGGGGGCTGCTGAGCCAGTGCTGCTGTGACTGTGCCTGCAAGGATGGGGCACCTGTGTGAGCTGGGGGAGAGGCCAGGGCTGCAGAGGGGGGATGTTGTTGGCAGCTGCATGAGGACGCTCTGGGACGCTGCCCTGGGCTGTGCAGCGCACTGGGGATGGATCAGCCCCTGCTCTGCTGCTCCTTCTCGTCTGTCCCAGGGCCCTTGCAGAGCCCCAGCCATGCTGTTTGCCCCCAGCCTGCCCACGGCCAGCCTGGGGCTGCTCACGGGGGTTTTCTGTACTGAGCATTGGCCTGGGTGTGTTCTTGAGAGAGCCTGGGCAAGGAGCCTGGAGCCCCCAGGCCCTGGCCTGAGGCGTCAGCGCTGCCCCAGCAGTGCCCATGGCCTGTCCCTGCTGCAGCCCCGGCACTGCCACCCCCAGGGCTGTGCCCGGCCCCGAGAGCACTCAGGCCCTGCAGCAACACCAGGGCCACCAGGGCAGCGGGGCAGGGCCATGGCAGCAGCACTGGCAACACCAAGTGCTGCTGCTGCTGCTGGGCACAGCTGCTGGGCCAACCCTGATCTGCCCCAGCTCTGCACACAGACATTGCTGCTGCAGATCCACAGAAGGCAACAGAAGTGGGATCTGTGGTGAAAAGTCTCTGATGAGAGGATCTCTTCTGGGAGACCCTTTTGTTCACTTGAAGCCACCAAGGGGCAGAGCTCCTCATTGACACAGTCTGGGGCCACAGCAAAGGTGGAAAGAAACAAAACGAAATATGGCACAAACAATGGCATTTCTTTGTGAACCCTATTAAAAAAATTAAGGAATGAAAGGAATTAACCAACCTCCAAACTCAACAAGAACTATCAAAGTTCACTTTTATTACAATGACTTGCAGAAAACGGCCAGCAGTTTAATGCTTCTGAAACCATCCAGTCATCAGTCTCCACACTGCAGCCTTGAGCTCCTGGTTCCTCAGGCTGTAGATGAAGAGGTTCAGGGCTGGAGGCACCACCGAGTAGAGGACTGACACTGCCAGATCCAGGGATGGGGAGGAGATGGAGGAGGGCTTCAGGTAGGCAAAAAAGCCAGTGCTGAAAAACAAGGAGACCACTGCCAGGTGAGGGAGGCAGGTGGAAAAGACTTTGTGCCGTCCCTGCTCAGAGGGGATCCTCAGCACAGCCCTGAAGATCTCTGCACATAGGAGAAAACAATGAACACAAAGCAGCTTGAGGCTACACAGACAGTAACAACAAGAAGCCCAAGTTCCCTGAGGTAGGATTTGGAGCAGGAGAGCTTGAGGATCTGTGGGATTTCACAGAAGAACTGGCCCAGGGCATTGCCCTTGCACAGAGGCAGGGAAAATGTATTGGCCATGTGGAGCAGTGAATTGAGAAAGGCACTGGCCCAGGCAGCTGCTGCCATGTGGGCACAAGCTCTGCTGGCCAGGAGGATCCCGTAGTGCAGGGGTTTGCAGATGGACATGTAGCGGTCATAGCATATGACAGTGAGCAGGGAAACCTCTAATGACATGAAAAACACAAAAAAAAAGAGCTGTGTAGCACATCCTGAGTAGGAGATGGTGCTGGTGTCCCAGAGGGAATTGTGCATGGCTTTGGGGACAGTGGTGCAGATGGAGCCCAGGTCAGTGAGGGCCAGGTTGAGCAGGAAGAAGAACATGGGCGTGTGCAGGTGGTGGCCACAGGCTACGGTGCTGATGATGAGGCCGTTGCCCAGGAGGGCAGCCAGGGAGATGCCCAGCAAGAGGCAGAAGTGCAGGAGCTGCAGCTGCCGCATGTCTGCCAATGCTAGCAGGAGGAAGTGCCTGATGGAGCTGCTGTTGGACATTTGCCGTGGCTACACATGGGGATCTCTTCATGGAGAAAAGGACAGTGAAGTGTTAGAGGAGATATTTGTAACCAAAATCAAAGCCATTTCCCGTACAACCTCCTCTGTAACACACATGGATTATTTTAAGTATTAATTAACAGGCTTCTGTGTTTAAGAGTTCTGAGGTTTTCTGATTGAGCTCCCCCCATTTGTCTCCTGTTATTCTTGGATATCAGAAACCCTCTACATTGTTTCTGCACTCAGGGAGAACAGAGCAAGTTCTGTGAGACAAAGTAATGAGAGGAGAGTAAGGGGAGACGGTCTCTCATTCTGACCTGAACAGAGTTTCTCTGGGCTTTAACCTTTCTCAGGTGGAGAGTGATCTTCTTCCCATGTTTTCCCTAAAATGTCACCAGGTACTGCTGAGAAGAGATGGATCCACCACAGCCCAGCTCCACATTTGTAGGCAAGGACTCATGTTGCTCATTTCATTAACCCAGCAGCCTTTTCAGTGTCACAACACCTCTGCCTTTCCCCATCAATCTTACAACTCAGAGATGCTCTAGGACAGGTTTGCACTCTGGATTGAAGCTCCTAGCTTGGACTGAAATCTCAGAGACTTCCAAGTGTCCTTATGATGGCATTGGATGAAGGGAGATGCAGCTCCTTCCCTGGCTGCACTGACAGCATTGCCCAGAGCCGGGCACTGGGGGCAGCGTCACCCTGAGCCAGCTGTGCCCCCTGCCAGAGCCCCCAGTGCCGGGCAGCTGCTCCCAGCCCTGTGCTCTGCAGAGGGAACTGGGCCCGGGGCTGCAGAGCTGCCCCACCGCTCTGCTGCAGCTCTGCCTGCACAGGAGGGGCTGCATGCCTTGGAGCCCCGGCCCTGAGGGCAGAGGCTTGGCTGGGGGCACAGGAGGGAGGGGGCTTGTTCAGAGGGAGGGGCTGCACTGGAGGGGGTCCTGTGGGCATCTCTAAACTCTCCCTGCCACAGCATTGCTGGGGTGTGTTTACTCTCATTTCCTGATCTTCTCTCTGCTTCCTGGAGATTTCCCTCCTGCAGGTGTTTCCCTGTGCCTGATCTCTCCCTGCCAGCACTCACAGAGCCCAAAACTCTGTGCACTCTCCTTGGCCCTACAGAACCCTGCCTGTTTGCAGGGCACTGCCTGGGGGCAGGTTCTGTTTGCACGTGGGACAAAGGACAGCTCAGACTGAGTCTGATGGGTCCAGCAGAGGGGATTCTGGTGCCGCCCATGGGCAGAGTGGCTGAAAGTACATTAGCGATCTCCTGTGAATCTACGGAAAACTAAAATAACAGTTCCAATGTCTCAGGAACTTTTAAAATTTCATAATTAATAATTCACAATCAATCTTTAATATTAATCCCCCCGGTCCCTGCCATTCTCCAATATTAGGAAACTGAATACAAAGTCTTTGGAAATGTCCTAATTTAATGAAATCCTTGTATTGGAAAAATTTTATGACTGACCAGCATTCCTCTGCATGTCAAAGCTTCATGAGCATTTCACCTCCCCTGCACCAGAAATATTCAGAGTTTTACTCACAGGGTCTGTAGGCATTGGGATGTTCCAGCTGTAGGAGATGGCTCCAGGAGCTGCAGCTGCATTGTCCTGCAGCCAGAGGTTCCTGTGCCAAGGGCTGGCAGAGATTCTGCCCCAGACACTTCTCAGCACTTCCCAGTCCTGACTGATTGAAGCTCTCTGTGCCTCTGTGCTGTGCCTGGGGTGGCTTCAGGCAGTGCCCCAGCCCCGCTGGGCTGGGAGAGGAGCTGCTCCTCAGCAGAAATGTCTTTTTGAAGCTCTTCTTCGTTTTAGAGGAGCTGCCTCTGTGCCAGGAGCCCAGCCCAGCTCAGCAGCACGGACACAGCACAAGGATTTTAATGACCCTCTCGGGGCTTTGGTGTTGTTTACATCAGACTCAGTCCCTGAGAGAGTGTTCAGAAAACTTCTCAATAAATCAAAGTTTAATTTAAACTCCAAAATTTCTTGAAGTTGTTATGGGTCCCACTGAGGAACACAAGTCACAAAGTGTCCCCAGGTTCCAGTTAGAGCAGAACACTGGAGGCAGTGATGGCACCTGGGGACAAATAAGGCAAAGGTGTCTCTGGTGCTGAGCAAGGCTGGATGTGTTTGAGGAATGCAAAGGGCCAAGGGCTGAGCCCCAGCCCCTGGCCAGGCAGATCCTGTCCCTCCCTCCTTGCTCAGGGCTCTTCCCGGGATGGGCACTGGCATGTGGGGATGTGCAATGCCAAGGGCAGGAGCATGGGGCGGCCCCTGCCAGGCTGCTGAGCAGGGACAAGGAGGCAATGAGGCCCCAGGCCTGCAAGGGTCACTTGTCCCCTCGTGGCCTCAGGCCCAGGCCCAGCAGCCATGGCCAAAGTGCCACCCAAGTTGGCTCTGGCAGGGCTGTCTTGCAGCTGCTGCCCATCCCTGTGCCCTGTGCAGCCCAGGCTGTCCCACGGTGTCCCTGCCCTGCGCCTCTGTCCCTGCAGGCTGTCGGCATCCCCCGGCTGCCCCACCTGGCTGGGCCCTTCCTTTGCTGCCAGCTCTGCCTCCTGCCTGCCTCTGCCTGCCCACACAAAGCCTGGGGCTGACCCAGGCTCCTTCTGGGGGATGTGCTGTGCCACAGCCCTGCCCTGGCAGGGAAGTTCCTTTCTCTTTGGGTCCTGTCTGGCCCTCCCTATCTGCCCTTTGCATTAATTCTTTCTTTGTCTGATCTCTACTATGTCAAAAGGAGCCACCATCTCTGAAACCACAATCCAGTCCCTCCCAGGGCTCTCCTCTGCTGTCCTCAGTCTCCACCCCACTGAGCACAGTGATGCTTTGTCCCTATATTGTGCTCATGTGCTTGAGGCCTCCAAACCCCACCTTGGAGATCTCTCAGCCCTCTCCAAGGTATTGGCAAATGAAAACATTCTGGTCATAGACTAAGAAAATCACCTTAGGACAAGACCAGTCAGACCTTTGTGTCCTGGCTACTTTTTCCTTGGAGCAATCCTTGGATAGATGGAATTTTTTAGGCCGAATTTCAGTTTTGCCCATGGGCACTTTGATGTGAACAACGATTCTTTTCCATTGGAAGGAAAGCAGAGGCCCAGTGTTTCAGGGGCAGATGAGCAGCAGCCACCAAGGGGCCGAGGTGAGCCAGACCTTGCTGGAATTGCAGCTTGTGCCTGAGAGAAATCCTTGGATACACAGAATTTGGGAGGTAGAATACAAGTTTTGGCCACTGGTCCCTTGATAAAAAGGCCCTTTCTTTTCCATCTGAAGGAAAGCAGAGAGCCCCAGGGTTTGATGGTAGATGAGAAGCAGCCCCTGGGAGGCCAAGCCAGCCGGACTTGTCTCTCCTGGCAGCTTTTGATTGGGAGCTATCCTTGGATATATGAAATTTAGGGGCCAGATCTCAAATTTGGCCACGGCCCCTGGACGAGGAGACTGTTCTATTTCCATGGGAAGGAAGGCAGAGAGCCCCAGTGTTTCACGGGTAGATGACAGGCGGCCATCAGAGCCCACTACACCGGGGAGAGCTGGCAGGTTTTGTCTGGGAGAAACCTTTCATGTAGTTAATATTTTAGGAGGAGTAGCAATTTTGGCCATTGAGGAATAAGAAGATTCTTTTCCATAGGAAGGAAAGCACAGAACACCAGTGCTTCAGGGGCTGATGAACTGCAGGCACCAGAGACCAAGGCCAGCCAGACCTGTCTGTAATGGCAGCTTTTGTGTAGGAGCAATAATTGGATATCGGACTTTTGAAGGTGGAATCCCAGTTTCAGCCATGGGCACCTGGAGAAGAAGGATGGTTCTTTTCCCTTAGGATGGAAAGGGCAGAGCCCCAGTGTTTCAGGGCAGAATTCAGGCAACCACCAGAGGCCAAGGCCAGCCAGAGCTGTCTGTCCTGGGAGCTTTTGTCTGGGAGGAAAACCCCTTGAACATAGGAATTTTGGAGGAAAAATACCAAATTCAGATATGGCCACCTGGGCAGGAGAGACGGTTCTTTTCCATAGGAAGGAAAGCACTGAGCCCCAGTGTTTGAAGGCAGGTGAGAGTCAGCTCTAAAGAAGACAAGGGCAGCCAGACCTGTCTGTAATGGCAGCTTTTGTCTGGAAGCAATCCTTGGATGTTGGGAATTTTGGAGGGGGAATCCCATTTTGGCCATTGATGCTTGAATGCGAAAGGCAGTTCTTTTCCATTTGAAGGAAAGCCCAGAGCCTCAGGGTTTCAGGGGTACATGAGAAGAGACCCTCGACATGCCAAGGGCAGTTGGACCAGTCAGGCCAAGCACACCAGACCTGTTCCCTCTTCCCTTGTTTCCATGGGGCCCTGCAGTGTCACAGTGGTGGTGTCATATTGGATCCTTGGTTCCATCAGGTCCAGATGTGATCCACTGGCCTCTTGTTTCCATGGGTCTTCACAGTGTCACAATGGTCCCTGGCTTCCATGAGGCCTGGCAGTGTCACAGGGGTCTCCTTGGTGCTGTAGTGTCACAATGAACCCTTGGTTCCATAGGGACTCACAATGTCAGAAGGGTCTCCTTGGTTCCATGAGGCCCTGCAGAGCCTCCTAAACCAAACGAGGCCTCCAAGTGTCATCATGGCCTCCAGGATTCCATGAGGCCCCGCAATGTCCCAATGGACCTTTGGTTCCATGGGGTCCTGCATTGTTCCATGGATCCTTAGTTCCAAGGGGCCCTGGAGTGTCACAATGGACTCCTTGGTTCCATGGTGCCACACAGTATGACAACTGCCCCTTGGCCTGCCAAGCCCACACAATGTCGAAAGGTTCCTAGCTTCCATGAGGCCTTATAGTGTCACAATGGTCTCCATGATCCCATAAGGCCTTGCAGTGTCACAACAGACCATTGGTTACATGAAGCCCCACAATGTCACTGTGGTCCCCTTGGCTCCACAAGGTTCTGAAGTGCTACCATGGCCTTTTGGTTTCTCAAGGCCTCCAAGCGTAAAAATGGCCTCCATGGTTCCATGAGGCCCTGCTGGGTCAAAATGGCTCATGGTTCCATGAGGCCACAAAGTTTAACAAGGGACCCATGGTTCCACCAGGCCTTGCTGTGTCACAATGGACTTCTGGTGCCATGAGCTCTCACACTGCCAGAAGCAGTCTCCTTGGTTCTGCAGTGTCACCATGGACCCTTGGTTCCATGAGGTTCCGCAGTAGAACACGGTCACCTTGGTTCCGTGATGTTCTGCAGTGTCACAATGGACCCATGGTTCCACCAGGCCTTGCTATGGAAAGGAACTTCCCTCCCAGGGCAGGGCTGTGGCACAGCACATCCCCCAGAAGGAGCCTGGCTCAACCCCAGGCTTTGTGTGGGCAGGCAGAGGCCGGCAGGAGGCAGAACTGGCAGCAAAGGAAGGGCCCAGCCAGGTGGGGCAGCCGGGGGATGCCGACAGCCTGCAGGGACAGAGGCGCAGGGCAGGGACACCGTGGGACAGCCTGGGCTGCACAGGGCACAGGGATGGGCAGCAGCTGCAAGACAGCCCTGCCAGAGCCACCTTGGGCAGCACTTTGGCCATGGCTGCTGGGCCTGGGCCTGAGGCAGGAGAAGGAGACAAGTGACCCTTGCAGGCCTGGGGCCTCATTGCCTCCTTGTCCCTGCTCAGCAGCCTGGCAGGGGCCGCCCCATGCTCCTGCCCTTGGCATTGCACATCCCCACATGCCAGTGCCCATCCCGGGAAGAGCCCTGAGCAAGGAGGGAGGGACAGGATCTGCCTGGCCAGGGGCTGGGGCTCAGGCCTGGGCCCTTTGCATTCCTCAAACACATCCAGCTTTGCTCAGCACCAGAGACACCTTTGCCTTGTTTGTCCCCAGCTGTCATCACTGCCTCCAGTGTTCTGCTCTAACTGGAACATGGGGACACTTTCTCAGTGGTGTCCCTCAGTGGGAGCCATTAAAACTTCAAGAAAATTTGGAGTTTAAATTTAACTTTGTGTTATTGACTCTCAAAGACTGAGTCTGATGTAAACAACAGCAAAGCCCTGAGAGGGTCATTAAAGTTTTCCTAGTCCAGTTATGGAGAAAGATTTCAAAGAGCAGTAATAAAATATACATTCCTATTTTAAAGGGTGTCTTTGATTAAATTTCTCTTTAGAGCAGAGGTGATTGCAGCATTCTGTGATTGATATTGACCCAGGGTCTCTCCTCAGCAGCTCTGGCCTGCTCACAGAAGCTGTGCCTGGAGCTCTGACCCAATGTGGACAACCTTGCTCCACATTGCCCATCCCCATCCTGTCTGTCCTCACTGCCCTGGGCCCTGCTGTGCTTGCAGAGCTGGCTGCACTCAGCCTAAGAGGGGTTTTCACTTTTTGGGGTTTTTTTAAGTAATCTGAAACTCTTGAGTTTCCCCACTGCAAACAGACACACTGCTCAGGTGTGTGCCAGCCCCAGGTGCCACCAAAGGCACTGCAGAGCTGCCCTGGGCCAGCTGTGAGGGTGGATCATCAGCCCAAGCTGCACTGGGCCCTGCAAGGGGCTGTGGCCATGGGCACTGCACTGACCCCACTGCTGGGTTTGGCTGCCATGGCCACCGTGAGAAATGAAACTGTCCTTGGAAACACTGGGGAGGACTGGGACATACTGGGGAACACTGGGAACGCTGTGGGAGACACTGGGACATACTGGGAGTGACACTGGGGAGGACTGGGACAACCTGGGAACATGAGGAATGCTGAGGGGGAATGTGGGTGGACTGGAATGGACTGTGGGGTACACTGAGACAGACTGGGAGTGATAGTGGGGCAAGCGGGGCACACTTGGGACATTGCAGGAAAGACTGGGGACACTGGCGCATCCTCTGGATGAAATTGGGGTGAACTGGAAGGGACTGGGAATAATCTCAGGTGTATTGGGAGTGACTGGGCTGTACTGAGGATGAACTGGTCTTTACTGGGCGGGACTGGAGGAGGGTGAATGGGGTGTTCCCACCTTCACCGCATCCCATTTGCCGAGGCTCCCGCCCATCACTGCCTGTAGCCAATCAGCGCCAGGGATCCAGGCCTGGGGGAAGTGCCTAGGGTAGGCGCCATCTTTTCTTTTTGCCTACAACTCCCGTCATGCCCCGCGGCCCAATTGAGCCCGATTAGAGCTGGAATTAAGACTCCCGTCATGCCCTGTGCTCCACAGAACGCCCGGCATCCACCCCCATCTGTCCCATAAGTGTCCCCCAGA
Organism: Melospiza melodia melodia; assembly: GCF_035770615.1. Lineage (NCBI taxonomy): Eukaryota > Metazoa > Chordata > Aves > Passeriformes > Passerellidae > Melospiza > Melospiza melodia. Next base: position 4,721,132 of record NC_086200.1, read on the forward strand.
CCCTCCAGGATCCCTCAGTGCCCCCTCAGCGCCTATTCGGCCCCCCCACAAGGAGTTCCCGGGCCCCCTGAGTGCTCCCAACCCCACAGATGCCCGCTACAGCCACTTCTGGGATTTCATCTCCTCTCATCCCCCGCGGCCCCAGAGCCCCTCAGAACAGTCCCGCGCCTAAAACTCCTGCCGTGCCCCGCGCACTATAGAGCCCGGTTACAGCTCCCCGACTACTCCCAAGGGCTCCCAAAGCGTTTACGTTCCCCCAGAGGATCTCAAGTCGCGGCTCGGACGCAGAAGTATCCCCCAAGTGCCTTCCCGGACGCCCAAACATCGTGTTCGAGCCACTTCTGGGACTACAGCCCCCATAATGCTCCGCAGCGCATGTCAGCACTATTTTAGTCCCGAGTTCCTCTCCCATCATGCCCCACGCCTTACCGAGAGCCACTGCTGCTGCGCATCGAACTCCCGTGAAGCTCCGCGGCCCCGTTAAACCGTATGATATCCGCGCCTACAACTCCCGTCATCCCCCGCGCCCCAGGGAGCCCCGTTCGAGTCCCCCAAGGGCCCGCCCGGACTCTGAAGGGCCCCTAATTCCCCTCCCCGACCTCCAGGCGCCCCCGTGGAGCCCCAGGTGCTGCCCCGGACCCCGAACTGTCTCTCAGATTCCCTGAGTGCCCCTCCAAGTGCCCACCCGTCTTCCCCAAGTGTCCTCCAGACCCTCAAGTTCTGTCAGAATTCCCTCCCCAGACCCAAAAATTCCCCAAATGTGCCCAAGAAATGTCTCCTGGGAACCCAAAGTGCCCCCCGTCCCCCGACCCTGTATTGTTAAAAGATGATAAAAAGTCTATAAATATATCTAATTACCAGAAAGAGGAATAAATAAATAGCTACTAGAGCTTAATAAATTAATGAAGGTGTGAAAATCGCCAATCACTTGTTTTTAAAATTTTAAAAGTTTAATGGAAATAAAATGGTTATAAAAATAGTAATACAATTAGAGTAATAATAATTTGGACAAATTGAATTAGGACAATATGAGAGAATAAAGACAAAGAGTTACAGACGTCCAGGTACCTTTTTATGGGCAGCACGAGCCCGAAAAAGGACACCTGTTATCAAAGGATTAATGCTTAAACCAATAGCATTTTTGTGAGATGCAAAGCTGTGTTTCGTGTCAGGTATAAACAGGTGATGTGTGTACTTGTAAATGCAAATGTGTGGACATGGACAATGGGATAGTTGCAAATTCTAATAATATCTGAGTAAAATAAAGCATGGAAAAAGGCCTTTGAACCTATCTTTTGTTTGCAATTAACCCTGGTTGATTTAGGAGCCTGATTGGAATTAAGGTGTTAAAGATGTTGCTTTTTGCTTGCATTTAATCCATAAAAAGCTCTTCAATAATAACCTTTTGAAGTATAATTTTAGAATATTAGTTGTATCCTTGAAACTATAGCTTTGGAACATATATAAAGGAAATACGTTTATCTCACACCTTATTGAAACAGAGAAAAACAGCTTGAGAAAGGAAGATGAACATCACCTCAAGGGTTTATGGTTTTGACCAAAGGGAAGCTGGACATCACTATTATAAGATTTATACTCTCTGCAATTAAAAGGTGGACACACATCTGGGAAGCTGGACCCCAGCAGATGGGATTCGTCTTTCTTCTTTCGGAAACTGGACCGTCACCATCTGGGGATACTCCTTTGACATACATCCTGAGAAATTTAAATCACAGTAGTGTATAGAATTGTGATGTAATAATTTGGAATAAAAATTGCTGATGAGTAAAAATTGGAAATAGAAACTGCTAAAAAAAACTGATGAGTACCCCTATAAATACCTGTAACCCTCAATTATCAGTGTCCAGCTGAAGGGAAAACTTCCCCCACTGTACCCAGCGCTGTATTGCTCACACTTTACCATATTAAATAATAAATTGATTGCTGCTTGAACATTGGCCTAGTCAAGCTTCTTATTCACAACAGATTTGGTGCATTGGCCGGGAATTTCCAAATCCATTGAGGGAGACTCCTGATATCAGGGAGGTGCCCCACCTTGGAGGCTTCTGCCTCCCGTTACCCTGAGTGACAGAGGAATCTCTCAGGGAAGAGGAAATCCATAAGGTAAATTATGAGCAAAGAATTTTGAGTTCCCGGAGTAGACTGCAGTAAATTCACCTGTAATAAACTCGTGCACAAAGACCCAGGCGAGAAAAGGAGGCTGTAAGTATCGCTTGGTTTGGTGGGATAAGAACGGGTGTAGGTGTGTAAAATGTGAATGGTGTGTGTATGAGATGTGACCTAGTCACGACACAAGTGAGGCGTTCTTCTAACCTCGGTTTCGCTACCCTGCAACGGGGGCAGCAGGTGAAGGAACAAAGCGTGTGGAAGAGGATTTTCTGTATATAAAAGGTCGGAGTGGGGGGGGCTGTGATAAGATAATAGTTATGGAGAGGATTTTTTTATTCCTTTTAGAAAATCAGAGGTAGGAGGCATTTGAAGGGACTTTATATTAAGGAAATTCCTGACAAGAAGGGACTAAAGTCTGAACAAATGAGCTCAAGACGAGTGAGGGAACACCTATTCGGGAAAAATGGGTAAATGCCAAAGCAAAACCCAGGAGCTGGTATAAACCAGCAGGAAAATAAAGGTACTGAAAGTACTGGAAAAAGAGGGAACATTTTGCCAGATATACCCAAGGACAGCCCCCTTTAGGTAATGTTAAAATTGTGGAATAAATATGAATCCAGGAGAGGAAAAAGTAAAGAGAAAATGATACAATATTGTGTGGTAGAATGGACTAAGGAAATGATACGACCTGATAATTTATACTGGCCAATGTACGGGTCATCTGAAGGATGGATCTATAAGGCCTTGAATGCCTATGTAAATAAAAAGGACTCTATTAACCAAGAAGAAAGAGATTATGCTGCTTTATGGCATGGGTCCTGGCCTAGTCCCCTGTATGCATTAAAAACCAAAAAGGAAAGGGATCAGTGGGACCCCTTAGATAACCTTCCCCCCCTTTATCTACCACAGCCAGCGGCACTGGCAGAGGTGCCTCATCCAGCACCTAACCCGGCACCCTTTGCACCCATTCCAGCACCCCCCGCACCACAAGCCCCGGTGCTTCCACTCCCACTGCCACAAGTCTCGGTAGCTATGCTCCAATTGCCACCAGCCCCGATGGCTCCGCTCCCATTGCCACAAGCCCCGGTGGTTCCACTGCTGCTGCCACAAGCCCCGGTGGCTCCACTCCCGCTGCCACAAGCCCCGGTGGCTCTGCTCCCGGTACGTGATTCACCACTAGCACACAGAACGAGAAGCCAGGAAAGGGCACGAGCAGAAAGCAGTGGGGATAGCAATAAAGAAGAGAAGGGGGGGCAGCTGTACCCATTGAGAGAAGTACCATTAGTAGGAAATCAAGGGAGACCAGTCATTGGGTATGTGTCAGTAGCCCTAAACACCAGGGATGTAAGGGCTTTTAAAAAAAGAGATGAGAAGGTTACTTGAAGATCCTCTGGGGGTGTCTGAAAGGCTAGATCAGTTTCTAAGACCCAGACGGAGATTCAGTCAATTTTAAGTATTTTATTTACAGCAGAGGAGAGGCAGTTGATAAGACAGGCTGGCATGAGAATTTGGGATAGGGACCACCAGCAGGGACCTTTAGGAGAAATGAAATGGCCCCTGGCAGCCCCTAACTGGAACCATAACAATGACCAAGATAGGCAGAATATGGTAGATCTCAGGAATATAATTATTCAGGGAATTCGAGAAGCAGTTCCTGGAGGGCAGAATATTAGCAAGGCCCTGAATGAACGTCAGGGGAAAGATGAGTCACCCATAGATTGGTTAGAAAGAGTAAGGAAGAGTATACAAATGTATTTGGGATTAGATCCTGATACAGCAGTGAGAGAAGCATTAATCAAAACTCAGTTTGTGGCAAAATCATGGGAGGATATTAGAAGGAAACTTAGAAAGTTAGACTGCTGGCAGGAGAGAGGTTTGCAAGAATTGTTAAGGGAAGCACAGAGAGAGAGATGAAGAAAAGGCGAAAGCTAAAGCTAAGGTTTTCATGGCTGCAGTAAAAGAGGTTCAGAACAGTAGTGCATCTTCAAGTAATGCTAAAAGCATGAGAAAAATTACTGGTGAGGGTTCTAAAAGACCTACCTGCTCTTACTGTGGTATGGAAGGACATGTTAAAAGGGTTTGCAGGAAGTGAGAGGCAGATCAAAAACTGTTTGTAGAGGAAAATTAAGAGCAGTTCCCGAAGGTGAAGAAGTCGCCCTTTTAGTAGATACGGCTGCTGAACAATCAACAGTGCAAAGATTACCAAAAAGATGCAAAATCAGCCGGAAAACTGCTCAAGTAATTAAAGCAAAAGGAGAGGCCTTTAAGGTTCCCATTATTGAACAAGCACTAATTGAAGCAAAAGGAAAAGTGGATATTAGTGATCTATTACTAGTTTCAGAAGCAGAATGCAATCTTTTGGGAAGGGACCTGATTATTTCATTAAGAAAAGATAAGGTGAGGACAATTTACACAGACTCAAAATGTGCTTTTGGAATTGTGCAAACATCTAGATAGAAAGAAGTTTGATAAACACTCAAGGGAAGAAACTGATCCATCAGGATCAGTTAAAAATCAGAGTGCTTGAAGCCCTGAAAAGACCTAAGAGAATAGCTGTAGTACATGTATGAGGTCATAAACGAGGGTCAAGCTGCTTAGTAAGAAGAAAAAGAGGCAGCTTGTAAACTAAAAGAGACTATCGAGCTGAACACTATAGTGGAAATTCAAGAGAAGCTGCCAAAAAGTTATAGTACTCAAGAGGAAGAAGCTATAAAAAAATTAGAAGCTAAGAAAGAGCTGGGAAAATAGATACTATCAGATGAGAGAGAGATTTTACCTAAAGCTTATGCTAGAAGGATTTTAAGCCAGTTGCACCAACGTACTCATTGGGAACAAGAGCCTTATGTGATCATTTTTTAAAATATTATGGATGTATTGGAATTTTTGAGATAGCAAAACAAATAACACAGGGGTGTTTGACATGTCAAAAGGTTAACAAAAAGGTAATGAGACAAGCTCCAGCCGGCGGTAGAAAAATAGCCTACTGACCATTTGAAAGGGTTCAGGTGGATTATACTGAATTACCAAGGGGGGGCAGAGGAAATACTTGTTAGTATTAGTAAATCAACTGACTCATTGGGTGGAGGCCTACCCAGCTGCCTGAGCCACAGCGAAGTTTGTGGTTAAAATATTGTTGGAACAAATAATTCCTCAATTTAAGGTTATCAGGGCCATTGATTCTGATCAAGGCTCCCACTTTACTTCCAGCATCATAAAAAGGAGTAACACAAGCCATGGGGATTTCCTGGGAATATCACACCCCTTGGCACCCCCAGAGCTCTGGGAGGGTGGAAAGAATGAACCAAACTATAAAACAGTAGTTAACAAAATTAATGATTGAGACCCAAATGTCATAGGTAAAGTGTTTACCTTTAGCATTGCTTAATATAAGGACACTTCCAAATGCAGATACGGGACTTTCTGCATATGAGATTCTTTATAGAATGCCTTATTCCCAGGAAGTACCCCAAACATCAGTAGTGATTGCCGATATGACTATTCAAAATGCATCCAGAAGATGGGACAACATGTCCTAGAACTAAGGGAGAAAGGGGTAATTGCTCAATCAGCCCCTCTCGGATTTAGCATACATCAAATAAAATCAGGTGACTGGGTGCTGATTAAAAGCTAGAAGAAAGAAAGTTTATCTCCCAGGTGGGAAGGTCCATATTTAACTCTGCTGACCACTGATACAGCTGTCCGAACTGTGGTAAAAGGCTGGACCCAGGCGTCGCGGGTCAAAGGACCAGCGGAACCACCGACAGAGATGGAACCACCAACGAGACATCTGTTGAATCCCAGTGGAGAACTGCATCTACCCCCAGAGAGCTGAAAATCAAGGTAAAAAAAGACTGATGTATGTCACAAAAACGCTCCTACCTTAAGCTGCAAAACCAGTTGTATTCACGAGAGGTAGAATGTACTACTCTAAACTGTAAGTGTTATCCATGGGATTGTTTTAAGTGTATAGAGTGTGAAGAATTTTGGTATACAAACCTACCAAGGGGACAGATCTCTAATGCTCTCTGCTGTAATTGATGAAAAAAATGAAAAAAATAGAGAATCAAATTAAAGCATAAGATAGCAGGAAGCCAAGTATTGCCGGAAGAGGGGGAGGCACATACACCAACCCTATTGTAGTTGCACATGCCCCGAACTCAGGGGCCAATTGGCCTAAATTAAAAAGAATCGGGCCACAACCACGATAAATAGAGATCTGAAGGCTCATGAGGCAAAAGGCAAAAATGAAACAAAAGATATCAGTGACTAAATCCCAAGGTATAAACTCTGCTACCGAGAAGATCTACATCTCAGCCCTTGGATGCAACCCAAGGGGCCTTGAGAGAGGTAGAGAGTTAAACCCTTTGAGGATTATTTCACTGTATTGATCATTGCATCCCAGGCAATGGGCCTTAGCCTCACTCCTGAACTCCACATAATCCACGAGCGAGCTGCAGGATCAGAGCCTATTGCTCCAGCTGTCTGTGAGAAATGCAATAATACTGTCTAGATCGGGGGAAAAATGGAATCAATGTTCATGTCACATTCCCATGTTAGTGAAGTGTGCTATGACCATAACCAATTAAAGATGTGCACTATGGGTGGCAAATTATACTGGGTTGGAGAAAATTTAAAACCTGAGGGTGTAAATGACCCATGGAAAGCCCCAAATTGTATATATTGGATTTGTGGACAAAAAGCTTACAGCGAACTGTCCCGTAGATGGAAAGGTGGAGATTGATCATTACGGAGAAACCATCTGGGGTTTGGCAGGAGAGATCAAAGGAGTGGCTCATGTCCCTGTCCAAAAACGGAATTCCATTCTTCAAGCCTCATGGTGGGACCAGATGCTTGGAGGAGGAACTTGGTGGAAGAAAATAGGGTTCCTGATATTGTGCTCATTAGCTGGGTTATTGTTTCTACCTTGCCTTATTCCATGTTTTATCTGACTAATCCATTCAGTTATTCAAAGCATGCAGATTGCAGTAACCGACTCGGAATTGGCTACCGGAGAAGTTGGTAGATTTGAGAAAAGAGCTAAGATAACCAAAATAATGAAATTAAAGAAAAGAGACCAAAAAGAGAAAGCTTCCAAAGTTTTGGCCAGATTTGAAGCCCAGACACGAATGAGTAAGATAAATGAAAATTTATACAAGCAGAGGGGGGACTGTGAGATGCAAAGCTGTGTTTCATGTCAGGTACAAACAGCTGACGTGTGTACTTGTGAATGCAAAATGTGTGGACACTGACAATGGGATAGTTGCGAATTCTAATAATAACTGAGAAAAATAAAGCATGGAAAAAGGCCTTTGAACCTATCTTTTGTTTGCAATTAACCCTGGTTGATTCAGGAACATTGGAATTAGGGTGTTAAAGATGTTGCTTTTTGCTTGTGTAATCCATAAAGAGTTCTGCAATAATAACCTTTTGAAGTATAATTTTAGAATATTACTTGTATCTTTGAAACTGTAGCTTTGGAATATATATAAAGGAAATATGCCTATCTCACACCTTATTGAAGCAGAGAAAAACAGCTTGAGAAAGGAAGATGAACATCACCTCAAGGGTTTATGGTTTCGACCAAAGGGAAGCTGGACATCACTGTTACGAGATTTATAGTCTCTGCAATTAAAATGTGGACAAACACCTGGGGAGCTGGACCCCAGCAGATGGGATTCGTCTTTCTTCTTTTGGAAACTGGACCGTCACCATCTGGGGATACTCCTTTGACATACATCCTGAGAAATTAAAATCAAAATTGTGTATAGAATTGTGATGTAATAATTTGGAATAAAAATTGCTGATGAGTAAAAGATTGGAAATAGAAACTGCTGAAAAAAGCTGATGACTACCCCTATAAATACCTGTAACCCTCAATTATCAGCGTGCAGTTGGAGGGAAAACTTCCCCCACTGTACCCAGCGCTGTATTGCTCACACTTTACCATATTAAATAATAAATTGATTGCTGCTTGAATATTGGCCTAGTCAAGCTTCTTATTCTTAACACCAGCGCAGGCCATGCTCAGCAATTCCCTCTGTGAGCCTGGCCTTGCTGTCAGCCCCGGCAGCGGCTGCGTGGCCCCTTTGCGGCCCTGTGCTGGCCCGGCCATGGTGGCCCAGCCCCTGTGCAGGCCCAGCCCAGGCCAGGAGCATTGCGGCTGGGAACGGCCCCTGTGCCGCGGTGCCCACAGCAGCCTTGGGGCTCTGTGCCCCATGGCCTCCCTGCTGGGCAGCCTCTGCCAGCTCCTGCAGAGCCCCTGGCACCTGTGGGGCTGCACAGACAGCCCTGCCCCAGGAATCAACGGGAGTGGTTTTGCCCTTTTAAGGGGCTTATAGTGGGACCCAACCATGGTGGTGGCCCTTAAAGCGGCGATGGAAGAGAGAACCCCAAAAATCACCCTGGGAGGCAAAACATCCCCTACAGGGGCTTGGAGTGGGGGCCCCATAAAAATGTCACTTAAAGCCATCATGATCCCCCCTTGAAAGGGGCTTGTGTGGCTGCAGCCCCACAAACACGCTAAAATGGGAAGGGAAAAACACCCTTGGAGTGGTGGGATCCCCCCCAAAAAAACACTAAAAAGAGAAAACCTCCACTTCAAAGGGGCCTGGAGACCCTTAAAGGGCCTCGAGGAGGCACAAGATCCCCTCCTCTGCTGGGGCCTCTCCCAGCCAGGAACTCTCCAGTTCGCTGCCCTCGGGGCAGCCCCAGAGTCTGTCCAAACACGGGAACTTCACTGTGTTGAGCCCAGATCCAGAGTCCTGAATCCTGCACAGGGCACAGCAAATCCCCTGCTCGCTGCTGTGCATTGTCCCTGCTGAGGCTCAGACACTGGCGGGGCACATACCCTGCCTGCAGGTTTTGTGCCCAACCCAAGCACTGCACTTTTTGCTCCAGCATTGCTTTCCAACAAAACCAGGGCAAGGCAAACTGTGTGTAGCTCATGGTATTTTACAGAGTGTCTAAAACTCACTAAGTCATCGATCTGAGAGGTGAGATGCATTTGGAATTCATGGCATGGAGAAGCAGTGCAACATGGAAAGGGGGATCACAGAAATAGAGGAAAACGTCTCGGATTGTTCCTTTCCATTTTCATTTCGCTTCTGGAAAGCTGTTTCATTTTTCCAGAAATGTTCTTGCTAGTCCTGTCTGCCCTTTTCAAGAACCTTTCCTGCAGAACGAGGTGCAGCTTCTGTCACAAGATGTGCCCCCAACTGCAGCTTCTCTTGGCTTTCCACACCGTGAGTGCAGCACAACTTATGCAGCAAAGCAAGACAAATGTTTGGATTCCTTGACAACTTGTCCTTTCTTTTCCCTGTGGCCTGGGCAGTTGTGCCATTGCTGAGTTTTTCATTGTGCCTGTTCTAACCCAAGAGAACAGGAGGTTTTGTTGGGGACTTGCTGGGGAATGCAAGCCTGATCAAATGCAGAGAGAATCTCCAGGACACTCTGGGAGCTCCCTGGGCTGGGCTCGGGCTCCCGCTGGGACTCTGCAGAGGGCTGGGCTCCAAGTGGGATCAGCAGCAGTGCAAAATACCTCTGGGCATCTCCATTTTCTGCTGCTCCGAGGAAGCAATGAAGCCAGCCAAGTTCTGTATTTTTGTTCTCCTGGTGGATTTTTTCATTTGATTTGCTACTTCAGAGGCAAGTTCTGTGATGGGGTCTGTAAGTTGATTCTATTTCAACAGCACCAGCAGCAGGGCGGTGTTTGACTGCTGCAAATGTGGTCTGTGAGTCTTTCATTCCTCTGGACTTGGTGCTCAAGGACTTGTGAGCATTTCAGTCTCTGCTAATCATGATGCCTGTGACAAAAACACTGAGTTCACCATTGTAATGGATAGCCCTGTTCACTAAACCCCGATATAGAAAGCCATATGATTGTGAATAAGAAATACATGGTCAGCCTGGTCAGCCTTATGATTGTGATTAAGAGATACATAGTCAACCATGTGATTAAGAAATACATAACCGCATAACCTAAAAATAATATATATCAAGTTACTATTGTTTGCTAAATTCAACCGTGTATTGCGCAAACACTAACCATGCGAAAGGCTAAGGTTTTGGGAACTAAGAAGAGCTAGCCGAGAAACAGAAACCAACAAACACCACCCCATATAAGGAAGGCAAGAGCTCCGAGGTCAAGAGTACAGGCCTGAGGAAGACTTCAAGCCTTCATCCAGCGACCACCAGAGGGTAGAAGACGACCCCCTAGCAACAATTGGAGCATGCGCCAAGGGAAGAACACGTCTACGGAAATGGACTAGTATAGAAAGGGAACTTGTGAGATACTGGGTGCGGCAGTTGGTGGAGTTGGACTCCCCACAACTCCCCTGTCGCCCAGCGCTGCTTTGCTTATTACCTATGCTTGCTGTAATTAATAAATTCCAATTTGGCAACTTAACTCGTTGCAGAGTTCCATTTATAACAATTTGGTGCCGTGACTCGGATGGTCATAGGTGAGGGAGCGACGGTGTTTGGGAGGCGCCGCACCCCATTTTTAGGTGGCCCAACATCTGACCTTCCTACCATACGTCCACCGACGAACCTAAAACTTTAGGTAATAAGCAAAGGGAGACACCGGTGAACCCCGTTAATCTTCTGTGCACAAGGTTCGGACGAAGATGCAGGACATGTAAGTTTGGGTCCCGGAATGCAAAGGCACTCCGGAAGAAACGAGATCCGTCCGGTTAAAGGATGGACAGAAGAATGCTCCAGATGAGCCCGTGGAGGGCGAGGGATCCTGGAGTGCGAGCAAGTGAGGTGTGCATGAGAGGGGAACCGACAGTCGGATTCCCCAAGTGAGTGTGGACCCTCAGTAGTGCGGTTCCCATTAGTCCGCGAGGACGTGGGCCACGAACAAGGGGAAGCGAGTGGTGATTTGTGTGTGAGAGGCACTCCGAAAGGATGGGACAGGGGAAAAGCAAGCCCCCTATTTTCATTAGGTTTCTCCAGTGCCAAAAGATGGTTCGTTGGGGTTTATGTTAGAAAATTGGAGACATTAGAAAATTGGAGACATTTTCCGGGCACTAAGGAGAAGAATAAAGCTAAGACGATTCACTATTGTGTTGAAATTTGGGGAGAAAAGAAATTTTTAGAAGTGTATATTGGCCCATCAGTAAAAATCCCTTTAGTCAAGAAGAAAATGATTAGCAATATGGGTCAAGCAACCAGATACATTGGTGTTTAAATTGGAACGAAAGAAACAGGAGAAGAAGAAGAGGGACTCTCCTGAGGAGGACCCCCTAATACCTCTACCCCCCCCTCAGGCTCCCCCTCTCCCACTAGACCCAGACTCACAGCTTAGGCAGGCACTGCTGCGGATGCATTCTATAGCATAGGCATGGGAAGGATTCTATATTAGATGGAAGTTGAAGAAAGTAGACGAAGGTTGGAAAAGGGTAGATAATTGGCAAGATGGAGGATAAATTGCTGCGGGAGGTACAGCGCGTGTTCGTACGGAGAGATAAGGGTGCCCAGAAGCAACAACTTGGTTGCAACCATAAGGGAGACAAACAAGGAGTTAGGAAGGAATGAGTTTGGAAAGCGAAGACAGGGGAATAGTCAGGACACTGGGATGAAAGGGAATGGTCAGGAAACTGAGACGAAGGAGCCTAAAGCCTGCTTTTACTGCGGAAGGAAGGGACATTTCAAATGAGTGTGTAGGGTCAGGATCCGGGATGAGAAAACTTCTCAGGAGAATCAGAGAGGGCGGGAGCTAACGAAGAGGACCGAATTACACCCAAAAGAGGCCTTGATGATAAAGCTAAGAGTAGGTCCTCAGAGCGAAAAACTTGCATTTTTGGTAAATACAGGAGTTTCTCAGTTGTCAGTGGCAAAATTACCCCAGGGATGTGAGATAAGTAGTGAGCGAGTTTCAATAATCGGAATTACGGGAGAGGCTTTCCCTGTTCCTGTAATAAAAGGAGTGCAAATTGAAACAGATAACAAATTTGAAGTAAATGATTTGTTGTTAATGCCAGAGGCCGGGAATAATATGTTAGGCAGAGATCTAATAATAGTCTTAAAATTACAGATAACACCCTGTGAAGGAAAACTTAAAATTCATTCTTTAACTGAAGAAGATAATCTAGAAATTAATGACACAGGTGGGCATTCAGGTGAAGTGGGAAAAGTTTAGGATAGAGGAGTCTGGTCCCCTTAGTCCCTCCTGGTCAGCACAAGCCTGTGAATTTTATATATTACTCTGTGCATTATTAATACTAAAAAGGCGAGAAGGGACTACTTATACAGACTCCAAATATGCTTTTAGTGTAGTACATACTTTTAGAAAAACTTGGAAGGGGACTTATAAAAATTGAAAGGAAAGGATTAATACACGGGAGATTGATAATTCAGATACTTGAAGCTTTAAAAGGCTCAAAGAAAATAGCAGTAGTTCATGTAAAAGAACACCAGAGAGGGAGGGATATTAAAGTTAGAGAAATAATTTGGCTGATAAAGAAGCAAAAAGAGCGACCTTAATTGGCAGCTATAAGGAAATTAAGAGCAACATTTAAGGAGGAAAAGTGGGTTTTTCCTGATGGCAGGATTATGATGCCAAAAACCAGTGGCACATTAGATTTTAGATAACTTGTATAGACAGACACACTGGGAAACAAAGACTTTTTTGTGATCACGTATAGGGATATTTGGAATTGGAAAATAAATTACCCAGGAGTATCTTACCTGTTAAAAGGTAAATAAGAAAGTGTTAAGAAGCCCTCCCTTTGGAGGATGCAAAAAGCCTACTGGCTATTTGAAAAGACCCAGGTTGATTTTATAGAATTGTTTAAAAAGTAAACCGGTAAAAATATTTGTTAGTAATAATAGATCAATTACCTCAGTAAGTTAGAAGCATTTCCAGCAGCTTGAGCTACAGTTCAAATAGTAGCTAAATTTTTGTTAAAACACAATTTATATTAACCCTGATTTATTAAGAAGGAACTAAGCACCGTGGAGTGGCTGTGAATTTCCAAATCGATGGAAACAGCCTAAAAAAAAAAAAAAAAAAAAAAATTTTTCCAGCAGCTGACTATAAAATTGCAATTCCAGAAACTGGAATTGATAACACCTGACACTTGTTGTTAAAACTCATGACAGAGAATAACTAAGGGAGAAGAGAAAGAGAGACAATTGATTCACTTGCCTTGCTATGATTATGTATTTAGCCAGCTAATTATAGAACATATTGCTAGGATTTTTGGTGATACCTTTGAGATTGGGAGACAGGACCCTTCCGGCAGCAATTGAACTAGTGGGGAACTTAGAGCAATTGATTCCTGCTATATTGGCTATAGCACAAATAAAAGAAGGAGCAACTCATAATAATAACATTAATGAAATCAGGAGAGCCCTATGGGAAAAGGGAATGACTGCTCAAAGACCTCCTTTGGATCTTGCATTACATCAGGTAGAGCGTGGAGATTGGGACCTGGTCCGTAGCTGGAGGGAGAGCCCCCTCACACCAAAGTGGGAGGGACCCTACCAAGCCTTACTAACAACGCTAAGCCTTACTAACAACGGACACTGCAATTAGAACCATAGAAAAAGGCTGGATCCATGTGAGCCAAATAAAAGGACCAATAGAACCACCCCGACCAGTGGACCAAAAACACAAAGAACTATGAGTAGGAAGTGAGTGAAATACCGAGAGACCTCAAGGGCTAAGATGAATAGCAGAGAGGAACCTCAGAAAAAATCTTTAAAGCACGAAAAACCCTGAGAGTAAGTGATCGGCAACAACTTAAAGCTGTCTTTAAAGAGGAGTTGTTGAAGACAACGGAAGTGAAACTGGTAAATGGAAAACATGAGGATGGAGACTTTGATATAAATTCCCCTTTAAGCAATACAGATTGTCCAGAAGTCAAGAAAGACGATCCCTGTGATGAGAAGGAGGAATACCTGTAACAAATTCAGAAGTAATAAGTGACCTTGGGTGTATGTATGAATATTGGGATTGGGTATATCGGACTTTTCTGTTGGTAGATAGGAAGTCGGGAGAAATAATCGAAGAAGGGGAAGGATTACCGAACTCAAAATAAGGGTTATATGTAATGCTCAAGGATGTTGGAGAAATTGTAATCCATTTGTCTGTATTATTTGTATAATATGTAATGAAAGGTGGTGAACCCATTGTCGCAGCGGCTATCCCCCTAGGGGAACATGTTATAACTGTTATTACACACAGCAAAAATTAACTGAACAGACATTGGCACTTCGAATAATATCTGGGACCCTTAAAATAGGCTCCAAGAATTGGTGGAGCATTTATGCTAAAGGAATAAACCCCCAGTATTATTGTTACCACTCAAACGAACCAACACCATTCGTAACGAGAATTGTTGCAGGGGTTTGCCTGAGGTGGATCCTTGATCTGAGCTGTCTAGCTCCTCAGGTGAAAGACACAAAGTGGTCTAGATACCTCCAACGAATTAGGAGAAAGGGGCACAAACCTCCTCCTGAAGACTACCCTTGCTGCCGAGAAGACAGATCACCCCATAGCTCGCAGCAACCGAGTTGATGGGCGAGGCAGAGGGGCTGATAACTGTGGGGGAGAGGGCCCTAGAATAAGACCTGAACAAACTCGGGACCACTCTAAGCAAAAGCAACAATATCAGAAACGACAAAATTTGGAACAGGGAAATTATGGCAGCCGCTATGACAATTGGAAAAACTACCTTGGAATTTTTAGAATACTTTTAATAATGTTAACTATTGGGAATTGTAACTCTCAAACACACGAGCCCTTTAAATGGTCATTAATTAGGTGGGAAGATCAGGTTGTGATCAGTAACATCACACTAACGGGACCCCCTTCATTTAAAGTAAACCTAACGCAGTTAATCACCTCCTGGGGAACTACGCTCCCAAGTGTCGGTTCCTACATCGGTTTTTACATGTGCCCAGCCTCTAACCCTGGAAAAGTCTATTGCAATTACCCAGGGTATAATTATTGCAGATATTGGGGCTGTGAAACAATAGCTCAGGGATTCACCCCAGGGGAAGGACCTGACAGATTTTTACAGGTTGGAAGAGGCCCTCCGGGGTGTACCCCTCCACAATATGCATATGACAGATCAATTTTGGGAGGGGATACTCAGGATCATGCAAGTTTATATATATATATGAATGTCACTCAGCCAGATTACCCAGGCTGGCTAATAGGAAAAACCTGGGGAATCCAAATATGGCAACCAGGGAGAGATCAAGGAGGGATGATACTCATTAAAAAGGAAGTTGTTCCCTATGACCCCGAACCTGTTGGACCCAACCATGTGATAGCAAACTCAGGTAATAGCTTAGGAAGGGTAGAGAATGAAATAGAAAATAACAAGACACAGGTAGAACAGGTAGAAGTGACTTCGGCTGACGAGGGAGGTAACATACTTTGAAAATGGGATTAATCTTGCACGATGTTTGTGGAAAAAGGGCAGGATAGGACTCCGGGAATTACCCTATCACAAGTAACCGGAAAAGGGAGATGTATTGGAACTATTCCAGGGAATAAGAAACATTTGTGTCAAATAACTAAATTGGTGCAGGATACCTTAAGACCAGCTGAGTGGTTAATTCTGGCAGCTAATACCAAATGGGTATATAATACCCTAGGCGTGACCCCCTGTATCTCTATAACAGCCTTTAATGAAAGCCATGAATTTTGCATACAGGTAATAATAGTCCCCCGGATTATCTATCATCCCAGGGAATACGTGTACTCCCAAAGCCATATTTCAAAACATCATTTGCAAAAACGAGAACCCTTTACAGCCCGCACGGTTGCGGCATTATTAACCATTGGGGGAGCTGGGATAGGAACAGGCGCGGCAACTCTTGTGCATCAACAACAGAGGTTTAAGGCTTTAAGAGCCGCTGTAGATGAGGATCTTGAGAAAATTGATAAATCTATTAATGAATTGGTAAACTCGCTCCGATCACTTTCGGAAGTAGTTTTACAAAACCGAAGGGGGTTAGACTTACTGTTTTTACAACAAGGTGGCCTTTGTGTAGCCCTTCGGGAGGAATGCTGCACATATGTAGATACTACTGGAATAGCAGTAGACACTATGGCCGAATTATGCAAACAAATAGAAAAGAGAGAGAAAGAGAGAAAATCCCAACAAAATTAGGTATTAATCTTTATTCAACTATTCTCCATGGCTTACCACCTTGTTGTCCACCATTGCCGGACCGGTAATCTTGCTGTTGTTAGGGTTGCCCTTTGGGCCATGAATATTCAATAAAATAATTAGCTTAGTGAACTCCCAATCTGAAGCAGCCCATTTGAAGATGATGAAAACAGAGTATAAATCTCTAGGTGCCATAGAAGGAGAGGACTATTTGGACTTAAATAGGAAAGAACTTCAAAGGTTTAGTGAACAGAATGATAAATAGAAAAAGGGGGGATTGTAACGGATAGCCCTGTTCACTAAACCCCAATATAGACAATCATGTGATTGAGAAATACATGGTCAGCCCTGTATGATTGTGATTAAGAGATACATGGTCAACCATATGATTAAGAAATACATAACCGCATAACCTAAAAATAATATATATCAAGTTACTATTGTTTGCTAAATTCAACCGTGTATTGCGCAAACACTAACCATGCGAAAGGCTAAGGTTTTGGGAACTAAGAAGAGCTAGCCGAGAAACAGAAACCAGCCAAACACCACCCCATATATGGAAGGCAAGAGCTCCGAGGTCAAGAGTACAGGCCTGAGGAAGACTTCAAGCCTTCATCCAGCGACCACCAGA
Organism: Melospiza melodia melodia; assembly: GCF_035770615.1. NCBI lineage: Eukaryota > Metazoa > Chordata > Aves > Passeriformes > Passerellidae > Melospiza > Melospiza melodia. The sequence continues at coordinate 4,738,022 of NC_086200.1, forward strand.
GGGTAGAAGACGACCCCCTAGCAACAATTGGAGCATGCGCCAAGGGAAGAACACGTCTACGGAAATGGACCAGTATAAAAAGGGAACTTGTGAGATACTGGGTGCGGCAGTTGGTGGAGTTGGACTCCCCACAACTCCCCTGTCGCCCAGCGCTGCTTTGCTTATTACCTATGCTTGCTGTAATTAATAAATTCCAATTTGGCAACTTAACTCGTTGCAGAGTTCCATTTATAACAGTCAATAATTCAGTGAAGGGGCTGATGTCCTTGTGTAGGGGTTTTATACTGGCTAAGTGCAGGCACACACAAAAAAAACATTTACTCATTTTTCTCTGCTATTGTTGAGCAGAGGAGGGGAAAGAAAAATTCAAGGACTGAGTTGAGATAAGGATTAGAAGAAAAACACTTTGAGCGTAAAGCAAATTCAAAATAAATAGTATAAAAAATTATTAATAGAATTAAAAGTGAGTAATAGGAATTTAAAAAAATCCTTAAAACACCTTTTTTTCCAATCCCTCCCTCTTGCCCACCAACAGCACAGAGAGACAAAAGATATGATCTTCAGTCAGTTTGTGACTTCTAAAGATCTTTTTTCAGTTTGCTTAGAGAGTTTCTTTTCCTGCTGTGCTCTGGGGTCTTCCCACCAGAGACATTCTCTGGGAACTCTTCCAGTGTGCTTTTAATTTTTACCAGTAGCAGTCCCACCCAACCTGCTGCAACAGATCTTATTCTGGGCACTAAAAACTCAAAATGTTTCTAAAAATAAATTGCAGTAGCAGTGTGTTTTTGTCTGCTCCTCCAGGTAGTGTGTCATGTTTGAATAGGAAACTTTTGTTTTAAATATTTAGATTGTGCCCTCTCACCCCTGCTCTCCCAAGGGTTTTAAGGTATTACCTTGAACACTTCTGATCAAGTACCTGTTTCTTACAGTGCTTCAGTCTTTGTTAAACAAGCTAAAGCAAAGCTTCAAGTATAGGGCTGAAAAGCAAATAGAATTATCCTGTGTATCTATTGAGTGTCCCTGTTAATTACTGCCTCACTTGGGACTGTTTTCCTTTTTCTGGGCTGTGCAGAGTTAACCCTGTCCTTTATTTAATGGTTTGTAGGAAAATGAGCTGTCATGTTTGAAACGGGAACTGTCATCTCTTAAGGAACAGCTGAGAGCAGAAATGGAAGAAAAGGTGGAGTTTTTTTTTCACTGAGCACTGGGGGTGAGAGGTGTGGCCTGGGCTTGTGCTGTGGGAGGAGCTGGGTAAGAAATGAAACTGAACAGAAAAACAGTGACTTTGGAATGCTGGGGTTGTGCTAAATCTGGTCATGTATTTGTGTGAACTTTGTAACAGTCTGTGATTATAGATTACATACAAATAAACAAACAACAAAGCAAAACTCTCCTTTATTTTAGTTAATTTTAACTAGCTAAAGCAAAAACATTCCCTAAACTGTAAAGTTTTTCAGTGACTTTTGATTGCTGGGGTTGTACCAAACCTGGTCATATTTTTGTGTGAACTTTGTAGCAGTCTGCGATTGTAGACTGTGCTCTGTAATTACACCAAGAAGATTTTTAACAACTGAATTCAAATCAATATTTCCTTGCTGTCACATAACTCTTTTGTAGGAGAATCTTGTAAAAGAGCACTCTGGCAGTGTGATTCCTGACAGTGAAAAGAAACACAAGGTAACTTTAACTTTTTAATTGCTTCTACAATTTGGTAATATTTATATTTGTAGAATCAATTGAAGTGCCATGAGAATTTATTTGCATTCAACAAAAGACATTGGAATGCTTTTGACTTCAATCTTTTTAAATTATAGAAAATACAAATTTATGTTCCTGACTCCTAAACCTTGTTTAGATCTATACAGTGAATCTATTCATGTAAAAATAGAAAATCTCCAAATTATATTCCTGAAATAAAAAAAAATTAAAATAAAAATAAAAAATGCCTCCTTCAGTACAGGAAGCCTCTTGGGCAGTCCAACATTGAAGTTTTGTAACTCCTAACAGTGAATTTTTCTTGTTGCATTTTTCTGCCTATATTTCTTACTTCTCTGTAGATGATTTTTTTCCCCCTGGGACAAGAAGGGATTTTAAAGGGTCACACCATTCCATGGAGATATTAGACAGCAGTTTCTGGAAGGGCTCTCCCAGTGTGTAATTTTTCTTGCTCAGTTGTTGATTTTTTAATGTCTCTAGAACTGATTTACTTAGTCTTTAAAAGTGTCCATTTGTAAAGGCACTTTTCCTCTATGAAAGAAAAAAAAGCTGATACAGCTGTAAAAATGGTCAAAGTATCAAAGTAGTCCTGATTGCAGAACTCACCCTTCTTCCCTGTCAGGAGTTCACTTGTGGTTTTCACATTGGAACAATGGAATCCAGCACCATTTTGATGTTATCTGTCTAAAAAAGGACTGCACTGGACCATTCAATGCTTCTCAGTTTCACTTCTAGTGAAAAGACTATTTTAAATAACACCAATCTTGATGTAGCTATCAATCTTTCTCTGAAAGCCTTTTCCTGCAGTTTTGTTCCCATTTTCTTTGATGTTTGATAGAGTCCAATGTAGTGGCTACAGTTCAGAATAACCTGAATTTCTGCAGATAAGCACGGAGAACTTAAATACCATGTGCCATGAAACTCAGCTCTTCCATAGCTTCCCCTTCATTCTCCTCATTTGGCAACAAAAATAATATAAAAAATGATATTTCCACCCCACCCCACTTTGTTTGGGTCTTTGCTTCATGTTTGGATGGAAAGATCAGAGTTCCACCATTTCTCTCAGGTGAATTCTGGGACACTCAGACTGTCAACTGGGTCCTGAGTTTGGCTTTAGATTCCATACTTACCCCATAAAATATAATCTAAAAAGAGAAACATTTTCTTTCCCAGACATGTGTTATAAAGACTCCTCCAATGGATAAAATGCAGAGTGGAAGAAGCACAAACCTGCCTGCAGGGCAGAGCAGCAGGAAAAAGCAGAAAGTGCTTGTGCAGCTGGACACTGAGTCAGACAGCTCTGAGCACACTGACCTCCTGGTAAGAGCCAGAGAACAAATCATGTGCTGAGCAGCTCTGAGCAGCTCTCACTGCTGGGGCTGAGAATGGAAATAAAGAGTTTGGGCTTCCACATTCCAGCCAATATTTATGTGTATATTTTTAATTTATTGGTTCTTTCTGGAATTGTCATTGTATGTATATAATTAACATTCTTTTTATTGAACTGTTATGCCTCATAATGACATCTTTTTTTTCATAGTCTAATATCCTTAGGGGGAAAGAAAAAGTATTTTTAATATAGTGTGACTAAGTAACTTTTTAATTTATTAGAGCATAGTCTTGGAAGAAGAAATGTTTAAAAATTTGTACAAAGATTATCCACAAGCTTCACAGTTACATTCCACAGCACCAAAAAAGGTATGTTAGCCTTTCCTAAGATTAAACCAAGCAGTTAATCAGATTGTTTACAGAAACGAAAGGATGGCTTTATTTTCCTTCCTAGAGCCCAGCTCCATGCAGTGTGAAATCTCCAGGCTCTGCTCTGAAACTCAAAACCATGAGGAGGATGCGCGAGGCGGGCTGGACTGTGCTCTCCAAAATGGACAGGAAAAGGAAAATTAAAGATGCTGTAAAGATGCTGTAAATATGCTCTTTGCTTAAAATCCAGAAATGCCCAGTGCCCTGGCATTGCTTGCAGGGCTGTTTTTCTCTCAGAGTTGGTGCTTTGTTGCATTTTTCTGTCATACTCAGTGTGTTTAATACTGTGTTCATTCCTTTACACATATAAACTTTATAGATCTATAACTGCAACCCCTGCAGAGCATCTTCCACCTTTCCTCCCTTGTGCTTCAAAATGTTGGGACACAAATTAGCCAATTTTAAATTTGGAAATAAATAGAACTACACAGAAAGTTGTTTCAAAGCTGCTTCTGGCTTAGAAATTAGAAATTCTGGTTTCAAAGAACTTCTGTTCTTTTACATTTACTCAGTTTTCCTTAACATATAACTACTTAGTGGAAGAAATGTAGCTGTTAAATGAATATTCTTTTACCTGAAGTCCTCTTGCTTTTTCCTGCATTTTAATGGCTGTTAGACCTGTCTTTTTAGACTGTTTTGTTTTCAGTATGTTAAAATGGTTTCGAAACTTCTAAAATTTCAGTAGAATTACTTGTATTTAAAAAGATTTCAGCTTCACAAGGAGTAAAATATGCACGTTATAAGATTGTGAAACCAATGTGAAGATGCCATTAAATTGTTTATCTGAAATATAAAGGGTGGGACTATTTGTTGTTGCTTTAAATATTTGAACACGGACATAAATCACCCACCAGCCTTCCTAGGGACCAGCAGAACTGCAAGGATAGATTAGAACATCTATTTCTGTATTAATCCTTGGTTAATCTTTGTCAGGATCTCTGGCTGGTCAGAGTGACCCTGAGAAAAGTTCCAAAGTCTCTTTTCCCAGTCTGGTGCTTGAAGAAGGAGTCAGGGCTCTTCATTTCTCAGTCTCAAGGTTGTTTATTTTATCTTATCTATAAAAAATTTTCTCCTGTCCTGCCAAGGTGAGCTCAGCAAGACAGTTCCAGGCACTCTGCCTCCCCCAGGGCTGTGTTATGTCTTTATACTAAAAACGACATATACAATGTTTACAATTACTTTCCAATACCCATCACCTATGTTAGACAGTGAGCTTCTACTCTAAACCAATCTGTAGATGCCAACACCACAGCAGAAGATGGAGGCCAAGAAGAAGAAGGAGAAAGCTGGACACATCCAGTTCCCACCATCTTCCCTACTGAACCCCCATACCAAAAACCCTAGAATCTACTTTTCCATCCTGTAATAGCTTCACCAATATGCTACCTAAAGTGTTGTGGCTTGCTGATCTTCATACCGGATTGGTAATATGCTCCATGGGTCATAATCAAAACCACAGGGGCATTTTGGGCTCTGTGCCAGGGTCTCTGAGCCCCCTGGCAGGGGTCTGGGCTGCTCAGGACAGCCAGAGGGATGTCCTGGGTCCTGACAAATCTTGGTTCCACAACAATGACAAATCCTGCTTCAGAGCCTAGACATAACAACAAAATTACAAGTGTTATGTTTGCCCAATTATCCCATCATAAAAAGGCCAAAAAATATTAAAAATAGTAACAATTTAAATTAAATAGTTTAAAAAATGTATAAACAAGGGATAATTTGGTTCAAATAATAGCGCATAAGCAAAAACAACCACGGGGTACGGAGGGCAGGGTTCAATGACCCTTGCCACTTCACGTACAAGCTTGCCAAGTGAAAGTCACCCCTTATATGCCATGTGCAAACGCCATCTCCTCCTATTTTCGGTTCGTCACTTTTCTGTCTCCGCCCTCCTCACCACCTTTACCACGCACGCGCCACCACTCGGTTTGGTGGTCACACAAGTCTTTGGGGGTCGTCACTGATGAAGGCCCTGTAGTCTTCTTCATTTTCCTTTAATTCACCTTTGGGTTACACATGCGCACCAAGCCAGTACAATGTAAGCCAAGACTAACGTATCAGTGCATCTACATATCAAAGCAATAAGTCCCTTATAATTAGCATTTTCTTGGACCCAACCAGGTTCTTGGTCATTTTTAGCAACTGTATCTTCAGCTTCTTTCCTGTGGTCCTTGAGAACATCTGCTGGGGAAGGGGGGGTGGGTGGAGCCCCTCCTTGCCCTCTCTTCTTTGGCATTACAACTTTTAGCTATTAACTATTTTATTATTCTCAAATATTAATTACTGTATCAATATTGATTGCTGTTTCAATTTTTATCAGCACGAATCATACCTATTTATCACACAAGTACATCTTAATCCTCGAGCCCTGAGCCCCCTGCCCATCGCTGGGGACTCTGGGGGTTTCCCCCCCTGCCCCAGTGCAGGATTGATGGGGGTAGCACGGTCGGGATGGACGGAGATGAGAGATCTCTGCAGCCAGGTCGTGGAACTTGGGGTTTATTGCAAAGGGCCTGGGTGCAGGGCCCTGCTGGGATTGGGGTTTATTGCAAAGGGCCTGGGTGCAGGGCCCTGCTGGGATTGGGGTTTATTGCAAAGGGCCTGGGTGCAGGGCCCTGCTGGGATTGGGGTTTATTGCAAAGGGCCTGGGTGCAGGGCCCTGCTGGGATTGGGGTTTATTGCAAAGGGCCTGGGTGCAGGGCCCTGCTGGGATTGGGGTTTATTGCAAAGGCCTGGGTGCAGGGCCCTGCTGGGATTTGGGGTTTATTTAAAAGGCCTGGGTGCAGGGCCCTGCTGGGATTGGGGTTTATTGCAAAGGGCCTGGGTGCAGGGCCCTGCTTGGATTGGGGTTTATTGCAAAGGGCCTGGGTGCAGGGCCCTGCTGGGATTGGGGTTTATTTAAAAGGCCTGGGTGCAGGGCCCTGCTGGGATTTGGGGTTTATTGCAAAGGGCCTGGGTGCAGGGCCCTGCTGGGATTTGGGGTTTATTTAAAAGGCCTGGGTGCAGGGCCCTGCTGGGATTTGGGGTTTATTGCAAAGGCCTGGGTGCAGGGCCCTGCTGGGATTGGGGTTTATTGCAAAGGGCCTGGGTGCAGGGCCCTGCTGGGATTGGGGTTTATTGCAAAGGGCCTGGGTGCAGGGCCCTGCTGGGATTTGGGGTTTATTGCAAAGGGCCTGGGTGCAGGGCCCTGCTTGGAGCTGCAGCCACAGCTCGGAGCAGGCCCGAGAGAAGAGAGGGGGAGAGAGGATGAGAAGGTAAGGGAGTAAAAGCGTAAGAGAGTAAAAGGGGTAAGAGCATCAAAGGCAAGAGCTAGGAGACAAGAGGTAAGAGCAAGAGTAAGAGAGGTAAGAGCTAAAACAGCAAAGTTCCCATTACAATATAATAAATCTTCTTCTGTGTTGAATATTCTGATTCTCACTAACCAATCTAGTACAAGATACAAATCCTACAGCATTTTCATACCACCTATAAGAATCATTACATTACCATACTGTGCTACATTTTAAACCCTAAAAACTCCTCTGTGGTCCCCTTCAGTAGGGGCTGCTCTGACCCTGGGACCTGCCTGCAAGCAGAAGGAATTGTTCCATCAAAAGGGGATTACTTTCAGCGGCCACACCGTTGTTTTCCCGTTGTTCAGTAACTAAGGGATCTCATAGCTTGCTTTCATTTCAATCTCGCTTATAGTTTCCATATTCTCAAAATCTTTTGCCAGACAATCATATTTGTAAGGCTTTCCTGTTTAATCTTCTCCAACACCCCAGAGCCGGCGCCGCTGCGGCTGTGGGACAGAGGGGGAGCGAAAGGGGGATCCGGGCTTGGAGCGGGAGGAAGGGCAGGGAGAGGGGAAGGGGAGGAGCAGGAACAGGAGCAGCACGGAGGGAGCAGCCCGAGGAGGAGCAGCAGCCGGGGAAGGAGCATTGCGGGGTTCCACGGCGAGCCCGCAGATCGGCGGGGCCCGGCAGCATCGCATTGCCCCGCGTCCCGCAGGTGAGCGCCGAGGGGAAGCGGCAGCTCCGGGAGGGTTTTTGGGGGGAAGAGGGGGATTTGGCTGGGATTTGGACCTTGCCGATTCCGGAGTTATGAAAAGTGCGTATTATATGGCTCTATGCAGATATTTACTGTGGGAATCCATAAAATCAGAGGGGTTTGGGAAAGCTGCAAAAGGCAGGCCTCAGAGACAGCAGAACTGTGAGTAGAGCGCCGCCATGAGATAGATCATCAGAAAAATTGTTTAAACTGTAGAAAAAGCAAGGGCAAATAGAACAATGGCCTGTGTATTAATGCTTGTCTGAATAGCTCTCTAAGCTGCAGAAAGTTTATCTAGCAAGATATTAGGAAGGTTAAAGCTTAAGAATGGAGCTCTGTGTGTTGTGTTTTAAGGCTTACAAGCAGGTATTGTATTCGAAATAAGCAAGCATTGTTTTAAGCAAAGGTACGTGTGCTTATGGTGTGTGAAAAATTGTAAAAGTTTAGTAGTAATAAAATGGTTCTAAAAATAGTAATACAATTAGAGTAATAATAATTTGGACAATTTGAATTAGGACAATACGAGACAACAAATACAAAGAGTTACGGACCTCTGGGTACCTTTTTCTGGGCAGCATGAGCCCGAAAAAGGACCCCCGCTAACAAAGATTAACCCTTAAAAACAATAGCCCATTGCATATTCATGCACTTCATACATGATGCATAAATTCCATTCAAACACAGGATTCTGTCTGGTCAGTGTCAGCTTCTTCCTCTGAATCCTAACAGCACCTTCGAGGCAGGAAGAAGTTCGTTTCTTCTGGTAAGAGAGCAATAAATTATTTTTCTCTGAAAGATTCAGGTGTCCTGTGGCTGCTATCTCGCTGGAAGTCCTTTCTTTAAAAAAGTATCCTACGTGGCATTGTTTCTATTTTAACAATTTTTATAACCTAAAACTATATTTAACATGGTACTTAAGAGAATTAATACAGCATTACTTTCTAACACAACACATAAAATATTCATTTAATATTTGCGAGAAGCCAATCATAAAATACAGGCATTTTCACATTTACCATATGTATTTTGGTGTATTGATTAGTAGTGCTGTATTAACAGTTTAATAATAAATGTAGTCTTGTAATTAAAAGGTAACTTTTGTAGTTAAAAGAAGAACTATGTCAGTGAGGTTTTTTTAAAGAAAGGAATGAGGCACTCGCATCAGATAGCAGCCACAGGACACCTGAATCTTTCAGAAAAAAGAATTTTTTGCTCTCTTACCAGAAGAAACGAACTTCTTCCCGCCTCAAAGGGGCTGTTAGGATTAGAAGGAAGAAGTTGATGATGGCCAGACAGAATCCTGTGTTTGAATGGAATTTATGCATCATGTATGAGGTGTATGAATATGCAACGGGTTATTGTTTTTAAGGGTTAATCTTTGTTAACCGGTGCCCTTTTTCAGGCTCGTGCTGCCCAGAAAAAGGTACCCGGACATCCATAATTCTTTGTATTTGTTGTCTCGTATTGTCCTAATTCAAATTGTCCAAATTATTATTACTCTAATTGTATTACTGTTTTTAGAACCATTTTATTACTATTAAACTTTTAAAATTTTAAAAACAAGTGATTGGCGTTTTTCACAGGAGTTGTGTCCCAAATATATTTTGGTGTCGCTGAGAGAGGTATTTTTAATTCATTTGATGAAGGGGGTACTTTTGGATCTCTCAGGAGTGCAAAGGGGAGCAGGGGAAGCGCTGAGTGCCTAGAGTGGGGGGATGCTGGAGAAAGGGGACCCTGGAACACCTGATGTAAAATTTCAATAGCGAATGTGAATTTTACTTCTATACCTTTTATTTTAAAGCAAGCACGCAGCGCTGGGTGGCTGGGGAGTCACTGCTCCACTCATGGCACACACAGTTCAGTAAATTATATATACCGTTTTTAAGCCTACAAAGCATTTTCCAATATGCTTGGTTAGTCCAAATTAGCAAATATCAATAAGCTGGGAGCAGTAATTTCACAATATTTCTAGGTGGTCATTGATTGCTATCCTTCTTGTGATTGTCTGGAGGGAGGCCTTGCACTGGTGTCTGCTACATGATTTGTCAAGTGCATCAAGCTTTTTATTATACATAAGCTTTTAATTGCTTTGTTACAATATCTCTTAGCTTTACCCCAACTTCCTCTATTTTATTCTAAGCATCAGTCGTCTTGCTGCCTCATCTCTTTTGCTCTACTGTACTTCTTTGATTTTGATGCTTTATTTGTCTATTTGGTCAGAAAGTTTCAAAACCTTTCTTTGTGTCTTGTTTTGGACACAGCAGATAGAAGCATTTGCTGATTCCATTCCCAATTGGCACGTGTCACAAAAACAATTTCCACAGAATCAGGGGAGGGTGAGCCCTGGGACCCCCAAAACCCCCTCAGCATGCCTGAGCAGGACCCGGGAGAGGGGGAATGCCCAGGACCCACAGGCCCCCCATCAGCTGTGAGAAGAGGGACCCCCATAAGCCCAAAATAAGGACACTGGAAACGGGACATTCCTGGGAGAGGTTTTTGGAATTCCTGATTTTTGGAGGTATTTCTGGCCACCAGACACTCAGTGACTTCTAGAGATGGACTTGGCCAGTGGGACCTTCAAAGCCAATGTCCTGGCTTAGGGCAATTTTGGGAGGAAAAACTCTAAAGGTGTTTCCTGTAGAAGAGCAAAGTCAAGTGGCCCCTCCTCCAGCTGGTTCTGGAAAAGTATTTTCTTTGAGAGAAGTGGAAAAAAACTGTTTATTGAACAGGCAAAGCACTCACCAGCCCCAAAAATGAACAGTATTAAACAATAAAATCTCTTGCTGCTCCAAAAGAGATGACAAACTCACAAAGTCCCTCCGTGAGCTGTAGCATGGCTTGCTCAGTCTCTTATCAGTCTCTTATCAGTCTCTCTGGTGCTGGAAATGCCGTGGCCCAGCCCCGGTGGGGCACAGGTGTGAGCACCTGGTGCTCTTCTGGGTGTTCAATCCAGAGCAGGTTTAGACAGGTCCAAAGAAAAGGATAAACCAAAAACCACAGTCCAGGGAGCTTCTCTTCCTCTGCTAGCTCAAACTGACTAACAGCAAAGGAGGGCTCTGTCCCGCTGTCTGTCCATCTGCAGACAAGAGAGGAGCAGGAATGTGGAGGAGTGAGAGAGGTTCTGAAAACAAACTCCGTGCTTCTTCTTCCTCCCTCTCTGCTCTCAGAACCAGTGTTAAAGGTGCAAAGCTTATTTCAGACAAATGGGGATACGAGCATCATAATTTCACCCCTGGGACCCCCAAAAGACCCTCAGCCTGTGTAAGCAGGACCCGGGAGAGGGGGAATGCCCAGGCCCCACAGCCCCCCCAGCAGCTCTGAGAAGAGGGACCCCCATAAGCCCAAAGTGAGGACACTGGAAACAGGGAACTCCTGGGAGAGGTTTTTGGACTCCTTGATTTTTGGAGGTATTTCTGGCCACCAGACGTCCGGTGACTTCTAGAGATGGACTTGGCCAGTGGGACCTCCGAAGGCAATGCACTCACATCTTGTTTTTCCCCCAAATCAGGATTTCCCATTCCCAAACCTCATCTGGATGGAGAAGGCTGTGAGGAAGAGGAAGATGCCCCAGGGCACTGAGGCAGGTGAGAAGGAAGTCAGTGCCCCTTTTCCCCTCTGTCCTGCTCCGTCTCCCAGCCCAGCACGGCCCCAGCTGCAGCACAGCCCCACTGCTGATGCTGTCCAGCCAGGGATGCACTGGGGGGATCTCCTTCCCCTTCCCTGTGGCACGGAGGCAAATCCCAGCCTCTCCTTGTCCTTCCTCCCCCAGGGAAGGAGCTGAGGATGGAGACCAGGGAGGACAAATCCTCACAGCAGAACCTGGTGGAAGAGGCCATTTTGAGCGGCTCCAGGGCACAGGAATCCACCGGGGAGGAAAAGCCCCGGAGATCCCTCAAGAGGAGGGGCTGCAAACCCAGCCCAGGGTGCTCCGAGGAGGAGAGACTCAGCCTGTGCCTGGAAGGCAGCCAGAGATCTGGCCAGAGCGCTGAAGTGGTGGTCCATCAGCAGCTTGATGATGGCAAGAAGCCCCACCAGTGCTTGGAATGTGGGAAGAGTTTCGGCAGGAGCGACCACCTGCTCATCCACCAGAGGACCCACACCGGGGAACGGCCCTATGAGTGTAGGGAATGTGGGAAGAGCTTCAGGATCAGCTCCCACCTGACTGTCCACCAGAGGATCCACACCAATGAACGGCCCCACAAGTGTGGGGAATGTGGGAAGAGCTTCAGGATCAACTCCAACCTGATCGCCCACCAGAGGATCCACACCAATGAACGGCCCTATAAATGTGGAGAATGTGGGAAGGGCTTCAGGAGGAGCTCCAGCTTGAAACTCCACCAGATGATCCACACTGGGATACGACCCTTTGTGTGTGGGGAGTGTGGGAAGGGCTTCCGTGACAGCTCCCGCCTGATCATCCACCAGACAATGCACACTGGGGAGTGCCCCTACACGTGCTCAGAGTGTGGGAAGAGCTTCATTGAGAACTCCAGCCTGATTCTGCACCAGAGGATCCACACTGGGGAGAGGCCCTACAAGTGCAGGGAATGTGGGAAAAGCTTTAGGCAGAGCTGCCATCTGAATGCCCACCAGAGGATCCACACTGGGGAGAGGCCCTATAAGTGCAGGGAATGTGGGAAAAGCTTCATCGACCCCTCCGGCCTGAGTGTCCACCAGAGGATCCACACTGGGGAGAGGCCTTACAGGTGTGGGGAATGTGGGAAAAGCTTCAGTCAGAGCACTAGGCTGATTCTGCACCAGACGATCCACACCAGGGAGAGGCCTTACAGGTGTGGGGAATGTGGGAAATGCTTCAGGCAGAACTCTAGGCTGATTGCCCACCAGAGAATCCACACTGGGGAGAGATCCGATGAGTGTTCTGAGTGTGGGGAGAGGTTTCAGAGCCGATACCGTCTCCTCAAGCATCAGCAGATTCACACAGAATAGAGGCCCTTCTGCTGCCCTGACTGCAGGAAGGGCTTTTAGAAAAACTGCACTCTCGTCACCCACCAGTGGATCCACACTGGGGAGAGGCCCTGACAGTGTCCCAAGTGTGGGAAGAACTTCTCCCAGAACTCTGCTGTGACCCAACACCAAGGGAGGCAGCAGTAAGGGATGCCCAACAAGTGCCCTGTGTGCAGGAAGAGTGTTGTCTTGATTTTTAAAGATTTTCTGAGCCTTCTAATGTTTACATTCTTGTAGCAAACTTTCTCAAACACTTTCTGTAAATAACTTCTTGTTTGGCATTCTTTTATAGAAGAAGAAAAATATGATGGACTGTTAGTTTGTCCAGTGTCATTGGAGAGGTGGCACTTTCACCCTCCAATCCACGGTCGCTTTTAGAAAACTGTAAATGTTGGAGTCAGGAAATAAACTTCCCTTTTCTTCCCCTTGAGAGCAGCAGTGTGTGCGCTCGTGTTGTTTTGTGTCCTACAGTGACAGGAAGAGCTTTGAGTGCTGCTTCAACTCCATCCCCCATTGGGGACCCCCACTGGATGGTCCACAGTGACCCTCGCTGGGCGGAGACTTGGTCATCCATGATCCTGGTGATCCATGTTGGGAAGACGCCTGGCTGGTGGTCCCCACATCTTCCTGGCTCTCCTTGGGCACTTGGACACGGCCAGAGAAAAATCCATTGGGATGCAAACAGACATCAGAATTTCATAGTGGACAGCACAGTTTTTTACTTTCGACCCCAAAACAGTCTCACCTTTTGCATCCAGTCATTGCTTCGAGTGGCATCCAGAATTCCAAATGGTGTTGGAGGTCTTTTCCAACCTGAATCATTCCATGATTCTAATTCTCTCTGGCCCACCAGCATCTTCCGCAGCCAAATGGTGATTGACTGGGGCAAAACCCAGGATTTTGGAGACAATGGAGTGGAAATCTTTCTAGAAAAGGTCCTTTCTACCTGCCCAGGCACACGGATACTCAGCCAGCATGGACACATAAATGCTTTTATTTTGGCCTTTATTTTCTTTCATTTTTCATTATCCTTCACCCAACATTGGGGTAAATATAAAGACATTCAACTAAGACATGGATGGTGACATTGTGGGACTTGGGTGGGGACATGGTAGGGATGGGGACAAGGACGTGGGTGGGGATATGGTGGGGATGGGGACAAGGACCTGGGTGGGGATGTGGTGGGGATGTGGACAAGGACCTGGGTGGGGATGTGGTGGGGATGGGGACAAGGACATGGCTGAGGATGGCGATATTGGGCATGGGGGGTGTCACAGATAGAGATGGTGACATGGGGCTCTATGGCCATGGATGAGGAAATGGGGGACATGGCCATGGATGGTGACACAAGTGGCCTAGAGACAAGTCCATGGGTTGACATGTCCATGCCATGGGGTGTCCCATGGCCAAGGACAACACATCCCCACCACCACCATGATACTGTCCCTTTCATGCTGCCATTTATTCCCTGCTCCTCCCCATTGTCACCCCACTGTGAACCCAGCCAGGGACAGGGGTGACATTTGGGGACACTCCTGTCCCCACTCCAGCACATACCTGGGGCCAGCAGAGAAGGGGATGAAGGATGACGGGGACCGTTCCTTGCTGTTTTCCAGACTGAACCTCAGAGGACTGAACACCTGGGGTGACACCAACACAGTCACACCGAGGGGACACAGCTGTCACCACCATGGTGACAGGGACACCTCATAGGGTGGCCCTACCTCACGCTTGGGCCAGAGGTCTGGGTTGTGGTGGGTCCCATAGATGCTCATCAGGCAGATGACCCCTGCTGGGATGGGAATGGCCACTTTAGGGACAGCAGATGAGGATGGGTGGTGACACTGGGGACACCCTGGCCATGCCATACCCTTGGGGATGACACAGCCATCACACAGGGGGATGTCCTCGGTGCAGCGCCAGGACACAGCAGTGACAGGAGGGTGCAGCCGCAGGCTCTCCTTGATGCATATGGTGGTGAAGGGCAGCTGGGATAGGTCGTCCCTGGGGACAAGCGGGGGTGGCATCGTGTCCCCAAGCCACATGACCGGGGTGGCCCTGGGGACATCTCACCACTCAATGTCTGCAGTGTCCCGGCCAGCCAGGAGCTCCTGTACCTGCTGGCGGCATCGCTCCTGGTGCTCAGGATGGCCGGCCAGGTTGTAGAAGAGCCATGCCAGGCCACTGGCCGTGGTGTCATGGCCTGTGGGGACACTGGGTGAGTGAGGGGACACTGGAGTGGCTCCTCCCCAGTGGCACCTGGGAGCTCGTGCTCACCCTCAAACATGAAGGTGTCAGCCTCAGCCGCGATGTCCTCGTCCGACAGGGTGCGGCCATTCTCGTCCTGCAGAGGCAAGATGAGCCACGGGCCACTGGGGCCACCAGTCTGTGGGCCACCTGGGGCCAAATCCCATCCATGGCCACCACCCTATGGCACCACCATCCCACTGGCCACCAGCTCTATGGTCAATGCTGCCCATGGCCACCACTGTTCCCCTGTAGCCACCAGTCTATGTCCAAGCCTCCCATGGCCACCAGCATCCTACTGGCCTCTATGGTCAATCCTTCCATGGCCACCACCACTCTCTTGACCACTTTCATGCCCCATGGCCACCACCCCAGCCCCACCTTGGTGAGCAGCAGGATGTACTCGCTGGGCTGCCTGTACCAGGGACCATGTGGGGACACTGTGGCCACCAGCATGGATGATAGCAGGACCATTGGGGCCACCAGAATGGCCAGCAGGGACAGTGATTGGACAGGATGGCCAGTGGGGACCATGGCAGAGCCAGCACAGCCACCAGGATGGCCAGCAGGGACAATGGTAGGGCCACCAGGATGGTGTCATGATCCGCTCGTACAAGCGAGGGTCATGATGGTTTGTTAACTGATCTGAGTGCAAAAGCAACACGGAAGGGGATTTTGGTATTAATCAAAACAAATGCACCTCTTGTTGAGTGCCCACAGCAGATGTGATGGAAGGATTAGAAAGGAGAATAAAGGAGAGAGAGAGAGAGAGAGAGAGAGAAAGAGGGGAGGAATAGCTGCCAGTGGAGAGATGAAACCCTCGTGGTCCAGCCAATAGATCCGTCTTGTCACGTCAGGGAGAATCTCAAAGTCTTGGTTCTGTTATAGTCCTCCACCAAGGGGGGGAGCAGGTAAGTCTATTGAAACCACCGAGAGGGAACAGGTGAGTTTACAGACAGTCCATGTTCTCAGCAGTGAGTGAGACCAATTGTTTTCTTGGTCCAGGGAGCACACCTGCAGGCAACACTTGGCAAACATCTGGCTTCAGTTCGGCCAGGCCCCTGTGTTAGAGTTATAGGGGTCTCAGTCTCAGCCCTTGGGAGGGGGCTTCAGTCTCCGTCACAGCGGTCGTGAGGCAGCTGAGGGAAACCTCAGAGTGTCTCTTACAGATGATCAGTGGGGACAGGTGTCAATCACTCCTGGCCGTGGGTCTCATAGCTGAAGATGCACTTCTGGAGCGTGTCCAGGGTGAGGAGGCTCAGGGGCTGCAGCTCCTCCAACTCCACCGGCCCCCACCAGCTGCCACTGCTGCTGCCGCCCACTTGGCCTGCGGGGAAGGGCTGGGTTGGGGAGGGAACAGGGAGGGGATCAGGGACATGGGATAAATTTGGGGGTGGGACAGGGGTGGGAGAGGGGGAGGAGTTGAAGAGAAGGTGTGGAACAGGAATGTGGTGATAAATGAGGGGTGGGGTTGGGGTTTGGGGGCAGCTTTGAGTTTGGGGTATGGGACAGTACAGAATTTGGGTACAGGACGGGGCTCGGGGTGCAGGACAGGACTCAGGATGCAGCAGTGGGTGCAGGACAGAATTTTGGGTGCAGGACTGTCCTATGGTGACGTTATGATGCTTGTATCCCCATCCATGTGTTCTGTTTATGCTGGATATTATGTTCTGTGCCTTCAAGACTGGCTCTGAAGAGCGAAGTTTTGTTTTGGTTTTGTTATCAGCCGCTCCCCCACGGCTGGCGGGACACAGAGACAGGGCAGTACATGGTGCTGCTTTTGCTTTTTGCTTGGCTTTTTGCTTTGCTCTTGCTTTTGTTTCTGCTCATTACTTAGTTTAGCTAAGCACTCCGAATTTTTCCCTGGACTGTTTTTCCTTTCTCTTTTTTGGAACCACTCAAACCTACTCCAGACTGGGACCTGGGAAACACTGAGAGTTTGCACCTTGTGGCTGCAGCAGCTGCCCCAGCACCGGAGGGACTGATAACAGAGCGACCACTCCCAAGAGAGACTTTCTGAATTTGTCATCTTTTTCAGAGTGGTGAAAGAGTGTTGTCACCTGGTATTGTTCATTTTGTGTGCTGGGGGTGCTTTGCCTGTTAAATAAACAGGTTCTTTCCACTTCTCTCCAGGGAATCCTTCCTGACCCAGTTGTGGGGAGGGGCAATGTGCGTTTGCTTTCTGGAGGAGCCCCTTTGGAGGTTTTCTCCCAAATTTGCCCCAAACCAGGACAAAATTTGGTGCCCAACGTGTGGGGCTTGAGAGAGAGTGGAAAAAACCCTGTTCTGACTGCATTTTGGTTGCCATTACTCTGTGTTGGTATAAAGCAGTTAATGGCCATGTTTTTTGAATTCATAATGTCTCTTGGGGTGGAGGCTTGCATGCATTTCTGGTCCCTAGGTGCAGAGGATCATTAATGGGACATCACACCATGATTAATATGATAAGGGAAACCAATTTATTACAAAAAGCAAGCCATATTTATACTGTTCTCTATTGTTCACACCTCAAGCTGATACATGATTGGTTAAATCCTTTTTACGCATGCATTTTGATATTTCAGTTAATTTTAGTTAGTCTTTCTTCTTCATGCATCTCGCTGTGGTTTTCTTGTCTGCCTTTGCATCCTGAACCGTCTGCTGCTGAGCGTGTTCTCCTTCTTTTGTGTCCTTCAAGGGCATGGTGACCTCACTCAGGTTCTATGAAGGCTGGATTGTGAACATGTTACATATGTCCATTGTCCTCCAAAAAACCCTCAGCACTCCTCCCGGTGCTTTCTGGTCATTCAAGTGCCCTTCAGCTGACTGGTTTCATGCTTTGAGCTTCAGGGAATTGCCCAATCTTTCTGAAGCTGAAATAAATATCATATTAGTCAACATCTTAATTGTGTTTATATCTCACAGAATTGCCTTTTCTTTTGCCTTTGTCTAAAACTGTTCCTGTGCGGAAATCTCTGGGGGATGGTGGACATGTCAGATGCTGCTGGGACATCCCAGAGCACTTGGACCTTGGCTCTGCACAGGAGAGCTCTTCATCCCCTTTCTCTCTTTTCCTCCCTCTGGGCATGGAGGGAGCTCCTGACTTCAGTGTGTGACTCGTGTGTGCAAAGAGCAAATCTGGGCAGAATTGGGGCAGGGAGGGTTTGGGGGGACCTTGGGCTCTGTGCTGGGCACAGAAGGTGCTTTCCATTGCTCTGAGGCTGTCTGCTGTGGAAAGTGGATTTAATATCCAGCAGAGGAATGACTTTTGCATTTGATGGAACTGTGCCTTCCCTTGGCTTTGTTGGCTGAAAAGATACAGAGGAGCACACACAGAGTTACCAACTCCTGGATTCCAGCAGTGTTCAGATAGAAATTACAACAGGAGGCAGGGTCAAGATGTGTGCTTGCCTTGTGGTCAGCCTTCAATACCCCTTGGTCTCTCTGGGCCCTTCCCCCAGGTGGGCCTTGGGCTCATTTGCTCCCTCAGGAGCTGGGCTGGGGCTGCAGAGGTGGCTGTGGAGCATTGCCTGTGCTGTGCCAGGGACTGGCAGCCACTGCTGGGCTGGGATAGAGGCTCTGGGGGGATCGGGGCTCCAGGGCAGGGCAAGGCTGGACCTGCCCCTTCCTCCCCCCCACACAAAATGTTTAGAGCCAACAATCTCCTCCAGTCTGTCACAACAGGGAATGCTGGAAGTGAAATCCCAGTTGTGGCCATGGGCACCTGGCTGAGAAGGACAGTTTTGTTCCATAGGAAGGAAAGCACAGAGCCTCAGAGTTTGGAAGGCAGGTGAGAGTCTCGCTAGGCCAAGGCCAGCCAGACTTGTCAGGAATGGCAGATTTTTTTTGGGAGCAGTCTTTGGATTTAGGGAATTCTGGAGGTGGAAGACCAATCTCAGCCATGCATGCCTGGAGAAGTAGGACAGTTCTTTCTCATAGGGAGGAAAGCACGGAGCCTTCCCCAGTGTTTTGGGGACAGATGGGAGGTGACTCTCCTGAAAACATTGCCTGCCACACTTGTCCTGGCAATATTCCTATGGGAAAAATTTGGAGTTGAAATCCCAGTTCTGGCCATGAGTAATTAGAAGAGATTGACAGTTCCTTTCCTAGCAAGGAAAGCACAGAGCCGCAGTGCTCCAGGAGCTGATGAAAGGCAGCCTTTGACATTCCAACATCAGCCAGAGCTGTCCGGTGGCCCCTGGGAGGCCAAGCCAGCCAGGCCTGTTCCATGTTCCCTCAGTTCCATGAGACCCAATGGTCCCTTGCTTCCATGTGTCCCTGAGGTGCCATAATGCCCCCTTGGTGACACCAGGCCCTGAAGGGTCCCAATGGTCTCCATGGTTCCATCAGGCCCCACAGAACCATAATGGTCTCTGGGTTCCATGAAGCCCCGCTGTGTCACCAAGGCCCCTTGGTTCCATGGGCTCCAGGGGTGCCACAATGATCCCCTTGGTTCCATGAGGTTCCATAGTGCCACCACGGTGTCCTTGGACCTGCTGGGACTCTCAGTGTGTTCCCAGACACCCCCAGCATGGTTACAGACACTCCCAGTATATCCCAGTTGCCTTCAGCACACTCACAGTCATTCCCAGTCACATCCACTTGGCCCAGTAAGATTCCACTTTCCACCAGTATGATCCCAGTCACTGCCAGTGAAGGGAACGGACCGGGATGGACTGGGACAGGCTGGGATGGACTGGGACACCGGGATACACCAGGCAGGATACACTGGGATACACCGGGATAAACTGGGATACACTGGGATACACCGGGACACACTGGGATACACTGGGACACACTGGGATATACTGGGATACACCGGGACATACCAAGACACACCAGGATACTCCAGGATACACCAGGACACCCTGGGATTCACCGTGCCCAGCACTGGGACCCACTGGGAGCAGGATCAGAGCACACTGGGACTCAGCAGGGCCAGAACTGGGGCAAAAGGGATCACAGTGGGACCCACTGGGATATACTGGGAGTGACTGCAACCATACTGGGGATGACTGGGAACACACTGAGAGTGACTGGAGTCACTGAGTCTACATTGGGGGCAACTGGGAAGACTGGGATCACAGTGGATTCCTACCGGGGTCATACTGGGAGTGACTGGGTCTGTGCTAGGGTGTCGTGGTTTTGGTTTGCTAATATAAGATCTCTTTAATTTTGAGATTTTTTTTGGCTAATGCACTAAAGAATGTGGTGGGTTTGGTGTTGGTTAATTACTAATACACTTATTTTTGGTTGTGAGATAGGATTAGGAGAAAGGTAAAGCAGGCTCAAAACTTTAAAAGGGTAGAAAGAAAACTTTTAATAATAGTAAGTAAAAAGAAAAAAAAAGGTAGTAAGAATCAAAGCAAACTTTTTAGAATACTTCTCCCCACAACTTTTTCTTTCTCACTGACAATGTAAAGAAACTAAACTTAAGATTTCTAGTCAGTTTACTACCTCTCAAAGAGTCTTTTTTTAATTCACTTAGGGAGAGAAGTCCCTCTTGATAAAGTTATGGAGACTTTTCTACAAAAGGAAAAAAACAGTTTTCTCGTGGTTCTCAATTTTGTCATGAATAACAACTGCCAGGGGAACCTTGCTATCGTAAAATCTTTCTTATTTCTACAAACCTTCCCACAGCTTGGAGACGGGCTATGTTGATTGATGGGGTATTGTTTTAAAGATGAACTGTTCAAAGGCAAAAGTTCTCATTATCTATCTCTAAAATCATCTTCATCTGTGGGAGCACAGATCTTCATTTTTAGAAGCACAAGACTGTGCTCTTTCTTTGTGCAAACTTCTCATGAGATTACAGCTATTTCAACATCTGCTTACTTTAACATAGAAGCCTTTACCTAATATCAATTCAAACACTTTCATTTCCTTATAGTTTTATGTGTTATAAGGGAAAAGAGTCTTTTCTTTATAGCTTACAAGAGGATTTCAGCTCTAAAAACAAAGCATCTTCTCCCCCTCCCATCTGGGCCTTACTTACCTTCTTCTTTATTACCTTTAATATCTTCATCTTGTTTTTAATATACGTGCATGTTGTTCTTTTCTCTCACTCAGAAGAAGACTGAAGCACTGAAAAAGTTAACATCACGCCTGAAGCCTACCTAACCCACCAATAACTACTAACAGAAAGCTGTGGCTCAGTTGTGTTCAGATCAGCTTTGTAGTTAGTGTTTAGTTTTCTACGCCAGCCACAGAAGTCTCTGGTCTCAGCCACGCTAAGAAGAAGAAGAAGCAGCAGCCTGACAGCGAGATCTTCGCAGCCACAGCCAGCCCTGCTCTGGCTAAAGCTCCGCAGCCTCCCCTGTCTCCTTGCCCGGCAGCTGCTGAAGCCCAGCCCGGCCAAACCAGAGCCCATGGAGAGAGAAGCCAGCAAGCAGCCCAGGAAATAGAAAAGAAGCCCAGCCTGCAGCAAGACGGCCCAGCCCAGCCCAGACACAGAGCTGAAGCCCAAACCGAAACCCAGCACCTCCCTGCCGACCAACAAAGAAAAGAAAAGTTTCTGAATTTTTTGGTCTTTACCATGTGTGTTTCACAAAAGCGTGTCTAGCTTTTCAGCAGCTCAACAGACTGTCAGATACACAAAAAACTTTGCATCACTTCCCTACATTTCCTCCCATTCCCAAACATAACACAGGGGCCACTGGGAACAACTGGGATCAGACTGGGAGCAACTGGGAGCAGCTAGGACCAAGCTGGGAGCAACTGGGATCATCATGGCATCAGAGTAGGATCATACTGGGAGGGACTGGGTCTGTGCTAGAGGCAACTGGGATCACACTGGGAGGAAATGGGGACATGCTGGGGACCAATGGGATCATACTGGGAACAACTGGCACCACACTGAGGGTGACTGGGATCCTTCTGGAATCATACTGGAAGTGACTAGGGGCAGGCTGAGGGCAATTGGGACCATGTTGGGGCAACTGGGATATACAGGAAATGACAGGAATCATGCTGGAGGTGACTGGGAGTGGCTGTGAGCAAATGGAATCATACCGGAAGCTACTGGGAGCAACTGGGAGTGAGTGGAAACACATTAGGGACAACTGGGGTGTACTGGGAGAGACCAGGAGTGACTGGAATCACAAAAGAACCATAAAGGAAGTCACTGGAATAATACTGGGAGTATCTGGGATTGACTGGAATCCTACTGGGCGTGACTGGAATCCTACTGGGTGACTTGGAGTGACTGGGAGCATACTGGGGGCAAATGGCACTGTACTGAGAGTGACTGGGTTCATCCTGGAATCATACTGGGAAGGACTGGAACCATACTGGGAGTGTCTGGAACTATAGTAGGGCTGAATGGGAACACCTGGGATCATACTGGGAGTGACTGGGATGATACTGGGATCACACTGAGTGTAACTGGAAGTGACTGGGACCATCCTGGGGGTGACTGGGAGCCACAGGGCCCATGCTGGGAGTGACCTGGGGGGAACTGGGGGAACTGGCCCGGCTGGGGCTCAGGGTTGTTCTCCCCCAGGGCTGCCCTGGCTCCTGCTGCCACCCTGGGCCCCACAGAGCCGAGGGACAGGGGACAGCTGAGGGACAGGAGACAGGGGCAGGGACGTGGAGAGGTAGAAGGGAGTTCCAGGGGGTCCTTGAGCCCAGGAAAGGGGAGTCCAGGGTTTCCCAAAAAGGGGGGACAAGGGTGGGGACACCAGGGATGTTCGAGAACGAGGAGTTCAGGGGGTCTCTGGTTTTGCACACAGCTGGGGCTGGGGACTGGGAAAGGCAGGAATGGGGGACCAAGGCATTCCAGGGCATCCCAGGGTCAAGCCAATGGCCAGTCTGGAGGCTGGGAGCCATGGGATGGCCGGGAAAAGGGGAGCAGAGAGCCCTGATGTCCAGGAATGGGGTGTGAAAAATGCATGTATTTTATGATTGGCTTTTCACAAATATTAAAATGAATATTATATGTGTTGTATTAGAAAGCAATGCTGTATTAATTTTCTTAAGTACTGTGTTAAATATAGTTTTAGGTTATAAAAATTGTTAAAATAGAACTATGCTATGTAAGATGCTTTGTTTAAAAGAAAGGACTTGCAGCGAGATAACTTGCAGCCACAGGACACCTAGATCTTTCAGAGAAAAAGAATTTACGGCCTTCTTATCGGAAGAAACAAACTTCTTCCCACCTTGGAGGTGCTATTAGGATTAGAGGGAAGAAGTTGACACTGGTCAGACAGAATCCTGTGTTTGAATGGAATTTATGCATCGTGTATGAAGTGTATGAATATGCAACGGGCTGTTGTTTTTAAGGGTTAATCCTTTGTTACCAGGGGTCCTTTTTTGGGCCCGTGATGCCCAGAAAAAGGTACCTGGACGTCCATAACTCTTTGTTTTTATTGTCTCATATTGTCTTAATTCAATTTGTCCAAATTGTTATTACTCTAATTGTGTTACTATATAACCATTTTATTACTATTAAACTGTAAAAATTTTAAAAACAAGTGATTGGCGTTTTTCACAATTTGGTAGCAGAGGATGGTTACTAACTCCTCGCTGCCGGTGCTTTGGGAGAGTCAGAGTGGGGAAGGCGCGCCCTGCCCTCTTTGGCAGCCTCGCTCTGCTTCCCCTGAAGTGACCGACAGACGCAGGTTACGATCTGTGGACAAAAGGAGACAATAAAACAAAGAGAACGGGAAAAGGGTCCCTACAACTGCTGTAATTTGCCCCCTAAGAGTAGTAGTGCGCACGAAGAACCCGGGAAGGAAAAAGGATTGGTAAGTATTTCTCGGGGGGCAGGTACGGGGGGATGAATGTGTGTGAATGAGAGGCGGGCTGGTTGTCCCAGACCTGCCAAGTGAGTGCGGAGTCTCCCACGCTGCGTTTCCGACTTTGCGCTGGAAAAGCGGCCAGTAAAGAGACAAAGCGACTCATAAGAGAGTGAAAGAATCCCCGGGGGTGACTGGGACTGGGTCTCAGGGAGGGGTTGGACCCCTCGGTGGTGGGGAGCAAGGTTTCCTAGCCCAATCCACTAGGAAACAGGACAGGAGGGGCTCCTAAAACCTGCTGGGTTGAGGGATTTATATTCCAAGAGCATCCAAGAGCAGGGTTGAGCAGAATTCTGTCCGAGTGAGGATATGCCCGAGAACACTCAGGGTGGGACAACACAGCTAGATTGGGGGATAAAAAAATGCCCAAGAACATTCAGGGTTGGACAACACAGCAGAACAAATTAAATGCCAAAGAGCATCTGTAGTTGTACCACACCGCTAGGTTGAGGGACAGAAAATGCCCAAGAGCATCTGAGGTTGAACAACACAGCTGGATTGAAGGAAAATTACCCGAGAGCATCTGGGGTTGGACAACACGACAGGATTGAGGGAAAAATTGCCCAAGAGCATTTGGGGTTGGATAACACAGCTGGGTTGAGGGATATCCAATAGCACCGGGACTGGCCAGTAACACCTAAACTTGTAATAGGCGATGTGAAAGTAAAAGGTACCTTATTGTTGTTTTGTGGTGTGTGAGAGTGAGACACACACAGAGCCAGCCTCAGCTTCCTGGGCAGGTGGGAAGGGGGAGGTGTGGAAAGAGCGAGTGACCTGCACACCAGGCTGCAGCTCCCGGCTGGGTGGGGGCTTCTGGGCCCAAGAGGAGCGAGTGACCTGCGAACCAAGCTAGCGTTCCCTGGGCGTGTGAGGGGCCGTAGCTGAAGAGTGTGAAAGACACGCAGACAGCCTCACAGGGGAACGGGCACCAGAGGCAGCCAGAGTCAGGGCCCTTCTAGGGGGCCTGGTGACACTGAGACCTGGAGGTAAACCCCAAAGCGAAAGAGGGGGCCACAAGGACCTGTGATTTTCTAGCAATAAGGATCCACTTTGTGTCTTGAGAGTGTGAAGGAATGTGTGAAAGTGAATGAGAAATAAAAGTGAGTGAATGTAGACGAATGAAAGTATAGGTAATGTCGATTGTGCATTTTAAGCCTTACCGTATCTCCTTGGAGGGAGTTGGATTGTATTGAAAAGCAGTGTGAGAAAAAGGGGGTTTTTTGGGTGTAAGTAGTTGAAAGAAAAGTGGTATTTAAGTTGTTAGTAAAAAGTGAAAAACAGAAGCAGGGGACGAATAGATAGAAAACTGAAAAATGAGACAGAAATTCAGTAAGGTGGATACAGGAAAAGAAAAGCAGAAAAAAAATACCAACAGAAATACCCCAAGACAGCACTTTGGGAGTTATGTTAACAAACAGAAATACAACTCATTGCAAAATACAGGGTATGCAGAAGTTGATGAGAAAGAACATGCAAACTTGTGAATTATATACTTAAAAACAGCATTAGAAAATTTAACACAAAAGAGTTATATATTGATTCAAGGTATGCCTTTAGAGTAGCACATACCTTAAGAAAAATTTTAAAAGGGAGATTGCTTAATTAAAGAAGAAAAAGATTAGTACATGAGAAACTTATTTCCGAGGTTTTAGAGGCATTACAATTACCTAAGAGAGATAGCAATAGTACATATTAAAGGACACCAAAAGGTAAAGACCTAGAAATAAGAAGAAATAAAATAAATAACTGGCAGATCAAGAAGCTAAAGATGCAGCAGAAAATAGAGCTGAAAGAGTTAATATTAACTCCAAATGAAGAAAAAAAAAGGGGGGGGGAATTAAAACAAGATTGTGGCGAACAAGATAAATCGGGGAAATAGAAACATCTTGATATGGAAGACAATTAGATAATAAAACGCTTACGAGGGAATAGCAGAGGACGTGTATCAAAAAGCCCGGTGGGATACACAGGCTAGGTGTGATCATTTTTTTAAAAGAACTATGGGTGCATTGAGACTTTTAGAGTAAAAAAACAAGTACCTGAAACATGTATAATTTGCCAAAAGATAAATAAAAGGGTGATGAGAAAAACAATATGAGAAGGTCGTCAGTTAGCTCGTCGACCATTTCAAAGCATCCAAAAAGCAAAACGGGGAAAGTATAGAGCTGAGAACAAATTACCTCATCCATTCCCGTTCGTTCCCCCACTCGTTCGCACCAGCCCTCCCAGCCCCTGTGCCGGCTCCGGCACAGTCCGTCTGTCCCGGTCCGTCTGTCCCGGTCCGGCCGCCTGGCCCGCGTTCTTGCCGGGGGTGGGGGTCTGTCCTGCCGTGTGCACCGTGGTTACCGCGCTGATCGCACCGAGGGGGGTCCCGTCTGTCCCATCCCCGGCTGCCCTGACTCTGTCGGCTCCCGCCGCTGCAGCCGGGGTCAGTCCCGGCTTTCTCTCTGCCGGATCAGCCACCGTGAGCCGAGTGAGGGCGATCCCCGCTCCAGCTCGGTCTGCACAGGAACAGCCCCTCGGGCGATCCCAGCCACAGACCCCGCCTTTGGAGCCCCCAGACCCTGAGCTGGGCCGATCCCCTCGGGCGATCCCAGCCACAGACCCCGCCTCTGGAGCCCCCAGACCCTGAGCTGTGCCGATCCCCTCGGGCGATCCCAACCACAGACCCCGCCTTTGGAGCCCCCAGACCCTGAGCTGTGCCGATCCCCTCGGGCGATCCCAGCCACAGACCCCGCCTTTGGAGCCCCCAGACCCTGAGCTGTGCCGATCCCCTCGGGCCATCCCAGCCACAGACCCCGCCTTTGGAGCCCCCAGACCCTGAGCTGTGCCGATCCCCTCGGGCCATCCCGGCTGCAGACCCCGCCTCTGGAGCCCCCAGACCCTGAGCTGTGCCGAGCCTCCCCGTCCTGCCCTGAGCTCCATTCCCTTGGTAACCACAGCTCCGGCTGCTTAAGGAAACTCTCTAAAGGAATCACTTTATTGAAACACTAAAATATCAGTTAGAAGAAAGCCCTCTCCTGATTCTTCCTAAAAATACGTGAGAAAGGCTGTAAAAGATAAAAATCCAAAAAGAATGGGATAAAGAGATTGGTCTATTTCCATTAAGAGAGGTTCTCAAAGGGGGGTGATGGATCAGAGTTTGTAAATGCTTCTTTGACTTTGTCTGAGGTCTGAAATTTTAAGAAATAAATAAAAGAGATATTTGGAGAATCCCATAGGCATAGCTGAACAATTAGACCAACTTTTAGGTCCAAACATGTATACTTGAGAACAGATGTGGTTGGTAATGAAAATAATATTTTTCTCAGGAAGAAAAGCAATTAATCAGAGCAACTGAAATAAAAGCTTAAGAAAAAGATAATCTGCAGGGACCCCCAGAGAAGACAAAATGCCAACTGTACCTCCTGAATGGGGTTAAAATAATGAGGAGGGGAGTAAACACATGAACAGTTATTGTAATTACATAACCAAGAGAATAAATGAGACAGCATATCAAAGGCGAAATGTGAAAACAAAAGATTTTTGAGAGACAGCTTTTAGAGGGGAAAGAAAAAACTCCAAATAAATAGATAAACAAACTTTAGAGAAAAAGGAAAATGGTCCTAAGTAAGCAGAAGATCTGAAAATCTTTAAAGAAATGGGCCCATTAAAAAAAAAAAAAAAAAGTCATAGGCTTTAATTTTTTTGGGGGGGAACAAATACCATCAGGAGCCTGTGATAACTTTAAAAGTGGTCCCCAAGAAGAAGAATTGGAATTTGTTATAGACACAGGGGCAGAGAAAACCTGCCTGTTAAACATTCCAAAAGGGTATAGTGTGAGCAAACATATAGTGAAAGTAACAGGGGCAAAAAGAGGAAGTTTTACATTTCTGGTCATTAAAGATGTGGTAATTGAGGGAAGAAACTAAAATTTAGGTGGGAGATGTGTTATTGGTCCCAGGGGCAGGTAGCAATTTATTGGGAAGAGTCTTACAAGTGCAATTAAGAGTAAGAGTTATATCAGAAAATAAGAAAATGACAGCTAGAGTTTTGAAATTAAGCCAAGAGGATGAAGAAAAAAAAAATCAACAAAGAAGTTTGGGCTGGAGAAAGAAATAGGGGAAGAATAAATATCGACCCCATAAGGGTTACAACTGAGAGAGGAGAAAGAGAGAAGTTGAAGTAGAGAAGTAGTTAGGAAACTCTGAGATGTTAGAATGTGAAGTGATGACATCTTGGTGCTAGAAGAGAGCAGAAGTGTGAATGCAAGTTTTTTGCATGAAAGGCAGAGAAGTATCTTAACACACGGTTGTTAAGAGGTTATTCAATGCCACACTGGGGTCCGGAAAAGCCTTAGCAGAACGGGCCCTCCTTGAAGAGAAAAGAGGATAAGTTGACGAGAGAAAGAGAAAGAATGTCAGGAGCACCTGGGCACGCCAGGTTTGGGGTTGTCAAGGTTGGGAGGTGTCTGAGCGCTCCCTGCGATCGGCGGGGTCTCGGGGGCTGCGGCAGGGACCGATCCATGGAGGTGCCCCGGGCGGGGCTGGCAGCAGAGGACACAGGTTTGCGGCCAGGAGCGGGCTGGCTCCGGGGCAGAGCTGCCGGGGGGCTCCCAGACTGTCGGGGTGCCGAGCCCAGGATGGCAGCGTCAGCCTGGAAGTAGGCCGAGAGAGAGAAGGGGAGAGAGAGAGAGAGAGAGGGAGAGGGAGAGGGCAAAAGAGACCCAGGGCAGCCCCCAGGGTCCCCATGCCCGGGGCTGCTCTCCCCTGCCCCGGCCCTGCAGCCAAGGGGCCGCACCGGGGGAAGGGCCAAGAACAGCACTGACAGCAGGGCTGTGAAAAGAGAGGCAGGGGGGACTAGCACTAAAAGATAAAATCAAAGCAGAGATTGCTGACTCTCCAAACCTCACAAAGCGGTTTGTTTTTCTTAAGTAAGAGGTTTTTTTTTTTTTTTTTTTTTTTCTTTTGTGTGTTTTGTTTGCCGTTAACGAGAAGGCTTTTGTCCTGAAGAAGAGGCTGCTGTAGAGAAAGCTTTTAGCTAAACCCAGAAAGTTTAGAAGGAAAGCGAATCGTAAAAGTTAATGCAGTATTATCTTTCTTTTATTATCTATGCTATTAAGAAGTCCTTTCCAGGTACTACTGAAGCAACAATCAAAATCACGGAAAGAGAGTGAATTCCTGCCAGCAGAATCAAAGGACTTGTGAAGAAACTTGAGGAACGGACTATCATATTTAAACCGGGTGATACTGAACTGACTTTCCAATGGGGACTGAGTGGTAATGGTTTGAGAAAACCCAAATGATCCAAGAAATGTACAAAGAATAACACTGAATTAAGAAATAAGATAATGCTTATATCACTGGATTTGAGCACTGCCTGAATAAAACATCTCCTTGGGGGAGGAATACCTCAGATAGAAAGATCAAGAACGTTTTTGTATTCTGACCTTAGCCCTAGAATTGTACAAGGGAGAAGGGGAATTACTATTTCCATTAGTAAACTTTACTTGATTCATTCCAATACTGGACATGCTAGGTGGGTTATAAGTAAATGCTTAAATTGTAAGAGTAATTAGTGTTGTGATTCGCAAAATTTATGTTCTTATTGCAAAAAGTGTTAAAGTACTGACTTGGTTTTGTGGATGGGAATTATTAGTGCCTGTTAAATGAGAGCTACCTGAGGAACAGTCAGAGACCACAGTTAAAGAGTGTCAAAACCAATTTGCCTAGCAATTAGTTAAGAGAAAGTGACAAGAAAATAGAGGGCAAGACCAGATTGGCCTCTGTATTTCACCACCAAGAAGATCAAATAAACCTGCTGTGGGTTGCAACCTCACAGGCATGGGAGGTGGGAGTATAAGCCATACTGGACCTCTGTTATTCCTGTTTCTGGCACTCACTTGTTGTCTTTTCCCTTTCGGGATACCAGCAGGATTGTGTCACAAATGCTACAGAAAGCATCACATAGAAAGAAACCAAAGTTCCTCCTTTATTACACACACCTATGTCAACAGCCACTGTTATAACCCAGCCAAATTAAGAACTTGTAGGCAAAACAGAGTAAATTATTAGATTACAAGAAACTTAAGAAAAAGTGGCAATAGATTTAGAACTGAATGTCCAAAAGGAGAGAGATGGATTTGTTTTAAATTTAATCTTGAAGATGCGGTTCAAGATTTGGAAAAAAAACCCCAAATAATAAAGGAAAAGGTAAAACCAGCACAGCAATCTAACTCTGTATTGACTCCAAATTATCTGTTGAATTGTATTACAAGACTCCAAGCAGTTACAGAAATGATAGCAAATAAGGCTGCCCAGGCATTAGAGTTAACATTAAGTCAGCTAAGCCAAACAAAAACTGTAGGGTATCAGAAAGTTTCGCTTTAGACTATTTATTGGCCAAAGAAGGGGGTGTTTGTGGAAAGTTCAATATATCAGATCGTTGAAAATTGATGACCACAGAAAAGTCATTCTAGCAAAAGCAAAAGAAATCAAAAAGAAAAATATATACGCATATAACAACCCAGGTACCAGTCCAAAAATTAGAAAACAATGTTAAAATCTAGCTGGTGGGGTAATGTGTTAGAAGAAATTAAGATCTTTCATTTGTGTTACAACTGTTTTTATATTTCTTTCTTGTGTAATCCCGTGTTTTATTTTACCAGCATAGTCCAGAAGATATAAGTAGAAAAAAAATATTGCTCAAGCCAAATGATTTACAAAGAGTAAGAGTGGGGATTGTGAAAAATGCATGTATTTTATGATTGGCTTTTCGCAAATATTAAAATGAATATTATATGTGTTGTGTTAGAAAGCAATGCTGTATTAATTTTCTTAAGCACTGTGTTAAATATAGTTTTAGGTTATAAAAATAGAAACTATGCTATGTAAGATGCTTTGTTTAAAAGAAAGGACTTGCAGCGAGATAGCAGCCACAGGACATCTAAGTCTTTCAGAGAAAGGGAATTTATTGCCTTCTTATCAGAAAAAATGAACTTCTTCTCACCTTGGAGGCACTGTTAGGATTAGAAGGAAAGAAGTTGACAATGACCAGACAGAATCCTGTATTTGAATGGAATTTATGCATCATGTATGAAGTATATGAATATGCAACAGGCTATTGTTCTTAAGGGTTAATCCTTTGTTAATGGGTGTCCTTTTTCAGGCTCCTGATGCCCAGAAAAAGGTACCCGGACATCCGTAACTCTTTGTTTTTATTGTCTCATATTGTCTTAATTCAATTTATCCAAATTGTTATTACTCTAATTGTGTTACTATTTTTATGACTATTTTATTACTATGAAACTTTTTAACATTTTAAAAACAAGTGATTGGTGTTTTTCACACTGACTGTTCACCGCTGCCAATGCTCACAGTATTCTCCTAACACACTTGAGCTTCCTGTCTTTCAGTGAGAGAAAGATTCAGCTAAAGTCAAGGAAAGAGGGCAGGGGAGATGGAAACCTTCCCTTGAGATGCTTTTAGGAAGGCCTGAAGGGACCCTGCCTTTCCTTGGAACAGAGGTGGTCACCATGCATGGTGTTGCCTGACCTGCCCTAGGTGCTCCTCTATTCCAGAAGGACTTTTGCCCACTTCATCACTTGTCTGTCCCTGCAATTACAGGGCCTCAAACCTGCTCTGTGAGATACTAAACCTGTAAGTCAGCTGTAAGTTTTCAGAATATGGCACTGACCATGGCTCTAAGTAAGTTTTTTTAATCAGGCTTACAATATATTTTGAGAAGAAGAAGGAACAGAAGGAGTAGATACCACACAAGAATCCAGCAGAGTCTTCCCAGCTTTTTTGTCTGGGTTCTATGAAGCACAATGCCCAGTGCTTGCATTATGCTGTCTTTTCATGTGTTCTGGTGACCAGAACCATCCCATGGCCAGGCCCAGGATAATTTGGGTGCCAAAGTCCCATTGCCTGCAAACATCACACTCTTTTTTACCCAGCTGGTGCTCAGCTCAGCATATTTGCTGAGACAACTTTAGGACTGTTTTCCTTAACTTGGCAGTTCTAGCAGATGTCCTTATGGCCCCTAAATTCTGCATCCTTTGTGTCCACTATCAATGGGCATCCTTCTTCCCAAGCTTTGTCAACCTCCCTCTGGGTCTGAGATCAGTGAAACGGGCCCAGCCCTGAGTCTTAAAGACAATTCTAGCAACAACTACTTTGCTTTTCTAATACCTGGCCATCACTTCGAGCTTGTAGGCTGCTATGTGTGTCACAGGTTAAATGTCTCTTCCTGTTGATCAGGCTTGGAAGTGCGGACAGCCCAGGCATGACAGGATATGTTTTCTTCAGGAAATGGGACGTAGGGCCCAGCTTGCACCAGGTCCAGGCCCGCGCCTTCCAGAGCGCCAGAAGGTTCGCGGCGCCATTGCAGGGCTCAGGGCGCCTCCTTGTGGGCAAGAGTCGCCTCGACAGCGCGGGCGCCGCGCGGCGGGGCCAGAGGCCGGGAAAGGGCGGGCGGGTGTGAGGGGCGGGGCGGTTCGTGCCGAGAGCCGAGCCCGCGCTGTACCTGGGCGCCTTCCCGGCTCGGTGTTGGGAGCGAGCCGCCGCTGCTCGGGCTCTGGGAGAAGCATGCGGCCGCTGCGGAGTCCCAGCCCGCAGATTTGGCTGCTGGCCGAGGCTGCAGTGCAGAGCTGCCATGCCAGAGCTGCCGTGCGCCGTGGCACTGCCAGAGCCCCTGGCAGAGCCGGGCTGGAAGTGCCGACAGCTGAGGGAAGCCCTGCCATGGCAGCGCCCCAAGCTCTTGCTTATCCCACAGAAAGAGAGGATCAGCACCTGGAGGTGACTGCGTCATTCCTGGAAAGGGACTATCTGCTTACAGTTGCGATGTCTGGCAGCAAGCAGGACGGCGCTGGTGCCAGGGAGCCAAGTGAGGGCAAAGCAGCCCTGTGACAGCCTGGCCCAGGGGCTCTTGTGGCAGCAGGCAGCGTGGGGATCAGAACAGAGGCAGGGGGAGGCAGGAGCTGCTCGGCCATGCCAGGGCTGGGAGCCTCCTTCCTGCCCAAGTGGGGCCCAGCTGGGCCAGGGGGCAGCTCCTGGGACAGCCGTGCCCGCAATGGCCCCTGCTCTGCAAGGCCTCCAGCGCTGCCCATCAGCCAGGCAGGGACAGAGCAGCCTTGGGGCCGATGCTGCTGCAGGCTCAGACCCCGCACAGCTGCTCATGCCCGGTGCCATTGGCTCTGTCCCCTGCAGCCTGCATGCTGTGTCACCGTGCAGAGGCTGAGCCCTGTGCCTCCCCAGGCCCTGGCAACTGTTCCTGTGCTGCTCCTGCACTGCCCAGGGCACCCACGGGCCCTGCTCGGGCCGCACGCAGACCAGAACCAGCTGGGGCTGTGACAGCTCTGCTGCTCTGGGCCCAGCCCTTGGGCAAAGCACCCACCTGTCCCTGGGCTGGGGGCAGTGCCCAGGCTGGGCTTGGCAGAGCCCGTCCGCTCCTGGAGGGCTGGGGGCACTGCTCTGGCCTGGCCTGGCCCGGCCCTGGGGTCCCTTGGCATTCCTGCTTGCCCTTGCATCCACCAGGGATGGGCTGCAGCTCAATGGCCCCGGCCTGGCCGCACACTCAGGTCTGGAGCCTTCCCATGGCTCCCCAGGGCACGAGAGCCTCAGCCCCAGCTCCCAAACACGACCTAACAGGGTTTGCTGATATTGATCCCTGTTAGACCTTTGAAAGCATGTTGAAAGTAACCTTGTTTGGCAACTCCTTCAAGGAACAAACGTGATTCGCTTCTAATCAGTAAAAACTTTATTGGTTTGCTTGCACTTCCTATAGGGTATCCTAATGCTTCCTTTGGCGTTCCAGAAAATAATGAAAATCTAACAAATTCTAAAGAGAAGTTCTTGAATCCACTATGAGGAGAAGTCTCTACATTCACTATCCTTACATACACTTAAGTAGCTGCTCCTGTAACACACAAAGATGTAGTGGTTTACCTGACTGGACCACACAACAGGATGTTATACACACCGCTACACTAAAAAACTTCTCTTCCCTGTTCATCACAAATTTAAAGCTCTTCTCGAGGTCCTGACTTAATTTTACATGCACATTCATACCTGCAATCCCTCCCCATGCTCAGTTTTCACCTAGACTTACCAGGGAACAGATGTTCCATACTCACCTCAAGCAATAATCTACGTCTGTCTTCCTAACCCTCTTTTTCTTCACTGACTTCTACTAATCTACAAAATAACTTGGACCCTCTGCACAAAAGAAACATCCAATTAATAGCCTTAAACACTTGTGATTGTGCTGCTACTTCTAACAATCTTGACCACCACAGCACTAAAATCAGAAATCAATTCTTCACATCCTTCCTGTTCTCCTGCCCCCACCACGCCTTGGCTCCAGCAGAAATGTTCCCTACTGCAGCCTGGTGTGCTAAGAACAATCAAAGGCAGCAGCACTTTCCCTCAACATGCTGCAATCTGAATTGCAGTGAAATTGCAGCTGTTGCATTAGAAGCTCAGCACCAGCACCCCACATCTTCCCCCAGAACTGAGGCCTGCTGAGGCCTGAGCTCTCCATTTCAACACACCCTGTAAATCAGGCTGCCTGGAAGATTGCAGGCTGGTAACTGTGTGAACACAGCAGTGCATTTCAGCAGAGTTATGGAATCAGTCTCATGGAAGGCACATCCTTTAAGCTTAAGACTCTATTCTACAAAATCTAGCCAGCAATTGTTTTGGTGGCCTGTGCAGGTTTTGGGGACTGTGCATGTTTCCTTTGGATGTTGTTTTCTTTGTTTCTAAATACAAAATTCACTGGATTCAGAAGCGAAATCCCAGATTCATTAGAACAAAGAACCACAGGGACATATGTGGCTGACAAGAACACTCCTCATTTCTAATGGTAACACCAGAAAGAGAGGAAAAAGATAAAGATGATTTAAATACCTGAAAGGATCTGAAATGTCTACATAAGCTGTCAAGTGACTAAGTTTTTGGTAAACTCTAAAAGTCCAGATTCCTATTCGGTAATTGTCTGAAAGAAAAGAAAGCCAGAAAATCTGGTTGACCTTTATTTTGCCAGGACTTTCTCAAGGGATTCTACCACAACTTGGATCACAAGTGAGGGTGGCAAATTTTGACTAGAAAACTTTGATAACTAGGCAGCATTTTTTCCTCCTCACTGAATTACAGGAAGGGTTTAAAAGGAAAAAAAAATATAAAAGAGCGTAAAGAAATTCTATCATACCTCTTAGGCGTTCATCATCTTTGGAGAACAAAAAAAAAAAACTCTAGCACTTCCTGTGCATGGTAAAGAAAGAAACCTAGAAAAGGACAAAGGGATTTGAGCATCCTAAATTGTACTATCAAATTTCATGAACACAAGTTAATCCTGTAGTGCTTCAGAGAAATGCCATACATTGAAAAGCTTTATTCCCTAGAAACCAAATAAATCTTTTTATTTTCCAAATCCTCTTTTAAAGAGAAAACTGACTGTGTCTTTGGCTTTTGGCCAAACTCAGTTTGGAGTTGGTCAAACCAAAATGACCCAGTTAATTTCCTGTGCTCTGCTCTTTCTTTCCATATTCACATTCACATCCAATGGGTTGCTGGGAGTTTTGACTCTGTGCAGCACAAATGGTTTTCTAAGATGACTTTCATTGCTCAGAGGTGTGCAATGTCAGTTTCCCATTCCCTGAGTGCTGCTATTAATATTCCCACAGCATCCAACTACTACAGCCAAGTAGACAACAAAGAGAAATGGAACTTGCATTTCTTGGTCCTGTTCAATTTCTGACATCTCAGGCTCATCGTCACCCTCAGAACTGCTGTCCTGGAAACATGGATCCTCTTGCCATGTGGCTTTTACTGGCTTTATTGTCCCAAGCGCGTGAGGCTCTGCAATGACAGCACCAATAGAGAAAAAAAGCCAAAACCAGATTATTCCTCTAATCATCAGGAAGAATTCCTCCTTTCACGTGAAATACTTACAGTGGAGAAGAGAGATTTAGGAAGGACAGAATCTGACCCTGCCAGATTTTCTAAGCTACATTTCTGCTCCACTTTGTATTTTCCACTTTGTTCCAGGGAGCCCTTATGTATTCTTAAACATTTCTCATTGCATTCAGAAGACACTGAATACCTTTTCAGTTCAGCGCAAGTCTGGGGGGCTCATTGCTTTGTGCTGTTGCGTTGGGTTTTTTAATATTTTGGGTAACTTCACGGGGTTTCTTTTCTCTCCTACATGACTGGGACTTGAGTTAATGTTGTTTCATCTTCATTTCAGACGGCCTCATTTTATCTAAGGTTAGGACACCCCAATGATCATGTGTCATTCCATTTCCTTTTTCTAAAGGTCCAAGAGTAGAATTCAGTAACAAACAGAATGTTCATGGATCTTGGGGCCAGCTCTCGGACTTTGCTCCTCCCTCTACATTAACGCACATTTCCTTAAAAGCCTTGTGAGTTCCTATGAAACTTGATATGACTGGTGTGTCACCTTTTTCCCTGTTTGAGGAATTCAGGGCATGAGAACAAGCTTTTTCACCACTCAGCAAAAACCCCCAATGCCTTCTCAAAGCATGCCTTTCAGAATTCCTGAGATGCAAGCATGAGGCACCTCTCAATAATCTACCACAACCCTAGCAAGCAGAAATGAAGATCAAAATGCTTCTGCCTAATTACTGACTTCTGTTGCTGAAAATCCCCTGCATCCTGACCTTTTTTACACCATATTGCCCTACAGTGCCTGCCAGAAGCTCTTCCTTAGCAATGGCACTGTTAGAAGGGTTCTGCTGTTACCTTCTTTGATGCCCAACTCCTCTGTGCCTCCAAAGAAAGAAAACTTGAAGTAACTCGTCTCCTGAGCTGCATCATCCTCAGGCAAAGGTCCCAAATGGTCATCTGGGGCAGAGTCCTGTGCATCCTCTTTGTCCCAGGGTATTTCCTCAGTCTGGTTTGCTCTTTGAAGGTCTTTCAAAGAATAAACCAGAATAGACGGAGGAAATACCGTCTATTCTGGTTTGTTCTTTGAAAGGCCTCTTTCAAATCCGCAGCAATGGTGTAGGAGTTGTCTTCAGACAGTGAGGCAGTGTCTCATCTCTTTCTTCTTTTTTTGGCTTTACTGAAATGAGATTGTTCAAGGATAGCAACACAGCACACGTCCTTTTCGGACACAGCTTCCCTAAGAGCCACCTTGCTCTGAATGTCTCCCTAAGCATATCCAAGCCCATTAAGGAGTGGTTCATTATCAAGGGTAAGCAGTGGGGAAACATCTGAGGTTGAAGTCTAAAGGCCGGAACAAGAGTCCTTTTTAATTAGCCACATCCTTAAGTGACTTTTCACTGAATACACAGTTACACAGAAATCAAGGTATTTAGCCCAGACTTCTTCCTGCCAGTAGAAACATCAAGAGCTAATAGGGTTTGCCCACAGAGCTGCACATCTCAGGGTCCCTGCACTGACCGTTCTCACCTTCACTTCTGGCAAGGAACACACGGCCTAGAAAGAAAAGATGACGGCACTACGTGCTGCTGTTGGAGGTCCCAGTTGAGGTCCGACGTCGCTGGTGGGAGCGGCTGCTCCTGCGGGATGTCCCCGACCATGTCCCCCTACGCCTGGGCCTCTCAGCACTCGCTGCTGTCCTCCTGCTCCTGTCCTGGCGACTCCTGGACCGCACAGTTTGAGTCGAGGCCCGGCGCTGCTGGCGGGAGCGGCTGCGTCTGGGGAATGGCCCTGACCATGTCTCCCTTCGCCTGGGCCTCTCAGCCCTTGTCCCTGTGCCACTGCTGCTGCCGCGGCGACTCCTGGAGCGGACAGGTGGACTCTGGGCCCAGCCTTGCTGGCGGGAGCGGCTGCGTCTGGGGGATGGCCCGGACCATGTCTCCCTTCGCCTGGGCCTCTCAGCCCTTGTCCCTGTCCCACTGCTCCTGTCACAGCAGCTCCTGGAGCGGACAGGTGGACTCCGGGCCCAGCCTTGCTGGTGGGAGCGCCTGCGTCTGGGGGATGGCCCTGACCATGTCTCCCTTCGCCTGGGCCTCTCAGCCCTTGGCCCTGTCCCTCTGTTCCTGTCATGGCAACTCCTGGAGCGGACAGGTGGACTCTGGGCACGACCTTGCTGGCGGGAGCACCTGCGTCTGGGGGATGTCCGTGATGGTGTCTCCCTTTGCTTGGGCCTCTCAGCCCTTGGCCCTGTCCTACTGTTCCTGTCACGGTGACTCCTGGACCGGACAGGTGGACTCTGGGCGCGACTTTGCCGGCGAGAGGAGCTTCGCCTGCGGCTGGGCCCAGCACGTCTGGAATGGACCCTGTCCTCAGGGTCAGGGGACGTGCTGCGTGTTGCCCTTGATCTGCTGATGCTGCTGGTGTCCAGTGAGGAAGATGGCAGCGCCTGCTGCCATGCTGCGTGTTGGGGCCTGCTGTGGCTGCCCATCTCTGGAGATGGAGGTGGGGAAACCAGCACCAATGGCACAGGGCTGTGGGAGCTGGGGCTGATGGCCTCAGATTCTGACCAGCCACGAGCAGATTGTAGTCCTGACTGTCTGGCCGGCCTGGGGCCATTGAGCTCTGTCTCATCCCTAGAGGCTGTAAGGGCAAGCAGGAATGTCAAAGATCACCCAGGCCCCGGCCAAGCCAGGCCAGAGCAGTGCCTCCAGCCCTCCAGCAGTGGATGCTGCGCTCTGCCAAGCCCGGCCTGGGCACTCCCCTAGCCCAGGGACACCGGGGACTTTGACTCATACATGTTCCGAGCCCAGCACAGCTGTCACACTCCCATCTCTGTGTGCTGTTCCTCAGGCCAGAGCAGCGCCTGTGGGTGCCCTCAGCAGCACAGGAGGAGCACAGGAGCAATTGCCAGGGCCTGGGGAGGCAAACAAGCTCATAGCACTGAGAACAAAAAGTGTACCAGCACGTGGTTGTCTAGCCAAGCGCTTCTGCTTCTTCCTGCTTTGAGCCCTTGTCGAGACACAGGTTCCCTGCAGAGCCCCAGGTGCAGCTTCCCAACTTACCCCTGTTCCTCTGCCTCCTCCCTGCCCCCAGGGTAAAGGCAATCCCTGGCATTGCATTGGCCGTGCCTCACTCCTAGATCTGCGAAGGCATCGTTGTCCTCCCACGTTGGCTGTCTGATGGAGAAAGGAAGAGATGATGAATTTCTGCTGCTCTCCCTCACGGAGGTCCAGGGTGTCCCAGCTCTTTCTCCAGCACTTTTCCAAGTTGGGGGTGAAGCTGAAGCCCAGACTCACAGGACAGGGCAGGGCCAGGGCTCCTGGGGCAGGGCCTGGCACAGCACAGCACTTGCACCCTCCTGGCTGGTGGGCCAGGCAGAAGGACACCAACCTGAAGGGGACTCGGATCCCCAAGATGAACATTTCAACAGGGAATTCCCCACTGTCTCTGCACAGGGGGCACTGGAAATAGAAAGCACCAGCGCGCAAGGCCTGTCCCTGCAGGGCAAACACAGGCAGGGTGAGCGAGGCCCTGCTGCTGCTGCTGCTGCTGCTGAGCACCTGCTGTGCCCCAGGGCTCAGGGGAGGGCTCCTACCTGGATGCAGTCCCTGTGGAACCAGGCCTTTTTGCACGCTGGGCACACCAATGTTGTGAAGGTCTTTCTGTCCTCCACAGGTTCCATGCAGATGAGGCAAACGGTGTCCGGCTCAGGAGTCACATCCACCTCCTGCTCTGGACGGTGCTCAGGGCAGAAAGAGCTGGGGGCAAAGGGATGGGGAAAGTGAGAAATGCTGGATCATTCCCCAGGGGTGGCCATAAAGAGAGATGAGGTACCTGAACGGAGTAACGTATAGATTGACACAGCCGCCCTCCTTGGTACAGGGCAAGTGGAACCATCTGTCACAGTTCTCCCTGCAGCACATGATGGTTGCCCCGCTCTGGCCGCAGACGCAGCAGCGCTGGAAAGAGCCAAGCAGCTGCATCAGCAGCAGCAGCAGCAGCAGCAGCCTCGAGGCCTCCCCAGGCAGCCCCAGGGCTAAGGGCAGGGCGCAGGACGTGGCCGCTGCCGGCTCCCAGCCCACAGAGCCGCCAGCTGGAGGAGGGAGGCTGCTGTGCCAGGGCCTCTGTGCCAGAGCTGCTGGGAGCCAGACTTTGTCCCGACTGTTGGGCCGGCCTTTCTTTCCTGCAGTCTGGGCTAAGCTCTGGCAAACCTCGCCAGGCACAAATCTCCCTGCTCTTGTCAGGCTCTCACCTTCTGTGCCGCCCGCCGCACTGCAATTAGGAGATCTCGAGGGAGAAAGTCCATGAGTCCCCCGCGGTCCGTCTCTTGCTGAAATAGTAGAGTGGCGAAGAACTGCAGCCAAGGGGAGAAGCTGATGAGGAGGGGGCGGGAGGAGCTGCCCATTGCAAAGGTGGAGGGAGCGCCCGGAGCCACTCACCATGCAGAACACGTGGGCACAGAGCCCACCCTTCTGCAGTTTGTCACCGCACATGTCCGGGTCAGCCTCGGCACGGCGACACAGCATGCAGGCTGCAGGGGACAGAGCCAATGGCACCGGGCATGAGCAGCTGTGCGGGGCTCTGAGCCTGCAGCAGCATCGGCCCCAAGGCTGCTCTGTCCCTGCCTGGCTGATGGGCAGCGCTGGAGGCCTTGCAGAGCAGGGGCCATTGCGGGCACGGCTGTCCCAGGAGCTGCCCCCTGGCCCAGCTGGGCCCCACTTGGGCAGGAAGGAGGCTCCCAGCCCTGGCATGGCCGAGCAGCTCCTGCCTCCCGCTGCCTCTGTTCTGATCCCCACGCTGCCTGCTACCACAAGAGCCCCTGGGCCAAGCTATCAGAGAGCTGCTTTGCCTTCACCTGGCTCCCTGGCACCAGGACCCTCCTGCTTTCTGTCAGACATGGCGGCTGTCTACGCTGAGTCTATCTCCTCGAAGGACGTGGTCACTTCGAGGTGCCGTTCCTCTCTGTCTATGGGAGAAAGAAGGGGGGGGGGGGAGTTTGCAGAACAGGCCCAGAACCACGAGGCTCTACTCCCTGCTCAGCCCTGCGTGAGCCCTGCTCCTGTCTGTTTCTCCTCCCGTCGTCGCCTTGAGTAACACTGCAGTGTCCTCTGGCTGTTCCTCTGCTGATTCTGTGATTTTGGGAAGGGAGAGGCAGGTGAGCCTGCAGCACAGGCCCAGAGCCCCGAGGTGTGGGGCCCCTCTGGTCCCTGGGCAGCCACATCCCCGCCCTACCTTCTCCTCCCGTTGTCAGGTCGCACTGACACTCGGCTTGAGCCCCGCGTTCCCTTTTGTGGCCTTGGTGGCACAGGTCACAATGGCCACTCTGACATCAGCACCGTGTACCCAAAATCGGGGCAGCCATGGCCCCAGGTCCCTGGCAACCACTTGTGGCGGCCCCCTTGGGCACCGAGCTTCTAAAATGGTCCGAGCGTTTGCTCAGGGTGGAAGCAGGGCCAGGACTCCTGCAGCAAGTGCAGGGTCAAATGCCAGGCCCTGGGGCAGCCATCCAGGGTGGCACTGTAGGCAGGGAGGTGCTGTTCAGGCACTGCCACACTAGGGCTCCGGCCCCGGCCAAGGGAAATTTCTGCTCCTGCCCCTGGCAGGCGGTGGCCCAGAGAGCCCGTGCGGAGTCAGCTGCACTACAGGGATTCCATCCCTGCTCTAGGTGAACTGATGTTTTCATCAAGACCTGTCTGCAGAAAACTAAGATGAACCTGATTTGATGCTGCTGCTGATCACCATTGGGTACAGGAGATAAACCTGGACACCACCACAGCTGCCTCCGTTATCCTGCCAT
This sequence comes from Melospiza melodia melodia, assembly GCF_035770615.1. Lineage (NCBI taxonomy): Eukaryota > Metazoa > Chordata > Aves > Passeriformes > Passerellidae > Melospiza > Melospiza melodia. The sequence goes on from NC_086200.1 coordinate 4,779,193, forward strand.
CATATGAACTAACAACTTTGACTTTCCATATAAATGGAAAAATTAGTATTAAGCTTCTGAGAAACGTCATCTTTTATACTGACTCAGCAGAAAGACAGAAAATTCACTGAGAATTTTCTGTGTACCTTTGACAGGAGAGCTTGCAACTGTCCTCAACTCAAGTCAAATACAGGAGGATGCTTTTCCTACATTATAGGAACTTTGCCAGTTTGGTCCATGCTTTCCTACTAGAAAATACATTGGAAAAAATTAGGAAGAGAAGCACAAACAATTCTTGTCAATTTTTCTCTTTCGTGTCTTTGCAAACATGCTCCTGGAAATGCAGATCCATGACTTGTGGAACAATCAGTGGCATCTCTGGGAAGCAGGGCAGGGACTGACAGGCAAGGACACACTGCACCTGCCTGATGCTGGGGCAGCAGGAGTTTGCCCATTTTCCTGTCTCCATGGGAGAGCCACCTTGGCTGGGAAACGATCCCTTCACTGCTCTAGGAGGGAGGCACAGCCAGTGCAATGCCAGGGAGCGCCTTTACCCTGGAGGCAGGGAGGAGGCAGAGGAAGAGGGGGGAAGTTAGGAAGCTGCACCAGGGCTCTGCAGGGCTCCCGGCTAGGTCTCGAAGCACAAGGAGCCAGAAGAGCTTGGCCGGACAATCCCGAGCTCTGGACACCTTGTCCTCAGCACCGGGAACCCGTTTGCTTCTCCAGGCCCTGGGCACTGCTCCCGTGCTGCTCATGCAATTACACACAGACACAGAGCTACCTGCTCTGTCTCAACCCTCTTCAGCACTGAACAGCACAACACAGTAACATGTTCTCTTCAGTACATGGTCTAATTATTAATAGTCCTGCAAAGACTCACATTCAAAGCACACACAAAAACCCCAAACCCTGGTACAAACCTTGCATCAACACAAAATGCATGTTGCTGTTCAGAAACACAGGGCAGCACTTTTGGCCAATGCTTTTTCCTATAAGATCTTTCAAAGGATTGCAAAAGTGACATTGTTTGGCAACTTCTTCAAGGAACAGACAGGAGAGGCTTCTGAGTTTTTAAAGATTTATTGGTTTGCTTTCACTTTCCTTTTGGCATCCTTACACTTCACCCAGCATTCCAGAAAATCGTGAAAATCCAAAATAATATCAGGGGAAGTTTCTGAATTCATTCATGTTTCTCCCAAAGACTTTCTTGACATACATACAAGTGACTGGTCCTATGACATACAGAGACGCAGTGGTTTCCCTGACTGGACATTACAAGACAACGTTATAGACTCCACTATACTAAAACACTTCTGTTGCCTGGTAATTACAAAGCCTGAAGCTCTTCTAGAGGCTTTTCCCAGTGCAACTTCATTAGGTTCCTCTCTGCCCAACTCTCGAGCCTCTCCAGGTCTCACTGAAGGGCAGCAGAGCCTTGTGGTGCCTCAGGCCCTGCTCCCAATTCTGTCCCATCAGCAAACACTGAGGGAACACTCTGTCCCTTCTGCCAGGTCACTGGGGAATAAGGCAAACAAGGCTGGGCCCAGCACGGCGCCCTGAGCTCACAGCTACCTGAGTTTGGAGCTCCCCTGTCCACTTCTCTGCCCCACTGTCCCTGAGCTGCCTCAGGGGCCTGTTATGGGAGGCAGGGACAAAGCCTTGCTGAAGTCCCAGCTGGCAACAACCACTGCTCTCCCCTCACAAGCCCAGCCAGTCACTGCAGCACAGGTGGCTATGGGATTGGTCAAGCATGGTTTCCATTCCTGTTATTCCACAGGCTTAGAGATGGCATCCAAGAGGAGCTGTTCTGTCACCTTTCTGGGGATGGAGCTGAGGCTGATGGCCCTGCAGTTTCCTGGCTCTTTCTTGGTGCCCTTTTGCAAGACTGCAGTGATGTTGGCTTTCCTCCACTGCTCATGCCTCTCTCCAGGGCTGTCTCCTTCCCTGACCTGCTGGCAGAGCACCCTGTGCCAGAGGCAGGAGCAGAGATTTCCCTTGGCCCCAAAAGGGAACACTGGGCTCAGGCCGAGTGTCAGTGCGACCTGACAACGGGAGGAGAAGGCATGAAGGAGCAGAGCTCACACAGGGCTGAGCAGGCAGTAGAGCCCTCGTGGCTCTGGGCTTGCTCTGCAAGCTCCTTGGCCTCTACTTTCTCCACAGAGAGAGAGGAACAGCACCTCAAAGCGACCAGGAAACCCGGCCATGGAGCGAGGCTGGGGCTGTGACACCTCAGGGAAACTGGCCATGGAGTGGGACTGGGGCTGTCAGCCCTCAGGGAAACTGGCAATGGAGCGGGGCTGGGGCTGAGACACCTCAGGGAAACTGGCAATGGAGCGGGGCTGGGGCTGTGACACCTCAGGGAAACCGGACACGGAGCGGGACTGGGGCTGTCAGCCCTCAGGGAAACTGGCAATGGAGCGGGGCTGGGGCTGAGACACCTCAGGGAAACCGGCCATGGAGCGAGACTGGGGCTGTGACACCTCAGGGAAACTGGCCATGGAGCGGGACTGGGACTGTGACACCTCAGGAAACCGGCCATGGAGTGGGACTGGGGCTGTGACACCTCAGGAAACCGGCCATGGAGTGGGACTGGGACTGTGACACCTCAGGAAACCGGCCATGGAGCGAGACTGGGACTGCCAGCCCTCAGGAAACCCGGCCATGGGGCTGGGGCTGCAGCTGTGACACCTCAGGGAAAGCAGCCATGGGTGTGGCTTGGCCTTTGACACCTCAGGGAACTCACCATGGCAGCCACCTCCAGGGGTTTTGAAGTACTTGTTTCTTGGTTTAATGCCTTCCAAGATCAATTTTCCTGATCCTTATCCATGTTTTGGACAAGTATTGCCTCCTGAACAGGCCACCTCCTGGATGTGCAATGATTCCATCTGATCCAGCTGTGCCTCTTCCTTTCTCAAGGGATGGACAGAGGGGCTCTATTGAAGGTGGCATTTCCTGCAGGAAGGGAGGCGATGCCAGACACAGCCACAGGAGGTAGTTGCTCTGCTTCTGGGCCTGAGCCCTGCTGAGGCTTGAGCTGGCCTCTCTGCTGCTTGGCACTGCGGGCACAGCCCGGATAAGATGGGCACAGCCCAGAGGAATTGTCCCGAGCAGGCTCAGGGCACTCGGGTACTGAGCTGTCCTGCTGGGCTCCCTCCGTGGGAGACATGTCCCGAAACCTGGGAGCGGCTGCACAGGGTGCCCGTGGTGGGGAAAGGGCAGAGGGGGAGAGCAAGGCTCCAGTGTGTCCTGAGAGGGCCTGGCTATGTGCCCGTGGGCTGTGGGAGCTGTTCCATGGGCAGGTGGGCAAGCAGGAGGGAGGGACGGAGGTTGGGAGTGACAGCTGTGGCACTGCAGATTTCCCCAAGCATTTAGTGAGGGTTTCCTGTGTGGCAGGGAGAGAGCCCCAGGGCCCTGGGCTGCTCCAGCTGCCCCTCCAGGCATGTTGCACAGGACCTGCAAAGAGCGTACAGAGTGACCAGGAGCCACAGGCTCCCACAGCCTTACCCCACCCCCTTGCAGTCCCCAATTCCCCAAGGGAGAAGGGGATTCCAGCACACCATGGAAATGGTTCTGTAGCATCTGTGATCCCTCCTCGACTGGGATCATGACTTGGATTACTTGGAAATGCTGGTGAATGGTGCTTTGAAGACCTTGTCAGATGTTGGAGGCATGTTCTGAATGTACCTTTCCTGACAGAATAATCTGTGTCAGTATGCCAAGAGCTTACCATGAGCCAGTTCCCTTAAATTTCACTGAAGGTAGATCAGTTCTGGAAACCTTACCCTGCTCCCTTCTGGAGCCCTGAGGGATCCCACAGGATCACTGTCAGTGGGAGGAAGGGGCATTTAGCTGTCCATCCTCCTCCCGTGTGCAATGCCACTGTGTCCTTCTGTGTGCTCTGTGCAGCCACAGAGAAGAGCAGAGAGGGAAGGGGCTGGGCCCAGGGCTGTGCCTGGGGGCTGAGCCTTTCTCATCTCCTTTGCAGCCCCCAGGGAGCCCGAGCTGCTTCTGCTGCCACTGCTAAGCCCTGGCCCTGCCTGGGGCTGGGTTTCAAGCTGCTGGCTGCTCCAGGGAGTCCTTTCTGCCCCGACTGCCCCGCAAGGGGCTCCTTCCATCCCAGTGTGGGGCCACTGCAGGCACGAGGTCCCCCTGGCCCTGCTCCTGAGTGGAAGGCAGAGCCAAGGGAGTGCCTTGGAGGGCACCAATCACCCAGATGCCCTCACTGCCACTCGGGCCTGAAGGAGAATCTTCAGCAGTGCCATTGGAGCTGTTGTGTCCTGCCTTTCTTTGCAGCTGAGCCTGTTGCTCAAGGTGATCTGGCTTCCCAGCCCATGTTCAGGATTGAGCCTCTGGGAGATGGTGAGGGTACGCCAAGGCCTTTCCCCTGTGAGACTTGCCAGCTCAGAGCCCAAAGCTCGGCCAGGGGGGCATCGCTGCAGGTGCCAGGACAGAGCCATGCATGTGTGTGCCCTCACCCTGCACGATCCACTCACAACTTCTGCTCAGCACTGGCAGGTGTTTGAAGGACGGTGGGCCATGGCCCAGCTGAAAAAGCCCAGATGATTTGTTGATTTTATCCGATTTTGCATAAGCATGACGTTCTGAACATGCCATTAAAGAAATGGAGAATTTCTCCATCTTTTAAGGTGTACTTTTTGTTTCTCAAGTGATGGGCCAAAAGTTAGGACAGAAGGAGGTGTTTCCCCAACAAAGCAGAGGCCGATTGGCAGCCCCTGCTGCAGGAAGGAAGTCCAAGCCAAACACAGGCATGGGCACAGGCACAGAAGGTAATTGCTGTGCCAGGCTCAGCAGGGCTCAGCCATTGGCAGAGCTGTGTGGCTGCAGCTCTTCTTCTTCTACCAGGGCCTCCCTTGCACAGCCCGGCAAAGCTGGAGGTGCCTTTGGAGCTCGTTCAGAGCCCTGGGAAAAGGGGACTCGTGCACCAACGTCCCTCCCGCTGCAGCTGCTCTGGAGCTGGCCCTGAGTGCCCAGAGGCCCAAGGCACAGGAGCAGCCCCGAGCGGGAGCCCTGCCGCGAGCCCAGGGCCAGAGCCACCCTTGGCTCCCGTTTGGGCAGGGGCTGCACTGGGTCCTGACAGGGCCTGACTCTGTGCCCTGGGGCGGGGGGAGCTGTCACGGGGCAGGGAGGGCCAGGGCTGGCAGGGGCTGCTCAGGGATGGCTGTGGCCCGTGTCCCTCCAAGCAGCGACTGCCCAAAAAGCTGCGCTGCCCCCGGGCTCTCCTCTCGGCCTGCTGGGCTTTGTTGGGTGGCACAGCCTGTGCCACGGGGTGGCAAGGTCCCTGCAGGCCCCAGCTCTGGGGGAAACGGAGAATGTCCTGCCCGCATCCACCGTGCTGCCAGCTCAGCAGTGCAGCACAGCACGGGCTGACGCTCCCCATCGCTCCCACAGGTGCAGCTGGAACCACAGCACATGTTCCTGATTCCCAGAAGGGCCTTGGAAGGGGTTTCTGTCAGGGAACAGGCTTCTGGCTAGGGTTACTGGCAGGCCTGCTTGTCTTGGAGCTGATCTTCATCTTATGCTCTGTCCGAAGTTGGACTTCCTGGAAGAGAAAAGGGTGAGTGTTTAGTTCACCTTTCCCTCAAACAGCTTCTTTTGAAAGTCTACGTCAGACAGAAAACATTCCCAGTGAGGTTGCAGTGTAGGGGTGGCCAGTCCTTGATTGTCCAAAGAACTCTGCTGAGGGTTCTGCTGCTGCCCAGAGCTTTCATTGGCCTCCTAAATGCTGGGCCTTGTCCCGGGGCCCTGCTGGGGCTGCAGCCAGTGCTGGCTCCTACTGAGGCTGCCTGGCCAAGAGCAGCCCCAGGGGCACAGGGCAGAGGCAAAGCACGGTGGGGAGGAGAAAGAGCAGGGACGAGATTGCCCTTGAAAGGCAGGGGAAGGGAGAATGTTGCTTATTGGAAGAAGCCCCAAAGAGCGGCTGGAAGGGGTGCTGCCTGATCAAGGACCCCCGAGAAGCGGAGGGAGGGCGTATCGGCTGATGGGGTGTCCCGAGGAGCGGCTGGGGAGAGTGGGGGTGTCCCTTAGTGGGGAGGAGCAGCCGGAGCGCTTGCACGGTCCGGTGGTGGGGAGGCCGGCGGGGCAGTCGGAGTAGGCTCAGCCCGGCCGGTGGGCACGGCTCACCCTGCCCGCCCGCAGGACCACGGTGCAGTTCCTGTTGGAGGCGGACCTGCACGGGCTGCTGAAGCTGGACACGCTGATCCCGAACGCGCCGCCTGCGCCATGGCAGCGCAAGGCCAAGGAGAGCGGCCCCGGGCCCAGCCCCGTTGGCGTGTCCCCCATAAAGCCGGCATGTCGCTCCCACAGCCCCAGCAAGACGCCGTCCAAGACACCCGGTGAGCGCCGGCCACCGGCGGCAGAGGTTGAGTGCGGGAGCCTGGCCCAGGCTGCTTGTCCGTAGCCACGGGGCCCTGGGCTCCCTGCCACGCTGCCCTACCGGCTGCTGCTCAGGCAGGAGGAGGTGGGCTGTGCTCCTGACAGCCACCCACCTCCTTGCCAGCATGAGGGGCAGAGCTCTGAGCACTGGGGCTGGCGAGCTGCTGTTCGCCCAGCTGAGCCTTGCTGGCACAGCTGTATGCTAGGACGAGTGTGGGCAGGACTGTCAGCTGACAGCTTTACATCCTGTGAGCGTTTTTGTATCTTCCCCTTATCTCTGGACTCTGGAATTGTTGCACTAGACCCAAGGAGTTGCACCACACAGTCCCTAACCAACTTGGTGGCAGGGAGGAAAATATAAGTTAGTTGGGACTGGGTGGCATGAGACCTCAGAGTCCTACTTGTCTGGTGGGTGTGATGTGCAAGTGTGTTGGGTTTGCTCCCGTGAAAGCTCGAATACAGGCTGTTAAATAGCTGTAAGACAATATTTTCATATGTGAATGCAGGTAAATCTGGATCCAAAATTCAAAGCACCCCAGCAAAGGCTGGGGGGGATCGCTACATTCCCAAACGCAGCACTATGCAGATGGAGATGGCAAATTTCCTCCTAACCAAAGAGAATGACCCTGCTGAGGATTCCCCTACCAAGAAGGTGAGCATGTTGCTAAGTTACAATTACTTCAATAACTGCTACGCCTTCCTGCCCCTTTACAGAGCAGTGAACAATAGGTTCTATCAAGGGGGCACACGGGACTGACAAGTCCCAGCCATCACTACTTGCAGCTCTGGGCTTCAGGAGCCTAGGATGAGACTGAAGCTGTAGAGACTGCCATGCACTCGAAGCCTATGCTGCTTCTGGTAGCAAAATTTAGCTTTTGACTAACGAGGCTTTAAAATGTAGCAGGCAACAAAAACACAAAGCTGTAAGCCTATGCAAAGTGAAACTGCTGGTGGTAGCTATTCTAGGACAAGGTCTCCACCGGGAACACTTCTGGAATGTTTTACACTGTGTTCTGAAATCTGTTTATGAAGCATTTGGTCGCTTTGTGGCTGTGGCTTTTCCCTCTGGCAATGACACTGAATTTGCCATTGTTTGAAAATGTGAGCAGGACAATGTATGAAAGTCTGAGGAAAACTGCTTTGACCTGCCTCTGTGTGACTGACCCTTGCAGCACAGTCAAACATCTTCAGATTCTAAGAGAAGGGGACTTAGATGTCTGTTTAAATTGTACTGTGGGAATTGTTTTAAATGCATTGCACTGAGGGTGATTTGTCTCTGTAGGAGCAACAGAAAGCCTGGGCAGTGAATCTGAATGGTTTTGATGTGGAAGAGGCAAAGATCCTCCACCTCAGAGGAAAACCACAGAATGCTCCAGAAGGTATGATACAGGCTCCGTGTGAGCTGAATCAGCAGGAGGGATCAGGTCAGGGGAACAGCAACACAGAGGCTCTGTGTGTGGTCACAGGAGAAATCAACTGGTTTCTGAGAGCTGTACAGGCTGGAGTCTCCTTTCTTAAGGTTCCTGAGGTCGAGGGAGGGCATAACAGTTAAAGTGAATTTATTTAGGAGAGTTGCTATGACTGCCAGTTGGTCACCTGTCACAGGGCTTGCAAGGGTCTTCAGGGTGGAGAGAGAGATGAGAATCTTGACCTCATGTTCAGAAGGCTTGATTTAATATTTTATGATATATATTACATTATTACTATACTAAAACAAATAGAAGGAAAGTTCTCAGAAGCTAGCTAAGCTAAGAATAGGAAAAGAATGAATAAACAAAGGGCTGTTTCTCAGCAGAGGGTGAGACCCAGCTCCGCTGTGAGTGGTCAGTAAATCCAAACATTCACCCAAGACTGATCACGCATCCACCTGTTGCATTCCCCAGCAGCAGATAACCATTGTTTACCTTTTGTTGCTGAGGCCACAGCTTCTCAGAAGGGGGAAAAATCCTAAAGAAAGGATTTTTATGGAAAGATGTCGGTGACAGTTACCGGTACTGCAGGTTCCAAACGTTCATGAAGTCTGTAAGAGCATCAAACCCTCTGCTGTGCACTTTCTAGCTTAAACTGCAACTAAATATAATGGGATTCAAAAACCCAAGTGTTTTTTGAATTTGTTTCCATGAATGAGGAAATTGTAGCTCACCCCTGCTCAGCAGTTCATTCTGCCAGTGATTTTAGTGCACTGCAGGCTTGTGAGTGTTTCTCTTAGGACTTTATTTTCACTCCAAGGGATTCCTAGTTGGGTGAGCAGCACTCAGCTGGGAGGAAACTAACTCAGGTTAACAAACCTGTTCCCCTGCACACAGACTATCAGAATAACCTGAAAGTGCTCTACAGTCAGAAAATGGCACCTGGATTGAGCAGGAAGAAGAGCAGATATATTCCCTCAAAGCCAGAACGGGTCTTGGATGCACCAGAGATATTCAACGACTACTGTAAGTAGGCTACAGGGTTGAGTGCTGGGCATCCAGAACATTCTGAACTGGATTGCTGTTCCTAGGACTGGGTAACTGGGCTGTCTGTATTATTTTGTGTACCCAGGCTAGCACAGACCACTTCTGGAGTGTCCCTGTGTGGCCTTACAGGCACAGTGGTCTAGGGCACTGTGTAGATGCCTTGGAGCAGGGTACCTGGCCCCAGCAGCTGGGCATAGTGACACTCAGAAGGCTGCCCCTCACCTGCACGTGTGTGTGTGCACGTGTGCACCCACACCTGCTGCAGCAGCACGGGTGAAGGGCAGGGCTCTCTAGCCAAGCATGGTGTGACCTGCATATCTCTTTCAAAGTGTAGAACTGAATGTCATAGACTGGAGCTCCCAGAACTTCCTGGCAGTGGTTCTGGATGACACTGTTACCTGTGGAATCACGCTACTAGGGAGATTATCCCCCTGCTGCAGACGGAGCATCCAGATGTTTACATTTCCTCTGCATCATGGATTAAAGAAGGAGACTACCTTGCTGTTGGCACAAGTAGTGCTGAGATTCAGGTGAATGCAGGAGTAAAACTAGAGGTGTTTTCTAGGGATTGACAGAACTGTGGGGCCTGGGGACAAAACCTTGGCTGGCAGAGGAAGGATGCCATGCACCTGACTTGTCTTCCCTGGTGTGGGGTGGAACTGCCCAGTGTGCAAGGCAGGGTTTGATTTGGGCGTTTTCTGATAAGCAGCGTTACCTTCTGTGCTATGGTCATGAGATACATATTTTCTCTGTTCCCTGACTGAGAAAGCTGAATGCCAGAGCCTGTGCAGTGAGGTTCCTAGGGCATAGAAACAGGATTAGGTTTCTTCTGAAGAACTTTTTACTTTGCCTCTCCAGCTATTGTTGCATTTACATTGTTGTATATAATATTTCTAGGGTCTCATACCTTCTGGGTGGTTTTCTCACAGCAGCTCTTCACAGCAGTGCTGTTGTTCCTTCTCAGCCAGGGCTCCTCTACAGCCCTCCCTGAATGCCCCACCCCCTTTTATCCCAGCTACCTCCACAGGCTACTGCCCAATCAAGGACAGTGCAGCTGCAGCCCATTTACAATAACTAGAATCAGGGCAGGGTCACTTATACAATACAGAGATCTTTTACTGCAATACATATATTTACTCAGGCCCCTATAAGCTATGGGACGTTGAGCAGCAGAAACGTCTCCGAACCATGACCAGCCATTGCGCCCATGTGGGAACCCTCGGCTGGAACAGCTGCATCCTCTCCAGGTAAAGCAGTGGGTCAAGGGCAGTTTCCAGTTGTTGCAAACTCCTATCCCTCAATCTATGTGTGGCATGGGTTAGGGATGGCAGAGAAGTTTGTCCTGGCTTGGGATTCTTACTCAGCCTTATCTGTTGGGGCTGTGAGGAGAAGGCCTCTTTCCTGTATTGCAATTTGTGCTGAAGCTGTAAAGAGCTTGTGTGGGTGTTTCACTCACACCAACAGACCTGTGTTGCTGGTAACACTGGTTGAAACCCAGTGGCAGGTATAGCAGTCTTGCAACAACAAAAATGGATTTGGGTGAAAATGTGCAGCCTGGGGCTGGCTCTGGCATAACGCCTGATGCAAAACAAAAGGTTAGCTCACACTGCAACACCCAGCCTGGATGTCATGCAAGAGCCACGCAAAGCACCACCAACCCTGTGCTCAGCCTTCAGTCATGTATTCTTCCAACAACTCTGATCTCCCTTCCCCTCCTGCTGACAGGAGGCCCTGGTGCCTCACTGAGGCTTCATGCAGGGGAGCAAGCACCAGGGCTCAGCTGACATTTATTGGAGCTTGACTCCCCTACACTTGGAAAAATGCCTTTTTTCCAGGCTGAACTGTGCTGGAGCAAGTTGCAGGAAATATATTTGAGCCCTTACCTGACCAACAACCAGCTCAGCCACGCTGCTTTGCACGGCGGAGCCGCAGTGTCTGAGCAACTCCACCAAGCCTGTGCCTCCCATCAGCCCTCAGTGATTAGCTGAGGGTGGATTATTAACTGTTTTCACCTTTCCCTCAGCACAGTACCACACTGTGCCTAGCACCAGCTCTGCCTCCTGCGCCTCACAGCAGCTGGAACCTTCAAAGGTTCCGACTTGTGCTCTGCCAAGGCCAGTGAGTGTGTAACCACAGCCACCAGAGCACCCCCCCCCCCCCACACACACACATAAAGCTGATATGGGGGGCACAGTCTCAACAAACAGCCACTGAGCCAGCACCTTCCCAGCAGTGCTGCTGGTGCATCCCCATTTGGCCACTTGGGAAAGATCAGGAGGTCCAAGGATGGAGCTCTCCCTCAGACGCAAATCCTAGGGCCACAGCTGTCTCCAAAGGGGCAGCAGGCAGGAAAAGACTGAAATGCTCTCTTTATGGGCAAAAGAGCTGGTGCAGTAATTCAAATGCCTGGTACAAAAATTCTGTTTAATATTTAGCTCCTATTTAAAACACAGCTTTTCATTTAATTCTATTTACAGAATACTTTCATTTCATTTGTTTCTTTAAAATTACTTAGTTCTCACCTGTTGTATGTCTAGGAATATTTTCTTCCAAAAATAGAAAAAAATAGATGATATCTTTTCAGCAGAAAACATTGGTTGATACAATTTTAAACCATCATGATATGGAAGAATTGTTCTGTCCCTCTCTAAGGTGGAAGAAGCATTTGGATCACAGATCATCTACAATGAAATACTTGACATGTTTAAGATGCTTTCAATCAATTGTGATCGTCAATTGCTTATTCGTTGTAAACAGTCATTTTTCAGTGAAGGGAAAGTGTGTGTGGTGTATCTACATGATGTGTTCAAAGGCAGTTCCTACTAATGGCCAGGCTGAATTCCAGTCAATAATGTCCCGAATGATATTTTGCCGCCTTCTTTGGCACTTCATGAAATCTTACCATGATGAAGTGCTGAAACACAGAGATTTTCTCTTAGAGAGTGTCTCATGTTGTAACCCATCCCGTGGATTTTATGCTGTAATTCTTATCTCTTTTGAAATTTGCTATCTTCTGTACAGTTTTCATGAACCTTTCTGTTACAGTCGTGAATATCACAGATAAATGTCATTTTGTCCAACTTTGAATTTACCCCAAGAGCTGAGAGAAAACTTGCTCCTATACTTCAATCCGAGTTTCTTCTATAGTCCAACTTTGTTTCTCTACCATCAAGCTTCTCCTTTGTTGCTGCTCCAAGTCCCGTCCAAGCTGACCTTGAATACTTTCAGGCATGGGACATCCACAACTTCTCTGGGCAACCTGTTCCAGTGTTCCAGCACTCCCTCAGTAAAAAAGGCCTTCCTTTCATCTAATATGTGTAGGAAATCATAAATCTAGGCATAGAAACTTGGAGTGCAAATTTGAAATTCTTTTGATTTGAAGCACATTTTATATGAATACTGACTTACAGATGACTAAAAGATGTAGATGGGCATTTGAGCTGACAAGTTTTGAAAAAGTGCACGGAAATTAAAATTGAAACCACTAAAATTAAAAACTTCTTGCCATTTTCTTTTTCCTCTCCAATTCAAAATTGCATATGTCAGATATCAGTGCTTCATGCAAACCTCTCAGATGCTCTCAGAGAAAAAGCTTTTCTTTCAGACTAAGTTGCGGTTGACGTAGAACACTAGCAGTAGTGAAAGTTTTTCTGGGCATCGGGCAGCACCTTCTCCTTGGATTTGTGTGCAGAATGCATTTTATCCAAACTGGAAAATAGATCCCAGCTCTGTTTTATTCATCCATCTTACTGCATCAGGCCTGAAGATTCTGTGAAAAGTAGCCTGTGGACCTTGAAGATAGTGCATGTGAAACAGATGAGAGGTGATGGAGAAGTTGAGGGAGAGAAGAAAGAGCATATGGGCCAGTACAGACACCAGAAAGTATTTCTTCATGTGATCATGGGAGATTGCAGGAGCCACTTGGTACTATCAAACCAGCCCGACTTGGCACTGGTGCCGCCTTGGGTCTGGGAACCATCCTGCGTATCGTGGATTTTCAGGAGCCAGCCGGTCACTCCCAGCCACAGGCCCCCAAACACAAACCACGGCCCTTTTCTCTGGCAAACAAAACTCACCTGCCCCTCTTCTGGATGGCAGATTGCAGGAGCCACTTGGTACTATAAAACCAGCCCAATTTGGCACTGGTGCCATCTTGGGTCTGGGAACCGTCCTGCGTATCGTGGATTTTCAGGAGCCAGCCGGCCAGTCCCAGCCATAGGCCCCCAGACGCAAACTTCCGCCCGTTTCCCTGGCAAACAAAACTCACCTGCCCCTCTTCTGGATGGCAGATTGCAGGAGCCACCTCTTACTGTCAAACCAGCCTGACTTGGCACTGGTGCCACCTTGGGTCTGGGAACCGTCCTGCGTATCGTGGATTTTCAGGGGCCAGCCGGCCTCTTCCAGCCCCAGGCCCTCAAACATAATCAACAGCCCTTTTCCCTTGCAAACAAAATTCAGCTGCCCCTCTTCTGGATGGCAGATTGCAGGAGCCACTTGGTACTATCAAACCAGCCCAACTTGGCACTGGAGCCACCTTGGGTCTGGGAACCATCCTGCGTATCGTAGATTTTCAGGAGCCAGCTGGCCACTCCAGGCTATAGGCTCCCAGACACAAACCTCGGCCCTTTTCCCTGGCAAACAAAACTCACCTGCCCCGCTTCTGGATGGCAGATTGCTGGAGCCACTTGGTACTATCAAACCAGCCCGACTTGGCACTGGTGCCACCTTGGGTCTAGGAGCCATGCTGCGTATCGTGGATTTTCAGGAGCCAGCCGGCCACTCCAATCCACAGGCCCCCAAACAAAAACCACAGCCCCTTTCCCTTGCATACAAAACTCACCTGCCCCGCTTCTGGATGGCAGATTGCAGCAGCCACTTGGTACTATCAAACCAGCCTGACTTGGCACTGTGTTGAAAGCGAAGGGAAGCCTATCCACCTTGTCGTTGATCAGCATTGACTCCAATTTATTGATTAAATTAGCCATTTTATATAACAGTGTTAATTAACTTCATGCATATTGCAAAATCCAAGCTCACTATAGGTTAACAGAGAAAACTCTAACCCCTCCTTTTGTTTTACCATACCCATGATTGTTTATTGGAAACAAGACCAGCGTTCCCACTGTGATATTAAAGTCAAGTATTGGAGAGTGCTTTTGTTACTTCTTTAGAAGTTTAGAATATGCCAAAAAGATGCTAGCTGGGGACTTGCAATTAATGAATTATTTGCTGTAAGTAGGTCAAATGACATTAGCTTTCAAAAATGAAAAGTAGTCTTATTCCACGTGCCAATTCTAAAGTAGATTAATAAGCCTTAAGCAGAAGATGGATGTGAAGAGGGATATGACATGAAAGGTTAAGCAACACTGCTGACAGGAAAAGGCTTACCTGCTGCAGATACAGGAGACAAAATACTATTTTGACACAAACATTGCTATTCAGACGACAGCAAAATTTACTCAGTCATGACAGTAAAATTTGCTCCCATCAAAATGTGCTAATCAATTCTTAGTGTAAGCTAAGCACCTTAAGCAAAGGGTAGTTCAAGCGTAACTGGTATTTGATGGCAAAAAAGGCAACTTGGCCTGCGTTTCTCACCTCTACTCCATTCAAAAGCTTACTCTGTCTCAGATTCCTTCGGAGGGATACCAACGCAAGCCGCGAAACTGCACGAAAATGATGATTGAAAGAAAGATAGATTAGAAAAATGGAATAATGGTTCATGTTCTTTTCCTTCCAACTGCTTTGTTTGCCCTTTTAAATTTTTGAAGTCCTTTCTGGTGTCACCATGGTTGCACTGCAGCAAGTGTTCGGCTGTAAGCTGTCCATATTGCCAGCTTCTGGACTGCCTTCAGAAAACTTCCCGCTGGTTTTGTATAGAAATCACAAGCAGTAGAGATGACAAAGACTGCAGAAACCTTCTCATCTCCTTCTAGAGCAAGACCATGTCTTTCACCCACTCTTAACTAGACAACTTTCATCAGTCATGAGGGAGTCTCATGTTCAAGAGCTAGGCAGTGACAGCTGTAAATGACAAAAAGCAGACTGAAATTCTCTTGGGACTCCAGCAGAGAGCAATGAAGGAGGTTGAATTCACCTTCTTGGGAAGTTCTAAAATGCACGTTCACTTGAGCCCAGGAGCTAAGCCATCGTAACCTTTGTTGAGTATGTCTGCGTAGACAGAGTTTCCATCACTGCAGAAGCAATGTTATTTAACCCGCGTTATCATCTCTAGCTGCTAAGCTGCACTTATTGCAAAGTATCTGCAACGTATTTTACAGGGTGGGCTTTTATGTGTAATTCCTGAGTAACAGTGCAAAGAGAAGTACTTGGGGTGTGGGGTGGGGGGGGAACCACAACTCTTAGGTTTTTCAAATCATGGTTCCATTTGAAAGTCAAACAAGATGTCAAACCTTTCTTTCCTAGATGTATTACCAGCACAAACTGTACCAGAAATTTATGACCCGTAACTGTACCATGGACGCTCTTTCTCTGGACTATTCCTTAAGAAACAAAGTCCTCACTAGAAAAAAAACAAAATTAGCCAAAGTATTGGCCTGGATTAGTTCCAAGGCTCTGTACTAAAGGCCAAACACATGTAATAATAGTAATAATAATAGAGTGGACTAAAAGTTAAATCAATAGAGCATTACTCAGTTCAAAGACATCTTGTGTCCTAATGTTCTCACAGAAGACTGTAAAAACCTGTCTATTTTTGTGGGTTTCTTTTATCCATTTAGCTGTACCTTCTACTTCTCTCCACTGTCTGAGAACATTGATGGTAAGGTTGGATGACCTCATGTCAACTTGTAGAAGTAAAGAAAGAGAAGCCAGTAAAGAAAGGCAAATTTGTTAATTGCAGGTGGAAAGAGGGAGGCCAACAAGAGAAAACAAAAGAACAGTAATAATGAAATGCTCCCCTGTCTTCTGTGAAAAGTAAAGGCACAGACAAGAAAGAACAAGAGCAAAATTCTCACTAGAGAAACGCACTTGATCTGACTCAAGTATTTTGCGGTACATTTCTTGCTGTTTTCTCATGCCAAACATATTAACTGTTGAAGGTATCCCTTTCCTCTTTCTGGAATACAGCGAGGAAGATGGCTGTGTCATTGCTGACAAGCTGCTATTCTCAGAGGTGTCCAGCTGAAAGTCCGAGATCAATTGATTTGCTCTGTCACTTTGATATGGCATGACTTACAGTTTCAGCACCTGAACTGGCCAGCCCTGCAATTCTTTGCCCCTTGAATGGTTAGATAGGCTCCTTGGCAACTGGCATTTGTAAGGACATGAAACTATGCAGAATTTGCACCGTGAGATGATGCCAAATGAGTCACGCCGGTAGATTAACTAGGGCATGCAAGGCAGAGAGAGGGAAATGAGAGCACAAGAAGAGAGTACACAAGAAGAGAGTACAATCTCCTTTTTTCTGAAACACTGTAGAGATCAAAGTGAACACAAATCCTCCTAGGGGTAGTTCTTGCAAAAGACTAAGAGTTCTTTTTGTGTTCACAGGCCTGGAATCACAGGCCTGGAAGCTTTGGATCACGGCAAAATGCAGATGACAAAACGAGGCCTTGAAGTCACATCCAGTATGAAGCAGTATGAAAGAGGAAAGAAAGCAGCTGAGAGCGTCAACCCTGCTAAGTAGTCTCAGTATTCTTCTTGACATGAGCAGAAATTTGAAATGAGTCTCTGAAAATGGCAAAGGAGGCAGAAGAAAAAGATGACTCCTCTGGCATAGTGTTTCCTAACAGGGATCTTCAAAATGGAAAGGTTGTATCATCCTTTCAACTGAAGGAAGGTATGAAAACAACAGGAAGGAAATGGCATCAAATACTCTGGGCAGTGTACTTCTAGACAGAAAGGCCACTGATGGAAAACCAACTCAACTGGCACCAATGCAGCAGCATTGTAACTAAAGCCAGAAATGTCCAGCGCTTCGCTCTCTGCCATTCCATTCAGATGCACACAGCAGCTCTGCAACATTCCTACTGATCATCTCCTTGGCAAACTGGCAGTGAGGGTCCGTGGTGATGCAGAGTCTCCAGGCAGACGCAAAGGAGAGCTGCTTTCTTACAAAAACCAGGCTTTTGAAACACTTAGGCCTTTCTCAGTTCCATAGCTTTAAGCCATAACAAACACAATTCAACCAACCACCATGCACCACGCTGTGAACACACGATGGTTCTAGAACTTGTTGATCTACCTCGAATTCAGCTGCCTCACCTTCCCACAGTCCTTTTCTACTTAGCCAAAGTAATGGGCCTCAGCCCAAGGCCTTCCTTTTGTAAGCTTCTAGCTCTATGCAGCAGCAAACCACTACTTTCTTCTGTGCCAAGACTTCAGGTAGACCATTTGCATCTGCCCTTCCAGTGAAACCTAATGGGGAGAGAAAAGCCTCTCAGAGATGTTCAGTCATTCCATTTTCTAGACAGGCCAAATCCAAAGAAAAGCAAGCTATGGGATTGTGTACTTGCTCTTACAAAACACCTGCTGCCCTCTGACAATCAACTAGCAGAAAACCAGCCAAACTGAGACTTGAGGCAAACAACCCTTGGAAGGGAATAATGATGTGATCAATAAAGACAACACTTTTCCAGGCTACCGAGATATTGGAAATGTCAGCAAAGGCTTGAGAGCAAAGGCTGAACTAATGGGGAAAGGGTAAAAGAATCGCAAGAAAAACATGACCAAAGGTTAAAACAATTCCAAGAAAAACATAGGCAACTAACCTGTTGAAGCCTTCAGGAAATCAGTGGCCGCTGATTTACATAGGCCATTCAAGTTAATTGACCCGTGCACCTTCCACTCCTTTTTCGGCACCATAGGGTGAATTGAGACCATGGAATCACAATTCCTTGGATTCTGTTCTTAACTTTAGGAGAGAAGTACAACAGCTGAAGTACCTGTTACTGATGTGAAACCCAAAAACACAGAGTTGACACATTTCATTCTTGGCCAATCACAACAAGCAAGACTAAGAGGATAAGGCTGGCTTATTTTCATGACACTTTTCTTCTTTTACAGCCTGCTCTGATTCCTGTGAAACTTTTCCATTAGCTTCTCTCTAAAAGGAGAAAGTCCAGTTCAATGTCCCGCCCTACTGCTGCAAGTATACCATTTCGTTTGTCGAGCCTAAAAATTGAATGGGAAGGTACGGTGCTCTCTGGAGCTAAGGGTCGCTCCCGGGCGTCTTTCGGCAGAAGCCGCGCTGAGGAGAGCACTGTGAGCGGCACAATCGTCTTTGCGCGAAGAAGGCGCTTCTTCCCCTCCAGGAGCCGGAGAGAGCGGCAGCTTCGGAAAGGTGAAGAAGGAAGCTGTACGACACTGGGATTGTGTGCGCAGCTTGCCAACTGATAGAAAACAGTACCTTGGCACTCTCCTGACTTTTCCAATCACATGAACATTCAATTGGAAGCTGTTTTGGACAACTTTCCTTTTCTCCTTGCCAAACACTTGGCAGATCTCCGTGCAAACTCTAGAACACGATGGGAGATGTTTTCTGTGCTGGCAGAGTTTCTCCCTGCCAGAACTAGTGGATTTTTAGTGGTTTTTAAACCAGAAAGCCCTGAGTTCCAAGAACACAGCAGCTGCCAAGGACTACCCAAGAGGAGCGCAAAAGTACCACAACATGCCTGCCTCCACAGCTTTTTCCCTGGGACCATGCCTACCCCTAGGCTTATTTACATGCCTCCAGTTAGGGTTAGAGATAGGGTTTTTAAAGCAAGAGGCCCTGAGCTCCAGGAACACTGCAGAGCTGCGAAAGTCATCCCAAGGGGAGAGCAAAAGTGGTGCAACATGGCTGCCTCCACCTCTTTTTCCTTGGCAACATCCCTATACCTAGTCTGATTTACCTGCCTCCAGTGCAGGATAGGGAAAGGGTTTTTTAAATGAGTAAGCTCTGAGCTCCAGGCCCACTGCAGCTGCGAAAGACTTCCCTAGGGCAGCGCAAAATTGCCTCAACTTGCTCCCTCCAGGGCTTTTTCCTTGGGAGCATCCCTTATTCCTGGCTGATTTTCCTTTCTCATCTTATGGTTGGGTTTTGGTCTAGGGCTAGGATTTGTAAAACTAGGAAGCCCAGAGCTCCAGGCACACTGGAACTGTGAAACACATTCCAAAGGGAGTGCAAAAGTGCCACATCATGGCTACCTGCACAGCTTTTTCCTAGGGAACATGCCTAATCCAAGCCTGATTTTTCTTCCTAGGGTTAGCCTTAGGGATAGTCGTAGGATTTTGATTTTTATAATGAAGAAGCCCTAATCTCCAGGCCCACTGGAGCTGTGAAAGGCATCCCAAGGGGAGCTCAAAAGTGCCACAACATGGCTGCTTTCACAGCTTTTTCCTTGGCTCCATCCCTATACCGAGTCTGATTTATCTGCCTAGGGCTAGAGTGAGGTTCACCCTAGGGATAGGGTTTTTTTAACCAGGAAGCCCTGAGTTCCAGGCTTATTGCAGCTGCCAAAGGCATCCCAAAGGGAGCACAGAAGTGCCACAACATGGCAGCTTTCACAGCTTTTTCCTTAGGAAGAACCCCAATACCCGGCTGATTTACCTTCCTAGGGTTACTGTTAGGCTTAGGCCTAGGACTTTTAAAACCAGGAAGCCCTGTGCTCCAGGCACACTGCAGCTGTCAAAGGCATCCCAAGGGGAGCGCAAAAGTGACACAACTTGGCTGCCTCCACTGCTATTTCCATGAGACCATGCCCAACCATAGGCTGATTTTCCTTCCTAGGCTTAAGGGTTGAGTTACGCCTAGGGTTAGTGTTTCTTAACCAGAAAGCCCTGAGTTCCAAGAACACAGCAGCTGCGAAGGACTACCCAAGAAGAGAGCAAAAGTACCACAACATGCCTGCCTCCACAGCTTTTTCCTTGGGGACATCCCTAATTCCGGGCTGATTTGCCTTTCTCGTCTTAGGGTTGGGGTTAGGCCTAGGGCTAGGATTTTTAAAATCAGGAAGCCCAGACCTCCAGGCACACTGGAGCTGTGAAAGGCGTCCAAAAAGGAGTGCAAAAGTGCCACGACATGGCAGCTTTCACAGCTTTTTCCTTAGGAAGAACCCTCATACCCGGCTGATTTATCTTCCTTTGTGGGATCTCAGCACCTCAGGATGGAGGTGCAGAGTGGCCAAGAACACCCTTGGGGGGCTCGGGAGTCCTGGAATGTTGCCAGAAGTGTCTGGTGGCTGGACATTGATCCTACACAGGAGATGACACCTGTATGAGGACTGGGAGGATTTCACTGGGGTGAATGGTGAAGGGATAATTTAATTAGAGTGTGAGACACAGGGTTTAGGATTTCTGTACAGGGGGGTCTAAAGAAGTAAGATGGAGGAATTGGGGCGTGTCCTGTCCTTCTTCTTCTTTTTCTTGGCCTCCATCTTCTGTGGTGATGTTGGCACTTTGGGATTGGTCATTACTAGAAGTTCACCGGTTAATAAGAGTAGAAGGTATTGGAGAAAAATTATAAATATTGTACACGTAACTTCGGGTATAAAGATAAGTGACCGCCCCGGGGGCTCTCAGTGTGCTCATGGCTGGCTTGCTGTGCAAACCTCTGTTGGGCTGAAAGAAAATCTTTTAGATAAACAATTAATAAACACTGAGACCGAAACAAGATCAGAAGTCTCTCCTCGTCCTTTGAAGCGCCGGGCTGTCCAAGGCCACCCTGGGCCTTTCCAGGCCACCTAAACAGCCGAGAAACCGACAAGTGGCGTTCGCTGCTTGGGCTACTCCCCGCCAACCCTTTCGGGAGGGGATCAGCCCTGAAAAGCTGAAGCTCAAGAGCTGAAGAGCCAAGAGGGCAGCTCCAATCTACGACGAGTTCCCAGGAGAGCACTGATAGCTCCTGAGGAGAGAAGCCTGAGGAAAAAGGCAAAAGTTCTCATTATCTATCTCTAAAATCATCTTCATCTCTGGGAGCACAGATCTTCATTTTTAGAAGCACAAGACTGTGCTCTTTCTTTGTGCAAACTTCTCATGAGATTACAGCTATTTCAACATCTGCTTACTTTAACATAGAAGCCTTTACCTAATATCAATTCAAACACTTTCATTTCCTTATAGTTTTATGTGTTATAAGGGAAAAGAGTCTTTTCTTTATAGCTTACAAGAGGATTTCAGCTCTAAAAACAAAGCATCTTCTCCCCCTCCCATCTGGGACTTACTTACCTTCTTCTTTATTACCTTTAATATCTTCATCTTGTTTTTAATATACGTGCATGTTGTTCTTTTCTCTCACTCAGAAGAAGACTGAAGCACTGAAAAAGTTAACATCACGCCTGAAGCCTACCTAACCCACCAATAACTACTAACAGAAAGCTGTGGCTCAGTTGTGTTCAGATCAGCTTTGTAGTTAGTGTTTAGTTTTCTACACCAGCCACAGAAGTCTCTGGTCTCAGCCAGGCTAAGAAGAAGAAGAAGCAGCAGCCTGACAGCGAGATCTTCGCAGCCACAGCCAGCCCTGCTCTGGCTAAAGCTCCGCAGCCTCCCCTGTCTCCTTGCCCGGCAGCTGCTGAAGCCCAGCCCGGCCAAACCAGAGCCCATGGAGAGAGAAGCCAGCAAGCAGCCCAGGAAATAGAAAAGAAGCCCAGCCTGCAGCAAGACGGCCCAGCCCAGCCCAGACACAGAGCTGAAGCCCAAACCGAAACCCAGCAGCTCCCTGCCGACCAACAAAGAAAAGAAAAGTTTCTGAATTTTTTGGTCTTTACCATGTGTGTTTCACAAAAGCGTGTCTAGCTTTTCAGCAGCTCAACAGACTGTCAGATACACAAAAAACTTTGCATCACTTCCCTACATTTCCTCCCATTCCCAAACGTAACACAGGGGCCACTGGGAACAACTGGGATCAGACTGGGAGCAACTGGGAGCAGCTAGGACCAAGCTGGGAGCAACTGGGATCATCATGGCATCAGAGTAGGATCATACTGGGAGGGACTGGGTCTGTGCTAGAGGCAACTGGGATCACACTGGGAGGAAATGGGGACATGCTGGGGACCAATGGGATCATACTGGGAGCAACTGGCACCACACTGAGGGTGACTGGGATCCTTCTGGAATCATACTGGAAGTGACTAGGGGCAGGCTGAGGGCAATTGGGACCATGTTGGGGCAACTGGGATATACAGGAAATGACAGGAATCATGCTGGAGGTGACTGGGAGTGGCTGTGAGCAAATGGAATCATACTGGAAGCTACTGGGAGCAACTGGGAGTGAGTGGAAACACATTAGGGACAACTGGGATGTACTGGGAGAGACCAGGAGTGACTGGAATCACAAAAGAACCATAAAGGAAGTCACTGGAATAATACTGGGAGTATCTGGGATTGACTGGAATCCTACTGGGCGTGACTGGAATCCTACTGGGTGACTTGGAGTGACTGGGACCATACTGGGGGCAAATGGCACTGTACTGAGAGTGACTGGGTTCATCCTGGAATCATACTGGGAAGGACTGGAACCATACTGGGAGTGTCTGGAACTATAGTAGGGCTGAATGGGAACACCTGGGATCATACTGGGAGTGACTGGGATGATACTGGGATCACACTGAGTGTAACTGGAAGTGACTGGGACCATCCTGGGGGTGACTGGGAGCCACAGGGCCCATGCTGGGAGTGACCTGGGGGGAACTGGGGGAACTGGCCCGGCTGGGGCTCAGGGTTGTTCTCCCCCAGGGCTGCCCTGGTTCCTGCTGCCACCCTGGGCCCCACAGAGCCGAGGGACAGGGGACAGCTGAGGGACAGGAGACAGGGGCAGGGACGTGGAGAGGTAGAAGGGAGTTCCAGGGGGTCCTTGAGCCCAGGAAAGGGGAGTCCAGGGTTTCCCAAAAAGGGGGGACAAGGGTGGGGACAGCAGGGATGTTCGAGAACGAGGAGTTCAGGGGGTCTCTGGTTTTGCACACAGCTGGGGCTGGGGACTGGGAAAGGCAGGAATGGGGGACCAAGGCATTCCAGGGCGTCCCAGGGTCAAGCCAATGGCCAGTCTGGAGGCTGGGAGCCATGGGATGGCCGGGAAAAGGGGAGCAGAGAGCCCTGATGTCCAGGAATGGGGTGTGAAAAATGCATGTATTTTATGATTGGCTTTTCACAAATATTAAAATGAATATTATATGTGTTGTATTAGAAAGCAATGCTGTATTAATTTTCTTAAGTACTGTGTTAAATATAGTTTTAGGTTATAAAAATTGTTAAAATAGAACTATGCTATGTAAGATGCTTTGTTTAAAAGAAAGGACTTGCAGCGAGATAACTTGCAGCCACAGGACACCTAGATCTTTCAGAGAAAAAGAATTTATGGCCTTCTTATCAGAAGAAACAAACTTCTTCCCACCTTGGAGGTGCTATTAGGATTAGAGGGAAGAAGTTGACACTGGTCAGACAGAATCCTGTGTTTGAATGGAATTTATGCATCATGTATGAAGTGTATGAATATGCAATGGGCTGTTGTTTTTAAGGGTTAATCCTTTGTTACCAGGGGTCCTTTTTTGGGCCCGTGATGCCCAGAAAAAGGTACCTGGACGTCCATAACTCTTTGTTTTTATTGTCTCATATTGTCTTAATTCAATTTGTCCAAATTGTTATTACTCTAATTGTGTTACTATATAACCATCTTATTACTATTAAACTTTAAAAATTTTAAAAACAAGTGATTGGCGTTTTTCACAATTTGGTAGCAGAGGATGGTTACTAACTCCTCGCTGCCGGTGCTTTGGGAGAGTCAGAGTGGGGAAGGCGCGCCCTGCCCTCTTTGGCAGCCTCGCTCTGCTTCCCCTGAAGTGACCGACAGACGCAGGTTACGATCTGTGGACAAAAGGAGACAATAAAACAAAGAGAACGGGAAAAGGGTCCCTACAACTGCTGTAATTTGCCCCCTAAGAGTAGTAGTGCGCACGAAGAACCCGGGAAGGAAAAAGGATTGGTAAGTATTTCTCGGGGGGCAGGTACGGGGGGATGAATGTGTGTGAATGAGAGGCGGGCTGGTTGTCCCAGACCTGCCAAGTGAGTGCGGAGTCTCCCACGCTGCGTTTCCGACTTTGCGCTGGAAAAGCGGCCAGTAAAGAGACAAAGCGACTCATAAGAGAGTGAAAGAATCCCCGGGGGTGACTGGGACTGGGTCTCAGGGAGGGGTTGGACCCCTCGGTGGTGGGGAGCAAGGTTTCCTAGCCCAATCCACTAGGAAACAGGACAGGAGGGGCTCCTAAAACCTGCTGGGTTGAGGGATTTATATTCCAAGAGCATCCAAGAGCAGGGTTGAGCAGAATTCTGTCCGAGTGAGGATATGCCCGGGAACACTCAGGGTGGGACAACACAGCTAGATTGGGGGATAAAAAAATGCCCAAGAACATCCAGGGTTGGACAACACAGCAGAACAAATTAAATGCCAAAGAGCATCTGTAGTTGTACCACACCGCTGGGTTGAGGGACAGAAAATGCCCAAGAGCATCTGAGGTTGAACAACACAGCTGGATTGAAGGAAAATTACCCGAGAGCATCTGGGGTTGGACAACACGACAGGATTGAGGGAAAAATTGCCCAAGAGCATTTGGGGTTGGATAACACAGCTGGGTTGAGGGATATCCAATAGCACCGGGACTGGCCAGTAACACCTAAACTTGTAATAGGCGATGTGAAAGTAAAAGGTACCTTATTGTTGTTTTGTGGTGTGTGAGAGTGAGACACACACAGAGCCAGCCTCAACTTCCTGGGCAGGTGGGAAGGGGGAGGTGTGGAAAGAGCGAGTGACCTGCACACCAGGCTGCAGCTCCCGGCTGGGTGGGGGCTTCTGGGCCCAAGAGGAGCGAGTGACCTGCGAACCAAGCTAGCGTTCCCTGGGCGTGTGAGGGGCCGTAGCTGAAGAGTGTGAAAGACACGCAGACAGCCTCACAGGGGAACGGGCACCAGAGGCAGCCAGAGTCAGGGCCCTTCTAGGGGGCCTGGTGACACTGAGACCTGGAGGTAAACCCCAAAGCGAAAGAGGGGGCCACAAGGACCTGTGATTTCCTAGCAATAAGGATCCCCTTTGTGTCTTGAGAGTGTGAAGGAATGTGTGAAAGTGAATGAGAAATAAAAGTGAGTGAATGTAGACGAATGAAAGTATAGGTAATGTCGATTGTGCATTTTAAGCCTTACCATATCTCCTTGGAGGGAGTTGGATTGTATTGAAAAGCAGTGTGAGAAAAAGGGGTTTTTTTGGGTGTAAGTAGTTGAAAGAAAAGTGGTATTTAAGTTGTTAGTAAAAAGTGAAAAACAGAAGCAGGGGACGAATAGATAGAAAACTGAAAAATGAGACAGAAATTCAGTAAGGTGGATACAGGAAAAGAAAAGCAGAAAAAAAATACCAACAGAAATACCCCAAGACAGCACTTTGGGAGTTATGTTAACAAACAGAAATACAACTCATTGCAAAATACAGGGTATGCAGAAGTTGATGAGAAAAAACATGCAAACTTGTGAATTATATACTTAAAAACAGCATTAGAAAATTTAACACAAAAGAGTTATATATTGATTCAAGGTATGCCTTTAGAGTAGCACATACCTTAAGAAAAATTTTAAAAGGGAGATTGCTTAATTAAAGAAGAAAAAGATTAGTACATGAGAAACTTATTTCCGAGGTTTTAGAGGCATTACAATTACCTAAGAGAGATAGCAATAGTACATATTAAAGGACACCAAAAGGTAAAGACCTAGAAATAAGAAGAAATAAAATAAATAACTGGCAGATCAAGAAGCTAAAGATGCAGCAGAAAATAGAGCTGAAAGAGTTAATATTAACTCCAAAAGAAGAAAAAAAAAGGGGGGGGGGAATTAAAACAAGATTGTGGCGAACAAGATAAATTGGGGAAATAGAAACATCTTGATATGGAAGACAATTAGATAATAAAACGCTTACGAGGGAATAGCAGAGGACGTGTATCAAAAAGCCCGGTGGGATACACAGGCTAGGTGTGATCATTTTTTTAAAAGAACTATGGGTGCATTGAGACTTTTAGAGTAAAAAAACAAGTACCTGAAACATGTATAATTTGCCAAAAGATAAATAAAAGGGTGATGAGAAAAACAATATGAGAAGGTCGTCAGTTAGCTCGTCGACCATTTCAAAGCATCCAAAAAGCAAAACGGGGAAAGTACAGAGCTGAGAACAAATTACCTCATCCATTGCCGTTCGTTCCCCGACTCGTTCGCACCAGCCCTCCCAGCCCCTGTGCCGGCTCCGGCACAGTCCGTCTGTCCCGGTCCGTCTGTCCCGGTCCGTCTGTCCCGGTCCGGCCGCCTGGCCCGCGTTCTTGCCGGGGGTGGGGGTCTGTCCTGCCGTGTGCACCGTGGTCACCGCGCTGATCGCACCGAGGGGGTCCCGTCTGTCCCATCCCCGGCTGCCCTGACTCTGTCGGCTCCCGCCGCTGCAGCCGGGGTCAGTCCCGGCTTTGTCTCTGCCGGATCAGCCACCGTGAGCCGAGTGAGGGCGATCCCCGCTCCAGCTCGGTCTGCACCGGAACAGCCCCTCGGGCGATCCCAGCCACAGACCCCGCCTCTGGAGCCCCCAGACCCTGAGCTGTGCCGATCCCCTCGGGCCATCCCGGCTGCAGACCCCGCCTTTGGAGCCCCCAGACCCTGAGCTGTGCCGATCCCCTCGGGCCATCCCGGCTGCAGACCCCGCCTCTGGAGCCCCCAGACCCTGAGCTGTGCCGATCCCCTCGGGCCATCCCGGCTGCAGACCCCGCCTTTGGAGCCCCCAGACCCTGAGCTGTGCCGATCCCCTCGGGCCATTCCGGCTGCAGACCCCGCCTTTGGAGCCCCCAGACCCTGAGCTGGGCCGATCCCCTCGGGCCATCCCGGCTGCAGACCCCGCCTTTGGAGCCCCCAGACCCTGAGCTGTGCCGAGCCCCTCGGGCCATCCCAACCACAGACCCCGCCTCTGGAGCCCCCAGACCCTGAGCTGTGCCGATCCCCTCGGGCCATCCCAACCACAGACCCCGCCTCTGGAGCCCCCAGACCCTGAGCTGTGCCGATCCCCTCGGGCCATCCCAACCACAGACCCCGCCTCTGGAGCCCCCAGACCCTGAGCTGTGCCGATCCCCTCGGGCCATCCCGGCTGCAGACCCCGCCTCTGGAGCCCCCAGACCCTGAGCTGTGCCGAGCCTCCCCGTCCTGCCCTGAGCTCCATTCCCTTGGTAACCACAGCTCCGGCTGCTTAAGGAAACTCTCTAAAGGAATCACTTTATTGAAACACTAAAAAATCAGTTAGAAGAAAGCCCTCTCCTGATTCTTCCTAAAAATACGTGAGAAAGGCTGTAGAAGATAAAAATCCAAAAAGAATGGGATAAAGAGATTGGTCTATTTCCATTAAGAGAGGTTCTCAAAGGGGGGTGATGGATCAGAGTTTGTAAATGCTTCTTTGACTTTGTCTGAGGTCTGAAATTTTAAGAAATAAATAAAAGAGATATTTGGAGAATCCCATAGGCATAGCTGAACAATTAGACCAACTTTTAGGTCCAAACATGTATACTTGAGAACAGATGTGGTTGGTAATGAAAATAATATTTTTCTCAGGAAGAAAAGCAATTAATCAGAGCAACTGAAATAAAAGCTTAAGAAAAAGATAATCTGCAGGGACCCCCAGAGAAGACAAAATGCCAACTGTACCTCCTGAATGGGGTTAAAATAATGAGGAGGGGAGTAAACACATGAACAGTTATTGTAATTACATAACCAAGAGAATAAATGAGACAGCATATCAAAGGCGAAATGTGAAAACAAAAGATTTTTGAGAGACAGCTTTTAGAGGGGAAAGAAAAAACTCCAAATAAATAGATAAACAAACTTTAGAGAAAAAGGAAAATGGTCCTAAGTAAGCAGAAGATCTGAAAATCTTTAAAGAAA
This sequence comes from Melospiza melodia melodia, assembly GCF_035770615.1. NCBI lineage: Eukaryota > Metazoa > Chordata > Aves > Passeriformes > Passerellidae > Melospiza > Melospiza melodia. The sequence goes on from NC_086200.1 coordinate 4,806,900, forward strand.
TGGGCCCATTAAAAAAAAAAAAAAAAGTCATAGGCTTTAATTTTTTTGGGGGGGAACAAATACCATCAGGAGCCTGTGATAACTTTACAAGTGGGTCCCCAAGAAGAAGAATTGGAATTTGTTATAGACACAGGGGCAGAGAAAACCTGCCTGTTAAACGTTCCAAAAGGTTATAGTGTGAGCAAACATACAGTGAAAGTAACAGGGGCAAAAAGAGGAAGTTTTACATTTCTGGTCATTAAAGATGTGGTAATTGAGGGAAGAAACTAAAATTTAGGTGGGAGATGTGTTATTGGTCCCAGGGGCAGGTAGCAATTTATTGGGAAGAGTCTTACAAGTGCAATTAAGAGTAAGAGTTATATCAGAAAATAAGAAAATGACAGCTAGAGTTTTGAAATTAAGCCAAGAGGATGAAGAAAAAAAAATCAACAAAGAAGTTTGGGCTGGAGAAAGAAATAGGGGAAGAATAAATATCGACCCCATAAGGGTTACAACTGAGAGAGGAGAAAGAGAGAAGTTGAAGTAGAGAAGTAGTTAGGAAACTCTGAGATGTTAGAATGTGAAGTGATGACATCTTGGTGCTAGAAGAGAGCAGAAGTGTGAATGCAAGTTTTTTGCATGAAAGGCAGAGAAGTATCTTAACACACGGTTGCTAAGAGGTTATTCAATGCCACACTGGGGTCCGGAAAAGCCTTAGCAGAACGGGCCCTCCTTGAAGAGAAAAGAGGATAAGTTGACGAGAGAAAGAGAAAGAATGTCAGGAGCACCTGGGCACGCCAGGTTTGGGGTTGTCAAGGCTGGGAGGTGTCTGAGCGCTCCCTGCGATCGGCGGGGTCTCGGGGGCTGCGGCACGGACCGATCCATGGAGGTGCCCCGGGCGGGGCTGGCAGCAGAGGACACAGGTTTGCGGCCAGGAGCGGGCTGGCTCCGGGGCAGAGCTGCCGGGGGGCTCCCAGACTGTCGGGGTGCCGAGCCCAGGATGGCAGCGTCAGCCTGGAAGTAGGCCGAGAGAGAGAAGGGGAGAGAGAGAGAGAGAGAGAGAGGGAGAGGGCAAAAGAGACCCAGGGCAGCCCCCAGGGTCCCCATGCCCGGGGCTGCTCTCCCCTGCCCCGGCCCTGCAGCCAAGGGGCCGCACCGGGGGAAGGGCCAAGAACAGCACTGACAGCAGGGCTGTGAAAAGAGGGGCAGGGGGGACTAGCACTAAAAGATAAAATCAAAGCAGAGATTGCTGACTCTCCAAACCTCACAAAGCGGTTTGTTTTTCTTAAGTAAGAGGTTTTTTGTTTTTTTTTTCTTTTGTGTGTTTTGTTTGTTTGTTTTGTTAACGAGAAGGCTTTTTTCCTGAAGAAGAGGCTGCTGTAGAGAAAGCTTTTAGCTAAACCCAGAAAGTTTAGAAGGAAAGCGAATCGTAAAAGTTAATGCAGTATTATCTTTCTTTTATTATCTATGCTATTAAGAAGTCCTTTCCAGGTACTACTGAAGCAACAATCAAAATCACGGAAAGAGAGTGAATTCATGCCAGCAGAATCAAAGGACTTGTGAAGAAACTTGAGGAACGGACTATCATATTTAAACCGGGTGATACTGAACTGACTTTCCAATGGGGACTGAGTGGTAATGGTTTGAGAAAACCCAAATGATCCAAGAAATGTACAAAGAATAACACTGAATTAAGAAATAAGATAATGCTTATATCACTGGATTTGAGCACTGCCTGAATAAAACATCTCCTTGGGGGAGGAATACCTCAGATAGAAAGATCAAGAACGTTTTTGTATTCTGACCTTAGCCCTAGAATTGTACAAGGGAGAAGGGGAATTACTATTTCCATTAGTAAACTTTACTTGATTCATTCCAATACTGGACATGCTAGGTGGGTTATAAGTAAATGCTTAAATTGTAAGAGTAATTAGTGTTGTGATTCGCAAAATTTATGTTCTTATTGCAAAAAGTGTTAAAGTACTGACTTGGTTTTGTGGATGGGAATTATTAGTGCCTGTTAAATGAGAGATACCTGAGGAACAGTAAGAGACCACAGTTAAAGAGTGTCAAAAACAATTTGCCTAGCAATTAGTTAAGAGAAAGTGACAAGAAAATAGAGGGCAAGACCAGATTGGCCTCTGTATTTCACCACCAAGAAGATCAAATAAACCTGCTGTGGGTTGCAACCTCACAGGCATGGGAGGTGGGAGTATAAGCCATACTGGACCTCTGTTATTCCTGTTTCTGGCACTCACTTGTTGTCTTTTCCCTTTCGGGATACCAGCAGGATTGTGTCACAAATGCTACAGAAAGCATCACATAGAAAGAAACCAAAGTTCCTCCTTTATTACACACACCTATGTCAACAGCCACTGTTATAACCCAGCCAAATTAAGAACCTGTAGGCAAAACTGAGTAAATTATTGGATTACAAGAAACTTAAGAAAAAGTGGCAATAGATTTAGAACTGAATGTCCAAAAGGAGAGAGATGGATTTGTTTTAAATTTAATCTGAAGATGCGGTTCAAGATTTGGAAAAAAAAACCCCAAATAATAAAGGAAAAGGTAAAACCAGCACAGCAATCTAACTCTGTATTGACTCCAAATTATCTGTTGAATTGTATTACAAGACTCCAAGCAGTTATAGAAATGATAGCAAATAAGGCTGCCCAGGCATTAGAGTTAACATTAAGTCAGCTAAGCCAAACAAAAACTGTAGGGTATCAGAAAGGTTCGCTTTAGACTGTTTATTGGCCAAAGAAGGGGGTGTTTGTGGAAAGTTCAATATATCAGATCGTTGAAAATTGATGACCACAGAAAAGTCATTCTAGCAAAAGCAAAAGAAATCAAAAAGAAAAATATATACGCATATAACAACCCAGGTACCAGTCCAAAAATTAGAAAACAATGTTAAAATCTAGCTGGTGGGGTAATGTATTAGAAGAAATTAAGATCTTTCATTTGTGTTACAACTGTTTTTATATTTCTTTCTTGTGTAATCCCGTGTTTTATTTTACCAGCATAGTCCAGAAGATATAAGTAGAAAAAAAATATTGCTCAAGCCAAATGATTTACAAAGAATAAGAGTGGGGATTGTGAAAAATGCATGTATTTTATGATTGGCTTTTCGCAAATATTAAAATGAATATTATATGTGTTGTGTTAGAAAGCAATGCTGTATTAATTTTCTTAAGCACTGTGTTAAATATAGTTTTAGGTTATAAAAATAGAAACTATACTATGTAAGATGCTTTGTTGAACAGAAAGGGCTTGCAGCGAGATAGCAGCCACAGGACATCTAAATCTTTCAGAGAAAGGGAATTTATTGCCTTCTTATCAGAAAAAATGAACTTCTTCTCACCTTGGAGGCACTGTTAGGATTAGAAGGAAAGAAGTTGACAATGACCAGACAGAATCCTGTATTTGAATGGAATTTATGCATCATGTATGAAGTATATGAATATGCAACAGGCTATTGTTCTTAAGGGTTAATCCTTTGTTAATGGGTGTCCTTTTTCAGGCTCCTGATGCCCAGAAAAAGGTACCCGGACATCCGTAACTCTTTGTTTTTATTGTCTCATATTGTCTTAATTCAATTTATCCAAATTGTTATTACTCTAATTGTGTTACTATTTTTATAACTATTTTATTACTATGAAACTTTTTAAAATTTTAAAAACAAGTGATTGGTGTTTTTCACACTGACTGTTCACCGCTGCCAATGCTCACAGTATTCTCCTAACACACTTGAGCTTCCTGTCTTTCAGTGAGAGAAAGATTCAGCTAAAGTCAAGGAAAGAGGGCAGGGGAGATGGAAACCTTCCCTTGGGATGCTTTTAGGAAGACCTGAAGGGACCCTGCCTTTCCTTGGAACAGAGGTGGTCACCATGCATGGTGTTGCCTGACCTGCCCTAGGTGCTCCTCTATTCCAGAAGGACTTTTGCCCACTTCATCACTTGTCTGTCCCTCCAATTCCAGGGCCTCAAACCTGCTCTGTGAGATACTAAACCTGTAAGTCAGCTGTAAGTTTTCAGAATATGGCACTGACCATGGCTCTAAGTAAGTTTTTTTAATCAGGCTTACAATATATTTTGAGAAGAAGAAGGAACAGAAGGGGTAGATACCACACAAGAATCCAGCAGAGTCTTCCCAGCTTTTTTGTCTGGGTTCTATGAAGCACAATGCCCAGTGCTTGCATTATGCTGTCTTTTCATGTGTTCTGGTGACCAGAACCATCCCATGGCCAGGCCCAGGATAATTTGGGTGCCAAAGTCCCATTGCCTGCAAACATCACACTCTTTTTTACCCATCTGGTGCTCAGCTCAGCATATTTGCTGAGACAACTTTAGGACTGTTTTCCTTAACTTGGCAGTTCTAGCAGATGTCCTTATGGCCCCTAAATTCTGCATCCTTTGTGTCCACTATCAATGGGCATCCTTCTTCCCAAGCTTTGTCAACCTCCCTCTGGGTCTGAGATCAGTGAAACGGGCCCAGCCCTGAGTCTTAAAGACAATTCTAGCAACAACTACTTTGCTTTTCTAATACCTGGCCATCACTTCGAGCTTGTAGGCTGCTATGTGTGTCACAGGTTAAATGTCTCTTCCTGTTGATCAGGCTTGGAAGTGCGGACAGCCCAGGCATGACAGGATATGTTTTCTTCAGGAAATGGGACGTAGGGCCCAGCTTGCAACAGGTCCAGGCCCGCGCCTTCCAGAGCGCCAGAAGGTTCGCGGCGCCATTGCAGGGCTCAGGGCGCCTCCTTGTGGGCAAGAGTCGCCTCGACAGCGCGGGCGCCGCGCGGCGGGGCCAGAGGGCGGGAAAGGGCGGGCGGGTGTGAGGGGCGGGGCGGTTCGTGCCTAGAGCCGAGCCCGCGCTGTACCTGGGCGCCTTCCCGGCTCGGTGTTGGGAGCGAGCCGCCGCTGCTCGGGCTCTGGGAGAAGCGTGCGGCCGCTGCGGAGTCCCAGCCCGCAGATCTGGCTGCTGGCCGAGGCTGCAGTGCAGAGCTGCCATGCCAGAGCTGCCGTGCGCCGTGGCACTGCCAGAGCCCCTGGCAGAGCCAGGCTGGAAGTGCCGACAGCTGAGGGAAGCCCTGCCATGGCAGCGCCCCAAGCTCTTGTTTATCCCACAGAAAGAGAGGATCAGCACCTGGAGGTGACTGCGTCATTCCTGGAAAGGGACTATCTGCTTACAGTTGCGATGTCTGGCAGCAAGCAGGACGGCGCTGGTGCCAGGGTGCCAAGTGAGGGCAAAGCAGCCCTGTGACAGCCTGGCCCAGGGGCTCTTGTGGCAGCAGGCAGCGTGGGGATCAGAACAGAGGCAGGGGGAGGCAGGAGCTGCTCGGCCATGCCAGGGCTGGGAGCCTCCTTCCTGCCCAAGTGGGGCCCAGCTGGGCCAGGGGGCAGCTCCTGGGACAGCCGTGCCCGCAATGGCCCCTGCTCTGCAAGGCCTCCAGCGCTGCCCATCAGCCAGGCAGGGACAGAGCAGCCTTGGGGCCGATGCTGCTGCAGGCTCAGAGCCCCGCACAGCTGCTCATGCCCGGTGCCATTGGCTCTGTCCCCTGCAGCCTGCATGCTGTGTCGCCGTGCAGAGGCTGAGCCCTGTGCCTCCCCTGGCCCTGGCAACTGTTCCTGTGCTGCTCCTGCACTGCCCAGGGCACCCACGGGCCCTGCTCGGGCCGCACGCAGACCAGAACCAGCTGGGGCTGTGACAGCTCTGCTGCTCTGGGCCCAGCCCATGGGCAAAATACCCGCCTGTCCCTGGGCTGGGGGCAGTGCCCAGGCTGGGCTTGGCAGAGCCCGTCCGCTCCTGGAGGGCTGGGGGCACTGCTCTGGCCTGGCCTGGCCCGGCCCTGGGGTCCCTTGGCATTCCTGCTTGCCCTTGCATCCACCAGGGATGGGCTGCAGCTCAATGGCCCCGGCCTGGCCGCACACTCAGGCCTGGAGCCTTCCCATGGCTCCCCAGGGCACGAGAGCCTCAGCCCCAGCTCCCAAACACGACCTAACAGGGTTTGCTGATATTGATCCCTGTTAGACCTTTGAAAGCATGTTGAAAGTAACCTTGTTTGGCAACTCCTTCAAGGAACAAACGTGATTCGCTTCTAATCAGTAAAAACTTTATTGGTTTGCTTGCACTTCCTATAGGGTATCCTAATGCTTCCTTTGGCGTTCCAGAAAATAATGAAAATCTAACAAATTCTAAAGAGAAGTTCTTGAATCCACTATGAGGAGAAGTCTCTACATTCACTATCCTTACATACACTTAAGTAGCTGCTCCTGTAACACACAAAGATGTAGTGGTTTACCTGACTGGACCACACAACAGGATGTTATACACACCGCTACACTAAAAAACTTCTCTTCCCTGTTCATCACAAATTTAAAGCTCTTCTCGAGGTCCTGACTTAATTTTACATGCACATTCATACCTGCAATCCCTCCCCATGCTCAGTTTTCACCTAGACTTACCAGGGAACAGATGTTCCATACTCACCTCAAGCAATAATCTACATCTGTCTTCCTAACCCTCTTTTTCTTCACTGACTTCTACTAATCTACAAAATAACTTGGACCCTCTGCACAAAAGAAACATCCAATTAATAGCCTTAAACACTTGTGATTGTGCTGCTACTTCTAACAATCTTGACCACCACAGCACTAAAATCAGAAATCAATTCTTCACATCCTTCCTGTTCTCCTGCCCCCACCACGCCTTGGCTCCAGCAGAAATGTTCCCTACTGCAGCCTGGTGTGCTAAGAACAATCAAAGGCAGCAGCACTTTTCCTCAACATGCTGCAATCTGAATTGCAGTGAAATTGCAGCTGTTGCATTAGAAGCTCAGCACCAGCACCCCACATCTTCCCCCAGAACTGAGGCCTGCTGAGGCCTGAGCTCTCCATTTCAACACACCCTGTAAATCAGGCTGCCTGGAAGATTGCAGGCTGGTAACTGTGTGAACACAGCAGTGCATTTCAGCAGAGTTATGGAATCAGTCTCATGGAAGGCACATCCTTTAAGCTTAAGACTCTATTCTACAAAATCTAGCCAGCAATTGTTTTGGTGGCCTGTGCAGGTTTTGGGGACTGTGCATGTTTCCTTTGGATGTTGTTTTCTTTGTTTCTAAATACAAAATTCACTGGATTCAGAAGCAAAACCCCAGCTTCATTAGAACAAAGAACCACAGGGACATATGTGGCTGACAAGAACACTCCTCATTTCTAATGGTAACACCAGAAAGAGAGGAAAAAGATAAAGATGATTTAAATACCCGAAAGGATCCGAAATGTCTACATAAGCTGTCAAGTGACTAAGTTTTTGGTAAACTCTAAAAGTCCAGATTCCTATTCGGTAATTGTCTGAAAGAAAAGAAAGCCAGAAAATCTGGTTGACCTTTATTTTGCCAGGACTTTCTCAAGGGATTCTACCACAACTTGGATCACAAGTGAGGGTGGCAAATTTTGACTAGAAAACTTTGATAACTAGGCAGCATTTTTTCCTCCTCACTGAATTACAGGAAGGGTTAAAAGGAAAAAAAATATAAAAGAGCGTAAAGAAATTCTATCATACCTCTTAGGCGTTCATCATCTTTGGAGAACAAAAAAAAAAAACTCTAGCACTTCCTGTGCATGGTAAAGAAAGAAACCTAGAAAAGGACAAAGGGATTTGAGCATCCTAAATTGTACTATCAAATTTCATGAACACAAGTTAATCCTGTAGTGCTTCAGAGAAATGCCATACATTGAAAAGCTTTATTCCCTAGAAACCAAATAAATCTTTTTATTTTCCAAATCCTCTTTTAAAGAGAAAACTGACTGTGTCTTTGGCTTTTGGCCAAACTCAGTTTGGAGTTGGTCAAACCAAAATGACCCAGTTAATTTCCTGTGCTCTGCTCTTTCTTTCCATATTCACATTCACATCCAATGGGTTGCTGGGAGTTTTGCCTCTGTGCAGCACAAACGGTTTTCTAAGATGACTTTCATTGCTCAGAGGTGTGCAATGTCAGTTTCCCATTCCCTGAGTGCTGCTATTAATATTCCCACAGCATCCAACTACTACAGCCAAGTAGACAACAAAGAGAAATGGAACTTGCATTTCTTGGTCCTGTTCAATTTCTGACATCTCAGGCTCATCGTCACCCTCAGAACTGCTGTCCTGGAAACGTGGATCCTCTTGCCATGTGGCTTTTACTGGCTTTATTGTCCCAAGCGCGTGAGGCTCTGCAATGACAGCACCAATAGAGAAAAAAAGCCAAAACCAGATTATTCCTCTAATCATCAGGAAGAATTCCTCCTTTCACGTGAAATACTTACAGTGGAGAAGAGAGATTTAGGAAGGACAGAATCTGACCCTGCCAGATTTTCTAAGCTACATTTCTGCTCCACTTTGTATTTTCCACTTTGTTCCAGGGATCCCTTATGTATTCTTAAACATTTCTCATTGCATTCAGAAGACACTGAATACCTTTTCAGTTCAGCACAAGTCTGGGGGGCTCATTGCTTTGTGCTGTTGCGTTGGGTTTTTTAATATTTTGGGTAACTTCACGGGGTTTCTTTTCTCTCCTACATGACTGGGACTTGAGTTAATGTTGTTTCATCTTCATTTCAGACGGCCTCGTTTTATCTAAGGTTAGGACACCCCAATGATCATGTGTCATTCCATTTCCTTTTTCTAAAGGTCCAAGAGTAGAATTCAGTAACAAACAGAATGTTCATGGATCTTGGGGCCAGCTCTCGGACTTTGCTCCTCCCTCTACATTAACGCACATTTCCTTAAAAGCCTTGTGAGTTCCTATGAAACTTGATATGACTGGTGTGTCACCTTTTTCCCTGTTTGAGGAATTCAGGGCATGAGAACAAGCTTTTTCACCACTCAGCAAAAACCCCCAATGCCTTCTCAAAGCATGCCTTTCAGAATTCCTGAGATGCAAGCATGAGGCACCTCTCAATAATCTACCACAACCCTAGCAAGCAGAAATGAAGATCAAAATGCTTCTGCCTAATTACTGACTTCTGTTGCTGAAAATCCCCTGCATCCTGATCTTTTTTACACCATATTGCCCTACAGTGCCTGCCAGAAGCTCTTCCTTAGCAATGGCACTGTTAGAAGGGTTCTGCTGTTACCTTCTTTGATGCCCAACTCCTCTGTGCCTCCAAAGAAAGAAAACTTGAAGTAACTCGTCTCCTGAGCTGCATCATCCTCAGGCAAAGGTCCCAAATGGTCATCTGGGGCAGAGTCCTGTGCATCCTCTTTGTCCCAGGGTATTTCCTCAGTCTGGTTTGCTCTTTGAAGGTCTTTCAAAGAATAAACCAGAATAGATGGAGGAAATACCGTCTATTCTGGTTTGTTCTTTGAAAGGCCTCTTTCAAATCCGCAGCAATGGTGTAGGAGTTGTCTTCAGACAGTGAGGCAGTGTCTCATCTCTTTCTTCTTTTTTTGGCTTTACTGAAATGAGATTGTTCAAGGATAGCAACACAGCACACGTCCTGTTCGGACACAGCTTCCCTAAGAGCCACCTTGCTCTGAATGTCTCCCTAAGCATATCCAAGCCCATTAAGGAGTGGTTCATTATCAAGGGTAAGCAGTGGGGAAACACCTGAGGTTGAAGTCTAAAGGCAGGAACAAGAGTCCTTTTTAATTAGCCACATCCTTAAGTGACTTTTCACTGAATACACAGTTACACAGAAATCAAGGTATTTAGCCCAGACTTCTTCCTGCCAGTAGAAACATCAAGAGCTAATAGGGTTTGCCCACAGAGCTGCACATCTCAGGGTCCCTGCACTGACCGTTCTCACCTTCACTTCTGGCAAGGAACACACGGCCTAGAAAGAAAAGATGACGGCGCTACGTGCTGCTGTTGGAGGTCCCAGTTGAGGTCCGACGTCGCTGGTGGGAGCGGCTGCTCCTGCGGGATGTCCCCGACCATGTCCCCCTACGCCTGGGCCTCTCAGCACTCGCTGCTGTCGTCCTGCTCCTGTCCTGGCGACTCCTGGACCGCACAGTTTGAGTCGAGGCCCGGCGCTGCTGGCGGGAGCGGCTGCGTCTGGGGAATGGCCCTGACCATGTCTCCCTTCGCCTGGGCCTCTCAGCCCTTGTCCCTGTCCCACTGCTGCTGCCGCGGCGACTCCTGGAGCGGACAGGTGGACTCTGGGCCCAGCCTTGCTGGCGGGACCGCCTGCGTCTGGGGGATGGCCCGGACCATGTCTCCCTTCGCCTGGGCCACTCAGCCCTTGTCCCTGTCCCACTGATGCTGCCGCGGCGACTCGTGGAGCGGACAGGTGGACTCTGGGCCCAGCCTTGCTGGCGGGAGCGCCTGCATCTGGGGGATGGCCCTGACCATGTCTCCCTTCGCCTGGGCCTCTCAGCCCTTGTCCCTGTCCCACTGCTCCTGTCACAGCAGCTCCTGGAGCGGACAGGTGGACTCCGGGCCCAGCCTTGCTGGCGGGAGCGCCTGCGTCTGGGGGATGGCCCTGACCATGTCTCCCTTTGCCTGGGCCTCTCAGTCCTTGGCCCTGTCCCTCTGTTCCTGTCATGGCAACTCCTGGAGCGGACAGGTGGACTCTGGGCACGACCTTGCTGGCGGGAGCACCTGCGTCTGGGGGATGTCCGTGATGGTGTCTCCCTTTGCTTGGGCCTCTCAGCCCTTGGCCCTGTCCTACTGTTCCTGTCACAGTGACTCCTGGACCGGACAGGTGGACTCTGGGCGCGACTTTGCCGGCGAGAGGAGCTTCGCCTGCGGCTGGGCCCAGCACGTCTGGAATGGACCCTGTCCTCAGGGTCAGGGGACGTGCTGCGTGTTGCCCTTGATCTGCTGATGCTGCTGGTGTCCAGTGAGGAAGATGGCAGCGCCTGCTGCCATGCTGCGTGTTGGGGCCTGCTGTGGCTGCCCGTCTCTGGAGATGGAGGTGGGGAAACCAGCACCAATGGCACAGGGCTGTGGGAGCTGGGGCTGATGGCCTCAGATTCTGACCAGCCACGAGCAGATTGTAGTCCTGACTGTCTGGCTGGCCTGGGGCCATTGAGCTCTGTCTCATCCCTGGAGGCTGTAAGGGCAAGCAGGAATGTCAAAGATCACCCAGGCCCCGGCCAGGCCAGGCCAGAGCAGTGCCTCCAGCCCTCCAGCAGTGGATGCTGCGCTCTGCCAAGCCCGGCCTGGGCACTGCCCCCAGCCCAGGGACACCGGGGACTTTGACTCATACATGTTCCGAGCCCAGCACAGCTGTCACACTCCCATCTCTGTGTGCTGTTCCTCAGGCCAGAGCAGCGCCTGTGGGTGCCCTCAGCAGCACAGGAGGAGCACAGGAGCAATTGCCAGGGCCTGGGGAGGCAAACAAGCTCATAGCACTGAGAACAAAAAGTGTACCAGCACGTGGTTGTCTAGCCAAGCGCTTCTGCTTCTTCCTGCTTTGAGCCCTTGTCGAGACACAGGTTCCCTGCAGAGCCCCAGGTGCAGCTTCCCAACTTACCCCTGTTCCTCTGCCTCCTCCCTGCCCCCAGGGTAAAGGCAATCCCTGGCATTGCATTGGCCGTGCCTCACTCCTAGATCTGCGAAGGCATCGTTGTCCTCCCACGTTGGCTGTCTGATGGAGAAAGGAAGAGATGATGAATTTCTGCTGCTCTCCCTCACGGAGGTCCAGGGTGTCCCAGCTCTTTCTCTAGCGCTTTTCCAAGTTGGGGGTGAAGCTGAAGCCCAGACTCACAGGACAGGGCAGGGCCAGGGCTCCTGGGGCAGGGCCTGGCACAGCACAGCACTTGCACCCTCCTGGCTGGTGGGCCAGGCAGAAGGACACCAACCTGAAGGGGACTCGGATCCCCAAGATGAACATTTCAACAGGGAATTCCCCACTGTCTCTGCACAGGGGGCACTGGAAATAGAAAGCACCAGCGCGCAAGGCCTGTCCCTGCAGGGCAAACACAGGCAGGGTGAGCGAGGCCCTGCTGCTGCTGCTGCTGAGCACCTGCTGTGCCCCAGGGCTCAGGGGAGGGCTCCTACCTGGATGCAGTCCCTGTGGAACCAGGCCTTTTTGCACGCTGGGCACACCAATTTTGTGAAGGTCTTTCTGTCCTCCACAGGTTCCATGCAGATGGGGCAAACGGTGTCCGGCTCAGGAGTCGCATCCACCTCCTGCTCTGGACGGTGCTCAGGGCAGAAAGAGCTGGGGGCAAAGGGATGGGGAAAGTGAGAAATGCTGGATCATTCCCCAGGGGTGGCCATAAAGAGAGATGAGGTACCTGAACGGAGTAACGTATAGATTGACACAGCCGCCCTCCTTGGTACAGGGCAAGTGGAACCATCTGTCACAGTTCTCCCTGCAGCACATGATGGTTGCCCCGCTCTGGCCGCAGACGCAGCAGCGCTGGAAAGAGCCAAGCAGCTGCATCAGCAGCAGCAGCAGCAGCAGCAGCCTCGAGGCCTCCCCAGGCAGCCCCAGGGCTAAGGGCAGGGCGCAGGACGTGGCTGCTGCTGGCTCCCAGCCCACAGAGCCGCCAGCTGGAGGAGGGAGGCTGCTGTGCCAGGGCCTCTGTGCCAGAGCTGCTGGGAGCCAGACTTTGTCCCGACTGTTGGGCCGGCCTTTCTTTCCTGCTGTCTGGGCTAAGCTCTGGCAAACCTCGCCAGGCACAAATCTCCCTGCTCTTGTCAGGCTCTCACCTTCTGTGCCGCCCGCCGCACTGCAATTAGGAGATCTCGAGGGAGAAAGTCCATGAGTCCCCCGCGGTCCGTCTCTTGCCGAAATAGTAGAGTGGCGAAGAACTGCAGCCAAGGGGAGAAGCTGATGAGGAGGGGGCGGGAGGAGCTGCCCATTGCAAAGGTGGAGGGAGCGCCCGGAGCCACTCACCATGCAGAACACGTGGGCACAGAGCCCACCCTTCTGCAGTTTGTCACCGCACATGTCCGGGTCAGCCTCGGCACGGCGACACAGCATGCAGGCTGCAGGGGACAGAGCCAATGGCACCGGGCATGAGCAGCTGTGGGGGCTCTGAGCCTGCAGCAGCATCGGCCCCAAGGCTGCTCTGTCCCTGCCTGGCTGATGGGCAGCGCTGGAGGCCTTGCAGAGCAGGGGCCATTGCGGGCACGGCTGTCCCAGGAGCTGCCCCCTGGCCCAGCTGGGCCCCACTTGGGCAGGAAGGCGGCTCCCAGCCCTGGCATGGCCGAGCAGCTCCTGCCTCCCCCTGCCTCTGTTCTGATCCCCACGCTGCCTGCTACCACAAGAGCCCCTGGGCCAAGCTATCAGAGAGCTGCTTTGCCTTCACCTGGCTCCCTGGCACCAGGACCCTCCTGCTTTCTGTCAGACATGGCGGCTGTCTACGCTGAGTCTATCTCCTCGAGGGACGTGGTCACTTCGAGGTGCTGTTCCTCTCTGTCTATGGGAGAAAGAAGGGGGGGGGGGAGTTTGCAGAACAGGCCCAGAACCACGAGGCTCTACTCCCTGCTCAGCCCTGCGTGAGCCCTGCTCCTGTCTGTTTCTCCTCCCGTCGTCGCCTTGAGTAACACTGCAGTGTCCTCTGGCTGTTCCTCTGCTGATTCTGTGATTTTGGGAAGGGAGAGGCAGGTGAGCCTGCAGCACAGGCCCAGAGCCCCGAGGTGTGGGGCCCCTCTGGTCCCTGGGCAGCCACATCCCCGCCCTACCTTCTCCTCCCGTTGTCAGGTCGCACTGACACTCGGCTTGAGCCCCGCGTTCCCTTTTGTGGCCTTGGTGGCACAGGTCACAATGGCCACTCTGACATCAGCACCGTGTACCCAAAATCGGGGCAGCCATGGCCCCAGGTCCCTGGCAACCACTTGTGGCGGCCCCCTTGGGCACCGAGCTTCTAAAATGGTCTGAGCGTTTGCTCAGGGTGGAAGCAGGGCCAGGACTCCTGCAGCAAGTGCAGGGTCAAATGCCAGGCCCTGGGGCAGCCATCCAGGGTGGCACTGTAGGCAGGGAGGTGCTGTTCAGGCACTGCCACGCCAGGGCTCCGGCCCCGGCCAAGGGAAATTTCTGCTCCTGCCCCTGGCAGGCGGTGGCCCAGAGAGCCCGTGCGGAGTCAGCTGCACTACAGGGATTCAAACCCTGCTCTAGGTGAACTGATGTTTTCATCAAGACCTGTCTGCAGAAAACTAAGATGAACCTGATTTGATGCTGCTGCTGATCACCATTGGGTACAGGAGATAAACCTGGACACCACCACAGCTGCCTCCGTTATCCTGCCATCATATGAACCAACAACTTTGACTTTCCATATAAATGGAAAAATTAGTATTAAGCTTCTGAGAAGCGTCATCTTTTATACTGACTCAGCAGAAAGACAGAAAATTCACTGAGAATTTTCTGTGTACATTTGACAGGAGAGCTTGCAACTGTCCTCAACTCAAGTCAAATACAGGAGGATGCTTTTCCTACATTATAGGAACTTTGCCAGTTTGGTCCATGCTTTCCTACTAGAAAATACATTGGAAAAAATTAGGAAGAGAAGCACAAACAATTCTTGTCAATTTTTCTCTTTCGTGTCTTTGCAAACATGCTCCTGGAAATGCAGATCCATGACTTGTGGAACAATCAGTGGCATCTCTGGGAAGCAGGGCAGGGACTGACAGGCAAGGACACACTGCACCTGCCTGATGCTGGGGCAGCAGGAGTTTGCCCATTTTCCTGTCTCCATGGGAGAGCCACCTTGGCTGGGAAACGATCCCTTCACTGGTCTAGGAGGGAGGCACAGCCAGTGCAATGCCAGGGAGCGCCTTTACCCTGGAGGCAGGGAGGAGGCAGAGGAAGAGGGGGGAAGTTAGGAAGCTGCACCCGGGGCTCTGCAGGGCTCCCGGCTAGGTCTCGAAGCACAAGGAGCCAGAAGAGCTTGGCCGGACAATCCCGAGCTCTGGACACCTTGTCCTCAGCACCGGGAACCCGTTTGCTTCTCCAGGCCCTGGGCACTGCTCCCGTGCTGCTCATGCAATTACACACAGACACAGAGCTACCTGCTCTGTCTCAACCCTCTTCAGCACTGAACAGCACAACACAGTAACATGTTCTCTTCAGTACATGGTCTAATTATTAATAGTCCTGCAAGACTCACATTCAAAGCACACACAAAAACCCCAAACCCTGGTACAAACCTTGCATCAACACAAAATGCATGTTGCTGTTCAGAAACACAGGGCAGCACTTTTGGCCAATGCTTTTTCCTATAAGATCTTTCAAAGGATTGCAAAAGTGACATTGTTTGGCAACTTCTTCAAGGAACAGACAGGAGAGGCTTCTGAGTTTTTAAAGATTTATTGGTTTGCTTTCACTTTCCTTTTGGCATCCTTACACTTCACCCAGCATTCCAGAAAATCGTGAAAATCCAAAATAATATCAGGGGAAGTTTCTGAATTCATTCATGTTTCTCCCAAAGACTTTCTTGACATACATACAAGTGACTGGTCCTATGACATACAGAGACGCAGTGGTTTCCCTGACTGGACATTACAAGACAACGTTATAGACTCCACTATACTAAAACACTTCTGTTGCCTGGTAATTACAAAGCCTGAAGCTCTTCTCGAGGCTTTTCCCAGTGCAACTTCATTAGGTTCCTCTCTGCCCAACTCTCGAGCCTCTCCAGGTCTCACTGAAGGGCAGCAGAGCCTTGTGGTGCCTCAGGCCCTGCTCCCAATTCTGTCCCATCAGCAAACACTGAGGGAACACTCTGTCCCTTCTGCCAGGTCACTGGGGAATAAGGCAAACAAGGCTGGGCCCAGCACGGCGCCCTGAGCTCACAGCTACCTGAGTTTGGAGCTCCCCTGTCCACTTCTCTGCCCCACTGTCCCTGAGCTGCCTCAGGGGCCTGTTATGGGAGGCAGGGACAAAGCCTTGCTGAAGTCCCAGCTGGCAACAACCACTGCTCTCCCCTCACAAGCCCAGCCAGTCACTGCAGCACAGGTGGCTATGGGATTGGTCAAGCATGGTTTCCATTCCTGTTATTCCACAGGCTTAGAGATGGCATCCAAGAGGAGCTGTTCTGTCACCTTTCTGGGGATGGAGCTGAGGCTGATGGCCCTGCAGTTTCCTGGCTCTTTCTTGGTGCCCTTTTGCAAGACTGCAGTGATGTTGGCTTTCCTCCACTGCTCATGCCTCTCTCCAGGGCTGTCTCCTTCCCTGACCTGCTGGCAGAGCACCCTGTGCCAGAGGCAGGAGCAGAGATTTCCCTTGGCCCCAAAAGGGAACACTGGGCTCAGGCCGAGTGTCAGTGCGACCTGACAATGGGAGGAGAAGGCATGAAGGAGCAGAGCTCACTCAGGGCTGAGCAGGCAGTAGAGCCCTCGTGGCTCTGGGCTTGCTCTGCAAGCTCCTTGGCCTCTACTTTCTCCACAGAGAGAGAGGAACAGCACCTCAAAGCGACCAGGAAACCCGGACATGGAGCGAGGCTGGGGCTGTGACACCTCAGGGAAACCGGACACGGAGCGGGACTGGGGCTGTCAGCCCTCAGGGAAACTGGCAATGGAGTGGGGCTGGGGCTGAGACACCTCAGGGAAACTGGCCATGGAGCGAGACTGGGACTGCCAGCCCTCAGGAAACCCGGCCATGGGGCTGGGGCTGCAGCTGTGACACCTCAGGGAAAGCAGCCATGGGTGTGGCTTGGCCTTTGACACCTCAGGGAACTCACCATGGCAGCCACCTCCAGGGGTTTTGAAGTACTTGTTTCTTGGTTTAATGCCCTTCCAAGATCAATTTTCCTGATCCTTATCCATGTTTTGGACAAGTATTGCCTCCTGAACAGGCCACCTCCTGGATGTGCAATGATTCCATCTGATCCAGCTGTGCCTCTTCCTTTCTCAAGGGATGGACAGAGGGGCTCTATTGAAGGTGGCATTTCCTGCAGGAAGGGAGGCGATGCCAGACACAGCCACAGGAGGTAGTTGCTCTGCTTCTGGGCCTGAGCCCTGCTGAGGCTTGAGCTGCCCTCTCTGCTGCTTGGCACTGCAGGCACAGCCCGGATAAGATGGGCACAGCCCAGAGGAATTGTCCCGAGCAGGCTCAGGGCACTCGGGTACTGAGCTGTCCTGCTGGGCTCCCTCCATGGGAGACATGTCCCGAAACCTGGGAGCAGCTGCACGGGGTGCTCGTGGTGGGGAAAGGGCAGAGGGGGAGAGCAAGGCTCCAGAGTGTCCTGAGAGGGCCTGGCTATGTGCCCGTGGGCTGTGGGAGCTGTTCCATGGGCAGGTGGGCGGGCAGGAGGGAGGGACGGAGGTTGGGAGTGACAGCTGTGGCACTGCAGATTTCCCCAAGCATTTAGTGAGGGTTTCCTGTGTGGCAGGGAGAGAGCCCCAGGGCCCTGGGCTGCTCCAGCTGCCCCTCCAGGCGTGTTGCACAGGACCTGCAAAGAGCGTACAGAGTGACCAGGAGCCACAGGCTCCCACAGCCTTACCCCACCCCCTTGCAGTCCCCAATTCCCCAAGGGAGAAGGGGATCCCAACACACCATGGAAATGGTTCTGTAGCATCTGTGATCCCTCCTCGACTGGGATCATGACTTGGATTACTTGGAAATGCTGGTGAATGGTGCTTTGAAGACCTTGTCAGATGTTGGAGGCATGTTCTGAATGTGCCTTTCCTGACAGAATAATCTGTGTCAGTATGCCAAGAGCTTACCATGAGCCAGTTCCCTTAAATTTCACTGAAGGTAGATCAGTTCTGGAAACCTTACCCTGCTCCCTTCTGGAGCCCTGAGGGATCCCACAGGATCACTGTCAGTGGGAGGAAGGGGCATTTAGCTGTCCATCCTCCTCCCGTGTGCAATGCCACTGTGTCCTTCTGTGTGCTCTGTGCAGCCACAGAGAAGAGCAGAGAGGGAAGGGGCTGGGCCCAGGGCTGTGCCCCAGGGCTGAGCCTTTCTCAGCTCCTTTGCAGCCCCCAGGGAGCCCAAGCTGCTTCTGCTGCCACTGCTAAGCCCTGGCCCTGCCTGGGGCTGGGTTTCAAGCTGCTGGCTGCTCCAGGGAGTCCTTTCTGCCCTGACTGCCCCGCAAGGGGCTCCTTCCATCCCAGTGTGGGGCCACTGCAGGCACGAGGTCCCCCTGGCCCTGCTCCTGAGTGGAAGGCAGAGCCAAGGGAGTGCCTTGGAGGGCACCAATCACCCAGATGCCCTCACTGCCACTCGGGCCTGAAGGAGAATCTTCAGCAGTGCCATTGGAGCTGTTGTGTCCTGCCTTTCTTTGCAGCTGAGCCTGTTGCTAAAGGTGATCTGGCTTCCCAGCCCACGTTCAGGATTGAGCCTCTGGGAGATGGTGAGGGTACGCCAAGGCCTTTCCCCTGTGAGACCTGCCAGCTCAGAGCCCAAAGCTCGGCCAGGGGGGCATCGCTGCAGGTGCCAGGACAGAGCCATGCATGTGTGTGCCCTCACCCTGCACGATCCACTCACAACTTCTGCTCAGCACTGGCAGGTGTTTGAAGGACGGTGGGCCATGGCCTAGCTGAAAAAGCCCAGATGATTTGTTGATTTTATCCGATTTTGCATAAGCATGACGTTCTGAACATGCCATTAAAGAAATGGAGAATTTCTCCATCTTTTAAGGTGTACTTTTTGTTTCTCAAGTGATGGGCCAAAAGTTAGGACAGAAGGAGGTGTTTCCCCAACAAAGCAGAGGCCGTTTGGCAGCCCCTGCTGCAGGAAGGAAGTCCAAGCCAAACACAGGCATGGGCACAGGCACAGAAGGTAATTGCTGTGCCAGGCTCAGCAGGGCTCAGCCATTGGCAGAGCTGTGTGGCTGCAGCTCTTCTTCTTCTACCAGGGCCTCCCTTGCACAGCCCGGCAAAGCTGGAGGTGCCTTTGGAGCTCGTTCACAGCCCGGGGAAAGGGGACTCGTGCACCAACGTCCCTCCCGCTGCAGCTGCTCCGGAGCTGGCCCTGAGTGCCCAGAGGCCCAAGGCACAGGAGCAGCCCCGAGCGGGAGCCCTGCCGCGAGCCCAGGGCCAGAGCCAGCCTTGGCTCCCGACTGGGCAGGGGCTGCACTGGGTCCTGACAGGGCCTGACTCTGTGCCCTGGGGCCGGGGGAGCTGTCACGGGGCAGGGAGGGCCAGGGCTGGCAGGGGCTGCTCAGGGATGGCTGTGGCCCGTGTCCCTCCAAGCAGCGACTGCCCAAGAAGCTGCGCTGCCCCCGGGCTCTCCTCCCGGCCTGCTGGGCTTTGTTGGGTGGCACAGCCTGTGCCACGGGGTGGCAAGGTCCCTGCAGGCCCCAGGTCTGGGGGAAACGGAGAATGTCCTGCCCGCATCCACCGTGCTGCCAGCTCAGCAGTGCAGCACAGCACGGGCTGACGATCCCCATCGCTCCCACAGGTGCAGCTGGAACCACAGCACATGTTCCTGATTCCCAGAAGGGCCTTGGAAGGGGTTTCTGTCAGGGAACAGGCTTCTGGCTAGGGTTACTGGCAGGCCTGCTTGTCTTGGAGCTGATCTTCATCTTATGCTGTGTCCGAATATGGACTTGCTGGAAGAGAAAAGAGTGAGTGTTTAGTTCACCTTTCCCTCAAACAGCTTCTTTTGAAAGTCTACGTCAGACAGAAAACATTCCCAGTGAGGTTGCAGTGTAGGGGTGGCCAGTCCTTGATTGTCCAAAGAACTCTGCTGAGGGTTCTGCTGCTGCCCAGAGCTTTCATTGGCCTCCTAATTGCTGGGCCCTGTCCTGGGGGGGCCCGCTGGGGCTGCAGCCAGTGCTGGCTCCCACTGAGGCTGCCTGGCCCAGAGCAGCCCCAGGGGCACTGGGCAGAGGCAAAGCACGGTGGGGAGGAGAAAGAGCAGGGAGGAGATTGCCCTTGAAAGGCAGGGGAAGGGAGAATGTTGCTTATCGGAAGAAGCCCCAAAGAGTGGCTGGAAGGGGTGCTGCCTGATCAAGGACCCCCGAGGAGCGGAGGGAGGGCGTATCGGCTGATGGGGTGTCCCGAGGAGCGGCTGGGGAGAGTGGGGGTGTCCCTTAGTGGGGAGGAGCGGTCGGAGCACTTGCACAGTCCGGTGGTGGGGAGGCCGGCGGGGCCTGTTGGAGTAGGCTCAGCCTGGCCGGTGGGCACGGCTAACCCTCCCCGCCCGCAGGACCACGGTGCAGTTCCTGTTGGAGGCAGACCTGCACGGGCTGCTGAAGCTGGACACGCTGATCCCGAACGCGCCGCCTGCGCCATGGCAGCGCAAGGCCAAGGAGAGCGGCCCCGGGCCCAGCCCTGTCGGCGTGTCCCCCATAAAGCCAGCATGTCGCTCCCACAGCCCCAGCAAGACGCCGTCCAAGACACCCGGTGAGCGCCGGCCACCGGCGGCAGATGTTGAGTGCGGGAGCCTGGCCGAGGCTGCTTGTCCGTAGCCATGGGGCCCTGGGCTCCCTGCCACGCTGCCCTACCGGCTGCTGCTCAGGCAGGAGGAGGTGGGCTGTGCTCCTGACAGCCACCCACCTCCTTGCCAGCATGAGGGGCAGAGCTCTGAGCACTGGGGCTGGCGAGCTGCTGTTCGCCCAGCTGAGCCTTGCTGGCACAGCTGGATGCTAGGACAAGTGTGGGCAGGACTGTCAGCTGACAGCTTTACATCCTGTGAGCGTTTTTGTATCTTCCCCTTATCTCTGGACTCTGGAATTGTTGCACTAGACCCAAGGATTTGCTCCACACAGTCCCTAACCAACTTGGTGGCAGGGAGGAAAATATAAGTTAGTTGGGACTGGGTGGCATGAGACCTCAGAGTCCTACTTGTCTGGTGGGTGTGATGTGGAAGAGTGTTGGGTTTGCTCCCGTGAAAGCTCTACTACAGGCTGTTAAATAGCTGTAAGACAATATTTTCATATGTGAATGCAGGTAAATCTGGATCCAAAATTCAAAGCACCCCCACAAAGGCTGGGGGGGATCGCTACATTCCCAAACACAGCACTATGCAGATGGAGATGGCAAATTTCCTCCTAACCAAAGAGAATGACCCTGCTGAGGATTCCCCTACCAAGAAGGTGAGCATGTTGCTAAGTTACAATTACTTCAATAACTGCTACGCCTTCCTGCCCCTTTACAGAGCAGTGAACAATAGGTTCTATCAAGGGGGCACACGGCACTGACAAGTCCCAGCCATCACTACTTGCAGCTCTGGGCTTCAGGAGCCTAGGATGAGACTGAAGCTGTAGAGACTGCCATGCACTCGAAGCCTATGCTGCTTCTGGTAGCAAAATTTAGCTTTTGACTAACGAGGCTTTAAAATGTAGCAGGCAACAAAAACACAAAGCTGTAAGCCTATGCAAAGTGAAACTGCTGGTGGTAGCTATTCTAGGACAAGGTCTCCACAGGGAACACTTCTGGAATGTTTTACACTGTGTTCTGAAATCTGTTTATGAAGCATTTGGTCGCTTTGTGGCTGTGGCTTTTCCCTCTGGCAATGACACTGAATTTGCCATTGTTTGAAAATGTGAGCAGGACAATGTATGAAAGTCTGAGGAAAACTGCTTTGACCTGCCTCTGTGTGACTGACCCTTGCAGCACAGTCAAACATCTTCAGATTCTAAGAGAAGGGGACTTAGATGTCTGTTTAAATTGTAGTGTGGGAATTGTTTTAAATGCATTGCACTGAGGGTGATTTGTCTCTGTAGGAGCAACAGAAAGCCTGGGCAGTGAATCTGAATGGTTTTGATGTGGAAGAGGCAAAGATCCTCCACCTCAGAGGAAAACCACAGAATGCTCCAGAAGGTATGATACAGGCTCTGTGTGAGCTGAATCAGCAGGAGGGATCAGGTCAGGGGAACAGCAACACAGAGGCTCTGTGTGTGGTCACAGGAGAAATCAACTGGTTTCTGAGAGCTGTACAGGCTGGAGTCTCCTTTCTTAAGGTTCCTGAGGTCGAGGGAGGGCATAACAGTTAAAGTGAATTTATTTAGGAGAGTTGCTATGACTGCCAGTTGGTCACCTGTTACAGGGCTTGCAAGGGTCTTCAGGGTGGAGAGAGAGATGAGAATCTTGACCTCATGTTCAGAAGGCTTGATTTAATATTTTATGATATATATTACATTATTACTATACTAAAAGAAATAGAAGGAAAGTTCTCAGAAGCTAGCCAAGCTAAGAATAGGAAAAGAATGAATAAACAAAGGGCTGTGTCTCAGCAGAGGGTGAGACCCAGCTCCGCTGTGAGTGGTCAGTAAATCCAAACATTCACCCAAGACTGATCACGCATCCACCTGTTGCATTCCCCAGCAGCAGATAACCATTGTTTACCTTTTGTTGCTGAGGCCACAGCTTCTCAGAAGGGGGAAAAATCCTAAAGAAAGGATTTTTATGGAAAGATGTCGGTGACAGTTACCGGTACTGCAGGTTCCAAACGTTCATGAAGTCTGTAAGAGCATCAAAGCCTCTGCTGTGCACTTTCTAGCTTAAACTGCAACTAAATATAATGGGATTCAAAAACCCAAGTGTTTGTTAAATTTGTTTCCATGAATGAGGAAATTGTAGCTCACCCCTGCTCAGCAGTTCATTCTGCCAGTGATTTTAGTGCACTGCAGGCTTGTGAGTGTTTCTCTTAGGACTTTATTTTCACTCCAAGGGATTCCTAGTTGGGTGAGCAGCACTCAGCTGGGAGGAAACTAACTCAGGTTAACAAACCTGTTCCCCTGCACACAGACTATCAGAATAACCTGAAAGTGCTCTACGGTCAGAAAATGGCACCTGGATTGAGCAGGAAGAAAAGCAGATATATTCCCTCAAAGCCAGAACGGGTCTTGGATGCACCAGAGATATTCAACGACTACTGTAAGTAGGCTACAGGTGTGGAGAGTATTATTAATAATTGGTTAGCTGAGAAAGGCCACACTGATATAATGCCACTGGTTAAGCTGAAGGAGAAAAGTCAGCAGTCAGCAAGCTGAAAGGAAGAGTCAGCAGCGACCTTGCTGCAACATGAGGATAGGGAGTTGAGATTAGTCCTGAATATATCCTAAGAATATGTAGAAAGTATCAAAAGTAGAACCATAGGAATGTAGAAGTAGGCGTAGGTGCTGATATGTAAGCGGACCAATCCTGAGCTCAACTTTTGCAATATGTATGAAGCTCATTATGAACTGTATTTAACCCGCCGTACTGATCAATAAAATTGAGCCTGTGATGATCAAACTGATGTCCTGGTTCCCTTCCGCCGACAAATGGTGGAGAATGCGGGCATAACCGAATCTCTGCCCTTTTTCTCGGATTAAAAGAAAAAGGGATTATGCCACGGTCGGGGAAGTTGGGTTTGGGTCATTGCAGCTGGGACGGTGCCGGAATTTGAAGCACCCTTAAGGTTCACAACTGTGACTTAAGCCAATACGTGTCCGCCGGAGCCTGGAGAGCTGCAACAGCGCGCGCTGATTAATAGGTATGGATAGGCAAGCGGCATATGATTTCTTTACCGCTTATTTAGAGCGGCGTGGGATAAAAGGGATAGATTTAAAAAAGGAGCTACCAGAGTTATTAGCTTATGGCCATGCTAAGGGTATCTTTTCTAATCCTCATACAGTTCATGAGCTAGCAGAGTGGAAGAAGTTTGGGGAAATATTGTGGGATACAATACTAGACGATGATAAGTCAGCAAAGAAATTCGGGAAGTTATGGCGGGTGGTGTATAACACGTTACTTCAGCAGGTCTCTGAGAGAAAGGCAGCAGAAACGGAAACAGAAGCTCATAAGAGGAATATAGGGTATGGTCGTGAAGATGATCCCCTGGCACCTTCTGTAACTAAGATACTTATGCCTAAGAGTCCCCAGCAAAGTGGTGTGGAGGATTTTCCTATAGGCGCAGTGGAACTGTCTGCACCTTTCCTGTCAGAGGGGGAGGGCGAGTCGGATGGTGGGGGTAAGAGCAAGCCAGCTTTGCCTCCGCCACGAGCTTCAGGCGGGTCGGATGGTGGGGGTAAGAGCAAGCCAGCTTTGCCTCCGCCACCAGCTTCAGGTGGGTTGGATGGTGGGGGTTGGAGCAAGCCAACTTCGCCTCCGCCGCCAGCTTTGCCTCCGCCACTTCCCCTGGGTGAGCTGGCTCCGGTTTCACTGTCAGCTCCAGCGGGCGGGCCGCTTCCCCCGCGTGAGCCAGCCTCTGCTCCACTGCCTTCCCTGTGCGAAAGCTCGGGGTCTGTACCAAAGCGCCAGCAGCATAGCACCCTTAAAGGGCCAGATCCCATCCCAGGGGCACACCGTGATCCATGGGGGGAGATGGCTAAACAGAGGAGGGAAGCTTGGGCTGCTTTGGCGAAAGAAGTAATGCAAATGGGGGATGGTGAGGCGGTGGAAATAGCTTCTAGTCTTGCATGTCCAGTTACATACACACCACAGTATGATGCACAGGGGAACCTTACGCATAATATAGCAGAATATACTCCCTTAGATTGGAAGCTGTTAACTCAGCTACGTTCTACGGTTAGTCAGTTTGGAGTAAAAAGTGAACCTGTTAAGCAAATGTTAGATTATCTTTTTAATACTCAGGTTTTATGTCTTAATGATTTAAGAGGAATAGTTTGGTTGATATTCACTCAGCATCAGCAGTTATTGCTTAATGCACATGACCCATTACATGGAGTAACAGTAAAGGAGCTGATTGGCTTAGGGGCATTTTTACATTCAGAGGCACAGATGATATCGGGAGAAGATAAACTTAGAGAGTCTATGCAGTTAGTGCATGCTGCAATAGACATGGTTAAAGAGCCAGGAGGGTTACCGGCTTATATGGGCATTAAACAAGGTAGAGAAGAATCATTTGGAAATTTTATCGATAGAGCAGCTACTGCTATAGATCGGGCTGGTGTTGCAGAGCGCTATTGAAAACGTGTGCCTTGCAAAATAGCAATCCAGCAACCCAAAGAGTGTTAGCTACTTTAGGGGCAAACTGGACTATTGAGGAAGCATTAGAGCGAATGGCATTAATGCCAACAGCTTCACAGGCATTTATAGCAGAAGCCTTAAAGGAATTAGGATTAGGGTTGCAAAAGCATAGTCTTCTCAAAATCAGGTGTTAGCTGCTCTTGCTCCTCTCCAAAGCGGCTCACTGGCAGTCACGTAAAGAGGCTCGAGACCATTCATCAAGTGTTACCAATACGGCAATGAGGGACAGACACAAGTTGCCGCCCTGACATCGGAGACACCAGCTGCTGCCGTAACATCGCTGCTACCTCCTGTCTGCAACCCGCAACAACCGGGAGCCTCGGCTTGGACTTATCAGCAGCAGTAGACGTCACACTAATGACGAACCGGCCTGAGAGGATACCCACTGGAATAAAGGGTCCTCTTATATTAAATGGACAAACATGTGGAGCATTATTGCTGGGACGTTCCTCTATAACTATGTTGGGATTATTTGTTTTGCCTGGTGTTATCGATGCGGACTTTACAGGGGAAATACAAATTATGGCTTACACCCTTTATCCTCCGATTAAAATTACAAAAGGACAACGCATTGCACAATTGGTACCACTGTCACAAATGACATCAGGAATACAATCATTTACTGGGCAAGCACGGGATGAAAAAGGTTTTGGCTCTACTGGTGTTACCCTTTTAACTGTGGATTTACAAAATAGACCAAAACAAAAGGTTGAAATTACCTATGGGCATCAAAGCATAACCCTTTATGGATTATTGGATACAGGAGCAGATACTAGCATCATTTCTCCAGAAGCATGGCCACAACATTGGCCTCTATTTCCCTCATCAAACATGCTCACAGGAGTGGGAGGATTTACATTGGCAAGCAGGTCGCCGTCTTTGTCTGTGTGCATTGAGAATCAACAAATATCTGCTGTGTTTTCAATTGTTCAACTGCCTCCTACAGTTTCCTGCTTAATTGGAAGGGACATTTTAACACAGTTGGGAGTGGTGTTAACTAATCAGCACCCTTCGTGGTAATTGCCATTGCTTGGACTTTCCCCATTCCACTCACCTGGAAAACGGATACACCGGTGGTGGTTAAGCAATGGCCATTAAAATGGGAGAGTCTTATGCATGCCCATGAATTGGTACAGGAACAATATACGAAAGGGCACCTACGACTGTCCACAAGCCCTTGGAATACACCTATTTTTGTAATCAAAAAGAAATCAGGGAAATATCGTTTGATACATGATTTGAGGGCTGTAAATGACCAAATGGAACCAATGGGGGCCTTACAGCCTGGTCTTCCAAATCCAGCTATGATTCCAGAACACTGGCCACTTTTAATTATTGACCTAAAGGATTGTTTTTTCACTATTGGCCTGCATCCTGATGACATGAAGAGATTTGCATTTACTTTACCAGCAATAAATCGTGGGGAACCAGATAAAAGATTTGAATGGACATCTCTTCCGCAGGGCATACGCAACTCTCCCACTTTATGTCAGCTTTATGTTGATGCTGCATTACAGCCACTACGTCGTAAATGGCCAGCAACTATAATATATCATTACATGGACGATATTTTGTTTGCACAGCAACAGCCATTCTCCTCTTTACAGATTAACACCATTAAAAATACTCTTGCTGCATATTCACTTGTTATTGCTGCAGAGAAAATTCAGACTACAAAGCCCTGGAAATATTTGGGATGGACTTTGACGGATCAAATAGTGATACCACAAAAATTGGAATTACAATTGAACATTAAAACTCTACATGATGCACAGAAGTTGCTGGGAGACTTACAGTGGCTGAAGCCCATTGTGGGAATACCAAATCACTTATTAGAAGCCCTACGGCCTTTGTTAAAAGGCGTGGACCCTACTACTCCTGTACACCTGACAAAGGAGCATCGTCTTGCCTTGCAGCAAATCAGTAACTGTGTACAGCAAGGGTATGTGTCTCGTCGACAACTCGACCACCCCATTGACCTTACTATCTGGAATAGCCCTTGCCACTTGCTTGGTGCTCTCTCTCAGTTGCAAAAGAAAACGGGGGAGATACGGGTGTTGGAATGGTTGTCACCACCGCTACAGCACAAGAAAACAATATCTTCAAAAATTGAACAATTGGCTGCATTAATCAAAAAGGGGCGTCCCAGAATTCTTGAAGTGGATGGTAGAGAACCTGCTAACATTAGATTGCCTATGGAAAAAGAAACCTTGGACTGGTACTTGATAAATTCAAAGAATTTACAAGAAGCATTATTGATGTCACCTGCTAAAGTAGAGACTAGTAAATTAGTGCCTAGAGTTTTGCAGTGGATGACAGAATGGAACTGGATTACTCGACCTTTGAGAGAAGAAAACCCCATAGAAGGAGCTATTACAGCTTTTACAGATGCAGGAAAGAAATCAAGGCGTGCTGCTGTTACCTGGCAAGAAAAAGGACAATGGAAGCATCAACTCCTCACAGCAGACCCTGCAGATAGCTTACAAACTTTGGAATTGTTAGCAGTAGTATGGGCGGTGTCCAACTCACAGGAGCCTTTAAATGTGGTCACAGACTCTATGTATGTTGCAGGAGTAGTCAAACGAATAGAGGAAGCAGCAATTAAGGAAGTGAATAATAAACGATTGTATGAGTTACTGATACAGTTAAGGAAGGCTTTACGGGAAAGAGCAAACGGTACCCTTAAGCAGTATATTGAAAAACATCAAGATTTGGCAGATCCACAAGCATGTTTGGCTAAGGTTTTGTATGTGATTAACCATTTATGCATTTTTGGGGAAGATGATACCCCCCCTGCAATGAAACATCATCCGAGGTCAGGTCAGGAAAATACTAAGGAAACAGAGGTCTGGGTTAAGTATAAGAACCCAAGTACAGGATTATGGGAAAAACCTGCAAAGGTATTATATTGGGGTCGGGGGTATCTTTGTGTTTCCTCACCTACAGGGCCTTTGTGGGTGCCTGCTAAGTGGACTAAACCTGTTTTTGATGCAGCCTCTGGTGGATCGCCTTACGGAGGAGGACAAGGTGCGACTGGGGAAGAAACTGCTTCTAGTCCTACAACCACTACTGTTACAATTGAAGGGGTACTCGGAAGCAGTGGACAGAGCACTGACACGTCACTACCGGACGGCCCAGGAGTTGATTGGTTTCATTGACTCATTATCAACTTTTCACTTAACAGATCCAGCGAAACTACATTGCCTTGACTGTCACAATCCACATTGTGCTGCCTGGATAGCTCTACGTTGTGGGGGTTGTAAAAGAACTTTTTGGATAGAACAATCATTATTACGGGATTTGTGGTGTCATACTTGTGAACACGAGCATACGTGGGGTAAAAGCTGGCAAGATGAATTAAGGAGACAAACGGGGCAAAACGCATATATAGCTTTAAATCTTTATGAGTCTCCTGAACAGAAGGTTCTTGCTTATTATCGATGGGAAATACAATGTATTGTAAATAGAATTAAGGTTCAAAGTAAATCACGTATAGTTTCTCTAAGGTGTAGGAAATTAGTGCCTTTAACACAGCATTCAGTTGTAGGACCCTTCCAAGGGGATCCTGATAGAGCATTAGATTGCTGCATTGATAAGTTGCAAAAATTAAGTTTGAAAGTGGCAGGACCAGTGAAATTAGGAGCAGCAAGATTGAAGACTGATAAGAAAAAGAAGGCAAAAAAGGGAACGGTCTCATTTGAATAGGGGTATCAGTGATTGCTAATTAATTTTCTATGATTAGAACAATTTTACTGTTGTTGGACCCTCGGGAGGATATAGTTGTTGAGGAGGATAACGAACAAGAACTACGATTACGAAATAAGATACACCTTGTGTTAAAGAAAGACCTTGAGCTGTTAGCCTCATATAGTAAAAAGGCTGAAGAGGCTTTGCGATCACCACCATTGAATTGGTTGCTTTGGGTTGAAGAACCAGAATTTTATACTGGTCCTTACTTACATTCGCTTCCTTGTTATGTTTGCAAAAAGGATAAAGATAAATGCTATGCATGGGTAGCTTTGCATTGTGCAGATTGTAATCAGGTTTATTGGTATTCACAGAAGTCATTAGGATATTTATGGTGTACATCTTGTTTTGGAAAGTGGATTCGAAATCATATCTGGGTTAGAGCTCTTGAACAAAGTACTGGCCTGCCAGGACGGACAGGATTACAGCTCTTTGAGAGTGCAGAAAAAGTGGTTATAGCATATCTTAGGTGGAAGTTACAGGAAAACCTTAGAATATTTGAAATTACTAAAGCCTCACGCATCATAGCAGCTCGCCGCAAAGCTGATTTGCCTTCAAACTTACCTCATGCTATACCTGTGAGCAAGGATGCTGATTTAGAATTAGATCAGTATATTCAAGAATTGACTCAGCCTTACAATAGACAATCTAGCAAACCAGGGAAAAGACAGCGAAGAAAGAAAAAACAACGTAAGCAGAAGGAAGAAAAGGAGAAGCAAAGCAAGCAGAAAGAAAAATGAGGTTTGTTTTTGTTATACTGCTCAATGCTGTAGCAAGTGAAGCAGTAGGAGTAACACACTTTAGTCAACCAAGGGAAAATTTATGGGTAACACTTGCTAATCAAACTAACCAATCATCACTTTGTCTTAGTCTTGGAGGAGTCACTAACCCATTTCGAACATGCCTGGTGGGACTTCCGGTGTGGTCTCCTGGAGAATTTTGCAGTTTGATAAACAATCAAACCTTATGTATGTCTAACATGTCAGACATCACATTGCCGGTGCAACAAGGGTATACTGCAGGTCAGAGTGATGGCTATCGTCAATGCTTACTAATCCAATCACTTAACACCTCTTTGCATTCTCCTCCTGAAGAATTGGATCTTTTTGGAAGTACAAATGCCAGCATATCTAACACTACAGCTGGTGGATGGTTTAGCTTCAAACTTTTGGGTGCTCAGAATTTAAACCAACCTAAAGAAACATGGGCCACCCTAGATTCATCCCTGAATGTGAGTGAATTCTCTCCACAGCATTACAGTCAATGTAACGGCACAAATATCACAGCACCAATGAAATTAGCCACAGGAATATTTTTGATTTGTGGAGACAGGGCATGGAATGGTATACCAGCTAAACCACAGGGTGGACCCTGTTTTTTGGGAAAATTGTCACTGTTTCATCCTAATGTGTCCTTGCTAATGCAGCTGAGTCAAAATTCAAACAGGAAAAAACGTAGCATACATGACTTAGACTGCAGCAAGATAGGAGATCCATGGTTTTGGGGCACATTCAAACAGGTGGTGGTTTCAACTATCTTACCAGGAGGATCTGCCAATAAAGCCATGAATTTAGCAAAACAATTAGGATGCTGGGCAAGGGATGAGCTGAACAAGACATCACAAATTCTAGACATGTTAACTGCAGATGTGCAAAGTGTTAACCATGCTGTTTTGCAAAATAGAGCTGCTGTAGATTTTTTGCTCTTAGCACAAGGACATGGATGTGAAGAGTTTGAGGGAATGTGTTGCATGAATCTGTCTGATCATTCGGTGTCCATTCACACTAAGATAAAAGAATTACAACAGGGACTTCACAAACTTAAAGAAGAAGACGGTTTAGGAATTGACGAATGGCTTAAAGGCCTGGGACTCGGACCGTGGCTGAGGAACCTTGTGATCTATGCTATAGGACTGCTGGGCGTAATCTTACTGTTTTTGCTTATTTTGCCTTGTATCTTTAACTGTATTCAAAACATGGTCAGCCGTACAATAGCAAAAACATGGCAAACTAATCTCCTTGCTCAAGAAGAAAACGGGGGAAATGTGGAGAGCATTATTAATAATTGGTTAGCTGAGAAAGGCCACACTGATATAATGCCACTGGTTAAGCTGAAGGAGAAAAGTCAGCAGTCAGCAAGCTGAAAGGAAGAGTCAGCAGCGACCTTGCTGCAACATGAGGATAGGGAGTTGAGATTAGTCCTGAATATATCCTAAGAATATGTAGAAAGTATCAAAAGTAGAACCATAGGAATGTAGAAGTAGGCGTAGGTGCTGATATGTAACTGACCAATCCTGAGCTCAACTTTTGCAATATGTATGAAGCTCATTATTAACTGTATTTAACCCACCGTACTGATCAATAAAATCGAGCCTGTGATGATCAAATTGATGTCCTGGTTCCCTGCCGCCGGCAAGCAAGATATTAGGAAGGTTAAAGCTTAAGAATGGAGCTCTGTGTGTTGTGTTTTAAGGCTTACAAGCAGGTATTGTATTCGAAATAAGCAAGCATTGTTTTTAGCAAAGGTACGTGTGCTTATGGTGTGTGAAAAATTGTAAAAGTTTAGTAGTAATAAAATGGTTCTAAAAATAGTAATACAATTAGAGTAATAATAATTTGGACAATTTGAATTAGGACAATACAAGACAACAAATACAAAGAGTTACGGACCTCTGGGTACCTTTTTCTGGGCAGCATGAGCCCGAAAAAGGACCCCCGCTAACAAAGATTAACCCTTAAAAACAATAGCCCATTGCATATTCATGCACTTCATACATGATGCATAAATTCCGTTCAAACACAGGATTCTGTCTGGTCAGTGTCAGCTTCTTCCTCTGAATCCTAACAGCACCTTCAAGGCAGGAAGAAGTTCGTTTCTTCTGGTAAGAGAGCAATAAATTATTTTTCTCTGAAAGATTCAGGTGTCCTGTGGCTGCTATCTCGCTGGAAGTCCTTTCTTTAAAAAAGTATCCTACGTGGCATCGTTTCTATTTTAACAATTTTTATAACCTAAAACTATATTTAACATGGTACTTAAGAGAATTAATACAGCATTACTTTCTAACACAACACATATAATATTCATTTAATATTTGCGAGAAGCCAATCATAAAATACAGGCATTTTCACATTTACCATATGTATTTTGGTGTATTGATTAGTAGTGCTGTATTAACAGTTTAATAATAAATGTAGTCTTGTAATTAAAAGGTAACTTTTGTAGTTAAAAGAAGAACTATGTCAGTGAGGTTTTTTTAAAGAAAGGAATGAGGCACTCGCATCAGATAGCAGCCACAGGACACCTGAATCTTTCAGAAAAAAGAATTTTTTGCTCTCTTACCAGAAGAAACGAACTTCTTCCCGCCTCAAAGGGGCTGTTAGGATTAGAAGGAAGAAGTTGATGATGGCCAGACAGAATCCTGTGTTTGAATGGAATTTATGCATCATGTATGAGGTGTATGAATGTGCAACGGGTTATTGTTTTTAAGGGTTAATCTTTGTTAACCGGTGCCCTTTTTCAGGCTCGTGCTGCCCAGAAAAAGGTACCCGGACATCCATAATTCTTTGTATTTGTTGTCTCGTATTGTCCTAATTCAAATTGTCCAAATTATTATTACTCTAATTGTATTACTGTTTTTAGAACCATTTTATTACTATTAAACTTTTAAAATTTTAAAAACAAGTGATTGGCGTTTGTCACAGGAGTTGAGTCCCAAATATATTTTGGTGTCGCTGAGAGAAGTATTTTTAATTTATTTGATGAAGGGGGTACTTTTGGATCTCTCAGGAGTGCAAAGGGGAGCAGGGGAAGCGCTGAGTGCCTAGAGTGGGGGGATGCTGGAGAAAGGGGACCCTGGAACACCTGATGTAAAATTTCAATAGCGAATGTGAATTTTACTTCTATACCTTTTATTTTAAAGCAAGCACGCAGCGCTGGGTGGCTGGGGAGTCACTGCTCCACTCATAGCACACACAGTTCAGTAAATTATATATACTGTTTTTAAGCCTACAAAGCATTTTCCAATATGCTTGGTTAGTCCAAATTAGCAAATATCAATAAGCTGGGAGCAGTAATTTCACAATATTTCTAGGTGGTCATTGATTGCTATCCTTCTTGTGATTGTCTGGAGGGAGGCCTTGCACTGGTGTCTGCTACATGATTTGTCAAGTGCATCAAGCTTTTTATTATACATAAGCTTTTAATTGCTTTGTTACAATATCTCTTAGCTTTACCCCAACTTCCTCTATTTTATTCTAAGCATCAGTCGTCTTGCTGCCTCATCTCTTTTGCTCTACTATACTTCTTTGATTTTGATGCTTTATTTGTCTATTTGGTCAGAGAGTTTCAAAACCTTTCTTTGTGTCTTGTTTTGGACACAGCAGATAGAAGCATTTGCTGATTCCATTCCCATTGGCACGTGTCACAAAAACAATTTCCACAGAATCAGGGGAGGGTGAGCCCTGGGACCCCCAAAACCCCCTCAGCATGCCTGAGCAGGACCCGGGAGAGGGGGAATGCCCAGGACCCACAGGCCCCCCATCAGCTGTGAGAAGAGGGACCCCCATAAACCCAAAATAAGGACACTGGAAACGAGGCACTCCTGGGAGAGGTTTTTGGAATTCCTGATTTTTGGAGGTATTTCTGGCCACCAGACACTCAGTGACTTCTAGAGATGGACTTGGCCAGTGGGACCTTCAAAGCCAATGTCCTGGCTTAGGGCAATTTTGGGAGGAAAAACTCTAAAGGTGTTTCCTGTAGAAGAGCAAAGTCAAGTGGCTCCTCCTCCAGCTGGTTCTGGAAAAGTATTTTCTTTGAGAGAAGTGGAAAAAAACTGTTTATTGAACAGGCAAAGCACTCACCAGCCCCAAAAATGAACAGTATTAAACAATAAAATCTCTTGCTGCTCCAAAAGAGATGACAAACTCACAAAGTCCCTCCGTGAGCTGTAGCATGGCTTGCTCAGTCTCTTATCAGTCTCTTATCAGTCTCTCTGGTGCTGGAAATGCCGTGGCCCAGCCCCGGTGGGGCACAGGTGTGAGCACCTGGTGCTCTTCTGGGTGTTCAATCCAGAGCAGGTTTAGACGGGTCCAAAGAAAAGGATAAACCAAAAACCACAGTCCAGGGAGCTTCTCTTCCTCTGCTAGCTCAAACTGACTAACAGCAAAGGAGGGCTCTGTCCCGCTGTCTGTCCATCTGCAGACAAGAGAGGAGCAGGAATGTGGAGGAGTGAGAGAGGTTCTGAAAACAAACTCCGTGCTTCTTCTTCCTCCCTCTCTGCTCTCAGAACCAGTGTTAAAGGTGCAAAGCTTATTTCAGACAAATGGGGATACGAGCATCATAATTTCACCCCTGGGA
The DNA here is from genome assembly GCF_035770615.1 of Melospiza melodia melodia. Taxonomy (NCBI): domain Eukaryota; kingdom Metazoa; phylum Chordata; class Aves; order Passeriformes; family Passerellidae; genus Melospiza; species Melospiza melodia. The sequence goes on from NC_086200.1 coordinate 4,840,786, forward strand.
CCCCCAAAAGACCCTCAGCCTGTGTAAGCAGGACCCTGGAGAGGGGGAATGCCCAGGCCCCACAGCCCCCCCAGCAGCTCTGAGAAGAGGGACCCCCATAAGCCCAAAGTGAGGACACTGGAAACAGGGAACTCCTGGGAGAGGTTTTTGGACTCCTTGATTTTTGGAGGTATTTCTGGCCACCAGACGTCCGGTGACTTCTAGAGATGGACTTGGCCAGTGGGACCTCCGAAGGCAATGCACTCACATCTTGTTTTTCCCCCAAATCAGGATTTCCCATTCCCAAACCTCATCTGGATGGAGAAGGCTGTGAGGAAGAGGAAGATGCCCCAGGGCACTGAGGCAGGTGAGAAGGAAGTCAGTGCCCCTTTTCCCCTCTGTCCTGCTCCGTCTCCCAGCCCAGCACGGCCCCAGCTGCAGCACAGCCCCACTGCTGATGCTGTCCAGCCAGGGATGCACTGGGGGGATCTCCTTCCCCTTCCCTGTGGCACGGAGGCAAATCCCAGCCTCTCCTTGTCCTTCCTCCCCCAGGGAAGGAGCTGAGGATGGAGACCAGGGAGGACAAATCCTCACAGCAGAACCTGGTGGAAGAGGCCATTTTGAGCGGCTCCAGGGCACAGGAATCCACTGGGGAGGAAAAGCTCCGGAGATCCCTCAAGAGGAGGGGCTGCAAACCCAGCCCAGGGTGCTCCGAGGAGGAGAGACTCAGCCTGTGCCTGGAAGGCAGCCAGAGATCTGGCCAGAGCGCTGAAGTGGTGGTCCATCAGCAGCTTGATGATGGCAAGAAGCCCCACCAGTGCTTGGAATGTGGGAAGAGTTTCGGCAGGAGCGACCACCTGCTCATCCACCAGAGGACCCACACCGGGGAACGGCCCTATGAGTGTAGGGAATGTGGGAAGAGCTTCAGGATCAGCTCCCACCTGATTGTCCACCAGAGGACCCACACCAATGAACGGCCCCACAAGTGTGGGGAATGTGGGAAGAGCTTCAGGATCAACTCCAACCTGATCGCCCACCAGAGGATCCACACCAATGAACGGCCCTATAAATGTGGAGAATGTGGGAAGGGCTTCAGGAGGAGCTCCAGCTTGAAACTCCACCAGATGATCCACACTGGGATACGACCCTTTGTGTGTGGGGAGTGTGAGAAGGGCTTCCGTGACAGCTCCCGCCTGATCATCCACCAGACAATGCACACTGGGGAGTGCCCCTACACGTGCTCAGAGTGTGGGAAGAGCTTCATTGAGAACTCCAGCCTGATTCTGCACCAGAGGATCCACACTGGGGAGAGGCCCTACAAGTGCAGGGAATGTGGGAAAAGCTTTAGGCAGAGCTGCCATCTGAATGCCCACCAGAGGATCCACACTGGGGAGAGGCCCTATAAGTGCAGGGAATGTGGGAAAAGCTTCATCGACCCCTCCGGCCTGAGTGTCCACCAGAGGATCCACACTGGGGAGAGGCCTTACAGGTGTGGGGAATGTGGGAAAAGCTTCAGTCAGAGCACTAGGCTGATTCTGCACCAGACGATCCACACCAGGGAGAGGCCTTACAGGTGTGGGGAATGTGGGAAAAGCTTCAGTCAGAGCACTAGGCTGATTGCCCACCAGAGAATCCACACTGGGGAGAGATCCGATGAGTGTTCTGAGTGTGGGGAGAGGTTTCAGAGCCGATACCGTCTCCTCAAGCATCAGCAGATTCACACAGAATAGAGGCCCTTCTGCTGCCCTGACTGCAGGAAGGGCTTTTAGAAAAACTGCACTCTCGTCACCCACCAGTGGATCCACACTGGGGAGAGGCCCTGACAGTGTCCCAAGTGTGGGAAGAACTTCTCCCAGAACTCTGCCGTGACCCAACACCAAGGGAGGCAGCAGTAAGGGATGCCCAACAAGTGCCCTGTGTGCAGGAAGAGTGTTGCCTTGATTTTTAAAGATTTTCTGAGCCTTCTAATGTTTACATTCTTGTAGCAAACTTTCTCAAACACTTTCTGTAAATAACTTCTTGTTTGGCATTCTTTTATAGAAGAAGAAAAATATGATGGACTGTTAGTTTGTCCAGTGTCATTGGAGAGGTGGCACTTTCACCCTCCAATCCATGGTCGCTTTTAGAAAACTGTAAATGTTGGAGTCAGGAAATAAACTTCCCTTTTCTTCCCCTTGAGAGCAGCAGTGTGTGCGCTCGTGTTGTTTTGTGTCCTACAGTGACAGGAAGAGCTTTGAGTGCTGCTTCAACTCCATCCCCCATTGGGGACCCCCACTGGATGGTCCACAGTGACCCTCGCTGGGCGGAGACTTGGTCATCCATGATCCTGGTGATCCATGTTGGGAAGACACCTGGCTGGTGATCCCCACATCTTCCTGGCTCTCCTTGGGCACTTGGACACGGCCAGAGAAAAATCCATTGGGATGCAAACAGACATCAGAATTTCATAGTGGACAGCACAGTTTTTTACTTTCGACCCCAAAACAGTCTCACCTTTTGCATCCAGTCATTGCTTCGAGTGGCATCCAGAATTCCAAATGGTGTTGGAGGTCTTTTCCAACCTGAATCATTCCATGATTCTAATTCTCTCTGGCCCACTAGCATCTTCCACAGCCAAATGGTGATTGACTGGGGCAAAACCCAGGATTTTGGAGACAGTGGAGTGGAAATCTTTCTAGAAAAGGTCCTTTCTACCCGCCCAGGCACATGGATAGTCAGCCAGCATGGACACATAAATGCTTTTATTTTGGCCTTTATTTTCTTTCATTTTTCATTATCCTTCACCCAACATTGGGGTAAATATAAAGACATTCAACTAAGACATGGATGGTGACATTGTGGGACTTGGGTGGGGACATGGTAGGGATGGGGACAAGGACGTGGGTGGGGATATGGTGGGGATGGGGACAAGGACCTGGGTGGGGATGTGGTGGGGATGTGGACAAGGACCTGGGTGGGGATGTGGTGGGGATGGGGACAAGGACATGGCTGTGGATGGCGATATTGGGCATGGGGGGTGTCACAGATAGAGATGGTGACATGGGGCTCTATGGCCATGGATGAGGAAATGGGGGACATGGCCATGGATGGTGACACAAGTGGCCTAGAGACAAGTCCATGGGTTGACATGTCCATGCCATGGGGTGTCCCATGGCCAAGGACAACACATCCCCACCACCACCATGATACTGTCCCTTTCATGCTGCCATTTATTCCCTGCTCCTCCCCATTGTCACCGCACTGTGAACCCAGCCAGGGACAGGGGTGACATTTGGGGACACTCCTGTCCCCACTCCAGCACATACCTGGGGCCAGCAGAGAAGGGGATGAAGGACGACGGGGACCGTTCCTTGCTGTTTTCCAGACTGAACCTCAGAGGACTGAACACCTGGGGTGACACCAACACAGTCACACCGAGGGGACACAGCTGTCACCGCCGTGGTGACAGGGACACCTCATAGGGTGGCCCTACCTCACGCTTGGGCCAGAGGTCTGGGTTGTGGTGGGTCCCATAGATGCTCATCAGGCAGATGACCCCTGGTGGGATGGGAATGGCCACTTTAGGGACAGCAGATGAGGATGGGTGGTGACACTGGGGACACCCTGGCCATGCCATACCCTTGGGGATGACACAGCCATCACACAGGGGGATGTCCTCGGTGCAGCGCCGGGACACAGCAGTGACAGGAGGGTGCAGCCACAGGCTCTCCTTGATGCACATGGTGGTGAAGGGCAGCTGGGACAGGTCGTCCCTGGGGACAAGCGGGGGTGGCATCGTGTCCCCAAGCCACAAGACCGGGGTGGCCCTGGGGACATCTCACCATTCAATGTCTGCAGTGTCCCGGCCAGCCAGGAGCTCCTGTACCTGCTGGCGGCATCGCTCCTGGTGCTCAGGATGGCCGGCCAGGTTGTAGAAGAGCCATGCCAGGCCACTGGCCGTGGTGTCATGGCCTGTGGGGACACTGGGTGAGTGAGGGGATACTGGAGTGGCTCCTCCCCAGTGGCACCTGGGAGCTCGTGCTCACCCTCAGACATGAAGGTGTCAGCCTCAGCCGCGATGTCCTCGTCCGACAGGGTGCGGCCATTCTCGTCCTGCAGAGGCAAGATGAGCCACGGGCCACTGGGGCCACCAGTCTGTGGGCCACCTGGGACCAAATCCCATCCATGGCCACCACCCTATGGCACCACCATCCCACTGGCCACCAGCTCTATGGTCAATGCTGCCCATGGCCACCACTGTTCCCCTGTAGCCACCAGTCTATATCCAAGCCTCCCATGGCCACCAGCATCCTACTGGCCTCTATGGTCAATCCTTCCATGGCCACCACCACTCTCTTGACCACTTTCATGCCCCATGGCCACCACCCCAGCCCCACCTTGGTGAGCAGCAGGATGTACTCGCTGGGCTGCCTGTACCAGGGACGATGTGGGGACACTGTGGCCACCAGCATGGATGATAGCAGGACCATTGGGGCCACCAGAATGGCCAGCAGGGACAGTGATTGGACAGGATGGCCAGTGGGGACCATGGCAGAGCCAGCACAGCCACCAGGATGGCCAGCAGGGACAATGGTAGGGCCACCAGGATGGTGTCATGATCCGCTCGTACAAGCGAGGGTCATGATGGTTTGTTAACTGATCTGAGTGCAAAAGCAACACGGAAGGGGATTTTGGTATTAATCAAAACAAATGCACCTCTTGTTGAGTGCCCACAGCAGATGTGATGGAAGGATTAGAAAGGAGAATAAAGGAGAGAGAGAGAGAGAGAGAGAAAGAGGGGAGGAATAGCTGCCAATGGAGAGATGAAACCCTCGTGGTCCCGCCAATAGATCCGTCTTGTCATGTCAGGGAGAATCTCAAAGTCTTGGTTCTGTTATAGTCCTCCACCAAGGGGGGGAGCAGGTAAGTCTATTGAAACCACCGAGAGGGAACAGGTAAGTTTACAGACAGTCCATGTTCTCAGTAGTGAGTGAGACCAATTGTTTTCTTGGTCCAGGGAACACACCTGCAGGCAACACTTGGCAAACATCTGGCTTCAGTTCGGCCAGCCCCCTGTGTTAGAGTTATAGGGGTCTCAGTCTCAGCCCTTGGGAGGGGGCTTCAGTCTCCGTCACAGCGGTCGTGAGGCAGCTGAGGGAAACCTCAGAGTGTCTCTTACAGATGATCAGTGGGGACAGGTGTCAATCACTCCTGGCCGTGGGTCTCATAGCTGAAGATGAACTTCTGGAGCGTGTCCAGGGTGAGGAGGCTCAGGGGCTGCAGCACCTCCAACTCCACCGGCCCCCACCAGCTGCCACTGCTGCTGCCGCCCACTTGGCCTGCGGGGAAGGGCTGGGTTGGGGAGGGAACAGGGAGGGGATCAGGGACATGGGATAAATTTGGGGGTGGGACAGGGGTGGGAGAGGGGGAGGAGTTGAAGAGAAGGTGTGGAACAGGAATGTGGTGATAAATGAGGGGTGGGGTTGGGGTTTGGGGGCAGCTTTGAGTTTGGGGTATGGGACAGTACAGAATTTGGGTACAGGACGGGGCTCGGGGTGCAGGACAGGACTCAGGATGCAGCAGTGGGTGCAGGACAGAATTTTGGGTGCAGGACTGTCCTATGGTGACGTTATGATGCTTGTATCCCCATCCATGTGTTCTGTTTATGCTGGATATTATGTTCTGTGCCTTCAAGACTGGCTCTGAAGAGCGAAGTTTTGTTTTGGTTTTGTTATCAGCCGCTCCCCCACGGCTGGCGGGACACAGAGACAGGGCAGTACATGGTGCTGCTTTGGCTTTTTGCTTGGCTTTTTGCTTTGCTCTTGCTTTTGTTTCTGCTCATTAATTAGTTTAGCTAAGCACTCCGAATTTTTCCCTGGACTGTTTTTCCTTTCTCTTTTTTGGAACCACTCAAACCTGCTCCAGACTCGGACCTGGGAAACACTGAGAGTTTGCACCTTGTGGCTGCAGCAGCTGCCCCAGCACCGGAGGGACTGATAACAGAGCGACCACTCCCAAGAGAGACTTTCTGAATTTGTCATCTTTTTCAGAGTGGTGAAAGAGTGTTGTCACCTGGTATTGTTCATTTTGTGTGCTGGGGGTGCTTTGCCTGTTAAATAAACAGGTTCTTTCCACTTCTCTCCAGGGAATCCTTCCTGACCCAGTTGTGGGGAGGGGCAATGTGCGTTTGCTTTCTGGAGGAGCCCCTTTGGAGGTTTTCTCCCAAATTTGCCCTAAACCAGGACAAAATTTGGTGCCCAACGTGTGGGGCTTGAGAGAGAGTGGAAAAAACCCTGTTCTGACTGCATTTTGGTTGCCATTACTCTGTGTTGGTATAAAGCAGTTAATGGCCATGTTTTTTGAATTCATAATGTCTCTTGGGGTGGAGGCTTGCATGCATTTCTGGTCCCTAGGTGCAGAGGATCATTAATGGGACATCACACCATGATTAATACGATAAGGGAAACCAATTTATTACAAAAAGCAAGCCATATTTATGCTGTTCTCTATTGTTCACACCTCAAGCTGATACATGATTGGTTAAATCCTTTTTACGCACGCATTTTGATATTTCAGTTAATTTTAGTTAGTCTTTCTTCTTCATGCATCTCGCTGTGGTTTTCTTGTCTGCCTTTGCATCCTGAACCGTCTGCTGCTGAGCGTGTTCTCCTTCTTTTGTGTCCTTCAAGGGCATGGTGACCTCACTCAGGTTCTATGAAGGCTGGATTGTGAACATGTTACATATGTCCATTGTCCTCCAAAAAACCCTCAGCACTCCTCCCGGTGCTTTCTGGTCATTCAAGTGCCCTTCAGCTGACTGGTTTCATGCTTTGAGCTTCAGGGAATTGCCCAATCTTTCTGAAGCTGAAATAAATATCATATTAGTCAACATCTTAATTGTGTTTATATCTCACAGAATTGCCTTTTCTTTTGCCTTTGTCTAAAACTGTTCCTGTGCGGAAATCTCTGGGGGATGGTGGACATGTCAGATGCTGCTGGGACATCCCAGAGCACTTGGACCTTGGCTCTGCACAGGAGAGCTCTTCATCCCCTTTCTCTCTTTTCCTCCCTCTGGGCATGGAGGGAGCTCCTGACTTCAGTGTGTGACTCGTGTGTGCAAAGAGCAAATCTGGGCAGAATTGGGGCAGGGAGGGTTTGGGGGGACCTTGGGATCTGTGCTGGGCACAGAAGGTGCTTTCCACTGCTCTGAGGCTGTCTGCTGTGGAAAGTGGATTTAATATCCAGCAGAGGAATGACTTTTGCATTTGATGGAACTGTGCCTTCCCTTGGCTTTGTTGGCTGAAAAGATACAGAGGAGCACACACAGAGTTACCAACTCCTGGATTCCAGCAGTGTTCAGATAGAAATTACAACAGGAGGTAGGGTCAAGATGTGTGCTTGCCTTGTGGTCAGCCTTCAATACCCCTTGGTCTCTCTGGGCCCTTCCCCCAGGTGGGGCTTGGGCTCATTTGGTCCCTCAGGAGCTGGGCTGGGGCTGCAGAGGTGGCTGTGGAGCATTGCCTGTGCTGTGCCAGGGACTGGCAGCCACTGCTGGGCTGGGATAGAGGCTCTGGGGGGATTGGGGCTCCAGGGCAGGGCAAGGCTGGACCTGCCCCTTCCTCCCCCCCACACAAAATGTTTAGAGCCAACAATCTCCTCCAGTCTGTCACAACAGGCAATGCTGGAAGTGAAATCCCAGTTGTGGCCATGGGCACCTGGCTGAGAAGGACAGTTTTGTTCCATAGGAAGGAAAGCACAGAGCCTCAGTGTTTGGAAGGCAGGTGAGAGTCTCACTAGGCCAAGGCCAGCCAGACTTGTCAGGAATGGCAGATTTTTTTTGGGAGCAGTCTTTGGATTTAGGGAATTCTGGAGGTGGAAGACCAATCTCAGCCATGCATGCCTGGAGAAGTAGGACAGTTCTTTCTCATAGGGAGGAAAGCACGGAGCCTTCCCCAGTGTTTTGGGGACAGATGGGAGGTGACTCTCCTGAAAACATTGCCTGCCACACTTGTCCTGGCAATATTCCTATGGGAAAAATTTGGAGTTGAAATCCCAGTTCTGGCCATGAGTAATTAGAAGAGATTGACAGTTCCTTTCCTAGCAAGGAAAGCACAGAGCCGCAGTGCTCCAGGAGCTGATGAAAGGCAGCCTTTGACATTCCAACATCAGCCAGAGCTGTCCAGTGGCCCCTGGGAGGCCAAGCCAGCCAGGCCTGTTCCATGTTCCCTCAGTTCCATGGGACCCAATGGTCCCTTGCTTCCATGTGTCCCTGAGGTGCCATAATGCCCCCTTGGTGACACGAGGCCCTGAAGGGTCCCAATGGTCTCCATGGTTCCATCAGGCCCCACAGAACCATAATGGTCTCTGGGTTCCATGAAGCCCCGCTGTGTCACCAAGGCCCCTTGGTTCCATGGGCTCCAGGGGTGCCACAATGATCCCCTTGGTTCCATGAGGTTCCATAGTGCCACCACGGTGTCCTTGGACCTGCTGGGACTCTCGGTGTGTTCCCAGACACCCCCAGCATGGTTACAGACACTCCCAGTATATCCCAGTTGCCTTCAGCATACTCACAGTCATTCCCAGTCACATCCACTTGGCCCAGTAAGATTCCACTTTCCACCAGTATGATCCCAGTCACTCCCAGTGAAGGGAACGGACCGGGATGGACTGGGACAGGCTGGGATGGACTGGGACACCGGGATACACCAGGCAGGATACACTGGGACACACTGGGATACACTGGGACACACTGGGATATACTGGGATACACCGGGACATACCAAGACACACCAGGATACTCCAGGATACACCAGGACACCCTGGGATTCACCGTGCCCAGCACTGGGACCCACTGGGAGCAGGATCAGAGCACACTGGGACTCAGCAGGGCCAGAACTGGGGCAAAAGGGATCATAGTGGGACCCACTGGGATATACTGGGAGTGACTGCAACCATACTGGGGATGACTGGGAACACACTGAGAGTGACTGGAGTCACTGAGTCTACATTGGGGGCAACTGGGAAGACTGGGATCACAGTGGATTCCTACCGGGGTCATACTGGGAGTGACTGGGTCTGTGCTAGGGTGTCGTGGTTTTGGTTTGCTAATATGAGATCTCTTTAATTTTGAGATTTTTTTGGCTAATGCACTAAAGAATGTGGTGGGTTTGGTGTTGGTTAATTACTAATACACTTATTTTTGGTTGTGAGATAGGATTAGGAGAAAGGTAAAGCAGGCTCAAAACTTTAAAAGGGTAGAAAGAAAAATTTTAATAATAGTAAGTAAAAAGAAAAAAAAAGGTAGTAAGAATCAAAGCAAACTTTTTAGAATACTTCTCCCCACAACTTTTTCTTTCTCACTGACAATGTAAAGAAACTAAACTTAAGATTTCTAGTCAGTTTACTACCTCTCAAAGAGTCTTTTTTTAGTTCACTTAGGGAGAGAAGTCCCTCTTGATAAAGTTATGGAGACTTTTCTACAAAAGGAAAAAAACAGTTTTCTCGTGGTTCTCAATTTTGTCATGAATAACAACTGCCAGGGGAACCTTGCTATCGTAAAATATTTCTTATTTCTACAAACCTTCCCACAGCTTGGAGATGGGCTATGTTGATTGATGGGGTATTGTTTTAAAGATGAGCTGTTCAAAGGCAAAAGTTCTCATTATCTATCTCTAAAATCATCTTCATCTCTGGGAGCACAGATCTTCATTTTTAGAAGCACAAGACTGTGCTCTTTCTTTGTGCAAACTTCTCATGAGATTATAGCTATTTCAACATCTGCTTACTTTAACATAGAAGCCTTTACCTAATATCAATTCAAACACTTTCATTTCCTTATAGTTTTATGTGTTATAAGGGAAAAGAGTCTTTTCTTTATAGCTTACAAGAGGATTTCAGCTCTAAAAACAAAGCATCTTCTCCCCCTCCCATCTGGGCCTTACTTACCTTCTTCTTTATTACCTTTAATATCTTCATCTTGTTTTTAATATACGTGCATGTTGTTCTTTTCTCTCACTCAGAAGAAGACTGAAGCACTGAAAAAGTTAACATCACGCCTGAAGCCTACCTAACCCACCAATAACTACTAACAGAAAGCTGTGGCTCAGTTGTGTTCAGATCAGCTTTGTAGTTAGTGTTTAGCTTTCTACACCAGCCACAGAAGTCTCTGGTCTCAGCCAGGCTAAGAAGAAGAAGCAGCAGCCTGACAGCGAGATCTTCGCAGCCACAGCCAGCCCTGCTCTGGCTAAAGCTCCGCAGCCTCCCCTGTCTCCTTGCCCGGCAGCTGCTGAAGCCCAGCCCGGCCAAACCAGAGCCCATGGAGAGAGAAGCCAGCAAGCAGCCCAGGAAATAGAAAAGAAGCCCAGCCTGCAGCAAGACGGCCCAGCCCAGCCCAGACACAGAGCTGAAGCCCAAACCGAAACCCAGCACCTCCCTGCCGACCAACAAAGAAAAGAAAAAGTTTCTGAATTTTTTGGTCTTTACCATGTGTGTTTCACAAAAGCGTGTCTAGCTTTTCAGCAGCTCAACAGACTGTCAGATACACAAAAAACTTTGCATCACTTCCCTACATTTCCTCCCATTCCCAAACATAACACAGGGGCCACTGGGAACAACTGGGATCAGACTGGGAGCAACTGGGAGCAGCTAGGACCAAGCTGGGAGCAACTGGGATCATCATGGCATCAGAGTAGGATCATACTGGGAGGGACTGGGTCTGTGCTAGAGGCAACTGGGATCACACTGGGAGGAAATGGGGACATGCTGGGGACCAATGAGATCATACTGGGAGCAACTGGCACCACACTGAGGGTGACTGGGATCCTTCTGGAATCATACTGGAAGTGACTAGGGGCAGGCTGAGGGCAATTGGGACCATGTTGGGGCAACTGGGATATACAGGAAATGACAGGAATCATGCTGGAGGTGACTGGGAGTGGCTGTGAGCAAATGGAATCATACCGGAAGCTACTGGGAGCAACTGGGAGTGAGTGGAAACACATTAGGGACAACTGGGATGTACTGGGAGAGACCAGGAGTGACTGGAATCACAAAAGAACCATAAAGGAAGTCACTGGAATAATACTGGGAGTATCTGGGATTGACTGGAATCCTACTGGGTGACTTGGAGTGACTGGGACCATACTGGGGGCAAATGGCACTGTACTGAGAGTGACTGGGTTCATCCTGGAATCATACTGGGAAGGAGTGGAACCATACTGGGAGTGTCTGGAACTATAGTAGGGGTGAATGGGAACACCTGGGATCATACTGGGAGTGACTGGGATGATACTGGGATCACACTGAGTGTAACGGGAAGTGACTGGGACCATCCTGGGGGTGACTGGGAGCCACAGGGCCCATGCTGGGAGTGACCTGGGGGGAACTGGGGGAACTGGCCCGGCTGGGGCTCAGGGTTGTTCTCCCCCAGGGCTGCCCTGGCTCCTGCTGCCACCCTGGCCCCACAGAGCCGAGGGACAGGGGACAGCTGAGGGACAGGAGACAGGGGCAGGGACGTGGAGAGGTAGAAGGGAGTTCCAGGGGGTCCTTGAGCCCAGGAAAGGGGAGTCCAGGGTTTCCCAAAAAGGGGGGACAAGGGTGGGGACACCAGGGATGTTCGAGAACGAGGAGTTCAGGGGGTCTCTGGTTTTGCACACAGCTGGGGCTGGGGACTGGGAAAGGCAGGAATGGGGGACCAAGGCATTCCAGGGCATCCCAGGGTCAAGCCAATGGCCAGTCTGGAGGCTGGGAGCCATGGGATGGCCGGGAAAAGGGGAGCAGAGAGCCCTGATGTCCAGGAATGGGGTGTGAAAAATGCATGTATTTTATGATTGGCTTTTCACAAATATTAAAATGAATATTATATGTGTTGTATTAGAAAGCAATGCTGTATTAATTTTCTTAAGTACTGTGTTAAATATAGTTTTAGGTTATAAAAATTGTTAAAATAGAACTATGCTATGTAAGATGCTTTGTTTAAAAGAAAGGACTTGCAGCGAGATAACTTGCAGCCACAGGACACCTAGATCTTTCAGAGAAAAAGAATTTATGGCCTTCTTATCAGAAGAAACAAACTTCTTCCCACCTTGGAGGTGCTATTAGGATTAGAGGGAAGAAGTTGACACTGGTCAGACAGAATCCTGTGTTTGAATGGAATTTATGCATCATGTATGAAGTGTATGAATATGCAACGGGCTGTTGTTTTTAAGGGTTAATCCTTTGTTACCAGGGGTCCTTTTTTGGGCCCGTGATGCCCAGAAAAAGGTACCTGGACGTCCATAACTCTTTGTTTTTATTGTCTCATATTGTCTTAATTCAATTTGTCCAAATTGTTATTACTCTAATTGTGTTACTATATAACCATCTTATTACTATTAAACTTTAAAAATTTTAAAAACAAGTGATTGGCGTTTTTCACAATTTGGTAGCAGAGGATGGTTACTAACTCCTCGCTGCCGGTGCTTTGGGAGAGTCAGAGTGGGGAAGGCGCGCCCTGCCCTCTTTGGCAGCCTTGCTCTGCTTCCCCTGAAGTGACCGACAGACGCAGGTTACGATCTGTGGACAAAAGGAGACAATAAAACAAAGAGAACGGGAAAAGGGTCCCTACAACTGCTGTAATTTGCCCCCTAAGAGTAGTAGTGCGCACGAAGAACCCGGGAAGGAAAAAGGATTGGTAAGTATTTCTCGGGGGGCAGGTACGGGGGGATGAATGTGTGTGAATGAGAGGCGGGCTGGTTGTCCCAGACCTGCCAAGTGAGTGCGGAGTCTCCCACGCTGCGTTTCCAACTTTTCGCTGGAAAAGCGGCCAGTGAAGAGACAAAGCGACTCATAAGAGAGTGAAAGAATCCCCGGGGGTGACTGGGACTGGGTCTCAGGGAGGGGTTGGACCCCTCGGTGGTGGGGAGCAAGGTTTCCTAGCCCAATCCACTAGGAAACAGGACAGGAGGGGCTCCTAAAACCTGCTGGGTTGAGGGATTTATATTCCAAGAGCATCCAAGAGCAGGGTTGAGCAGAATTCTGTCCGAGTGAGGATATGCCCGAGAACACTCAGGGTGGGACAACACAGCTAGATTGGGGGATAAAAAAATGCCCAAGAACATCCAGGGTTGGACAACACAGCAGAACAAATTAAATGCCAAAGAGCATCTGTAGTTGTACCACACCGCTGGGTTGAGGGACAGAAAATGCCCAAGAGCATCTGAGGTTGAACAACACAGCTGGATTGAAGGAAAATTACCCGAGAGCATCTGGGGTTGGACAACACGACAGGATTGAGGGAAAAATTGCCCAAGAGCATTTGGGGTTGGATAACACAGCTGGGTTGAGGGATATCCAATAGCACCGGGACTGGCCAGTAACACCTAAACTTGTAATAGGCGATGTGAAAGTAAAAGGTACCTTATTGTTGTTTTGTGGTGTGTGAGAGTGACACACACACAGAGCCAGCCTCAACTTCCTGGGCAGGTGGGAAGGGGGAGGTGTGGAAAGAGCGAGTGACCTGCACACCAGGCTGCAGCTCCCGGCTGGGTGGGGGCTTCTGGGCCCAAGAGGAGCGAGTGACCTGCGAACCAAGCTAGCGTTCCCTGGGCGTGTGAGGGGCCGTAGCTGAAGAGTGTGAAAGACACGCAGACAGCCTCACAGGGGAACGGGCACCAGAGGCAGCCAGAGTCAGGGCCCTTCTAGGGGGCCTGGTGACACTGAGACCTGGAGGTAAACCCCAAAGCGAAAGAGGGGGCCACAAGGACCTGTGATTTTCTAGCAATAAGGATCCCCTTTGTGTCTTGAGAGTGTGAAGGAATGTGTGAAAGTGAATGAGAAATAAAAGTGAGTGAATGTAGACGAATGAAAGTATAGGTAATGTCGATTGTGCATTTTAAGCCTTACCATATCTCCTTGGAGGGAGTTGGATTGTATTGAAAAGCAGTGTGAGAAAAAGGGGTTTTTTTTGGTGTAAGTAGTTGAAAGAAAAGTGGTATTTAAGTTGTTAGTAAAAAGTGAAAAACAGAAGCAGGGGACGAATAGATAGAAAACTGAAAAATGAGACAGAAATTCAGTAAGGTGGATACAGGAAAAGAAAAGCAGAAAAAAAATACCAACAGAAATACCCCAAGACAGCACTTTGGGAGTTATGTTAACAAACAGAAATACAACTCATTGCAAAATACAGGGTATGCAGAAGTTGATGAGTGTCGACGGAAGGGAACCAGGACATCATTTTGATCATCACAGGCTCGATTTTATTGATCAGTACGGCGGGTTAAATACAGTTAATAATGAGCTTCATACATATTGCAAAAGTTGAGCTCAGGATTGGTCAGCTTGCATATCAGCACTTACGCCTACTTCTACATTCCTATGGTTCTACTTTTGATACTTTCTACATATTCTTAGGATGTATTCAGGGCTAATCTCAACTCCCTATGCTCATGTTGCAGCAAGGTCACTGCTGACTCTTCCTTTCAGCTTGCTGACTGCTGACTTTTCTCCTTCAGTTTAACCAGTGGCATTATGTCAGTGTGGCCTTTCTCAGCCAACCAATTATTAATGATTCTCTCCACATTTCCCCCGTTTTCTTCTTGTGCAAGGAGATTAGTTTGCCATGTTTTTGCTATTGTACGGCTGACCATGTTTTGGATACAGTTAAAGATACAAGGCAAGATAAGCAAAAACAGTAAAATTACACCCAGCAATCCTATAGCATAGATCACAAGGTTCCTCAGCCACGGTCCGAGTCCCAGGCCTTTAAGCCATTCGTCAATTCCTAAACCGTCTTCTTCCTTAAGTTTGTGAAGTCCCTGTTGTAACTCTTTTATCTTAGTGTGAATGGACACTGAATGATCAGACAGATTCATGCAACACATTCCCTCAAACTCCTCACATCCATGCCCTTGTGCTAAGAGCAAAAAATCTACAGCAGCTCTATTTTGCAAAACAGCATGGTTAACACTTTGCACATCTGCAGTTAACATGTCTAGAATTTGTGATGTCTTGTTCAGCTCATCCCTTGCCCAGCATCCTAATTGTTTTGCTAAATTCATGGCTTTATTGGCAGATCCTCCTGGTAAGATAGTTGAAACTACCACCTGCTTGAATGTGCCCCAAAATCGTGGATCTCCTATCTTGCTGCAGTCTAAGTCATGTATGCTACGTTTTTTCCTGTTTGAATTTTGACTCAGCTGCATTAGCAAGGACACATTAGGATGAAACAATGACAATTTTCCCAAAAAACAGGGTCCACCCTGTGGTTTAGCTGGTATACCATTCCATGCCCTGTCTCCACAAATCAAAAATATTCCTGTGGGTAATTTCATTGGTGCTGTGATATTTGTGCCGTTACATTGACTGTAATGCTGTGGAGAGAATTCACTCACATTCAGGGATGAATCTAGGGTGGCCCATGTTTCTTTAGGTTGGTTTAAATTCTGAGCACCCGAAAGTTTGAAGCTAAACCATCCACCAGCTGTAGTGTTAGATATGCTGGCATTTGTACTTCCAAAAAGATCCAATTCCTCAGGAGGAGAGTGCAAAGAGGTGTTAAGTGATTGGATTAGTAAGCATTGACGATAGCCATCACTCTGACCTGCAGTATACCCTTGTTGCACTGGCAATGTGATGTTTGAGATGTTAGACATACATAAGGTTTGATTGTTTATCAAACTACAAAATTCTCCAGGAGACCACACCGGAAGTCCCACCAGGCATGTTCGAAATGGGTTAGTGACTCCTCCAAGACTAAGACAAAGTGATGATTGGTTAGTTTGATTAGCAAGCGTTACCCATAAATTTTCCCTTGGTTGACTAAAGTGTGTTACTCCTACTGCCTCACTTGCTACAGCATTGAGCAGTATAACAAAAACAAACCTCATTTTTCTTTCTGCTTACTTTGTTTTTTCTTTCTTCGCTGTCTTTTCCCTGGTTTGCTAGATTGTCTATTGTAAGGCTGAGTCAATTCTTGGATATACTGATCTAATTCTAAATCAGCATCCTTGCTCACAGGTATATCACGAGGTAAGTTTGAAGGCAAATCAGCTTTGCAGCGAGCTGCTATGATGCGTGAGGCTTTAGTAATTTCAAATATTCTAAGGTTTTCCTGTAACTTCCACCTAAGATATGCTATAACCACTTGTTCTGCACTCTCAAAGAGCTGTAATCCTGTCCGTCCTGGCAGGCCAGTACTTTGTTCAAGAGCTCTAACCCAGATATGATTTCGAATCCACTTTCCAAAACAAGATGTACACCATAAATATCCTAATGACTTCTGTGAATACCAATAAACCTGATTACAATCTGCACAATGCAAAGCTACCCATGCATAGCATTTATCTTTATCCCTTTTGCAAACATAACAAGGAAGCGAATGTAAGTAAGGACCAGTATAAAATTGTGTATCTTCAACCCAAAGCAACCAATTCAATGGTGGTGATCGCAAAGCCTCTTCAGCCTTTTTACTATATGAGGCTAACAGCTCAAGGTCTTTCTTTAACACAAGGTGTATCTTATTTCGTAATCGTAGTTCTTGTTCGTTAACCTCCTCAACAACTATATCCTCCCGAGGGTCCCACAACAGCAAAATTGTTCTAATCATAGAAAATTAATTAGCAATCACTGATACCCCTATTCAAATGAGACCGTTCCCCTTTTTGCCTTCTTCTTCTTATCTCTCTTCAATCTTGCTGCTCCTAATTTCACTGGTCCTGCCACTTTCAAACTTAATTTTTGCAACTTATCAACGCAGCAATCTAATGCTCTATCAGGATCCCCTTGGAAGGGTCCTACAACTGAATGCTGTGTTAAAGGCACTAATTTCCTACACCTTATAGAAACTATACGTGATTTACTTTGAACCTTAATTCTATTTACAATACATTGTATTTCCCATCGATAATAAGCAAGAACCTTCTGTTCAGGAGACTCATAAAGATTTAAAGCTATATATGTGTTTTGCCCCGTTTGTCTCCTTAATTCATCTTGCCAGCTTTTACCCCACGTGTGCTCGTGTTTACAGGTATGACACCACAAATCCCGTAATAATGATTGTTCTATCCAAAAAGTTCTTTTACAACCCCCACAACGTAGAGCTATCCAGGCAGCACAATGTGAATTGTGACAGTCAAGGCAATGTAGTTTCGCTGGATCTGTTAAGTGAAAAGTTGATAATGAGTCAATGAAAGCAATCAACTCCTGGGCCGTCCGATAGTGACGTGTCAGTGCTCTGTCCACCGCTTCCGAGTACCCCTTCAATTGAAACAGTAGTGGTTGTAGGACTAGAAGCAGTTTCTTCCCCAGTCGCTCCTTGTCCTCCTCCGTAAGGCGATCCACCAGAGGCTGCATCAAAAACAGGTTTAGTCCACTTAGCAGGCACCCACAAAGGCCCTGTAGGTGAGGAAACACAAAGATACCCCCGACCGCAATATAATACCTTTGCAGGTTTTTCCCATAATCCTGTACTTGGGTTCTTATACTTAACCCAGACCTCTGCTTCCTTAGTATTTTCCTGACCTGACCTCGGATGATGTTTAATTGCAGGGGGGGTATCATCTTCCCCAAAAATGCATAAATGATTAATCACATACAAAACCTTAGCCAAACATGCTTGTGGATCTGTCAAATCTTGATGTTTTTCAATATACTGCTTAAGGGTACCGTTTGCTCTTTCCACTATTGCCTGTCCAGTAGAAGAGTGTGGAATACCTGTCACGTGCTTAACAGACCACTGATTCAAAAATTTCCGGACCCTAGCACTTACATAACCTCGACCATTATCTGTTTTGATACTCTTTGGAACTCCCATAACAGCGAAACAACTTAACAGATGTCTGATAACCTGTATAGCTTTCTGTCCTGCCTGAGCCGTAGCCCATATGTAATGACTATATGTGTCTATGGTGACGTGCACATGCTTGACTTTACCGAATCTAGCTACGTGTGTAACATCCATTTGCCATATCTCATTTATTTTTAAACCTCGAGGATTAACCCCGATGCCTAGACCTATCCCACCATTATGATAACTACATGTTGGACATGCTCTGACAATGGCCTTGGCTTCTGACAAACTCAGCTCAAAGTGTTTTGCCAAACCTCTTGCATTTTGATGATATCTACTATGTGCTTCTCTGGCCAATGTGTGCTTGTCAATAGGACAAGAATTATCAATGGGTAGGGTAACCAATTTATCTGCACGTTCATTCCCTTCTCCTAAACCTTCAGACCACTTATGGCTCCTGATATGAATCACAGAATATGCTGCATTTCTTTCTCATAAAGCCTTCCTTAACTGTATCAGTAACTCATACAATCGTTTATTGTTCACTTCCTTAATTGCTGCTTCCTCTATTCGTTTGACTACTCCTGCAACATACATAGAGTCTGTGACTACATTTAAAGGCTCCTGTAAGTTGGACACCGCCCATACTACTGCTAACAATTCCAAAGTTTGTAAGCTATCTGCAGGGTCTGCTGTGAGGAGTTGATGCTTCCATTGTCCTTTTTCTTGCCAGGTGACAGCAGCACGCCTTGATTTCTTTCCTGCATCTGTAAAAGCTGTAATAGCTCCTTCTATGGGGTTTTCTTCTCTCAAAGGTCGAGTAATCCAGTTCCATTCTGTCATCCATTGCAAAACTCTAGGCACTAATTTACTAGTCTCTACTTTAGCAGGTGACATCAATAATGCTTCTTGTAAATTCTTTGAATTTATCAAGTACCAGTCCAAGGTTTCTTTTTCCATAGGTAATCTAATAGTAGCAGGTTCTCTAACATCCACTTCAAGAATTCTGAGACGCCCCTTTTTGATTAATGCAGCCAATTGTTCAATTTTTGAAGATATTGTTTTCTTATGCTGTAGTGGTGGTGATAACCATTCCAACACCCGTATCTCCCCCGTTTTCTTTTGCAACTGAGAGAGAGCACCAAGCAAGTGGCAAGGGCTATTCCAAATAGTAAGGTCAATGGGGTGGTCGAGTTGTCGACGAGACACATACCCTTGCTGTACACAGTTACTAATTTGCTGCAAGACAAGATGATGCTCCTTTGTCGGGTGTACAGGAGTAGTAGGGTCCACACCTTTTAACAAAGGTCATAGGGCTTCTAATAAGTGATTTGGTACTCCCACAATAGGCTTCAGCCGCTGTAAGTCGCCCAGCAACTTCTGTGCATCATGTAGAGTTTTAATGTCCAATTGTAATTCCAATTTTTGTGGTATCACTATTTGATCCGTCAAAGTCCATCCCAAATATTTCCAGGGCTTTGTAGTCTGAATTTTCTCTGCAGCAATAACAAGTGAATATGCAGCAAGAGTATTTTTAATGGTGTTAATCTGTAAAGAGGAGAATGGCTGTTGCTGTGCAAACAAAATATCGTCCATGTAATGATATATTATAGTTGCTGGCCACTTACGACGTAGTGGCTGTAATGCTGCATCAACATAAAGCTGACATAAAGTGGGGGAGTTGCGCATGCCCTGCGGAAGAGATGTCCATTCAAATCTTTTATCTGGTTCCCCACGATTTATTGCTGGTAAAGTAAAAGCAAATCTCTTCATGTCATCAGGATGCAGGCCAATAGTGAAAAAACAATCCTTTAGGTCAATAATTAAAAGTGGCCAGTGTTCTGGAATCATAGCTGGATTTGGAAGACCAGGCTGTAAGGCCCCCATTGGTTCCATTTGGTCATTTACAGCCCTCAAATCATGTATCAAACGATATTTCCCTGATTTCTTTTTGATTACAAAAATAGGTGTATTCCAAGGGCTTGTGGACAGTCGCAGGTGTCCCTTTGTATATTGTTCCTGTACCAATTCATGGGCATGCATAAGACTCTCCCCTTTTAATGGCCATTGCTTAACCATCACCGGTGTATCCGTTTTCCAGGTGAGTGGAATGGGGAAAGTCCAAGCAATGGCAATTACCCCAAAGGGTGCTGATTAGTTAACACCACTCCCAATTGTGTTAAAATGTCCCTTCCAATTAAACAGGAAACTGTAGGAGGCAGTTGAACAATTGAAAACACAGCAGATATTTGTTGATTCTCAATGCACACAGACAAAGACGGCGACCTGCTTGCCAATGTAAATCCTCCCACTCCTGTGAGCATGTTTGATGAAGGAAATAGAGGCCAATGTTGTGGCCAGGCTTCTGGAGAAATGATGCTAGTATCTGCTCCTGTATCCAATAATCCATAAAGGGTTATGCTTTGATGCCCATAGGTAATTTCAACCTTTTGTTTTGGTCTATTTTGTAAATCCACAGTTAAAAGTGTAACACCGGTAGAGCCAAAACCTTTTTCATCCCGTGCTTGCCCAGTAAATGATTGTATTCCTGATGTCATTTGTGACAGTGGTACCAATTGTGCAATGCGTTGTCCTTTTGTAATTTTAATCGGAGGATAAAGGGTGTAAGCCATAATTTGTATTTCCCCTGTAAAGTCCGCATCGATAACACCAGGCAAAACAAATAATCCCAACATAGTTATAGAGGAACGTCCCAGCAATAATGCTCCACATGTTTGTCCATTTAGTATAAGAGGACCCTTTATTCCAGTGGGTATCCTCTCAGGCCGGTTCGTCATTAGTGTGACGTCTACTGCTGCTGATAAGTCCAAGCCGAGGCTCCCGGTTGTTGCGGGTTGCAGACAGGAGGTGGCAGCGATGTCACGGCAGCTGCTGGTGTCTCCGATGGCACGGCGGCAACTTGTGTCTGGGCGCGGCCCCCATGATTCGCGCTCTGCAAATGGTTTCCCGACCGGCGCCTACAAGCCGTAGTGTTGTGGGAGCTGGATCGACAGTGTTGACACCATACCCCAGTTGCTCGGCACGTTCGGCGTGTATGTCCTTCGTTGCCGCATCGGTAACAGTTGAGGAATGGCTTCGAGCCCCCTTGAGTGAATGCCAGAGAGCCATTTCGGAGAGGAGCAAGAGCAGCTAGCACCTGATTTTGGGTGGACTCTGCTTGCTTTTGCAACCCCAATCCTAATTCCTTTAAGGCTTCTGCTATAAATGCCTGTGAAGCTGTTGGCATTAATGCCATTCGCTCTAATGCTTCCTCAATAGTCCAATTTGCCCCTAAAGTAGCTAACACTCTCTGGGTTGCTGGATTGCTATTTTGCAAGGCACACTGCTTCAATAGCACCCCCTTCATGTAATCTGCCACACCAGCCCGATCTATAGCAGTAGCTGCTCTATCTATAAAATTTCCAAATGATTCTTCCCTTCCTTGCTTAATACCCATATAAGCCGGTAACCCTCCTGGCTCTTTAACCATATCTATTGCAGCACGCACCAACCTCATAGACTCTCTAAGTTTATCAGCTCCCGATATCATCTATGCCTCTGTACGCAAATATGCCCCTAAGCCCATCAGCTCCTCTACTGTCACCCCATGTAATGGGTCTCCCTGGGCTCGTTGTACAGCAACCGATTCATTTACCAACGCGTGCCAATGGGCATTAAATAATAACTGCTGATGCTGAGTAAATATCAACCGAACTATTCCTCTTAAATCATTAGGACATAAAACCTGAGTATTAAAAAGATAATCTAACATTTGCTTAACAGGTTCACTTTTTACTCCAAACTGACTAACCGTAGAACGTAGCTGAGTTAACAGCTTCCAATCTAAGGGAGTATATTCTGCTATATTATGCGTAAGGTTCCCCTGTGCATCATACTGTGGTGTGTATGTGACTGGACATGCAAGACTAGAAGCTATTTCCACCGCCTCACCATCCCCCATTTGCATTACTTCTTTCGCCAAAGCAGCCCAAGCTTCCCTCCTCTGTTTAGCCATCTCCCCCCATGGATCACGGTGTGCCCCTGGGATGGGATCTGGCCCTTTAAGGGTGCTATGCTGCTGGCGCTTCGGTGCAGACTCCGAGGTTTCGCGCGGGGGAGGCAGTGAAGCAGAGGCTGGCTCGCGCGGGGGAAGCGGGAGCCCCCCCTCCCCTGCTGGAGCTGACAGTGAAACCGGAGCCGGCTCAAGCGGAGCCTGCCTGCGGGGGGGAACCAGCCCCCCCGCTGGAGCCGCCTCGGGCGGGGAAATGGGCCCCTCCCCCACCGAAGCTGTAACCGGAGCCGGCTCATTGAGGGGAAGCGGCGGAGGCAAGGCTGGCGGCGGAGGCGAAGCTGGCTTGCCCCTCCCCCCACCATCCGACTCGCCCTCCCCCTCTGACAGGAAAGGTGCAGACGGTTCCACTGCACCTATAGAGAAATCCTCCACACCACTTTGCTGGGGACTCTTAGGCATAAGTACCTTAGTTACAGAGGGTGCCAGGGGATCATCTTCACGACCATACCCTATATTCCTCTTATGAGCTTCTGTTGCCCTTTCTGCTGCCTTTCTCTCAGAGACCTGCTGAAGTAACGTGTTATACACCACCCGCCATAACTTCCCGAATTTCTTTGCTGACTTATCATCGTCTAGTACTGTATCCCACAATATTTCCCCAAACTTTCTCCACTCTGATAACTCATGAACTGTATGAGGATTAGAAAAGATACCCTTAGCATGGCCATAAGCTAATAACCCTGGTAACTCCTTTTTTAAATCTATCCCTTTTATCCCACGCCGCTCTAAATAGGCGGTAAATAAATCATATGCCGCTTGCCTATCCATACCTATTAATCAGCAAGCGCTGTTGCAGCTCTCCAGGCTCCGGCGGACACGTATTGGCTTAAGTCACAGTTGTGAACCTTAAGGGTGCTTCAAATTCCGGCACCGTCCCGGCTGCTGGGACCCAAACCCAACTTCCGGACCGTGGCGTAATCCCTTTTTCTTTTACTCCGAGAAAAAGGGCAGAGATTCGGTTATGCCCGCATTCTCCACCATTTGTCGACGGAAGGGAACCAGGACATCATTTTGATCATCACAGGCTCGATTTTATTGATCAGTACGGCGGGTTAAATACAGTTAATAATGAGCTTCATACATATTGCAAAAGTTGAGCTCAGGATTGGTCAGCTTGCATATCAGCACCTACGCCTACTTCTACATTCCTATGGTTCTACTTTTGATACTTTCTACATATTCTTAGGATGTATTCAGGGCTAATCTCAACTCCCTATCCTCATGTTGCAGCAAGGTCACTGCTGACTCTTCCTTTCAGCTTGCTGACTGCTGACTTTTCTCCTTCAGTTTAACCAGTGGCATTATGTCAGTGTGGCCTTACTCAGCCAACCAATTATTAATGATGCTCTCCACAGATGAGAAAAAACATGCAAACTTGTGAATTTTATACTTAAAAACAGCATTAGAAAATTTAACACAAAAGAGTTATATATTGATTCAAGGTATGCCTTTAGAGTAGCACATACCTTAAGAAAAATTTTAAAAGGGAGATTGCTTAATTAAAGAAGAAAAAGATTAGTACATGAGAAACTTATTTTCGAGGTTTTAGAGGCATTACAATTACCTAAGAGAGATAGCAATAGTACGTATTAAAGGACACCAAAAGGTAAAGACCTAGAAATAAGAAGAAATAAAATAAATAACTGGCAGATCAAGAAGCTAAAGATGCAGCAGAAAATAGAGCTGAAAGAGTTAATATTAACTCCAAATGAAGAAAAAAAAAGGGGGGGGAATTAAAACAAGATTGTGGCGAACAAGATAAATCGGGGAAATAGAAACATCTTGATATGGAAGACAATTAGATAATAAAACGCTTACGAGGGAATAGCAGAGGACGTGTATCAAAAAGCCCGGTGGGATACACAGGCTAGGTGTGATCATTTTTTTAAAAGAACTATGGGTGCATTGAGACCTTTAGAGTAAAAAACAAGTACCTGAAACATGTGTAATTTGCCAAAAGATAAATAAAAGGGTGATGAGAAAAACAATATGAGAAGGTCGTCAGTTAGCTCGTCGACCATTTCAAAGCATCCAAAAAGCAAAACGGGGAAAGTACAGAGCTGAGAACAAATTACCTCATCCATTCCCGTTCGTTTCCCCACTCGTTCGCACCAGCCCTCCCAGCCCCTGTGCCGGCTCCGGCACAGTCCGTCTGTCCCGGTCCGTCTGTCCCGGTCCGTCTGTCCCGGTCCGTCTGTCCCGGTCCGTCTGTCCCGGTCCGGCCGCCTGGCCCGCGTTCTTGCCGGGGGTGGGGGTCTGTCCTGCCGTGTGCACCGTGGTCACCGCGCTGATCGCACCGAGGGGGTCCCGTCTGTCCCATCCCCGGCTGCCCTGACTCTGTCGGCTCCCGCCGCTGCAGCCGGGGTCAGTCCCGGCTTTGTCTCTGCCGGATCAGCCACCGTGAGCCGAGTGAGGGCGATCCCCGCTCCAGCTCGGTCTGCACAGGAACAGCCCCTCGGGCGATCCCAGCCACAGACCCCGCCTCTGGAGCCCCCAGACCCTGAGCTGTGCCGATCCCCTCGGGCCATCCCAACCACAGACCCCGCCTCTGGAGCCCCCAGACCCTGAGCTGTGCCGATCCCCTCAAGCGATCCCAACCACAGACCCCGCCTTTGGAGCCCCCAGACCCTGAGCTGTGCCGATCCCCTCGGGCCATCCCGGCTGCAGACCCCGCCTCTGGAGCCCCCAGACCCTAAGCTGTGCCGATCCCCTCGGGCAATCCCGGCTGCAGACCCCGCCTCTGGAGCCCCCAGACCCTGAGCTGGGCCGATCCCCTCGGGCCATCCCGGCTGCAGACCCCGCCTCTGGAGCCCCCAGACCCTGAGCTGTGCCGATCCCCTCGGGCCATCCCAGCCACAGACCCCGCCTTTGGAGCCCCCAGACCCTGAGCTGTGCCGAGCCTCCCCGTCCTGCCCTGAGCTCCATTCCCTTGGTAACCACAGCTCCGGCTGCTTAAGGCAACTCTCTAAAGGAATCACTTTATTGAAACACTAAAAAATCAGTTAGAACAAAGCCCTCTCCTGATTCTTCCTAAAAATACGTGAGAAAGGCTGTAGAAGATAAAAATCCAAAAAGAATGGGATAAAGAGATTGGTCTATTTCCATTAAGAGAGGTTCTCAAAGGGGGGTGATGGATCAGAGTTTGTAAATGCTTCTTTGACTTTGTCTGAGGTCTGAAATTTTAAGAAATAAAAAAAAGAGATATTTGGAGAATCCCATAGGCATAGCTGAACAATTAGACCAACTTTTAGGTCCAAACATGTATACTTGAGAACAGATGTGGTTGGTAATGAAAATAATAATTTTCTCAGGAAGAAAAGCAATTAATCAGAGCAACTGAAATAAAAGCTTAAGAAAAAGATAATCTGCAGGGACCCCCAGAGAAGACAAAATGCCAACTGCACCTCCTGAATGGGGTTAAAATAATGAGGAGGGGAGTAAACACATGAACAGTTATTGTAATTACATAACCAAGAGAATAAATGAGACAGCATATCAAAGGCGAAATGTGAAAACAAAAGATTTTTGAGAGACAGCTTTTAGAGGGGAAAGAAAAAACTCCAACTAAATAGATAAACAAACTTTAGAGAAAAAGGAAAATGGTCCTAAGTAAGCAGAAGATCTGAAAATCTTTAAAGAAATGGGCCCATTAAAAAAAAAAAAAAAAAAAAAAAAAAAGTCATAGGCTTTAATTTTTTTGTGGGGGAACAAATACCATGAGGAGCCTGTGATAACTTTAAAAGTGGGTCCCCAAGAAGAAGAATTGGAATTTGTTATAGACACAGGGGCAGAGAAAACCTGCCTGTTAAACGTTCCAAAAGGTTATAGTGTGAGCAAACATATAGTGAAAGTAACAGGGGCAAAAAGAGGAAGTTTTACATTTCTGGTCATTAAAGATGTGGTAATTGAGGGAAGAAACTAAAATTTAGGTGGGAGATGTGTTATTGGTCCCAGGGGCAGGTAGCAATTTATTGGGAAGAGTCTTACAAGTGCAATTAAGAGTAAGAGTTATATCAGAAAATAAGAAAATGACAGCTAGAGTTTTGAAATTAAGCCAAGAGGATGAAGAAAAAAAAATCAACAAAGAAGTTTGGGCTGGAGAAAGAAATAGGGGAAGAATAAATATCGACCCCATAAGGGTTACAGCTGAGAGAGGAGAAAGAGAGAAGTTGAAGTAGAGAAGTAGTTAGGAAACTCTGAGATGTTAGAATGTGAAGTGATGACATCTTGGTGCTAGAAGAGAGAAGTGTGAATGCAAGTTTTTTGCATGAAAGGCAGAGAAGTATCTTAACACACGGTTGTTAAGAGGTTATTCAATGCCACACTGGGGTCCAGAAAAGCCTTAGCAGAACGGGCCCTCCTTGAAGAGAAAAGAGGATAAGTTGACGAGAGAAAGAGAAAGAATGTCAGGAGCACCTGGGCGCGCCAGGTTTGGGGTTGTCAAGGCTGGGAGGTGTCTGAGCGCTCCCTGCGATCGGCGGGGTCTCGGGGGCTGCGGCAGGGACCGATCCATGGAGGTGCCCCGGGCGGGGCTGGCAGCAGAGGACACAGGTTTGCGGCCAGGAGCGGGCTGGCTCCGGGGCAGAGCTGCCGGGGGGCTCCCAGAGTGTCGGGGTGCCGAGCCCAGGATGGCAGTGTCAGCCTGGAAGTAGGCCGAGAGAGAGAAGGGGAGAGAGAGAGAGAGAGGGAGAGGGAGAGGGCAAAAGAGACCCAGGGCAGCCCCCAGGGTCCCCATGCCCGGGGCTGCTCTCCCCTGCCCCGGCCCTGCAGCCAAGGGGCCGCACCGGGGGAAGGGCCAAGAACAGCACTGACAGCAGGGCTGTGAAAAGAGGGGCAGGGGGGACTAGCACTAAAAGATAAAATCAAAGCAGAGATTGCTGACTCTCCAAACCTCACAAAGCGGTTTGTTTTTCTTAAGTAAGAAGTTTTTTGGTTTTTTTTTCTTTTGTGTGTTTTGTTTGCCGTTAACGAGAAGGCTTTTTTCCTGAAGAAGAGGCTGCTGTAGAGAAAGCTTTTAGCTAAACCCAGAAAGTTTAGAAGGAAAGCGAATTGTAAAAGTTAATGCAGTATTATCTTTCTTTTATTATCTATGCTATTAAGAAGTCCTTTCCAGGTACTACTGAAGCAACAATCAAAATCACGGAAAGAGAGTGAATTCATGCCAGCAGAATCAAAGGACTTGTGAAGAAACTTGAGGAACGGACTATCATATTTAAACCGGGTGATACTGAACTGACTTTCCAATGGGGACTGAGTGGTAATGGTTTGAGAAAACCCAAATGATCCAAGAAATGTACAAAGAATAACACTGAATTAAGAAATAAGATAATGCTTATATCACTGGATTTGAGCACTGCCTGAATAAAACATCTCCTTGGGGGAGGAATACCTCAGATAGAAAGATCAAGAACGTTTTTGTATTCTGACCTTAGCCCTAGAATTGTACAAGGGAGAAGGGGAATTACTATTTCCATTAGTAAACTTTACTTGATTCATTCCAATACTGGACATGCTAGGTGGGTTATAAGTAAATGCTTAAATTGTAAGAGTAATTAGTGTTGTGATTCACAAAATTTATGCTCTTATTGCAAAAAGTGTTAAAGTACTGACTTGGTTTTGTGGATGGGAATTATTAGTGCCTGTTAAATGATACCTGAGGAACAGTAAGAGACCACAGTTAAAGAGTGTCAAAACCAATTTGCCTAGCAATTAGTTAAGAGAAAGTGACAAGAAAATAGAGGGCAAGACCAGATTGGCCTCTGTATTTCACCACCAAGAAGATCAAATAAACCTGCTGTGGGTTGCAACCTCACAGGCATGGGAGGTGGGAGTATAAGCCATACTGGACCTCTGTTATTCCTGTTTCTGGCACTCACTTGTTGTCTTTTCCCTTTCGGGATACCAGCAGGATTGTGTCACAAATGCTACAGAAAGCATCACATAGAAAGAAACCAAAGTTCCTCCTTTATTACACACACCTATGTCAACAGCCACTGTTATAACCCAGCCAAATTAAGAACTTGTAGGCAAAACAGAGTAAATTATTAGATTACAAGAAACTTAAGAAAAAGTGGCAATAGATTTAGAACTGAATGTCCAAAAGGAGAGAGATGGATTTGTTTTAAATTTAATCTTGAAGATGCGGTTCAAGATTTGGAAAAAAAACCCCAAATAATAAAGGAAAAGGTAAAACCAGCACAGCAATCTAACTCTGTATGGACTCCAAATTATCTGTTGAATTGTATTACAAGACTCCAAGCAGTTATAGAAATGATAGCAAATAAGGCTGCCCAGGCATTAAGAGTTAACATTAAGTCAGCTAAGCCAAACAAAAACTGTAGGGTATCAGAAAGGTTCGCTTTAGACTATTTATTGGCCAAAGAAGGGGGTGTTTGTGGAAAGTTCAATATATCAGATCGTTGAAAATTGATGACCACAGAAAAGTCATTCTAGCAAAAGCAAAAGAAATCAAAAAGAAAAATATATACGCATATAACAACCCAGGTACCAGTCCAAAAATTAGAAAACAATATTAAAATCTAGCTGGTGGGGTAATGTATTAGAAGAAATTAAGATCTTTCATTTGTGTTACAACTGTTTTTATATTTCTTTCTTGTGTAATCCCGTGTTTTATTTTACCAGCATAGTCCAGAAGATATAAGTAGAAAAAAAATATTGCTCAAGCCAAATGATTTACAAAGAATAAGAGTGGGGATTGTGAAAAATGCATGTATTTTATGATTGGCTTTTCGCAAATATTAAAATGAATATTATATGTGTTGTGTGAGAAAGCAATGCTGTATTAATTTTCTTAAGCACTGTGTTAAATATAGTTTTAGGTTATAAAAATAGAAACTATGCTATGTAAGATGCTTTGTTTAACAGAAAGGGCTTGCAGCGAGATAGCAGCCACAGGGCATCTAAATCTTTCAGAGAAAGGGAATTTATTGCCTTCTTATCAGAAAAAATGAACTTCTTCTCACCTTGGAGGCACTGTTAGGATTAGAAGGAAAGAAGTTGACAATGACCAGACAGAATCCTGTATTTGAATGGAATTTATGCATCATGTATGAAGTATATGAATATGCAACAGGCTATTGTTCTTAAGGGTTAATCCTTTGTTAATGGGTGTCCTTTTTCAGGCTCCTGATGCCCAGAAAAAGTTACCCGGACATCCGTAACTCTTTGTTTTTATTGTCTCATATTGTCTTAATTCAATTTATCCAAATTGTTATTACTCTAATTGTGTTACTATTTTTATAACTATTTTATTACTATGAAACTTTTTAAAATTTAAAAACAAGTGATTGGCTTTTTTCACACTGACTGTTCACCGCTGCCAATGCTCACAGTATTCTCCTAACACACTTGAGCTTCCTGTCTTTCAGTGAGAGAAAGATTCAGCTAAATTCAAGGAAAGAGGGCAGGGGAGATGGAAACCTTCCCTTGGGATGCTTTTAGGAAGGCCTGAAGGGACCCTGCCTTTCCTTGGAACAGAGGTGGTCACCATGCATGGTGTTGCCTGACCTGCCCTAGGTGCTCCTCTATTCCAGAAGGACTTTTGCCCACTTCATCACTTGTCTGTCCCTCCAATTCCAGGGCCTCAAACCTGCTCTGTGAGATACTAAACCTGTAAGTCAGCTGTAAGTTTTCAGAATATGGCACTGACCGTGGCTCTAAGTAAGTTTTTTTAATCAGGCTTACAATATATTTTGAGAAGAAGAAGGAACAGAAGGGGTAGATACCACACAAGAATCCAGCAGAGTCTTCCCAGCTTTTTTGTCTGGGTTCTATGAAGCACAATGCCCAGTGCTTGCATTATGCTGTCTTTTCATGTGTTCATGTGTTCAGGTGACCAGAACCATCCCATGGCCAGGCCCAGGATAATTTGGGTGCCAAAGTCCCATTGCCTGCAAACATCACACTCTTTTTTACCCAGCTGGTGCTCAGCTCAGCATATTTGCTGAGACAACTTTAGGACTGTTTTCCTTAACTTGGCAGTTCTAGCAGATGTCCTTATGGCCCCTAAATTCTGCATCCTTTGTGTCCACTATCAATGGGCATCCTTCTTCCCAAGCTTTGTCAACCTCCCTCTGGGTCTGAGATCAGTGAAACGGGCCCAGCCCTGAGTCTTAAAGACAATTCTAGCAACAACTACTTTGCTTTTCTAATACCTGGCCATCACTTCGAGCTTGTAGGCTGCTATGTGTGTCACAGGTTAAATGTCTCTTCCTGTTGATCAGGCTTGGAAGCGTGGACAGCCCAGGCATGACAGGATATGTTTTCTTCAGGAAACGGGACGTAGGGCCCAGCTTGCAACAGGTCCAGGCCCGCGCCTTCCAGAGCGCCAGAAGGTTCGCGGCGCCATTGCAGGGCTCAGGGCGCCTCCTTGTGGGCAAGAGTCGCCTCGACAGCGCGGGCGCCGCGCGGCGGGGCCAGAGGGCGGGAAAGGGCGGGCGGGTGTGAGGGGCGGGGCGGTTCGTGCCTAGAGCCGAGCCCGCGCTGGGCCTCGGCGCCTTCCCGGCTCGGTGTTGGGAGCGAGCCACCGCTGCTCGGGCTCTGGGAGAAGCGTGCGGCCGCTGCGGAGTCCCAGCCCGCAGATCTGGCTGCTGGCCGAGGCTGCAGTGCAGAGCTGCCATGCCAGAGCTGCCGTGCGCCGTGGCACTGCCAGAGCCCCTGGCAGAGCCGGGCTGGAAGTGCCGACAGCTGAGGGAAGCCCTGCCATGGCAGCGCCCCAAGCTCTTGTTTATCCCACAGAAAGAGAGGATCAGCACCTGGAGGTGACTGCGTCATTCCTGGAAAGGGACTATCTGCTTACAGTTGCGATGTCTGGCAGCAAGCAGGACGGCGCTGGTGCCAGGGAGCCAAGTGAGGGCAAAGCAGCCCTGTGACAGCCTGGCCCAGGGGCTCTTGTGGCAGCAGGCAGCGTGGGGATCAGAACAGAGGCAGGGGGAGGCAGGAGCTGCTCGGCCATGCCAGGGCTGGGAGCCTCCTTCCTGCCCAAGTGGGGCCCAGCTGGGCCAGGGGGCAGCTCCTGGGACAGCCGTGCCCGCAATGGCCCCTGCTCTGCAAGGCCTCCAGCGCTGCCCATCAGCCAGGCAGGGACAGAGCAGCCTTGGGGCCGATGCTGCTGCAGGCTCAGAGCCCCGCACAGCTGCTCATGCCCGGTGCCATTGGCTCTGTCCCCTGCAGCCTGCATGCTGTGTCACCGTGCAGAGGCTGAGCCCTGTGCCTCCCCAGGCCCTGGCAACTGCTCCTGTGCTGCTCCTGAACTGCCCAGGGCACCCACGGGCCCTGCTTGGGCCGCACGCAGACCAGAACCAGCTGGGGCTGTGACAGCTCTGCTGCTCTGGGCCCAGCCCTTGGGCAAAGCACCCGCCTGTCCCTGGGCTGGGGGCAGTGCCCAGGCTGGGCTTGGCAAAGCCCGTCCGCTCCTGGAGGGCTGGGGGCACTGCTCTGGCCTGGCCTGGCCCGGCCCTGGGGTCCCTTGGCATTCCTGCTTGCCTTTGCATCCACCAGGGATGGGCTGCAGCTCAATGGCGCCGGCCTGGCCGCACACTCAGGCCTGGAGCCTTCCCATGGCTCCCCAGGGCACGAGAGCCTCAGCCCCGGCTCCCAAACATGACCTAACAGGGTTTGCTGATATTGATCCCTGTTAGACCTTTGAAAGCATGTTGAAAGTAACCTTGTTTGGCAACTCCTTCAAGGAACAAACGTGATTCGCTTCTAATCAGTAAAAACTTTATTGGTTTGCTTGCACTTCCTATAGGGTATCCTAATGCTTCCTTTGGCGTTCCAGAAAATAATGAAAATCTAACAAATTCTAAAGAGAAGTTCTTGAATCCACTATGAGGAGAAGTCTCTACATTCACTATCCTTACATACACTTAAGTAGCTGCTCCTGTAACACACAAAGATGTAGTGGTTTACCTGACTGGACCACACAACAGGATGTTATACACACCGCTACACTAAAAAACTTCTCTTCCCTGTTCATCACAAATTTAAAGCTCTTCTCGAGGTCCTGACTTAATTTTACATGCACATTCATACCTGCAATCCCTCCCCATGCTCAGTTTTCACCTAGACTTACCAGGGAACAGATGTTCCATACTCACCTCAAGCAATAATCTACGTCTGTCTTCCTAACCCTCTTTTTCTTCACTGACTTCTACTAATCTACAAAATAACTTGGACCCTCTGCACAAAAGAAACATCCAATTAATAGCCTTAAACACTTGTGATTGTGCTGCTATTTCTAACAATCTTGACCACCACAGCACTAAAATCAGAAATCAATTCTTCACATCCTTCCTGTTCTCCTGCCCCCACCACGCCTTGGCTCCAGCAGAAATGTTCCCTACTGCAGCCTGGTGTGCTAAGAACAATCAAAGGCAGCAGCACTTTTCCTCAACATGCTGCAATCTGAATTGCAGTGAAATTGCAGCTGTTGCATTAGAAGCTCAGCACCAGCACCCCACATCTTCCCCCAGAACTGAGGCCTGCTGAGGCCTGAGCTCTCCATTTCAACACACCCTGTAAATCAGGCTGCCTGGAAGATTGCAGGCTGGTAACTGTGTGAACACAGCAGTGCATTTCAGCAGAGTTATGGAATCAGTCTCATGGAAGGCACATCCTTTAAGCTTAAGACTCTATTCTACAAAATCTAGCCAGCAATTGTTTTGGTGGCCTGTGCAGGTTTTGGGGACTGTGCATGTTTCCTTTGGATGTTGTTTCCTTGTTTCTAAACACAAAATTCACTGAATTCAGAAGCGAAATCCCAGATTCATTAGAACAAAGAACCACAGGGACATATGTGGCTGACAAGAACACTCCTCATTTCTAATGGTAACACCAGAAAGAGAGGAAAAAGATAAAGATGATTTAAATACCCGAAAGGATCCGAAATGTCTACATAAGCTGTCAAGTGACTAAGTTTTTGG
This sequence comes from Melospiza melodia melodia, assembly GCF_035770615.1. Lineage (NCBI taxonomy): Eukaryota > Metazoa > Chordata > Aves > Passeriformes > Passerellidae > Melospiza > Melospiza melodia. The sequence continues at coordinate 4,873,523 of NC_086200.1, forward strand.
TAAACTCTAAAAGTCCAGATTCCTATTTGGTAATTGTCTGAAAGAAAAGAAAGCCAGAAAATCTGGTTGACCTTTATTTTGCCAGGACTTTCTCACGGGATTCTACCACAACTTGGATCACAAGTGAGGGTGGCAAATTTTGACTAGAAAACTTTGATAACTAGGCAGCATTTTTTCCTCCTCACTGAATTACAGGAAGGGTTTAAAAGGAAAAAAAAATATAAAAGAGCGTAAAGAAATTCTATCATACCTCTTAGGCCTTCATCATCTTTGGAGAACAAAAAAAAAAAACTCTAGCACTTCCTGTGCATGGTAAAGAAAGAAACCTAGAAAAGGACAAAGGGATTTGAGCATCCTAAATTGTACTATCAAATTTCATGAACACAAGTTAATCCTGTAGTGCTTCAGAGAAATGCCATACATTGAAAAGCTTTATTCCCTAGAAACCAAATAAATCTTTTTATTTTCCAAATCCTCTTTTAAAGAGAAAACTGACTGTGTCTTTGGCTTTTGGCCAAACTCAGTTTGGAGTTGGTCAAACCAAAATGACCCAGTTAATTTCCTGTGCTCTTCTCTTTCTTTCCATATTCACATTCACATCCAATGGGTTGCTGGGAGTTTTGACTCTGTGCAGCACAAACGGTTTTCTAAGATGACTTTCATTGCTCAGAGGTGTGCAATGTCAGTTTCCCATTCCCTGAGTGCTGCTATTAATATTCCCACAGCATCCAACTACTACAGCCAAGTAGACAACAAAGAGAAATGGAACTTGCATTTCTTGGTCCTGTTCAATTTCTGACATCTCAGGCTCATCGTCACCCTCAGAACTGCTGTCCTGGAAACGTGGATCCTCTTGCCATGTGGCTTTTACTGGCTTTATTGTCCCAAGTGCGTGAGGCTCTGCAATGACAGCACCAATAGAGAAAAAAAGCCAAAACCAGATTATTCCTCTAATCATCAGGAAGAATTCCTCCTTTCACGTGAAATACTTACAGTGGAGAAGAGAGATTTAGGAAGGACAGAATCTGACCCTGCCAGATTTTCTAAGCTACATTTCTGCTCCACTTTGTATTTTCCACTTTGTTCCAGGGATCCCTTATGTATTCTTAAACATTTCTCATTGCATTCAGAAGACACTGAATACCTTTTCAGTTCAGCACAAGTCTGGGGGGCTCGTTGCTTTGTGCTGTTGCGTTGGGTTTTTTAATATTTTGGGTAACTTCACGGGGTTTCTTTTCTCTCCTACATGACTGGGACTTGAGTTAATGTTGTTTCATCTTCATTTCAGACGGCCTCATTTTATCTAAGGTTAGGACACCCCAATGATCATGTGTCATTCCATTTCCTTTTTCTAAAGGTCCAAGAGTAGAATTCAGTAACAAACAGAATGTTCATGGATCTTGGGGCCAGCTCTCGGACTTTGCTCCTCCCCCTACATTAACGCACATTTCCTTAAAAGCCTTGTGATTTCCTATGAAACTTGATATGACTGGTGTGTCACCTTTTTCCCTGTTTGAGGAATTCAGGGCATGAGAACAAGCTTTTTCACCACTCAGCAAAAACCCCCAATGCCTTCTCAAAGCATGCCTTTCAGAATTCCTGAGATGCAAGCATGAGGCACCTCTCAATAATCTACCACAACCCTAGCAAGCAGAAATGAAGATCAAAATGCTTCTGCCTAATTACTGACTTCTGTTGCTGAAAATCCCCTGCATCCTGACCTTTTTTACACCATATTGCCCTACAGTGCCTGCCAGAAGCTCTTCCTTAGCAATGGCACTGTTAGAAGGGTTCTGCTGTTACCTTCTTTGATGCCCAACTCCTCTGTGCCTCCAAAGAAAGAAAACTTGAAGTAACTCGTCTCCTGAGCTGCATCATCCTCAGGCAAAGGTCCCAAATGGTCATCTGGGGCAGAGTCCTGTGCATCCTCTTTGTCCCAGGGTATTTCCTCAGTCTGGTTTGCTCTTTGAAGGTCTTTCAAAGAATAAACCAGAATAGACGGAGGAAATACCGTCTATTCTGGTTTGTTCTTTGAAAGGCCTCTTTCAAATCCGCAGCAATGGTGTAGGAGTTGTCTTCAGACAGTGAGGCAGTGTCTCATCTCTTTCTTCTTTTTTTGGCTTTACTGAAATGAGATTGTTCAAGGATAGCAACACAGCACACGTCCTTTTCGGACACAGCTTCCCTAAGAGCCACCTTGCTCTGAATGTCTCCCTAAGCATATCCAAGCCCATTAAGGAGTGGTTCATTATCAAGGGTAAGCAGTGGGGAAACATCTGAGGTTGAAGTCTAAAGGCAGGAACAAGAGTCCTTTTTAATTAGCCACATCCTTAAGGGACTTTTCACTGAATACACAGTTACACAGAAATCAAGGTATTTAGCCCAGACTTCTTCCTGCCAGTAGAAACATCAAGAGCTAATAGGGTTTGCCCACAGAGCTGCACATCTCAGGGTCCCTGCACTGACCGTTCTCACCTTCACTTCTGGCAAGGAACACACGGCCTAGAAAGAAAAGATGACGGCGCTACGTGCTGCTGTTGGAGGTCCCAGTTGAGGTCCGACGTCGCTGGTGGGAGCGGCTGCTCCTGCGGGATGTCCCCGACCATGTCCCCCTACGCCTGGGCCTCTCAGCACTCGCTGCTGTCCTCCTGCTCCTGTCCTGGTGACTCCTGGACCGCACAGTTTGAGTCGAGGCCCGGCGCTGCTGGCGGGAGCGTCTGCGTCTGGGGGATGGCCCTGACCATGTCTCCCTTCGCCTGGGCCTCTCAGCCCTTGTCCCTGTGCCACTGCTGCTGCCGCGGCGACTCCTGGAGCGGACAGGTGGACTCCGGGCCCAGCCTTGCTGGCGGGAGCGCCTGCGTCTGGGGGATGGCCCTGACCATGTCTCCCTTCGCCTGGGCGTCTCAGCCCTTGTCCCTGTCCCACTGCTCCTGTCATGGCAACTCCTGGAGCGGACAGGTGGACTCTGGGCCCAGCCTTGCTGGCGGGAGCGCCTGCGTCTGGAGGATGGCCCTGACCATGTCTCCCTTCGCCTGGGCCTCTCAGTCCTTGGCCCTGTCCCTCTGTTCCTGTCATGGCAACTCCTGGAGCGGACAGGTGGACTCTGGGCACGACCTTGCTGGCGGGAGCACCTGCGTCTGGGGGATGTCCGTGATGGTGTCTCCCTTTGCTTGGGCCTCTCAGCCCTTGGCCCTGTCCTACTGTTCCTGTCACGGTGACTCCTGGACCGGACAGGTGGACTCTGGGCGCGACTTTGCCGGTGAGAGGAGCTTCGCCTGCGGCTGGGCCCAGCACGTCTGGAATGGACCCCGTCCTCAGGGTCAGGGGACGTGCTGCGTGTTGCCCTTGATCTGCTGATGCTGCTGGTGTCCAGTGAGGAAGATGGCAGCGCCTGCTGCCATGCTGCGTTTTGGGGCCTGCTGTGGCTGCCCGTCTCTGGAGATGGAGGTGGGGAAACCAGCACCAATGGCACAGGGCTGTGGGAGCTGGGGCTGATGGCCTCAGATTCTGACCAGCCATGAGCAGATTGTCGTCCTGACTGTCTGGCCGGCCTGGGGCCATTGAGCTCTGTCTCATCCCTGGAGGCTGTAAGGGCAAGCAGGAATGTCAAAGATCACCCAGGCCCTGGCCAGGCCAGGCCAGAGCAGTGCCTCCAGCCCTCCAGCAGTGGATGCTGCGCTCTGCCAAGCCCGGCCTGGGCACTGCCCCCAGCCCAGGGACACCGGGGACTTTGACTCATACATGTTCCGAGCCCAGCACAGCTGTCACACTCCCATCTCTGTGTGCTGTTCCTCAGGCCAGAGCAGCGCCTGTGGGTGCCCTCAGCAGCACAGGAGGAGCACAGGAGCAATTGCCAGGGCCTGGGGAGGCAAACAAGCTCATAGCACTGAGAACAAAAAGTGTACCAGCACGTGGTTGTCTAGCCAAGCGCTTCTGCTTCTTCCTGCTTTGAGCCCTTGTCGAGACACAGGTTCCCTGCAGAGCCCCAGGTGCAGCTTCCCAACTTACCCCTGTTCCTCTGCCTCCTCCCTGCCCCCAGGGTAAAGGCAATCCCTGGCATTGCATTGGCCGTGCCTCACTCCTAGATCTGCGAAGGCATCGTTGTCCTCCCACGTTGGATGTCTGATGGAGAAAGGAAGAGATGATGAATTTCTGCTGCTCTCCCTCATGGAGGTCCAGGGTGTCCCAGCTCTTTCTCCAGCGCTTTTCCAAGTTGGGGGTGAAGCTGAAGCCCAGACTCACAGGACAGGGCAGGGCCAGGGCTCCTGGGGCAGGGCCTGGCACAGCACAGCACTTGCACCCTCCTGGCTGGTGGGCCAGGCAGAAGGACACCAACCTGAAGGGGACTCGGATCCCCAAGATGAACATTTCAACAGGGAATTCCCCACTGTCTCTGCACAGGGGGCACTGGAAATAGAAAGCACCAGCGCGCAAGGCCTGTCCCTGCAGGGCAAACACAGGCAGGGTGAGCGAGGCCCTGCTGCTGCTGCTGCTGCTGCTGAGCACCTGCTGTGCCCCAGGGCTCAGGGGAGGGCTCCTACCTGGATGCAGTCCCTGTGGAACCATGCCTTTTTGCACGCTGGGCACACCAATGTTGTGAAGGTCTTTCTGTCCTCCACAGGTTCCATGCAGATGGGGCAAACGGTGTCCGGCTCAGGAGTCGCATCCACCTCCTGCTCTGGACGGTGCTCAGGGCAGAAAGAGCTGGGGGCAAAGGGATGGGGAAAGTGAGAAATGCTGGATCATTCCCCAGGGGTGGCCATAAAGAGAGATGAGGTACCTGAACGGAGTAACGTATAGATTGACACAGCCGCCCTCCTTGGTACAGGGCAAGTGGAACCATCTGTCACAGTTCTCCCTGCAGCACATGATGGTTGCCCCGCTCTGGCCGCAGACGCAGCAGCGCTGGAAAGAGCCAAGCAGCTGCATCAGCAGCAGCAGCAGCAGCCTCGAGGCCTCCCCAGGCAGCCCCAGGGCTAAGGGCAGGGCGCAGGACGTGGCCGCTGCCGGCTCCCAGCCCACAGAGCCGCCAGCTGGAGGAGGGAGGCTGCTGTGCCAGGGCCTCTGTGCCAGAGCTGCTGGGAGCCAGACTTTGTCCCGACTGTTGGGCCGGCCTTTCTTTCCTGCTGTCTGGGCTAAGCTCTGGCAAACCTCGCCAGGCACAAATCTCCCTGCTCTTGTCAGGCTCTCACCTTCTGTGCCGCCCGCCGCACTGCAATTAGGAGATCTCGAGGGAGAAAGTCCATGAGTCCCCCGCGGTCCGTCTCTTGCCGAAATAGTAGAGTGGCGAAGAACTGCAGCCAAGGGGAGAAGCTGATGAGGAGGGGGCGGGAGGAGCTGCCCATTGCAAAGGTGGAGGGAGCGCCCGGAGCCACTCACCATGCAGAACACGTGGGCACAGAGCCCACCCTTCTGCAGTTTGTCACCGCACATGTCCGGGTCAGCCTCGGCACGGCGACACAGCATGCAGGCTGCAGGGGACAGAGCCAATGGCACCGGGCATGAGCAGCTGTGCGGGGCTCTGAGCCTGCAGCAGCATCGGCCCCAAGGCTGCTCTGTCCCTGCCTGGCTGATGGGCAGCGCTGGAGGCCTTGCAGAGCAGGGGCCATTGCGGGCACGGCTGTCCCAGGAGCTGCCCCCTGGCCCAGCTGGGCCCCACTTGGGCAGGAAGGCGGCTCCCAGCCCTGGCATGGCCGAGCAGCTCCTGCCTCCCCCTGCCTCTGTTCTGATCCCCACGCTGCCTGCTACCACAAGAGCCCCTGGGCCAAGCTATCAGAGAGCTGCTTTGCCTTCACCTGGCTCCCTGGCACCCTCCCAGGACCCTCCTGCTTTCTGTCAGACATGGCGGCTGTCTACGCTGAGTCTATCTCCTCGAGGGACGTGGTCACTTCGAGGTGCTGTTCCTCTCTGTCTATGGGAGAAAGAAGGGGGGGGGGGGAGTTTGCAGAACAGGCCCAGAACCACGAGGCTCTACTCCCTGCTCAGCCCTGCGTGAGCCCTGCTCCTGTCTGTTTCTCCTCCCGTCATCGCCTTGAGTAACACTGCAGTGTCCTCTGGCTGTTCCTCTGCTGATTCTGTGATTTTGGGAAGGGAGAGGCAGGTGAGCCTGCAGCACAGGCCCAGAGCCCCGAGGTGTGGGGCCCCTCTGGTCCCTGGGCAGCCACATCCCCGCCCTACCTTCTCCTCCCATTGTCAGGTCGCACTGACACTCGGCTTGAGCCCCGCGTTCCCTTTTGTGGCCTTGGTAGCACAGGTCACAATGGCCACTCTGACATCAGCACCGTGTACCCAAAATCGGGGCAGCCATGGCCCCAGGTCCCTGGCAACCACTTGTGGCGGCCCCCTTGGGCACCGAGCTTCTAAAATGGTCCGAGCGTTTGCTCAGGGTGGAAGCAGGGCCAGGACTCCTGCAGCAAGTGCAGGGTCAAATGCCAGGCCCTGGGGCAGCCATCCAGGGTGGCACTGTAGGCAGGGAGGTGCTGTTCAGGCACTGCCACACTAGGGCTCCGGCCCCGGCCAAGGGAAATTTCTGCTCCTGCCCCTGGCAGGCGGTGGCCCAGAGAGCCCGTGCGGAGTCAGCTGCACTACAGGGATTCCATCCCTGCTCTAGGTGAACTGATGTTTTCATCAAGACCTGTCTGCAGAAAACTAAGATGAACCTGATTTGATGCTGCTGCTGATCACCATTGGGTACAGGAGATAAACCTGGACACCACCACAGCTGCCTCCGTTATCCTGCCATCATATGAACTAACAACTTTGACTTTCCATATAAATGGAAAAATTAGTATTAAGCTTCTGAGAAGCGTCATCTTTTATACTGACTCAGCAGAAAGACAGAAAATTCACTGAGAATTTTCTGTGTACATTTGACAGGAGAGCTTGCAACTGTCCTCCACTCAAGTCAAATACAGGAGGATGCTTTTCCTACATTATAGGAACTTTGCCAGTTTGGTCCATGCTTTCCTACTAGAAAATACATTGGAAAAAATTAGGAAGAGAAGCACGAACAATTCTTGTCAATTTTTCTCTTTCGTGTCTTTGTAAACATGCTCCTGGAAATGCAGATCCATGACTTCTGGAACAATCAGTGGCATCTCTGGGAAGCAGGGCAGGGACTGACAGGCAAGGACACACTGCACCTGCCTGATGCTGGGGCAGCAGGAGTTTGCCCATTTTCCTGTCTCCATGGGAGAGCCACCTTGGCTGGGAAACGATCCCTTCACTGGTCTAGGAGGGAGGCACAGCCAGTGCAATGCCAGGGAGTGCCTTTACCCTGGAGGCAGGGAGGAGGCAGAGGAAGAGGGGGGAAGTTAGGAAGCTGCACCCGGGGCTCTGCAGGGCTCCCGGCTAGGTCTCGAAGCACAAGGAGCCAGAAGAGCTTGGCCGGACAATCCCGAGCTCTGGACACCTTGTCCTCAGCACCGGGAACCCGTTTGCTTCTCCAGGCCCTGGGCACTGCTCCCGTGCTGCTCATGCAATTACACACAGACACAGAGCTACCTGCTCTGTCTCAACCCTCTTCAGCACTGAACAGCACAACACAGTAACATGTTCTCTTCAGTACATGGTCTAATTATTAATAGTCCTGCAAAGACTCACATTCAAAGCACACACAAAAACCCCAAACCCTGGTACAAACCTTGCATCAACACAAAATGCATGTTGCTGTTCAGAAACACAGGGCAGCACTTTTGGCCAATGCTTTTTCCTATAAGATCTTTCAAAGGATTGCAAAAGTGACATTGTTTGGCAACTTCTTCAAGGAACAGACAGGAGAGGCTTCTGAGTTTTTAAAGATTTATTGGTTTGCTTTCACTTTCCTTTTGGCATCCTTACACTTCACCCAGCATTCCAGAAAATCGTGAAAATCCAAAATAATATCAGGGGAAGTTTCTGAATTCATTCATGTTTCTCCCAAAGACTTTCTTGACATACATACAAGTGACTGGTCCTATGACATACAGAGACGCAGTGGTTTCCCTGACTGGACATTACAAGACAACGTTATAGACTCCACTATACTAAAACACTTCTGTTGCCTGGTAATTACAAAGCCTGAAGCTCTTCTAGAGGCTTTTCCCAGTGCAACTTCATTAGGTTCCTCTCTGCCCAACTCTCGAGCCTCTCCAGGTCTCACTGAAGGGCAGCAGAGCCTTGTGGTGCCTCAGGCCCTGCTCCCAATTCTGTCCCATCAGCAAACACTGAGGGAACACTCTGTCCCTTCTGCCAGGTCACTGGGGAATAAGGCAAACAAGGCTGGGCCCAGCACGGCGCCCTGAGCTCACAGCTACCTGAGTTTGGAGCTCCCCTGTCCACTTCTCTGCCCCACTGTCCCTGAGCTGCCTCAGGGGCCTGTTATGGGAGGCAGGGACAAAGCCTTGCTGAAGTCCCAGCTGGCAACAACCACTGCTCTCCCCTCACAAGCCCAGCCAGTCACTGCAGCACAGGTGGCTATGGGATTGGTCAAGCATGGTTTCCATTCCTGTTATTCCACAGGCTTAGAGATGGCATCCAAGAGGAGCTGTTCTGTCACCTTTCTGGGGATGGAGCTGAGGCTGATGGCCCTGCAGTTTCCTGGCTCTTTCTTGGTGCCCTTTTGCAAGACTGCAGTGATGTTGGCTTTCCTCCACTGCTCATGCCTCTCTCCAGGGCTGTCTCCTTCCCTGACCTGCTGGCAGAGCACCCTGTGCCAGAGGCAGGAGCAGAGATTTCCCTTGGCCCCAAAAGGGAACACTGGGCTCAGGCCGAGTGTCAGTGCGACCTGACAACGGGAGGAGAAGGCATGAAGGAGCAGAGCTCACACAGGGCTGAGCAGGCAGTAGAGCCCTCGTGGCTCTGGGCTTGCTCTGCAAGCTCCTTGGCCTCTACTTTCTCCACAGAGAGAGAGGAACAGCACCTCAAAGCGACCAGGAAACCCGGACATGGAGCGAGGCTGGGGCTGTGACACCTCAGGGAAACCGGACACGGAGCGGGACTGGGGCTGTCAGCCCTCAGGGAAACTGGCAATGGAGTGGGGCTGGGGCTGTCAGCCCTCAGGGAAACTGGCAATGGAGTGGGGCTGGGGCTGTGACACCTCAGGGAAAGCGGCCATGGAGTGGGGCTGGGGCTGTGACACCTCAGGGAAAGCGGCCATGGAGTGAGGCTGGGGCTGTGACACCTCAGGGAAACCGGCCATGGAGCGGGACTGGGACTGTGACACCTCAGGGAAACTGGCCATGGAGCGGGACTGGGACTGTGACACCTCAGGAAACCGGCAATGGAGCGGGGCTGGGGCTGTGACACCTCAGGAAACCGGCCATGGAGCGGGGCTGGGGCTGTGACACCTCAGGAAACCGGCCATGGAGCGAGACTGGGACTGTTACACCTCAGGAAACCGGCCATGGAGTGAGGCTGGGGCTGTGACACCTCAGGGAAACTGGCAATGGAGCGGGACTGGGACTGTGACACCTCAGGGAAACTGGCCATGGAGCGGGACTGGGGCTGTCAGCCCTCAGGGAAACTGGCAATGGAGCGGGGCTGGGGCTGTGACACCTCAGGGAAACCGGTCATGGAGTGGGACTGGGACTGTGACACCTCAGGAAACCGGCCATGGAGCGAGACTGGGACTGCCAGCCCTCAGGAAACCCGGCCATGGGGCTGGGGCTGCAGCTGTGACACCTCAGGGAAAGCAGCCATGGGTGTGGCTTGGCCTTTGACACCTCAGGGAACTCACCATGGCAGCCACCTCCAGGGGTTTTGAAGTACTTGTTTCTTGGTTTAATGCCCTTCCAAGATCAATTTTCCTGATCCTTATCCATGTTTTGGACAAGTATTGCCTCCTGAACAGGCCACCTCCTGGATGTGCAATGATTCCATCTGATCCAGCTGTGCCTCTTCCTTTCCCAAGGGATGGACAGAGGGGCTCTATTGAAGGTGGCATTTCCTGCAGGAAGGGAGGCGATGCCAGACACAGCCACAGGAGGTAGTTGCTCTGCTTCTGGGCCTGAGCCCTGCTGAGGCTTGAGCTGCCCTCTCTGCTGCTTGGCACTGCGGGCACAGCCCGGATAAGATGGGCACAGCCCAGAGGAATTGTCCCGAGCAGGCTCAGGGCACTCGGGTACTGAGCTGTCCTGCTGGGCTCCCTCCGTGGGAGACATGTCCCGAAACCTGGGAGCAGCTGCACGGGGTGCCCGTGGTGGGGAAAGGGCAGAGGGGGGGAGCAAGGCTCCAGTGTGTCCTGAGAGGGCCTGGCTATGTGCCCATGTGATGTGGGAGCTGTTCCATGGGCAGGTGGGCAAGCAGGAGGGAGGGACGGAGGTTGGGAGCGACAGCTGTGGCACTGCAGATTTCCCCAAGCATTTAGTGAGGGTTTCCTGTGTGGCAGGGAGAGAGCCCCAGGGCCCTGGGCTGCTCCAGCTGCCCCTCCAGGCATGTTGCACAGGACCTGCAAAGAGCGTACAGAGTGACCAGGAGCCACAGGCTCCCGCAGCCTTACCCCACCCCCTTGCAGTCCCCAATTCCCCAAGGGAGAAGGGGATCCCAACACACCATGGAAATGGTTCTGTAGCATCTGTGATCCCTCCTCGACTGGGATCATGACTTGGATTACTTGGAAATGCTGGTGAATGGTGCTTTGAAGACCTTGTCAGATGTTGGAGGCATGTTCTGAATGTACCTTTCCTGACAGAATAATCTGTGTCAGTATGCCAAGAGCTTACCATGAGCCAGTTCCCTTAAATTTCACTGAAGGTAGATCAGTTCTGGAAACCTTACCCTGCTCCCTTCTGGAGCCCTGAGGGATCCCACAGGATCACTGTCAGTGGGAGGAAGGGGCATTTGGCTGTCCATCCTCCTCCCGTGTGCAATGCCACTGTGTCCTTCTGTGTGCTCTGTGCAGCCACAGAGAAGAGCAGAGAGGGAAGGGGCTGGGCCCAGGGCTGTGCCCCAGGGCTGAGCCTTTCTCAGCTCCTTTGCAGCCCCCAGGGAGCCCGAGCTGCTTCTGCTGCCACTGCTAAGCCCTGGCCCTGCCTGGGGCTGGGTTTCAAGCTGCTGGCAGCTCCAGGAAGTCCTTTCTGCCCCGACTGCCCCGCAAGGGGCTCCTTCCATCCCAGTGTGGGGCCACTGCAGGCACGAGGTCCCCCTGGCCCTGCTCCTGAGTGGAAGGCAGAGCCAAGGGAGTGCCTTGGAGGGCACCAATCACCCAGATGCCCTCACTGCCACTCGGGCCTGAAGGAGAATCTTCAGCAGTGCCATTGGAGCTGTTGTGTCCTGCCTTTCTTTGCAGCTGAGCCTGTTGCTCAAGGTGATCTGGCTTCCCAGCCCACATTCAGGATTGAGCCTCTGGGAGATGGTGAGGGTACGCCAAGGCCTTTCCCCTGTGAGACCTGCCAGCTCAGAGCCCAAAGCTCGGCCAGGGGGGCATTGCTGCAGGTGCCAGGACAGAGCCATGCATGTGTGTGCCCTCACCCTGCACGATCCACTCACAACTTCTGCTCAGCACTGGTTAGTGTTTGAAGGACGGTGGGCCATGGCCCAGCTGAAAAAGCCCAGATGATTTGTTGATTTTATCCGATTTTGCATAAGCATGACGTTCTGAACATGCCATTAAAGAAATGGAGAATTTCTCCATCTTTTAAGGTGTACTTTTTGTTTCTCAAGTGATGGGCCAAAAGTTAGGACAGAAGGAGGTGTTTCCCCAACAAAGCAGAGGCCGATTGGCAGCCCCTGCTGCAGAAAGGAAGTCCAAGCCAAACACAGGCATGGGCACAGGCACAGAAGGTAATTGCTGTGCCAGGCTCAGCAGGGCTCAGCCATTGGCAGAGCTGTGTGGCTGCAGCTCTTCTTCTTCTACCAGGGCCTCCCTTGCACAGCCCGGCAAAGCTGGAGGTGCCTTTGGAGCTCATTCACAGCCCGGGGAAAGGGGACTCGTGCACCAACGTCCCTCCCGCTGCAGCTGCTCTGGAGCTGGCCCTGAGTGCCCAGAGGCCCAAGGCACAGGAGCAGCCCGAGCGGGAGCCCTGCCGTGAGCCCAGGGCCACAGCCAGCCTTGGCTCCCGACTGGGCAGGGGCTGCACTGGGTCCTGACAGGGCCTGACTCTGTGCCCTGGGGCGGGGGGAGCTGTCACGGGGCAAGGAGGGCCAGGGCTGGCAGGGGCTGCTCAGGGATGGGTGTGGCCCGTGTCCCTCCAAGCAGCGACTGCCCAAAAAGCTGCGCTGCCCCCGGGCTCTCCTCCCGGCCTGCTGGGCTTTGTTGGGTGGCACAGCCTGTGCCACGGGGTGGAAAGGTCCCTGCAGGCCCCAGCTCTGGGGGAAACGGAGAATGTCCTGCCCGCATCCACCGTGCTGCCAGCTCAGCAGTGCAGCACAGCACGGGCTGACGCTCCCCATCGCTCCCACAGGTGCAGCTGGAACCACAGCACATGTTCCTGATTCCCAGAAGGGCCTTGGAAGGGGTTTCTGTCAGGGAACAGGCTTCTGGCTAGGGTTACTGGCAGGCCTGCTTGTCTTGGAGCTGATCTTCATCTTATGCTCTGTCCAAAGTTGGACTTGCTGGAAGAGAAAAGGGTGAGTGTTTAGTTCACCTTTCCCTCAAACAGCTTCTTTTGAAAGTCTACGTCAGACAGAAAACATTCCCAGTGAGGTTGCAGTGTAGGGGTGGCCAGTCCTTGATTGTCCAAAGAACTCTGCTGAGGATTCTGCTGCTGCCCAGAGCTTTCATTGGCCTCCTAATTGCTGGGCCTTGTCCTGGGGGGCCCACTGGGGCTGCAGCCAGTGCTGGCTCCCACTGAGGCTGCCTGGCCAAGAGCAGCCCCAGGGGCACTGGGCAGAGGCAAAGCACAGTGGGGAGGAGAAAGAGCAGGGACGAGATTGCCCTTGAAAGGCAGAGGCGCTCTGGGGCCCGCTCCTGGCCAGGGAGCCTGCCCAGAGCGGTGCCCTGCGGGCCGGCGCCTTGAGGGACAGCTGTGCAGCTGGGCCAAGCTGTGCCAGCAGCTCCAGCCGTGCTGGGGAGCCTTGCCAGCTCTGGGCCCGGCTGTGCAGGAGGCTCCCTGTGTGCCACTGGCAGCTGGGGCCTCAGCCACCTCCTCTTTCCACAGTTCCACCTCTGGACAGGAGTTTTAAGATGGTGGCTGCATGTCACACCCAAACAGCAGGAGCACCTCCTCCAGCAGTTAGAAGGGCCTGGGCAGCCCTGTCATGAGTTCTGAGAAGAAGACTGCAGAACAGCCATCGACAAGGAAATCTCCTATTCTCCTGGATATCCCACTGCCACCTCCTCTCCCCATGTATATCCCCAAGCTACTTCCATCTCTTTTTTAATCCTCCTCTGTCCTGTCCCGACTTCTTCTATAGACCCCAGGAGCAGCCCAGCACCCTCCTGCCCCTCCTGAGTCCAACATGTCCCTTCCTCTGCCCCTGAGCCCCCTGGGCCTGCCCTCTAAACAACACTGAAGTTATCCCCGCTCTCTGCCAGGCCAGGTGATGGCCCTTTCTTTAGTTGCACTAAAGGGAAGGTGCCGTCACCCCAGTGTTTGGGTGGCAGCAGCAGCAAAGCCCGGCCGGCAGCACCACTGGCTGAGCTCCATGGCCAGGAGCAGCCGTGGATGCCCACGGTGTGGGCAGGCAGGAGCCAGGCAGGGGCTGCTGTGACCAGCGGCGGGGTCCCGAGGGCTGGGGGAGCCCAGTGGGCAGGCAGCAGCATGGGGCTCCCGAGAAAAAGCAACCCCATTTTCTTAATTTTTCACTTTTAGATATTAGAAATTTGTAGAAATATTTCAAAATATTTTTTCTGTAGACAGACACCCCCAAATATTTCTTCCCAATTCCTATAGTACTTAAAGATTTTTTAAAGTAGTTTTAGAATCCAAAAAAATGACCTCATTTTGTCTTCACTTCTCATTTTTAAAAATATTTAGAAATATCTCTTGTGTAGAGAAATCCTCATATGTTTCATTCCTTTTTCCACAACACATCTGTATTTTTGAAATTGGTTTTAGAGGTCTGGAAAATATTTTCCCCTTATACAATAAAAAATAAAATTGCATTTCAGTGGTAATCTTTATTCTAGGAAGAAGTAAGACCCCTTCAGCCAGCCAGCCTGCTGCAGAGGCTCTTTTCCCACAGGAGCTTTGTACCTAGTCACAACCAACATACATAAAACCTTTTCCCAGTTATTTGCTGGGATTTATGACAAGCTCACGTCTTAATCTTCTCAGACAAATTTTGAGCACAGTGGGAATGTCTTCAAATTACCATCTTTGTTTGCTTCTGGTGGAACTCCCTCCGTTCTAGAGCAGGGCCTTCTCTCAGCTTCCTGCTGCGCCCGGGCTCTCCTCTTGGCCTGCTGGGCTTTGCTGGGTGGCACAGCCTGTGCCAAGGGGCAGCAAGGTGCCTGCAGGCCCCAGCTCTGGGGAAATGGAGAACGTCCTGCCCGCATCCACTGTGCTGCCAGCTCAGCAGTGCAGCACAGAACGGGCTGATGATCCCCATTGCTCCCACAGGTGCAGCTGGAACCACAGCACATGTTCCTGATTCCCAGAAGGGCCTTGGAAGGGGTTTCTGTCAGGGAATAGGCTTCTGGCTAGGGTTACTGGCAGGCCTGCTTGTCTTGGAGCTGATCTTCATCTTATGCTCTGTCCAAAGTTGGACTTGATGGAAGAGAAAAGGGTGAGTGTTTAGTTCACCTTTCCCTCAAACAGCTTCTTTTGAAAGTCTACGTCAGACAGAAAACATTCCCAGTGAGGTTGCAGTGTAGGGGTGGCCAGTCCTTGATTGTCCAAAGAACTCTGCTGAGGGTTCTGCTGCTGCCCAGAGCTTTCATTGGCCTCCTAATTGCTGGGCCCTGTCCTGGGGGGGCCCGCTGGGGCTGCAGCCAGTGCTGGTTCCCACTGAGGCTGCCTGGCCAAGAGCAGCCCCAGGGGCACTGGGCAGAGGCAAAGCACGTTGGGGAGGAGAAAGAGCAGGGACGAGATTGCCCTTGAAAGGCAGGGGAAGGGAGAATGTTGCTTATTGGAAGAAGCCCCAAAGAGCGGCTGGAAGGGGTGCTGCCTGATCAAGGACCCCCGAGAAGCGGAGGGAGGGCGTATCGGCTGATGGGGTGTCCCGAGGAGCGGCTGGGGAGAGTGGGGTTGTCCCTTAGTGGGGAGGAGCAGCTGGAGCGCTTGCACAGTCCGGTGGTGGGGAGGCCGGCGGGGCAGTTGGAGTAGGCTCAGCCCGGCCGGTGGGCATGGCTCACCCTGCCCGCCCGCAGGACCACGGTGCAGTTCCTGTTGGAGGCGGACCTGCACGGGCTGCTGAAGCTGGACACGCTGATCCCGAATGCGCCGCCTGCGCCATGGCAGCGCAAGGCCAAGGAGAGCGGCCCCGGGCCCAGCCCTGTCGGCGTGTCCCCCATAAAGCCGGCATGTCGCTCCCACAGCCCCAGCAAGACGCCGTCCAAGACACCCGGTGAGCGCCGGCCACCGGCGGCAGAGGTTGAGTGCGGGAGCCTGGCCCAGGCTGCTTGTCCGTAGCCATGGGGCCCTGGGCTCCCTGCCACGCTGCCCTACCGGCTGCTGCTCAGGCAGGAGGAGGTGGGCTGTGCTCCTGACAGCCACCCACCTCCTTGCCAGCATGAGGGGCAGAGCTCTGAGCACTGGGGCTGGCCAGCTGCTGTTCACCCAGCTGAGCCTTGCTGGCACAGCTGGATGCTAGGACAAGTGTGGGCAGGACTGTCAGCTGACAGCTTTACATCCTGTGAGCGTTTTTGTATCTTCCCCTTATCTCTGGACTCTGGAATTGTTGCACTAGACCCAAGGAGTTGCACCACACAGTCCCTAACCAACTTGGTGGCAGGGAGGAAAATATAAGTTAGTTGGGACTGGGTGGCATGAGACCTCAGAGTCCTACTTGTCTGGTGGGTGTGATGTGGAAGAGTGTTGGGTTTGCTCCCGTGAAAGCTCTAATACAGGCTGTTAAATAGCTGTAAGACAATATTTTCATATGTGAATGCAGGTAAATCTGGATCCAAAATTCAAAGCACCCCCACAAAGGCTGGGGGGGATCGCTACATTCCCAAACGCAGCACTATGCAGATGGAGATGGCAAATTTCCTCCTAACCAAAGAGAATGACCCTGCTGAGGATTCCCCTACCAAGAAGGTGAGCATGTTGCTAAGTTACAATTACTTCAATAACTGCTACGCCTTCCTGCCCCTTTACAGAGCAGTGAACAATAGGTTCTATCAAGTGGGCAGACGGCACTGACAAGTCCCAGCCATCACTACTTGCAGCTCTGGGCTTCAGGAGCCTAGGATGAGACTGAAGCTGTAGAGACTGCCATGCACTCGAAGCCTATGCTGCTTCTGGTAGCAAAATTTAGCTTTTGACTAACGAGGCTTTAAAATGTAGCAGGCAACAAAAACACAAAGCTGTAAGCCTATGCAAAGTGAAACTGCTGGTGGTAGCTATTCTAGGACAAGGTCTCCACAGGGAACACTTCTGGAATGTTTTACACTGTGTTCTGAAATCTGTTTGTGAAGCATTTGGTCGCTTTGTGGCTGTGGCTTTTCCCTCTGGCAATGACACTGAATTTGCCATTGTTTGAAAATGTGAGCAGGACAATGTATGAAAGTCTGAGGAAAACTGCTTTGACCTGCCTCTGTGTGACTGACCCTTGCAGCACAGTCAAACATCTTCAGATTCTAAGAGAAGGGGACTTAGGTGTCTGTTTAAATTGTAGTGTGGCAATTGTTTTAAATGCATTGCACTGAGGGTGATTTGTCTCTGTAGGAGCAACAGAAAGCCTGGGCAGTGAATCTGAATGGTTTTGATGTGGAAGAGGCAAAGATCCTCCACCTCAGAGGAAAACCACAGAATGCTCCAGAAGGTATGATACAGGCTCCGTGTGAGCTGAATCAGCAGGAGGGATCAGGTCAGGGGAACAGCAACACAGAGGCTCTGTGTGTGGTCACAGGAGAAATCAACTGGTTTCTGAGAGCTGTACAGGCTGGAGTCTCCTTTCTTAAGGTTCCTGAGGTCGAGGGAGGGCATAACAGTTAAAGTGAATTTATTTAGGAGAGTTGCTATGACTGCCAGTTGGTCACCTGTTACAGGGCTTGCAAGGGTCTTCAGGGTGGAGAGAGAGATGAGAATCTTGACCTCATGTTCAGAAGGCTTGATTTAATATTTTATGATATATATTACATTATTACTATACTAAAAGAAATAGAAGGAAAGTTCTCAGAAGCTAGCTAAGCTAAGAATAGGAAAAGAATGAATAAACAAAGGGCTGTTTCTCAGCAGAGGGTGAGACCCAGCTCCGCTGTGAGTGGTCAGTAAATCCAAACATTCACCCAAGACTGATCACGCATCCACCTGTTGCATTCCCCAGCAGCAGATAACCATTGTTTACCTTTTGTTGCTGAGGCCACAGCTTCTCAGAAGGGGGAAAAATCCTAAAGAAAGGATTTTTATGGAAAGATGTCGGTGACAGTTACCGGTACTGCAGGTTCCAAACGTTCATGAAGTCTGTAAGAGCATCAAAGCCTCTGCTGTGCACTTTCTAGCTTAAACTGCAACTAAATATAATGGGATTCAAAAACCCAAGTGTTTGTTAAATTTGTTTCCATGAATGAGGAAATTGTAGCTCACCCCTGCTCAGCAGTTCATTCTGCCAGTGATTTTAGTGCACTGCAGGCTTGTGAGTGTTTCTCTTAGGACTTTATTTTCACTCCAAGGGATTCCTAGTTGGGTGAGCAGCACTCAGCTGGGAGGAAACTAACTCAGGTTAACAAACCTGTTCCCCTGCACACAGACTATCAGAATAACCTGAAAGTGCTCTACAGTCAGAAAATGGCACCTGGATTGAGCAGGAAGAAGAGCAGATATATTCCCTCAAAGCCAGAACGGGTCTTGGATGCACCAGAGATATTCAACGACTACTGTAAGTAGGCTACAGGTGTGGAGAGTATTATTAATAATTGGTTAGCTGAGAAAGGCCACACTGATATAATGCCACTGGTTAAGCTGAAGGAGAAAAGTCAGCAGTCAGCAAGCTGAAAGGAAGAGTCAGCAGCGACCTTGCTGCAACATGAGGATAGGGAGTTGAGATTAGTCCTGAATATATCCTAAGAATATGTAGAAAGTATCAAAAGTAGAACCATAGGAATGTAGAAGTAGGCGTAGGTGCTGATATGTAAGCGGACCAATCCTGAGCTCAACTTTTGCAATATGTATGAAGCTCATTATGAACTGTATTTAACCCGCCGTACTGATCAATAAAATCGAGCCTGTGATGATCAAACTGATGTCCTGGTTCCCTTCCGCCGACAAATGGTGGAGAATGCGGGCATAACTGAATCTCTGCCCTTTTTCTCGGATTAAAAGAAAAAGGGATTACGCCACGGTCGAGGAAGTTGGGTTTGGGTCATTGCAGCTGGGACGGTGCCGGAATTTGAAGCACCCTTAAGGTTCACAACTGTGACTTAAGCCAATACGTGTCCGCCGGAGCCTGGAGAGCTGCAACAGCGCGCGCTGATTAATAGGTATGGATAGGCAAGCGGCATATGATTTATTTACCGCCTATTTAGAGCAGCGTGGGATAAAAGGGATAGATTTAAAAAAGGAGCTACCAGAGTTATTAGCTTATGGCCATGCTAAGGGTATCTTTTCTAATCCTCATACAGTTCATGAGCTAGCAGAGTGGAAGAAGTTTGGGGAAATATTGTGGGATACAATACTAGACGATGATAAGTCAGCAAAGAAATTCGGGAAGTTATGGCGGGTGGTGTATAACACGTTACTTCAGCAGGTCTCTGAGAGAAAGGCAGCAGAAAGGGCAACAGAAGCTCATAAGAGGAATATAGGGTATGGTCGTGAAGATGATCCCCTGGCACCTTCTGTAACTAAGGTACTTATGCCTAAGAGTCCCCAGCAAAGTGGTGTGGAGGATTTTCCTATAGGCGCAGTGGAACTGTCTGCACCTTTCCTGTCAGAGGGGGAGGGCGAGTCGGATGGTGGGGGTAAGAGCAAGCCAGCTTTGCCTCCGCCACGAGCTTCAGGCGGGTCGGATGGTGGGGGTAAGAGCAAGCCAGCTTTGCCTCCGCCACCAGCTTCAGGTGGGTCGGATGGTGGGGATTGGAGCAAGCCAACTTCGCCTCTGCCGCCAGCTTGGCCTCCGCCATTTCCCCTGGGTGAGCCGGCTCCGGTTTCACTGTCAGCTCCAGCGGGGGGGCCGCTTCCCCCGCGCGAGCCAGCCTCTGTTCCACTGCCTTCCCTGTGCGAAAGCTCGGGGTCTGTACCAAAGCGCCAGCAGCATAGCACCCTAAAGGGCCAGATCCCATCCCAGGGGCACACCGTGATCCATGGGGGGAGATGGCTAAACAGAGGAGGGAAGCTTGGGCTGCTTTGGCGAAAGAAGTAATGCAAATGGGGGATGGTGAGGCGGTGGAAATAGCTTCTAGTCTTGCATGTCCAGTTACATACACACCACAGTATGATGCACAGGGGAACCTTACGCATAATATAGCAGAATATACTCCCTTAGATTGGAAGCTGTTAACTCAGCTACGTTCTACGGTTAGTCAGTTTGGAGTAAAAAGTGAACCTGTTAAGCAAATGTTAGATTATCTTTTTAATACTCAGGTTTTATGTCTTAATGATTTAAGAGGAATAGTTTGGTTGATATTCACTCAGCATCAGCAGTTATTGTTTAATGCACATGACGCATTACATGGAGTAACAGTAAAGGAGCTGATTGGCTTAGGGGCATTTTTACATTCAGAGGCACAGATGATATCGGGAGAAGATAAACTTAGAGAGTCTATGCAGTTAGTGCATGCTGCAATAGACATGGTTAAAGAGCCAGGAGGGTTACCGGCTTATATGGGCATTAAACAAGGTAGAGAAGAATCATTTGGAAATTTTATCGATAGAGCAGCTACTGCTATAGATCGGGCTGGTGTTGCAGAGCGCTATTGAAAATGTGTGCCTTGCAAAATAGCAATCCAGCAACCCAAAGAGTGTTAGCTACTTTAGGGGCAAACTGGACTATTGAGGAAGCATTAGAGCGAATGGCATTAATGCCAACAGCTTCACAGGCATTTATAGCAGAAGCCTTAAACGAATTAGGATTAGGGTTGCAAAAGCATAGTCTACTCAAAATCAGGTGTTAGCTGCTCTTGCTCCTCTCCAAAGCGGCTCACTGGCAGTCACGTAAAGAGGCTCGAGACCATTCATCAAGTGTTACCAATATGGCAATGAGGGACAGACACAAGTTGCCGCCCTGACATCGGAGACACCAGCTGCTGCCGTAACATCGCTGCTACCTCCTGTCTGCAACCCGCAACAACCGGGAGCCTCGGCTTGGACTTATCAGCAGCAGTAGACGTCACACTAATGACGAACCGGCCTGAGAGGATACCCACTGGAATAAAGGGTCCTCTTATATTAAATGGACAAACATGTGGAGCATTATTGCTGGGACGTTCCTCTATAACTATGTTGGGATTATTTGTTTTGCCTGGTGTTATCGATGCGGACTTTACAGGGGAAATACAAATTATGGCTTACACCCTTTATCCTCCGATTAAAATTACAAAAGGACAACGCATTGCACAATTGGTACCACTGTCACAAATGACATCAGGAATACAATCATTTACTGGGCAAGCACGGGATGAAAAAGGTTTTGGCTCTACTGGTGTTACCCTTTTAACTGTGGATTTACAAAATAGACCAAAACAAAAGGTTGAAATTACCTATGGGCATCAAAGCATAACCCTTTATGGATTATTGGATACAGGAGCAGATACTAGCATCATTTCTCCAGAAGCATGGCCACAACATTGGCCTCTATTTCCCTCATCAAACATGCTCACAGGAGTGGGAGGATTTACATTGGCAAGCAGGTCGCCGTCTTTGTCTGTGTGCATTGAGAATCAACAAATATCTGCTGTGTTTTCAATTGTTCAACTGCCTCCTACAGTTTCCTGCTTAATTGGAAGGGACATTTTAACACAATTGGGAGTGGTGTTAACTAATCAGCACCCTTCGTGGTAATTGCCATTGCTTGGACTTTCCCCATTCCACTCACCTGGAAAACGGATACACCGGTGGTGGTTAAGCAATGGCCATTAAAAGGGGAGAGTCTTATGCATGCCCATGAATTGGTACAGGAACAATATACGAAAGGGCACCTACGACTGTCCACAAGCCCTTGGAATACACCTATTTTTGTAATCAAAAAGAAATCAGGGAAATATCGTTTGATACATGATTTGAGGGCTGTAAATGACCAAATGGAACCAATGGGGGCCTTACAGCCTGGTCTTCCAAATCCAGCTATGATTCCAGAACACTGGCCACTTTTAATTATTGACCTAAAGGATTGTTTTTTCACTATTGGCCTGCATCCTGATGACATGAAGAGATTTGCATTTACTTTACCAGCAATAAATCGTGGGGAACCAGATAAAAGATTTGAATGGACATCTCTTCCGCAGGGCATACGCAACTCTCCCAC
Source organism: Melospiza melodia melodia (assembly GCF_035770615.1). Lineage (NCBI taxonomy): Eukaryota > Metazoa > Chordata > Aves > Passeriformes > Passerellidae > Melospiza > Melospiza melodia. Next base: position 4,895,003 of record NC_086200.1, read on the forward strand.
TTTATGTCAGCTTTATGTTGATGCTGCATTACAGCCACTACGTCGTAAATGGCCAGCAACTATAATATATCATTACATGGACGATATTTTGTTTGCACAGCAACAGCCATTCTCCTCTTTACAGATTAACACCATTAAAAATACTCTTGCTGCATATTCACTTGTTATTGCTGCAGAGAAAATTCAGACTACAAAGCCCTGGAAATATTTGGGATGGACTTTGACGGATCAAATAGTGATACCACAAAAATTGGAATTACAATTGGACATTAAAACTCTACATGATGCACAGAAGTTGCTGGGAGACTTACAGTGGCTGAAGCCCATTGTGGGAATACCAAATCACTTATTAGAAGCCCTACGGCCTTTGTTAAAAGGCGTGGACCCTACTACTCCTGTACACCTGACAAAGGAGCATCGTCTTGCCTTGCAGCAAATCAGTAACTGTGTACAGCAAGGGTATGTGTCTCGTCGACAATTCGACCACCCCATTGACCTTACTATCTGGAATAGCCCTTGCCACTTGCTTGGTGCTCTCTCTCAGTTGCAAAAGAAAACGGGGGAGATACGGGTGTTGGAATGTTTATCACCACCACTACAGCATAAGAAAACAATATCTTCAAAAATTGAACAATTGGCTGCATTAATCAAAAAGGGGCGTCTCAGAATTCTTGAAGTGGATGGTAGAGAACCTGCTAATATTAGATTGCCTATGGAAAAAGAAACCTTGGACTGGTACTTGATAAATTCAAAGAATTTACAAGAAGCATTATTGATGTCACCTGCTAAAGTAGAGACTAGTAAATTAGTGCCTAGAGTTTTGCAATGGATGACAGAATGGAACTGGATTACTCGACCTTTGAGAGAAGAAAACCCCATAGAAGGAGCTATTACAGCTTTTACAGATGCAGGAAAGAAATCAAGGCGTGCTGCTGTTACCTGGCAAGAAAAAGGACAGTGGAAGCATCAACTCCTCACAGCAGACCCTGCAGATAGCTTACAAACTTTGGAATTGTTAGCAGTAGTATGGGCGGTGTCCAACTCACAGGAGCCTTTAAATGTGGTCACAGACTCTATGTATGTTGCAGGAGTAGTCAAACGAATAGAGGAAGCAGCAATTAAGGAAGTGAATAATAAACGATTGTATGAGTTACTGATACAGTTAAGGAAAGCTTTACGGGAAAGAGCAAACGGTACCCTTAAGCAGTGTATTGAAAAACATCAAGATTTGGCAGATCCACAAGCATGTTTGGCTAAGGTTTTGTATGTGATTAATCATTTATGCATTTTTGGGGAAGATGATACCCCCCCTGCAATGAAACATCATCCGAGGTCAGGTCAGGAAAATACTAAGGAAACAGAGGTCTGGGTTAAGTATAAGAACCCAAGTACAGGATTATGGGAAAAACCTGCAAAAGTATTATATTGGGGTCAGGGGTATCTTTGTGTTTCCTCACCTACAGGGCCTTTGTGGGTGCCTGCTAAGTGGACTAAACCTGTTTTTGATGCAGCCTCTGGTGGATCGCCTTACGGAGGAGGACAAGGAGCGACTGGGGAAGAAACTGCTTCTAGTCCTACAACCACTACTGTTTCAATTGAAGGGGTACTTGGAAGCGGTGGACAGACCACTGACACGTCACTACCGGACAGCCCAGGAGTTGATTCGTTTCATTGACTCAATATCAACATTTCACTTAACAGATCCAGCGAAACTAAATTGCCTTGACTGTCACAATCCACATTGTGCTGCCTGGATAGCTCTACGTTGTGGGGGTTGTAAAAGAACTTTTTGGATAGAACAATCATTATTACGGGATTTGTGGTGTCATACTTGTGAACACGAGCATACGTGGGGAAAAAGCTGGCAAGATGAATTAAGGAGACAAACAGGGCAAAACGCATATATAGCTTTAAATCTTTATGAGTCTCCTGAACAGAAGGTTCTTGCTTATTATCGATGGGAAATACAATGTACTGTGAATAGAATTAAGGTTCAAAGTAAATCACGTATAGTTTCTATAAGGTGTAGGAAATTAGTGCCTTTAACACAGCATTCAGTTGTAGGACTCTTCCAAGGGGATCCTGATGGACCATTAGATTGCTGCATTGATAAGTTGCAAAAATTAAGTTTGAAAGTGGCAGGACCAGTGAAATTAGGAGCAGCAAGATTGAAGACAGATAAGAAAAAGAAGGCAAAAAAGGGAACGGTCTCATTTGAATAGGGGTATCAGTGATTGCTAATTAATTTTCTATGATTAGAACACTTTTACAGTTGTGGGACCCTCAGGAAGATATAGTTGTTGAGGAGGATAACGAACAAGAACTACGATTACGAAATAAGATACACCTTGTGTTAAAGAAAGACCTTGAGCTGTTAGCCTCATATAGTAAAAAGGCTGAAGAGGCTTTGCGATCACCACCATTGAATTGGTTGCTTTGGGTTGAAGAACCAGAATTTTATACTGGTCCTTACTTACATTCGCTTCCTTGTTATGTTTGCAAAAAGGATAAAGATAAATGCTATGCATGGGTAGCTTTGCATTGTGCAGATTGTAATCAGGTTTATTGGTATCCACAGAGGTCATTGGGATATTTATGGTGTACATCTTGTTTTGGAAAGTGGATTCGAAATCATATCTGGGTTAGAGCTCTTGAACAAAGTACTGGCCTGCCAGGACGGACAGGATTACAGCTTTTTGAGAGTGCAGAACAAGTGGTTATAGCATATCTTAGGTGGAAGTTACAGGAAAACCTTAGAATATTTGAAATTACTAAAGCCTCACGCATCATAGCAGCTCGCCGCAAAGCTGATTTGCCTTCAAACTTACCTCATGCTATACCTGTGAGCAAGGATGCTGATTTAGAATTAGATCAGTATATTCAAGAATTGACTCAGCCTTACAATAGACAATCTAGCAAACCAGGGAAAAGACAGCGAAGAAAGGAAAAACAATGTAAGCAGAAGGAAGAAAAGGAGAAGCAAAGCAAGCAGAAAGAAAAATGAGGTTTGTTTTTGTAATACTGCTCAATGCTGTAGCAAGTGAAGCAGTAGGAGTAACACACTTTAGTCAACCAAGGGAAAATTTATGGGTAACACTTGCTAATCAAACTAACCAATCATCACTTTGTCTTAGTCTTGGAGGAGTCACTAACCCATTTCGAACATGCCTGGTGGGACTGCCGGTGTGGTCTCCTGGAGAATTTTGTAGTTTGATAAACAATCAAACCTTATGTATGTCTAACATGTCAGACATCACATTGCCGGTGCAACAAGGGTATACTGCAGGTCAGAGTGATGGCTATCGTCAATGCTTACTAATCCAATCACTTAACACCTCTTTGCATTCTCCTCCTGAAGAATTGGATCTTTTTGGAAGTACAAATGCCAGCATATCTAACACTACAGCTGGTGGATGGTTTAGCTTCAAACTTTTGGGTGCTCAGAATTTAAACCAACCTAAAGAAACATGGGCCACCCTAGATTCATCCCTGAATGTGAGTGAATTCTCTCCACAGCATTACAGTCAATGTAACGGCACAAATATCACAGCACCAATGAAATTACCCACAGGAATATTTTTGATTTGTGGAGACAGGGCATGGAATGGTATACCAGCTAAACCACAGGGTGGACCCTGTTTTTTGGGAAAATTGTCACTGTTTCATCCTAATGTGTCCTTGCTAATGCAGCTGAGTCAAAATTCAAACAGGAAAAAACGTAGCATACATGACTTAGACTGCAGCAAGATAGGAGATCCATGGTTTTGGGGCACATTCAAACAGGTGGTGGTTTCAACTATCTTACCAGGAGGATCTGCCAATAAAGCCATGAATTTAGCAAAACAATTAGGATGCTGGGCAAGGGATGAGCTGAACAAGACATCACAAATTCTAGACATGCTAACTGCAGATGTGCAAAGTGTTAACCATGCTGTTTTGCAAAATAGAGCTGCTGTAGATTTTTTGCTCTTGGCAAAAGGGCATGGATGTGAAGAGTTTGAGGGAATGTGTTGCATGAATCTGTCTGATCATTCAGTGTCCATTCACACTAAGATAAAAGAATTACAACAGGGACTTCACAAACTTAAGGAAGAAGACGGTTTAGGAATTGACGAATGGCTTAAAGGCCTGGGACTCGGACCGTGGCTGAGGAACCTTGTGATCTATGCTATAGGATTGCTGGGTGTAATTTTACTGTTTTTGCTTGTTTTGCCTTGTATCTTTAACTGTATCCAAAACATGGTCAGCCGTACAATAGCAAAAACATGGCAAACTAATCTCCTTGCACAAGAAGAAAACGGGGGAAATGTGGAGAATATTATTAATAATTGGTTAGCTGAGAAAGGCCACACTGATATAATGCCACTGGTTAAACTGAAGGAGAAAAGTCAGCAGTCAGCAAGCTAAAAGGAAGAGTCAGCAGCGACCTTGCTGCAACATGAGGATAGGGAGTTGAGATTAGTCCTGAACACATCCTAAGAATAGGTAGAAAGTATCAAAAGTAGAACCATAGGAATGTAGAAGTAGGCGTAGGTGCTGATATGTAAGCTGACCAATCCTGAGCTCAACTTTTGCAATATGTATGAAGCTCATTATGTACTGTATTTAACCCGCCGTACTGATCAATAAAATTGAGCCTGTGATGATCAAAATGATGTCCTGGTTCCCTTCCGTCGACACACATTTATGTTTAGTCTGGGAAAATCAATGAATATGTGTGCAATATACAGAATATAAACAGAAACTTTCCTTCACTCAGCCTGCAGGGCTTAGGGAGGAGCTGTCCCCCGTGCATCCCCCTGAATAAATAATGCTGCTTTTTAATGCTGCATTGGGGTTAAGGAGTTTTCTATTTTACCAAATTTTTGGTAACACTCCCACTGCCAAGGAAAGTTCTGTCTGCTGCTGTTCACAAACACAGAAGGGCTGGTGGCAGATGTTGGGCTCAGAGGTTGCCTGGGGCACAGTGACCATGAAATAAATAAGTTTTCAATGTTCTGGGAAAGAAGGAGGGGCAGCAACAAAACTTCTACACTGGAATTAGGAAGGGCAGACTTTGACCTGTTTAGGATGCTGATTTTGGGAGTACCAAATCAGGTCCTGATTTTTTGAAGAAAAACATCCCTTAAAAACAAAGGGGTCCAGGAAGGATGGACATGTTTCACAGAAGTAATCTTAAGGGGAAGGAGCAGCCTGTCTCAATGTGGCAAAAGATGAGCTAGTGAGGAAAATGACTGGCCTGGCTGGCCATGGAGATTTTGTGGGAACTCAAGGGTAACAAGAGGTGCATCAACTTTGGACAGAAGGTCAAGCAGCTTAGGAAATGTTTAAGGATGTTGTGAAGTCATGCAGAAAAAAAGTCAAGAGGTGAAAGCTCAATTAGAGTTTAACCTGACCACTTCTGTAAAAAAAAAAAAAATAGACAAAGTTTCCACAATTAAATTAATAGCAAAACATGGGATTAGGAGAACCTCTACTCTTTATTGGATGCAGTGGGGAATATAGAAACTAAAGATAAGGAGAAGGCAGAGCTACTTAACATTTTGTTTCTCTCAATTTTCGATATTAGGGCAGGCTGTCCTCAGGACAAGTGCTCTCCTGAGCTGGTAGATGGGCACAGGGAAGAGAACAGACCCCCGTAATCCAGGGGGGAGCAGTTGGTGACCTGCTGAGCCCCTCAGATGCTCACAGGTGTGTGGGATCAGATGGGATCCATCCCAGGGGGATGAGGGAGCTGTGGATGAGCTCCCCAAGCTGCTCTCCATCATTCACCATCAGTGCTGGCTCAGCAGGGAGGGCCCAGAGGACTGGAGGTGCCAGTGTGAGCCCATCCCCAAGAAGGGCTGGAAGGAGGAGCTGGGCAACTCCAGGCCTGTCAGCCTGACCTGGGTGCCCGGCAAGGTTATGGAGCAGATCACCTTGAGTGCCATCACAGGGCACCCACAGGATGGCCAAGGGATCAGAGCCAGCCAGCGTGGATTCCAATGTCTGCACTGATGATCTGCATGAGGGGACTGAGACCAGCATCAGCAAATTTGCAGATGACACCAAGCTGGGTGTGAGTGTGGATCTGCTGGAGGGAAGGAGGGCTCTGCAGAGGGCCCTGGACAGGCTGGATCCAGGAACCAAATCCAACAAGGTGAGGTTTAACAAGTCCAAGTGCTGGGCCCTGCATGTTGGCCACAACAACCCCTGCAGCGCTACAGGCTGGGGACAGAGTGGCTGGAGAGCAGCCAGGCAGAAAGGGACCTGCAGGGACTGATGGACAGCAGGCTGGGCATGAGGCAGCAGTGTGCCCAGGGGGGCAAGAAGGCCAATGGCTCCTGGGCTGGATCAGGAATGGTGTGGCCAGCAGGAGCAGGGCAGGGATTCTTCCCCTGTGCTCAGCACTGCTTGGGCAGCACCCTGAGTGCTGTGTTCAGTCGTGGGCCCCCCAATTTAGGAAGGACATGGAGGGGCTGGAGCGTGTCCAGAGAAGGGCAACAGGGCTGGGGCTGGAGCGTGTCCAGAGAAGGGCAACAGGGCTGGGAAGGCGTCTGGAACACAAACTACCAACTCCTGTGAAGAGCAGCTGAGGGACCTGCAGTTGTTTATCCTGGGTAAAAGGAGGCTCAGGGGAGACAAGGCAGTGTCAGGGCACAGGCTGGACTTGATGATCTCCAAGGTCTTATCCAACCTTTCTGATTCTGTGACTCTCTGAAACCACCCTTGGAGCAGTTGCAGGAGGAGCCCTGGGCCTCCTCTTCAGAAACTCAAGCAGCCCAGGTCCCTCAGCTTCTCCTGCCAGCCCCAAAGCCCATCCTGTCAGTCCTGCAGAACCTCTGCAGCCCCTCCTCACTGCCCAGAACAGGGAGCCCCAGAGGAAGACTCAGATGTGCCCCCCTGGCCTGGGGTGCCTCTGGCAAGGGAGCAGCACCAGGCACTGCAGGAGCCTGCAGACAATTCCTGCAGCACTTGTAGGATGATCCTGCTGCCCAAGGGACCTTCCCATGCTGCCAAGTCAGGAACTGCAATGGGGAGTGGGGCCAGAGAGGAAAGGGTGAACAGGGATGGGCTGTTTGCAGGGCAGGGAACAGGGGTGGAAAAAAAGAAGAAATGTGTAGCAGGAAGCGTAAAGAACGCAAAGAAATTTGTAGCAGGAAGAGTAAAGAAAGCAAAGAGTAAAGAAAGTAAAGGAAAGTGAAGCCAAGGAAATGCTCAGGGCAGTTTGGGGGTGGCTGCCACGCAGCCCTGGCTCTGAGCAACAGAGTCTGCAGTGGCACAGGAAAGTCCCAGCTGATGGGAACAAACTTTCTGGCTGACTGCAGAGGCCAGGACAAAGCTGAGTGGTTTCCCTGCTGTCCCCCAGGCCTTGCTGGCCCCAGGGGCTGATGGCATTTGTGCTCCCTCAGGTTCATGTCCCCACAGCTACAGCATGGGGGTGCTCCCCCTGCTGTGTGCAATGCAAAGAGGGGCTGCTGAGCCAGTGCTGCCGTGTCTGTGCCTGCAAGGATGGGGCACCTGTGTGAGATGGGGGAGAGGCCAGGGCTGCAGAGGGGGGATGTTGTTGGCAGGTCCATGAAGACACTCTGAGATGCTGCCCTGGGCTGTGCAGCAGTGGGGATGGATCAGCCCCTGCTCTGCTGCTCCTTCCCGTCTGCCCCAGGGCCCTTGCAGAGCCTCAGCCATGCTGTTTGCCCCCAGCCTGCCCATGGCCACCCTGGGGCTGCTCACGGGGCTTTTCTGTTCTGAGCATTGGCCTGGCTGTGTTCTTGAGAGAGCCTGGGCAAGCAGCCTGGAGCCCCCAGGCCCTGGGCTAAGGCGTCAGCGCTGCCCCAGCAGTGCCCATGGCCTGTCCCTGCTGCAGCCCCGGCACTGCCACCCCCAGGGCTGTGCCCAGCCCCGAGAGCACTCAGGCCTTGCAGCAACACCAGGGCCACCAGGGCAGCGGGGCAGGGCCACGGCAGCAGCACTGGCAACACCAAGTGCTGCTGTGGCTGGGCACAGCTGCTGGGCCAGCACTGATCTGCCCCAGCTCTGCACACAGACATTGCTGCTGCAGCTCCAGAGAAGGCAACAAAAGGGGGCATCTCTGCAGAAAACTCTGCTGGGAGATCCTTCAGTTCCTGTAAAGCCTCAAGGAAACCAGCCTGTCATTTACACAGTTTGTGACCATAGGGAATGTGGAGAAATGGCACAAAGAATGACATTTCTGTGTGGACAACACGAAAAGAGTGAAAGTAAAGAAAACACCCACAACCAATCAAACAAGAAGTATGAAAGGTGATTTTTATTACAAGTGATTTGAAGAAATTTGCCAGCAGTTTAATGTTTCTGAAAGCATCCAGTCATCAGTGTCCACACTGCAGCCTTGAGCTCCTGGTTCCTCAGGCTGTAGATGAGGGGGTTCAGGGCAGGAGGCACCACCGAGTACAGAACTGACAGGGCCAGATCCAGGGATGGAGAGGACATGGAGGGGGGCTTCAAGTGGGCAAACACGACAGTGCTGAGGAAGAAGGAGACCACGGCAAGGTGAGGGAGGCAGGTGGAAAAGGCTTTGTGCTGTCCCTGCTCAGAGGGTATCCTCAGCACAGCCCTGAAGATCTGCACATAGGAGAAAACAATGAACACAAAACAGCCAAGTCCCAGACAGGCACTAACAGCAAGAAGGCCCTGTTCCCTAAAGTAGGATTTGGAGCAGGAGAGCTTCAGGATCTGGGGGATTTCACAGAAAAACTGCCTCAGGGCATTGCCATGGCACAGGGGCAGGGAAAATGTATTGGCTGTGTGCATGAGAGCATGGAGAACAGCACTGGCCCAGGCAGCTGCTGCCATGTGGGCACAAGTTCTGCTGCCCAGGAGGGTCCTGTAGTGCAGGGGTTTGCAGATGGAAACGTAGCGGTCATAGCACATGACAGTCAGGAGATAGTATGCAGCTCCAATGAAGAACAGAAAGAAAAAGGTCTGAGTAGCACATCCAGTGTAGGAGATGTCCCTGATGTCCCAGAGGGAATTGTGCATGGCTTTGGGGACAGTTGTGCAGATGGAGCCCAGGTCGCTGAGGGCCAGGTTGAGCAGGAAGAAGAACATGGGCGTGTGCAGGTGGTGGCCGCAGGCTACGGCGCTGATGATGAGGCCGTTGGCCAGGAGGGCAGCCAGGGAGATGCCCAGCAAGAGGCAGAAGTGCAGGAGCTGCAGCTGCCGCGTGTCTGCCAATGCCAGCAGGAGTAAGTGGCTGATGGAGCTGCTGTTGGACATTTGCTGGGGCTGTACTTGGGGACCTGTTGATGGAGAAAGACAGTGAAGTGTTTGAGGAGATACCTGTAACCAAAATCAAAGCCATTTCCTATCTACCATCCTCTGTAACATACATGGACATGCTTTTGTGTGTAAGATTTCTGAGGTTTTCATTTTAATCTCCTTCGATGTCCCTCCTGGTATTCTTGGAATGCAGAAACCCTCAGCATTTCTGCTGTCCTCTGGTAGAACAGAGTGAGTTCCCTGAGGCCAGATGATGAGTGGAGAGTGAGGGGAGATAGTCTGTTTTTTGTACCTGTTCAGAGTTTCTTTGGGCTTTAATGTTGCTCAGGTCGAGGGTGATCATCTCTCTGTGCTTCCCCTAAAATGTCACCAGGTACTGCTGAGAGCAGGTGGATCCACCACAGTCCAGCTCCACATCTGTAGCCAAGGACTCACATTGCTCATTTCAGCAACCCAAAAACATTTTCAGCGTCACAACACTTCTGCATTTCCCCATCAATCTTATAACTCAAGAGATGATCTAGAACAGGTTTGCTCCCTGGATGGAAGCTCCCAGCTTGGACTGAAATCTCAGGGAGACTTCCAAGTGTCCTTATGATGGCATTGGATTGAGGGAGGTGCAGCTCCTTCCCTGGCTGCACTGACAGCATTGCCCAGAGCCGGGCCCTGGGGACAGCGTCACCCTGAGCCAGCTGTGCCCCCAGCCAGAGCCCCCAGGGCCGGGCAGCTGCTCCCAGCCCTGTGCTCTGCAGAGGGAACTGGGCCCGGGGCTGCAGAGCTGCCCCACGGCTCTGCTGCAGCTCTGCCTGCACAGGAGGGGCTGCACGCCTTGGAGCCCCAGCCCTGAGAGCAGAGGCTGGGCTGGGGGACAGGAGGGAGGGGGCTTGTTCAGAGGGAGGGGCTGCACTGGAGGGGATCCTGTGGGCATCTCTAAACTCTCCCTGCCACAGCATTGCTGGGTATTGTTTTCTCTCATTGCCCAATCTTCTCTCTGCTTCCTGGAGATTTTCCTCCTGCAGCTGTTTCCCTGTGCCTGATCACTCCATGCCAGCACTCACAGACCCCAAATATCTGTGCCCTCTCCTTGGCCTGACAGAACCCTGCCTGTTTGCAGGGCACTGACTGGGGCAGGTTTGGTTTCCAGCTTGGAGAAAAGACAGCTCAGACTAAGCCTGATGGGTCCAGCAAAGGTGATGCTTGTGCTGTCCATGGGCAGAGCGGCTGAAAGCACATTAGGGATCTCCTGTGAACATACTGATTACTAAAAGTAAGAGTTTCAGATGCCTCAGATACTTGTCAAAATTAATAATAATAATTATTAAGCAACCCTTAATATTTATTCCCCCTCTCTGCCATTCTATTATAGTAGGAAACATAATGCAAAATCTTAAAAAAATTCCTAATTTTTGTTGAAATCCTTGTCTCTGAAATATTCCATGACTGATCAGAGTCCCTCAGCATGTCAGAGCTTCATGAGGATTTCACCTCCGCTGCACCAAAAATACTCAGAATTGTACTCACAGAGTCTGTAGGCATTGGGATGTTCCAGCTTTAGGAGATGGCTCCAGGAGCTGCAGCTGCATTGTCCTGCAGCCAGAAGTTCCTGTGCCAAGGGCTGGCAATGATTCTGCCCCAGGCGCTTCTCAGCACCTTCCCGGCCCTGACTGATTGAAGCTCTCTGTGCCTCTGTGCTGGGCCCAGCGTAGCTGCAGGCAGTGCCCCAGCCCTGCTGGGCTGGCAGAAGAGCTGCTCATCAAGAGAAATGTGCTTTTGAAGCTCTTCTTGGTTACCAGGAGCTTCCTCTGTGCCAGGAACCCAGCCCAGCTCAGCAGCACAGACACAGCACAAAAACTTTAATGAGCCTGTGGGGCTTTGTGCTCAGTCCCTGAACATCAGTCCCTGAGAGGGAGCTGAAGAAACCTCTCCTGAACTCCAAGTCAGAATCCAACTCCAAAGTTTCTTGGACTTTTAATGGGTCCCACTGAGGGACACGACAGAGAAAGTGTCCCCAGGCCCCAGGCAGAGCAGAGAACTGGAGGCACTGATGATGGGTGGGGACAGAGAGAAACCAAGTCCAGGGGTCCTGGGGCACAGCAGGGTCTGTGCCACCAAGGGCTGTGAGGAGACACCTTGTCCTGAGGCCCTGGGGCCTCCTGGCACAGCCCCAGCCAGGCTGGGCACTGACAGCCCCTTGTCCTGCCCTCAGCATCCCCCCCTAGCCCACATCCCAGTGACCTCCAAGATGTGCTGGAAGGAATCTCTGGGGAGCCTTGCTCAGGGATGGCCCTGGGGGCTTCTGAATGCTCCCTGCAGGGACTGCAGGTCTTTCAAAGGACTTTGGGTTTGGCTTTTTAATTGGTTCCTCTGTGAGGAATGGCCTCGAATTATCTGCTTTAATTAGTCCCTTGAGATTCTGTCTGTTGCAACATCAATTGGGACTAATTAATACTTCAGGGTACTTCAGGATTTTAAGCTACTTGGTGTTTCCCTTTTGATACAGACTCTGTGAGATAGATTGTGCAGTCACAGCCTCCAATTATCTGCTTTAATGAATCCCTTGAGAGCTTTGCACTGACACTCAGTGGGGCTCATTAATACTCTGAGATACTCCAGGTTTTTAAGGTACTTTGGATTTTCCTTTCTACACTCTGAATCTCTGAGAGGTTTTTTTGCCATCCTGGTCTCCAATTCTGTCCTCCAAGGAGTCCATGAGGATCCTGTGTTGGGGATGGACCTCAGTGGGATCCAGTAATGCTTTGAGAAACTTGGGCTGTTTCCTCTGACTTCGACTCCTGGAAAGGTTTGTGCAATCTCCTCTCAGGCCCTGATGTTCAAGGGCTCAGCTCCAAATGCACCACGGGGCTCATTAGGATCAAGTAAGTCCTGACAAACCATGGCTCTGCCTTGATTTCCCTCTGCTCTCATGCAGTTCATCAGGAAGTTTTCCTCTTAAAGTTATGGAGAAATATTTCAAAGAGCTTCTAAGAAATATGTATTTCTATCTTAAAGGGTGTCTTTTATTGTTATTCTTATTATACAAGAGCTGATTGCAGCATTCTGTAATTGATATTGATCCAGGGTGTCTCCTAAGGAGGTCTGGCCCGGTCACAAATGTTTTACCTTGAGACCTGACCCAGTGTGGACAACCTTGCCCTACATTGCCCAACCCCATGTGAGAAACAATTTTCACTTTCAAAAATATAAATGTTTTATTAAGGCCTTATCTAAATACAACAGAAGACTGAATAAAGAAAGTATACCACATCACGAGCAAATAATTCAGTCAACATGTGCTCATCTACAAAATAGATGTTCTGTCTTTTATACCTCCAGCCCCTCCCAAAGTCTTGTCAATCGACTCCTTCTATCACTGTTTAGTGGTGGAGATCACTGTGTAACACCTTGATTGGAGGTCAGGTGCTGCCATAGTAACAAGCCAACCCTCCCAAATGCCCCGACTACTGAGGCCATCCTGTGATAACAATGCAAGGGGGAGGGGAAGGAAAAGTATACATCTACAAAACGTCTTTTAACATGTTTAATATTCACCCCTTAATTGTGAGGGTCAACCATAGAATTACTCATCTGTAATAAACCCCCCTTTTCTCTTTCTCTAAGTCATTTTGCTCGAACAATTAGGTAAAAAATTTTCTCTCTCTCTTGAATGAGTCATACTAGCAGCTGTTGATGTCGGCAAGGACAGTGTGAACAGGAGAAAATAATCTCAGGTTTTCCTTAGACACATTTATTTGGAATGCACAAAAGGGCATCCCAGAAGTCCAGTATGTCATTGACTCCCATCTATTGTGCCTATGTGGCTGCTACCCATAGTTGGTGTATCTTAGGGGTGAGTACAGAGGCCAACTCGGTCCTGCTCTCCGGTCTCTGTTGAATTAAAAGACAACTGAGGAATGATAGAGGTCTGGTATGGCCTTTTGTCCCCACCTTACCATGCCTACGGGGTTGCTACCCACAGCAGTGCTACAGAGACTTCTTGGTAGCAAACAAAGGGGCTAACATGGTCTTGCCCTCCTACCTTTGTCTTATTTTCTTAAAGAAGCTTTCCCATTACATTTTGGAGTCCCTTGTGTACTTCCCCTCAACAGATGCTGGTAATTCCCACCCATTAAAAGAGGAAGACAGTTCTCGAGCTGGTTGGTGAAAGCTTGACTACTTTTTGGGCATCTTGGTGTTTTTCTGGTTGTCTATCAGTCTCTGCTTGAAAGTCAATCTTGTTTCACCCAGCCTGGTTGTTACAGTCCATACTTTGGGTTCTTCTACTGGGCCTTTGACTCTGTTGGCATGAGTCCATCCCCACTCTGCAGTTCTCACGGCCGATTTGGTGGTGAGCAGTACCTGAAAGGGACCTTCCCACTGAGGCGTTAGAGGCTGATCTCTCCATGACTTAATCATCACCCAATTCCCAGGATTAATATTATGGATTCTGAAATCGAGGGTGGTAGTTTGAGGAATTGCCCTTTTATGTCTTAGTCCTTCTAAGGTTTGTGCTGTAGACATCACTTATTTCTTGGCATAGGTTCCCCTCCCTCATAGGTGGCAACCTTCTGAGGTGAGATCAGGAAGGGTAACCCAAACATCATTTCATAGGGTGAGACACCCAGATCTGACTGGAGTTGGCTTCTAATTCTTAATAAGACCAAAGGGAGACATTTTATCCATGACATTTGGGTTTCAATCATTAGCTTAACTAGAGCTCTTTCAAGAGTTTGATTCATTCTTTCAACCTGACCAGAACTCTGTGGATGCCATGGAGTGGGTAATTCCCATTCACTCCCAGGGCTTGAACAACTTTCTGTAATGGCTTCGATGTGAAATGAGTTCCCCATTCTGAATCAATCCTGTTTGCCACCCCATATCAGGGAATGATTGATTCTAGAAGTGTTTACTCACAACATTGGCATTGGCTTTCACAGTGGGTACCACCTCTACACAGTGAGTCATGTGATCCACTATCACTTGCAAAACTTCCACTGTTGTACCTGGGGAAGCTCAGTAAAGTCAGCTTGGATGTTTTGAAAGGGCCTTAAAGCTAGTTCTCGCCCTCCTCTGGGTGTTTTCCTCACGATTTTCTTATTCACTTGTTGACATATCACACACTGTTCAGTTACTTGCTTAGGTATTCTGAAAATTCCTATGCAGCCCAAATCCTTTAGAAATTGATCACTTAGCACTTGTGTACCCCAATGTGTTGTTCCATGTATGCCTTCTAGCATTTTTTTGGTCAGGGGTTTATTCAACATTTGCCTCCCATCTGGTAATCTCCACTTCCTTTTGTTATCTTTCTTGGCTCCTATTTTAAGGAGTTCTTTGTCTTCTGTCCCACTTAATATGGGGAATTTTTGCATTTCTCTCATGGTTGTTAATACTATTATTAGTTATTCTGTTATTGATTCAGTTGCATTTTTAACTTCTAAATTAGCTAAATTGTTCCCTTACTCCCCTTTTTGATGTCCTTTAACGTATATCACCCCTACTTTCTCTGGTAATTGTAAGGTTTCTAACTCTTCTAAAATAAGTTTTTTGTGAATCAGTTCCTTTCCCCTTGATTTTAATAACCCCCTCTCTTCTCAAATTTTTCCAAAGGTATGCACTATTCCAAAAGTGTATTTTCAGTCTGTATCTATTATTCCCCTTTTCTGTGCTAATTTTTTCAGAGCTCACTTCAGGGCATAGAACTCACACACTTGGGCTGACCTGTTGGAAGGTAACTTTCTCTTTTCTATGGCCACTAACCCTTCATGCACTATAGCGTACCCCGATACCCTGTGCCCCTTTATTACCCGTGAAGACCCATCGAGGTACAATCATTTTCCACCTTGGAGTGGTTGATCTGTTAGGTTCTCTTCTACTCTAGTTTGATGGTTTATAACCTCCAGGCAATTATGTATTAGTTTCTCATCTGTTTCTCCATCCAGAATCTGGGCAGAGTTGAGTTGGTTACTCACAATTAGCTCTAAACCATTTTGTATTAAGGTGCCTTCATACTTTAGCACTCGGGAACCAGTGAGCGATTTCTCAGCCTTTTGGCTCAGGATACTCCTTACTGAGTTTGGGATATATATCTTCAATTTTCCCCCAAAAGTGTAATTTTTTTGCTTTCTGCTATGAGTAGGGCAGTTACTGCCACAGCCTGAATGCAGCTCGGCCACCCCTGGCTGACAGGGTCTAGTAATTCTGATAAACAAGCCACTGGTTTCCTGGATCCCCCCCAGTCCTGGGCTAATATTCCACGTGCTACCCCTTTTTCTATAGCCACAAACAATAGAAGGGTTTGTCTGAGGCAGGAAGACTCAGTGCTTGTGCACTGACTAATTTTTGCTTTAAAGCTTCAAACTTTTGTTCATCACCTTTTCCCCACCTAATCTCTTCTTCAACTAACTTTTCATACAAGAACTGGATGGCCTGCATGTCTCCTTCAATCCATAGCCTACAATATCCCAACAGGCCTAAAAACCTTCTGACTTCCCTCTTAGTTTTTGGTCATGGGAGTGAGACTATCCCCGTAATTCTCTCAGGGTTCAGCTGCCAGCTCCCTTGACAAATCACATGTCCTAGGAATTTTACTTCCTACTCTACAAATTGTAGTTTCCCTTTTGATACCCAAAGTCCTTGATCCCCCAGAAAATTTAACAATACTATAGTGGATTCCCAATTTTTTTTTTCTTCCTGTCCTGAGCAAAGCAAATAATTTACATATTGGATGAGCTTTAACTCAGGTTTAATGGAAAAGAGTTGTAGTTCTTCTCTCAAGGCTTGACTGAAGAGGTTTGGGAATTCAGAAACCCCTTGGGGTAAACTTGTCCACCAAACCTCTTGCATCCTCCCAGAATTGGGGTCCTTCCATTCAAAGGTAAATATATCCCACTTTCCTCTGCCGGTGAGCACACCCAAAAAGCATTTTTTAGGTCTATCACACTAAACCACTGGGATGTTACGCAGAACTGTAGAGGGGTTAGGCACTACTGGGTACCAATTCACTGTTCTTTTGTTCACTTCTCTCAAATCTTGAACAAGCCTGTAAGTCCCATCTGACTTCTTTACTGGTAATATGGGTGTAGTATGGGGGGACATCCATGGTTCTAAGGTCCTGTCCTCAACTAAGTCTTGGATCAGTGGCTGTAGCGCTCATCTCCCTTCCAGGGAGAGTGGATATTGTCATAACCGAACTGGATGGTTCTCATCAACTATTCTATTACTATAGGTTTCATGTTCAATTTACCTCGTTCTTTTGGTTTTGCCCAAAATTCATCTCATGAATTTTGTCCTCATCTTCTTCCCTTAATTGGAGAAGCCTAACTACCATTTTCCCTTCCTCTGGAAGCACTCCAATGTCAAACTGCACCTGTAAATCCTGTCCTGATAAATTTCACCCTGCTTCTGGAATTAACTGAATATCCCCAATTCCTATTTTGTTTGTTCCTTCAAACTTTATTTGCTTTATAACTGAGGCTTTGAACCCTTCCCCTTTAGCACCTACTACTTGCACAGTATCTTGACCTTTTTTGCACTTCTTTGGGATTCTACAAACACAAGTTCTTTCAGCCCCTGTGTCTACTAAGAATTCAAATGCTTCCTCCTGGGGATCTATTTTTAAAGTTATCAAGGGCTCCTGATGGTATCCTGTCCCCAGGAGGTAGAGCCCCTGCCACCCCTAATCTTCCGCTTCTCCTTTTTGCTCAGTCTCGTAGATCCCCAGCTCCTTTTCCCTCTAGGGGAAATTCTTTCTGATATGCCCTCTCTCTTTACAGTAAAATCAAACTGGTCCTGGGTTCCCTTATTTCCCAAATTCTCCTTTTTGTGCCCAGTCCCAAGGAGCTGCATCCCCCCTCCATCTATCTTCCCACACTTGGAATCCCCCTCCCTTACCTGGGTAGTACTTTATGTTCTGGTTTCCTTCCCTAATGGCAGTTACCGTTACCTTGGCTTTTGCCTTGGCCTTCTCTTAGTCCCTCTTTACATACTCCTTCTGTGCTTCTCTTAAAAGATCCTCTAATCTCCTTTCTTGCCAACCATCGAGCTTTTCTAACTTCTCCATATAGCTGGCCAGGCATGAGTGACAAAATTTATCTTTAGTAAAATCTGTCCGGCCACCGTGTCAGGGTCAACTCCTGAATATTGCCTCATATTTTTTCTCAACCTTTCTAACCACTCTGTTGGGGTTTCTTCCCTCTTTTTCTGCTCATCGAAAGCCTTTTGGGCATTTTGATTACATGGAGCCGCCTCTTTGATGCCTTTTGCAATCAATGTTCTGCATTCCTCCATGTCTTGCCTTCCCCCAGTGCTGTTGTGGTCGCTGCTGGGGTGCACTATGGGCATTTTCAGATCCCCAGGAGGTCCTTGCACATGCTCCCTTTCCCATATCCATATCTCAGCTGCATAGATCATCTGTCTTTCTTCTGGTGTGAATGGTCATTATTGATTGCATCTCTTCCCATGTATAAATATTGGGTCCCAGAAACTGATCTAACTTTTCCACTAATCCAATGAGGTTCTCTAGTAATCCCTTCAATTATTTCTTGAACATTCTCACATCAGAAGAACTGAGAGGCACGGTTACAAATGTAATTCCTCCCTGCACCTCACACAGTGGTACTTCCCTCAGAGGATAAAATCCCACTGCTTGGTTCCCATACACTGATCTGCTTTCCTCTCATTGTGCCACCCTGTTTGTGGTGTTTTGACTAGGCCCATCAGGGGGTAGGGGAAGTGCATCTGGGGCTATTGGAGGTGGAGGGGGTAAGTGTTCTACTGGGTCCCATTCTTTATTTTCTGATACCTTAAACATGCTCACCTTTGAGGGTGAACTCTCCCTCCCACAGCAGGCAGAGTAGTCACTCTCTTCCTGATTGAATCGTTTCTTAGCTCTTACATGGATGTTTAATGCCTGACACATCCATCCTTCATCTGACCCATACCTCAGCCAGTATACATGATTGCTCCTAATTTCCCTTCTGGTCCATTCTACCATGCACTAGTGAATCATTTTGAGCTCATCCTTATCTCTGGTATTTGGGTCATATTTCCACCGGGCTAGTTTCCTTCTCAGTGGCCCATCTGGGGGTATAACTATTGGTACCTCTTCAATTTCTACTCCTCCCCTTGGGGATTCCCTATTTGCCCACAGTCCCATCCTGACCAGCCGATCACAGGCCCTCCTCTGACAGAGCCCACCTTTCCAACCACAGGCCCTCCGGACAGAGCCTGCCTCTCTCAGAAGGGAAAAGGAAAGGGGGAGTGGGAAAAAAAGAAACAAGGAAAGAGAAGGAAAGGGAAGAGAGAGAAAAAAACCCAAAAAACTGTACTTCTCCTTTGAAAAGTAAAAATATAAAACCTCACGATCCAAGGGCTTCCGTATCACCGGATTGGTCCCTGCCCTTCCTCTCCTCCTCGGTTCAATGCTCTTGTCACACGGTCGCACTCTGCTCCCTCTCCTGCCTGGCTCAGCTCGGCTGTGGCCTGCCCCTGGCCCAATTATCCTTGGCAGCTGCAGTCCCACCCCTGGACCAACCTGGCTCAGCTTCGGCAGCTCCGCAGGCCCCGATTCAACTCAGCAGCTTCCATCCCTCTTCTGACCCAACTTGGTTCGGCTTCAGTGGCTTTGCCCACCCCAATTCAACTCGGAGGCTCAGCCCGCCCCAATTTGGCTAGGCGGCTGCAGTCCTGCCCCTGGCCTGACTCAGCTCAGCCTCAGCAGCTCAGCCTGCCCCGATTTTGTTCGGCTCAGCAGCCGGCACAGCCTGACCCCTCGGTTCAGCAGCTCCACCCTGACGTGACTTGGCTTGGTCGCCGGACTGCCCCGACCCCCTTGGCTCAGCAGCACATGAACTGCTGCACCGGCTCCTGGGTGACGCCCTGCAGCAAACCCCTTGGTGGCCACCCCACTCCAGCCCGGCTCCGGTTGGCCCTGTTAATTACAGCACTGGCTGCGCCCCAGAGGCTGCCCCCACTCTGAGCGATGCAGGAGCCACCGTGACATGTGGAGCTCACCGGCTCCCTTGGTGTGTGCTGGATGGGAATCCCACCCTGGGTCCCCGTCCTGGCACAAACAGGCTTTCCCTGATGGGTGAACCCAGCTCCCAAGTCCCCACAAACCCTTCAATCCTACATGTCCCACCGGCCATGGGGTCCTTGTCTATGGGATCCCTGCTCTCCTCCCCCGCCATGCGTTCCACTGTTCTTTTTTCCTCTCTACCATCCAATATCCTGACACTTCAAGGGACCAGGATGGATCCAGTATATTACTAATGTGAAGCTTACTTTCATACACTGGAATTACAGAGTCACAATCTGGCCAAAAATAGATATGTGGGTGGTGCTCACCCCCCTTCCCCTCTTTTCTTTATCCCAAAGTCTCCTGGTGTCTTTGGGCTTCCAACCTGCAACCATTGGTGGAACTGGGAGAGTCCGATAGACTCTGCCAAATCTGTGGTAGGGGGTGACCCTTTTGAAAACTCCTAAGGACACCAGGTGTATTTCCCAGACGAGTCCCCATTTGTGAGAAATGATGCTCACTTCCAAAAATTTAAAAGGATTATTAAAACCTTATCAAAAAGTACAACAGAAGACTGAACACAGAAAATATTACGGCACAGGGAGCAAAGGATTTTTTTCAACCATGTGCTTGTCCACACAATGGATGTTTCGCCTTTTAACCCTTTAGCCCCTCTCAAAAGCTTGCTAATCAAGTCTTTCTTCACTGTCCAGTGGTAGAAGTCATTTCCTTACATCTTGATTGGGGGTCAGGTGTTGCCATAGTAAAAAGCCAACCCTCCCAAATACCCCAACTACCAGGAAACAACAAAACAATGGGGGAGTAAATCATAACTATAAAACTATGAAACTTGTCTTAGGATATCCATAATATGTGCCTTTTAATTGTGAGACTCAACAATCGCATTACTCATCTATATCACAATTATTTCAAAACTGCTTCCTGTTCCACCCTGACTGTCCCTGCAGAGGAACAGGCCATCTTTCATGCACTTCTGCAAGCTCAGGCTTCTCATTTCATGAGGAATTTGGCATGGAAATGGCCATATTAAGATGGAGAAAAGAAGAAGAAATGGATTAGAAATTCTTAGAAAAAATTACCCTTCTTACAGGCAAATTTCATCAAGTCATTCCCTGCATTTCTCCTTTCCAGATTCTTTCAGTCTTCTACTCTGGGAGATGCAGCTTGTTCTGCTGCTTATCATGAACTGATTGTTTTCATGCTCTTGATTTATACCAGCACAAGAGATGTAGAATCATCTAAACTGAAAACAGAAAGAAACTGCCTCTGGCAACCAATTTTCATGTTCTAGATCACTTTCCAGGTGCCTATGGAGACGTGTGAATGATTATCACACAACTCTCCATTTCTGGCTGCAACTTCTGGAGATTCTTTCTCTGAATTCAGTCAGGGTTGCATTCCCCAATGAGTCCTGGTACCACCTCCTGTTTTCCAAGGTTGGAATAGTCACAATGAAAACCTCACCAATGGGACAACTCCCCAGTCCACCAGGAAAAGGAAGGACAAGTTGTCCAGTTCTCCAAACATTTGTCCTGCTTTGCTGCAACAGTCCTGCTGCAGGCACATTGTGGAAAGCTAAGATAAGCTGCAGGTGGTGGCACATCTTGACAGGAGCTTGACCTCATTCTCCAGGAAAGGTTCTTGGAAAGGGCAGACAGGACTGTGGAGAAGATTCCTGGAAAACTGAACCAGCTTTCCAGAAGTGAAATGAAAATGGAAAGAATCCATCTGAAATGTTTTTCTCTATTTATTTCTATGCTCCCCTTTTCCATCTTGCACTACTTCTCCATGCCATGAGTTCCAAATGGATCTCACCTCACAGATCGATGACATAGTGACTTTTAGACACTCTAAAATACCATGAGTTGCACACAGTTTGCCTTCCCCTGTTTTTGTTGGAAAGCAATGCTGGAGCCATCAGTGCAGTGCTTGGGTCGGGCACGAATCCTGCAGGCAGGGAATGTGCCCCGGCAGTGTGTGACCCTCAGCAGGTCCAATGCTCAGCAATCCTGCAGGAGGGGAATGTGCCCCGGCAGTGCTTGACCCTCAGCAGGGACAATGCTCAGCAATCCTGCAGGAAGGGAATGTGCCCCGGCAGTGCTTGACCCTCAGCCGGGACAATGCTCAGCAATCCTGCAGGCAGGGAATGTGCCCCGGCAGTGTGTGACCCTCAGCAGGTCCAATGCTCAGCAATCCTGCAGGAGGGGAATGTGCCCCGGCAGTGCTTGACCCTCAGCAGGGACAATGCTCAGCAATCCTGCAGGAAGGGAATGTGCCCCGGCAGTGCTTGACCCTCAGCCGGGACAATGCTCAGCAATCCTGCAGGCAGGGAATGTGCCCCGGCAGTGTGTGACCCTCAGCAGGGACAATGCTCAGCAATCCTGCAGGCAGGGAATGTGCCCCGGCAGTGTGTGACCCTCAGCAGGGACAGTGCTCAGCAATCCTGCAGGCAGGGAATGTGCCCCGGCAGTGTGTGACCCTCAGCAGGGACAATGCTCAGCAGCGTTGCTGTGCTCTGTCTCCATGGAACCATGCCAGGAGCAGCTGCTGAGCTCAGAAGCCATCGCAGCCCCCGCCCTGCCCCAGAGCCCCTTGGCAGGGTGGGCTCCTGCCCTGGCTCTGTGTGCCAGGAGCCGGCAGTGCTGGGTGCAGGGAGCCCAGGGAGGGCACAGAAACGCTGGGTGAGAAATGCTGGGGCACAGCGAGATGGGCGAGTGCAGCCCGCCAGGGCAGAGGAGCAGCACGCACAGGGGGCACAGCCTGCAGGACAGATGGCCAAGGGGAGAAAACAACAAACTTCTCAGGAAGGTGGAGAACAAACTTGTAGTTGCAAACTTCAGAGAATGAGGTACTTGGGAAATCTTAAACAGCATTGAATTATAGTAAAGCACTTCATATAGCACTGACTTAGCAAACTCTAACCTGTCCAATTGCAAGTTAACCAGATTTTGAGAAGAGGAAGTCAGGAGAAGAGAGAGAGGGAGAGAAAGATCCACAGTCAGCCTTGGATCTCAGCTGCTGTGAGCTCTGGGGCCGTGGGGCATGTCAGTGTCACACCCCTGTCACAGCCTGACCTGCTCTTGTCCCTCTTCCAGGTGGGGTTTTCGGGGTGCCAGGGGCTTGGCAGCCACTTTGGGGCTGGGCCAGAGACTGCAGTGGCTGGGGTGGGGCAGTGACCACCCCATCTTTGCAGAACTCTCCCTGCCCCAAACACAGACTGGAGATGTCTGGGGCCATTCATCATTTCTCTGCTCTCCAGCACCAAGGCAACGGACTCTGGCTACAACTCTGAGCTCGTGCCCAAGGCAACCACCCCTGGCAATGGGGGTCCATGGAGCTGCTCTCAGAAAACTCCCATAAGCTGGGGAGTGCCCCAAAACTGCCTCAGAAATGTGAGATACCTCAAAATCTCTTCAGGAATGTGGATTATTAAAAAACTCACTCAGTAATGGGCTCCCCATCCCTTCATCATACCCAAACTTTGGCTGTCTCATTTCAGACCCCAACCCACCTCCCCAATCCCAACCCCAACTCATCCCACCACTCCTGGACATCAACACCCCCTTCCCAAGCCATATTTGCCCCATTTTCCACCTCCCAAACCCCATCCCACCCATCCTGCCCCACCCAATGCCCATCTCAACCCTCCTGATTTGAAGCCATCTTTGCTCAATCCCCTTCCAACCCCATTCCACACCAAAGAGCAGTGGAATCAAGGAATTTTGGGGTGGATTGAGTAGTTTTCAGTGGCATTGAGGTGACAGATTGAACAGATTGTCGAAGGAAGGGGACCCGGACACCAGGTGGTTCATCACAGGTCCCATTTATTGAAGAAAGCATCAAACACTTATACATCAAATAATAAACTTATGAATATTCTGCAAGCCAAGCAATCTATTGGTTAAACTATACCATGAACTCTTCCTCATTTCTTAGGGGTTACATCTGTCTTTTCTCATGTCTCTTTCACTATTTGTTATTATACTACAGCTAGGCCCAAGGACACGCTATCTCACAGGTCAGGACTTTGAATTAACCACGGCTTTGTACTGTTCCAGTTTCTAGCAGCTAAATTCCCAACATCCCCTCTTGTCTATTTGAGTGCCAAGAAAAGGGAAACGAGTACACCAAATACCCCCCAAAACCCCAAATTCTCCCAATTATTTCCCTGAATCTCAGATTCCCCTGAAACACAAGTAAAAAGTGAGGCTTTAGATGCCTTTGATGAATTTATTGATTTTTACCCCAATTTCCTCCGGTTTAAAGGGATGAAGATGAATCCAAAGAAAATTAGGGCCAAAATAAAAGAATAACCAGCCCAGTGTCTTCCCAACATGGATCACAGGGAATGTGGATCGCCAGGGTTCTGACCATTGTGGGTCCTCCCATGGGGGATGAAGCTGGAGCAGTGCATGAAGCTCCTCCTGCAGTTGGGGCACTCACAGGGCTGCCCTTACTGGTGACTCTGTTGGTGTCAGGTAAAGAACGAGCGGTCTGAGAAGCTCTTCCCACACTGGGGACACTCGTAGGGCCTCTCCCTGTTGTGGATGCGCTGGTTCCTGATGAGGGTAAAGTTGTGCTTGAAGCCCTTCCTGCAGTCAGGGCAGCGGAAGGGCCTCTCCTCTGTGTGAATGCGCTGGTGCAGGAGGAGATTGGAGCTGGTTTGAAACCTCTTCTGACACTGGGGACACTCGTAGGGCCTCTCTCCAGTGTGGGTGCGTTGGTGGGTGATGAGGACAGAGCTGCAGCTGAAGCCCTTCCCACACTCCCCAAACCTGTAGGGCCATTCCCTGGTGTGGATCATCTGGTGGCTGATGAGGTGGTTGCTCTGCATGAAGCTCTTCCCACACTCCAAGCACTTGTAGGGCTTCTCCCCATTTTGAAGCTGCTCATGGGCCGCCAGCTCTGAGCTCTGGCTGAAGTTCTGTCCACCTTCCTGGCTCAGGGTGGGTCTTTCCTTCCCAGAGAACCCTGGGCTGGGTTTGGAGCCCATCCTCCTGTGGGATCTCTGGAACTTTTCCTCCCCATTGGAATTCTGCACTGTGGCACTGCTCAAAACAGCCTCTTCCACGAGGTTCTGGTGCAGGGATTTGCCCTCCCTGGTCTCCATCCTCAGCTCCTTCTCTGGGGTAGGAAGGACAAGGAGAGGAATGGATTTGCCTCCATGCCACAGGGAAGGCAAAGGAGATCCCCCCAGTGCATCCCCAGCAGGACGGCGTTGGCAGCAGGGTTGTCCTGCAGCCGGGGGCTATGTTGGGCTGGGAGATGGAGCAGGAGAGAGGGGGAAAGGGGCACTGACTTCCTCCTCACCTGCCTGGGTGTCCCAGGGCATCTTCCTCTTCCTTGTAGCCTTCTCCTCCTCCATTCAGCCAAGGTTTGGGAATGGGAAATCCTGGTTTGGGAAAAACAAGGTGTGAATCCCTTGGATTGGGAATTCCTCCCAACCAAATCCATCTCCAGAAGTCATTTGGTGTCCATAAAAACTTCCAAAAATCAAGAAAAAAAAAAGCCACCAGGAGTGTCCCATTTCCAGTCTCATCCCTCTGGGTTTCTGGTGGTACCCCTCCTCAGGGCTGCTGGGGACACCATGGGTCCTGGGGATCCCTCTCTCCAGGGTCCTGCTTAGGGATGCTGGGGGAATTTCAGGGTCCCCCTCTCCAGCGTCCCCCCACTCCAGCCACTTGGGGGTCCTCTGTCTTCCCACCACCCTGTCCTGGATTTGGGCAAATTTGGGAGAAAACCTCCAAAAGGGTTTTCTCTAAAAAGCAAATTCAAGCAGCCACTCCCCCAACCAGACCAGGAAAAGATTTCCTCGGAGAAAACGGGAAAAAAAACCTGTTTATTTAACAGGCAAAGCATTCACCAGCACAAAAAATGAACAATATTAAACAATAAAACCTCTTGCCGCTACAAAAGAGATGACAAACTCAGAAAGTCATTCTGTGGGCAGTAGCTCAGCTCACTCAGTCTCTTATCAGTCTCTTATCAGTCCCTCCAGTGCTGGAAATGCCACAGCCCAGGCTCAGCCTAGTGGGCCGCAGGTGCAAGCTGCTGGTGCGGTCGGGGTGTTCAGTGCAGAGCAGGTTTAAACAACTCCAAAGAAAAAGAAAAACCACAGTCCAGGGAACTTCTCTGCCTCAAGTGATCTAAAAACTAACTAAAAGCAAAGGAGAGCTCTTTCCTGCTGTCTGTCTGTCAGCAGACAATTGATACCTTAGGTTTTAAGTTTTTCTATTGTGTCTTGGTGTGCAGATTTTAGCTGTATATTAAGTGTTACTAATATCTTTTCACAGAGTGGTGAAGACAAAACAATCCTGTTCTAGCTGGAGACTCAAGGACAATCTCTTCAAACTTCAGGCCCAAAGCATAAACAACATGAAAAGAGGAAAACAGGCAAGCAAGCAAGGAAGACAAAACTTCATAATTTGAAGCTATTGAAGCTATTAATTGGGCAGTTAACTCCTATATATAAATGTACTAAAATTTACAAAAATGTGAGATCTCGTGACCCAAGCCCTCTTTTGCTCCCATCTCAGAGCCATCCAGGCAGAGCCACATCTGTGCCTCCAGTACTCCCAGGGTGTGACCTTTGAAGGCACTACAATAAATATCTAATTTACTCCACTTAACTCCGTCTGGCCTCTATTCCAGCTCCTTAAGGCATCACAACACTCCAGGAGCCGGAATGTGGAGGAGTGAGTGCAGTGTATGAAAACAAACTGCAGCTTCTTCCTCCTGCCCTTCACTCTCAGAGCCAGCCTTCAAGGTGCAGAACTCATTTCTGGGCTAAACTGACTGATGAGGTATGAGCATCATGAATCCACCCCAGGACACGCCCCTGTCAGGGTCAGGGGGTTCCGTCCCCTCCTCATCTCCGGGCTGCCGGGTGTCCCCCAGCTCCAGTATCGCCTCTTCCCCTCTCCCCGCCCCAGGGGTCCCCCGTTCCACAGCCTCGGCTCTCAAGGGGATCCCCAAAACCAATGTCCTGCCCCGTTTGTACCGGGCCATCCCCACGTGGACCCGCCAGGACCCTCCTGAGGGGTGATCGTGGCTCCTCTCGCCCCAGAAAAGCTCCTCTTAGGGAGCCTGGAGATATCTGGGGCTCGAGTCCGGGTTCTGCTGGCTCTGAACACTCACCAAAAAAATCCTCCTGGAGACCCCTGGCTGGAGTTATTTGGAAATTTAGCTACTTGAGCTGGGCTTCTTCTGGGACTTTCAGCAGCCTTGTGTTCCTCACCTTGGAGTGAATGAACCTTGTCAGTCTTGCTGGTATCATTTGCTCCCTTTCCTCCAGTGATTTTAACAAACTTTTCAAGGAAGGACAAGAAAATATTTTCTTTTTCCCTGGCCATCCACAAAAGCCATTTTCCTCATAAGTTCTCCCATAAGTTCCCCAGGATGAAGGAGGGACTGTGTCCAAGTTTCCAAGAGTTCTTCCAGAAAGAACCACAATCTCCTCAGAGGAAGGAACCATGCTGTTGTCAAAGGCACTTGGGGTCAAAGAACAGTGCCTGAACTCACTGTGCCAAAATATTGTTGCAATATGGTTAAGAATACTGGTAGAGAGATGCCTCTGCCCCAATTAAGGTACTAACGAGACCAAATCCAAAGTAGATTTTATTAAACAGTAAATGTGAGGTAGAGAGAGATATCGAAAAAAGGGAAAAGGAGGGGAGAGCAAGGGAGTGACAGGGACAGAGACCTCCCCTGGAGCAGGGCAAGTGTGACATTGTCCCCTGTGTGTGTGTTGCCATCCCACGGTGGGGGTTTACAGCTGAGCCAGTTTGGGTAAGGGGGGTGGTGTTCACCCCCTGAGCAGGGATTACTGCACTCCTTCAGGTTGCAATGTAAGATGTAACTAAATGCATGTTTTCAATCCCCATCTTCATCAACTGGTATAAACAGGTGGGGCAGTGTTCTTTATCTCTTCCATGACTCACCCCTGATAACGCTCTCCAGGGGAGATATCTTCTGTGAATGGGCCATTGAGTGTCACTGCAGGACTGATAAAATTCCATCATCCCATTGTGGGATGCTCCGCCCAGGGGGAGGATCCAAGCATTCCTACCTGGATATAAGCTGAGGTATGAAAGACCAGGAGCTGCTTGCCTACTGGATTCCCAGAGGACAAGATCTCCATAACCAGCACTGGACCTTCAGAGGAAGACCAGACCCTTCTACAGGATCACTGCTTTGACAGAATCACGTTTATCACTCCAACAAGACTGCACCCACCATTTAATGGGACTGCTGCCACCACCCTGACCAACAGGGTGTCAGGTTATATCCTGACTCTGTCAGTTTAAGGCAGTGTTTCTGTATCATTGTCTTGGTCCTAATTTTCTTATTAAATTGTAATTCTGACATAGACTTTCCCTCATGTTTGCCGTCAAACCAGTACAAAACTCAATGTGCTCATCCCTTGTTTTCCTCCCAAAATAAAATTTCCCATTCCCAAACCTTCACCTGATGGAGGAGAAAGCTGCGAGGAAGAGGAAGATGCCCTGGGACACCCAGGCAGGTGAGGAGGAAGTCAGTGCTCCTTTCCCCCTGTCTCCTGCTCCATCTTCCAGCCCAGGTCGGCCCCCAGCTGCAGGACAACCCTGGTGCCAATGCCATCCTGCCAGTGATGCACTGCGGGGATCTCCTTCGCCTTCCCTCTGGCACGGAGGCAAATCCCATCCTCTCTTTCTCCTTCCTTCCCCAGGTAAGGAGCTGAGGATGGAGACCAGGGAGGAAAAATCTCCACATCAGAACCTTGTGAAAGAGGCCATTTTGAGAAACTCTAGTGCAGAGGAATCCAACATGGAGGAAATGCCACAGAGATCCCACAGGAGGAGGGGCTCCAAAGCCAGCCCAGGATTCTCTGATGAAGAAAGAACCACCCAGAGCCAGGAAGGGGGACAGAGCTTTAGGCAGAGCTCAGAGATGGTGGTTCATGAGCAGCTTCGTGATGGGGAGAACCCCACAGGTGCTTGCAGTGTGGGAAGAGCTTCAAACAGAGCAAGCACCTGGTCAGCCACCACATGATCCACACCGGGGAATGGGCCTACGAGTGTGGGCAATGTGGGAAGGGCTTCAGCTACAGATCCACCCTCGTGACCCACCAAGGCATCCACACTGGGGAGAGGCCCTATGGGTGTCCCCAGTGTCAGAAGAGGTTTCACACCAGCTCCAGGCTCCTCCAGCACCCACAGATTCACTCGGAGGAGAGGCCCTTCTGCTGTCCTGACTGTGGGAAGGGCTTCAACCACAGCTCCCACCTCATCAGGCACCAGCGCATCCACACTGGGGAGAGGCCCTACCAGTGCGCCACATGTGGGAAGAGGTTTCACACCAGCTCCCATCTCCTCCTGCATGAGCGGATTCACACTGATGAGAGGCCATTTTGCTGTCCAGACTGTGGGAAGGGCTTCAAGCACAACTTCACCCTTATCAGGCACCGGTGCATCCACACTGGGGAGAGGCCCTTTGAGTGTCCCCAGTGTGGGAAGAGCTTCACCCAGAGCTCTCACTTGACAAGACACCAACAGAGCCACCAGTAAGGGAGGCCCTGCAAATGCCCCAGCTGCAGGAACAGCTTCATGCACTGCTCTATCTTCATCACCCATAGGAGAACCCACATTGAGAAGAGCCCTTGTGATCCATTTTCCCTGTGATCCATGCTGGGAAGACACCTGCCTGTCATCCTGCCCCTGCCCTTGACATGATGTGGGATTGAAGAACATGAGGGTCTGGCCATGGCCCTGTCATTACATTCACTCCCACCTCAGGTTATTGCCAGGGGCAGGAAAGGAACTCTCTATGTCTCTTTCCCTGAGGAGAGGAGTGCCCTTTCCAGGCAGGGGGAAATTGTGGCCAGGGAGACCCAATAAGTTGTGTTTTAGTTTTCCCTGTAAAGTTTTATTTATCCCTTCTGTTATCAATATTGTTTCTGTTCTGTATGTTTCTTATCTCGTTGGTGTTCCCAATAAATTGTTCTTATCCCAGCCTGGGATCTTTGCCTTTTGTTCTTTCCACAAGAGGTGGGAGGGCAGCGAGGGCAGTGTGGTTTTAGCGGGAGCAGGAAATTGGGGAATCCCATTCCTGAACCCCGGCCCGTGGAAACCGAGCATCCCAGCTGGTCCCAGCCCTGGTGGCCATGGCAACAGCCCTGGGAGCGGGTCCCTGGCTGGGGCTGTGGGAACCTCTTCCCTCTGGTGCCCAGGGACAGGAGTGGAGGGAACGGCTGCAGCTGAGTTGGGGCAGGCTCAGGTTGGATGTCAGGAAAAGGTTTATGCCCAGAGGCTGCTGGGGCCCTGCCCAGGCTCCCCAGGGAAGGGTCCCAGCTCCAGGGCTCTCTGAGCTGCAGCAGCGTTTGGACAGCGCTGCCAGGCCCAGGCTGGCATTGTTGGGGTGTCCTGTGCAGGGCCAGCAGTTGGACTGGAGGATCCTGATGGGCCCATTCCCGCTCAGCCAATTCTGTGGTTCTGGGATCCCATGAGCCTGGGGATGGGGCTGCCAATGGTTGCCATGGCAACGGGCTCTGGCTGCAGACCTGAGCTGGTGTCCATGGCAACCATCCCTGGCATGGGGTATCCATGGAGCTGCCAAGGGACTGACCATAGCAACAGGGGACTGGTGATGGTTGCCATGGAAATTGACCATAGCAACATGGGTTGCCATGGAAACTGACCATAGCAACAGGGTCCTGGTGATGCTTGCCCGCTAAGGGTCAGATTTGTCACAGGCCCTCAGAGGGGTTCCTTGGGGACTTTCCAAGAGTCTCCAGGCTCTTCCAGAGCTGGAATGTCACAGGCAGAGACAGGGGCTCCATGGAGATTTCCCAGGGCTTTCTGGGGATGGTAAAGAGCCCTGTGGTCAGAGGCAGTCACAGACATCCCATGGTGACATCCCAGGGGACCTTGGGCTGCAAAGGCACCGATCTGTCACAGGCACTCACGGGGGCTCCACGGTGACATCCCATGAGTCCCCAGGCTGCCAAAGAGCCGGGATGTCCCAGACACTCACAGAGGTTCCTGTCATGGGCACAGTGGGACCTTCAGGCAAAATTTATTACAGAATCTCCTGTTGGGTCACAGGGTGCAGAAGGGATTCCCAATAGCCCCCAGAGATCCCCAAATGTCACTGTTGAATCAGAGATGACATAGACTCAGATCAAAAGGCTAAGGGCTAAAAAACAGCTAAAGGGCTGCCTTTTCAATCCTCTTCTTTTATACCTTGCTTTGCTACAGGTGGACCTCACTGGTCCTTTAATCCACACATTTCACATGATTGGCCAATTAAGACAACACCTTTCAGTAAACAATTATTTGGAAAAAAGCCAACTTATTCCAAACGTTGTCAGCCAAGTGTTTCTTCAAAAATCCACTCGGATAACACCATTTATTGATGTTTCTTTTATGTTGGGCTTTCTGGGGGCGCCCTGGATGGGGGAAACCCTCTTGCAGCAGTTCTGTGCCAAGTAAAAAGAGATGTACGGGATTTTTTCAGTCTTCAGCTTCTTGTTTATTGTCATCTTATATGAAGTTTTGCATTGCTGTCCACACCAGGCTCAGTGCACTGGAAAAGCACTGCAAAATGGCCCCAAAACGTACCGTTTCAAGCTCTTTTAAAATTGTCTCATCCAATTAACTCTTAAAACCTATGTTATTTCTACTTATCGAACAATACTTCATCCCTTGACTCTCCATATAACATGTGCGCTGTGCTTTCCTTGACCAATCACCCTCTGCCACCAACACTGCAGAAAATGGAGTAGATGAAGAAGACAGGGACTACACCCCAATTCCTCCATCTTGCTTCATATCTACACCATACTAAAAATCACAAAACCTAAATTTCTCACCCAAGTGAAATACTATACCATTCTTATTATCTATTTCACACTTTGGTAAATTGTAATCTAAGTCAAAGACTTGGAAGTCCTCTCCATGGGCAAATGTGAAAGACAGTGTTTCTCTGGGAGGCAGGATGCCTCAGAGCAGACAGAGAAATATTCCCTGTGCCTTGGATTCCCACACATTTAACCTAAAATCCTTTAACCCTTAACATGTATAGTTAGCCAAAAATGTTCCAGGTAAGTAGGATTAGAAGGAGAAGAAATAGAGAACAGAAAGAAGATCCATAGAAAGACACACACATAGGTACCAATTGCTGGGGTTCCAGAATCGCCAACAGAGGAACCCAAGGAGAAGGCAGGATCCAGACCCTGGGCTGGCCTTGTGCTCTGGCTTTAACCCCCTGGGCCTTCATGAGCCCATCCCTGGGGTGGGACTGCCAGTTGCTTGTCCAATCAGATCTAGGGTAGCACCAGCTGCTGGTGTCTGATTGATTGATTAACAGCTGGGCTAATCAGAGCTGGGTTAACATCACCCCCTGATGTGTGATTGACAGCTCTGCCAGGCCAGGGGGGCGGGGCTCTGATCCACCACAAACCAAGGCCTGACCCAGCCCTGGCCCTACACGGCATTTGAGTATCCCAAGGTTTCTTGGGAAATCGATCTCATCCAGCCTCTGACAGCAGCCATGGTGACAGTATAGAACCTCATGGAACCATGGGTCATTTGTGACAATGGAGATCCAAGGAAACTATGGTGAGACTGTGAAATCTAGGAATCATGGAATCAAGGAGACCATTGTGCAAATCATGGGCCCTATGGAAGCAAGGATCAATGATCAAACTGTGGTTTGATTGTGATTAATTTAAAATAGAAACAAGGAGCCATTGTTTCACAGCAGGGCTGAGTGGGGCCAATGGACCTTTGTGACTCTGTTGGGGCTCATGAAACCAAGAAGCCATTGTGACATTGCCAGACCTCATAGAATCAAGGAGACCACTGTGACAGTGTGAGGACCCATGAAGTCAATGGAACATGGAACAAGTCGACCTGGTTTGGCCTCCTGGGGGCTGTCTGACAGGTCCCACTAAATTTGACATGTCAAGGGCTACTTCCCATCTGACTGTGAAGCACTGGGGCTCTGTGCTTTTATTCCTATAGGAAAGAACGGTGTTTCTTGTCTAGGCACCCATGGCAAAAACTGGGATTCTGCATCTAAAATTCTCTATATCCAAGGGTTACTCCCAGACAAAATCTGCCCATACAGTCAAGTCTGGCTAGACTTGGCCTCTGGCAGCTGCCTCTCATCTGCCTCTGCACCACTGGGGCTCACTTGTTTCCTTCCTATGGAGACCATTTAACACTGCAGGGCATTGTGGAACCAATGGCCCATGGTGACACTGCAGGCCCTTGTGGAACCAAGGGGAACATTGTGACCCTGCAGGGTATCATGGATCCAAGGGCCACTGTGACACTGTGGGGCCTCACGGAACCAAGGAAACGCTTGTGGGTCTGTTGGGCCGCATGATCACAAGGGGCCAGTATGAAGCAGCAGGGCTTTGTAGAACCAAGAGGCCATTGCTGCATTTCAGGGCCCCGTGGAGCCAAAGGGCCGTTGCGATCCTGCAGGGCACCATGGATCCATGGAGAGCACTGTGGCATTGCAAGGCCCCATGGAATCATGGAGACCATTGTGACTCTGTGGGGCCCCACGGAACCAAAGGGCCATTGTGACCCTGCAGGGCCTCATGGAAGCAAGGGGGCCATTGTGACACTATGGGAACTTGTGGAACCAAGGGGATCATTGTTGCACTACTGGGCTCCAATGGAACCAAGAGGCCACTGGACACAGCAAGGCTTCATGGAACCAATAGACCATTGTGACACTGTGGGGCCTTGTGGAACCATGGAGACCATTAAGATCCCTAATGACTTGTGTAACCAAGGATCCATTATGACACCTGAGGGCATCATGGAAGCAAGAGAACCATTGTGGCACTGCAAGGCCTCATGGAAGCAAGGAGCCATTGTGACACTGCAGGGCCCTGTGGAAGCAAGGGAACACCAAATAGGTGTGGCTGCCTTGGTCTCCCACTGGTCATCTGACAGGTCTGGCTGGCCTTGGAATGTGGAAGGCCACTCCCATCTGCCCCTGAAACATTGGGGCTCTGGGCTTTCCTTTGTATGGAAAAGAACTGTCCATCTTTTCCAGATAGCCATGGACAAAATTTGGATTCTACCTCCAAATTTCCTATATCCAAGGATTGCTGCCAGACAAAAGCTGCCAGGAGAGACAGGTCTGGCTGGTCTTTAACTCCTGAGTGCCAGAACTCACCTGTTTTCCAAGGACTGGAAACAGCTCTGTGCTTTTCTTTGTATGGAAAAAATCATCCTTCTCCAGGCACAAATGTCTGACATTTTGGATTCCACATTCCTAATTTTGGATATCCAAGGGTTGGTCCAAGCAAACCTTCCCGGACAGACAGGTCAGGCTTGTCTTGGCCTCTGATGGTTGCCGTTCATCAGCTGCTGAAACATGGGGGTCTGTGCCTTCCTTCCTATGGAGACCGATGTGACATTTGGGAGCCTTGTGAAATGAAGGGGCCATTGTGACACTGCAGAGCACCATCAATCCAAGGGACCATTGTGACCCTGCAGAGCCTCATGGAACCAAGGACATCATTGTAGCTCTGTTGGGCCACATGGTCCCAAGGGACCAGTACAAAGCAGCGTTTTGAGAGTTAGCCCGGCTGTAACTCAGAGTCAGACAGATTTTACCCCAAAAGAACTGGGTGTGAGTTTCAAGCCCTGGGAATTATTTGTTTAACTTAGGGTGAGCTTGAGAGTTCTCCCATAAGCCTTTAGTGTTGCTGTGCTAACTTGTCCAAGTTCTATTCCCCTATTGGTTGCTTGCTTCCCTATATGGTTATTGTTCTAGAGTGTTCTACCCCCAAGTGTACATGTTGTGTCTTCTCCTTTGTCTCAGGTCTTTGGATCCTGCCCCTCATACTGTTCTCGACTTCTCCATGTTTATTGTTTTTCACTCTGTTGTTAAAGTTCCTTTTAAACAACTCCGTTGATCCTGATCCTTTACACTTTCGCCACCCTCGTCCTGAAGTCAGGGAACCAGAGAGGTTTGTTGCAGCCACCTTCATTGTGACATTTAGCACCCAAACAGGGACCATGACATCAAGGGCTGCCTGTGTCAGTCACATCAGCTGGGGTTAGCTGATGGATAGGCCAGTGCTCCCTGGGATTTTGCATTGTGCCGGGCCCGGCGGATTCATCATTTCTTCAAGGGACCTTGCCCAGGATCAGCAGGGACAACAACGGTTTCACCTGCATAGGATTGCAGGTGGGTTTGGGGAAATGCAAGACATTTATTGCCTATTTTGCCACTGTGTTTTTACAATATGCCCCCACATCCCATAATTGATTTGGGGTGTTCCAGTGGCCCTCTCACATCAGGCAAAACAAGAGAAAAATGGGCAGCCAGATGTCCAAAGTAGAAAGGAGCATAAATGGATGCTTTAATTGTCACTGATCATGACATAATATTTTCAAAGAATGAATTAAAATCAATCATGTGATGGATTGTTAAAAATTTTCCAGATGCCTCTGCTGGTGAAATCCATACTACTGAATTTTGGGACTCAGAGGGATTTAAATTGTGCAACCTTTTGATCAAAAGGGAGCCCATTGCAGCCCACATGCTCCCCATCTTCCACACCATCCTTGAGATCCTTCACCAGCAAGCAGTGTGTCAAAAACTCAATCTGTTGGTCACTCCTAATTTGGTATCTCCCCTCAAATCTGCCTTTTTTCACACCTTCCACGATGGTCCTGAATGGCAATGGCAACACGGTCTTGGAGCATCCTGCCCTGGAGACTCAAGATGGAAGGAGCCCGAATGTGGCTCAGGATCCCAATCATCCTCCCTCCATCTTGGGTCCTCCACTTCCTACTACCACGACCTCCTCTTACACCCCGAAAAAATCTCCAGACTCCACCCCTACAACTGTGGGTAATGCCCCAACTGTCAATCATCCTCTCCACCCTGGGCCATGCCTCCAGTTAAGGAAGGAGACTGGCAAATAACCTTGAAACACCTCTTTGCCCCCTTATGAAAGAAGGGAGCAGAATCCCAGGTATCAGCCATTGGTTTACGGAGAAAAAAATGATCTGTGCAGGGCAGCTAAAGATCATAGGAAGGACTTATCTTGTTTTAATGGTCTAATGAGGGCCATGTTTACATGTCTTAACCCCCTATGATTTAAAATATATTATGACCATGTTGTTGTCACCTACAGAATACACCCTGTGGGAAGGGGGATGGAAGTGTTTACTAAATCAATTAATTGCAGACTATGCTAATAATGAGGCAAGGACAGAATTGACAATCAACCATCTAGTTGGAGAAGGACAACACAGCCTACCAGACGATCATGCAGCAGCTATCTCCAAAGAAGTATTTGATGATATCAAAGAGATGGCTTTGAAAGCTTTAATCCAGGTATTGGATGGTAGCACCCCCAGTTCGGACTACCTTGGGTGCCTGCAGCTAAAGCTTTAGGACAATTAAACCATCTTGAGTGCCTGTTAAGTAAGCAAACCAGTGCTACCTCCCTCACACTGAGTGGCCTGCTCTCAGAGACAGAGACCATCAAACATGCCACCGTGCAGAACAGCAATGGCGTTTTTACTCTCGGCACATGGGCATGGCTGTGTAGACTCTGAGGGCATGTGTTACATGAACCTCTCCAGCCACAGCGAGTCAATCCACAAGAGCATTCAAGTACTGAAGGAAGGGTTAAAGAAGCTTCAAGTGGAAAACAATGACTGGTTCAATAAACTCTTCCAATCCAAGGGACTAAAGGGTTGGATGATGTCTACTGAAACAGGACTATTAATTCTCTTAGTGGTTGTTGTTGTATTGTTAATTGTCCCATGTTTGTTGGAATGCTTTTAGAAAGTCTTTCAAAATTCTTTCAGTTCCATCTTTGTTGTAAAACAGAAAGGAGGAAGATACCCAACACAGGCTCCTCACGGACTCCTTGGAAGAGAGAATTGGAGGCCAGGATGGCACAAAATCCTCTCAGAGACTCAGTGAGGGAAGGGAAATCCTTAAAAGTACCTAAAAGTACTCTTAAATCCATAAAGTACCTTAAAAACCTTGAGTATCTCAAAGCATTAATGAGGCCTGCTAAGTTTCAGTACAAAGCTCTCAAGGGACTTGTTAAAGCAGATAATTGGGGCCATGATTGCACAAACCTCTCACAGAGTCTGTATCAAAAGGGAAACATCAAGTACTTTGAAAAAACTCAAGCACCCTGAAGCATTAATGAGCCCCACTGAGTGTTGTTACTGACAAAGCCTCTCCAGGGACTAAGTACAGCAGTAATTGGAGGCCATGATTGCACAAACCTCTCAGAGACTCCAAGGCAAAAGTCAAACCCAAAGTCCTTTGAAAAACCTTCACAGAGGCTCCTGGCACAGAGGCAGCTCCTGGCAAGGGCAGCGCTGCAGAGAGACAGCTCTGGCCAGGAGCAGCTCCTGTGCACAGCCCAGCAGGGCTGGGGCACTGCCTGCAGCCATGCCGGGCACAGCACAGGGGCACAGAGGGGTTAAACTCAGCCTGGGCTGGGAGCACCGAGCAGAGCTCACTCAGGGCTCACTAGAGCAAAAATCATCCCAGCTTTGAAACAGTCATTCCCTGGCTTTGGGAAGAGAAGCTGCCATTCCTGCAGGGATCTCCTGGAGCTGGCACATCCCACAGCTTTTAGGACCTTTCAGGAGAACTCTCAGAGCTGCTCCAGGGCAGGGCTGTGGCCCTAAGGCAGGGCTGGCTTTCCCTGCTGCCCCAGCCCAGGCACAGCCCAAGGCAGCTCCTGTTGCCAGGCTCTGCTGCAGGGCTGAGCAGCCGGGGCTGCAGCCAGGGGTGCCCAGGGCTGTGGTGCAGAGCAGGGTCCTGCAGCCCAGGGCGCTGTGCTGGGGCAGGGACTCTGCTGCCTGCCAGGGACAGCTCTCAGCCATCCCTGGCAGCTGCTCCCAGCGCTGGAGAGAAGCTGTGGGGGGAAGGAGCCACCCTGAGCTGGGCAGGGGCTGCTGCTGAGAGGGGCTGGGTGGGGCAGGGCTGCTCCCAGCTCCAGACCAGCCTGGGCGCAGCTCCGGAGGACACTTCCCAAAGAAGGTAAGCCAGGGATTGCTGTAAAGTTCAGGAGCTTTCCTGAGAGTGTTTCAATTTCCTACTTAGAGAAAGATGGGAATGTTGGGGTGGTGACAAAAAGTTTTTTGTGCTTTTTACATTTTTATATATTCATAGCTCTCTAAATTACTATTATATAGTTACAATACTATAATCCTTACTTAACTCTATTAAACTCTTAACTGTATTAAACCACTATTATATTCCCATATAGCTTTAATCCTGAATTAAATCTAGTATGTTTCCTTACCTTTCTCTTAATAACCTGACTGTCTAAATATATTCCTAAAATGCTGTATAGTCCTATTCTTTTATATAGTCCTGAAATGCTATATAGTCTTCTAGGAACTGGACATATAGGAGCATTTTGGGTTTTGAGAATGAGCAGAATATGAGCAGTCATTATAAAAAATGAAGGCAAAGAAGCCTTTGGACCTACTCCAATGGGCTGACCCAGGGGTGTGTAACTAGGGAAACTGAATCTCCTTTTGGATGCTCCTGTTAAATATCCTATTTATCAACCTTAATAAATTGTTGAAATCGGGAGGTTGGTGTGCCCTTTCCCACTGGGACACCTGGAAGCTTCCAATAAGTGTCTGGCTTTTACTTTACTTTACTGTTCTAACACTGCTGCAAGGGCTTTTTTTTTTTTTTTCTCTTTGGATTATAGACAACAGGGGGATGAGAGAAGCAGAACAGGAATTGTAATCCCAGAATCACAGAACATTCTGAGTTGAAAGGGACACAGAGGATCATCAAAGGAATGTTTGAACATTTACACAGACTCCAGAACTGTGACTTAAGCTGGTCAGTCTCTCTGCTGGGAGCCTCCCAAAGGCTCTCAGCCACTCCTCAGCCCTGGACAGCAGCAGCATCACCTCTGCAGGGCCCAGCAGGGCTCTCCTGAGCTGCCCTTGCCCAGCTGCACACAGAGCCTGCCCCAGCCAGGGCCCTGCACACAGGCAGGTTTCTGTAGGGCCCCGGCCAGGGCACACAGGCTGGGATGGGCTCTGTGAGCGCTGGCAGGGACAAGGCTCCTCTCAGGAGGGAATGTCCAGGCCCAGGGAGATGCTCAGGGAAGGAGAGGGGGCTGAAGAGAGCAGTGCTGGGGGCAGGATGAGGGCACTGTTGGTGTGTGGGAGGTACTGGGCACAGGTGGGCATGGGAACACTGTCCTGAGTGCCCGGCTGTCTCTGCCCTGCCCTCTCAGGCACAGCACCACAACATCTTCTCTTGGTTCTGCCCTGCCCTGATATTGTCACTGTTATCTGCTGCTCTCAGGGAGGCTCTGGCATTTGCAGCAGCTGAGTCAGGCACTGCCCTTGGCATTCCTGCCAGGCAGGGCTGTCCATGGGAATGGGGTGTCCAAGCTTCCCTGGCACCTGTGGGGCTGTGGGCAAAGCAGTCTATGGGAAAGGGGAATGAGCTGAGCCCCCTCCCTGAGATCCCATTATGGGCACAGCCAGGGATCTCCTTGCTGTGCCCTTCCAAGCTCTGAGCTGCCCTCAAGGGTGCAAATCTGTGCCAGAGCCTCTGGGATTTTCCTGAATGTCCCACGGGGAAGGGCAGAGCTGCCAGAGCTGAGGAAATGCTGTTGGGTTTGCCAAGGGAGCCGTGAGTGTCCTTGGCACAAGGGGGTGCTGAGACCTTGCCCAGAGACCTTTAGAGAGGGTGAGACATTCAGGGATCCCTATGCTCTGGGCAGGGTCTGGTTTATCCCAGGGAGACCCAGGAATGTGATTGTGCTCCGAATGTAGCCAAAGGTGCAAAGCCAGAGCAGCTGGGAACAAGCCCATACAGTCCCTCACCCACAGCCACAGGGAATCCTTTGTCTCTCATCTCGCAGTGGCAAACTCAGAGTGCAGCAGAAATGCTGGGGATTTCTTACTCAGAGAGCCAGGAAAGATGTGTGGGTAGGGAAATAATTCCTAAAACCAGCTCCTGCCATCCATGTCCTATAGAAGTAGGAGTGCAGATGCTACCAAGCCTGTCAACATTAGGAGTGATTCCCCTGACTAATCCTGAATATCCATCCTTATCCCTCTGCCACATGGCCACAAACCCAGGGCAGCAGGGCAGAGATGGCTCCTCAAAAGCCCCCATGCACAAGCCTGGCTGCTCCTGGCACACTCAGCCAGCACAACTGGAGCCCAGGCAGGGACCTGGGTGAAGGATTTCCCAGAGCAGGAACAAGGGTGGGTGAGTCCGAGTGGGACAGTCTGCAGGGAATGGCCCAGGTTTGGCTCCAAGCAGCCTCTCCTGACTTATCCCTGTCCTTTCTCCATGAACAGGTCCCCATGTGCAGCCCCAGAAAATGTCGAACAGCAGCTCCATCAGGCTTTTCCTCCTGCTGGCATTGGCAGACACGCGGCAGCTGCAGCTCCTGCACTTCTGCCTCTTGCTGGGCATCTCCATGGCTGCCCTCCTGGGCAACGGCCTCATCATCAGCACCGTAGCCTGGGGCCACCACCTGCACACGCCCATGTTCTTCTTCCTGCTCAACCTGGTCCTCAGCGACCTGGGCTCCATCTGCACAACTGTCCCCAAAGCCATGCACAATTCCCTCTGGGACACCAGGGACATCTCCTACACTGGATGTGCTGCACAGCTCTTTTTTTTTCTGTTCTTCATCTCAGCAGAGTTTTTCCTCCTGACCATCATGTGCTATGACCGCTACTTGTCCATCTGCAAACCCCTGCACTACGGGACCCTCCTGGGCAGCAGAGCTTGTGCCCACATGGCAGCAGCTGCCTGGGCCAGTGCCTTTCTCAATGCTCTGCTACTCATGGCCAATACATTTTCCCTGCCCCTGTGCCATGGCAATGCCCTGGGCCAGTTCTTCTGTGAAATCCCACAGATCCTCAAGCTCTCCTGCTCACAGTCTAAACTGAGGAAACTGGGGCTCATTGTTGGTAGTTCCTGTTTAGGTTTGGGTTGTTTTGTGTTCATTGTTTTCTCCTATGTGCAGATCTTCAGGGTTGTGCTGAGGATCCCCTCTGAGCAGGGACGGCACAAAGCCTTTTCCACCTGCCTCCCTCACCTGGCTGTGATCTCCATGTTCCTCAGCACTATTGTCTTTGCTCACCTGAAGCCCCCCTCAGTCTTGTCTCCATCCCTGGATCTGGCCCTGTCATTTCTGTACTCGGTGGTGCCTCCAGCCCTGAACCCCCTCATCTACAGCCTGAGGAACCAGGAGCTCAAGGCTGCAGTGTGGAGACTGATGGCTGGATGCATTCAGGAACATTAAAACGCTGGCCAATTTCTGCCAATCACTTCTACTAAAAGACATCTTTCATACTTCTTGTTGCTTTGGTTGTGGTTTGTTCTTTTTTTTCCTTTGTATTAGTTTTTCATATTGTCCACAAAGAAATGTCATTGTTTTTGCCATTTCTCATTTTGTTTCTCTCCAACTTCCCTGTGGCCAGAGACTGTGTCAATGAGGGGCCGCGGACTTATGGCTTTAAAGGAACTAAAGGATCTCCCAGCCAAGTTGTTTTGCACAGATGGCCTTTTGTTGCCTTCTCTGGAGCTGCAGCAGCAATGTCTGTGTGCAGAGCTGTGGGCAGATCAGTGTTGGCACAGCAGCTCTGCTGCTGCTGGCCCCACCATTCCTGATCCAGGCCAGGAGCCATTGGCCTTCTTGGCCACCTGGGCAGACTGCTGCCTCATGCCCAGCCTGCTGTCCATCAGTCCCTGCAGGTCCCTTTCTGCCTGGCTGCTCTCCAGCCATTCTGTCCCCAGCCTGTAGTGCTGCAGGTGTTGTTGTGGCCAAAGTGCAGGACTCGGCACTTGGTCTTCCTAAACCTCACCTTGTTGGATTCACCCCCTAGATCCACCTGTCCAGGTCCCTGTGCAGAGCCCTCCTATGCTCCCACAGAATCAACACTCACACTCAGCTTGGTGTCATCTGCAAAGATGTCCTTGGTTCCATGAGGCCTCTCATTGTCACAATGGCCTCCTTGTTACACCAGGCCCTGCACTGTCACACTAGTCTCCTGGGTTCCATAGGGCCCCAATATTTGACAGTGGACTCCTTGGTTCCATGGGGCTTCACAGTGTCACAATGTTCTCATTGGTGCCACAGTTTCACAGTGGCCCCTTGGTTCCATGGGGCCCCAGAGTGTCACAATGGCCCCATGGTTGTTTTGCAGAGAAAAGAAGAAACCTCACAACTTTGTAAAAGTTGTAAAGCCCGGAATGCTTTTATTACGACGGGTGCCGGACGCAAGTCCCCCAAAAAGGCATGTGTACCTCTGAAGACTTCGGGTCTGCTTTTATCCCCCTTCCAAATGCATATGAATACAGTTTCTCAATAAGTTTATACATATTCATTCCGTGTGACATTTAGCACCAGTTCTTCTTTATCATAGGAATTTCTAAGTCGGGGGCAAATCAACCTTGTGGTCTTTTCTGTTTTTCTTTCTCTGTCTCCTTGCTGTCTTGGCATGCGAGTTTTTCCTTCACCTTTGGCCTCACAGACTTTTCACCTTTCTTAGACACTTCACCTAATTCAGAATGGATCTTTACTCTGTCTCATTCCCCCCCTTTCCTAGGAAATAAGTAAATTCTTTTACTTAATGAAAACCTTCATGACAGTAAGTGTCTTTTAGTGCTTCACCATGTACATTTGACACAGAGGTTAGTACAGCCATTCGTTGTAGCATTCTCCAGTTCCAAATTAACAATATAATAGATAATCCTAATCTTATCCCAACTAATATTAGTAAAACTACAATGGGGTGGCACAAGTTAAAGATTCCATTTGCAGTTGGTGACCACCCAAAGATCACATCTCACCAGTGACGATTCATATTTTGTTTTATTCTTTGTAGAACTCTGGTTATCTCCTTTGTATCATGTTGGACAGTAATTAAAGTTTTCTTTCCGCTTCCTTGGATTCCTTTCAAGCCTTCCAATAGGTCTTGGTGCTTAATTAATGGTTTTACCAATGTAAGGTTCATCCCACTAGGGGTAGGTGGTAGTCTGTGATACATTGTGTAATTGCCTTAAATCAGCTGGTGGGATATTACTGGTACCAAATACGAAAAATCACACCCAATAATCTTAACAAAATTACAAATACAGAGATTAGAATGGTTTCTACTAGACAGAATAACATCATTGCTATCAATTTGTACAGCAGCACAAGCAGTTCTCAAGCATACACCATTTTCCAGTATATACAAGCACAGTTCTCTGGTCAGTGACTGGATGAATTTCAAAGTGACAAATACTCTGTTCAGTGTCCAAACACACATCCTGAGCATTAATAGTATTGCTTTCACAAATTAATCCCATCTGTTCTCTAGTAATGCAGGATTCCAAGTTTACTGTCTGCCACTTTCCATTCATCTTTCGTGCCCACACTCTATGTTCTGGAGGATAGAGTATTGTTTTTTCATGGTTTAATCCTAGAGCAACGATGGGATGGATAACATAAACAGTGGCATTACATACGGTAAGCACAAAGGCAGTTGCCACATTAGAAACAGGATCATAGGTGAAATTCACCGTAGTCCACCAGGATTGAAACTTCCTTTCAATATCAATTGCATTATCCCACACAATTTCTTGAATTTCAGCTGGAAAACTACCTTCACCCCTTTCCCATTTGATCAGAGCTGCTGTTGCTTGTATCCATAACTGTGCTTGTATACAACTGAAAGCTAAAGACACATTATCTTGAACTATACTAAGTGCTTCTGCTATCAACTTGTGGTCTTGGTCCCCGGCCTTTTCATACTTCCTTACTTTGGCAGTACTTTTGAAATCTGT
This sequence comes from Melospiza melodia melodia, assembly GCF_035770615.1. Classification (NCBI taxonomy): domain Eukaryota; kingdom Metazoa; phylum Chordata; class Aves; order Passeriformes; family Passerellidae; genus Melospiza; species Melospiza melodia. Next base: position 4,938,096 of record NC_086200.1, read on the forward strand.
CACTGGCTAGTTCCTAATGCCAATAGAGATTACTATAAAGGCTGCTTCAATTTTGTTAGGCTACCTGTTGCAGTGGCCAGTTTATTCACCAGTATTTCTGAATCAATTCCATTTAAAACTCCTAATCTTGTCCCTAATATGCCAGTTAGATGTTTGTTATGGGGAACAGGAACTGCTTTCTGTCCATGACCATCCCTCCCTGCCAGAGGGATGTGCTGGGCTCACACTGCAAATTCAGACACACTTCACAAGTGTATCTGACAGAGGTTTAGGTCATACTTGAGGCAGATGTTTGTTCTGAAATGTAGAGACCTCAAGGAATCTCCTTCCCCTCCAGAGCACCTGATTTCCCAGATGTGTGGCAAGCAGGAATGTCTCTCCTGGTCTACAAAACCTCACCCACCTTGCCCCTAGCTTCAGGTCCAAGCCTCAAGTAAATAATGAAGGGGAAGTCTGAGAGAAGAGCCTAAATTCATTGCAGTGCCTCAGAAGAAACTGGGATCAGGTTTCTGCTACTTGAAACACTCAGCACAAAAGTGATGCTCAAAATCCTACAGCCTGCTGCTGAGCTCTGAGGGGGGGGGGGGGTCTCTCTCTACCTCTTTTAAGCAGAATCCAGCCACCTCAGACTGGGACAATCACTGATCCAGATCTCAGTAGGAAAAGGGATAGCTATAAATAAAGAAAATCACCTTCCTTGCTTGGGTTAATTTACCACCTGCAGTTCAGCACCCTTTACCAGCCATTGCCTGAGTGTTCAGCCAACCAGCATGGAAAATGACCTAGGGAAACTGATTTCTTGGTGTTCCTGGTTTTAGGCACCAGGAGAGCTGGCTCCTTCCTTTCTTGTCCTGAGATATGCCTGTTTTTGTAACCATGTTGTCCAGCCCTCAAAGGAAGTTTTTAGGGAGGAGGAGCAGGCTGGTTGGATTTTTGAGATGCTAATTTGCATTATCAACTCCACACATTTGAGAGACCATTCTGGATTGAATAATAGCTGTTGTTCAGTCACATTCTTTACTACGTTAGGTTCTAGTTTGGAGTTTGGGTAGAGTCTGAACTAGTATGGGGTGTATAAGGCCCTGCTGTGGTAAAAAGTGCAGTGTCCACTTCGAATTCAAATGAAAGTCTGATAGTAATTCAAGCTCAAAGGCAGGTCACTTCTACAGGCTGTATCAAGGTGAAATTACACCAACAGTCTGATTCACTTAGGTTATCACAGACTTCCTGGTGTTCATATACACCAGGGGAGGTTCAGACACTAATTACATCTGGTCTCTCATAAGCTGTCCTATTGATGACCTGGCACCCTACTTTGATTTCTTCTCCTCTGATTCCTTGAAGTGTCCACAGTTCCTGTTCCTGCCATTCTTGCTCCTCATATACCTGATTCTCGTGGATGACTACAGTAGATATGTTTAAATCTTTTCTCTCAGAAGGTTTTCCTATGGATCCAGTATACTGATTAAATGCCAGGGACCAAGGCCATTCAGCATTGCTTTGAATAGAGCTACTCTCAAGTTCTAAAACTTCAGTTATGATTACACACAAAACAATTCTACAAACTAAAATATGAGCTACTCCCAACCGCAATATACTCATTTTCCCCGAGTAAATTTTTTAGGTCTCAGTTCATTGTCTCCTGGCGTCACTCCTCAAGGGGTTTCTGGGCCTTCTTCACCCGAGAGTGATGAATCCAGGCGTCCTGCTCCTTGATTTTGATTGCAGTGAAGGTGGTGAGAAGTACTTGCAGTGGTCTCTCCCACTGTGGTTCCGAAGTCTTAAGTCTCTGTAAGAGACTTAACATATACATCATCCCCAGGCTATCTAACTCCCTGCTCCGAGTTCCAGCCACATGTACTCTGAGCTGCTTGCTTAATGCCACCATGTAGGTGGACATTCTGGACATTCCCTTTGTATTCTATATGGTCTTCTATAAGGCATTCCAAAAGGACTCAGCATTCCTTTAGCTCAAGGTTTAGTTTGAATTTGCAATAGTGCTAGTGGAAGAGCTTGGGCTAGGGTAGATTAACTTCTTGCCCCAGTCTTATTCATTCTCTCCACCTGGCCGCTTGGTTGGGGGTGGTATGAGGTGTGAAGTTCCTAATCTATGCCCAGATGGCTACTAATCTGTTGCACTATTTTGGAAATGAAATGTGATTCTTTATCTGAGGATATCATGGCTGGAACTCTGAAGCATGGTATTATTTCTTGTAAAAATAATCTGGTCACCTCTTGAGTTTTGACAGTTCTGATGGAGAATGTTTCTGGCCACCCTGAAAATGTATCTATGAATACCAGTAAATACTGATACCCCCCTTTCCTTGGGAGTTCTGAAAAGTTGATTTGCCACTGCTGTACAGGCCCATGGCCTCTCCCAGTCTGACCGAGTTTTGGCCAGGGGGTATTTTGGGGTTAGTCTGGAGGCAAGGATCACACTGTTGGCTCACCTTAGTGATAGTGGCATATAAATTCCTGACAACGATACAACGATTGTTTCAATCAGATGTGTGTTCTAGAAAGCCTGTGGAAATTACTACTTCAAAGTCAATACTTCATTTCAATGCACTCTGATTCACTCGCAGCCTTGGTCATTTTGAGAAAGGAGCCACTCTCTATAAAAGGCTTCTAAGTAGTTAGGCCCTAGTGTGTTTTCTAGTGCCCTTCCTTCACTAGTAACCATGAAAATGGGAAGGGATTACTAGCTCTCTTTCAATGGTAGCCCACCCCTTGCAGTTGTACGTCTCTTTTGATTAGTATTATTGTATGATGGCTTACCTTTGAGGAAAATCTGTACCTCACCCTTTGCTGCTTTCTTTGCCTCTCCATCCGCCAGCTCATTTCTTTCCTCCATTTTTAAGCTCACTCTCTGGTGTGCCTTAATATGCTTTTTCAGGTAGCTGAACTGCTTCCAGCATCTGGATTGTCTCTTCTTTCCCTGTGAGGTCAGCAGTCCCCTCTCCTTCCAGATGGCTCCATGTGCATATATGACTCCAAATGCATACCTTGAGTCTGTGTAGATGGTTATTCTCCTCCCTTTTGCCCTTTCCAGGGCACGGGTCAGGGCAATTATCTCAGCCTTCTGCGCAGAGGTACCTCTTGGTAAGGGTCCAGACTCTATTACCTCTCTGCAGGTAGTCACTGTGAACTTTGCAACGTCGCTCTCCTGTCAGTGAACCAGGTCTCTGCATCGTCTGGAGGAGTGTCCTTTAAGTCTGGGTGGCTGGAGTAGGTAGCTTCAATGGTCTCCAGGCAATCATGGTGTACTGCTTCTCCTTGATTCCACTGAGAAAGGAAGCTGGGTTGACAGTATTAGTCACCACTATCTCTACATCGTCTTGCTCTACCATGATGGCCTGGTATTTCAGAAACCTCTGTGGTGAAAGCCAGTGGCCACCCTTTACTTCCAGTACTGCGGACACTGTGTGGGACACTAGCACAGTCATTTTTGTCCCAGGGTAAACTTGCATGCCTCTTGAATATTCAGCATGACTGCTGCTACAGCTCTGAGGCAACCTGGCCATCCTTTGGCTGTTGCATCTAGTTGCTTAGAGAAGTAAGCAACTACCCTCTGGTATGGACCCAAGTCTTGAGCCAATATTCCCAGGGCAATTCCTTGCGTGGAAAAATAGAAAGAATGCTTTACTTACATCTGGAAGTTTCAAAGCTGGAGCCAACATGAGGGCACTCTCTCTAACTGGTGAAAGGCCCGTGTGGCGTCTCTTGTCCACTGGAGATCTCAGTTTCCATTGGCGATAAGAGCATAGAGGGGTCTGGAGAACAGTCCATAATTATAAACCCACAGCTGGCACTACCTTGCCATGCCTAAGAAGGTTAGTGTTCCTTCGTTGTCTGGAGTTTCAAGGTTTGGCATATGGCTTCCCTGCCTTAAAATCTGCTGCTCAGCACTCACTTCTTACCCCAGGTAGATTACCTTCTGTTTCACTACCTGTGCCTTTTTCTTTGAGACTCTGCATCCTTGGAGTCCTAGGAAATTCAAAAGGCTTACCGTCCAGGCTTCTCTTGCTTCCCTCATCTGAGTGGCTACTAGAAGATCGTCCACGTACTGCAACAGCCTCCTTTCCTCTTGTGGAGCTTCCCGGGACTCTGGGTCTTTGCAAGCTGTTCTCCAATCGGAGTGGGGAATCTTGAAGCCTTCAGGCACATGGACTATGTGAGCTTGAGTTTGAATGCAAAAATTTCCTGGCTGGCTTCGTGGATAGGGAGGCAAAAGAAGGCATCTCTTAGGCCTAAAACAGTGAACCAGGTTAGCTCAGGTGTTAAACAAGTCAGTAAGGTATATGGATTTGCTACCACAGGGTATAAATTCTGTGTTATCTTATTGACAGCCCTTAATCCAGTACTATCAGTTATTGGGCTGATTCCTTCCTTATTTTCCTTTTGAGGGTACTACTCAGCTCTCACTAGTTGTGTTCTTTCCTTAAGCTTGATGCTCATGGGGAAGCATCTTTCACTCTCCCTGGTACAGCAGAGGCCCATACCCTTGAAAACACTTGTTTACTTATTCTAATATCTCCTTACTAATGTCTTTCTTAATTTCAGTGTCTGTTAATGTTAAGCCTAACATCTTTATATCATTTGCCTCCAGAGTAACCTTTCTCATTTGAGAATGTTTAGCAAATTGAGCAAATTGTACAAAAGCTTTTAGGTACACATAGTACACATATTACTTTAAAGGTTTGCACAAGGATGCCAGGATACCTTCTCAGACTGGCCAGTTGTTCAGTTGTTCCCCACACTGCAACATAAACATTCTCCACAGGTACTAAAGTTTTATTTAAAACTGAATATATGGCCCTTGTGTCAACAAAAATTCTTCCCTTTTGGGGAGGTCATCTTTACCCTTCCTCCCTTACCTTGGGAGGAGCCTTTAGCAAATCATATGTACTCATTTTGTGAACTGTGATTGCTTTGCATTTCAGCACGATAATCCTTGCCTGATTTCATACGTTGCTATCTTATGCTGCATGCTGAACGACATGTTTGATTTGCTTTCTCTTTGCCTTGTTTTCCCTTTTCAAGAAATCTGGGTGATTTCTTAAAACACAAAGACATTTCAGCATACAAAACTCTATCCCATTTATCCTCCTATTTTAAAACAGTACTAACAGCAATGAAGTATTATAAATCTTTTTATTTTCTGAGCTGCTCCTACTGGCAGCCTTCTCCCAGTGAGCCCCTCCCAAAAGGGGCTAATTTAGGAACCTCTTTGCTCTGGTCAGTTCTCATTATTTATTTCTCCTTGCCCTATCTTGCTTCCACTCAAACCTTTTTACAGACCTTCACAGTTGTTTCTCAACTTTCCTCCTATACACACAGCTCCAGGTGGCAGGTATCAGATGTGGTTCCCACACACAAGTTCTAAGACCTTAGGGTTCTGAATCCGCTTGACCAGAAACCTCTAATTTACATGTGCCCTGACACTTATTAGAACAGCAATACCAGTGTTTCTCATAAACACCGCACTGCAATAATAACTGCACATCCAGCTTTTGCCCACAGGCCATTCCCGTGTTCCCTGGGGAGACGGGGCAGCCAGAGCTGTCCCTGTGCCCAGGGGACAGCCACTGTCACCTCACACAGCATGCTAATCAAAAACGTGATATAGACACTATATTCTGATCAAACAAAATATCAGTCTTTTCTAGTTCTCTTCTTGCACAATCTAATTAAGCCCTGTGTCTACTTTTACTTGTTTTACTGCTTTGCAAAAAGGCTGTGCTAGTCACAGCCGAAACTCTGATATGCCCTCAGACACAAACACTCGCACCCGCACCCCCCCCCTTTATCTCAAATTCTCTAGAGCCAAGGCTTGAATTGCTGTGAGGGGGGGAATTCTTGGAATTCCTTTAACTCTATCGTAATTAAACATAAATCACCGTACTATAGTTCTCCTATGTAAAATGCCACTCTTGTTGCAACAAAATCTTAAAATCTCCACAAACACTACTATACAATCTGAGAATCAAATTACCACAATGCAGCAGAAGAAAATCACCACACAAAACCACTGGGAAAGGGCATATCTCTCAAAGTGCTTGCTTTTCTCAACACAACACAGCATACCATAATTCAGCATTTACTCACACCAATTTTCTTGGACACAATCAAAATCAAACATCCGAGGCAAAGGAACTCTCTGAGCTCATACTCATACTCATGGTTAAAATGTACCAGATCTACACAAATCACTACATTTAAACACGATAAATACCATCACTGACATTCTTCCACTCGCTTCTCTGCGGGGCACTTCTGTCCCTGACCCCGCAGCCTGCTGCAGCCGGTGCCTCAGGCGTCACTCGGCTGCTTCAAACACGTGTAGTACTGACCCCCCCCCGCAATGTAGGGCACTGTAGATCTGTAGATTTACTCTCTTTTATACACCATACACTTATCACTTGCACAATTAAAAACACAGTGCACTGACCACACAATGCACACATTAACCATACAGCAACACAGTGTCCGGACATCACACACACACACACACACACACACACACAAACAAAACACACATGGGCTCAGCAGTTCTGCTCTATCAGAACAATGAATCCCCAATACACACATACACAGGTTCACCCGGCTCACCCCCAGAACCGCTTGCGGTCTGCTCCATCAGAATGATGAACCTTGTCTCTAATACAGCTGCTCTATCAGCTGAACCCAGATGTCTCTGGGTGGTTTACTCCCTTGCTCTCCTTTCCCTCCCCCAGGGGCCCTTCAGTACACACCGTATCTTCCTCCGCAGGCCAGCAGGTCGTTGTCTGTCCTCGCAGGTGGCAAGGTGAGACGAGCGGAGCCCCACCAGTAGAAAATCCTAGGGCGCGCCTTGGAGGTCCGTCTATTCCCCCTGCCCCTGCGGATAAAGAGATCTCCTGGCTGGCTCACCATAATGTTTTGTGGAGAAAAGAAGAAACCTCACAACTTTGTAAAAGTTGTAAAGCCCGGTATGCTTTTATTATGACGCGCGCCAGACGCAAGTCCCCCAACAAGGCATGCGTGCCTCTGAAGACCTCGGGTCTTCTTTTATCCCCCTTCCAAATGCATATGCATACAGTTTCACAATAGGTTCATACATATTCATTCCGTCTGACATTTAGCACCAGTTCTTCTTTATCAAAGGAATTCCTATGTCCGGCGCAGATTGACCTTGTGGTCATTTCTGTTTTACTTTCTCTGTCTCCTTGTTGTCTCTGGCATCTGACTTTTCCTTCAGCTCTGGCCTCACAGACCCCTCACCTCTTCCAGACACTTCACCTAATTCAGAATGGATCTTTACTCTGTCTCAGGGAAGCACGGTAGGTGATGGCATGCCTGCCTGCAATGTCCCCATGCTTTCCATCACGGCATTAACCTTTCAGAGGTCTTGCAACAACCTCTACTTCGCAGATTTCTTTTTGATGCAGAAGACAGGAGTGTTCCAGAGACTGGTAGAAGGCTCCAGATGACCCTGTGTGGGAATCAACAAAATTAGAGGATTTTGGGAAAGCTTCAAGATGCAGGCCTCAGACACAGCAGAACTGTGAGCAGAGTTATGCAGCAGCCATGGGATAGGTCAGAAGAAAAATTATTTAAACTGTAGAAAAGCAAGGGCAAATAGAACAATGGTTTGTGTATTAACACTTGTCTAGAACAGCTCTGTAAGCTACAGAAAGTTTATCTAGCAAGATATTAGGAAGATTAAAGCTTAATAATGGAGCTCTGTGCATTGTGTTTTAAGGCTTACAAGCAGGTATTGTATTCAAAATTGTAACCAAAGGTACGTGTGCTTATGGTGATTGGGTAGAACTGCTGTCAATGTGCTTTTGTTTTGTGTGATTGGTCAAGAAACTTATAAAGTAAGTTGTACCATTAAGTTCCTGGTCGGCTGCCTGGAATGTGAGCTGCTGGCATCTTCCCATTGTCATAACCATGTAATGAGACTGATGCTGAAAATTAAAGCAGCTCGAGGCATGTTCTACAGCAGCCCTGTCTGGCTCGTGGTTTGTACAAAGCCCCCCTGCTGGCTTCACCCTGGCCCAACTACTCCTGCACCAGGTTCTGAAGGGTGACCAATTTATCTTCAGAGAGGGGCCACTCCTTCTCCCAGACAGATTTGTCCACCAGACACTGAATAGGAGGCGTAAGACACTCTGTGCCCTTCACTGCAGTGGCCCCCATCAAAAATCCGTCCCGATGTGCACCCCCAGACAGAATAAGATCCCTCCCCCAGAGGTTGGGAGGAGCTGAAGTTACATGAGGCCTAACCCAGGCTGTCTGTCCCTCTGGGTTTGCCACCAGTATGGGCCGCAGGCTCAAGTAGCATTGCGCTGTCCCTCCCAGACCTGCGACAGACGTCCCCACCGGATCCAGGGGCCACTCCGGGGGCCAGGCAGCAAGGGAGAGAACCATGACGTCAGCACCGCTGTCGAGAAGCCGGCGGAGGTGGATTTCCGATGGCATCGCACCAGGAACAGACAGGGTACACAGCATCTCAGGATGGTCCTTGGTAAGGACAGCAGTCCAGCAAACTTGAGGCAGCCCAGTGGATCAAAAGCCACCAGCTAAAAGCAACCAGTAAGCTCTCCTGCCAACAGAAGACTTAAAAGGCACAAGTTGAGCAAGTCGCGTCCCTTTCGGAATCGTGACGGGAGGGCGTGGGTGTGGTCACCATGGCACAAATCTGCCCTGTGAAATCTGCATCAATGAGCCCCAGGGGCACAATGATGCCCTGAAGGGTGGCACTAGATCTCCCCATCAGAAGAGCACTCATGCCCCCACCCAAGAGATCAAAGGAATCCAGGTGAACCTTGTGTATTTTACAAGATTCTAAGACAACTGTTGCTGTGGTGCAGACATCCACACCTGCTGATCCGCGGGTGCTGGCTGCAAGCCGGCAAAGGAGACCTCCATCGGCTCCGGGGTCTGGAGAGAAGCTTGTGTCTGGGCACGTCCCTGCTGCGCGCTCCACTTCATGTTTCCTGAGCACGGTAATGCCTGGCCATTAACATGAACAGTCCCCTTGCAGATATTGGACATGTGATTCGACCTACCACACCGACCACATAAGAACATGGGAAATCTGAACTTCTGTGCTTTCTTCCCCTGCTTCTTGCAAGCCTGCGCAGTCCCCTGCTGTGGCCGCCTGCCCTGCGATGCTGCCCAGACTGGCTGCACAGCGGCGGCCTCGGCAGCCAACTTCTGACCCGAGGGGATGATGTCCGCACAGGCCTCCGCCATCTGAGAGACAGTAGGAAAACCAGGCAGAGCCACTATGACCCTTCTATAAGCATCATTCCAATTACACCTCACATGGTTTGCAATCACAATCCTCTTTGCCACAGGATCAGGAACCTGCCTCTCCACAGACGCAGTCAGCCTTGCCGCAAATGCCATGAAAGGCTCATCATCCCCCTGGACAATGGTCGCAAACGGCTGCCTCGGAGGAGCCATTTTCAGGGTCTGAACAATCGCTGCCATGCCCAGTGTGGGGCACTGGTCAAGCACAAGGGGATCGAAGCCAACGTGCCCGTGAGCATTTTCATAAAGCCCTGTGCCCAGCAGCATGTCAGTGACATCCACACGCCTGGGGTCCTGTGGCGCCAATGCAGCATTCTGCACCACCGCTTGCGCCGCCAAACGAGCCCACTTGGTCTCAAAAACATCAAACTACACAGAGTCAAAAAGCGAATGTGCTACACAACAGAGGTCATGAGGTGTCAGCACATCCATAACAACCCTCCCGAGAGTCTGCATAACCTCAGCAGACCCCAAACCATGCTGAGCGACCGCATCATGGACTTCCCTCTCCAGCTTATACAAAAGCAGTTCATGGGTGTTATGAGTAACACCCCTGAGCATAGGGAAAGCCTGGGGACCTTCCAACAAAGCCACAGCACCTGCCGTGTCCCAGCCCTTGGGCCCCACAGGGACAAGAGGAGATGATTGACTGGGAGCCAGCTCAACACCACTCACCCCTGCACCCCTTGCAGACAGAGGAGCCCCCTCCATGACCCTGCAGATGCTGTGAGGAGGCAGGCTCAGACATCTCCTCAGACTTGGTTTTGGCTTCTTGCCAGAAACGTTCGGGGTTCCTCGGACACACGGTCACCTGGCACGAGGAAAAGGTCCACAAATTCGGTGAGGAAGCACCACGGCCACGGGCACCAACCGGCCTCCCGCCAGCTGTGTTGGCATTCACACTAAAGGTAAATACCTCAGCGCCCTGTCGTGCCACAGCCCTGGCAGGGGGCGCCTTGGTGGGCACAGGTGCCAGCACGGCCTGCAAACCCAGTGTGGACTGGGACGATGTGATGGTGGTCACAAGGGTTTTCAGGATGAGAGAGAGACAAGAATGTTGACTCCATGATCAGAAGGTTTGATTTATTATTTTATTATATATATACTACATTTTAACTGTACTAAAATGTAATATAAAGGAAAAGGTTTCTCGGAAGGCTAAGCTAAGAATAGAATCGAAAAGAATGAATAACAAAGATCTGTGTCTCGTCAGAGAACAAGAGCAGCTCTGCCGTGAGTGGTCAGTAAATCCAAACATCCACAGGAGACTAATCACGGATCCACCTGTTGCATTCCACAGCAGCAGATAACCATTGTTTACAATTTGTTGCTGAAAGGTCTCAGCTTCGGGAGGAAAACTCCTAATGGAAGGATTTTATTGAAAAGATGCCTGTGACAGGATGAGACCAGCGTGGGGCCCTGTCCCCGACATGGAGGAGGTGAGGGGTGCCGAGAGAGGTGCAGCCTGTGGAGCCGCATCACTGCAGAGCAGCACAAGGGAGCCTGGCACAGCCAAATCCACCCCGCGGGAAACATCGCTATCCGCCGGGTTGGACCCGTCCCTCAGCACACCGTCCCAGGGTGAGGAGAGAGCTCCACATTGCACAGAAACTCAAACTTCCCCTTGTCCATGTCCGAGACAGAAAGGTTCCACTGGGAACTCCGAGGGGTACAAGAACCAGACCCCCGCCAAAGATCCTCACACTTTTTCCACTGCACCAGCAGTGATCCCACGTCTATGGTGCAATCATCAAAGAGGGCCTCCATGAGGCAGACCCCCACAAGAGACCACTCATCCTTGGAGAACGGCTTTGCAGAGTCTGAAAACAGCCCTCGCTCTCGGGCCCACAGAAGCAATCATTCAAATTCATTCCAGGAAATAGAAACCTGTTTCCACTCCAGGGCCCCCCCTCCAGAGATCCAAAATGAGGGAATCCTCCTTGAAACCCACAGTGGTTGCCATTACCCCAAGAACAGTAGGCAAAGCACCAAAGAGGGGAGACAATAAAACCTCACCGTCAATCCGGACTCTGTCTCAGCCTAGGCTGCAGTACACTTTGGCACTCCCCTGATGTCACTAGAGGACAGGAAAGAACAGAAGCACACATGGCTGTTCTCAAGGTGAAGAAAAAATGTGAAGTTTATTTTCTGACTCCAACATTTATAGTTTTCCAAAAGTGACAGCGGATTGGAGGGTGACAGTGCCACCTCTCCAATGACACTGATCAAACCAACAGCCCTTCAACTCTCTCCTCCTCCATAAAGGAATGCGAAACAATGAGTTACTTACAGAAAGTGTGTGATAAAGTTCACTACAAGAATGTCAATATCAGAAGGCTTAGAAAATCTTAAAAAACCAGGATGAAACAAGTTGGGCTAAACTTGACCTCTGGTGACTGCTTCTCTGGTGACTGCCCCTGCACAACTGGGGCTCACTTGTGTCCTTCCTATGGAGACCATTTTGAAACTGCGGAGCATTGTGGAACCAATGGGCCATGGTGACACTTAGGGACTTGTGAAACCAAGAGGAACATTGTGACCCCGCAGGGTACCATGGATCCCAGGGGCCACTGTGACACTCTGGGGCCTGGTGGAACCAAGAATATTTTTCTATTCTCTTTGAACCAAGAACATGTGCCCAGTTGGGCCTCACAGTCCCAAGGGGCCAGTGTGAAGCAGCAGGGCTTTGTGGAGCCAAGAGGCCATTGCTGCATTTCAGGGCCTTGTTGAGCCAAAGGGCCATTGTGATCCTGCAGGGCACTGTGGATCCATGGAGAGCATTGTGGCATTGCAAGGCCCCATGGAATAAGGGAGACCATTGTGACCCTGCAGGGTCTCATGGAAGGAAGGGGCCATTGTGACACTATGGGAAGTTGTGGAACCAAGGGAATCATTGTTGCACTACTGGGCCCCAATGGAACCAAGGGGCCATTGGACACAGCGGGACTTCATGGAACCAATAGACCATTATGGCACTGTGGGGCCTTGTGGAACCATGGAGACCATTAAGATCCTTAAGGACTTGTGTAATCAAGTGACTGTTATGACACCTGAGGGCCTCATGGAAGCAAGGAGCCATTGTGACACTGCAGGGCCCTGCGGAACCAAGGGAACATAAAATAGGCCTGGCTGCCTTGGCTTCCCAGGGGTCACCTGACAGGTCTGCCTGACATTGGAATGCTGAAGGCCATTCCCATCTGCCCCTGAAACATTGGGACTCTGGGCTTTTCTTTTTATGGAAAAGAACTGTCCATTTTTTCCAGGCATCCATGGCCAAAATTCCGATTCCACCTCCAAATATCTGTGTATTCAAGGATTGCTGCCAGACTAAAGTTGCCAGGACAGACAAGTCTGGCTGGTCATTGACTCCTGAGTGGCAGCACTCATCTATTTTCCAAACACTGGAAAGGGCTCTGTGCTTTTCTTTGTATGGAAAAAAAAATCCCTCTTTTCCAGGCACAAATGTTCTAAATTAGGACTCCGCATTCGTAATTTAAAATATCCAAGGGTTGCTCCAAGCAAACCTGACAGGACAGACCGGTCTGGCTTACCTTGGCCTCTGATGGCTTCCGTTCATCAGCTCCTGAAACACGGGGGCTCTGTGGTTTCCTTCCTATGGAGACCAATGTGACATTTGAGAGCCTTGTGAAAGGAAGGGGCCATTGTGACACTGCAGAGCCTTGTGGAACCAAGGACAGCATTGTGGCACTGTTTGGCCACATGGTCCCAAGGGGCCAGTGCAAAGCAGTGGTGTGGGAGTTAGCCCAGCTGTAACTCAGAGTCAGAAAGATTTTACCCTGGAAGATCTGGGCGTGAGTTTCAAGTTCTAGGAATCTTTCCATTTACTTAGGGTGAGCTTGAGACTTTTCCCATAAGCCTTTATTGTTGTTATGCTAAGTTGTCCAAGTTCTACTCCTGTATTGGTTTATTGGTTAGTTGTTTCTTCTATATGGTTATTGTTCTAGTTTTCTACCCCCAAGTGTCTATGTTGTGTCTTCCTCTTTGTCTCAGGTTTTAGGATACTGCCCTTCATACCGTGCTCAACTTCTCCATGTTTATTGTTTTTCACCCTGTAATTAAAGTTCTTTTTGGGAAACTCCATCGAACCCACTCCTTTTCATTTTTGCCACCCTCACCCTGCTGAAGTCAGGGACTCAGAGAGGTTTGTTGCAGCCACCCTCATTGTGACATTTGGCACCCGAACAGGCACCATGACATTCAGTGCTCCCTGTGTCAGTCACGTCAGCTGAGGTTAGCTGATGGACAGGTCAGTGCTCCCCAGGATTTTGGAATTTGCAGGCCTGGTGGATTCATTGTTGCTTCGAGGGACCTCGGCCCGGGATCGGTAGGGGCAAAAACGGTTTCACCTGCATAGGATTGCAGGTGGGTTTGGGGAAATGCAAGACATTTATTGCCCATTTTGCCACTGTGTTTTCACAATATGCACCCAAGTCCCATTATTGATTTGGTGTGCTATGATGGCTGTTGCCCCTAAGGTGGAGAAGGAGAAAAATGGGCAGTTAGATGTCCAAAGTAGAAAGGAGCATATATGGATGCTTTAAGTTATTTCTAACAGATCATGACAAAATATTTTCAAAGAACAAATTAAATCAATCATGAGGTGGATCATTAAAAATTTTCCAGATGCCTCTGCTGACAAAATCCATACCACTGAATTTTAGGACTCAGTGGGATTTAAACTGTACAACCTTTCGATCAAAAGGGAGCCCATTGCAGCCCACATGCTCCCCATCTTCCACACCATCTCTGAGACCCTTCACCAGCAAGCAATGTCTCAAAAACTCAATACGTTGGTAACTCCTAACTCAGGACCTCCCCTCAAACATGCCTTTCTCAGACCTTCCACAATGGTCCAAGATGGCAATGGCCACACGGTCTTGGAGCATCATGCCCTGGAGACTCAAGATGGAAGGAGTCTGAATGTGGCTTGGGAACCGGATCATCCTCCCTCCATCTTGGCTCCTCCACTTCCTGCTACCACAACCTTCTCTTCTGCCCTGAACAAACCGCCAGACTCCATCCCCACAACTGTGGGTCATGTCCCTACTGTCAATCATTCCACTTTCACCCTGGGCAATGCCTCCAGAACTCTTCCCTGGAAGTCTGCCATCGTAAATCTAGGCCCTTCCTCCCCAACACATGACAAAATGGCAGTGCCCTTTGCCTCACCCTCCAGCAATAATATAACCCCATGGTCACAGATACTAAGCCCAACTGTCACACTATTTCTAATCCAAATGTTTCTCCTCCAAGTTATTCTTCCTCTCCAGAAGACAGTTTGGATTCCCCAGAGCCACCTTTCCCCTCAACCCCAGAAGATCCCCAGGAAAGGATTCGGAAGGAAGCAGTTAAGGAAGAAGACTGGCAAAGAGTCTCGAAACCCCTCATTGCACCTGTATGTTATGAAAGAAGGAGGCAGAATCCCAGGTATCAGCCATTGGTTTACGGGGAAATCAAGGATCTGTGTAGGGCAACTAAAGTCCATAGGAAGGACTTACTTTGTTTTAATGGCCTAATGAAGGCCATGTTTACAGCACATCATAACTCCCTATGATTTAAAATGTATTATGACCATATTGTTGTCTCCTACAGAATACAACCTGTGGGAAGGGGTATGGAAGTGTTTACTAAATCAATTAATAGCAGACTATGCTAATAATGAGGCAAGGGCGGAATTGACAATCAACCATCTAGCTGGAGAAGGACAGCAAAGCCGACCAGATGATCAAGCAGCAGGTGTCCCCAGAGAAGTATTGGATGATATCAAAGAGATGGCTTTGAAAGCTTTAATCCAGGTATCGCATTGTAGTACCCCCAATTTGGACATCCTTGGGTGGCTGCAGCTAAAGCTTTAGGACAATCAGACCATCTTGGGTGCCTGTTAAGTAAGCAAACCAGTGCTACCTCCCTCAAACTGAGCGGCCTGCTCTCAGACATAGAGACCATCAGATATGCCACCTTCCAGAACAGCGATAGAGTTTTTACTCTGGGCACATGGGCATGGCTGTGTAGACTCTGAGGGCATGTGTTGCATGAACCTCTCCATCCACAGCGAGTCAATCCACAAGAGCATTCAAGTACTGAATGAAGAGTTCAAGAAGCTTCAAGGAAAAAAAAGACTGGTTCAATAAACTTTTCCAGTCCAACGGACTAAAGGGCTAAAGGGTTGGATAATGTCTAGCTAAAACAGGACTACTAATTTTCTTAGTGGTTGTTTTTGTATTGTTAATTTTCCCCTGATTGTCTGAATGCTTTTAGAAAGTCTTACAAAATTCTTTCAGTTCCATCTTTGTTGTAAAACAGAAAGGGGAAAGATACCCAACACAGGCTCCTCATGGACTCCTTGGACAAGAGAATCGGAGGACAGGATGGCACAAAAACTTCTCAGAGACTCAGTGTGGGCAAGGAAATCCTTAAAAGTCCCTAAAAGTATTCTTAAATCAATAAAGTAAATTAAAAACCTTAAGTATCTAAAGCCATTAATGGGCCCCACTGAGTGTCAGTACAAAGCTCTCCTGGGACTCGTTAAAGCAGATAATTGGGGCCATGATTGCACAAACTTCACACAGAGTCTGTATCAAAAGGGAAACACCAAGTACCTTAAAGTAAATGAAGTACCCTGAAGTATTAATGAGCCCCATTGAGTGTTGTTACTGACAAAGCCTCTCCAGGGACTAATTACAGCAGAGAATTGGAGGCCATGATTGCACAAACCTCTCAGAGACTCCAAGGCAAAAGCCAAACCCAAAGTCCTTTAAAAAACCTGCAGTCCCTGCAGGGAGCATGAAGGAGCCCCCAGGGCCATTCCTGAGCAAAGCTCCCCAGGGACTCCTTCCAGCAGATCCTTGAGGCCACTGGGATGTGGGCTAGGGGGGGATACTGAAGGCAGGACAAGGGGCTGACAGTGCCCAGCCTGGCTGAGGCTGTGCCAGGAGGCCCCAGGGCCTCAGCACAAGGTGTCTCCTCACAGCCCTTGTTGGCACAGAGCCTGCTGTGCCCCAGGGCACCAAGACTTTGCTTCTCTTTGTCCCCACCTGTCAGCACTGCCTCCAATTCTCTGCTCTGCCTGGGGCCTGGGGACACTTTCTCAGTCGTGTCCCTCAGTGGGACCCATTAAAAGTCCAAGAAACTTTGGAGTTGGATTCTGACTTGGAGTTCTGGAGACGTTTCTTCAGCTCTCTCTCAGGGACTGATGTTCAGAGCCTGAGCACAAAGCCCCAGAGGCTCATTAGAGTCATTGTGCTAAGTCTGTGCTGCTGAGCTGGGCTGGGCTCCTGGCACAGAGGCAGCTCCTGGTAACCCAGAAGAGCTTCAAAAGCACATTTCTCTTGATGAGCAGCTCTTCTGCCAGCCCAGCAGGGCTGCGGCACTGCCTGAAGCCACCCGGGGCACAGCACAGAGGCACAGAGAGCTTCAATCAGTTCGGGCTGGGAATGTGCTGAGAAGTGCTTGGGGCAGAATCACTGCCAGCCTTTGGCACAGGAACCTCTGGCTGCAGGACAATGCAGCTGCAGCTCCTGGAGCCATCTCCTGAAGCTGCTACAACCCAATGCCTACAGACTCTGTGAGTACAACTCTGAGCATTTCTGGTGCAGGGGAGGTGAAATGCTTATTAAGGTCTGGCATGCTGAGGGGTTCTGATCAGTCATAGAATATTTCCAAAATAATGAATTTAACAAAAATGAGGATTTATACAATAACTAAGTAGGCATTCAGTTTCCTACTATTGGAGAATGGTAGCCAAGAGGAGATAAATATTAAAGCTTGCTTATGAATTACTATTAATTCTGACAAATGCCAGAAACATCTGAAGTGTTACTTTTAGTGATCAATAGGTTCACAGGAGATCCCTAATGTGCTTGCAGCCACTCTGCCCATGGACAGCACCAGCACCACCTTTGATGGAGCCATCAGGCTCAGTCTGAGCTGTCCTTTCTCCAAGCTGCAAATAGAACCTGCCCCAGCCAGTGCCCTGCAAACAGGCAGGATTCTGTCAGGCCAAGGAGAGTGCACAGATATTTGGGGTCTGTGAGTGTTGGCAGGGAGAGATCAGGCACAGGGAAACACCTGCAGGAAGAAAATCTGCAGGAAGCAGAGAGAAGATCAGGCAATGAGAGAAAACAATACCCAGAGATGCTGTGGCAGGGAGAGTTTAGAGATGTCCACAGGATCCCCTCCTGTGCAGCCCCTCCCTCTGAACAAGCCCCCTCCCTCCTGTGCCCCAGCCCAGTCTCTGCCCTCAGGGCCAGGGCTCCAAGGCGTGCAGCCCCTCCTGTGCAGGCAGAGCTGCAGCAGAGCTGTGGGGCAGCTCTGCAGCCCTAGGCCCAGTTCCCTCTACAGAGCGCATGGTTGGGAGCAGCTGCCCGGCCCTGGGGGCTCTGGCAGGGGGCACAGCTGGCTCAGGGTGACGCTGTCCCCAGTGCCCAGCTCTGGGCAATGCTGTCAGTGCAGCCAGGGAAGGAGCTGCATCTCCCTTAATCCAATGCCAGCATAAGGACCCTTGCAAGTGTCCCTGAGATTTCAGTCCAGGCTGGGAGCTCCAATCCAGGGCTCAAACCTGTCCTAGAGCATCTCTGAGTTATAAGATTGGTGGGGAAAGGCAGAGGTGTTGTGACACTGAAAATGCTGCTGGGTTTGTGAAATGAGCAAAGAGAGCCCTTGGCCATAAATGTGGAGCTGGGCTGTGGGGGATCCATCTGCTCTCAGCAGTACTTAAGGCATTTTTGGGAAAAAACATGGGAAGTTGATCACCCTCCACCTGCTAAAGTTTAAACCCCTGAGAAAATCTGAACAGATCAGAATGACAGACCACCACCCCTTAGTCTCCACTCATCACTTTGTCTCAGAGAAATCACTCTATTTTCCCTGGGGACAGCAAAAATACTGAGGGTTTATGATATACAAGAATACCAGGACAGAATGGAGGGAGCTTAAAAAGAAAACTGCGGAACTCTTGAACACAAAAGGAGGCCTGTGTCTGTTACAGGGGAGAGTGTATGGGAAATTGCTTTGATTTTGCTTACAGGTGTTTCCTCTATCTCTACAATGTCTTTTTCTCCATGAATAGGTCCCCATGCCAAGGATCAGCAAATGTCCAACAGCAGCTCCATCAGGCACTTCCTCCTGCTGGCACTGGCAGACACGCGGCAGCTGCAGCTCCTGCACTTCTGCCTCTTGCTGGGCATCTCCCTGGCTGCCCTCCTGGGCAACGGCCTCATCATCAGCGCCATAGCCTGCGGCCACCACCTGCACACGCCCATGTTCTTCTTCCTGCTCAACCTGGTCCTCAGCGACCTGGGCTCCATCTTCACCACTGTCCCCAAAGCCATGCACAATTCCCTCTGGGACACCAGGAACATCTCCTACACAGGATGTGCTGCTCAGCTCTTTTTGTTTCTTTTCTTCATCTCAGCAGAGTATTTCTTCCTGACCGTCATGTGCTATGACCGCTACGTGTCCATCTGCAAACCCCTGCACTATGGGACCCTCCTGGGCAGCAGAGCTTGTGCCCACATGGCAGCAGCTGCCTGGGCCAGTGCCTTTCTCAATGCTCTGCTGCACACAGCCAATACATTTTCCCTGCCCCTGTGCCATGGCAATGCCCTGGGCCAGTTCTTCTGTGAGGTGCCCCAGATCCTCAAGCTTTCTTGCTCACACTCCACCTTCAGAAAAATTTGGATTTCATCGCTTGCTGTCTGTTTAGCTTTTGGCTGTTTTGTGTTCATTGCTTTCTCCTATGTGCAGATCTTCAGGGCTGTGCTGAGGATCCCCTCTGAGCAGGGACGGCACAAAGCCTTTTCCACCTGCCTCCCTCACCTGGGTGTGCTATCCTTGTTTATCAGCACAGCCACATTTGCCTACCTGAAGGCCCCCTCCATGTCCTCCCCATCCTTCGATCTGGCAGTGTCAGTTCTGTATTCGGTGGTGCCTCCTGCCCTGAACCCCCTCATCTACAGCCTGAGGAACCAGGAGCTCAAGGCTGCAGTGTGGAGACTGATGGCTGGATAATTTCAGAAACAGTAAACTGCTGGAAAATTTATGCAAATCAATTGTAATAAAAGTCATCCTTGATACATTAAGTTGGTTTTAGTTTAGAGTTTCTTTCACTTTGTATTACATTTTTAATATTGCCCACAAAGAAATACAATGGTTTCTACCGTTTCTAATTTTGTTTCTCTCAAATTTTGCAGTGGCCCCTGACTGTGTCAATGAGGAGCTCTGCTCTTGATGGCTTAAGCAAAGTAAAGCATCTCTCAGCAAAGTTTTCACTGGAGATGCCCCCTTTTGTTGCCTTCTCTGGAGCTGCAGCAGCAATGTCTGTGTGCAGAGCTGGGGCAGATCAGTGCTGGCCCAGCAGCTGTGCCCAGCAGCAGAAGCACTTGGTGTTGCCAGTGCTTCTGCAGTGGCCCTGCCCTGCTGCCCTGGTGGCCCTGGTGTTGCTGCAGGGCCTGAGTGCTCTCAGGGCTGGGCACAGCCCTGGGGATGGCAGTGCCGAGGCTGCAGCAGGGACAGGCCATGGGCACTGCTGGGCAGTGCTGACGCCTCAGCCCAGGGCCTGGGGGCTCCAGGCTCCTTGCCCAGCTCTCTCAAGAACATGCCCAGGCCAGTGCTCAGCACAGAAAAGACATGCAAGAAGCCCCAGGCTGGTCATGGGCCGGCTGGGGGCAAACAGCATGGCTGGGGCTCTGCAAGGGCCCTGGGGCAGACGGGAAGGAGCAGCAGAGCAGGGGCTGATCCATCCCCAGTGCGCTGCACAGCCCAGGGCAGTGGCCGAGAGTGTCCTCATGGAGCTGCCAACAACATCCCCCCTCTGCCGCCCTGGCCTCTCCCCCAGCTCACACACGTGCCCCATCCTTGCAGGCACAGACACAGCAGCACTGGCTCAGCAGTCCCTCTTTGCATTGTACACAGCAGGGGAAGAACCCCCACGCTGTTGGTGTGGGGACATGAACCTGAGGGAGCACAAATGCCATCAGCCCCTGGGGCCAGCAAGGCCTGGGGGACACCAGGGAAACCACTCAGCTTTGTCCTGGCCTCTGCAGTCAGCCAGAAAGTTTGTTCCCATGAGCTAGGAGTTTCCTGTCCCATTGCAGATGCTGTTGCTCAGAGCCAGGGCAGCCTGGCAGCCACCCCCAAACTGCCCTCAGCATTTCCTTGCCTTCACCTTTGCTTTCTTTACTCTTCCTACTACAAATCTCTTCCTATAACACCGCCTTGTTCCCTGCCCTGCAAACAGCCAATCCCTGTTTGCCCTTTCCTCTCTGGCCCCACTCCCCATTGCAGTTCCTTACTTGGCACCATGGGAACGTCCCTTGGGCAGCAGGATCATCCTACAAGTGCTGCAGGAATTGTCTGCAGGCTCCTGCACTGCCTGGTGCTGCTCCCTTGCCAGAGGTACCCCAGGCCAGGGGGGCACATCTGGGCTGCTCTGTCTGCCTCTGGGGCTCCCTGGTCTGGGCAGTGAGGAGGAGCTGCAGAGGCTCTGCAGGACTGATAGGATGGGCTTTGGGGCTGGCAGGAGAAGCTGAGGGACCTGGGCTGCTGGAGCTTCTGCAGAGGAGGCCCAGGGCTCATCCTGCAACTGCTCCAAGGGTGCTTTCAGAGAATCCCAGAATCATCAAGGTTGGAAAAGTCTTTGGAGATCATCAAGTCCAGCCTGTGCCCTGACACCACCTTGTCTGCCCTGGGCCTCCTCTTCTCCAGGATAAAAAACCCCAGCTGCTCCCTCAGCCACTCCTCACAGGACTTGTGTTCCAGACTCCTCCCCAACCTTGTTGCCATTCTCTGGACACACTCTAGCCCCTCCATGTCCTTCCTAAATTGGGGGACCCAGAACTGGACACAGCACTCGAGGTGCTGCACAGCCAGTGCCCAGCACAGGTGAAGAATCACTGCCCTGCTCCTCCTGGCCACACCATTCTTGAGCCAGGCCAGGAGCCATTGGCCTTCTTGGCCACCTGGGCACTCTGCTGGCTCATGTCCAGCCTGCTGTCCATCAGTCCCTGCAGGTCCCTTTCTGCCTGGCTGCCATCCAGCCACTCTGTCCCCAGCCTGTAGCACTGCAGGGGTTGTTGTGGCCAAAGTGCAGGACCCAGCACTTGGTCTTGTTAAACCTGACGTTGTTGGATTTGGGCCCTGGATCCAGCCTGTCCAGGGCCCTTTACAGAGCCCTCCTACCATCTAGCTGATCCACACTCCCAGTCAACTTGGTGTCACCACGGTTCCATTGGGCCCCCGAGTGTCCCAATGGTCTCCATGATTCCATGAGGCCTCCCAGTGTCACAATGTCCCTTTGGTTCCATGGGACCCCTTGGTGTCACAAACTCCCTTGGATCCTTGGGCCCTGCAGTGTCACAATGGTGCCGTCGTCCCCCAAGGCCCTGCAGTGTCACAGTGAATCCTTGGTTCCACGAGGTCGGCAGTGCAGCAATGCTCTCCTTGGTTCCACAGTGTCACAATGGTCTCTTGGTCCCAAGGGCCACCATGGTGTCAAATATGTATCTTTCATTCCAGGAATCTCTGAGGAGCTGCACTGGCCCCTTGCTTCCATGGGGCCCTGCAGTGTCACAATGGCCCCATCATGACACCAGGTCCAGCTCCGTCACAATGCTCTGCATGGTTCCACAAGGCCCTGCAGGGTCACAGTGGCCTCTTGGTTCCATGAGGCCTCAGATTGCCACAATGAATTCCTTGGTGCTTCAGTGTCACAATGGAGCCCGGGCGACACAAGATCCTGCCGTGTCACCAGGGATCCTTTGGTTCCACGGCGCACCACAGTATCACAATTGTTCCCTCAGTTCCCAGAGTCCTTGCAAAGCTGCATTGCCCACTTGATTTCATTGTCCCCACGCTCTCCCAAGGGTCTCCTTGGTTCCACAGTGGCACAATGGCCCCTTGGTTCCACAAGGCCCTGCAGTGTCCCAGTGGCCTCTGTGGTTCCAGCAGGACCCAGACTGTCACCATGGACTCCTTCCTTCCATTCAGCCCCACAGTGTCACAGTGGCCCCTTGGCTCTGTGCTGCCATATCACACACAGTGTCACCATTGTCCCCTTAGTGCTACCAGGCCCCTTGCTGAGTGTCACAATGGCCCCTTGCTTCCCCAGGGCCTTGCTTAGTGTCACAATCATCAGAGAATCAACCAGGCTGCAAAAGACCTTGGAGAGCATCAAGTCCAACCTGGAACCCAACACCACCTTGTCACCCAGACCATGGCACTGAGTGCCACATCCAGTCTTTCCTTATACACTTCCAGGGATGGTATCTTACCTGTTCCTGATCCAGAGGATTCTCAGGGTTTGGATGAGGGAAATTGTGGGTAAGTGGTGGGGACAAAGCGTTACTGATCGTCAGCTTTAAAGCTCTTGATTTTAATATTTATTCAGACTGCATTAGAAAGTGCTGGGGTCAATATCAATTGGACATTGCTGAAATCACTCTATAAACAGGAAAAGAAAACTTAACAGGATAAATCAGTTCTCTCTTCATTGTTTTCAATACAGTATATTCAGTTTGAATACACTTCAGAAATGTGTCTAATTAACCACGAAAGAATTGAAAACCTGGAGTATTCCCTGTGGCTTTTCTTGTTCAGGTGTTTTGAACAAATGTTTATGAGCCTTTTCCCATGAATTCCTGAACTGAAGAGCTCAAGAAAGAAGAGGCCTCTGCAGGAGGAAAATTCATCATCAAACACCAAGTGGCTGAGAACCAATCCCCATCAGATCAGCAATGAACAGAAATGGGCACAGCTTTGTGGCTGCCCCAGCTTTGGCATGGGCCCTGGGCCTGGAGCAGGAGCAGCTCTTGAGGGCCCCAAGGCCGGGACTCTTGTGCTGCCCTGGGCAGATGGGATGGCAGCAGGGGCTGCAGAGCTCTCAGCACCTCAGCCCGTGGGGAGCAGGGCAGCCAGGGAGCCTCCTTTGGCCTTGGCCAAGCACCTTCCCCCATGGTGGGGCTGAGTCCTGTGGCAGCTGCAGCTGCTGCTGTGCCCTTGCCAGGGGCTGAGGCCATGGGGCCAGTGCCCAGAGCAGCCTGGCCTGAGCAGAGCTGTAAGGCCAGAGCCGGCTGGGATGGGCTGGGCTGGGGAGAGGCCCTTGGTGCTGCCCAGAGCTCAGGGCAGCTGGCAGAGCTTGCAGGGAGCTGGGCCGGGCTCAGAGAGCCTGGCCCAGAAACCATCAGTGTCCATCTCAACCTGGCTGAGCGTGCAGGGGCAAGACTCAAGCCAGGCCTTGTGGGGCAGGGCCAGTGCCTGTGCAAGGCATTGCAAACAGGCAAGTGTCCCAAAGAGGAGGCTGCTCTGTGCCCTTGGTGGCATGGACAGGGCAGGGAGGAGGCCCAGGACATTTGTCAGCACAAACCTCTGTGCCCAGCCCTTGGCAGCCCTGGCTGCTGAGCCCAGCTTTGGCCTGGGCTGAGTTTGGCTGTGGCCCAGCTCCATCCTCCTGCAGGGCTCAGAGCCTGTTCCTGGCCATGGCCAGCCCTGGCTGCCTCTCTGCTGGCCCAGAGGCCGGCAGAGCCCGGGGCAGGGCTGTCTGTGCAGCCCCACAGGTGCCACGGGCTCTGCAGGAGCTGGCAGAGGCTGCCCAGCAGGGAGGCCATAGGGCACAGAGCCCCAGGGCTGCTGTGGGCACCACGGCACAGGGGCCATTCCCAGCCGCAATGCTCCTGGCCTGGGCTGGGCCTGCACAGGGGCTGGGCCACTATGGCTGGGCCAGCACAGGGCCACAAAGGCCACGCAGCTGCTGCCGGGGCTGACAGCAGGGCCAGGCACACACAAGCAATTGCTGAGCATGGCCTGTGCTGGCCAGGCCTGACTGTGCCAAAGGCAGAGCTCAGCTGCCCTTGGGGCTGCAGCAACAGTCCAGAGCCCAAAGAGCCTCCATGGCTGTGCTGGAGACCAAGGCTGCAGCAGGGAAATGCAGGGCTGCTGCGCGATGGGGAGGACATTGAATTCCAGCACACACCTCAGCTCTCTGATGATCCCGGCACCATGCTGGGCCCTGTTTCAGACTGGAGCAGAGCAGATGTTGATGGGACAGGAGCCCTGCGGGGCTGTCAGGGACCAGCAGCTTGCAAAGTGCTCTGCTCTCCTTCAGGTGCTCTCTGAGAGATCTAATCCCAGCTGGGCACCTCAGGGCACAAGTGGTGCTGCGTGTTCATGGACACACAGCTGATGTCTGCCTGGAAAGGGGCACAGGTTTTAATACCTATTACTTTCCTAATATACAAGCAAATCTTTATTACCCGACTCACTTGAGTACTTTTAGGAGATGGCATATTTTTTCACAAGGAACAGGAATTTTCTGGATCTACTGGATTCTTGTACTGATTCCAGGATAAAATATCAGTCTTCTTCTCTATGTTAGTCACCAACACTTAGTCTAATATTTCATGATCCTCTTCCTTCCAGTGTTTCCAGTTCTCATGTTTAAATGGCCATGTGTAAGGACATCTCTTCACTCGACCAGCCTGATCTATGACCTTCCCATTGATCCCAGATTTCCTTCTTCAGATACTCTCTGGTCATTCAAGCGCCTCTCAACTGAATGGCTTCATGCTTTGAACTTCAGGGAGTTGTCCAGACATTCTGATGTTCAAATATATATCACATTAGACAACAACCTAATTGTCATTATATCTATCACAGAATTACATTTTCTTATGTCTCTGTCTAAATCTGTTCCAGAAGAGAGATCCCCTGGGGATGGTGGACATGTGAAATGCTGCTGGGACATCACAAAGAGCTAAAGTAAGAGCTGTGATGGTTATTAAACTGTTCAAATGTTCAACTTGTGTTTGTTGGCAAGGAATCTTCCTGTGCCTCTGAGTGTCACCAGGCCCTGAGGCCAAAGGACACAAACCTGATGAGTTGTGGTTCCCACTGCAGGGGCACTTGGACCTTGGCTCTGCACAGGAGAGCTCTTCATCCCCTTTCTCTCTTTTCCTCCCTCTGGGCATGGAGGAAGCTCCTGACTTTAGCCTGCGACTCCTAGGTGCAAATAGCAAATCTGGGCAGAATTGGGGCAGGGAGGGTTTGGGGGGACCTTGGGATCTGTGCTGGGCACAGAGAAAGTGTTTTCCATTGCTCTGAGAATGTCTGCTGTGGAAAGTGGATTTAATATCCAGCAGAGGAATGACTTTTGCATTTGATGGATCTGTGCCTTCCTTTGGCTCTGTTGGCTGACAAGAAATGAACATCCCTCTGTGTCTCGGGCAGCTCCTTCTCAAAGGAAAGCAGGTGGGAGTTGGAGCCAAGGAGCTGAAAGCTGCAGGTGCAGCCTGGGCTGGAGGGAGCTCAGATTTGCACAAGGCTGCTCTGAGTGCCAGGGCTTGGATGGGGGAAATGGTGGGGTGGGAGTAGGGTCAGAGTCAAATTGATTGTCAGCCATGAAGGGTCTTGACTTTCATATCTATTCAAACTGCATGAGGGGGTACTTGGATTCAGTGTCAGCTGGAGATTGCAAGTATCAATAAATTAATAGGAAGAAGAAACCTAAATTGGACCTAGGAAATCTTTTCTCACTGTCTCTTTAAATAGAATCTATTCAACTTGAATACACTACTGGAATTCGTCTAATTAACCACAAAAGATTTGAAAATTAAATCAACTTACCCCCAGAGTCTTGGCTTGTTTAGGTGTTCTGAATGTTAATGAGCCCTGGGACACTGAATTGCTGCACCGAAGAGCTAAAGGCTGAACAAGCCTCTGCAGCAGGAAAATTCAGCAGCAGCCTCCAAGGTGCTGAGGATGTCAGCAGCCCCCACTGAGGCCATCCCTGCCCAGAGACCGTGGGGGAATGGGCAGACAAGGAGAGCGTCCCTGGGGCTGGGGCAGCACAACTCAGAGGCAGCAGCAGCTCCAGCTGGGAAATGGAGTGTGGAATGTGGCTGGGAAAGCCCTGCCTGGGCTGGGCCAAGCAGGACACACAAGCCCTGACTCCCATTCCCCAAAAAACTCTCTCAAGGAGACATTTAAAAGGAGTTACAATTTTTTGTGTACTCTGAGTTCGACTCACTGGAGAAATACCAGCAAGAGATTCTCAGGAGCTCAAAACAACAAAACAGAATTTGCTGGCAACTTTGAAAAATCAGAGAAACTTTGGCAAAAGGTTTATTATGACACTGTAGTGGTTTTGGTTTGTTAATTCAAGATTTTTCTAATCTTGAGATTTCTTAATTAACGTATTGATGAATGTGGTGGGTTTTATTGTCAATTAATTATTTATGTTTGTGAGATTGGAATGCGAGAAAGGTACAGTAGGCTTAAAACATTTAAAGGGTAGGAAGAAAATTTTATTAAAAGTAACTAAAAGGAAAAAGGTAGTAAGAATTAAAATAAACTCTTAGAACAGCTGTTTTTTACAACGTTATTTTTACTGGCAATGTAAAGAAACGAAACCTAAAATTTCTAGTTATTTACTATTTTTGAAATAGTCTTGTTTTAGTTTACTTTGAGAGAGAAGTTTTTCTCTTTAAGGTTATGGAGATTCTTTTACAAGAGGAAAAAATAGCGGTTTTGTGGTTATTAATTTTGTCATGGATAACAGTGGTCTGGAGGACTTTGTTATTGTTGTGATAAATAGGTATGATTCGTGCTGATAAAAACTGAAACAGTAATCAGTATTGATACAGTAATTAATATCTGGGAATATTAAAACAGTTAAAAGTAGTAATGCCAAAGAAGAGGGGAGAGGAGGGGCCCCACCACCCCCCTCTCCCAGCAGATGTTCACAAGGACAGGAGGAAAGAAGCTGAAGATACAGTTGCTAAAAATGAGCAGAAAGGAAGCAAAATCTAGTTGGGTCCCAGAAAATGCTAATTATAAGGGATTTATCACCTTGATATGTAGATGCAGTGATATGTTAGTCTTGGCTTACATTGTACTGGCTTGGTGCGCATGTGTAACCCAAAGGTGAATTAAAGGACAACGAAGAAGACTGAAGGGCCTTCATCAGTGACGACCCCAAAGACTTGTGTGACCACCAAACCAAGTGGCGGCGCATGCGTGATAAGGGTGGTAATGAAGGTGGAAATAGAGATATGACGAACCGAAAATAGGAGGAGATGGCATTGACACATGGCATATAAGGGGTGATTTCCACTTGGCAAGCTTGTACATGATGTGGCAAGGGTCCCAAAACCCTGCCCTCCGTACTCCACGGTTATCTTTTGCTTATGCGCTATTATTGGAACCAAATTACCCCTTATTTTAATCAAATTATATTGTATCCAATTTTATTTTTTTTTATTTTAACTATTCAATTAAAATTGCTACTACTGTTAATATTGTTTGGTTTTTTTACGATGGGATAATTGGGCTAACAAAACATTGTGAAGTTGTTTTTATTGCCAGAAGCTTTTTTACAGGTAGTTGATGGGCCATGTTGACTTATGGGGTATTGTTTTAAAGATTAATTCTTTAAAGGTAAAAAATTTTTAAAACAATTTTAATTTTTTTTAATCTCTGGGAATAGAGACCTTCTCTTGGCAGTACTGGATTACATTTTAATTTCTGTATGAACTTCCGATGAAATTACAGTTATTTTAACATTTGTTTATTTCAGTATGGAGGGTTTTGTATTATATTAATTTCAATTTTTTTATATCTTAATAGTTTTATGTGTTATAATGAAAAATATTTTTTTCCTTATAGTTTATAAGAGGATTTTAGTTTTAAGATTAAGGTATTTTTTCTTTGTTTTTTTTATTTGGGAAGTTCATTTCTCCTCTATTGACTTTCATGATTTTATGTTGCTTTTTGAAATGCTTGTATTATCTTTTCCTTTTACTTGAGAGAGGATTGAAGTATATAAAGGGTTAACACCTGACCTGCCAGTAACTTCTGGTAGAAATTGTGGTTGGGTTGTGTTAGAATTGGTTTTATTGATAATTTTGGGGGGGTTTTGTGTTTAATTTTAGTTGTTGGGTTATTTTTTACAGGTTGTAGGTTGTAGGGGTTTGTGTTTTAGTTGTTTTGGGGGGAGGGGACTTGGTGGTAAGATTTTAATAGCTGTGCCTGGGTTTGTTCTGGTTGGGGTTTTGTAGCCTCTTTTGTTTTCCTGTTTGGTAGTTGTTGGGGTTTGGTTTGGTTAGAGTGGAGCTGATGGGGAGCAGGGCAGCCTGGGGAGGAGGGAAGGGGCTCAGTCCATGGCAGGGTTGCTTGGTTTGGTTTGGTTCGGTTTGGTTTGGTTTGGTTTGGTTTGGTTTGGTTTGGTTTGGTTTGGTTTGGTTTGGTTGAAATGGAGGCTGGAGCTTGCTGCTTCTTTGTTGACTGGAAAAGAAAGAGGAGGTTCCAGGGCTTTTTCATCTTTAACATTTGTGTTTCACAGAGGCGTGTTCAGTATCTTAGTGGTTTAATAGATTGTCAGTTACACAAAAAGATTTGTATTACTTTTTAAAATTCTTCTCATGTCAAACGATGACAGACAGTCAACAAAAAACACTTCTCAAAGTGCTGACTTGGCCCATTCAACCTCACAAAGTCTATGCCTGTTCAATTTATTGTTAATCAAAATTTGCAGTAGCACAAAAACTGAAGAAAAAGACATAGAAAGCAAGAAAGACAAAAAAGATACAGAGAAGCACACACAGCTGCCAACTCCTGGATTCCAGCAGTATTCAGATGGAAATTCCAAGAGGAGGCAGGGTCAAGATGTGTGCTTGCCTTGTGGTCAGCCTCAAATACCCCTTGGTCTTCCTGGGCCCTTCTCCCAGGTGGGCCTTGGGCTCATTTGGTCCCTCAGGAGCTGGGCTGGGGGCTGCAGAGGTGGCTGTGGAGCATTGCTTGTGCTGTGCCAGGGACTGGCAGCCACTGCTGGGCTGGGAGAGAGGCTCTGGGGGGTTTGGGGTTCCAGGGCAGGGCAGGGCTGTACCTGTCCCTTCCTCCCCCACACATGAAATGTTTTGAGCCAACAATCTCCTCCAGCCTCTAACAAAAGGCAATGTTGGAGGTGAAATCCCAATTCTGGCCATGGGTGCCTGGAGGAGAAGGACAGATCTTTTCCATAGCAAGGAAAGTACAGAGCCCCAGTATTTCAGCAGCAGATGAGAAGAGACCCTCAACATGCCATGGTCAGCTGGATCAGTCACATGGCCCCTGGGGGGCCAAAACAGCCAAATCTATTCCATGTTCCATTAGTTTTGTAGTGCCCCATAGTGTCACAATGGTGCCTTAGATCCATGAAACCCCACAGTGCCACAATGGTTACTTGTTTCCATGGGGTCCAACAATGCCACAATGGGCCCTAGATAACAGAAGGCCCTGCAGCGTCACAGTGGTCCCCACAATTCCATGGGGCCTTGCAGTGTCACAATGGTCTCTGCGGTTCCCCAGGCCCCACAGTGTCCCATGACTCCTCTGTTCCATGAGCCCTGCAATGTCACAATAAGCCTTTGGACCCTGGGGGTTTGCAGTGTCA
The DNA here is from genome assembly GCF_035770615.1 of Melospiza melodia melodia. Classification (NCBI taxonomy): domain Eukaryota; kingdom Metazoa; phylum Chordata; class Aves; order Passeriformes; family Passerellidae; genus Melospiza; species Melospiza melodia. The sequence goes on from NC_086200.1 coordinate 4,967,839, forward strand.
CAATGATCTCCTTTGGCTCCACAGTGTCACAATGGACCATTGATGACAGGAGGCCACTCTGTGTAGCCCTGGAGCTTTGGTTCCATGCAGCCCTGAAGTGTCACAATGGTCTCCTTTGGTTGCCCAGCGTCACAATGGACCACGGATGACATGAGCCCCTGCAGTGTCACAATGGATCTTTGGTTCCATGCAGCCCTGCACTGTCACAAAGGACGTTTGGTTTCACGAGGCCGCACAATATCACAATGGTCCTCCCTGGGTCACAATGGTCTCACTGGTTCCATGAGGCTTCACAGTCTCACAATGCTTTGCTTATTCCATGGGGACTCATAGTGTCACAATGGTCTCCATGAGTCCCCTGAGTGTCACAATGGTCTCTGTGATTCCATGGGCCCCTCAGTGTCACAATAGCCCTTTGGTTCCATGAGGCTGTAAAGTGTCTTAATTGTCTTTTCATGGTTCCATGAGGCCTTGCAATGTCACAATGAACCTTTGGTTCCATGGAGTCACTCAGTGTCACAATGGCCACCTGGTTCCATGACACCACAAAGTGTCATAATGGTCTCCATGGTTCCATGAGGCCCGGTGGTGTCACAATGGACCCTTGGTTCGATGGGGCCTCTCAGTGTCACAATGATCTCTACATTCCATGGAGCCACACAGTGTCAGTACAGTCGCCTTGGTTCCATGAGGCCCAGCAATGTCACAGTGCTCTCTCCATGACTCCATGAGGCCTCACAGTGTCACAATGGTCCCTTGGTGTCACAAGGCCTCACAGTGTCACAATGGTCCCTTGGTCTCACAGGGCCACACTGTGTCACAATGGTCCCTTGGTTCCATGGCCCTGTGCTGCTGCATTCCCCCCTCCCCTTCTCAGGCCGCCCTGCCAGCTGAGAAATGCTCCTTGGGCCTCGGCCTTGGCCAGCAGCCCCTGGGCTCAGCCCCTCTGCAGCTCATCACAAACACTGTCTGCTCCAGGCACTGCTGCTGCCCAAACAGCTCCTGGTTCCTTTGGCAGCATCCCTGGGAACTGTTATTGTTCCCTCAGTGGCACAAGATCCCTGTTCTCACACTGCCAAAGGAAGCTGTTGGTGCCAAGTGCGGCCAGGATGAGCCATTGCTGGGACTGCAGCCCCTCTCTTGGGGCCCTGCAAACAGCGCTCCAAAAGGAGCCCTTGGAGCTCTCCTGGGCCAGCAACTCCCTCTGAGTGGGGCCTCTCCCAGCCGAGAACTCTCCCGTTTGCTGCACTCGGGGATCCCGAACAATGATGGAGCCTGGGCCGATCCCCACACTCCTCCAGGCTCGGCCCTTTGCCCTCTGGGGAGATGGCAAAGGATCCACAGGGAGCATTTCCTGCCCTCAGGGGAATTGCTCACAGGTGCCTTGCGCTGACTCTTGGTGCCTGTGTGCACACAGGAGTGCCTGTGCTGGGGAAATGTGGCAGAAATGCTGCTCTCTGAGGGGTTGGAGTGCCTTGGATAGCTGAGTCAGTCAGGCCTGTAGGGAAGGTTAAATCACAAGGCCTATCTCAAATTAAATGCTGCTGAGAGTTTTTCTTTTGCTAAGTGGTTACCTTTAATATAAGTTATATGTTAAGTTCAGTATTGTTAAGTGTTATTCCTCTGTTAAATTGCGAAGTCATAGGTTACATGCTGTTACGCTCTGCTCTTTTGCTAAATTGTGAGGTTGAAAGTATCAATTAAGGTTAATGTATAAGTAAAGTCCTGTTAAGTTTGAGCTCTGTTAAGCTTTCAGGCCGTGTTCCTTTTATCCTTGCCCTTGCTGTCCTTAAGTCTCACACACACACACACACATAGGGACAGTTCTCTAGGGATGATTTCTGTTTTGATTGCCTGGATTTGGTTTGGTTTTGTCGTTGCTTTGTTTCCTTGCTGTGCCTGAAGTGTCCAGCCAGGAGCAGAGTGACTCTTGCGGAGGAATTTTGTGCTGCTGTCCCTTAATATTAAATCTGGTTTTTGCTGATCCCTTGCTGGGGATTTTTTCAGCGCTCTCAAGGCCTCGTTCGTAACAGGGTGAAGGAGCCCTGGCCCAGGCTGTGGCCCTGGGGGACACAGGGACACTGCTGGAGGGTCCCTGTACCCCTGTGCCACCCCCAGGGCCCCGTCCCCCCGTCCCGGTGTCAGGCTCTGGGGTCGATCTCGTGTAACATCCTCTGGGGGAGGGTGCAGGGGTGGGGGCGGGGGGACCCGGGGGGACAGGGGACCCCGCTGTGCACGAGCAGGGTTGGACTGCTCTGGGGGGAACTGTGAGGGGGGCCGGGGCAGAGTGACCTCCCCAGTGACCTCACACAGCTCCCGTGATGTCACACTGCCCCTGTGATGTCACAGAGCCCATGTGATGTCACACAGCCTTCTCTGTGATGTAACACTGCCCCTTTGATGTCACAGAGCCAACTCGATGTCACCTTGTGATGTCATACAGCAGTGCTGTGACATCACAGCAGACTGATGTCACAAAGTCACCCTCTGATGTCACAATCTGTTCTGTGATGTCACAGCCTGCTCTATGATCTTCCACAGCCACCCGGTGATGTCACAACCAACTCTCTGATGCCACAGACCCACCGTCTATGACGGCAGACACTGCTCTATGGCATCACACACTGCTCTGTGATGTCACAGCCAGCTCTGGGATGTCACAGAAGCTTCAAGAACCCTCAAGAACTCAATTCTATATAAACACTGAAGTTTCTTGTACTTTGAAGAGATTCCTGTAAGGGACACGACAGGGAAAGTGTCCCCAGGCCTCAGGCAGAGCAGAGATCTGCAGGCAGTGCTGACAGGTGGGGACAAAGAGAAGGCAAGTCTTGGTGCCCTGGGGCACAGCAGCAGGGTCTGTGCCACCAAGGGCTGGGAGGAGACACCTTTTCCTGAGGCACTGGGGCCTCCTGGCACAGCCCCAGCCAGTCTGGGCACTGTCAGCCCCTTGTCCTGCCCTTAGCATCCCCCCTAGCCCACATCCCAGTGGCCTCAAGGATCTACTGGAAGGAGTCCCTGGGGAGCCTTGCTCAGCAATGGCTCTGGGGGCTCCTTAATGCTCCCTGCAGGGCCTGCCAGTTTTTGAAAGGGCTTTGGGTTTTGCTTTTGCCTTGGAAACTCTGAGAGCTTTGTGCAGCCATGGCCTCCAATTATGTGTTGTAATTAGTCCCTGCAGAGGCTTTCTCAGTAACACCACTCAGTCGGGCTCATTAATGCTTCAAGTTACTTCAGTTCTTTTAAGGTACTTAGTGTTTCCCTTTGGATACAGTCTCTGGGAGAGGTTTGTGCAATCATGGCCCCAGTTATCTGCGTTAATGTGTCCCTGGAGAGCTTTGTACTGACACAAAATGGGGCTCATTAATGCTTTGAGACTCAAGGTGTTGAAGGTGCTTTGGATTTTCCTTTTCACACTGTCTGAGAGGTTTTCGTGCCATCCTGGCCACCAATTCTCTCCTCCAAGGAGTCCATGAGGAGCCTGTGGGAGGAACCTCAGTGGGAGCCATGAATGCCTGGGGACACTTTGGGTGTTTCCTCTGCCTTTGACTCCTGGCAAGGTTTGTGCAATCTCCTCCCAGGCCCTGAGGTTCAAGGGCTCAGCTCCAAATGCACAGTGAGGCTCATGAGGATCAAGCACGTCCTGAGAAACCCTGGCTCTGCCTTGATTTCCCTCTGCTCCAGTGTAGTTCATTAGGAGGTTTTCCTTTGACAGTTATGGACTAATAGTTCAAAGAGCTTCCAGGAAAGATGTATTCCTATTTTAAAGGGGGTCTTTTATTGCTGTTCCTATTACACAAGAGGTGATTGCAGCATTCAGTGACTGATATTGATGCAGGGACTCTCCTAAGGAGGTCTGGCCTGCTCAGAGAAGCAGTGCCTTGAGCTCTGAGCCACTGTGGACAACCTTGCTCCACTTTCCCCAAGCCCATTGTGTCTCTCCTCACTCACCTGGAACCTGCTTTGCTTGGAGAAGTGGCTGCACACAGCCAAAGAGGGATTTGCCTTCTTTGATTTTTGAAGCAATCTAAAACTCCTGAGTTTCCCCATTGCAAACAGACATCCTCCTCAAGTGTGTGCCAAGCCCAAGCTGCCACCAGGAGCACTCCAGACCTGCCTTGGGCCAGCTGTGAGGGTGGATCATCATCCCAACACGCAGTGGTGCCATTGCAAGGGACTGTTGCCATGGACACTGCAATGACCCCACTGGTGGGTTTGGGTCCCATGGCAACCCTCATCAGTTCAGGTTTCCTTGGAAACCAGCCCAAGGAGCCATTTCTGAAGCCAGGTTCCATGGCCACTTGCCTGCAGAGCTGTTGCTGTCCTCGGCTGCCATGGCAACCCTGGGACAAAGCGGTGCCAGGGCTGTTCCAGGTACAATTCCAGTGACAATTGTACCTGGAATTGGTGCCACCAGGTGCCATGGCAATGGCCACGGGGACCCATTCCTTGGTTTGGTGCCATGGCATCCAATGCCCGGAGCCGTTGTGGTGGTTGGTGGCCATGGAAAGCTGCCCTGGGCCCTTGCTCAGGGCTGGTGTCAGTGCCCAGAGCCAGGGGGGATCCCTTGCTGGGGGCTGTGCCATGGCCACCTGCCCTGTGCCGCGCTGGCCGCTCAGGCACCAGGAACCAGCAGCCACCGGCACTGCCAGGGCCAAAGGCCAGGTCAGCCAGACAGAAAGGGGCAGGGCTGGGCACTGTTTCCATGGCAACCGGCACTGAGGGGACATCTGGGTCACCTGGCCTGGCAGTTGCCATGGAAACCCCCGGCAGGGACTGAGGGCACAGCCCTGGCACTGAGACACTGCTGGGCCGGGTGCTGAGCACAGGGCTGGGCACAAAGAGATGGTTTTGTTCTTGCTGAGCTGCAGCACAGCCAAGGCCTGTCCTGCCCCTCGTCAGCCACGCTGGGGAGGGGCTGGGGCTGCGGGGGAGCTGGGCAGGGGACACAGCTAGGACAGGGGACCCCAACTGACCCCAGGCATACACCAGACCAGAGCACATCATGCTCAGGGTGTGAAGGGGGGAAAAGGGAGGAAGGGGGGAATTTTGGAGGGAGGGCTTTTGCCTTCCCAGGTAACACTTAGGCAAGAAGGGGCCCTGTTTCACCAGTGGGCAGGGTCACGACCAAAGACACAGACACCAACTGAAGGAATTGTCATTTATATCATGCACAGCTGCAGAGATTTACAAAAGGATAAGCTCAGCAAAGCACATCATCATTAGCAAAGAATTACAAAAGAAGCTCAGCAATCCATCGTAACCCATCATTACATTTTGATGACCAATCCCTTGGTGAAACACTAGAGGTGTTTGTGGCAGACAAAGATTCTGGCTGACTATCAAGGTACACCTTACAGACATCAGTAGTACTTTAGTGACACTGTTCTTCATTCTTTTTTTTCAATCTCATTCCAATTAGGAACAAGAATTCTGTTGTCCATGGAGCTGGCACCGTTTTAATTCCAGAATAATGCTCCCAGGCCCTTTGCTGTTCAGCTTTACCATGCTGTCTGTGGCTAACAAGGCTTTGGGGGGCCCTTTCCCCTCTGGCTGGAAGGGGCCGGGTCCCAGTCCCTGAGGGGCACCCAGGCTCCTGGATGGAATTCCTGTGCAAGTCCCTCAGTGTCATAGCAGCCTTCCCATGGAGCCCTGTGGATCAGAGCATTTTCCAGAGGGGCCCTTGGGGCAGACAGGGAGATCTGGTCTGGCAGGATGTGTAAAACAATATCCTGGCAGATCTACTGGTTCTCACACAGAATCCTTGGCTGCAGGGACACATTCCCATTGTTCCTGCCCAGGTTTCAGGACTCAGAGTTGTCTCTCCTAGGAGCTGCTCCTTCAGCTGCCTCGGGGGGGCCATTTGGCCTCTGGACCCAGACTCTGGCTCCATTATTAGGGCTGCTGCATCCAAACCCTTTATCTCCACAAATGGTGGTGACTGGAGGTGGATCTCCTGTTTTCACAATCGTTCTTAAAATTGCAAGATCAATAATTGTGCTAGTCTGTCATGGGGTTGAATAATCCAATCTTGTTTGTTATTGTTTACAGAATTACTGTAATTTCTCCTTGATATTCTGCATCATTTCCTCCTGCCATGACAGAAACACTTTGCAAGGCCAAGCTCCAAGGGAGCAGTTACCAAAGCAAAGTGTCCTGGAGGAATCTGAACTCCTGTTTCAGTACTGATAGCTCTCATTTGCCTTGAATTTTTCCTAATGAATTCCAATGCATGAAGGCCCAGCCCTGCAGCCTCTGGGCTGGCCCTGCCAGGGGCCATCACAGCCAGAACAATTTCCCAGGCACCCCAAGTCTCACTGCCCATGGCAGGATTTGCAAACTGGGGGCAGCCGTGCACAGCCAGGGGGTTCCATTTCCCCAGTGGGCCATTGTGAAGGGCATGGAGCACATCTGGGAGAGGGTTCTCCATGGACAAAGGTTCCCATCTCCTCATTTTTTCAACTCCTCTTTTAACGACCCCTTCACCCTTTTAACCAGTCCTGCAGCTTGTGCATAATCTGGTACATAGAAAACGCTGCAGGCAAAATCACTGTATTTTTCACAGGAACAGACAAAGCACTCTGCATCACAGTATCAGCAAACCCTGCAAAAATAGCCAATTTCCTCCCTTCCTCCCTTTTTCATTGTATACAATCTCAAAAAGCTGACCACTGACATTAGGGTCCTGGCCAGTCCTGTTCTGTAGTGTATTTAGTGTTACATCCCTGAGCAGCCAAAGCTACCAAATTAGTATTGTCAGCACTATTTCACATTATTATATAATTTTATACATAGATAATGATATAGAAATATAGATAGATACAGACATAAATAAATATATATAAATAGATATATTGAGGTCTTATTATACTATAAATACATATATACTTCATTTGTATATAGATATTTCACTTGCACAAATGCATCTGAGCTCAAGATTAAAACCTTCTTCTCTTGCTCCATGTGGGAGCATTCCAACCATAACTGTTCCTTCTGAAGGTGCTGTTTCCTATGTACTCTCAACAAATTCATCTTTGTCCGCCCAAACCCACAAGGTCTTTTTCTTTTCCATGTGCAATTTTTGGATGCATTTGAAGCCATCCAGGGGTGCAGCTTCTTTTACCCGACTGCCCCACTGCTCACACGGGGATCCAACCTCAGCCCACTCCAGAGCCAGGGAACTCCAGGGAAGGGCTTCCCAGCTGGGAATTTGTGATGGGACTGATTCCTCACATTGACACTGAACAAGTGACATTTTGTTGGCATCTGGCCAGACTGTGCCAGTTTTGTTTTACCAGTGGGCAAAGTCAGCACCAAAGACACAGACTCCAACTGAAGGAATCAGTGTCATTTCCTGCAGCTCAGAGCAGCAAAGAATCACAAAAGGAGCAGCTCAGCAATGCACCCAACCATCCCCACCAAAGATTGCCTGCAGTGATTAAGAAAGATCCAGCAGCATTTACCCTCAGCCTTTACCATCCCCCAGACCCACACAGCAGCTGGGGAAGCTGTCACAGCCAAGGGCTGCAGAGCCACTCCTGGGCACTGGGAATTCCTGCAGGTGCCTCCAGCCTCAGGTGAGGCTCCAACCCTGCTGGGAGAGGGCCCAGCTCTGACAGTGCTGAATGAACAAACTGACAGCACTGCTAGTGTGGCAACATCTGCTTTCATCCTCCTCTTGGGTCCCTCCCAAAGCCTGGCAAGGGCTCAAGGAAGAACCAAGGGAGCTGACTTTGACCATACAGCCCCAAACAAGGCCAGATGTCAGATTTCATGGCCTTGCCTGGCTTCTAAATACACAAAGGTCAAGACATGTTTCACTAATGAGTGGCTACATCTATCTCAGTGCTAAAAACCATGCACATTTCATCAGGGAGCAGATACAAAGATAACCTTTGCTTGGAAGGTTGATCCAGAGGCCACCTTTGGCTCAGGGCCTGCTGTCCAGGCCTCACTCAGGGCTGGTGTCCAGGCCTTGGCACTTCAGGGACGTGGTTTAGTGCTGGGCTTGGCATTGCTGGGAGAGCAGCTGCACTGGGTGAGCTCAGAGGGCTTTTCCAACAGAAAGGATTCTGTGATTCCATCATTATATCCACTGCATTCAGCTGGGGCTATTTTAGCAGCAGTACTTTGCTCCAAAAGTACCCTCTTGCCCAGCTCCTGTGGCCTGAGGCTTCAGCTCCTTCAGCTCCTTGTGCTGAGCTGCTCATGCTGAACGAGACGGCTCGGAGAGAAGAACACAGTCCATGCAATCCCTTCCAGGACACGGAGAGGGGAGGCTGTGCAAACAGGAGCATTGTTTGCTGTGGCCTCCTCTCTGCCCTTCATGCCTTTCACTGCTATGAACCAGCCAAGAGCTTTCTCCAAGAGTGCAATGGAGCAGCTGTTCCTGCTCCCAGGCCTGGTTCTCTCCAGTCTCTGCCCTTGCCTGGTTCTGTCCCTCTTGCTGTGCCCTCTGTTCCCCCAGGGCTCGCTGGCTGCTGCCCAGGACTGTGGCACTGGCACAGATCCAGTTCTCCAGAGCCTCCTTTCTGTGCCCTTGCAGCTGCCTGGGCACAGCAGCCTTTTCCATCTGGAAGCTCCCCATGCACAGGGAGTGCCCAGCTCCGTTCCTTGCACAGCCTCCAGGAGCCCAGGGCTGCCATCTCCAGTCCCTGCTGGCACTGGGGGCTCCCAGGTGCCTCAGGCTGCTGTGACACCGCTGCACACGGGAGGGAAGAGGGGCAGGGGCTGTGCTCAAAGTCAGCTCCATGTGCTGCTGCTGCTGCTGCTGCTGCTGTGGGGTCATTTGTGCAGCCCTGGCCCAGAGTCAGGGACCAGATCCTGCCAGTCCCTTCCAGCCCTGGCTTCTTAGAGTTTGGGCCTTGGAGCCTCAGGTGGCCAAAGGCAGCTGCTGCTGGTCCCTCTGTGAGCCCGTGTTCAGCAGCGCTGCTCCATCAGTCTGTGCCCAGCAACGGGGAAAAGCCTCAGCCCTGCAGGGCCAGGAGCTGCCGGGCTCTGCCTGAGCAGCTCAGCCAGCAGGAAGGGAGCTGCTTCACACGGAAACCAGGAGCAAAGGACATTTCTTCTGTAGGACATGTTTTCTATTTAGAGGGAAAAAAAGGAAAAAGGAAAAAAAAATAGGTAAATTGTAAAAGATAAGAATAAAATCCAAGTGTTAGTGAAAACACATAACATGTTCGTGAAAAAAACAAAACATAAATGCAAAGTTACATTATTTGCATTAAGAGGTAAATGATCTTTTTAAAAAGAGAACTCAGTCATTTACATTGTAAATGTGCTGATGGCATGGATCCATCTTACTGATCTCAGCAGCCTTTTAAAAGATTTTGGGCTTTGTTTCCAACACTGGTATTTGAAATTGTGGTCGAAGCAAGAGGAAATTGCTTAGTGCCCTTCCAGCTCCAAGCAGGACTGGGAATGGAAACACTGTCAAAGCCCAAATCCTTTAGAAGACGACCTTCCTTCTCAGCCTGGGAATGAGCTGCACATTCCCTTTGAAACTGTCAGGGATTTCTTAGAGTCACAAAGTCCCACTTACGGCTTTTTACTCTGGTTTGGAAGTGCAGAAGGGCAATTCTCCATCCATTAGCTCCAGACTGCACTGCCTCAGGAGCACGGCCCACTCGCCAGCTTTGGTGCACTCGTGGCACTGCCAGAGGAGGAACAAAGTGCAATTGCACAATTCCAGCCAATCAAGAAGGAAGAATGGGACAGACAAAACACCCTGTGCAGATCCAGGTGTTCAGCTGGGACTGCGGAGAGTTTGGGTCCTTGCCAATTGGATGTGTGTCCCCAGCTGCAATCTCTGGGCCTGCAGCAGAGTCTCACTCACCGGCCAAAGCAGAAAGCTCAGGCGCTGTGCTCGCAATGGGCTCGTCTGATGCAAAGCTGTCAGAGCAATGTGAGGGCAGAGCCAGCCCAGCTGGGCCCAGGGCTGAGCCCAGCAGAGCCCTGGCAGAGCCCAGAGCAGCCTCAGCACCTGCAGAGCCCGGCTGCAAGGAGAGAAAGCAGAAAGTGCCCGTCAGCTGAGGGCTCCTGTGCCCTTGTGCCAAGGCCTGCGGTGCCCAGGCCATGCTGGCTGTGCCCAGAGCTGTGCCCAGAGCTGCCCATCCCTGCTGCCTTTGGCACAGAGCAGGAGGGCAGCACATGTGCCCAGCCTGCAGCCAGCCATGGCACATCCAGCCCTCAGCAGCTGCCCAGAGCAGGATGCTCCTGTGCTCGCTGCCAGCTCCCAAAAGCTCTGATCCCACCCTGCCCAAGCACACAGGGACCCACCTCACGCCACCCACGGCTGGAAGAAAAGCTGCTCCCAAACCATGGCCTCAGCCTTCTCCAAGGGCACGGCCCATCCACGCCACAGCTGCTCCCAAGCACTTCCCCATCCACACTGGACCACCTGGAACGCTTCCTCTGGAATAACAAAAAACACATTATTGAAAAGAGTTTAGAGACAGAAAGGGAAAACAAGAAAAATGCTAAAAACTCTTATCTCTGTCAGGGCCTTGAGGAAGGCCCAACCCCTGCATGCCAAGGAAAAACCCACCCACTGGTGAGGGAAGCCCACACTTTCTCTCTTCCTCCCTGCACTGCCCACCTAAATCACGGTGACCCCGAAGCAAACAAGGGCAGTGGAGCAGCCCAGCCCTTCCTTGCCTGCACAGCAAAGCAGCTGTGCACAGGTTCTGGAGCCCCACCTCTGCTCCCACCATGGGGCTTTGTTTGTGTTGGGCTGACTGCCCCAGCCCCAGCCCGGGGCACGGTGGGTGCTGGGGGCTGTTGGCAGAGCCAGGAGCCCACTCCCATTTCATACCCACCCCAGCCCCTCCTCCCAGCCCTGCCAAAAGCAGCTGGGCAGCGACTGAAGAATGAGCTGCATCTGCCCCAGCAAAGGGGGAGCCTTTGGCTCCCCGCGATGCTGGGCAATGCCCAAATCTGGCAGAATTTCCCTGGGTGGGGACTCATCTGCAAATTCCCGGTGGAGTTTGGCTTTGAAGAAGGTGCCAGAATCAAAGTGCATCACCTTCAGCCTCCCGTGGCCAGGCTGAGGAAGAGCTTGTCATCCCTGATATCACCCTCGCTGTCTCCAGCAGCAGCAGCAGCAGCAGCATCCCCACCCGGTACAGCTTCTCCAGGGGCTCCTTCCCTGGGGGCAGACAAGGCTCTCAGGGCTCTGCCCAGGGCCCCAGCTGTCAGGGAACCAGGACACACAAAACCAGCTGGGATGGCGGCCACCAGTGCTGGGCAGAGCAGCTCAGCTCCAGCACAAGGGCTGTGTGTTCCCATCCCATGACCCCGGTGCAGTGACACAGGCAGCACAAAAAGCTCTGGGTTCCTTTGCTTCTGACTGCCAAGGCATATGTGGAGCAGGAACTTACCAGGGCTCTGGATCAAAGTGTGCCTGTGGCTCTCTCCCTTCTTCTATGGCAGAGGAATATCCCACACCCAAGGATGACAGAACAGGTCTTCCAGTGCGGGTCTGTCCAAGGAGTTCACGGATAAACACCACCTGATCAGGTCTTTGCACTCTGGGGAGAGAAAGCAGAAACTGATGGTCAGACAGAGAAGGCTCCTGTCTGCTTTGCCTCACTATTCCCATGCCCAGGCCATGCTGGATGTGCTCAGAGCTGGGCCTAAACTTTCCCATCAATTCCCTGTTTTGGAGGAGAGCAGGACATGTGCCACCTCCTCAGCAGCTGCCAGAGCGGGATGCCCACGACCCCGCTGCTGTCTCCCAGCACTGGCATTCCCCCCGTGCCCAGAGAAGAGGATCCACCTTGAGAGAGCCGTTGTGGCAGCGGGAGCTGGCCCCAGCTGAGGTTCTGGCCCCTCCTGAAAGGGTGCTCCCCGCAGACCATCTGGTGCAGCAGGATGCCCAGGGACCAGATGGTAGCTGGCTCGCCGTGGTACCAGCCAAAGTCATTCCATTCTGGGGGGCTGTACGACAGTGTTCCTATGGAATACAGATGGAGTTCATCAGGGGGATGCTGCTGCTCCCAGAGCCTGGCCCCAGCATCCCTGCGCCTGCACACAGGGTGACCACTGCCCTCTCGCCAGCACCTGGGACTTGTGCACAAAGTTAGGGTTGGAAAAGAAGCCTCTGGTGCTGGAAGAGGGCAGCCCTGGCTAGGCCCGACCATGACATGCAAAGGAAAAACCCACTCCATGCTGGGGAAAAAACCCACCTTTATCCTCCCTGCCTGCATTGCCCCCAAAATATTATGAAGCCAAGGCAAACAGCGCAAGTGGAGCAGTCCAAGCCCTTCCTCTCATCTGCACACCAAACTGGCTGGGGCACAGGTTCCAGCCCCCCTCTCTGCTACCCCCACCCATGGGGGTTTTGGTCCGGCTGGCTGCCCCAGCCCAGCCCTAGTCCTGGGCAGAGTGGCTGGCAAAGGCTGCCAGCAGGGCTGGAAGATGGCTGCCCACCCAGCCCTGCTCTGAAGCAACTCAGCTGAAGATTCAGTGCCCTGACTGGCAGCAAAAGGGAGAACTCCCAATGCCACAGCCAGCTTCGGCTGGGAGATGTTGGGCCATGAGATGCCAGCACCGGGATCACAGCCCTGTGTAGGCTCACCTGCAAAGTGAGTGTAGACTGTGTCCTGCAGGTAGGTGCCACAGCCAAAGTCAATCAGTTTGGCCTGCCCGGTGTCCAGGTCAACCAGGATGTTCTCTGGCTTGATGTCCCTGTGCAGGACCCCGCAGCTGGTGCAGTGCCGCACGGCCTCCAGCACCTGGCGGAACAGCTCCCGCGCCTCCTCCTCGGGCAGGAACCGCCGTGCCTGAATGAAACGATGCAGGTCCTGACACTGCTCTGGCCGCTCCAGCACCATCACGATGCAGTTGGGGAGCTCGAGCCACTCCAGCAGCTGGACCACACCGGGGAAGCCAGTGGACACCTTGGCCAGCAGCACGACCTCCAGGGGTGCGCTGGTGCCGTCGGGCTGCGGGAGGAGCACGATGCCGTCAGTGGGGCCGATGCCGTGCCAGGCCTGGGGAAGCCCTCAGCCAGCCCGGGATGCTCTGCGCCCTGCGCTGGCCCCACTCCCGCTCTCCCTCGGGGCGTCCTGGCGGCTCCCACCGTGCCGGGCCCCGGCTCATCCCTGGCCGGCAGCCCCGGCTGCTGGCCCCGCTCACTCACCAGCTCGCCCCAGTGCCGGACGCGGTTCCGTGGCACCCTTTTGATGGCCACCTGCAAGCCAAGGGCAGCAGCGGGGTGAGCTCGCCGCCCGCACTGCGAGCCCCATCTTCCGCCCTCCGCCCTCCTCCTCCTCCATCCCCTCCTCCTGCGCCCGCCGCCGACCCCGCCGCTCACCGGGGCGCCGTCCGAGATCCTCGTGGCCGAGAAGACTCTGCCGAAGCCGCCGCGCCCCAGCAGCGATCCCAGCCGGTACCGCTCCTGCAGGGCCTCCTGCGCCGTCCCTGCGGGCGGGACGCGGCTGTCAGCGCTCGGCCCGGGGCCAGCAACGGCCCCCGAGCGCCCCTCACCCGCCCCGGGCCGGCCATGCCCAGGCGTTCGCTCCCGGGAACGCGGCACGGGAGGCTCGGGGCCGGCGGCCGCGCTGCCGAGCGGCGGAGCTCGGGCCGGGGAAGCCGCAGCGGAGGCGGCGGGAGCGGCCGCGCCGCGTGTGTCCCCCGCGGGCCCCGGGAGGAGCCGGGGCCGGGGCCGGGGTCGGGGTCGGGGCCGGGGCCGGGGCCGGGGCCGGGGGCAGGTCCGGGGCCGGGGTCGGGGTCGGGACCGGACCCTGCGTCGGGTCCGGGGCCGGGCTCGGGCCAGGCGGAGGCAAAAGGCGGCGATGCCGCCCCCGCCCCCGGCACTGATGCCCGCCCAGCAGCGCCACCGCCAGCACGGCCAGAGCCGGGCGGAGGCGAGACCGCGGCGGGACGGCCGGGGCCGGGCACGGGACAGCCCCGCCCGGGGCCGGGGGCGGGCCGGGGGCATGGCCCGGCCCTGCAGGGGAGAGGGAGGCGGGGAGAGGAGAGGGACGCCGGGCAAGGGACCCCGAGAGAAGGGTGCCCGAAAGCGGGAAAGGGAGAGAGAGAGAAAGAGCGAGAGAAAGAACGATTTTTCTAGTCTATCTCCTTTTGCTGCTGTCGCCGCTGCTGCTGCTGCTGCTGCCGCCGCTGCCGCCGCTGCAACTGAAGCACCGGGGCCGTTCGTCCCCGTGTCCGTTCCCCGCTCGCCCCACGAGCCCCACGTTCGAGCCCCGCGCGCCCCGGGGACAGCCCCTCCGTCTGCCCAAACACGGGAACTTTGCAGTGCTGAGCCCAGATGCAGAGCCCTGACTCCTGCACACGGGCACAGCGATGCCCTCGCTTGCTGCTGTGCATTGTCCTTGCTGAGCGTCAAACACTGTCGGGACACCTTCCCTTGGGGTAGGATTCCTACCTGAGCCCAGCACTGCACTGACACCTCCAGTGTTGCTTTCCTGTAAAAACAGGGGAAGGAAAACTGTGTGTGGCTCATGGTATTTTAGTGTCTAAAAATCACTAAGTCACCGATCTTAGAGGTGCAGTGCATCTGGAATTACTGGGATGCAACATAGAAAAGGGGAGCATAGAAATAAATAGAGGAAAGCATCTTGGATTGTTTCTTTCATTTTCATTTCACTTCTGGAAAGCTGTTTCAATTTTCCAGGAATCTTCTCCTGTCTGCTCTTCCCAAGAATCTCTCATGGAGAATAGGGTCAATTTTCTGTCACAAGATTTGCCACCAGGAAATGATGCCACTGGTGAAATTTTCATTGTAACTGTTTGTGCTGGCTTAGGGCAAATTTTGGGAGGAAATCTCCAAAAGGGGTCCGTCTAGAAAGAAAGTTCAAGCGGCCCCCCCCCCTACTAGTTCAGGAAAAGATTTCCCTCAAGAAAAGTGAAAAAAAACACAGTTTATTTAACAAGTAAAGTATTCACAAACATGAAAAATGAATAATATTAAATCAAACCTCCGACAGTGGTGAAGAGATGGCAAATTCAGAAAGTCCTTTTTGTGGGTTGTAGTTGGCTCACTCGGTCTCTTCTAAGTCCCTCTGGCGCTGGAATGCAGCATCCCAGAGCTTGGTGGGCCACAGGTGTGAGCTGCTGCCGGTGTTTGTCTGGGTTTTCAGTCCAGAGCAGGTTTAAACAGTTCCAAGAAAAAGGAAAGCCACAGTCCAAGGAACTTCTCTTCCTAAGCTAGCTAAAACCAAATTGCTAGACCTGGGCTGTGAAGGCATCGGGAAATTTCCAAATCTGGGCACTGGCGGTCCCAGCAAACACCAGAGCTGGATGATGCTGGTGCCAGAACCTGCAGATTTCCAAATTTTGGCTTTCTGTGCCAGCAAATCCCCGGACTTGGGCTGTGCCGGCACCAGGAAGTTTTTAGATCTGGGCGCTGGCACTGCCAGCCAACACCAGATCTGGGTGGTGTCATTGCCAACGACAGAAATCTGCCAGATTTGGGCTCTGCTGGCACTGAGAAATCTCCAAATCTGGGTTCTGGTGCAGGAAACACAAGATGTGGGGGTGGTGCCAGACCCAGTAGCAGGAAGCTGCCACAGGTTTTGGGTTTCTGTGCCAGCAAATTGCTGCACTTGGGCTGTGTCAGAATAGGGAAATTTCCAGATCTGGGCACTGGCAGTGCCAGCAAACAGTCCATTTCAGGCTCCAGGCTCCAGGAAGGACTGGGTCTGGATGCCTTCCTCTTTTCTTTCCTTCTTTCCTTCCATCTTTCTTGGGATCCTGCTGCCAACAAACTCCAGATTGGGCGGTGCTGGCAAGGGGAAATTGCCAGGTTTTAGCTTTCTTTGCCTGCAAATTCTGGATATGGGTGGTGCCAGAAGAGGGAAATTGCCAGATGTGGGCACTGCCAGATCTTGGTGTGGAATGTGCCGGCACTGAGAAATTGCCAGATGCTTATTTTCTCTGCCAGCAAATTGCTGGAATTAGGCTGTGCAGGCATCTGAAACATTCCCGATCTGGGTACTGGGGGTGTCAGCAAATCCGATATCGGGTTGCTGTAGGTATCAGGTCCTTGCTTTGTTTTGACTTTCTTTGCCAGCAAGTTGCTACACTTGGGCTGTGCCAGAATAGGGAAATATCAAAATGTGGGAACTGGCAGTGCCAGCAAACACCACATTTCAGGAAGGAATGGATCTGGACCTGTTCCCTCACTGCATCCCTCCCTCAACAAGGTGCCAGAGGGGCTGGAGAGCAGCCAGGCAGAAAGGGACCTGCAGGGACTGATGGACAGCAGGCTGGGCATGAGCCAGCAGTGTGCCCAGGTGGGCAAGAAGGCCAATGGCTCCTGGCCTGGCTCAGGAATGGTGTGGCCAACAGGAGCAGGGCAGGGATTCTTCCCCTGTGTTCAGCACTGCTTGGGCAGCACCTCAAATGCTGTTTGTAGTTCTGGTGCCCCCAATTTAGGAAGGACATGGAGGGGCTGGAGCGTGTCCAGAGAAGGGCAACAAGTCTGGGGAGGGGTCTGGAGCACAAGTCCTGTGAGGAGCAGCTGAGGGAGCTGAGGTTGTTTATCCTGGAGGAGGCTCAGGGGAGACAAGGTGGTGTCAGGGCACGGGCTGGACTTGATCTCCATGGCCTGTTCCACCCTTGCTGTTCCTGGGATTCTCTGAAACCACCCTTGGAGCAGTTGCAGGATGTGCCCTGGGCCTCCTCTTCAGCAGCTCCAGCAGCCCAGGTCCCTCAGCTTCTCCTGCCAGCCCCAAAGCCCATCCTGTCAGTCCTGCAGAGCCTCTGCAGCTCCTCCTCACTGCCCCGAACAGGGAGCCCCAGAGCCAGACACAGCAGCCCAGATGTGCCCCCCTGGCCTGAGGTGCCTCTGGCAAGGGAGCAGCACCAGGCACTGCAGGAGCCTGCAGACAATTGATCTGAAGGCCAAAGCTCCTCAGCTCCTTCTGAAAGAGCAGGAACAGTTCCTCATTCCAGTGTGGTGGAATGCTGGGCACCACAGCTCCAGGTGAGGACTGGACACAAGTTTGCTCCCACTGAGTGCTGGGATGGGTTCTGCAGGAGCTCTGGGCTCCTGTGCTTGCCAGGCACAATGAGGAGAGAAGGAGCCAAGTGCACTGATGTGGGAAATGGTTTTGTAGGAAGTTTTTAGAGCCTAATAGAAGGCCCACACAGTATGAATATGTATATAAATCTTGAGACAAGGAATTATAACTTAAAAATTTCCATGGAATAGGACAGATATTGTTGAGAGAGAAATGGAGCTAGAAAAAAGTTTCTAAAATGGCCTTGCAAATAAGACTTTGGAAAAACAGAGCTATGAAAGATGCATTGTAGTGGGACCCACGAGGAGTAGTTTCAAATAATTGGCTTTAAGGCATCTACAACATGGCATGGCAAAAAGGCTGATAGACCAAGAAACGCCTATAATGTATTATAATTAGGAAGTAGTTGGCTTCTGATTGTGATGGCGTGAATTATAACATCTGTATTGTCTCACCCTTCTCATGAGACTGAAAATGGAATAAAAGTTTTTAAAACACCTCCCAGTGTCCCCATCTCTAGGTCAAGAAAAGAGTATTATCCAACACACTGACACACCTTTGCCTCGAGCATAACCCAGCCTGGACCAAACACACTGCAAGGTTTCCCCTTTGGCCCATGTCTCGAAACATCAGGTCTGCTGTTTGACAACTCAGGTTGGTTTGGTATCAAGGAGTTTCCCTCAGAAATACTGGGTTTGTCCTCCTCTGTGCCTTCCCCTCAGCAGCCTTGGGGATGCTCCTGTGTGAAGCTATCTGTCTCACACTGTTTCAGACAACTTCAAACAGGATATTGTGCAATAAGTCATCTCCTCTAAAGGGTTCCAACAACCCCTTTCCAGCAATAGGAAATTATTACTGATAGATGAAAGTGGAAAACGCCCAACAGTTTATTAACAAACAGAATGCCCCCATGACACGCGTCACAAAAAGGCGCTGGGGTCTCTCTCAGGAAGAACAGGAGCTGTCATGGAGCAGTTCCAGCAGCTGATGGAAGCTCGGGGGCTCATCCGGCGTCGGCTTTCTCCCGCAGCAGAGCTCCATGGGGCGGGCAGGGCAGTGAAGCAGCTGGGCTGGAGCCCCTCGCTGCCTTTTCTCCCCGGCGTGGCTCAGCTCACAGACTCTCGGGCTGGGAGCGGGGCCGCTCCGCTCCTGCCGGCACCGTGTCCCTGGGCTTGGACAAACAGTTTCCTGCCAGGAGAGCCCCGCACACTGCTCCACAGATCTTTCATAAAGGCCCAAACCAACTCCAAACACTCTGTCTGCAGCAGCTTTTCATAAAGGGCTGCAGCAATCCAGGACAGCTGCAAGTGAGTATCGGAAGGCTCTTGTCTTGTTCCTGACAGCAGAATTCTTGATGATCTGATGCAATTTTATTCAGATGTAACATGAGAGCTGAGGTTTTTTTGTTCAAATACTTCAAGATGAGTAACAAGTCTTGGGAGCATGAGGTGCAGGACTGATGTGTGAAAGCATGAGCATATCCTCCAAAGCGGCCAGTCTAATTGTCCATTTTATTACTCTTGTATTTACTCCACACTAATAAGGAAAACCAAGCTTTGCGTGGAGGTAAAACAGGCATGGGATACACTCTGGTCCCTTGCAGGCTCAGCAGGGCTGGCAGTGGCACAGCAGGCAGTCTGCTTCATTGTGAACCACTACAGAGCTGCATCCCAATCTGGTTTAAGTGGCGTGGTATTATTAAGAGCTCCTTTTCTGCATGAGATACAAAAAGGAGATCCCAAATGATCTTCATGCAAGCATGCAGTAAAGAACTGCTCCTGCTATCCTAATGAAGCGTTTGCTTTGGCAATTACACTCTTCCCATTCATCTTTTGATGCAGACACCTCAGGTTTTCCCCTACACCCTTGCAAGGCTGGCAGTTGCTGTTTCCCATTTCCTGTTCTTCCCTAGAGATGGTGCAGTGGCTGCTTTGAAACAAAAAGCCCTGGGATCTGGACAGCTTGAAGGAGCATGAAATGCTAATTAAGTGCTCATATTGGTAACACCCAGGTCTGACCTTCCCAGAGCTCTGCAGCAGCAGCAGGACCATGCATCATTCCTGTTGGTGGATGTTCATGTTTCTCATGTGCAAGAGCAATGATTTTGAGGAGGGACAAAAACGCCCCTCTCCAAACAGTGGGTGTGCAAGGAGATGTGAAGTTTCACAGTCTTTTCTAGGATATTTTAGAAAGATCTAAGAGAATATTATGGCATGGGGTAGGTCCCTTATTTTTTTCTCCAGAGGAATCCCCACAGGGCACATTCACTCTGCTGCTGATGGCAACCCCAGAAGCTCATGGACCAGTTTTTCCTGCAACGTGCCACCCTGCCTGGGCTTTACTAGGCTGGGACTAGACCCAGAGCTAAGCAAGCACATGCAGCTAGGTGATATTGTGTAACATCAGAAGCTGGCAACCATAAGGACTTTACTGTCAAAAGGTTAAAGTTTGCACTGGGCCCAGAAGTCTTTTTCCCTAAGGCAAAGCAAATTGAAATGTGAAGTTTCAAAGCTTCAAATGACTATGAAAGGAAACTGCAGAATAATTTCTGGAAGGGCAGCATTGTCAATGATCATGCGCCCACCAGGAGCTGGAGCTGAATCCAGAATTGCTTCTTCCAGCTGTGCAGGAATTCATTCCACTGGCAAGCACTGGTCCATGGGAACAAATGGTCCCCTAGCTCTGGGCTGAATGGCACCCAGGCTGCAGTACAGATTTGAGGAACCCTTGTCACTCCCAGTGCACTCATCCTTCTGCAACCAAGGGGCAAACAACACAGCTGCACTGCTGTCCCCGGTAAATATACATACAGGTGACTTTGCCAAAGCAGTGCATCTTTTCCCAGTGAAATACATTACCTCTTCTTACCTATGCAATTGTGATTGAAGACACCTGTGAGCCAGATCTGTGGGAGATTGCAAAGGAGCAAAGCTTTGGGATTTGGGCACACTTCTCTTGGTTTCTTTGCTCAGGCCTGTGGTGAGCACGGAACACACCACGGTAGAAAACCTTTGACTAGACAAGATCTTTTGGATCCATTGTCCCTCAAACAGGTCAACAGGTGACTCTGTTGTAATGCTAAGTAACAAAGAGCAGCACAAATGACACAAAGAAAAGATGGCCAAAGAGAAAGAGGAGAGGCCCAATGAGGAAAGGATGTGGTGAGACACTGGCACGTTGAGTGAGCTGCACTCCCATAATCTCTAGGCTGGCAGGTCCTGGTCTCACATTCTCCTCTTGGTTGTTTCAATTTTGTTTATTTATTTACTTTTTTTCATCATCAAAATGAAATATATAGAATTAAAAACATGTCATCAAAACTTAAAGACAGAATCAAAACACATTAGTTCAAAATTACATCTAAAGATCAGAACATATGTACATCTGTAACTATCAAGCCTAACGCATCAATCCTATTCTTCAAACACTCTCCATACAGGCGGCAGCTTCTTCCTGAGCTTGGAGGACAGAGAGCTTTTCTGGACAGGAGGCGAGGACTTTGTGGGTGAGGGAACATTGGAAGTGTCCTGAGAAAACTTCTCGGTAAGACTGTAACCAGTCAGATCTGCAAAGCGGAGACACAAAGTTTAACAGAGGCCACCATGCAAACCTAAAGCATCTGAAGCTCCATATTTCATGGGACACATTTCCTGGAAATGTCCAAACAGCTGCACAGGGAAACATGCTCCTGCTGGCAGACACTGAGGCAGGCCAGGGCAAACCCTGAGCCACTTGCCCAGAGCTGGCACAGGCACAGCCTGGCCTCTGGGCTGCCCTGGGACAGCAGGGAGCCCAGAGCCCTGTGCTCCCCAGGAATGGCTCAGCTGCACATGCACCCTCCTGCTCCTCTGCCTGCCCCACAGCTCAGCAGCCCCACAGCTCCAGGGGCACTGGCAGCAGCACAGCTCATTGCAGGGGCATGTGCAGGGCACAGCTGTTCCCTGGCAATGTGCGCAGCCTCTCTGGGCTGCCACAAGACCCTTCCTGCCGGCAGAGATTGGCCCAGCTCCCCCTCACCTCTGTGTGAGGCTGAGCCATGATTGCCTTCACCTTGTCATTAATCTGGAGCTGCTTCAGGTCCCCCATGCCATGAGTAGGAAGGGCAATGGAGAGAGCAGGGGCAGATGCACACCACAGAGACCTGCAGCAGGACTGAGGCTCTTTTCACCCATGTATCCCCAAATCTGCAGATTTTTGGAAAACAACAAATGCAGGGAAAACACGTTGTGGGCTATGAAGTTGCAGAATATCCAGAAATGCAGCCTATTTCTTCTGTGGGGCTTGGAAATGGATCCATCTGAATGTTTTACCCTATTGCAAAGCTGAGGAAAGGGTGGCAGGCAGTTTAGCCAGGCTGTCCTATTCTAGAGAGTGTCTCTTGGGAACTATCAGGCCCAGCATCAACATTTAAGGCAGCATTTGCTTCAACTGTCCCATGGCAGTCAGCCTGTGAAGGTGCCTGTAAAGTGATTTATCATCTCAAGGCTAAAATGAAACATCACTTTCAATAGAAAGTAGAGCTCTAAGGCCATGACAGTCATATAAGACTCCTTTGGCAGGAGCTGCACCTGCTGTGCAGGCTGTGCCACACCCAGCAGATTGTCCCCCATGTGCTCCATGGGGGCAAGGACCCTCCTCATTTCTCAAGTTAATGGCATCAAGAGGAGACATGGTTTTCCCAGGGCCTCTGTGGTTAGCACTGTGAAATACCAAATACTGCTCACAGCTGCAATTGCAATTGCCCCTCTGCCCACAAAAGCACAAGGCTCTATCCTTGGCCTTTGCAGGCACTTTCCCTTCCCCATCAGTCACCACATCTAGGAAAATCTGACAGACTGGGAGAACTCCAGGGAGCAGCAGGAAGCTGCGTCAGAGGAGCTTTAGTTTGGATATCAGGAAAAAGGGTTTTTCACCCAGAGGGTGGCTGGGCACTGGAACAGGCTCCCCAGGGCAGTGGTCACAGCACCAAGCCTGACAGGGTTGAAGGAGCATTTGGACAACAATCTCAGGCACTTGGTGTGACCCTTGGGCTGTTCTGGGCAAGGCCAGGAGCTGGACTCGATGGTCCTGATGGGCCCCTTCCGACTCCCCATATTCTGCACTTCTGTGATTCCGAGAAGTAATGGGCTGCAGGAGGGCAGAAATAGGTGACAAGAGGAAAGAAGTGAGGTTGGTTGGAGAATCAAGTCACTGAGTCCACAGAAGATGCAGGATACAGGACCCTTCCCTCCCAGCATTCCCATTCTCTGTCTCATCCCTTCTCCCTCCCACACACACGAAGGTGAAGAACATCACTAAAAGAAGAAGAACCTACTTGGCTCCCATGTCCATGAGAGCAGTCATTGCTCGTGCAGGAGTCACATTCTCCACCATGATCCCCAGGCTCTGACTGGCTGCTTTCTGAACAAATACTGGGGAGCTGGACACCATCTGGAGAAGGAGCCGAGCGACCTCATCCACCTCAGAGTCCATGTCCTTCTTCAAGGTCACAAAGAGCTCTCCCAGAGTGACAATGGCAGAGCAGGACACTTTGGAACCGAGGTTGGTCACCTGGGGAAGCCATGAGGGGAAACATAAGAATCACCTTGGAAAGAAAACCAGTTGCCTTCAACAGAAGTCCCAGGAAATGACAACACATCCCACTGTGTCCAGAGGAGCATACAAGGACAGGAAGAGCAGGAGAGCACAAGCACAGAAAGGCTCTTACTCTGGCACCAATTTCTGGCTTCAGACCTGCTCACTGCAGGCGTAAATAAAAATTTCATTAAGTGTTCTATTTAATCCTTCTTAAATGTCCACATCTTTGTTTTTAGGCCCTTTTACTAGAAAATAAATAAAGAGCTGCTTTCAAATCATGAAGGCAAAAGTCATAAAGATAAAAGAGTCAGGTGCTCCTGTTCAAAAAAGCAACACCAGCAGCTCAAGTACTATGCCAGGAAACAGAAAACACAGGCTCAGGTCTACAGAATAATTTGCAGTGTTGAATTATAGCTTGGGCAGAGACTGGGACTCTGGCAAATAACATCATTAGTGTCTCAGTTTCTGCATTTGCACATTGCATTATAAAGGCTCCACACTCAAAGATGAGTGTCAGATACTCGACCTGCCAGTAAATACAGCTGCATGTGCCCACAGATCCTACAGACAGCTGACAGACATTAGAAATATCAGGTCTAAACCAGAAATGAAGGCAGACCCTGAACACACATGGAGATGAACAAGCACATACCTCCTCTACACACTGTGTATGAAGTATGGGGGACAATTCAGAACAATGTTCTCACCTCGCTGGCAACTGCCAAGCAAACCTCACCAAGTCCACAAAGCAGGACCTCTGAATGGGACCCAGCCAGGTGTCTGATGGTGAAGAGTCCCTCCTCCTTCAGCTCCCGGAAAGGCAGAAGATTGATTTTTCTCTCCACCAAGGCAGCACCCTCTGAAATGACCAGGCTGGCATCTCAGTTGAACAATGGGAGGTGCTTTTCAAGGAGTGCTTAATGAAATCATGGAATGCGTTGCCCCAGGATGCTGTGGCTGTCAAAAGCATTCACAAACCCAAGAGGCAAAGAGAGGGGTTTTAGAGTGGCCATTTGAGAAGACAGCCTTTCTGAAATCTCTGGCACATGAGGCCCCTCTGTCACCGCTTCCTAGGAGCTGTGAGACCGGGCCATGCTGCTGTTTGTTGTCACCTCCCTGTACCTGTCCCTGAGACACAGTGCCACTGGCTGTTATTGGGGCATTTTCCTTCTTTGCCAGCCCCAGCAGGCATTCAGCAGGGAGAGTCTGCACTGCCACTCTGGAGGTGAGTTTCCACTCTGTGATCTCGGCCTCTCTGTCTCCCCCTCCACTCCCCCTCACACATTCCCCAAAAAGCAGCAGGATGTCTGCTGGGACCACCTCAGCCTGCAGGAAGGACAAGTGGGTCCTGGCCTCTCCTGACCCACAGCACAGCTTTCTTTCATCCCAGCATGGAAATATAAAAACTGTATTATCACATCACACAGAGGGCCAGGAGCTTTTTATTTTGGCCGCAAGTGTCCACAGGGCATTGGGGAAGACGAGAAAAAGAGTGTTTTGCAGCAAGCAACTGGGCTACTTAGGCAGGATGGTAGGAAAAGTGTCTGGGAGCTGCTTTTTAGGACTTTGGTTGTTCTGCTGAAGCTTCTGACAGAGCTGATGGGCAGATCCCAGAGCTGTGGAGAGTTCCTGGGAAATTTGTCCTTGGATATGCCTACGAATGCTCTCCCAGCCATGAACTGCCATCCGTGTCCTGTCCATATGTTACTGCCTTGACTGTTGAGTGTCTGAGGTGCCTCTTGATGCTGCTATGGACCTCCTTCACCAAGGAATGGATTGTGATACAACATCCCTTTCTGCTTATGTTTGGGCACTGACAGAGCCTGGACCACTCTGGCTCGAGCTTGGGCTCTGGCCAAGCAAGATTGCCAATGAGAGCAGCTCATGGTCCTCAGCTCTTCCCTGCTGCTGTGACAGACAGACATGGCCATGGGGACAGAATGGAGCTGCCCCATCTGCCAGGGCACTAAGAAGGATGTGAATTTTTCTCTGCCCTGTCACCACCAGTTCTGCCTGGGCTGCATCCTGCAGCGGGCAAAGAGAAATCCAGCCCACTCTGCAGAAGAGTGATAGAAGCTGTCAGGTGTTCTGAGTAGGATGAACAGGACTACATACAATTTGCCATCAGCTCCCCCAAACAATTGCTAGAGTCCAGCAGGGAGAGAGCCTGGCCACCTTGCTGAAAACAGCCCCCCAGACCCTGTGATGGCTGCTCCATCTTCCCCACAGGGAACACTGTCCCCAGCTGAGCAGGGGCTGCAGGGCCAGAGCCTGTGGATGGCCTCCTGCCCAAGGAGTGGGCTGAATTTTTCAAATAACAATGTCATCTACTGGACCAAAGGTGGCCCTGGCTGCAGCAGAAGCTGGAGGGAATATGCCAGCACCAGAGATGGCTGGTTAAGGAATTCATAGAGCAGCATCCTGCACGCCCTCTGTGCCTATGGTCAAGTTGCCAAACTCTTGGTGCCAGTACTGCAGCTTCTCCTCTGTAGCAGTCTGAATTGCTGCTAGCATAGTCCAGGGTAAAGAAGCAAAAAGGACCTTTGCATAATCTCCACAGATGTTTTATTCAGCTGTGCAGGGAGATGTTCAGCTCCCAGCACCCACACACAGAGGGTCTCACTTTGTCTCCACAGGGGCCCAGGGGCTGACCCTGATTTTGGGGCAGTACAAAGATAAGGGGGCGGATCAGGGAATAGGGAAGGTGTGGCTCAGGAACACAGGAACAGACAGGAACAGGGGAAGGAGCAAATGGGGTCTAACAGCTTGGTGAGGGAAGCTTCTTGTGCCTCCCTAGACCAGGGAATGCCCCGCCCCAGGGTCTCCACAATTCCCGGTGTTTTATATTATTAAGAAAGCTTCTCTGAAGGATCAACTGAATCAACACAAAATTACAAGAACAATCAAAAGCGCTCATAGGACAATTGTTCAAAATGCAAACAATTCTGAGTTCCCAAAGTGCCAACAGATTTCTTGGAGTGTCTTAGATCTGGCAGGAGGGATGCAGGGTTTTCTTAGCACAGTTTATCAGGAAGCAGAGTCATACATACTGAACCTCTGGTCCATGGCCTCCTCACTGCCATCGTGCAGCAAGGAGGCCCAGAGGCTGCTGTGCTCTGGTCCTGTCAGGGATGAACACAGCGGCTCTGTGGCCAGTGCCAGCTCCAGCTCCAGCAGCTCACAAGAGGAGACTCCTTCCAGAAGCTCTGCTGGCTCCAGTGTGGCAGACCAGCAGAGCCCACTGGAAGCCACCCTGCATTGCAGCCACCCCCAGCTGCGCCCATCATCACTGCAGAGCAGGAGCTGCCCCAGAGGAGCCGTGGCCGGAGCTCATGGCAGTGGCAGGTCCCTGTGCCCAGGGCAGAGCCACAGAACCTCTGCTCCTGGCTGGGACAGGGGCTGCTCACCCTGGTGTCTCACCGAGAGGAGGGATCCTGGGCCCCAGACTCTGCCCAGCCCTGCCAAAGGCCACCCCGCCAGCAGTGCCAGCAAGGTTCCTGCAGCCATTCAGCCAAATCAGAGGAAACAAATGTCTCTTCAGCTGACACAGTCTCTGCACACAGCTTCCTCCCCCTTCTCCTGGTGCCTTCCCCTGGCTCCAGGAAGAGCTGCAGGAAATGCTGTGTGAGCCATGATGATGGAAGAGCTACTGATAAAAACACTGGGGTGATGCTTTCGGAGGAGTCATGAATGGAAGACTGACCAACCTTCCAGCCAATGGTATGCCAAAAGTTTCCATTCTTTAAATAATTGATTGTAATTAATGACTAAAAAAAAAGATATGGAAACAAATTAAATCTCCCACAGCTGCTGGCTTTCCTTTAGGCTCCATGGTCTATGTATTGCTAGACTTACTTCATCTAGGCAGAATATTAACTGCCCTCACTTGCTGGAGACTGACCACAAGGTCTCATCTGTGGTGGGCAGTCACTAAAATTAGCTCAGCAGAGGCATCTTCAGCTGTCCAAGTGTAGCAGAAATACATATTCTCTGCTTCATGGCTGTGTGGCAGCAGCTGCTGGTGTGGATTTGTCAGCGTTGCTTCATGGATTGCTCCTGGGAAGGAATTGTGTGCACAGGCACAGTATGATGGCTTCGATCTCCTCTAATTACTCCAATTGGATGATGGCCAGAACTTTTAGGCAAAAAGCATCATGACAGAATAATTTACAATATTCTCCAAACTACTCCTGTGGTTTTGATTTTCTTACTGATTAGGTTCAGTGTCTGGCCTCAAGAAATCAGTCCAGAGAGAACAGGCAAAGCTCAGCTTGCAAGTTAGAGTGCAAGTCTTTAATCTGCTGGTTTTGCAGCATGTACAAACAACTCTTC
This sequence comes from Melospiza melodia melodia, assembly GCF_035770615.1. Lineage (NCBI taxonomy): Eukaryota > Metazoa > Chordata > Aves > Passeriformes > Passerellidae > Melospiza > Melospiza melodia. The sequence goes on from NC_086200.1 coordinate 4,994,730, forward strand.
AACATATTTGCAAAAAAATCTCTTAGTTCTTGCTATACCTATCCAGAACCTGACTCTCTTCTCATTTTATTTTGATTTGAGATCCAAGCATGATTTATTTCTGGACAGGGAAGTAAGAACAAGCTGCAAATACAGACTACAAGTGTGAATCTATCCTGCAGGAACTGAGCTGTAGCCTGGAATTAAAGGCAAGAAGGGATGCCATGGTAAATGTGAACATTTAGTGCTGACATAGGAGCCTTCTGCAATGCTCCACCAACCCATGGTTCACATTGCTACAAACTCTCTTTCTGGTGTTACAAGGAGTGTTGAAGAGCTGGCTGTAAGTAAAAAAAAATAGCCAGAATGATAATTTTTGTTAATATGGCAGACAATGACTATCTAATAATTCAGAGCTCATAGAAGTGAGTATTCAGATTTCCACTTAGTATGTGCTGGCAGTTTTAATTTGAAATCAACAGGTTTATCCAAATCAAGTTATCCATAGGAATTAATTTGCTCTACGATCTGACTGAAAATGCCTCATTGTCTGATAAGTTTAGTAGAAATTTGCAAAGTCAAAAGTTCACAGATTTTCATTTCTTGTTTAGTGGCTATTCTGCAGGAAAGCTTTTACAGACTAATCAGTTTGGATGTAATTAAAATGCCAGTACATTTCATCTAGCCATTTTGGTATTAGAACAAAACGATATGACTGCACAGCCTTTTAAAAAATATTTTAAAATAAATTTTCAAATCAAGACTCTGAGTAGGACTCAGAATAAAAACTCTACCAAACTTCAACTCCATTGGAAGATTCCCTTGTCACCCTGTGAATCAATTCTACATTCAGAAGATTAAAAGTCCCAATGGTGGTGGTTTTGGTGTGGTTAGGAATTGGGGAAGGGTCTTCTTCCTTCTCAGCTCCATGCTGCAGTGCCTTTGGGATGTGGCCTGCTGGCCATTGTTTGTGCAGCCCTGGTGCTTCTCCATGAGGCAGAAAGTGCAATTGCATTTCCAGCCCAAAGCCCATGAGGAGTGGGGCGTGCAGAGCTGTGCCAGACACAGGCCAGCAGCTGTGCCCCAGAGGGTTTTGGTTCCTGCCCAGTGCAGCTGGTGCATCTCTGCCGTGAGTGCCTCCCCTTCCAGGTGCCCATGGACAGCAGGTGCAGGTTCTGCACGGGGCATGGAACAGGGTGGGGATGTCTGCTGGCAACAGAGTGCAGTGGAGAGCAAACAGTCCAGGATGGTCCTGCAGTGTGTGACAGAGAACTCCTGACGCAGCTGGTGACTGGGCCAGTGAGGGAAGGCACTGCTGGCCCTGCTGTTTGTGAGGAGAGAAGGGCTGCTGGGTGACAGGAGGGTTGGAGGCGGCCTTGGGCTCAGGGATCACAAAATGCTTGTGTTTGAGTCCCAGAGAAGGAACGAGAGACGTTGGGGAAGTCTTGACATGCAACAAACTGTGAATTTGTTAAGCTTTATTTTAACAGGCAGTGCTTAGTCGTACCTTCCCTCACAGCAGTGGTTAATGTGTGCAAGTGGATGTCTTAGCCTTGAGAATAAAGACAGTGGGCCTGCTGAGGAGGTAGCTGCAATGCATTCAAGCAGAAGAAGGCTCTTAACCATGGAAGGAGAATTTGAGGAACAGGATGTTCACCCCATGACCACCAGAGACCCTCAAGAGACCCCTACTGTAAATGTCAGTAATTTTGGGGAAGTGATTTAAACATGTCAAACACTTTGTGAGAAGGTTTAGCCTGTGAGTTTGAGCAAAGGAATGAATAAAAGTAATGAAAGTAATGTCTTAGTTCCGTGGATACTAACCCGTGGGTGTGCATGTTTCAGGGAAGTGATTCCTCACACACCCAGCACTGAAATAAAGTAATGCCTCTTTTCTCACTCTGAGCTTGCAGTGTGGATCGGGCCCTGCTCGGTAACGTTTGTTTTGGTCATTTCTATTGAAGCATAAGGAATGGTTGAAATGAAATCTTTTCCAGCTGTTTCCCTTTGGTTTACCTGTTTGAGGGGTAAAATTCTGTGCTGCAGGTGTGCTGGGTGTGTGCAGAGCAGTGCAGCCCCAGACACCCCTTGGCTTGCCCACAGGTTGTCATGCCTTGTTGTCAGGTGTGCCCAGCTGTGGCAGGAGAAGGAGCCCGCAGCGCAGTGGGCACCGTGCCCTGCTCAGCCGGGGCTCTCTGGCACAGAGCAGCAGCAGCGCCAGCACCGTTCAACCCGCTCCTGCCTTGCCTTCCCCTGGCACACAGAAGCCTCTGGAAATCAGCACGGCCAGCGGCGTTCCCAGCTTGGAGCGGCTGCTGCTGGCAGGCAGATGCTGCCATTTCAACTGCTGCCAAAGGGGAAGAAAGGCAGAGATGTACCCGCACCGGAGCCCTGGGCATGTCCAATAAAGGTGCAAATATGTGGGGAGATTTGTTAGGAAACACTTCAGCTGTGATGCCAACAGTGGCCTCTCTCCTGGTTCTGTGTGTTCTGGACGAGTAATGCAATGGTTGGCTCTGACAATTAAGAAGTAGATGTTATGTGGATGTTCAAATGAGTAGTGATTATATTGTAATATATCCTCCCATAGTCCTCTTTCCCGTCCCCCTTGTAACAGCCTGGGCAGTCAGGGCATTTGGGGAGGGCTGGCTTGTGACCAGCAGGCAGGGTGTAACAACACCTGACCTCCAGTCAGGATGCAAGAAAGTAATCTCCACCAATAGACAGCAGAGAAAGAGTTGACTGAGAAAACTTTTGGAGGGGCTAAGAGTATAAAAGGCAGAACATCCTTTTTGTAGATGAGCACATGGCTGCTAGTCACAGAGACTTCCAATGCTGCAATTTTTCCTTATTCAGTCCTTTGTTAAGGTTTACTAAACCTTGAAAATGTTAAAAGTGAGAGTCATTTGTCACATGTGCAATGCTGTGGGCCATTGTCTTGGTCTGGTTTCCTTTGCTTGGGTCCCATCTGAGTGCTCAGCTGGGGTACAGGCTGTAGGTGCTTGAGGCACTCTTGGAGTTCCTCTTGGATCCCCTGAACAACAGGGTTTTACCCATGAGGGGAATTTGTGCTGCTTTGTGACAGAGAAGAACTTCCCTGGCTCTTTTGTGTTTGCTGTAGGGAAGGTTGATTATTGCTTTGCATAAATTCACAGATCAACATGCTTTGTGATGCTTTTCTTTGTCATACTTTGCTTTGTGATGTCACGGCATGGTTGCCACATCGTTGTGGTGACATCAGAAGGTTGCCTTGGTGCACAGAAGGCCTGAGTGTCAGAGCAGCCTTGCTCACATCAGGAGAACCCTCCTGGTTGGAGCATTGGTCAGTGGGTAGTTGCACTCTGAGAGGCCATTTGTTTTTCTAGTGTTGGAGAAGACTGGCACAGCTCTGGAATATGATCCACCATCTGGCCACAGCAGCCTTTGCTGCTTATGGTGTTTGTTTTTCTGCGTATTATGTTACACACTTTGCACGTAAGTAGAGTTTTCCATTCTACTTAGGTTAGGGTGTATCCTAACCTGGCTTTTGTATGTCTTCCTGCTGGTGGCTGAGTTTCTGATTTTGAAAGAGAAAGAGCATTAGGATGCCACTGGTGTGGTAAAGCTCCTGTCAAGAAGTTCAGCTAAAAAGGGGGTGTCTGTAGCCACAGGGGCAGCATTTGCTGGGGAACCTGCAGGGCTTCCGTTCCCTCCAGGAGAGAGTCTGTGGCAGCAGTGTCTGTCATTTCCTCAGTTTGCTGGGACAAGCAAGACACCTTTGAAATTGTAGACTGGCAGAGCTTCTTGGAAGGCCTTCTAAAAACTCTGCAGTTGTTCCCAGAATTCAGAGAAAGCTTATTTCTTTTTAAATTTTGTCATGAAAGGATTTGACTGTCTAACTTGACCTTTTTCAAAGTGCTAAAATAGTGATTCCCTTTGCAAGGAAATGCAAACTCCAAAGCAGTGAGTGTCTGCCACAGCTCAGAGGGATTTTAGGGAAGCTTTTCTGAGCAACTGTTTCAAGCAAGTTAATGAGAACCGGTGCATGCAACTGATTAAAAAAAAGAAAAGAACCTCAAAAAGAGGATTTCAGAAGCTGTTTTATGTCTTTGGTAGAACAGGAGCACTGAATGTTAAAGAACAATTTGCATTTTCTTGGTCATATTTGTATTCATTTACTGGCAAAACAGGCTGAAGTGTAGGCACAAGCAAGAATATTGTCCTGATCCCTTGCTGGCTGTGTGAATGAAATGTGTCTGCTGGAGGGATGTTGTGAAATGGGAAATCATCTCTGTTTGGGTTGACTTGTTCTGTGGGATTCAGCAGCCCAGGCAGTTTTCTGACAGCGTCTGGTTCATTTTCCCTTCCCACTACAGGTCACCTGAAGCGTGTATTCAGCAGTGCTGAAGATCCTGAGGTGAGTGAGAAAGGAACATTTCAAGTTCCTGGTGTTTAAGAATTGTAGAACATGATGTGAGCTGGACCAGTAGCAGTAGAGTGTAGAGGGCCAGCTAGGAAGGCCAAAAGAAAATCCATTTTCATGCCTGAAGAAAAATAACAAAGTGCGAAATGGTTTTTTTAAATTTCTATATCAGAGCTTTGAAGAACTACAAACCTAGTTTTGAAGAGAGAACCTTGCTTGCTGACTACAGATAGGGTGGAATATTTACTTAGGAGCAATTTCCTGTACAGTTGAATTAGACCATTTTAATTTAGTCAGAGTCCCTTAGAATTCTATTCCGATCAAACTTTATGATATCTACTTAGAAGATGTGGTTATAGAACAGGAAGGCCATCTTGCAATGGTGCCTGCTGTATCTGAAGTGCAATGGGCACCTTTGTGGCTGGGGAGCTGCGTGGGCCCAAAGGACGCAGGGCTGGCGGCCGTGAGCAGCTGAAGAGGAGGCAGCGTGGGGCCAGGGGGCCCAGAAGGCCAAGGGCACGGTGGCTGTGCCAGCAGCAGTGGGGCAGCAGGAGCAGGGCAGGGAGCGTGGCCCTGTGCTGGGCAGCGCTGCGGGCACAGCTGGAGTGCTGTGTGCAGCTGTGGGCCCTGGGAAGCAGAAAGTCATGGAGGGGCTGCAGCGTGGGCACAGAGGGACAGGGGAGCTGGGCAAGGGGTGCAGCACAAGGCCAGGGAGGAGGTGCTGAGGGAGCTTTAGCCTGGACAATGGGGGCTCATGAGGGACCTTCAGGCAGACTTCCATAGATCCCTGCCTTAGATCCATAGAGCCAGTGCTCAGCACAAGGGCTGTTTCCCTGCCAAACATCCCTTCACTGCATCCAAGTGCTTTGGACACTGGAATGGGTAACACT